>NC_047057.1:48609124-49859124 GCF_000738735.6 Corvus cornix cornix | reverse complement strand
CTGACCAGGAGATTTTGGAGCAAAATTCTTTCACCTGTCATACAGCATAATAATGTTCCAAGCTGCAGTCCTATTGCCTCATGCTGTGACCTTGTTGAAGCTCTTAATGTGAAGCCAGGTCAGATTTTGGATAGCAATCTCCAAGGCAGAGCCAGAATGCTGCAGGAGGCACCATTTGGGAGTCAGCGGGAGGTGTGATTCCTCAAGTCAGTCTTGAACTGGTTCCACAGCATGGTGGAATACTGCTTTCCTGGCAAGAATGACAGGCAACCACAGTCCCAGCCATCTGAGGATATTAAAAAGCTCTTTCTCAAGGAACAGTCATTACCTCTAATACCCTGCTTAAGTTTAAACTTGGGTAATTACTTTCATCTGACCTAAAAAAAAAGATTCTTGGGTGGGTTTTTTTTCTAGGTACTGTATTTTTTCATGCTTTCTGTAGCAAACAGCTTTGTAGGAATGCTGCACACTGTCAAACAGATGCTCTGCTGCACCCTGAAAGATAGATGCAATTTGGAGGTGGGTCATTATCAGTCGAGAAGCTCTGGGGCTCAGCTGCTACAGGCAGGAGGTAATCATTAATAGCAGGGCAGTGTAGCAGCATTGATGAAGATGCATGGTATTTGTGAGATATTTGAATAATCGGCAGTGGGATCTGCACACCTCTCCTGGAGAAAACACCAGGCTGCTTCACAAGACCAATGTGTATCCATGTAAATGGTGTGACAGACAGACAGAATTCTTGGTGTAACTCATGCTAGCTTTAGTGCCACTGAGTCCTGCTGGTGAAGGGTGTCTTAAAGAAGCCTTGCTTTTTCCCCTGCAGCCTCCTGCTTGATTAGGGCCCCTACACTAGGTCAGAGACCTCATGTTGTCTCCCTGTTCCTGGAGTATCTGAAGACTTGCCTCATTGTGTTAATACCTCTGGTTTTTTCTTCAGGTTCATTCTTAGCATCTTCATCTTCACTGTATGTTTTTCCTGACAAACTTCTTTCTATTATTTTTGGTTTTAGTGGATTTGAGAGTTTAATGGATGCATTTAGAAGAACTGAATAAATCATTACAGAAAGAGTTTTAAGAAAGGAGAGATTTGCTTCGTTTTGTTTCTGTAATGGGAAAAAAAGCAAACCTAACAAAATTTTTCAAAAGCCATCTTCAATCCTTGCCAAACTCTGAAGGGGGATATGATGTGGTGCTTGAGAAAAAACTGACTTAAATTCAAATTTAGCTTGGAACCTAATGAAAACTGACCTATGCAGCCAAAAGCCTGTGTGGCCTGGTACAGGACCCACTTTCTGAGCAGTCCTTGGAAGTGAGATCAGAGAATCTGACCTATGATGCTTTGTGGTTTTGGTGTTTATCGGATTTAACATGGGAACAACTGAGTCTTTGTCTTTTGTAATCTGTTCTTGATAGGAAGTCCCTTCCAAAGGGCATAAACATAGAAGCATTGCCAAGCATTTAAAATTTCTCTACTGTGTCCCCCTTCTGCAGTTTCTTGTCCTGCCTTCCAGTAACACCAACACAAGTCTTCCCCAGTGCCTCTCAAATCAATGTAACAGTTTCTCTGTGTTCGGCAGTACTGCTGTCCTTTCCTTGGCACCAGTATTATTGAACACTTGAAGACCTCAGCAATGCTCATGTCAGGTGCCTGAAGTTCATGTGCTCCTTTTTCATGAGAAGAGTTTATAAATGGTGACATGATGAAAGCAAACATGTACAAGGTTGCACGACACGGGACCACCTAGAGCATGTCGACATTGAGTGCTTGCAAATATGCTTTACAAATTGCACCCCTCGGCTTGGCCACCATGAAATCCCAGCATTGCAATGCTGGGTGTTGGCATTTGATTTCCAACAGAAACTCAGAACTCAAAACCAGGGTGTTCTATATTGGGTCAAAAAAACCTCAACCTTTTTTTTCTGTTACATTGAAATTTTTCTTTGCACTAAAAAAGACAAAGAAGAAATGCTTTAGTCTTTCCAAAGTAGGATTTTTAAAGTTTCTTGTTCTGAAAAATGTTTGTTTTGATCTATTTGAACACAAACACATTTTGAGAGGTGTTTTTCTTCAAGTGAACACAGTGTTACATTCAACTTCTAGTAGTGAGTTAGCTCAGCAGACTGAGGCTGAAGAGAAAGAGCCCTGTTTATTCAGCCAGCTTGTTTCGTAGGAAAAGGCAAAACTCCTATGCATTGATACAGAAGGAAAAACAAACCACAAAAGCTGACTGGTGATAAGAAAAAGTGGGAGGGGGCAAAGAGTGAAACTTGCCTGTGAAAACATTTTCAAAAGACAACAGCAATGAGGTAGAGAAAATGAACATTTCTACCCTTGGAGCTGTTGCTTTCTCTGACCTTTATAACAAATCTCTCCTTCCATTACAAATGTAATATTAACTGTCTTGCTTCAAGTACAGCATCCTACTGGCTTCTTGCAGGACAGTCACAAAGCAGGGCTGGAAAGCAGGGAAGGAACACAGCTCTGTCCTTAGTTTGCTTCAAAGGGAGAGAAAGAAATGCAATCACTGCAGACTGGAATGACAGGGTGAAGCCATTTAGCTGGTGGGAAGGATGGTGGGATGAGAGGTAGGTGGGGAGGAGCCCAAAGGGGAAGCAGAGAGGAGTGCTCAGGCTGATGAGATGCAGAGTGCCCTCAGCTGAGCCTGCCTGGCACCAACTCAGAGATGGGAGGCCACAAGGAGTTGTATGTAGGGCTGGCTGGTGTTTGGGATGCATTGCGTGGGGCTCCATGTTTCCACTTGAATCACTGAACTGCTCTTCTCTCCATTTTGGAGCAGGAGCAGGTTCTGCCATGACCAGCCATACCGCAGGGCTGGCTTTTCCCCCTTGCTGTAAATACTTTGCAGTCAGGCATTTCTGCTGCATGTGAAATAGGTCTGAGGTATTCAGGACTTTAATTGGCACAAGGCATACTCTAAGAGTAGTGTGGAAATAGCAGCAGGAAACACTGAGGGATTGTCATGATTATAAAGCTTATATATTTTCTGTGCTGTTAGGAATGCCAGCCTCTGGGGAGCTACTTGTGCCACTACAGCTGATGATGGAAGAAGAGAAGAGGGCCCAAAGTACTGTTTTATTTTGCTCTGTTGTATTTTTGTCAGTGATAGAAAATGGAGATTAAGGTCAATCCCAAGAATCTTAAGTGGTATGCAGTTTTTAGGTGCAAGGTATTTACAGCTCCAGCACAGCAGATGTTTCTTCTGCTATTTGTCACTTAGGAATTGAGCCCAAAAGCTTTGTCTGTCTCTCATCACCTGTTTCTAACATAATCTTCCACTATGCATAGTTATATTATCAAGCACTACCACAAAACATGTCCCAGAAACATCTGCATATCTCCTTAACTGTCCTGTAGCTTGTGGCTGTCAGCGCATTCCAGATGGTTTGGGGTGAATGACGGCTCTCTCCTGGTGTGCTCTGGTGATGCATGTCCCTGTTGAATGCATCCTCATCCCAGAGTTGCCCTGTCCATAGGAAGACAGGGTGGAGGGTCCGTAGATACACAGTGGCTGTCTCTGGCCGGCAGCTGGCCAGGCCCTGCTTGGGGTGCAGGGCAGGGTTGGCACCCAGCAGCAAAGAAAAGTCTTGCTGCCACAAGCAGGCACCAGCTATAGAACCAGTGCAAGTTTTTAGGCAAAATATAGTTAATCTAGACATGGATCTTGATGTCCCCAGACAGTGCTGAAATGAACAAAACTTTTTTAAGGAGGAGAGACTTAACGTGGATAATGAGACTAGCCCATGGTTACTCAATGATCCTTGTGGACCCTCCCAACTGAGAATATTCTGTTATTAACTCAGGAGACACTTCTCTTCTGCTGTATTTCTTTTTTCAAATGAGGGCCATGGTCTTTTTATCTGAAAGGGTTTGAATCAACTGTGAACTGTCACAGGTGGGAAAAGGGCAAGTTATTACATAGTGGATTGCTGTGAATTTTCTGGAGCCTTCCTCTGAAGCACCTTGTGGTGGCCAAGGAGAGAAGATGACCATGGGCAGAAATTGTGTGGGTCTCCTTTTAGTTTCCCAAACCATTTGCAGGCCCCAAAACTCACTGGGAAAGATATTGGCAATGAGGCTGTGGGAAGGGAGAGTAGCCGTAAGGAAGAAGGGCTGGAGTGGGGCTGGGAGAACATGTGCATGGGTTTGCTTGTAATTAGGAGATTTAAACTTTGAAAGAAGTTAATTAATAATTAAACTTCTGACTGAATGATGCAGATTGTGAAGACTGGCTTTGTCAGCAGCTGCAATTAATTACAGGCTCAAGCACAGGGAAAAGGAGGGGGGTGAGGGATGTGGGAGAGGGGAGGCATCACCAAAAGAAAGATGATAAACCTTGGCTGCAGGCTGTTGCTGTGGTGACAGGAGTCAGTAGCTGTGGTTGACAATGGTGACACATAAGGCAGCAGATAGTCCTAATTACCCCCTTCACCAACCCAAGCAGGCACCAACCCCTCCTGATTTGGGGCAGGAGATGCTCTGGTTTTCTCCTTGCACTTTCTTCCTTTCTGCTGCTGCTTGGATGTGCTTTTTCAGGGTTTCCAACTGCTCTGAAAGGAAAACTGTGGGGCAGTGGCTTTTTCTAGTATCACTGTAATAGCCTGGGAATGGCCAGCAGTTCAGCAGCATTCTTGGGAAGCTTGGACAACGGTGGCAAACTCTGAGAGCTGATACCTAAAAAGCAGGGGAGAAGAAATCATCTGCAACTGGCAACAGCTTTTTAAGCAAGAAGATGAGATGAGATTGCACATCTGGCCTAAGTTTCAATCTTTTTGGGAGCAGTTGCCATGGTGTGTCATGTCTTGTGCTTCAGGGTCTCACCAGATGCTGACAGCACCCTGCCATGGTCTGCATGGCCTTGTGGGGGGCACTGCAAGGGCAGTGAGAGAAACATGGAAGCGTGCTGCCCTGACAGTGCTGCTGCCAAAGCACATGCAGAGAGGTGTAGATCTGTGTTAAATAAAACCTCCTGACTTTTACCCCCTTTGTCCTGACTTTCCCGAGTTTGGCTGTAGTCAGAGTAGTATTCTCTGCCTCAAATTCTCTTATCATGCTTTCTGGAAAAAAAAAAAAAGAAGCCAATTGGCTTTTAAAACAATTTTTGCTTTTCATTCATTATGCATTAATTTAATCCAGGAATGTTTGAGGTCCTGGTTTTTTCCACATATCTTCTGACTTCCTCTTATGTTCAGGGAGAAGGACTTTTGCAACCATTGGCTCATCCTGCTCTGAAACTGTTTTGGCCCCTTGAAGAATGTCATTCAGCACTGATCCTCCTGTCTGGGCTTCCCTGCTGCTGCCTTTCCAGTAACTGTGAAAGCACCTGCTGCAAAAGGGAGAGGCTGAGAGAGCTGGGGCTGCTCAGCCTGGAGGAGAGATGGTTTAGGGAGATCTTATCCATGTGTATCAACACCTGATGAGAGGAATAAAGGACACAGACTGCTCAGTGATGCCTAGTGACAGGGCAAGAGCTAACAGGCACAGCCTGAAAGGTGGGATATGTCCTATTTAAACATAAGGAAACACTTCTACTCTGTGTAAATAGTCAAATGCTAGAGCAGGTTGCCTGGAGAGGTTCTGGTGCCTTTATACCTGAAGATAATCAAACCCCAAGTGGATGCAATGCTGAACAACCTGCTGTAATTGATGCTACTTTGATCAGGGAAGGTGGACAAGACAACCTCCACAGGCCCTTCCAACATCAACCATTCTGTGGTTCTGTAACTCGCAGTGAAGATGCCAAACAGGTTCTGAAGAGTCCAGAAAAGAACTGCAGTCCTATCTGAAAACCCTGTGTGAGCTAATGGAAACCTCTCAAATTGCTTTCCTGGGCTTCGGATAAGATCATTAAAAAAATGTGCAAGAGAGAGGAAGGTGGAAAGTTGAAGTTGCATAGACCCCTGAGTGAAAATACTTTATTTGTGCCGTTTTGGTGCATTCCCCTCAGAAAAGGGCTCTGGTTTTGAAGCCTACATTGAGGGTGGGCTTCATGTGCATTACTTTGTAGAGCATGTGGGATTAACTTTGTGAGGGATAGTGATAACACATTCTTGAAATCACCTTAGAGAATAATTGGAACAGTAGAACTAGTGCCCTGCTCTTGTCTGATTTTGCAGCTGAAGGTAGCTCACCACAAACCAGGTGGGGGAGAAGAGAGAGAATTAATTATCTTCTAGATCAGATTGCGCAGTTTAGTCATAAATCACTGTCAGGGAATGAGCATGGAAGAGTTGCTCAGAACAAACCACAGAAGTTGAATGTCTTTCAGAAGTGATCAGAGATATAGACCACTCTTTTAGATTCAGTACTGAAAGGGCTGAAAATGGATGCACTCAGTGGTTGTATGTTAAGTAGACAATTTCGTGCCTCTTCTATTTAAGAAAAGATAAAATTGTCTGACAGTGGAAACTGGGCAGATACGTTGTTGTGAGGTGTGTAAAATGCCCGAGAATGTTTGTGCCAGAGGTTGGAGGTCTATTTGCTCTACATCACTGCTTTGCAATGGGAACGCTGGAAAGGTATTGCACAAATGCACCCACTTTTAGAGCTAAAATACTGTAAATGAGGTCTTGGATAAGCATCTACCAGGCTTTAAAACTTCTTCAGGAGGAGAGGGATGGTGAAGAGGGGGCAGCTAGAGTGGGTAGAGTACAGAGGTCACACAAATACACCATTTTTATCCACTTCTCTAATACATAAATGAAGTGGCACTTGATAAAATTACAAGACAACAAATTAATAATAAGTAGGAGGGAACAGTTTTTAATGTAAAGTATAATTAGCCAGTGTAGCTCAGGGCTGCCAACTATTATCGAAGCAGATATTTTAGTAAGATTATCAACAAAGGATTTAAATGAATAAGCAAAGCATCTGCAGGGACACCAGTGTAGCTGAGAAAACAATTATAAGGACTATCAATCCTCGTGCTTTAGGGCATAAACAGATCACCAGCTGGGGTCAGAAACACAGTTTCTCCCCATAGTTACTGAGTAACTTGGGCACGTTGTGGAGTTTATACAGTGTGGGTCACTGTTGGAAGTGTAGTAACAGATTAGGTGGACCACGGGCACTTCTTTACCCCCAAGTTTCTCTGAGAGGGAAAGAGGGAGAGTTCTAGCATCATATTGTATCCCCTTCCCAATAATCACTAGGCTAATGTAGAGATTAATCTGTCCCTTTTGGTTTAGATCCCCAGATCTTGGAGATCTCTGATACACTAAGGTATAGACCACCTTGGAAAGTCTCTTCCATATATTTGGGAGATTCAGTAAACCAGCGAGGGAAGGGACTCAGCAAACCAACAAGAGAGGAGCAAGCATGTGTTTGACTATGGCAATGATTTGACTTGTGTAAGTACTTGAGGCCTTTTGAGCTACCTCTACTTTCCCTTTTTCAAAAGAGTTTTGGCTTAATCAAGGACTGGAGTAGTGATGAACTGAGTGGGGAAAATGCGGGAATGTAATAAATCAGCCTACCAGCGCTTCTTTCCCTTAATCTTCCTATTTTGTTACTTCAAGCCTAGAGCAAGCTTATCTCAGCCGTGATGCTTTTGCAGAAGTTTTCCTTGACTCTTTTCCACCTGGTTCGAGTGTGTCAGCATGATGGTGATTTTGCTAAACTGTGTTACCCTGGGAATGTACCAGCCATGTGAGGATATGGACTGCCTTTCTGACAGGTGTAAAATCTTGCAGGTAAGCAGATTTCCTTCTTGTTGTGATGGTGCTTCAGTCCAAGTCACAAATTTTCATGCATGCTTTCCTTCAGCGTGTGGGTGATACCTTCCCAGAGAGGCTGGCAAGATTGTCCCTCACAGTGAGCTGTCCTGTTGTAAAACGGCAAGAGTTTGCTTTGAGGAGGGGAATGGGACAGCAGAGAGAATGAATGAACTCTTCTTGTGACTATGCAATACTGAGCCCTTGCTGATCTTCCTGATCCTGCACATAAGCAGGGGTTTCCGGATACAGACACCTACGAGATACATAGGTCAGGGTTAAGCCAGGGAGAAATAACTAAGGTTACACAATCCAGGCAGGAGAGAATAGCAACCTCCAATGCATTTGGTAGTCTGGTGATGTGCAAGACTATTACTGATTCAACAGATACTGTGCCATTCAGGATGCCCAAAGGGAGAGGAAATAAAAGGAACACTTAGAAGCGCCATGAGTGCATCCAGCCTGTGAACACACCAGCTGTGCTTGATGCTTCCCCGAAGAAAAGGTGACAGCAAAGGGTGCCATCCACAGTGTTGTTGTGGCTAAGCCTTCAGGTATCTGAAGCTTCTCTCTGTGATGGGTGTGTGCTGTCCAAGCTGTCTGGGGAGTTGCACTATGTCCTCAGCTGAGCCATCTGCAGCAATGTGATGAGGAGTCCCTCCTGGGGGGGATCTTGGAAAAACAGTGTTTTTCTGGCCACGTTTAGATCTGCTGGTGCTGAACCAACACCACTTTTCAAGCCTATGTAAGGAGTCTCGGAGTCTGCATCAGTTACTTCACCTGTGGGTGAAAAAACTACGAAAGCCCTCACTGAATTTGAGCAGCAGGAAACTGTGATGCCAGGGCTACATGGAAGAAACTTCTCCAGCCCTGCCTCTAGCTCATTTTCAGGAGTACTGAAATTAGTATTTTTCTCACATTCTGTGTTTTAAAGTCCACAGCTGAGAATGCTTGTCAAATACGCTCTTGGGTTTCTGTTTGGCAGGTGTTTGATGATTTCATCTTTATCTTCTTTGCCATGGAAATGGTCTTAAAGATGGTGGCCCTGGGGATCTTTGGGAAGAAGTGTTACCTTGGAGATACCTGGAACCGCCTGGATTTCTTCATTGTCATGGCTGGGTAGGTTGATAGTTTCTGGGTTTGTTTATTCTGGGTTTACTAGAGCCTTGTATGGAACAGAAATGATGTAACTGAGGGGAAAGTTTCTACTCTGGTGCTGCTCTGGTACAGCTGCCAAACTGGAATTGGGCATGCTGGGGTTAGCAGCCAATGGAAGAAAGAGCAGACAAGGTAGCTTAACTCCTCAGCTGACGTGCAGCCGTCTGTCTAGCACAACTTCAGGAGAGGGTGTTAATTTGTACCAGCCGAAGAGGTTACCCAGAAACGTTTCTGGTTTTTTTGTGTTTTTAAAATGTCTGGGTAGAAGAGGTGTAACCTTTACCAGAACCAATTTAAAGCTAGCATTTCTGTTTCCAGCAGCAGTGTTTCAAGGGTAAGAATGTAGGGGTTTTTTATTCAGGGCTTTTTGGTTTTGTATTGCACCAGCATTACCCACTGTACTTTTGGGACAAGTTGACATTTGAGGGTTTTTTACAACAAAGTTGCTATGGTGAAGCTTTGATTTTCCCCTCTGCATGTATCAAGTGGAAAGTCTACCAGAATCTGCCTGTTAAAGCACAGCAAAATGTCCATTTCTGATAGCAGTGGGATGTGCTTTTTTTCCCAGAATTCTAATTTTGAATTAGAATGCCTTGTGGTATAATAAAAAAAAAAAAAAAAAATCAGAAATAAATATATAATATTGCTCTTCTCACAGAAAAAAAAGCTAACATCTTTTCAGAGAGAAGCCCTCAATTTTCTTTTTCTGCAGCCAGGAATTACCAGCTCCACTGCTGCCTGGAAGTGCATGTATTACTGACTGAGCTAGCAGTGAGTTTGAGCTCACTTTGCAGAGTTTTCCCCCGTGGTGTGGAGCAGCACCATCTTTATATTTGCTTTTGACAGAGTTCTTCTACAGCAGGACTTGAAAGTCATTCCCTCTGGAGGAGCAGATAATTGTTTGCTTCTGGGAGGAGCAGAGATTTTCAAACTCAGTGAAGCTGTAAAAATTTGAAGGCTGATTCTCGGTCAGGTTGTGCATGAAAGGAGGACAGGCAGATGAAAGCTGTAGGCTTTTCTAAATTAACACAATATGTGTGAGATGGGAAGACCTTTCTTAAAGCTGAGCCTGCTTCGATTAACATCTGATTTAAAACAGCCTGATGTGAGGAGTGCCACTTAAAGCCCCTGAGACATGGTGCTGAGAAAAGCCAGATCATTGTATGTTCTAGCCTGAGCTCCTGGTGGCAAATTTGCTGGAGACTGGATGCAGGGAAAGCAAGACCATAGCAGAGGAGCCTTTGAGGAAGGAAAAGCTGGATAGGTTTGAAAAGGGGACCTTGGAGCCCATGGTGCTCCTCTGAGTGGGTGAGATGCTGCATTGTGCTGGGAGAAAGACTCTACTCCAGGTGGGCACAGGAGTACCAGCATATGAGGTAAAAAGGCTTGGAAACTGGGGGTCTTGCTCTGTCTGGGGTCCCTGCAAGCATGGTAAGAGAGTGGTGCTATCTGAAGAGATGGTGAAATCAGTGGGCCAATACTAAATGAAAGAGGGTGAGCTCAAATAATTCATGCAGAAAATAAGCAAAATCCACACTACCTAGACAAGAAGGGAGCAAACTCTATTTACATATTTCCTTCTGTCACCATTCCTGGCAGGAATTTGAGGAGAGAGAGAGTCTTTTGTGCATCTGATAGCAGTACTAGGGAAAAAAAGCTTATATCTGAACTACTTTCAATGCCAAGGAGACTTCAAATCAACTCCTTACATATAAAATAATCTGTGTGGAGGATTTTTTATTTCACGTCCAAAACTGAAAGAAATTTGTTGCCTGATTTCTATTCAATTGTCCTCATGAGGTGTCAGAATGAAATGATAGTAATCTCATTAGAATATCTGATCTCAAAGGACTTCTGCTAAAGAAAGATTTTTCCATTTAGTTATATAGAACTAATGACTATATAATGTATTTCGAGTTATAAAAGCTTGTGGTTATTAATTCATTATTCTTTGAAAT
Source organism: Corvus cornix cornix (assembly GCF_000738735.6). Taxonomy (NCBI): domain Eukaryota; kingdom Metazoa; phylum Chordata; class Aves; order Passeriformes; family Corvidae; genus Corvus; species Corvus cornix. Next base: position 49,848,274 of record NC_047057.1, on the reverse strand, counting down.
TCATTAAAATTGTCTGCGCTGTTTAAATAAAACCCAAGGCTTTAACTTGTCCTTACATACTGTAGGCTTTTACTTAACCTCAAATGTAAGCTCCAACATTTATCCTTATTGATCCCACACCTGGATCATGGCTTCAGCTTACTCTGGTCCAGATGCTGCCTTAGCATTCTGATTTAGAGAAGACACCTAGCATTAGGTCTTGCACATTTTCTCCACGCCAGTGAGTTAGGTCCTGATCAGAGGCTAATCAGTTTTCTCTAAGAGCCTTCTCCTTTTCATCATCCTGGATTCTTGTTTTCTCTGAGGGAGGTCATAAACTTGGCTCCTGAGGAAACATCTGTGATGTTGGGAAGCAATGCCCAGCTAGAATATATGCAGCTTCCTCTCAGTTTCAAGAACAAGGACTGTACTTCCCAGCCCTTTCTCTGCCCTTCTCCCTTTCCCAAATAAACACCAGCAAGGCAGCAAAAGTTGCAAAGAATAAACTGTAGCATGGCAAAGTGAAGTTCAGGAGGGGCCCATTCTGTGGGGCATTCTGGGCAGCTGAGATGTCTCCATCTGGCTCACTGCACAACAGCATATTTTATCGAAGAGCATAATGACTATTTGCTGCTAAGGCCCCAGACAGTGTTTTGGTTACATAAACCATGTATTCAGGCAATCATTCGTAGTTATTTCCTTGGAAAGCCAGAAGCTATAGTTGTAGTTAGCTGAATTCCCTCGTGTGCCCCTGCCCTGCTTGCCCCTGCTCCCCACGCAACCCAGCAGCTCAAGGAGGAAGACTCCATTGTCACTAAAAATGTTCCGTTTCCATGGAGATAGGAGCTGACATCACCAGAACTTTCTCCCCTCTCACACACTCCCTCCCCTAACCACCTTCAACATGTTTTTTTTCTAAAAGGGTTAGGGAAAAAACCAAAACCACAGTTAAAAGTCAATGCTCTCCCTCATTGTTCCCCTCAGAGCTCCAAAAATCATATGAGGCAATTTGGTTTGAAGAGTGCCAGTGCCCTTGTATGCACAAACAGCCAGGGCTGCAGATTCAGCTTGTCGATGCTCCCGTTCCCAACTGCTCGCTGGTGACAGGAGGTTGCAAGCTCCCAGACGTTTCAAGCAGACTGTGCTCGTCACACCAGCTGTCCTGGTGGGAGTCCCTCTTCCCTTCCATTTGTGATTAGGTCTTGTCTGTCGTCATTTGTTTCCCACAGAGATGGGTGCGTTTGGAGAGCTTGAACTGAGGCAACTTCAGAGGGCAGCTTCCTCAAGTTGAGAGCCTATGATGGTTTGAAAGTTGAGATAATGAGAAAGCTAATCAAATTGGAAATGTCAGCCAGAGTCTATATGTGTGTGAATTTAGGGGAAGACTCACTTGTTTCTGGGCTCATACTCATCAACTTTTTAAGCCAGGCAGTTCTCTAGCAATAAAAGAGGGAAAAATTTTCCCTGCTCGCTCTAGTCTGTGAGACAGTTGCATTCCCATGTGGTTGGAGATGATGCCACTGTCCCTCTAGGAAGGGGGATATCATCCCTTTATATGTCTGATCTGAGAGTCCCCCGACCTTGGGGGCATGAATTCCATGGACCAAGTGGTTGTTCTGCCCCTCATGATCCAAGTGTTGTAATAAACAATCTGTGGTGGGAATTCTGTCTGTCTTTGCCCTCTTCTGTGGCATCCCTGGGACATGGTAAATTAAGGGGCAGAGGACTTCACTATTTGTCTGGGGGGGTGATTGTGATTACAGGTGTGTCCCCAAAATATGCCTAAAATCTTTTCTTAACTACTTGTTGCTTGAAGTCCATTGGCTGAGGAGAGGGTGGTCTATCTTTCAGAGAGTGCTGTCTTTACCTCTCTCCATTATCACAGTGGAGTTTGCCATGTAGGTCTCAAACTGTGGTCAAATCCCATCTTGACCTTACCTTTGGTGTCAGGAATGGCATTTTGGATATTTTGGCTTTTTGAGTTTTTCTTTTGGTGTTCTTAAACAGCTTTTAAAAGTGGTGGACTTCAGAACAAGACACAGTACTCTGTCAGTGCTTCAGTCTGCTTCAGTGCCTTTGGTTGTAATATTGCCTCTCTATTCCTGCCTGAAATTTCCTGTTTCCTATAGCCAAGTATTGCAGTTGCCTATCCATTCAATCACAGCACCTCGCTATCAATTAATTCAGCTGCTTTCTTCATTGCCTCCAAGCTTGATTGGTTGGGTTTTTTTTTTTCCTGTCTCCTCTTCTGAAGAGAGAAAACCCCTTCCTATTACTAGGAACAGTAAACTTTGTTCACAGATGTATGTTGGTTCCATTTTTTCACCCTGGAATACATATTACTTGCATTTCCAGAGCAGTTCATGCTGTTCTGTCCCTGACTTGTCATCTTCATTTCTTTTCTGTTCTCCCAAAAATATGCCTCAACTGTAAAATCCATCGGTGACTTTTTTTAGTTTTCTGTCAGGTTGTGATAAATAAATAAAGAACAGAGTGGCAAGAATTGTGCATTACAGAAGTACATCTGCTTACAAATGAATCCCCATTTAGTGTTGCATGTGAGGTTTATTACTTAGACAGTTTTTCTCTAGCTAATGTATGTCATGACGATTACATATCATTCCAGCCATATCAACCTAATTACTTGTGTGAACCAGACTTGTAATCTCATAAGAAATTACGGCACATTAGTTTGATGATGTCTATTTTTCCTTAAACTTGTATTGGGTATGGCTAATTTTGTTATCCACTTTTAATCCATAATCTATTCAAGATGCATATTGAAAATTTCATTACTGTACTGTCACCAGCATCAGTCCAGTCATTGAGATCACTGTGTACTGGCATAACATCAGAATTCCTTTGACCCTTGGATGCTTTCCCAGTTTTCTGAGTGCAATCAAAAATTATCAGTACTGGTCCAGATCTTTTCTGGCCGTCTCTTTTAAAACTCTTGCATACAAATTGTCCAGGCTTGCTTATCTTAGAAAATCCCTATTTAGGCACAGCCTAAAATACTTGATCACAGCTGGAGCTGAAATTAGCTCATTATGATCAATGGTGCACATACATCATCTGACCTTCCCCAGAGGACTTTTAACTGATGTTTTCTGCCTTTTTTACACTTAGTGACAATTCTGTTATCTTGTTCCAAAACTTATGCCATTTTATGCGCTCATTCAGTTCTCTTACAAATTTTCTACAAGTCCATCTCCTAATTTATATTCATTGGTATCACCTTCCCCTCTCCTGCTATTCCGTTGCTGCTTTTGCTTTCACTTATGTTGTACTATCTTTTTAGCCTGTTCACCTCTCTTGTCTCTACTGAAGCTTCTTGGACACCTGATAAATATTCCTAAACACCACTTGACTGTACTCCACAGCTCATTAGTTGAAGTCTGGCTAGTCTGACACATGGAGCTATTTAAAAGATGTGTAGATGTGACTGGTGTTTACGGACAGGGTTTAGTGGTGGACTTGGCTGGGTTGAGTTGGACTCAATGATCTTAAAGGTGTTTTCCAATCTAAATGATTTTAGATTCTGTGGCTGTTTCTGTATGGTTTCAAATTCATGAATGTGGCCTCACTAATCCACCAAACGTATCTGGTACTGTTGATGACCTTGCATGATTTGGACATAGCACATGTAATCAAGTTCTATAATTTTTTTTTTTTTTTTAATAACTTAATAGACAATCTCTCTCTGTCTTCCGTTCTTGAATACAATTTTCTGTGATTTGTAAGGCTGGGAACTTGCAAGGAGATTTCGGTACCTCCAATGCATTGCTCAAATTTAATTCTTAGAGATGGATGGGGAGAGTGCTTTTATCAAGAGAGCTAGTCAGCCTCTCTTCTGGTGTGATCTGGACATACCTAATTACATTCACAGGATCATAGATAATCAGGGTTGGAAAGGGCCTTGTGGAGTCTCCACTCCAGTCTTGTTCAAAGGAGGGTCAACAGCAAACTCAAGTTAGAGCTGTCCAGACAAGTCTTGATAACCACCACAGATGGAGATGGCACCACCTCTCACCATCCCACCCTCACTGCTGATGTATCTCTGTAACTAGTCTGAACCTTCCTTTCCTCTTCGGATTTATGTTTGTTGTGTCTTGTTGTCCTGCCCTGTGGCACTGTGAAGATTCTGGCTCAATCTCCTCGCTGACTGCCTTGTAGCTACCAAGGAGCTACTGGTAGGTCCCACCAAAATCATCTCCTCTCCAAGCTGAACAAGCCCTCATCCTTCAGCCTCTCCTTACAGGACAAATGCACCAACCCTGAGCACCTTGGTGACCCTCCCCTGAACTTGCTTCAATTTATCAACACCTTTTACTGGAGGGCCAAAACTGAATGCGCTATGTTAGATATGGTCTACCAAGTGCAAAGTAAGGGGCATAACCCCCGCCTCATCTACCTGCTGCAGTATGGCTGGTGCAGCTTGGTATGTCACTGTCCTTCCCTGCGTGGACTGTGTGTCACCTGTGTCCCAGGACTGGCAGCTCCTTTTCAGCAGCACCACTATCCATCAGTCCGGCCCAAATGCAGCACCTTACATTCATCTGTTGAATTTCATGAGGCTCCTGTCAGCCCATTTCTCTAGCCAGGAGGAATTCTCTACATGGCAGAAAATTAATCTGTAAGTATTTTGTCGCTGATTCTGTAGTAGAAAATGCCATTCTTGACAGAGTGTGTTGCTCCCCCTCTCTTTCTGTCCACTTGAGCCTCCCTACTAGGTTAAAATCCTGGATTTTAATATTCCTTTCATGCAGATTTTCCCACCAGGCCTTCCTAATGCCATTTAGGCATTGTACTCATAAAATGAACAATTCTTATTCTCTTTATTACTCAGGCCCCTAGCACTGGTGTATAGGCGACACTATTTTTCTCCTCTTTACATCTTTTAGTGCCTTGATTAGTTTTGTTCTTGACATGGAGGTTCGGTAAGAATTAACTCTTTTCCTAGTTTTATCACTTTCCCCTTTGGTCTTTCATTTAGCAATCTTCTGACTGGTCTTTCTCTCAGTTCTCTAAAACCTAATTTTTCTTCTGATGAAATGCTGGTTAATATTTCTGGGCAGGATTAGCCCAGTGCTCTGCAAGTCTCATGCTCTCTGTGGCTGGCCAAGCCAGCACTTTGTTACCAAACCCCTCTGTCACCTTTTTGCCTGTTGGCTAGAATGTGCGACTAAGGACTTCAGCTGAATATTTATTGTCCAACTTCTTCAGAAAGAGACATAAATCCAAGTCTATAATATGTGGTATATCTATCATGGTAAGAAAAACAATTAGTTTCAAAACACATCAGCATGGATAAATACTGTCCTTGTAGTCTGAACGCTTTCCTAAATTTGCTTTTTAGTTTCACCTATAGTATGGCAGCACGGCTCTCCTGGTATCTCCATTTCTCGTCCAAAGCATCCTTTCCTTTTTGAGTAGTTATGCAGCCTTTGGAGAAGGTTTTGTACAGCTGAAGATCTCTTCTCAGGCAAGCCTGATAGCCCCCTAGGCTGAGCAGAACACTTCTTCTCACTCCCCGTGCCTTTTGGCTAGTTGCTTCTTCAGGAGTGCTTTATGCAGCTTCCACACCAGGAGTCTGGAAAGTATTTCTATTAACTGAGATATTACTTTTACATTCTCTTTCTGATAGTTATTTGCTGTCCTTGAGTTCTGTTCCCCATAATTCCTTAGATATGGCATCCTTTCCATAAACTTGCAGTGATGATGTTTCCCAAATTCATCCATCCAAGCTCTTTTCAAACGTGTGCATCATCACTGTGAACACCAACTTTCTCCTTACATGGAAAGCACTTACAGCCCCAAGTTCATCCCTCTAAATTTCAGCCTAGGAAAGGCAACTGGCAGCTCTCTGAAGGATGTGAGGTACCAGCCCCCCATCCTCAAATGCCCACCTGTTTCCAGGAAACAAATCCATCACTGCATGGTGCCCTTCCACACTGGGAAGGTGCCTCTTAGCCTGAAAAACACCAACTGGCCTTAATCTCACAAGATGGGGAAGTGTGTTGCCAATCTTCTGCTTTTTCTTTGCTTTTAATTAACTACAGTCGTTCAGGGACCTGGCCAGAATTTGCATAGTTATGACTTTAAAATCTCAGATCATTAAATACTTATTAGCAGCAGAGTAAACAGCAGAATGCTCAGAAAATCCTAGTTAGCTAATGTTCGATGCCAAATAGAAGTTTCTATAAAATTATGGCAAGTTAAAGAAAACTGTAATAAATATAGCAATTAGGTGTTTCGAGTAGTGATCAGAAAAAGATGGAAACCAGCAAGCAGCAGGCTAAATAGCATCTTAACCAAAGGTAGGAATAGCAGCAGCACAGCCCTCCCCTCGAACATGCACTCGCTTTTTCCTCCTTAATGATACTAATTATTTCATTTGCTTTCTCCCAGTAAAACTATCCCTAGATGTGCAACATATTGAAATGAAAGCAGTCATCAAAACGAAATGAATCACACCAGAGAAGAATGAAAACAAGGAGGCAGCGCTACCCTGCCTGCATAATGTGTAGTTCTCAATTATTGCCTCTGCTTTTTTGCCTTCCTGAAAGCTAATTCCTTACCATGTGAATGTTAGGTTTATTTAAAAAAAAAAAAAACAAACACAAACCCCCCCAAAATAAGTAAAACCAGCAGGCTCACAGGACCAAAATGCAGACATTCTTTTTTATTTTTCTTCTTTATTTTTTTCCCTAAGCAGTGAAATACAGAGCTCAGAGCCTGTGTTCTGACTCTTGGTTTTTAAGTGAGGCCCCATCACTCGTATTCAGTCATCTGAGCTTGGCGAGTCCTTCTGGCTTTCTTATCACAGTGTGAAAACCTGCTTATGTCTTTTTGTATCATGTCTCCGAAACTATTAAGGAACTCTGACATTTTCTCTTAGTACACAGTTTGGAAAGAAATCTGAGTGTTCCAGGGTGTGAAATAATCACATTCTAGGCAGCAAGGGACCAGTCTTACAGGCTCTGGAAGCTTTCAGCAGCTTTTGCTTGCACAGCAATATAAAAAAAAAGTAAAAAAAAATTTGTACTGGAGGGGGGAGAGTTGCAGGTTATTTTTTTAAGAATATAAAGCATCACAGCTCAGGAGCTGACTGTGTAATTAGTAATTGATCTATTGCTCCCTGAGGAAATGTCTTTTTACTAACAGAATTATAGACTCTTTATTATTATTATATTTTATAAATGAGGAAAAAAGAGTGTAATTTTTGTATTTCTTGTTTTACCAGCAAGGCTTTTTTTTTTTTTTTTTTTTTTTACTTCTATCTTTCAGCTTTCATGTCAGCAGAGAGTTTTCTTTTTGCAGCATAATGAGCTCTAAATTTAAAAGAGATAAGCAGGACTACTTAGCTTAGTACACTGTGGTTTGCAGAGCAATTTGGAGGCCTAATGTGTTATTCCATTTTTTCTGTGGTAGATGTTGAAAGGATTTTGGATCATCTGTTTAGGGTGTGTTTTTAAGCCTGGCCCCAGAGGCACCAAATGGTACAAAAGGGGTGCAAATGCACAGTTTGCTCTTCAGGTACTTACATCTGTATCTATCTATCTATTCATCTATCTCAAGTGAGCTGGTAGGAGGGTCAGTGCTGGAATCTGCCTGGCAGCCCTGTGCCTCCTGCAACACAATGTCCATATAGCAAAAGATCAGGTCCAGATAATGAAAGAGTCTTTAACTTTCGCTGTAGCCCACCGGACCTTTGGGGAAAATAAGGATATGGCTCCAGCTGTAGGGCAAAATGGTGGGCATGGGGCAGAAATCTTAAAAAAATAGGTCCTGGCTGGGAGCCCTGCTGGGCTGGCAAGTAGCCTGTCTGCATCTGCTGGTACTTGTGCATCCTGTGGCTGCAGGCTCTGAGTGGCAGCAGTAGTCCTCCTCTCTTGCCCAGTGTCTGATCAGGCCTCATCAAAATCTCCTGGCTCTGCTTCTAGTATGTCCAGATGGATTTACAAGAGATTGGATTCATCTTCCAGCTCTCCTTGTGTACAAGCTCAGGCATGTCCAGCCTTAGCAAGGGATGACAGGAGGTGTCTTGAATGCCACATGTGCCCCATACTCTAGACTTTCATCTGTGTGCTCTTTTTCCTGCCTGTGTGCTCTTCCTTCTGCCTCATTGCTGTTACTCCAGTGCTGCTGGTCCCCACTATCCAGGCAGTTGTGGACCTCAGGAAGTGGATTTTATTGCCTGCCTTCCCTTTCCACAGCACAGATTTGGCTGATGGAATCTCTGGTGTATATGACTGAAGTGAAAGAATTTAGGGATAAATCAGTCTCCCACCACCCCACAAACTTCAGGTGGAAGATTTGAGCTGTGGGATGGCTTATATACAAGAGGCTAGACATTTTGGTAAATGAAGAGATGTTGGAGCTCCAACTTTTGGCATAGATATCTGAATAAAATTTCAGTCAGGGAAAACTGACAGTCTTATATTTTCCCTATGGACTCCTATGTTCTGGATCTTCAAAGTGGTAGAAATTCCAGTTTGTAAAATGTGATTGCCAAATCAAGGAGCCAAGGACAGAAAGGCATATTCTTGTACGCAGAAGACATTGATTAAATCCCATCTAGCCACAGTACAGGACACACCCTGAGCCCTGACATAGCTGAGAAACTGAAGCTCTGAAGGAATTCAGAGCAGAGACCAATCAAAGTCTTCTGCCCTGGTCACATCAGGTGCTCATAGATGTAGGGATCAAATGGCAGTCCACAGGCAGGAAAAGCTTCACTTCCCACCGAGACCCATAGCAAGTCTGAAATTACAGCTAGAAAGTCACAGCCATGATGTTTTTGCCTTCAGTGCCAAATGTAAATTTATTTGACAAAAAATATTAATTGATTAGACTGCAGTTAATTAGATTTCAATTGAAAACTTCTATCAGAGAAAGGGAATTAGGCAGCTTTTGAATTTGACAAAAACATATTGGCTTTGTGTCATAAGAAAAATACTGCCTCAGTATTTTTCACGGATGATTTCAGAATAGGTTTTAAATACCGTTTCTTGGCTGCTAATTTTCAGCAAATAGAAGTTCAGAAGCCAAGATTAGGAAAGTTAATAAGTATTTAATAAAGGTATAAGGAGATGTAAATATGAAGAGGTAAATGGTAATGTTTGAACTGTTTTAATAATGGATTTCATTGAATGTAACTGTGAGGTAGCAGCTAGCCAGGCATTGCATAAGTACATTATCTTGGGTCACACGTGCAGCAGATAAAGTCTGAATTTTCTGGACTCCTTACATGGCTTTCATATTCTCACTTTGCCTATTTTAGATAGTCTTATCTTTATTTCTCCTTCCCGCTGGTCAGTCTGCTCTCCTGTGCCTGGCACAGAGCCACACTGGCCATGCATTTCTGCTGTTGGACAACGAGCGCTGCTCTTCTCGAGTGCCAAGGCAGACCCAAGCCCACTCTTGAGCTCACAGGTGCAGAGGACAAAACAAGTGCCAAGCTGTAGCTGATGAAGCTGTTCTGGTGTTGTTGAGGCCTCACGAGCATCAAAGGTTTCCATGCCCCCTTGTCCCTGTGTACTCGCTGTCTGCTCCAGTGGTGTGACACAGGACAGAGGTACATGAGACCACGCACACTCTGGACAGGGTCAGCGTGCTAACAAATTGCTCAATTGTTCCCTGCAGTAGCTTGGTCTCACCTCTGTTTAACTCCAGGTCCTTTGTGTGTTCAGCTGAGCAGATTTAACTTAGTGGAAAAATACGAAGGAAAGTCAAGGGGCAATGGCAAAACTGGGAATTAGGAAGAAAGATTAAAATGAGAGGTGGAAATGTTGCAGGCAGGTGTGCGTCAGAGGGATGTAAAGAGGCAGGGAGCAGGTGGGATGCCTCAAGATTGGGGGGGGAGGCAGAGCTCGAGTGGAGAGGTGTTCCCTGCCAGGCATCCCCCTGCTTCTGCAGGATGAACCCCATGCATGCAGCCAGTGCCGCTGTCCCATTTCCCACCCTGACAGTGTTCCCCATGTGCATCAGTCTTGAGCTGTGTCGTGTGGAGACACTGTGTGTGCCAATCCCCTCTCCTTCCAGAAGAGTTTCGTGTGGAAAGTTTTGAAGAAGAAAATCTCTAGCAAGGGAAGAAGAATTACTGTAAATATTCAATTATCTTGACAGCTCAGTGCTCAAATTCCATCACAGATGAGAAGTTTGTCTGATTTAGCATAGTTTAAGCTTCTGAACCTGTCCTTCCACTCACCTACTCTCACCAGAGGCCGCAAAATACTTTAGTGGTGCTAGAAATAAGCTGCTGTTTCCCTTAGAAGAGATGCATTTAACCCTGTTCCCTCATAATAAAGGGAAAGGACTCACAGCTAGCACAGTCTTTTTTTTCTTTCCTTCCTTTCCCACATCCTAGACTTTTTCTGACTGCCCCTAGATCTTAAAGAATTTATGGTGTTTACTAACAAGACATGCTTTAAGCAGCCAAGAAAGAGAGGAGGACAAGATGAAGGGTAGTCAGGTCATGGGGGCTACCCTTGCTCATGGCACTGAGCTACTACAAGGTAAGGACAAGGAGCCTGGGAATGTCCTGGAGTTCAATAGGTGGCAACCATTTCGTGCTAGCTGCAACATTTCCTTGCTCTTGGTTTACAAACACCCAGCAAACACATGGTTCTGCAGGTTGCTGGTGGGATAAGGATCCAAAACCCACCTGCCTGAGAGTCCAAATAAGCACAGTACGCCTGACCCACCACCACAAGATCTCTAGACACAGGAAATGTGAACCTCCTGACATAAACCTGCTGACAGCTTCTGACTGATCACTTTTTGGGATGAGTCCTTTTGACTCTGTCGACCTGGCATCACCTCCATGTATGGCATTAGGAAATGGGGTACAGCCCAAACCTAGAGCACGTTAAGAGTCCACAGTTCCCTGGCTGTAGGAAGCAGGGCTGGCTGGAGAATGATAATAACAAAAAGAGCTGGGCTAGCAATCCCTGAAATGCTGCAGATGCCTGGAGACTCCAGCAGAGTCATTTAGAGACCCTATTTCATTAGAGCAAGGAGGCAACATTTGGATTTGTCAGTTTTACCTACACAGAAGATGGGTGGGTTTTTGGTAATCAGTGGAGTTTCGCTGCACCTTGGTCATCTGCATGGTGTGAGCATGTTACCCTTGCACAAAGAGAAGTGTGAACATAAGCTGATGCTGAAGTGATCACTAGGAAAGAAAAGGTGAAAGTGAGAGGTCCTAATGTAAAATTACACTGGAATTGCATTGAAGTTGTTTGGATACAATCTGTGTGTCTACAATAGTCATATCTCATCCACAGGGGCTTAAGCATCCTGGATTTCTCTGTTGTTACAACCAAGACCAGGAGGCCTCAGGAAGAACTGTAGGCAGAAGAGGTCTCTTAATCGAGCTGAAGCCCTGGGCCCTCCTAGGGATGAGTTCATTTTTGTTACAAGTTGCTCTCTAAAAAATTTAGCAGTTGCCCTTTTCTAACCCATCCTTGGGAACAGCCTGCTGTTTTCCCTGGCAGTGTGATTGTCTGCTCAGCTTTTTTGTCTGGCTACACTGGAATGTAATGGCAGTAAGTCTGTGAATATGTGGCCACTGAGGGCTGCAGGAGGCTGGCTTGCTGCTGTCTGAACCACAGAGTTGAGTTAAGGCAGCGTTTGCCTTGTGCTGAAAGGACCCACGGTCACTCCTTTGAGGATTAATAATTTTCTAGTGACACTGGGACTGTACTACATAGGTGGTGAACTCATTCCAGCTAGGAGAGGGCAGTGATGTGCACCTGGTTAAGGTCACTCACGTGCTTGTAGCCACAAGAGAACAAAATCCAAATGGTTTGTAAACATTTTAAAACTAATTTTGCATGGTTAAGGCTAAGAAAAGATGTCACCTCTGTCCATTGATTTCATGTCAGCCCTAGCCCTGTGCTTTTCCCCTGTGCTTGGTTTCTGTGAGGGCCACAGTGTTCTTCCGGACTTCCTATTTGGCTCCTCACAGTTCAGAAAAAAACAGTACTTGAAATTAGATGTGTTTTGGGCTAACAGCTTACTTGGCATTTGACTCTGTTTCAGGTTGTTCTGCTCCTGCTCCAAAATAATATTTTTTTTTGCCTTCAGAGGCAACCCAGTGCTCTTAGGGGATGAGTGGTTTTAGGAGAGGAAAGGAAGTTCACTGGAACTTCACCAAGCTTGGAGGCCTTTATGCTTCTGTGCATATCTGCACCCCCACAGCAGACTGCAGCGTGGGGGCTCCTTCAGTCAGGAAGCTGCCCCTGTGTGCCAGGTCTCTGTGAAGAGCTGTTAGCTCATGTCCTGTGAGCAGTACAAAAATGTCTGCAGCGTGCTTTGCCCCTAACTGTAGTTCCACAGCTTCAGCAGGTCTGTCTAATTCTGGAGCAACAACGCACTGGTGAGACAATCTTGCTTTATGTGGAGCAAGGTTAGTCAGTGCTTACTCAAGGCCCTTTCACTGTGTGCCTTTGCACCACACACGTATGTCCTGTAGTCATGTCCATGCATTTATGTCTCTGTGTGTTCCTCCTCCTTTCATACCTGTTTCCCAGTTTCACCTGACTGGATCCCAAGCCTTTGTCTATCACTAATTCTTTCTGTAGGCTGGTTGAATACTTCTGCTTGGTTTGGGGTCGGGGCTTTCTTTGGGGAGTGGGAATATTTTGATTATCTGCATGAAATCCCTTGTCTCTTCTTCTGCACTTGGTATATGTGGAACTGACAGCTCCGGGGAGGTAAATGAATGCCACTGCATTTCAGAGGAAGAATTATTTCATGCAATTACCCTAAAAGTGCATGAGAGAACAGACTGAAAGGAATGAGGGAGAGAAAGAAAGAGAGCATGAGAGAGGATAATCACAACACTTCGACAAGTTTACCCCACCGTGTTTGAAAATCTATCACTCTGACAAGTCCCCTTTGTGAAAGGTGTAGACAGATAACCAGGCATTAGCTCTTTGAGGTCCTCTTGAATGGAGGGTAATCAACAGAAGGATCAGTTCACTGGTCCATTTCACTCGATGCCTCTTCCTGATTATTTTTCACAGACTGGCTGTGCCCCATTTCCCTCTCAGTGTCTCACTTCAGCTGTCTCATTCAGTTCTCAGTGATTCCTGGTCAGAGGGATTTGGGTCAACTTTAGGTTGGCTTGTGAGTCTTCCTGTATAAATTATGATGGTTTTTGTTCTGAGAAAGGGGGCAGTAACAAAAGGCTGTTCCCCCAATCCCTCCCTGTCTCCTGAGTCTTGTTAAAATGCCAAGGAACAGGGAACTTTTTGTAGTTTCATTATTCATGTCTGAGAAGAGATTCAGCAGAAGCAGTTCCTGTCCTGCCTGCTGCTGTTTCACTGGCCAATTTTGTCACTCTCTTGATCCCATCACCAGATCAGGGTTACCCGAGGGAAGCTGGTGACAACGGCCCATGTCTTCCCGGAGGCCTCGTGCATCTGTGTTCACGAAAACATGAAAGATGCTTTGAGGTCCTCAGGTGGAAATTGCTGGCCCGGATAAATTATCAGTATAATAGTTTCTTGCCATGCTTTCAAAGAGACAAGACATTTGCCATATTGGGTGAGGAGAGAATGCTGGGCTAAGGATTGCTGAGCCAGGTCACTTTTTGTCACCTGCACCTGCTGCTCTTGCAGCAAAGCCAATGCATTAGTCACACCTCTTTGCACTTTGAGGTTATTTAGAGCACATGTTGTTGGGTTAGGAGAGCTAAGGTCTAGCATATGTCCTAAAATTAGGCTTTTCCCCTTTTGGTTGGTGTCAGAAAGGAGTGGTTCATAGCCATGGGGGAAGCCTTTCCACCTAGTCAAGGCAGGCAGTGCTTTAAGTAAGAGGGTTTGTTTCTGTGTAAGTTAAAGCAGCTTAGCTGAAGCTGCCTCCCGGGACCATATCCTGCAGTGGGAGATGAGGGGAACACAGGGAGCACCCCGTGTGCTGCAGGTAACTCGCAACTAAACTGGCCACACAGCCCTCCTCCTGCTGGCCTCGTGTGCAGTGGCCACCCCCTGTGTGTGCCCTGGCCAGGGGTGTGTGCTCCTTGCCAGTGCATCTTCACTTGGCTCCTTCCTCTCCTGGCGCTCGCAGCAGGTACGTGTTAGCACAGCTCCTGGCCTGTGTCCGCGAGAAATGCGCTCACCGCTCACTGAGTTTTCTGCCAGAGGAGCTGTGGGCTCTGGGCTTGTCCCATAGGGCTCATGGAGACTTCATTTTTGCTTCCAAAGGCTCAGGCTTCATCCTCATGACTTCCAGAAACTCCTCAATGAAGAAATGATAAATCTGTGGCTCAAGCCAAAATTCTGGATTCTTTTAAACTTTCTTTTTCTCTCTTTTTTCTCTCTCTCCCTCTCTCTCCCCTTCTGCAGGATGGTGGAGTACTCCCTGGATCTCCAAAACATTAACTTGTCTGCAATCCGTACTGTCCGTGTCCTGAGACCCCTGAAAGCTATCAACCGTGTGCCTAGTAAGTCGTGCTTCCCTCTCACACCTCTCAGCTCGGCTTGTGGGGAGTACCTGGTCAATAAGGCTGTGTGTGGTGGTGTTGTCCCAGCAGGGTTCAGGTACAAAGTGAATAGAGGCTTCTGTAGGGTGTGTGCAGGCTTTTTGCCATCACAGGGCCAAGACGTGTTGTTGGATCGGCAGGAAAACAAGAGTGTCCCAGCATACCGGCCCTAGTCATCCCTTGTGCACGGCCATGTTGATGGAACTTCAAGAGTTGAAGGTGAAAATTATGCAGTAAATGAAAGTGTTTTTTCTTCCTCTTACTGAAGGACATCACAGGTTTAATGATGTCTGTAGCTTCAAAAAGGCCTGTGTGTGAGGTCTGGAGAAGGATGAGCTTTGGGAAGCAGGGAAATTAGTTTGCTCAGGCTTTCACAAGGCCTTCCAGATTCTCTCATCTGAAAAATGTTCATGCCATTACAGGTTAGGGGCGTGTAGCACCGACTCATGGCTGTTTCCTCCTCCCCTTGTGCTTTGTACTCCCTCTTTTGTGCCAACAGTGCCCTCTGTGAGCTGCTGTGTGTGTATGAGCCAGGCTGAACACCACTGGGCTGGGGCTGCCAGGGCTGTGTCTGAGCCTGGATGTGTCAGCCCTGGGAGACTTTAGGCATTTCTTCTGCAAGTTTTCAGTCTTACAGAATGGCAGGAAGTCTCTTTGCTGTTCTCCATAATCTCCCTGATCAGGCTGTCTGCAGTGGCTAACACCTTGCCAGAGCTCTCCTAATCCTTCTCTCAAGCTCAGATGCTCCTTTTTCTATTCCAGACCTGAGAAAGTTTGCACAGTTGACCTCCTAGTCTGCATCGTATGTTTTTCCTTGTGCCAAAGTCATTTTCACGATATCACCTCTTTCTTGAACATGCTGTGGAGGTGAATTTCAGAGACTCTGGCTCCATTCAAAGCCCAAGAGGGATCTTGTCCCTCTTCCTGGATATACTTTTATCTTTGAGCAATAGCCCTGAAAAGAAGGTGCTGAAAGGTGTGAAGGAGAAACTGAGGCACAGTCCTGTGTGCCCAGCATGGCAGGAGGGGACCAGGCAAAAGATCCACTGGTTGGAGCACTGAGAGAACAGCCAGGAATGTAACAGGTCCATCATATGATCATAAAGACGAGGGTCAAGAGAAGCTTTTGGCTATTCCCTGTCAGCAAAAAAACTCCCCCAGTCTGTCTCCATCTCTCTGGCCCTTCTCCAGAGAGGAGAGGGCTGGGTGCCAGCCCTGGGCCTGGGGTAGAAGCTTTCTGTAAGGGGGTGGCCTGGAGGCTGTGCATGGCAGGCTCGCCCCTTCCAGGAAGATATGGGCAGCTATGTGACAGCAGCCCCATCCTTGTGTTGTGCAGCCTCTTCTCCTCCCTCCTTCATCAGGCGTGCCATGAGCTTGTGCTGAAAGACTGCTTTGAGAGCCTGAAGCCTATTATCAGTGTAGACATTACCTTGGAGGCAAATGGAAACATCCGGAATGAGATCCAATTAACCCTTACAGGTGTCTGCCATTTTAATTGCTGGACAAAGGTGGCCAGGAGCCTGGCAGAAACTTGAGGCTTTGTATTATTCCTATTTATCTCCTGGAACAGCCAGAGCTGCCCCAGGGAGGAACAGTGTGAGCCATGTCAGAACTGACCCACCAGGGACCTGCTCCATCCATGCAGAGGCACCAGAGATACTTTCCATCTTCTTTCCTGACCTTTGCAGAGCAGATGCCATTGAATTCCCCCTGGCTGTCCCTGCCCTGACACTGCCTGTTTGCTCTTTTCATCAGTATAGAGCTTCACCTGTATGAAATTGATGCTGTTTTAATTTCCACTCTGTGGTTAAATCTTTATGTATTTTTCTTGCTACATAAATCTGTGGTTATGTGCAGAGAATATTTTGGAAGAAAGACATCCTGCCATTAATTAAAACAAAAAAAAAAAAGAAACTGGATTTCCTGGGAGAGGAAGCATTGACTTGAGGGCTGAAAACTAGCAAAGAGGCTGTAAATGAAGGCTTGTGATAAATGGGAATGAGCTGCATTAGAAGAAGGTGCCTAGTGGGGCACAACAAACATAATTAATGGGACCTTTGGCCACAAATCTTTTTTTAATGTCTTTTTAAAGTTCTTCATTACTAATCTGAAGCAACAGGAAAGTCTATTAGTGAGATGTACTGATGATACCAAGCTGGAGGTGTTGCAGGTGTAGCCAAAAAAAGTGGGAAATAGGACAGCAGGAGGTAGAGGGAAATTGAGGTCGTGGTTGTGAGTGTGAGATATCTGGTGCGAGGCAAGGAGTGGGGGGTGGTTAATCCTAAAGGCAGATTTTCAGCCATGTCCCAAAGGCTGTGATGGGACAGGGTGGCCCAGTGTTTGCCTTGGACATTTCAAAGGCTCCCACATGGACACCCAGGCAGGGACTGATTTTCCCAGAGGAGTCTGGCTGTGTGGACTTAATAATGGCAGTTTATTATCAGGAGAGTGGACAAAAAGATTGGGAACCTGACTGATTAGAGCATGAGTGGAAGAGTGCTCAAGTGGTCTGTCAGGGTAAATTATTTAGTGCCCAAAGAACTTTACTAATCTGCCATTGTTTGAAAAGTCCACATACTTATGTGAGAAATTTCTGGAGAATTTTGAGAGAAATTTCGTACTACATGATGCAAGGGGAAAAAAAAAGGCTATAACAGAAAATTAGGAGAGAGGATATTCAGAAGGAATTTCTAGGGAAACAGTAGCAACATGGCAGAGGAAAAAGTTCAATAAACTTATTTTATATTCTTGGCAGGTGTGCAAGGCTGAAGTTTAAATGCCCAAATTCCCAGATTGGATGTGTCTAAATTCTGCTTACACATGCTCATTCTTAACATGCTACTGAAAGCCCTTCCTCACAGTGACACTTCTGAGGCTTTGAAACAATATCCCACAAGGAGCTGGCAAATTCTATTTGCCAGTGCTGTACTTATTATCTGTGGTAAAAAGGATGCATGTGAGGATGTAAAGTCTCTCTGAATCATGACAGAAGAAGAAAAGGACATCCAGTGTAACCAAAAGGTGGTAAATGTCCATTAAGAATGACAGTTTCTACCCAGTTTGTAGTTAGGGTGTAAAGCTCGCTGCCGCGGGAAGTGGCACTGTGCAAGTAAAGGAAGTAAAACGGGATTTTTCAAGGGATGCCCCATCCCTGGAAGTGTTCAAGTTCAGTTTGAATAGGGCTTTGGGGAACTGGACTAATGGAAGGTGTTCTTGTCCTTGGCAGGGAGGTTGAAAGTAGATGTTCTTCAGTGTCCTTTCCAAACCATTCCATGAGAGCTCACATGGAGACACCTCTAGATTTCAAACCTCCTTTGGGGTTAGAGCTGATCTTTAGCTACTGGTTATCAGCAATTGATTGCATCTCTTGCAATTCTCAGCAGGATGTGCTACTGACCATTTGAGATTTCCTGTCTGAAGCACCCTGGGGTTCTGCCCTGCCTGATCATTCCTCCATTCTCATGTTATCATTGGAGTGTACTAGAGAGAACATGAGGCCACCCCCGTCTTGTAATATGTATCACACCTTCATTAACATTCCCTCTTATCTCTTGCATTCCTGACTACAAGCCCGGGAACTCTGCCTTTTGGAGTCATGTTTGAAAATGCAGCAAATGAAAAATCAGAGATCTGTCTGGTCCTATTGCCATGTGATTCAATTCCATGGCAATGAGCTGGTGTGACAAGTCCTGCAAGTCACTGAAGAAGTGTGAAGAGTAAAAAAATACCCTCCAGGTCCCTGTCAGAGGTAGTTGCTTTCTGCTCTGGGCATGTCTGTGTCCCGGTCTTGGGGTGAAATTCCACATCCATCGGTTTTTATCCTCTTGTGATTGTGTGGAAGGTTGCTGGGTGAAATACTGCTTTTTGTGCTGGCTCTTTTTTTGTTGCTTCTTCTCAAGGCAAGGCACAAGGTTTGGGGGGGAGGCTGGTTTTGTTTTATTTTTTTTGCCTGCTTTTGAGCAGTGAGTCTGTGATCATTTCTGGTAATTTGAAATTCTTGCTCTTCTTTCATTAAGTTTTTTTGACGTCGAAGAAGGAAATGTTTCTTCATTTTACTCTTTCTTGGCGCATTGGCCTTATGCAAAGAAGAGCCCTTGCATTATGTTTGATGTCTTCCACTTTCTACTTACAATTTAGCAGCTGATTCATCATTGGAAGCAGATTTCTTCAGCTGAGCACACTGTATGGAAGCGAAGGAATCTGTTGCAGAGCAACTTTACGGGGTAGAAAGTGTATATATGTGCTAATACTCTGTATGTAAGTGGCAGTGATACTTATGTGGAGTTATAGGTATCAGAAAAATAACATTATATGCTTATTACTAGGTGTACAGAAAATAAAATTTCAGATTTGTGGGAAGTTCTGCTTTTTCTAGATGTGTTTTTTTCAGTCAGAACAAAAATAATCTTTTCTCATCCATTTTAATACAGCTTTATGCTGCCTAATTTTAGGTGGTTTGTTTCGTTTGATGTTTTTTCCTATACTGGATCCTGACAAAAAAGTTTAAAAATCAGAAATCCTCAATCATGCCATTCTAGTATAAAAATCCTTTCCTCTCTTCTTGTCCTCCTTTTTTTTTTTTTTTGCTAAATGTTTTAATAACTATTGCATTGTTTTTATTTCAATCAAATAACTTTTTTTTTTTTCCTAGTACAAGTGCTGTGTGCTAAAATCTTGGTCTAGTTCCATTTTTCTTTATTGATGATTGTAATTACAGTAACTCCATGGGTCCAAATAGACTGGACTTTTCTACTTTTCTTCTACAGATCTCAAAGATATAAACCATGGCTTGTTATTTTTAGTCTTTCTTATGCTTCACACCAGGTTAGTGGAACCCAATGAGTGTCACCAGCAGACTCAGGAATACAACTGACAACTCCTAACTTGTAGCTCTGCATTCATCTCACTAGACCAAAGCACCAATATAAAAATAATATATAAGCATCCGAGTGCTGAAATGGGAAAAGCAGATGTTTAACGTGTATATGCCTGCTTTAAATCTGTATTCCACACCAAGCTACCTGTGCTTGGCGCTGTAACAGTGCCTAAAACAGAGTAATCTGGCTACGAACCCCGCACTTGGCATGGGGGAAAAGTGATGACATTTGCTTCTCTAAATGTGTTTTTGAAGAACTAATTTCACTGATGAGCGTGTGTGAAATGAGCTTCTGACTGAGATATATTAGGCTGCAAAACAGTCTCATTTACAGCTAGATCAGACAAAAACCAAGTGCATTTGACAGGCACAGTACTGCCCTAGCAGTTGGAAATGCAAAGGGATTATGAAATTTCTCTTCTAAATGCCCCCCACAGGGTCTTTGCTTCAGATGCTTCAGTGTTTTTGCAAGAGGATTGTCACTTGCTTGTTCTCTTCCAATGCTGATTCCCTTTCAAAAATGTACTCTTCAAATGACTCTTTTGGAAGTACGTTTTTTCCCCCTCTCAGCTTTATTTGTGAAGCAATAGCTGAAACTCAGATAAAGTTGATTTTTCCAAATATCTAAACTTACCCAACTCACAGTTCTTTGTATGAGGTGCTCTGTAAATATTTATTATCACATCTCAGTGACAAACAAACCACACCCACAACCATGTGCAAATGTGTATACACATAGATTTATCCACATACAGCCTGAGCAGGTTAGTAAAGGCACAGGAGGGATGTTCTCTTGTAGCACCCATACAAAAAAGTTAAGAGGTCACAAAGCCCTTTTCATTCCCTGGTCAGGCTGTGTGACTGAAATGTATTTAAAGGTGAAGCTGCCAGCTTTCTGTAGGCTCTGTCCCAGACAGGTGGGCAGGGAAAGGATGGAGAAAAGCCAACACGAAATGGACTTGACCACTAGGGTCAAGTTCAGTCTATGTCCTCCCTTCCCAACGAAATGGAGCAAAACACTGAATCGAGCAATGAGATTTATGCCTGGGGCATGCCATTAAAGGACGCTTTTCCTCCAAGAGGCGGACAGATCAGAGATGGAATTGTAGTCAGAGCTGCACTGTCCTCTATGTGCAGCTCTATCAATTCAGTCAAGCCCTAAATCAGATGGGAATGCTCAGGATAAAGGGAAACGGTGCAAAGGGGAGCAGAGCAGAATGAGGATCAAGAGAGGTGAGAACAGAAAAGAAGGGAGGCTGGAAAGAGAAATGCACAGGAGGCAAGTGGTAGGGTTTGCCAGGCAAAGCACACAAAGGCCTGATGCACCTCTGTGTGTAGGATAATGCAGAGAAGCGGGGCGGAGGAAACCAAAACCGATACAAAGTCAAGGATAGTATAAAGAAGATTTATTGACTCACAAATATGCTGGATGGGTTTGCAAATCAATGCTTCTCTGAAGCTTTTTAACAAACCAATTGGTCTGTAACCAGACCCACATTTCGTAGTGCTGGAGGAAGCCTTCAGAGAAGCCTGGAATGGCTGGGGTTGGAAGAGACCTTAAAGATCATCTTGTTAGAACCCCCCAGCCATGGGCAGGGACACCTTCCTCTACAGCAGGCTCCTCAGAGCCCCATTCACCCTGGCCTTAAACACTGCCAAGGATGAGGCATCCATAACTTCTCTGGATGTTCCAGTGCCTCACAACTTACAGGAAACAATTTTTTCCTGTACTTAATTTAAGTCTTCAGTCACTGAAGACAGGCTCCAATTTTATTTATTTGTTGTCTGAGCTCAGTGCTGTTTTTCTTGTGGATTCCAAGTGTGCAGTGTATTGCCAGGTGTTTAACTGGGTAATCAAAATAAATTTAGGAGCAAAACCCCTAAACATAACGAAAATTATATTATTTGGTAATGTAGCATCATGGTAAGAATCTGGGAAACACTGAAATGCAGGAAATATAGACCTGGAAATGCCTTGTTTTGTTCCATACATTGCGTAGTTTCTATTTTTTGTGGTCACGGTTCATGGGAGAAAGTAGTATTTCCTTCTCTGAACCAGTCCACTTAATTTCACTGTTATTAACAAGTATTCAAAAGTCACAAATTGTGGGCTTGTAGGTTTTTTGGATGGCTTTAAAGCAATGAGATTTGAAAAAGGAAAAGGAAAAACAATCAGAGATTACATTTATTTTTCCTGTGTCTTTCAGACCTCTAGACCTGTACTCATATCTTTTTTCTACCCATAGTAGAGGTGAATAGAACCTTCTCTTCTTTGGTTTGTTGGGGGTTTTTTTCTGTAATCTGAGATTGTCAAGTCATAGCAAGATTTCACACCTGAAGGTTTCTGCCATGCCTCCCAAGACTGACGATAAAAATCACAAGAGTCTGTAATAGCACTTCAGAATTCGTGTTACTGGAAGTAAAGCAAGCCTGGAAAAAAACCAAACCAAAACATTACAGAAACCAGTCAGAGAAAGACCTTTGATGGAATCTTTATTTCTCTCTTCTCCTGTAGGGGAACCTGCAGAGCCAGAATTTTAAAAAATGCTTAGTGCCTCACAGCTCCCATTGTGACAATTCTGCTGCCTGTTCAAACAAGCTCAGCCTCCAGTGTACACAGTGCTCACAAAAGCCCAGCCATGTATTTTGCTGCCTAAATGGGAGCTGAGCTGTTTTGCAAAATCTGTCCCATGGGACCTATCAAGCAATGGATACCATGGAAATGTGAGCAATAATGACAGTGTATTATGGGGTGAATGATACTGTCATATTACACTAATGCAAATTAAAGTTTGTGTGTGTGGGCAAGGCAATTTACAATCATAACCTTAAATTTCTCTATCTTTGTGTATTTTGGGACCGATTCTCCTGTTCGCACTCATTTCATGTAACGTCATGTCATTGCCTGCAGTAGAAAGAAACATGATTCATGCTAGTGACAGCAAGAGGAAATTAGCCCTGTTAAATCTTAACCAGAAGTTGCATTAACGCTCTTTCACATAATATTTTGCATTATACTGTCCCACTTAGACAGCACTAGAGATGTGTAAAGAACTTAAGGATATTTATGGAATGGAGGCAAGTGGCTCGCAGCCACAGCACTGGACTTGACTTTTGTCCCTGGTGTTGGGTGGCTCCTGCAATTCTTAAAGAAAAGCTGGCGCTGTATGTTTTTAATAGACTCTTCACTGAAAGTGAATGCAGTCATCATTGCAGTGATAAATGGGGAAAAAATGAGATGATCAGTGAATGAACTACTGTAGCAGGTGGTAGTAGGTGTTGCTTATTAGATGTTCAGTATTACAGAAAAGAACAAAATGACAGAAATCCCCCAGAGAGACACCTCTCTAAGAAATAATCTGACACCTGTCATCACTCTCCAAGACAAGGTTGCTTAACAGTCCAAAGCTTGCAAGGGGATAACAGCAAGAGAGTGAAGAAGGGGGCTGCTAACTGGGACCTTTGCCTGCATCCATTTCTGCTCATGTCATGGATTATGTGGCTACCAACCATGCTATGGTGGCACGTACTGAATGCCATTGCCTGTGGAGGAGGAATTTTCTGCTGTTATCTGCGAACCATAGCTGGGCTTACAGCATCCATAATAAGGTGCAGCCTGCTGCAGAGCTTGGGTGTCTCCTTTTTGGATGACAGAAAAGCTTAGACTGGCCACTCTTTTTCCTAGAAATGTCAGCATTTAGGTGTCGAGGTAAATGCTCTGGATTTTGCTCTCTTTCTTGAGGCCACTGCAAGCCTGGGGTCAGGTCCGCAATTAGGAGGCTTCACTTCCGAGCTTGCTTCTTCACATCACCTGGCAGCACCACCTGAGCCCCCTTTGGCAGCCTGCTGAGCACTGTGGCTCTGCAGTGCCTGTGTTTATTTGCTCCTCTTCCCCTCAGGAAAACAGTTTATCTCTGGTTTCATTTGCACTCTCTTTTTGGTGGTTGTTTTAGCTGAGTGTCTGTTGGGAGGGGTTATAAGTGGTGCATTTTTTCTCCCTTCTTCATTTTCTTTTTGATGCTCATGATGTGACCTGGTCCATGTCTTGCTCTCTGACTGAAAAGAGGTGAGGTCTGTGTTAGTCCCTGGATCCCAAGGAAATTGTTTCTACAGCCTTGGAGCAAGCTTAAAGAGAGATTTTTCTCTTATATGAGTGTACTCTAAGCCTACTCTGGAAAGATCTGTTGTTCCAGCAGGGTGAAGCTCTGGCCAACAGTTTTTTCCTAGAGTTTTAGTCTGCCTTTTGACTACCTCAGGCTTAAGCTGAGGAGTACTTTGAAGGTGAGGACTTAGGGGAACTTAATGTTTAACCTTGATTCAGTATTCTAAGGCAAGTCACTGTATGAAGATGAGGCTTGGTGTGCCCATGCTACTGAAAAAATGAACAACAGCTCTTTGTACTGGGTGAAGCTTTTTAAGTGCTGGAAATGTCATGTTTTGATATCTTCTGTGGTTACACTGAGGAGTGATAAAGATAATTTGAGGTTATGTCATCAACAAGCTGTGTAGGATGAAGTGTCTGAGCCAGTCAGGGATTCTAGAAGCCTTTGCTTGCTGGTAAGGCAAGAGTGAGGAGTTGGTGAGGAACTGACCAGTGCTCCTGAGCTATGGGTCATGCTGAACATCTGCAAGAGCTAAACCCCCAACTCTAAATGTATCCTGCAAATACACCCAGAACCTGACAAAGAGATCAATGGGAAGACTTTGAGTTTCTCTGAATGAGGTCAGCATGTCTGGGGCAGTTTTTCCTTAGCAGCAGAACTGGCTTAAGGTCTCTCAGTACCTCATCTGGTACCTCAACTGGACCTGTCTTTCCACAGAGTTAATTTAATTTGGGTCTGGCCATCTGTCTGGACATGTTCTCTCTTGCCTTGGTGTAAAGCAGGCAGTGATGGTCTGCAACGTGAGTGAGGCTGGCTTTGCAGCTTGAGGACAAAGCATCTGGAGCTGCACACTGGCTCTTCCAGCTGAACTCCTTTAGCTTGCACGTGTTGTTTGCAGAAGAGGCCTCAGTTAGGGGGAATGCAGCAAAGGGAAAAGATCTGCATGGCGAGGGAAGCTGTGGGCTATAATATCGGTGAGCTTGGCAGTGTGTCTGCTGTTGGACCCACAGCTGATTGGTGTCTCTTGGCAGTAGTTTGGCCCCATGTTTGAGCTGATGTTTATGAATGCAAAGTGTGAAATGACAGCTAAGCTTCAGGTCAGCAAGAGATCAGTGAGGACGGCCATAAGTTGGAGCACCAGCTTGCACTGTGCACATAAACCAAGATTATTTTAACTACAGGGGTTGGCTGCAAAATAAAAAAAAAAGGTGCATGTTTCTCTCTGTGTACTTTTTGCACAATCTATCTGCTGGAATGGTTCCTCAGTTCTGAAAATTTCCATAAAGGAGCATGCACAGGAAAATCCTGCCAAGCACATGCTAGCTGGATGGACTGCCATGCGTCCTGGGGCAGGGGAGGAAGGAAAGAAGGCACGCTTGGACAAGCAGCCTGGCTGAGGGACATAATGACACTTCAGTCTCTGTGTTCTGCAGAATGTCCTGCCAGCTACAGTCACAAGTGCTGATGGGAAGGAGATTTGGTTTTGTTCCAGTTCAAATGACAACTGGTAGCTTGGTCCACGATGCAGGTGAGATGGGTGCTGAGAATTATGTTCTCCTCCATCTGCTTTACCCCAAGCAAGGGAATGATTGCCTCCAGCTGCAATCTCCTTTTGACTTCACATGCATTGGCTTTGTCCCTCACGCTATAGCTGGGGAGGACTGAGAGCCTCAGAGGTGACTGAGATACAAAAAACCAGAAAGAACAGGGTTTCTCACCCCTTCTAAGGCAGTTCCCCCGCTCGCATCACAGGGTGGTTAGCGCTGGGGAGTGAATCAGCTCCGCTGTCGGTCCTGGCGCTTGGGAGGAGGCAGGCGGGAGAGAAGGCGAAGTGGCAGCGCTGCTGAGCAGGGGAGGCGGCGGCGTGCCGGGCACACCTGCCCCGCACACCTGCCCCGCACAGCGGGCTCCGCTGCCCGCGGCTCCGCAGCCCCTCCCCAGCCCGGCCCCGCCGCTCTCCCGGGGCGGGCACGGCAGACGGCTCCGCTTAGCCGCCGTGGCCAGGCTAATCAGGGCTGATGGCAAGTGTCTGGAGGGAGCTAGGGTCACCATCGTGTCTGCAGAATTTGTCTGGAAGGGCCTCTGGATGCCACCAGAGGGTCAGACAGACGATTTGCTTCTTCCAAACCCCGGAGGGAGCTCAGAGACTTTGCTCAGCCCTGTGCTTCCTTCTGATAGGTCACTTCCTGGCACTTCTCTCACCTTCCCACCCTTTCTCATTCCTGTGGCATAATTTCCCCCCATCTCCTGCTGTGTGTGAGTGGTGAACGCGTCTGTGGCTTCGCTCCTGCGGGATATCTTACCAGAAGCAGCCCTGCCTTCGAGGTACCATCGAGCACCTTCTCTACCCCTTGCCCAAGGGCATGGGTGAGCAGCAGGGAAGCATTATGTGAGCATCGTGAGGTTCCTTCCTTGGCTGCCCACAGCCGAGGCCATTTCATTTCCTCCCTTCCCCTGGTCTCCTGGTCAGAGTGAGTGGAGAAAAGATCTTTCTGAGCCCACACCTGGCACTCATGAATATTTAATGTTTCTAGCTTTTATTTCCCTTGAAGAGCAAAACCTTTTCATATTTGATGCCCTGGAAGGCTGTTTGGTTGCTGAATGTTGTTTCATCAATGCTCTCCCTCCTCGCTCTTCCTCCAGACTGCCCAGCCTCTCTTCCTTTCTCTTCTCGAGCAGCATTTCCCTTTTTACAAAGGATGCTTCAGAAAAGGTCACTGTCCCTTTCATATCCCCTCCTTACTGTGAGCCAGCATGGCTTCAGCTCTGCCAATGGTAAAGGACAAATGGGGATGTGGGGAAAGGCAGCAGTGGGGAGGGAGGCCAGGAAAAGTGTGCGCATGAGCTGAGGAGCAGCACAGAGGCAGAGAGGAGTTGTAGGCACAGCAAGAGAAAAGTAAAGTGGCAGAGCAGCAGGTAGAGGCAGCAGAAGGTGGGAAGAAGGCAGCAGCAGGATTTTGATGAAGAACTGGCTTTCCAGCACCTTTCAGAATTTGTTATGCAAGATGCACAGATGTTGCTGTGGATGGCAGCTTGTCCAGTGAGGGCCCTTTGGAAAAGGGAGGCATCCCAGTACCCCAAAACAGAATACTCCCAAAGCTGTACTGCCCATTTCCATTGTTGGGCAGTTGCTTTGGAGACCTCATTGTTTTGGCCACCAGGCTCTATGGTAAATCATCACCTGTTATCCTTAGGCCTTTCAGGCTTTCTCCTTCTTTCTCCTGCAATTGCAACTGATGTTTGAACATCTGGATGGGTGTAAATTCAGTGTTCCTCATTTTGAAGAGCCAATCTCATCTCCACAGTCTGCATCAATAGAAAGAGAAAGATTAATCTGTCTAACTGTGAAATTAAAAAAACCTCATTTGTTTCACTTGGACTTAGGACCTGTTAATGCTGAAATTCTTTGTGAGGTGGAAAAGACGCCAAGTGGTGGGGTTACCTGCCAGTTCTTGGGTCATGGCTCCACATTCCCCAGAAGGCCTAACATGAGGGCAATAGCTATGATCTTAGCGCTGTGGAGAGCATAATCTTGTACCATCAGTACTCCCTGTGAGAGTCAGGATGGAGAACGTATGGGCAGGCAGAAAAGGAAAAGGCAGACAAGTTTTGCACATCACTTGCTTTCTCTTGGAACATAGACAAAGTCAATTTTTGCAAATTCTGACCCAACAAGCGTGCTGTCTGTAAAATCCTGGTGGGAATGTCTGTTCTGTCTGTTCTGCATTTCAGCATAAGGGCAGCCTCACTTCTCCCATTACCCAGCTCTGAAGTGGAGCTAGCATCAACTGATCTGACATCAACTGATCACCCCCTCTTGCAGCATTACTGGCACAGCTTCCCATGTCACTTGGCTCTCCCTAATGTACCAACCAGGACAGTTTATGGGAACTACTGAGCTCGTTCTGTGACGCAACATTAATGCCAGGAACGCAGCACTACAGTGAGGGTGCACGGTCTTGAAGTCTCTGTACTCTCCAGAGCATTTCTTCAGGGCCCAGCAGGTCACAGTGGCCCACAGCAGGGCACTGTGGCTGCGCTGTTGGACTTGGTGTGCTGAGAGGTCAGAGAGCTGCCAGTGACTCAGGGCATGGCTGCGATCCCCAGTGAGTGGCTGGAGCCGTGCCCCAGCTCTGCTGAGTTACTGATGTACTCGTCTAGAAGCTGCCTTACATGGTGGCTGGTGACACAGCTGGACAGCCAGGCAGCAGGGCTCAGCTACTGCTCCCTAGCCTGGTCTTGGAGATAGTGCCATCATCCATTATCCTTCACAATCCTGTGTAAGCACCATTAAGCATCTTCTCCCTCCTACACATCACCTACCTGTAAATACCACTCCTGTCTCTTCTACCCTGCTCTGTCCCCAAAACATTCTCTACTAATCTAAACCAGTCTGATGTTCCACAGCAGGCACACTTCTCCTTCTCCCTTCAGTGTTTGTGAATTCCATGCCTGCCTGCCCCACCCCAGGTGCCACTTCCCTCTGAGGTGTGAGCAGTCCAGGGGATAGACACAAAGCATAATGTATAGTGTTGTGTGGTAATTACTTGATGCTGGGTACACAAGGGGGATTATCTTGTGTCTCAAAGGGCTGTCAGAGAATCCTAATCTTATCTTCCCCTCCTCTTTTGCCTTCCACTGCCATCTGAAGTAATGAATTGGTTATAAATACCTAATTAGCTAATTATTTGCTGGCCTACATGGAAAATCTTCAGTGAAGGAACTCTCTGGGTACCTGGGGGAGGGGCCTCCATGGAGATGAGGAGAGACAACCTCGTGAGGTGTGCATAGGGGTAAAGGCAGTACTGTGATGCTCAGAAGAATTTCTAGACTTTCACCATCCCTGGAGAGCAGAGGAAAAGCCATTAGCTCCACAGAGAAACAAGACTATGTTTACCTCTACTTGTGGCTGTGAGCTGAAGAGCCAAGAGGAAAGTAAAACCACATGAACAATTCATTAGGTAATTAGAGAGTAAAAAAAAATTCTTTTTGGAAACATTTGCAGTGGGCAGAGATTCTGTGCTGGAAGCATTTTGGGCTGTGCCTGCTACTTGTGTGCTCCAGCCCCATTGGGGCACGATGACTAGCCAGGGGAGGAAATTGTGGTCTACATGAGTGTCTCTTGATGATACTTTCACTGATAAAAACCCAATTATCTATGTCAGTTTATATGTTCTGGAAAGGTTCATCCCACTGGCAGGCTGGCCTTGGTCTGTCAATCCAGGTCTCATCTCACAGGTTGCACCATGCAGCTGTTGTACTGGGATGACTTTCAGTCCGAGCCATTGGATAATGGGGCTGTTGAGCTGACATGCCCCTTTGGGACAGTTGTCACTCTGTTGTCCTTCTGCAGGGAAAGGGGAGGAAGGGATGTCAGTCAGATAGCTGATGGCACCAAAAGTCTCATTCTCTTTTCTTCCCTGCTGCAGATGGAGGCCTAAGGTGAAAAGATCACAGCACCACAGCAGCTCTGCTGGCTGCCTGTCAGTAGAGGTTAGGACAAGAAAGGGCAATAACCATAAACCTGGCCTGCTTTGGACAGTAGTTAATTTCTGACACTCTGCTTTTATTTTCATGGGGCCTTTTTTTTTTAATTAGTATTTTTTTGATGCTTATCTTGTAATCTTTTTTCCTTTTCTTCTCCTTCCCTTCCTCTCTCCCTTTCTCTATCCCTGTGTCCCACACTTGCTCCTTCTGGTTCTCTTCTCCCCCTGCAGGCATGCGCATCCTTGTGAACTTGCTCCTGGACACCTTGCCCATGCTGGGGAACGTCCTTCTTCTCTGCTTCTTTGTCTTCTTCATCTTCGGCATCATTGGGGTGCAGCTGTGGGCTGGGCTGCTCCGCAACCGCTGCTTCATGGAGGAGAACTTCACAGTGTGAGTGACTGGGAGACAACATCTCCTTCCTTTCTTCCAGGGATGCTTCTCTTTTCCTCTGCCTGCTCATGTCTTCTGCCAGGCTCTCTGTGTATCACTTACTCCAAGTGTGGGGTGATAGTGTGCAGGGTGTTGGTCACATCTTGCAGTGGAAAGGGAGGGCGGCAAAGACAGCTGGTTTTCTTCTGTCTTCTCAGCAGGTGACAGGGCTCATTTGGATTTGATTGAGGCACAGGTTAGCATGGCTGCCCCCTCCAGCCATGCCCAGTAATACAGGATGGTGCTCCTACACCCAAAAAGACATGAAACTCTGGAACATGCTGCCTTTCTCCTGAACCTCCTCCCTCTTCAGAAAACAACACTCACAGGAGTCTTACAGAAAGCCATAGTGCTTCCTGAGGCATCCAGGGACAGCTCTGGCGCCTCCAAAATGGAGCTGGGGTCACTGTTTGGACGGTGGTGCATTAACTCTGGAGGGACACTGAGAAATTACTAGAAAACTTCAGGAGCAGGATTGCATGTGGCCAGTACCATGGGGAGGGGACAGAGGGCTGGTGGGAGAGGTGTCCCACAGCCGGGTTAGTAGAAGTGAGAGCATCTGAAAGCAAAGAATGAATGTTTGAATGGGACAAAAAACTCGTGGGGAAACATGGGAACAGTTCTGGCAAAGAGAGCCTGGAGCCACACAGGGGTCAATTACAGGTATCTGAGGTTTATTCGGGGGGGTTCAGGGGCGAGCCTGCAGAGCACAGCTTTACTCCTCCCACAGGCAGTGGGGTGGAAAAGCTCCTGCCTGCCATGAATTCTCCGATTACCCAGTTTCAGGGCACAGCTCCTCCTGTTGACTTTCTGGCTTTAGTAGATCTCAGGCTTTAAAATGTTTTCTTAAAACCGTGTGCTAATCCCAGGTGTGCTATCAGTGTAGACTACTTAAAGAAAACCTAGAGCTGTAGATCAGTTTAGACTGATTAAACAGTTCTGAAGCTTTAGATCATCTCAAATTGGAAAGAAAATGTGTGAAAATACAATGTGCAGAACAGCAGTGGAGTTGCAGAGTAGGAGCTGCTTAAAGCAGGCATTTTCTGTGTTTATTCCTTGGGGGAAAACTAATGTTTAGGATGATTGTCCTTTATGTAAATCAGGAGTAGCACTTCTTTAATGAGTGTAATTACATCCATGCAGAGTTGATGTAACTGAGAAGTGAATTGGGGCCACAGCCTTCACAGTGCAGATATTAGAAAATATTTGGCTGACTGTTACTGGGGAAATCAATTCTGAAGGTACCCATGCACCAATGATGAGGATGAGTTAAAACATATCTTTGTAGTTTAGTCCTACTTAGTTAAGAATCAGAGACTGTCTTTTCTTTTTCATCAACACCTGTCCTCTTCCAATGACACTTTGTGAAAAAGTCTGCGTTTGCACAACGTGAAAGTTGTGCATTGTAGCACTGCAAGGAATACTCCAGATAAAGTTTAATCCAATTTTTTTTTATCTCCACCTTTCACTTTTCTGATATTAGCTCATCTCCAGCTAGGCAAGCATAGATGATTTTAATTATTCATGCATTTGGAAGGTGCTTGCATTATTTGGAAAAAAGACATGAACTTGTCATGAAACATTGCACCCATAATGCCAGCTGTCAAGGAGGAGTCAAAGTTAAGGTTAAGTCAATTTTATCTTTCCATTTCCAAATTTTAAGGCTTATCTGTGCAACGTTAATTATGCATGAACTGGATTTTTTTTTAGAAGTACAGAAGGTTCACTACCAAATGTTACAAAACATGTCCATCAGCAGTTACATATATGAACATATTACAGTAAAGCCTGATGAACTTCCTTAATGTCATTGCATCTGATTTAGCTTTGATGTTAATGGGGAGAGTGATCAGACTGCAAATCTCTGCATTCCAGCTTTTCTTCACCTTCATGCAAGCAGATTGTGTAATTTGGCTTGGGGTGATCTGATGGCAGGAAAAACTCTGAAGGCTGGGGACTCACCCTAGAAATGTTCTGGTTTTCAGGAGCCCTGTCTTTCTTCCTCTTCTCCTGAGGCAATAAATCTGGAAATCCCCTACCCAATGCAGTCCCTATGTCAGAATGGAGGGTCCCAGCTCCACCAGTATCACTGATAGGAAACTCTCTGTCACAGGAAATTTGACTGTGGGTTCTTTTGCAGACAAGGTGACATTGTCCTGCCCCCTTATTACCAACCAGAGGAAGATGACGAGATGCCCTTTATCTGCTCGCTGTCAGGAGACAATGGAATTATGGGCTGTCACGAAATACCCCCACTGAAGGAGCGAGGCCATGAGTGTTGTTTGGACAAGGATGATTATTATTATTACAATTCAGTCCGGCAGGAGTTCAATATCAGTGGCATGTGTGTGAACTGGAACCAGTACTACAACGTGTGCCGCACCGGCAACGCCAACCCGCACAAGGGTGCCATCAACTTTGACAACATTGGCTACGCCTGGATCGTGATATTTCAGGTAAGTCTGAGTTCGCCTCCTTACAAGGCTCAAGCTTATTTTTCTGTTTTTCAAACCCAGTCATTCTGGGCTCCGGTGGTAATTTCTGCAGGGTGTGACAGAGGTGCAAAGTAAAGGGCCTTGCAACTCCCCTGGTAAGGGAGACAGCACACACACGAACAGTGTTCCTGTAGGTGGGGAGGGACACAGAGCAGTTCCAGGTGCTTGCTGAAATAAGCTCCATTCTTCAGCCTGACTTGTATCAGTTTCCCTTTCAGTCCAGACAACTATAGTAAAGGAAGTTTTGGGTTTTTTTTAAATTCCCAGTACACGTTGCAGATGGGAGCTAAATTCCATGCTTTTTTCTTTTCCTCCGGCTGTACGCGGTGTCCAGTCCAAGGGGCACAGAAACCTGCTGCGGGTTTTCCCCTGCTGCGATCCAGGGAAATGAACTATTTTAATGGAATATTCCTGCTGTGGACTAGAATGATCTCACAGGCTTTGACAGTATGCCAGTGTCACCAAGCAGTACCATGCTGATTTCCCAAGATGGAAATTTGGCTTCGTTGAAATGAATTGTTGTTTCTCACCTTTCTTGGGTTGCAACCGTCCTGCCAGTATCTGCTTGTATACACTGAGGAGTGAACTCTGGAATACTGCTTCCCTCCTGTTTCTCTTGTTGTTCGTCTTTGCAGGTGATCACACTGGAAGGGTGGGTGGAGATCATGTACTATGTGATGGATGCCCATTCCTTCTACAATTTTATCTACTTTATCTTGTTGATAATCGTAAGTATAAGGTTTGATGAATGACAGCAATGCAAGCTAAGAGCCTACAAAAAACAGGTCTTAGATCAACACAGATCCTGGGCATTCTAGGAGTCTCAGAAATCCAGCTAGTTGATTTTCACCAAGAGTCTGCAGCAGGATCACATACATAGTTATCAGCCAAGTTATTATATTTCACTCAAAAACATACTTAGAATTGATTTCTAAAGTTATACATGCCCAGTGTAGAATAATGTTCTCACTGGCAGATCTTCTTGCAAAGTAAATTCACCAAACCAGTTGGCTTAAAAGCCAATTCTTTCTCTGCTCTTCTACTTGGTCTCTATATATTTTAAGCTCTTGAGTAATTTTTGAGCCATGTTGAGCCAGGAGCTTTTGGCAGCACCTGGATTTATCAGGTTCAGAGTCTCAGATTCACTTTTTGTTAGATTCAGGGTCTGTCACGCTGAATTACTTCCTCACCGTGAACAAAAAGGAACTACTGCTCCGAAAGTGTCAGCAGTCCAAAATAAACTGGCTGTGTGAGATCGCTTGTGGTTGGTGGGATGGAAAGAGAGAAGTGTGTCAGCGATGAGAACTTAATAAGCAGTTTATAAACCCTGTGGACTTATGCAAATGAAGTTTGAAGGTTGGTTTTCTGTGAGGATATTTATTATCTGGACCTGGGATGAGAGTTGAGAAACATGGTGCCACTGCCTCTCCATTCCTCAGGCTTCCCTTGCATAAGTGCATTTTTTTGGAGGGAATAGTCTGTTTCTAACAAGGAGGGATTTTGTTTTTGTGAAGGCTCTTGCACTTTGCTCACCTGGGGGACCAAAAAGTGAAATAGAAAGACATAGGATGAATTATGGGAAGTATAAAATCTGTACCTGGTAGATGCAATTTCGTTCCAGGTCACTAAGCAAGGACCTCAGTGTGTATTTCCAAGACCTACGTGCATTTGGATGGGCTGATGAATGGGTCCTGGCTAAGACTCTGATCTTCATCCAACACTTGTCCTGTGAGGCCACACCCTTCAAGAAATAGGATCTCTAGACAAAGTCACCCAGTAAAACTAACAGGTTTACCTAGTACAGGATCTAGTTGAAATTCAAGTTGGCATACAATGACTTGAGAAAAAGCAAACTTTAATCCATTTCTGTGAGAAATTCTGCAGCCTGTACATATGGAGGGTCCAAAAAAAAAAAAAAAAATCTATTAGCCCATTCAGGTCAGACAACTTATGAAAATCTTACTGTATCCTTGATTTCACCCTGCCTTATGGCCTTCTACACTCACAAGGGCAAGACAAGGAGAGAATAACAGAAATATGACCCTGTGGGCTGGAGCATGAAACCTGGACAGCAGAGGTGAAATATACCTTCAGGAATGTTCCTTTTACTTCGAGGCTGGAGAGTCCCAAAGAGACAGTGCAGAGATGTGATTGCACAGGATGGGGTGACAGGGGGGAGTTTCCAAAAGCTCTGTTCTCAAGGGCAAACTGAACATCCACTGCTTTTTGTGAGTTCAGAAAATTCTTCATTTCCCATGAAGTTTGTTCATATACCCCACGATGTAACAGATATTTAGTACCCACCTGCATTTTGACTTTGAGCAGCATGGTCAGGATACGCCAGTTTGTAGAATATGCAGTTAGACACAGACTTTACTCCTTGTCCCACAGCCACAGTCTCTCCCAGAGGCAGGAAGGACTGTGCAGGGTCAGTGTTTAACCACTGGGGCACAACATACCCAGTCTTTTGTAGGCCAGTTCCAGAAACTGCCCCTCCCCCCACATGTCAAACTACAGAAATTCTGTCACCATATTTTTGGTTTCTAAGTATCCTTCCAGTGCTGGCTCACATCATGTGGATTCACAGTGATTCAAACTTTGTCTCTGGATTTGCAGGCACCGAAAACCCTCAATTAAACATTCCACCTGAGATGTTACTGCAGAGTGTCATTGACATTTCTAGACACTCCCTCCTCATTTGCAGAAGCCATATAGGTTTATTTCTGTGAAACACAGAAGAACATTAATCTCAGGTTACTTTGGGGTCTGCTGAGAACAAAGGAGCCATATGCTAGGTGGAATATTTTCTTTGCCTTTGGCGGAGTTAGGCCAAGGAAGTATTTAGCTTTTCTGCTACCTACTTGGTGTGTGTGATACACCTTTTGCAGCACATAGCCACAGTGTAAACTCACTATCACTTGGCTGCATTTTCTGTCTGAATCTTCATATAGAAATGATAATCTTTCTTTAAGTCTCATGAAGTATCACCCTTCCAGCCTTTATGCTTCCCTCCTTCTCCATGGTTGAAAGGCCCGTGTTTCTAAGCAGAATTGTTCTGACAGTCATACTTTAAGCTCTGACTCTTTGCTTTTCCACACACATTCTAGCCTTGGCTCAGACTCAGTCTTCTGGGGCTAGATCTCTGCAGCTTCTCTCCAGAGCTGTGCTTTCATCCATGATTTCTTTCCTACAATGATATCTGCAAACACCCACATAAGGGCATTACCTGCTACTGCTCATATGGCAGGAAGAAGGCTCCACCACCTGGATGTACTCCTAGCACAGTTAGAAATCCTGCATAGATGTGCTCCTCTGAGGGGAAGGGTGCTGACTGACCCTGGCACTCTGAGAAGCCTTGTAGAACAACCTGGAAAAAGCATTTTATGTATTCACTAGATTTTAAATTGCTTCCCCTTTGGCCAGGGGTCAGGGATGTGATACGAAGGAAGGACTGCTCCCTGCTCTTGGATCAGTGTTTCATTTGGGATTTCCTGCTTGAGGTCCAGCTGTCTCTTTGACACCTCTCCAGCTACTCAGCCATTGCTGTGGCTCCTGGATGAGTGAGCTCTTCTGAACTCTTAGACTGGCATCTGCATTGCAGCACTCAGAGGCTCCTTGAAGTGCTCTGTGCTTACACATGTGGGCCTCAGAGGGCAAGCTGGACATTCAGGCAGAAGCAGTGAAAGTAATTGACAAGTCAGCATCTGCAGCACTAGTCAGATTTTGTTAGATATTGCAGAGATAGGGCTTGAACCTTGGGCTGAATGAGGCCAGGATCTGCTTTATCAAAGCACAGCTTAGTCTCAGGGCTGAAAGGGACCCTGTGTTAGGGCTCTGAATCAAGGGTCTCCATCTGCTTCTGTCAGATGCTTTGACTCCATGTCCGACACTTCCCCGTCTCTCTGCTCAGCCAGCTGAGACGAATCGCTCAATTAGGAGCCTTCTGGGACCCTTCTTGCCCTTCTCCTGGCTGGGAAGCAGTGCCAAGCTCAGCAGGGCCTGAGAGTTTATGGACTTGCCTGTGATTTTGAGGATTAACCAAGCTAATTTGCTTTGTGTTTGATGTTCCTAGCTAAAAGGATAAGGACTGGGGAGTAGTTGCCATATCCAGTCCTCTCCCTTCTCTCCTTTTTGTTCATCTGGTGGGAGATGGCGGCAAACAGTGCCTGTGAGGACAGGGCTCGGTGATGTGAACCTGAACCCTGCTCCAGATTCAACCCTAGGCCAACAGTGTGGTCCTGGTGAGGGCATCTCAGCCCTCAGCTCTTCCCCTTGTGGCCTGGAGAGAAGGTGTTGCAAGCCCTAACTGCTTGTGGTTTGTGAAGTTGTGGGAAATTGCAAAGTACCAGGCGGTGTCACAAGTAGTGTTCCAGAGATTCTGACACAGCTGGTGTCCATCTCCCTGCGCTGCTTCACTCAGTGCTGGCTGAGGGACATAACCAAAAGGGAAAGCCCATGTGAGTATCATGCTGCTGAGGAGAGTGCACCAGAGAAGAATTTGGATTCCCAGTCATACTCTCATCAGTTAAAATAAAACATGCAAGACATCACAGACTAGGGAAAATGTTGGGTGAAGGCAAAGGAATCTGAACGAGGCATTATTTTAATTTTCAAGGCAGTATGCAGCAGCTGAAGGGAAAATAGGCTGAAATATGGGGGAAGGAGAGAGAAGGGAAGGGTTCAGTGATGAAGGGAAACAGAATTAGAACAGCTTTGAAGGATGCTGAGAGGAGGAGGGGGAGAAAAAAAAAGCCCTTTATTTTCAGATACTTTACTGTCCTTATGTTGAATCTGGTCAGAAAGAGCTTCATGTTTCAAAGGGTTATTGAGATGCTAGCAGGGACACCACCCCTTTGGACAAAGGTGCTGGGCACTCGTGTGCAAGAGAAAGGGTCACCCAGAAGGGCAAGCTGGTCAGGAGAAAGGCTGCTGGGATAGGTAAAACAAGCTCTGAAGTACTTGCTGAAATAAACCCTTTTTCCATTCACAAGCACTGAGGTCAGGTTATCACCACATTTGTCTCCTCTGTCCCCTTTGCTGGAAAGGCTTTGCAGGAGAGGACACATGTGAAGACAAGGGCAGGACTGAATCCTGCTCTCTGTCAGAGCTCTTTGCTTGTAAAGGAGGGACAGCGAGGTGAGACTGGGTCCTGTGTGGGTTCATACAGGAGAAACTGGTGTCAGGATGCCCCTTGGCAGGGATGCTCACTGGCCCAGGGGAAGCAGAAATCTTGGGCTGGTGCTTCATCTCCTCACAGGGGCTGCCCCTCAGAGTCTGTTTCAGAGCACTGCAGATGCATGGTCCTTCTTCAGAGTTTAGACTCTGCATTTTATCAATGCCCTGTTGCCATTTACAGATCTGCGGGGAGTAGGCAGCAATCAAGGGGTCATAGCTTTTGAAAATTATTTTGAACGTAGTTACCAGCCCTTTTATGTATGAAATTCTCATCATATTGAAGCCCAGGATTCATCCTATATCTATCTATGGATAGATCTCCCTGTGGAAATGAATCTCTAATTTCATGATATGTAACACAGAGTGTGTTCATTTTGCCTCCAGATCTCTCAGCACCAAGAAATCCTTTCTCCATTTTACATATAGAAAAACTGAGGTTTAAAGGGAACATGCAAAGTTGTAAAATAAGCCTGGTAGACATTTGGGCTTCTGTATGGAGAACTAGAGCATAGGGAGAACTTGAGCATTTTGTTTGCTCTTTCTAAGAAATGGGAGGTGTGTTTTTTAAGGCTTTTGTGTTTGAAATGTGAAGCCTACCTAGGCCAGAGGGCAAATTTAAAAAGAGCAAATATGATATGTCTTGTATCAGAAGAATAGGAAATAAGCAAGGAAGCATGGTTTTACCAGACTACTCATTCGTTTCTGTAAAATCCTTTTTGATTTCAAGAGCTCACTCATTTCAGCAAAGTCCCATCTCCCTGTATGGAGAATTAAGGTGCAAATGGTAGAAATTAATAACATGCCCCAAGTATATAAGTATGTCATTAAAATGATCTGAGAATACTGACATTTCTTCCAAGAGCTGAAGGCTATAAATGGCAGTGCATGATTTTTCCAGTGGTAGATGAATAAGTAGAGATCAACCAAACTGGTTCTCTGTCTCCTACCTTCTATTTTATACAAAGGAGAGGGAAAGAAAAGGTCTAGTTTTCATCAAGCCCTTTGTATGCAACTTCTAAGTGATTTGCTAAGGGTCCCAAAACCTGCAAAAAGTTGGACCTATTTCCTGAATTTCAGTGCATAGCTTTAAATTCTGCATGGAAATGATGTTGAGTGAGGTCTCAAAACCAAGCTCATGCACTCCTGGCTTTCTCTGAAACCCCTTCTCCATATGCAGACTGATTCCCGCTCCTCTGTCTGCCTCCAGTCACTTTCCCCTCCTCTCTTGCCTTACATGCCCCCTCCCACATGTTCTTCCTTGTGCTGACATCGGTCCCTTCTTCTCCTTTGCTGTTAGGTGGGCTCCTTCTTCATGATCAACCTGTGCCTGGTGGTCATCGCCACACAGTTCTCGGAGACCAAGCAGCGGGAGCACCAGCTGATGCAGGAACAAAGGGCCCGCTACCTCTCCTCCAGCACCGTTGCCAGCTACATGGAGCCGGGAGACTGCTACGAGGAGATCTTCCAGTACGTCTGCCACATCCTGCGCAAGGCCAAGCGCCGCACCCTTGGGCTGTACAACAGCGTGCAGAGCTGGCGCCACGGCCACGTGGAGGAGCCCAGCGACGCCAAATCCGGCGTGAGCAGGAAAAGCCAGAGGCACTACAGTAAGGATCACATGGGTAGAGCTGGAAATGCCAGCGGTGGAAATGTGAGAGTAGCTGGGAGCATCTCCATGCGCCAGCTTTCCAAAGGACCTGTGCCTATAAAGAACAGAATTATAATTAACACTGGCCATTGAGCGTGGCACCATGGCCAGCACACCAGACCAGCAAGGTGGGGGTGGCCAGCAAGAAAGGGAATGAAACAAGGGTGGCCAGCAGGGAATATGGATAATCCAGGTCTGAAATCCAGAGACCATAAAGAGATAAAGACACTGAGGCTTGTAAAGGGTTCCGTGTCTGGTATAGCCCGGTGTTGATAGCAGTTTGGGAGAGAGAAGAATTAGGGGATATAACAAAGTGGGGCAAAGGATTTGACCTGGTGGCACAGCAGGTCCCCCAGAGCTCTTCTCCCAAACAGAGTTGCTGCCAGACCTCAGGAGAGAGGCAAAGAGAGTAGAATTGCAGTAAGATGTTGCCTGAACCTAAGGAGCGATGCTGAGGTCTGGTTGATATGCAAGGACAATGGAGACAATTTCTCTTGATGGCAGCACATGCTGTTGCGTAAAATGAGACATGAGATATCATTTAAATTGGGTTCCTGGCTGGAAAAGTCACTGTAAAAATGGTTTTATAGAGTTAGTATTAAATGCCTGCTGATGCTTTTCCTAGGTTATGCTCCCATTAACAAGCAAAAAGGCAGATTTTCCTTCAGCTGGTCCTGCATAGTCCAACTTTCATTTTCTTTTCTTGCTGGGAGAAAAATTTCTGCAGGCTTCATGTGCTGTGTTAATGAATTAATTGTTTCATTTCCCCCAGTGTCCACTTGATCTTCCAGGCCCAAATGGAGGATCAAGAAACAGAAATTTAGATTTCTCACTGAAGTCAGGGGATCTGTTCTGATTCATAGCGCACACTGTCAGGAGGATGTGTTCCTGTGCTACCTCTTCTGGCTTCTTGAGATGCTTTGCTAATGTAGTTTCTCTAATTTAGAGAGTTCAGTTCAGGCTGGGGGGTTCTCAGACCCCACTTGTAGCAGTTCAGGCCAAAAGCAACTCTCATGACTGTTTTTTCCCTCAGGTCCCTCTTAACACAAGCTAGTGAGTCTCAAGCCACAATTTCTTCATGAGACAAAGCAGTTCTTTCTCTAATGGACGTGAACCCTGTTGAGTCTAATCACAGGAAGCTGAACAGTACCGTGTGTTTTGGAGGCACAGCCTGTCAGCATAGAGCCCCCAATGGCAACGGCTTCTATTGCTGCCCTTGAGATGATATGTCAGTGTTTAATCATTCTTACAGCTAAAAAGCCCAGTTACTCTGTCTAAATACCCAGAAACCAAACAGGTGTCCACTTTGAATGTCTTTTTCATAGCCTCCTTCTTTATGCAGCACCATTTCTCTTTCCAGGGGTTTGCCAGCAGCACAACTCTCTTGGCTGCCCTCCTCAGGGCTTAGTCCAGCCCATCGCTGTGACAGCAACCTCTGATCCCACCAACTGCCCACGATGCCATAGGGCAGAGCATGAAGCATCCAGGAGGCTCTCAGTCCTGGACAGCGCTGGCTCAGACCAGGAGGATGGAGGAGCCAGTGAAGGGGGTGGAGAGGGCAGCCAAGAGGACCAGGGTGCCTCAGCGCTGGAGAAGGAGGAGGAGGTGGAAGAAGGAGGACGGCTGAAGCTCTGCAGTGATATGTGGCGAGAAGTGAGGGTCAAGCTTCGAGTGATTGTGGACAGCAAGTATTTCAACCGTGGGATCATGATTGCAATCCTAGTGAACACCATCAGCATGGGCATTGAGCACCACGAACAGGTAAAGCACCTCAGGGCACAAGGTGGGCAGCGTGGACTGCTGAGCCCTGCTGGGGGTTATAGCCTCGCTAAGCAGCTGATGCAATTTGATGGAGGCAGAGACTGAGCAATTTGGACCCCAGACTGCAGCACAGATGGTCCCAGCATGACTTTGGAGAAAGCCTCAGGATCTTGCAGGGTCTCTTACTTCTTTATACCTGTTCTTAATCGCTTTCTCTGTCTCTCCATGTATTTTCCTCTCACCTCTTTTCAATGCTTCCCTTTCCCTCTTCCCTGGTCATTCATCCCTCTGTTTTTCTTTTTTGCCCTCTCTCCACTTTCTGTCTTCTTCTTTCTCCGTCATCCTCCTCTCTTCCATCTTCCTCTTCTCTCTCACTCATTTCTCTCTTCATTAGCTTACTGAATCCTTAGTCTATTTGGTTAATTTAATGTGCCCTCTGGGGATGTCACAGGCACTTCACCAGCATCTCAGTTCAAATCCATCAGCTTGCTAGCCTTCCCAACTTAATTAAGAGATGTCTGAGCACATTCTATCTATACAAGAAGGCTAGGAAAGGCACCACCTCCAATC
This sequence comes from Corvus cornix cornix, assembly GCF_000738735.6. NCBI lineage: Eukaryota > Metazoa > Chordata > Aves > Passeriformes > Corvidae > Corvus > Corvus cornix. The sequence goes on along the minus strand of NC_047057.1, from coordinate 49,807,257 downwards.
TCCAGTTGTTTTGGGAACTCAGGCTGCTTGAGCCTTTCCTTTGCCCTGAGAATAAGAAGTGATAGGTCAGACACAAACAGCAGGTGTGGACACAGGTTTGACTTTCATGCCAGTAGTTTTCAGGCAGCTCTGAGTCAGCTGTGCACTTTGTCCTAATGACAGACTTGTGAGATGGAGAGCAATTGTGTGCCCTTATTTTATAGCTGGGACACAGAGACTGTGTCTACACTGTGATGTGCAGTGCCAGTGTCAGAGGGTATTAAGCCCACCCATAACCTTGCATGTGCACTGCTGGTTGGTGGCTCTGCTGCACTTGGCATTGAAAGAGTGCATGCTGTACATCCATGCCTCAGATCTATGCTGCCAGTCTGAATCTGACCAAGATTCACTCCTTGTGTCTGCCCAGATCACAAAATGAGATCGCTGCACTACTGCGATGCTGACTGTATTGAAGCTCTGGAGCCAAGGTGAAATCTAGTCTTGAACACAGTGTCAGGCAGCAAAGAGACAGGCAGTGAGCCCAGTTCAAGCAAGGCACTCCAATTTGTCCTGAGCTGTATCAGGATGAAGATACCTTGAGACCTTGTGTATCTTAAATTCCCTGTTTGAGGCAACACAGTGTCTGAGCCAGTATTTGAAGCCTCAGATGTCTGGATCCCACCCACATATCAAGCTTTAAACCAATTTTCAAAGCCCAGCTAGTTTCTGATACAAGGCTGTGAAACCTTAATTTGATCCCAGAATTCAAAACTGCACTGGATGCTTCAGTACCAGAAAAATACTGGCAGGAGCTCAGAGGAGAGGAGAATGAAGAAGATGCTGGAGGGGTTGACTCATGGAAATAGATAAAAAAGAGCAAAGCATTTATCTCATAGCAGAGAGATGACTAAGGGCTGGAGCCCAGGACAATTTGAAAACTGCCCACTGGTATTTTAAAGATGTGATCACCAAGCAGGGAGAGCCATTGTTCATCCTGGACACAGCGTGAATAATAGTTTGACAGAAGAATACTTGAGCTGGAGGTAGAGAATTCACTCTCGTGTTCTGGCTATTGTATGTGCAGATTTAAGCCCTTCTAGGATTCCTCTGCTGTGTTTGTACAGCCTGCAGCAGACTGAGATCTGCCTCTGCAGCCTTGGCGTTTCTAGTAGCAGGTTCTTAATGACAGTCTTTAAAATTGTGCTATCACTTTTTATCCATGAGTAGCTAGGAAAAGCTTATGACCCTGCATGCTGTTTTTACCAGAAGAGATGTCAGCCAAAATGATCATAACTGAAAAATGTGGTGCAGCCTGTTTATTCAGAATGTGTACTGAATTCTGCTTTCCTGGCACAAGAAGACTAAAACATATTCAGACCATACCATGAATTTTGGATTCTTTTCAGTCAGCAGTTAACTCAGAAGCACACAGACATTCGTACCTCCCTTTGCTCTCCTTCAGTTTTTCCCAAACTGTGCCATCAGTACATCTCAGGCTGGTGCTTCATTGCCTACATTTTTCTCCTTTCTATTTTTTTTTCTTCTGCTGTCTTTCCTCTCAAAAGCACAATTTTTCACAGAACAAAATCCAGCAAAGCCCCTCTGCCCACCAAGATCTGTGATTTGCAGGGTGACACCATCCTTTGACTGAAGAAGCTTCTGTTGCTTCACCTGCTTTTTCATATGGATGTCTTCCAACCCAGAGCTAATGCCTATAAGGACCTCAGGTTAAGGACTGCAGGAGTGAGGCACAAGTTTCAGGCTCACAAACACTGGAACTCTGGGGACAGAGCACATGTGTGTCACCTTCAGTTGCCCAGTCTTGACCAACAGACAGAAAAATACTAATTTAAACTGTTTGCTACAATTCAGGGGTTTAAAATTCATGGTGTTTTTCTTCCAGGAGACTGAACCTCAACAACTCAAGTAACTTTACTCATACTCAAATCACCTTAGAATTTGGCTTCATTTAGCTTATTCATCCAGTCCTTCGTCCTGTCCTGATTGTGTGGCCAAGGCAGTTTCCATCTGCATATATATTTCTTGTGAAGGAAATCAACTCATTTTAGGAGAAACTGCACTTCTTTGCGTCATTTTAAATCCGTGATCTTATAACAAGGTATCATTTGTAAATAGCTATGTTTATTCAAATCCATCAGTGTGCAATATACCATGTAATAGTCTCGATATTAGGCCTTCAGATATTGCTGAGACATTGCATAAGCCAAACCCCATCATTTCAAGCTTTGTCCTTCTTGAAATAGTTTTTGCAGTTCTTCAGATCTGCCTCTATTTGGAAGTGTCTATTTTTAAAATCCAGTGTAGAAAATATTAGATTCTTGTGGCTGTCCAGAAGAATCCTTTTAAGAGGCTTACTTTTTTCTTAATATTCACAGTGGATCTGGTGCTGCTGACTTTTCTCCCTTATTCAGCACGAGGATGAAAAGCTTGTCCCAGCTGAATGTCCCAGACTGCCTTTCTCATGTATTTCTTGAATGGCCTGTTGGACTCAAGTTTCTCTGCCATTAGCAGCCATGTTAGACAACTGCTGAGTAACTTGGTTTATCTTCTGCAGTATCTGCTGGATATCCTTCATACATCATATCAATTCTTTATGAGGTCTGTCTGTATGGATCAGATGATGATCCCCTGTTTCCTAACTAGACGCACCCTGTGGATCAGTACCTTCATATCTTTTAGCCTGTGTGATTTCACTTTATACCAGCATTTATTGCATTCACAAGTTCATATTTTACAGTTATTGCTTCTCTTTTTACTATTTGCTCCTTGTCAGAAACATTCAGCAAATGTCCAAGCCAGCTCATCATACTGACATTTAGTAAGGATGGAACAGTCTCCCTGGAGTGGTAGATGAAACCACACTACTTCAGCCTTGTAGAACTGGAGTGTAACAATCATGAAATCCTGCCCTGATTGTGGGGTGGTGATTAAACTTAAGTAAAAGCTAGTTAGTGTGTTCCATAGCTGATTTCAATGGCTCTTCTAATTATTGTCAAGCGACTTTGAAATTGTGTGTAAAAATAGACAGGCTGGAGAGAGCTCTTTATGGAATACTTCTTTTTCATGTTCTCATCACAGAGGCAGCGATGTGCAGGTTTGGTAGGGCTGGTCTGCATAGGTCACATCAATTACTCTTCAGTTTCTAGACAGTTGCAAATTTACTCCTGGTTAGGAGAAACTTTTCCTGCAGGGGCTTCATGGTGATCTTAACCTTTCCTATGGTGTAGGAGTTTCTGTCTGCTGCCAGATAATGGACTAATTATATTTTCAGTCAAATCTGGCAAAAGAGCTCCAAGGTTAGTAAGAAATTGGAAGGGAGAAAAAAGCTGAGCTGCTGCCCTCTATTGCCCCAGTTCCAGTTTCTGATCACGGGACAGGAGTTCTGAAGTAAATCTGAATCGTATCTTTTACTCTCAGTATTTGATCTACGTTGTTAGAGACGAAGGACTTTATTCCACAAAGATGTGAATTAGATCGTTTCATGGATTGGGAAAGAGATCCATACACAGGATAGGTTAACTGTTCTGATTAAAACACTGGTTCTGGGCATGCCTCGCCCCCTGGGATCTCTGCCCCTTCAAGCCATCCTCCTTACCCCAATACTCAGCTCCCACAATTATGTTCAATTTTCACTTCTAGTGTGATGGGTAAATCTGTCTGTCCTGTCTTGGCAATGGGCACAGACTGCTTCTGGGGAGATTTCTGGTGTTCCTTTCTTTTTCTTGGACTAAAGTAGCCTTGAGTTCAGTTCTTTCCTTGGGGATGCTTTAACTTACAGTTTCTAGGTAAACCTGGGAGGAGGAAGGGTTTAGATGATGAATGCCTGAATGCTGTCTGTGGGAGCCTGGGAGACCTCACAACTGCAGGGTGACACATCCACTGTGTTGGAGAGCCCGTGTGTCGGTAGGAAGAAAAGGAGAGAATCACTTTTCCCCTGTTTGCTTGTCCTCTTCATCAGGTTCACACTTCCCTGGCCAGAGAAGAGTCCCCTGCACCAGCCCTGTCCCAGCCACCCGCCTCATCCATTGTCACTCACAGCCACTCTGCCCCAGGAGCAAGGGCATTGCCACGCAGGACACAACCCCTGGCGAACTCCACCCTGCAGCTGATGGTTCTTTGCACTCTGTCAAACTACCTGGATCTCCAGAAATGGCTGCAATGCTGGATCTGCCTTAGTGCCTCTCCATCTGGCTGCTCTCTATCACCCCTTTTTTTCTTGAGTTAATTTCTTTTGTGTTGCTCTTCTTTTCCCAGCATTTACTTCTTTACTACACTGTCTAAAACAACTCTTTCATTCTCTACTTATTGTGGCTGCTAGTGAGTTTATTTTAATTTTTTTTCAGCTTTGTTTTTTGATTTCTCTTTTTCTGCTTTTATCTCTGCCCATTTCTTTCTTTCTCTGCCTAGACTTTCCTGTCCCTCTCTCTAGGAAAGATGCTTTACTGGGGCTGATGGATGGTCCATTAGAAACAGATTAACAGGTGAGGCTTGACTAGAGAAACAGGTGTCAAGGAGGGAAGGAGTGACAGAAGAACAGGTGACCTTTTCCACAAGCAAGATGCAAGCATGGGGTTTTAAACATCAGGTGCTCCCTACAAGAGCACAAGAGAGAACGTATGGAAAGCAGAGAGGAGGATAATCCACCATCATAACCTGTTGCTTTTTTACATTGCTTATTTTCACTAACATAATGATTCGATTCAGACTGAAATTGGCATCTCAGTTTGACATACAGCCCTCATGTTCTCAGTAACTGTCATTACTGCTGGGTCTCGGTGAAGTGATCTTCATCTCTCCCTTCCCACATGCACTTGCTCATTCCTTCTCTCTCATCTCTTATTTCCCCTCCTTTCTCCATCGTTTTCAGGGTGGTTTTGCTATTCAGATGTAACTATGGATGGAAATTGATCCATCTCCACTTTTTTCATTTTAAAGACACGGACTATTTTAATAAAAAGCTACAATGAGGAGTGCAAGAAATTAACAAAGGGCATGGGAAGCCAAAGATGTGAGGAGCAGTTTCCAGTTCATTTGTTCACCTGGGAGGATCTTAGCCCCTGGGGGCCTCAGAGCAGGGGTTAAAGCAGCCCCCAGCTTCAGGCAGAGAGCCAGAAACAGAACTGCATTCCTCCTTCTCTTCCCTTTCCACCAGCTGTATAAGTAACAGGCATGGCCAATGCAAAGGCTGCCCTTCAGCAAAGCAGCAATTTTGCAGACCATGGGGAGAGACTATGACTTCCCTTCCTGGTGGGCACTAATATTGATTTAATGGTAAAAGTATTGGCTCTGACTTGCAGGGACTCATTTTTCATTTTCGCAGTGCCAGGAATGTCTGTCCTCTCTTGCTCTCTACAACAGGCTTTTGCAGTTTTCTTGTTCCCATCCATTTTATGTGCTGCTTAAAAGAGTGGCTTGGTGGCCAGGCATAGCCCAGACCAAGGCAAAGGAAGATGTAACCTCTTTATTTTTCAACAGTCATCTTGTGTTGTCCTTGGATTGTTCACCTTGTGCACTTGCCTTTCTCCTCTTGCTGTCCATTTTTCTCTTTTCTTCACCCTGTCCTGCTCTCCCTGTCCCTTACAGGTAGGTTTTAGCAGTGTGGTCCTCCTTGCCGTTGTCTTGTCTAGTTTGATATTTGCTTGGGTAATTATTGAGACCACTCTGAGGATAGGGGCATAAGACTGATGGAGCAAGACCAGGAAACTAATGCATACCAAGGGTTTGTGGGGAAAGGGGGAGAGAAAAAGGGGGAAGTGAAAAAATAAAGGGGAAAGAGTCAAATGAGTGTAGTGACGGTTAGAGGAGGATGGGGAATTGTTTTCCTGTCATTTAAATGTTTTCAAAATTTCAGGAAAAAAAAAAAAGTGCCAGCTACCTGTGGAAACTTCAGAGGAAGAAATTCTTGAAGGAAGAGGTTGACTGCAAATCAACCAATTTTGCTCTCCTTCAAAAAATGCTCAAGTTCTTTGCACAAAATAAAGCAGCCTTTATCCAGGGGAATGGGATATGGAGGGGAATGTAGAAAAGGCTTGGTCACCCTTGGCTGTGTGAATGGCTGTGAGGCTCCTGATTGCCTCTAATAAATATAATTGTTAAGGATATAATCTATGATGAAGGTAGAAAATCTGCAAAGGAATTGGAGTGCAGGTGCTGCTATCCAGTTCCACTCTAATCTCACCCATGGACGTTTGCAACTCCCTACAAACCCTGTTCCCTCGGAAGAGTAATTTATTTCCCATAATTTCAGGGCTCTTTCAGTTCTGACTCTCTGAATTTGCATTCTCTCTAGCCAGAGGAATTGACCAACATCTTGGAGATCAGCAATGTTGTCTTTACAAGCATGTTTGCCCTGGAGATGATCCTGAAACTTGCTGCTTTTGGTCTCTTTGATTACCTTCGCAACCCCTACAACATCTTTGACAGTATCATCGTCATCATCAGGTGACAAGGGCCTTGGGGATCAACTGAAATACATGTAGGAAAGAGTACCACAGAGCATGCACACTTTTTCAAAAAGGATTTAGCAGCTGTACTGAGAGGAGCTGAGCTCATGCACAAGGCCAAGGATTGGGGGACCAAGATATCTTTTCCCAATACTTGGTGTTGGTGCTACGCAAGCCACACAACATTTCTGTCCCTCAGTTCTCTCCTCTGCAAAGTGGAGGCAATTGCAACTGCCTTGTTAAGTTCACAACACATATTAGCTGTGAAATACTTTGAAAATGCACAAATTGAAGATGTTACAAAGGTTTAAAGTGTGATAAAAGAACTTATCTTGCTGGAATTAAATGCTGCAATCCTTTCTTCATTCCTTCCACATGCACTGCCACGTTCATGTTCTTAAGGCATAAATGCAGCTTTCAACACATAAGGGCAAGCCTATGGTACATGCTTCTGTCTTGCTCAGACACGTTTTCTCTCTCACCCCTTTGTACTGCCAATGCCAAGGTGAAGACTTAGCATTGTCATTCCTTGTTTTCTTCTGTTTCTTCACTTGTCTTTTGTTTTGTCTCTTGTACTTCCTGTGCCTCTCTGGACCACAGCATCTGGGAGATCATTGGCCAGGCAGACGGGGGCCTCTCTGTGCTGAGGACGTTCCGACTCCTCCGGGTGCTGAAGCTGGTGCGTTTCATGCCTGCGCTGCGCCGCCAGCTTGTGGTGCTGATGAAGACTATGGATAACGTAGCCACCTTCTGCATGCTCCTGATGCTCTTCATCTTCATATTCAGGTGAGGAGGCAGTCAGCTCACAGTGTTCTGGAGCGGCGCTGCGTGGGTCATGGGGCAGCAGCTTCAGAGCATGACTGCATAACTCATGTTGCCCATTGTTCTAGGCCAAGGCAGCACTGACAAACATTTATTTGTTCATAAGGGCTGAAATTACTCCTGCATTAAATTGGATTCAGCAGCTGAGGATTTGGCCTGGATGGGATGGTGAGATACTGCCAGCAAATGCAAACATTGAGCATAACGTCCCATTGCAGGATAGATGAAGTCTCCTGGTAATCAATACTGGCTACAGGAGCAGTTCAGCCTGGAGGCTGACTCTGGCAGAAGGGCAGCAGGAAGCAACCAAGAAAGGTTGTCTGTGCATGCCATGGATACCCTGATAGCAAGATGAAGAAATATGAGAGTAAAAAAGGACAATAGAGAGAACAGATCTGAATGACAGGTTGGAGGGAATATATGAGCTGAGTCAGCACAGATGGAAAGCAAATTTTTTGGTGACCCACAGGGTTGCAATATGTAATTCCTTCTACACAAAGAATAATTCTACACAGATAGGTCCCAGTGGTCAGACTGTGTTCTTGTACCCCTTGCTGCTGTGATGTTGCATTAGATTTTCAGGAGAAGAGAATTACTCTGACGAGTTCATTGTGGAGGCAGAGATATTTATATTTGACATCATCTTGTTCCAAAGCATCCTGGGAATGCATATCTTTGGTTGCAAGTTCAGCCTCAGGACAGACACAGGAGACACAGTTCCTGACCGAAAGAATTTTGACTCCCTGCTCTGGGCCATTGTCACCGTCTTCCAGGTGAGCCCACTTGCTCTTTATGGGTGGGCCAGGGCAAAGTGAAGACAATCAGGAGATGTTTTTTCCTCACTGAGGAGCACTGCACTGACTCCTGACAGCACAAAAGGCTGTGTAAAAGACTTTTGTGTGATGTTTGGAGGAAGAACAATTGAATATTATAACCAAACAACTGGTGTATATCTCAAACAGGGGAGCTCCTTCCTTCCTAGGGGACGGTGTGCAAAGGTCTCTCCTGTTGTGGCAACTCCCAAGTTTAACACTCTCCCCTCAGCACATAACTGCCCTAATGGTTGCTCCTGTTTCTTCTTGCTCAGCTAAGGTTTTTGGTGCAGTGCCACAGCTGGGCAGTGACAGTGGGTGCGTGGTTATGGGGAAGTTCAGAGGCCTGGTCTGGTCCTGATGTGTATTCTTTGACTGTCCTTTTCTGGGAATCCCCTTCGTGTTCTTCCTTCACATTTATCTGACTTCCTCTTCCTCTCTCACAGATCCTAACCCAGGAGGACTGGAATGTTGTTCTCTATAATGGCATGGCCTCCACCTCGCCGTGGGCTTCCCTCTACTTTGTGGCTCTCATGACATTTGGCAATTATGTACTCTTCAATCTCCTGGTGGCCATTCTTGTGGAAGGGTTTCAGGCTGAGGTGAGTTGCCACCAAGGCTTCATCAGGAGGAGGAACAGAGGTGCTAAAAAAGGGATCCTTTGTGACACTTGAGGATACTGGACTGGAGGACTTACAAAGTATCACCCCTCACTCATGAAATGACCCTTGTTAGAGTAGTCTTCAATTAAACAAAAGAAAAATCCCCAGAGTTAATCCTTGCAAGGATGTTAAGCCATGCAAGGCTCACTGGAAGGGGATTCACAATTTCTGTTCTGTGTAACACAACAGAACCTACCTTAGGGTGAGTCCTTTACCCATCCAAAAGCAGCAATGCAGTGTATCAGCCATCCGAAATCATGCAAGACTCTTTCCAGTGATCGCACTGGATGCCTAACTGCCAAGGACAATTTTGCAGTTGTTCTAGAAAGGAAAGACAAAAACAAATGGTCTTTTCTGTTTGAGCTCCCAACTTCTATATTTATGTGTTCCAGGGTGATGCCAACCGGTCATACTCAGATGAAGATCAGAGTTCTTCAAACATGGAGGAGTTTGATCAGTTCCAAGAGGTCCAGGAAGGCTCAGGTACAGTAACTCACACAGTCTTATTTGCTTGTGTCCTACTGCTGTTTGGTGAGAAATCTAAAAGCAGATTCTGCAGAAAATTCACTCGCACCTCCAAGAACTTGCCAGTTTTTATTTTGAACTTTATGCCAGTTTGTGGTGTTATTTGTGGAAAAACAGAGATATGTTGGCATCCTGAGGAATGTGGTAGTTAAGTGGAACAGTTCTTGAATGGCCTCCAGAACAGCAACTGGAAGTGAGAAGTGAGACTGTCTCTGCTTATCTTCAGGGTAACCATTTCAGGAAAACTGTGCCCAAATCTGAAACCCACATTTGGAGAGGGGATACCAAGACGGTAAAAAGGACTCAGGCAAATTTGGAAGCCTTGCCTCATAGTGAGAGACTAATGAAGCTTAGAGAAATCAGGAAAGTTACTTGATCACTCTCTCTGTAGTTGTAGACCATAAGGAGGGATTTGTGATGGTAGATAGCTCTTTAATTGAGCAGAGAAAAGCATAATGAGATTGTAGAGGTTGGAAGCTCAAGCTAGACAAATTCAGGCTGAAAAAAAGCCATATATTTTCAAGGAAAGATAATTAACAGTGGGAAAAACCTGAATACGAACTGCCTAGTAAGGTCTCCATCCCTTGAAATCTTCCCTCAAAGACTGAAAGTCTTTCTACAAGAGGCATTATATTTCAAACAGGACTTGGTGGCAGGGAGCAGCAGGAGTAGCTTACTCTGCAATGGATGGTGAGCCAGGAGTTAAAAGGGGAGAGAGAGCCAGGCAGGAGGGCAGGGGCCACACTGCACATTCTTGCACAAGGTGAGCAGAGAAGGTCCACTGGCACTAGTGAGGGTCTGCCAATGGTTCCGTGATTTCCAGGCAAGCCTACAGTGGTGAGGAAGGTCTGAGGTCAAGCCAAGAAGTCCAGTCAGCAAGACAAGATCAGTATCAGCAAGGTGCAAGGACAGGCACAAGCATACTCACAGCACAACTCAGACAAGCACCACAGGCACATTTCTGAGTGTAAATGCAGCTCCCACAGCAGGGAGCAGTGGTTCCAGTTATTGGCTCACAGTTTTTTCCTGCAACTTAGCTCTTTTCAAAGCAGTCCTATCCTGAGTTACATGGCTGCACCATATCAGAGCTTATGCTGAATGTAGGCAGTCAAACCTCTGAGATGGCAGAGGAGGAAGAGGTTACAGAGGTGTTGGTGCTCTCATGGCTGTCTGTCATGCAGACATGGATAGGTGACCTTCATTATGCAGTAAGTCAAACAAAAATTATTGCTCTAGTCCTTTCAGGCATTATAATCCAACACCCTGTCCTCTCCATGCATCTCAAAAAATGCTGATGGTCATCTACAGGACCTAACATTTCCCTCAAAAGTGTCCCTGATCTTAAAGGCCAATGATCAGTCATTTGGAGAAGTGCAGTGTAGTAGCATAGACTGGGATGCAGTTTGTGTATGTAGTATGGTTGCAGGAGTTTTAAGGTGACCTCAGTACATGGATGGTTGGGGCTACCCCTACATCTTAGTCCCTTGCTCAGTGTTTCAGCCTAACTGCTTTAAGTAGCCAATCTGAGAGCTGGTGGAATTTGTTCAGGCCTGAAGATGCTGGTGTCTGCTCTTGGCATGCAGAAGCACGCTCTCGTCTTCCGTTCGGCTTTGTGCTCTGCCTGTCAGAGGCTGCTTGGCCACCACTCTGCTTGTCTGTCTGTCCCCAAGGAGAGGTGTGGTCGGTTTTGGAGACTGAGGAAATGACTTTAAAGCCTTCCCAGCTTGCACTGCCTTTGTCACCACACCCTAAATCAGAGGAATTGATGTTGATTGATTCTAAAGGGATAATAATCTGTTAGCTGCTGTTAAAATGTTAAACTGCTAAGGCATCAAAGCATCACTGGCTAGTGAGGAACCCACCTTCTTCTTTCCTCATTCTTCTTTCTGCATCTTTCCACTCAGATCCCAAGCTCTGTGCAATTCCTGTGACCCCTAATGGGCACTTGGACCCATCCTTGCCCTCTTCTAACCCACCAGTGGCTGCTGGGGGGGTCACCAACTCTTCACACAACTCACTGCAGCTTGACCAGATCCGTGTGGCTGTTGGCTCCCGGAAGAGCAGTGTGATGTCCCTGGGGAGAATGACCTATGACCAGCGGTCCTTGGTGAGTGAGGGAGTATAAATGTGTGCCATACCCTTCTTTTGAAGGCCAAGCACTTTGTTGGCTTTCTGCCATTACCTGGGGATTTCTGGGAAGAATTGCCCTGCTGCTGTAGGCTTCTAACAGAACTGCATTGCCCGTCTTTAGAATCCAGATCAGTTCACGTTATTTTTCTAAACTTCCAGATTTTTGAAGTCTATTTCCAGGTCAGTTATCTATATTCCTTTGAGTGTGGGAGAGGGAGAACACCAAGAAGACAGTCTCCCTCTTACAGTGAAACACATTTTTCTTCCTTGCCTTTTCCGTGTTTTCCTAGAGTAAAGGACACAAAATGTTGCCTTAAGAACATAGGAACATCTAGGTGATGCCAGAACCAACTCCCATTACAGTTGGGTTTTGTATCAGAGCTTTTCTAACAGTGAAAAACTTGTCTTTGAGCTCCCCATAGCAGATTCTGCTGCCCTATAGCACTTCCCCAAGCACTGCAGGTTTTCTAACCAGTGCATCTCTGACCTGTCCAACTTGTAACATCAGCTCCTGGGCTTTCTACCCACTGGCATACACAGCTCTGGGGAGTACCTCAGTGCTTAAAGGGCTCATGCTCCTGTTATTTCCGAACAGGGAGTGCTAGCAGCCACATACTACATGATAACTTGCTGATGGGGTTGGACTAGACTGTGACCAACAAGCCTGTTTTTCTCATTTCTCCCTTTTACGAAGACTGTACTCAAAGATGGTATGTCAGATGATCCATCACCGTGTACCTTGTGTTATCCTGAACCCCAGGGCAGTGTAAAAAGCTGCCAATCAGATTTTTTGAGAGCTTTACTCTTGCTCTGTGCTGGTGTAAGTAACAATATCAGGCACCTGGCCTTTGGCTTTATTACTTACCTTCCCTGAAAGTGCTTTGCACGCAGATGGTGCTATAAAGTAATCACAGCCAACACCATTGCTAACTCGTTATCAATTTATTGTCAGATTTACAGAGATTGCTGCTAAATTCCCACCATGCAACTTGCTTGACATCTGATAAATGGCAGCCTTCTGGCTTAGGGGCCCAGGGAGAAGTCTGTGATCTGAGAGAGGATCACATGCTCCCTCCTTGTGCCCAGAGTCACTGAGTCCCCATCCCACTCCCTTACAGTCCAGCTCCCGCAGTTCCCACTATGGTGCCTGGAGCCGCAGCGGAGCCTGGGGAAGCCGTCGCTCCAGCTGGAACAGCCTGGCCCGGGGACACAGCCTGAAACACAAACCTCCCTCAGCTGAGCATGAGTCCCTCCTGTCTGGGGAAATGCACAAGGCAGCAGATGGGGAGCCGGATGGGACAGGAAGGGTGTTTCATCACCGCCGGACACTCTCTCTGGATAACAAAGGCTCCTGTGACCTGCTGGAGTTGGCCTCGGTCCCTTCTGGACACAGAGTGACCCATAGGCTGGGAGCACCGCCTGGGGCCAGTGAGCATCAGGACTGCAATGGCAAAATGCCCAGTATTGTCAAGGAGATCTTCCCAAAGATGAACAACCACAAAGAAGGGGGAGAGGATGATGAAGAAATAGATTATGTGAGTACTTGGTGGAGGAGCCTGGCGTTACATCGCAGTGCTCTGGGAAATCCCAAATCCATCCTCAAATTTCAGTCTTCTTGCGTGTGTCTGGGAAAGCTTGCAAAGGTGCTTTAGGAAGGCTGGAGGACAGCACTGAATGCAGATAGGACCTTCAGGCACAGACAAGCTCACACCACATTGTCAGGCTGCCTGCAAGGCAGGTGGATGGTGGGAGGAAGGCGGATGTGAGACATACATGTGGTCATTCAGGGGCTGTTATTTCAGAGCAGTGCAGCCAGTGATTTCTGCAGGGTAGGAGAGGTCAGGCTGTGTAACAGTGAGTTTTGCATGGGAGACATCAGCAGACCAGAGCAGGAAGCACAGGCACCACAGGCAAGGCAAGTGGGTTTTGTGGTATCAGCCTGAGGGACAGCAATCTGTGAGCAGATCAGAGGGTGGAAAAAGTGGAGTGAGGGTCAGTAGAAAATTGAACAGACATATATGTCTGTATGAAATTCCCAGCTCAAGTGCCAACAGAAGGCTTTTTTGTTCTGGCTTCTTGTTTAGCTGAGGTAGGGAGGACACATTGCCCTCATGTAACACAGTCCCTCTAAGACCTCTAAGGCATCATGGACAGCATCCTACTCTAAAAAGGACACCAGCAGTTTTATTTGTCATGATTCAGGTAGGAAACCAGATGCCAAGAGGCAGACAATCCCTGGCAAAGCAGCTTCTACCTTCTTTTCCATTACTTGTTGCCTTTGAGTTGATTTTTCTCAGTTGGGGGATTAAAGAAAAGCAGGTAGTGGTGCGTTTGAGTCAGATGTGAAAGGAAGACTATCTCTCTCAGGCAAGTGGGAAGGTCACTAGTGGCAATTGCTTCTGCTGCATCCCTACAGAGCCTGTGCTTTCGCATCCGGAAGATGATGGAAGTCTACAAGCCAGACTGGTGTGAGTTACGGGAAGACTGGTCCATATATCTCTTCTCCCCACAGAACAGGTTTGTGCAGTTTTTGCCATGAGAGGGTTGAGAAGAGGGGGTAGATTTTGTTGCTCTGCTGGCCACATCCCCTGATGTTAGGTTGCAGTTTTAGCCTCACCAGCTGAGAATGTGTGTTTTCTCCTCCCTTGTCCCTTCTACACCCAAACAACATTTCTTTTCCTAGATTCTGGCAATGAAAGGAAAGTCGAGCATCCTCAATAGCTATTGTGATCTTCCCTCCTTTTGGAGCATCCCATTTTTATTTTCTGTAATCATAAATATTTATAGCAAAGCAGGGCAAGGAATACTAATGTTAGCACAAAGAGCATAAAGAATGTATTATTGATGACTCCATAATACTGATATTTCTTCCCCTGGTACCAGAATAGTGTCTTCATTTAATTTACAGTCCCAGTACCAACTTACCAGCAGTTATATCACGCATTTAGGGTAAAGTTAGAATTCTTCTTGCCTAAAAAAAGAGGAAAATTGGGTTGAATTCTTCATGTTAAAGAGATCTTCTCACCAGGAGAAAATGTCCATGTACCCCAGCCAACACTGTTCTCACCCATGTATATTGCCCCTTGAAAAGTGTTTCATTATAGGTCACGAGGGAGAGCTTGTGTGACACCTATGTTAATCTACACAGTGTCTTTCAGAAGTGTGGTCCCCATGACTGCCAACCTACCTGCCTCTCCTGAGCTTTCAGCATCCAGCCTCTTCGCTGTGGGGTGGTACAAAGTGTGAGTTTGGGAGGAAAACTAGAATTCAGCCTCTTCACAAGGCAAGAGAGGAGCACAGAGTCATAGTGGTTAGGAAACCACTCTGGCACTGGGGAAATCAATGGAGGGTTCAGCTCATTGCTCTGCCCTTGCTCTGCTCCAGGCTCCCTGTGTGACCATGTACCACCCTGGGCTATTGCCGTTTCAAAGGACATCAGTATCATAGATAGGAAAGCTGCTATATCAGAGCCCAGTTTTGGCCAGAATGCTTAATTCTGTGTCATCTTTGTTCCTAAATTCGTTCTGCCCAAGGCACAAGTGCCTACTGGAACTCTCTTGCAGGTTTCGCCTCCTCTGCCAAACCATCATTGCTCACAAGCTCTTTGACCACGTAGTGCTGGCCTTCATCTTCCTGAACTGCATCACGATTGCCCTGGAAAGACCCCAGATTGAACACAGAAGCACGGTGAGAACCATTACCTGTCACCCATTTTTTGGCACAACCTCTAACAGTGATTCTTAAGTGTTGCTGGTACTGTTATGATCTCTGGAAGAACTTGAGCTCAGACTCATCTATTCAAATACCTAAGTATTAGTAATTGACATAAATGTGTGCTTCCCCTGCAGGCTCTTGTAATAGGGCAACCCGCTTTATAATACAGAAAGCCCAGTTCCTTCTGTCTTGGGAAGTAAGAGTCTCCTCCAGGAACCTGCATATAAGAGATGAAAGGCAAAAGGGACAAGGACTGGGAGCTGAAACATAGAAGTAGCTTCTATGCTGTAGGAATGGCACATCATCATTCATGTATGCTGCTCTTGAGCTATCTTGGAGGAGGCTCAAGCTGGCAAGTGAAATTACTTTTCCTGCTTGTCTGCCTTAGCTGACGCCCAGACTCTGCTGCACTTGGACACGATCTGTGGTCTGTGCTCAGCAGTTCTTTGGGAAGAAGTCCCAGGTCAGTGCAGCAGGTCAGGCCTGAGCAGCACTGACAGAACAGGGCAGGGAGTGCCTTGGAACCAGATTTGCAGGATGCAAAAAAATCCCAGCCACTATGCTCTGGCAGAGCTGCGTAGGATCTTGTCCCAGCCAAGGTGTATGAGCTGAAAGCTGCCTAGCACTGACCTCTGCCAAGGACACCTCCCTTATTTCTTCAGCTTTCAGACTCTTCATAGGAATGCAAAAATATCAAGATCATCAGAGGGGCCTGACAGAGTAACAAGAAGTAGTCAAAATACATTTAAGGTCTTTCTCTGTTTTGTGTTTTTTTTTTTTTTTTAATTTTATTTCTAGGAAAGAATCTTTCTCACTGTGTCCAACTACATTTTCACAGCAATCTTTGTAGCTGAGATGACACTGAAGGTAAGTTACTGGCGGTGAACAGCTCAGAGCCTTTTTCCAGTATCAAACATGGTTCATGTTTCATCAGCACCCTTTTAAAATCTGTTCATCTTTTTGGTGTGCCAGTCCTTCCCTCTACCTTTATAACGGCAGATATTGCCTGGGGTTGGGTCCTGTCCTGTCAGGCTTAGAGGAGATGTTTATCCTAGGCTTTAGATCCAGCTGGATCTTATTATTCATAAAGGATAGCTGGCATTCAAGTATGGATTTTGTAATGATGTCAAATGTCCATTCCCTTTCTCCTGGAGCAAGAATGGCAGACATTACAACAATATTAATGACATGCTCAAAGTTGAGATAATTATTCAGTAGATTTCAAAGTACTTTGCAACAATCAGAAAACCTTGGTATTCCCTTCTTGTGATTGGGAAAAAGTCCTAAACTGTGTGCTGGAAGTTAAACCCCTAAAATTCATATCTGAATTTTGACCGTGATTTGCAGGATGTTAAGATCTCCCCATGGCCACCAATTTCTGTAGTACCCACTGTTTTTGAGAACTGCTGGCAAACAAACTACCCCTTTAAGAGCCAGTGTATGGATTTTGGTGCCTGACTTTACCTCTCAGGTGATCTCTGAACTGGGAGACTTGCCCCAAGTCTCTGGTGTGGCAGGGAAAGGTTTCCTGTGTGTCCCCTACAGTGTCATGTTAGGGAGGCAGAAAACAGATGTTTTCCTTCACAGACATCCAGGTGAAAGGAGAAGATTATGAGATGACACTTCAGTGTCATGAGGAGTTGATAACTATTCCCCCTCCTCCCATTCTCTCCACAGTTGCCCTCTACCCGGTAACATGGAGAGGAGCTATTTCATCCCCTCCTCTCTCCCCTCTCTTCCAGGTGGTCTCTCTAGGCCTGTATTTTGGGGACCAGGCTTATCTCCGCAGCAGTTGGAACGTCTTGGATGGCTTCTTGGTCTTCGTGTCTCTCATTGACATTGTGGTTTCAGTGGCCTCTGCTGGCGGTGCCAAAATTCTGGGGGTGCTGCGAGTGCTCCGGTTGCTGCGCACCCTACGTCCCCTCCGGTCAGAACCCCACCAAGCCCTGCTTGCCCCCTTCTTCCCACTGGTTATCCCCAGGAAGGGTCCCAGAGTCAGATCCAGCTGGGCTAGGCAAAGTGTGGTCTTTGACAAGCAATAAGCCACAGGGAGGTCCCCCTTAGCCATTTGGGTCCGATGCTGGAGGTACCTCATCAGACAACAAATCCATGGGAGAGGAGGCTTTTTGATCACAGGGGAGTGATCTCCACTGAGGGGTCACTGCACAGGGAGAGAGGGGTCTGCTGCTGCTGAAAATGCTTTGCTTAGGCCAAATGCCCCTGCCCTGTCCCCCTGTCACCCTTCCCCTTCCTTCCCTTCCAGAGTCATCAGTCGAGCCCCTGGCCTGAAGCTGGTGGTGGAGACACTCATTTCTTCCCTCAAGCCCATAGGAAACATTGTCCTCATCTGCTGTGCTTTCTTCATCATCTTTGGCATCCTGGGTGTGCAGGTAGGTTGTTGCTGTCCATCAAACAGCCCTTGAGCCCCTACCCCTATTGCCGTGGGCACCTGTACCCCCAGGTCCTGTAACAGACACAGGGAGCCAAGCAGAGCAGGAGAGACAGGGAAGCCAGTCAATTTTCTGTATTTGCCCTCTTCCACAAGTCATCTCCATTATCACACAGCCTTTGCCAAGCACATTCAGGTGCTCAGCAAGTGCAGGCATTGCTGGACATGAGACAGGAGTTAATGATCACACCTGGCAGCAGCTGCATGGGGGTTTGGGTCAGCGTTGTTGGGAGAGCCCAGGGCTGGCACAGCACAGGGCTCCCTGGACGCATCCATTTCACCCCACAAGGGCAAGCAGCTCAGCACCTGCTCATATGAACCCTGCCTCCAGCCAGCTCTCTTTCTCCCCCTCACTCTGAGCCCTAATTCCACCCACAAACTTCTTTAATTTTTTTATTTAATCCTTTTTATTTTTGGCTGTTGCATTGCAGAGGAGCAAGGGTGTGGGCGTTACTTCCATCTCAGGGAATGCGCTATACTTAGTTTGCTCTGATGCATCTGTACAAATGCACAATCCAGTACCTTCCATATGGGGAAAGGAGCCCTGGGCAGAAGAGTCACAGCAGTGCAGTGCAGCTTTGTGGAAAAATATATATGAGAAGAAGAGGATGTTTTTTTCTGGTCCTTTACCCTCAGATGAGATCTTCTTTTCCCATCAGCACTCTCAGTAACTGGGAAGCAGGGAGGGAAGATTACTCTAGGGGACTGATTAGAAGATACTTTTTCCCTTTGTACTCAGAAAGGCTGCCTTAAGGACTGTCAGACGGTGGGCTTACAGTCACTGCTGGCCAGGGGCAATGGAGGAGGCTGAAAAGCCAAGTGTGAGCTTACAAGGGTGGTCCTGGCTCCTTTGCAATGGTTGAAACTGTGCTCTACATTGTGTTGGTGGCGTCCCTGTCATGCTCTATGTGGCTTGCAGTCTTGCAGGCCATGCAGCATCTTGGCAGCTTCTGTACATCCCAGGGAGCATGGGGAACCCTGTGGGGAAAGGGGCTGATGGGGTCACTCCCCTCCTGCAGCTTTTCAAAGGCAAGTTCTACCACTGCCTGGGGGTCGACATCAGGAACATCACCAACCGGTCTGACTGCGTGGCAGCCAACTACAAGTGGGTGCACCACAAGTATAACTTCGACAACCTGGGACAGGTGAGTTTACCCACATCTCCTTCCTCTGACAGGAACCCATCAAAGGGATTGTCTCCTCCCCAGGGAATAGATGCAGTGCCTGGAAAGCCAATGCCTGGGCCAGAAGGAGCAGTTATTTGGCCTGGGTGTCCATGCAGAAGCTGTGTCACTAATGGGTTGATATCAGGATGACAGAGGATGAGGGGGAAGGAAAAGTGGTGGCAGCAGAGAGCTTGATTTTTCTCTTTTCTCCTGCCATGAAGCAGATGTTCTTCAAAACCTCTCTCCTCTGGTGGATCTGGCTGTACATGGCTTCCTGTCACCCCCTCCCTGTCCTCCACAGGGGAAGGAGCAGGTTTTGATGTGTGCAGAGACACAGGAAGAGTATTTTGGTGCTGTGTGTGTTAGAGCATAAACCCACAATATTTTTTTTCCTGCCTGCCAGATGCACCTGCTCCACATCTGCTTTGCTTTATGTGTTGCAGGCTCTGATGTCCCTCTTTGTTCTGGCTTCCAAGGATGGCTGGGTGAATATTATGTATAATGGACTAGATGCTGTGGCTGTTGACCAGCAGGTACATGGACTTTTATGTGAAAGGACCTTTGTCATTTTCCTTGTGCTAGTAAGGCAGAAGCGTGCTTTAATGTCCTGCTTCAGATATCTCCCTCAAACCAAGAGTCCCTTCCAGGCCCTATCTGAATCCTTTGCTCACCTATTTGCAAGGGGTCAGGTCCATGGTCTTGTCTGGTCCATGCAGGGAGGTGTAGCTGTGGCTGTGCTGTGGGTGTCTGTGGTAGTGTCAGTGGGCCTTTATCAATTCGTAATGAAGAAGCAATAGTGCCATGTGTCTTTCTGGGCATGCTGGCTCCCTCCTGGCCCACACATGGTTATTTCAATACCTTGTAAAGCAGGAACTGTTGGGCTGCTGCCCACTGCATCCCTATTCCTCTACTGCTAAGACAATCACTGCCTCTGTTCTCCTTTCACTCCAGCCAGTGACCAACAACAACCCCTGGATGCTCCTCTACTTCATTTCCTTTCTCCTCATCGTCAGCTTCTTTGTGCTCAACATGTTTGTGGGGGTGGTGGTGGAGAACTTCCACAAGTGCCGGCAGCACCAGGAGGCTGAGGAGGCGCGCCGGCGGGAGGAGAAGCGCCTGCGACGCTTGGAGAAGAAGCGAAGGAGTAAGGCACAGCCTAAGTGTTTGGTTGGTTCGTAGGCCAAGGTTTTCTGAGAAAAACCTTTTCCTCTTCTTTTTCTTTCCCAATGGGCTGGTCTCCAAAATCCATCGCTCGTGGCCGTGCTCTCAGCCTTCCTCCCCGCACCACTGCTGTGTCACCACACATGCCACTGGGGCGGTCTGAGGAAGAGGGGTGGCTGAGGAGGTCTGCTGGGACTCCAGGGAAGGCACTGGGGAGGGGTTTTAGCACCCCGTTCCTCAGGAGACAATGTACCAAAAACACCCCTGTGCACATGCTGACAGGCACTGTTGGCATGGGGCATGCACACACTGATAACACTTCCTGAGCTTGGGGTAGAGTCCCACCTGGGCTTCCTGCAGCTCAGCTGGTGGTTGAAGAAAGACCTGGACAGACCATTCTTTGTGTTTAAACCCAAATTTAAAGAAGAGGGAAAAAAAAAAAGAGGAAGACCCCTGTGTTTTGTGTCTCAGTGCCCCCCGTGTTGCAGTGTCAATCCTTGGGATCCCAAACCTTCTGTGGTAAAGGAAACCCTCTATTCCTGGTGTTTCTGTCCTGTTTTGTGTTACCTTTAGATAAAAATTGCTAAAGCATACTTGCCCCTGGAAATCACCCCTGCTACTCAGACTTCCATTCACAGCCTATGGGCATGCTTTCCCTTCCTCTGCTCCTGTTTTCCCCTTCTCTCCCATGACACCCCAGGGCCTCTTCTTGAACCATCTGCTCCCTTTTATCATAAGTGATCTTAATTTGTCAAGACATGCTGATTTAGCACCATTCCCACAAACACAGACTAACAGATTTTCTTTCTAGTATTCTGTTCTTTGTCTTTCTTCCTACATATTTTTCCCCACTTCTTCTTCTTTTTCTTCTTCCCCCCCCCCCCCCATGTCCTTTATCTTTACCTGTTCTTTTCTCTCTAGGTTTTTCTCTCTCCCAGCTTCATTCCATTTTCTTTCAACACCTATCACCAGCCTTATGCCTTCTCCCTCCTCAGTGTTTCTTACCCATTTCTCTCTTTGTTCTAATTTCTTCCTAACTCTGCCCATATCCCTCTTTCCACTGAAGAGGCGCAGCGTTTGCCGTACTATGCTACCTACTGCCACATACGCCTCCTTATTCATTCGGTCTGCACCAGCCACTATCTGGACATCTTCATCACTTTCATCATCTGCCTCAACGTGGTCACTATGTCCTTGGAGCACTACAACCAACCTGTGGTGAGTGAGATTATGGAGATAAGTCCTGCCTCTAGACATTGTTATTTTGGTACAGCTCTCTGGTGACCACTGCCCACCAGCATAAGTAGGACACTTGAGTGTCTCTAAAAACAACTGTTAAAGTTTTGTAGGAGTTAGTTTTGTAGTAGGCAAATTTGTGTGAAGAGTTTTATGTGTATCCAGAAAGGTAGTTCCTACTCAGACACTTGTTATCCATTAAAATCTTTAGAGAGAAGGTATCTGAGCAAGAGTCAAGCCCCTAGAAAGCATGGTGCAATTAAGTCTCTGTGCTTTATATGAGTAAGTGGATATGTGGGTCACCCAAATTTAGCTTCCTGCTCTGCTTTTTATGTTCCCCTGGATCCTAATAGGAGTCATGGAAGCAGCAGTGTCCTGGGAGCTTCGGGCTTTGAATCAGATTTCTGAATGTCAGCCCTATTCCCCTGCCATATGGCCTCAGCTGAGAGAAGCAGGGTGGCCAGTGGTATGTCATGGGATGGGCCATCTTTACCAAGCCACCTTTTCTTCATAACGGAAGCTGCAGGGCCAAAGTGCTGAGCAGAGCCTCTCTCAGCTGCAGGGTGTGATTCCAAATACAGCACCCTGGAGGCCAAATAAGTTTTACACTTTGCTTGGGTATAGACCATGTACCTCTCAGTGTTCCTGGCAAAGCTGTAGATGCCTTTGGTGGGAAAAATGTATGCTGCTCAGATCAAAGGAGACTTCTGCCTCCCTATGTAGACAAAGCATTCATCATGACTTCTGCCCAGTGGCGTTTCAGTTCTCTCTTCAGAAGACCCTTGGTTTAGGTGACAATGCTGGTGTCTGAACAGATTGTCTGAGGTAGCTCAGGCTTTGATCAGGAGCTGAATCTGTCTGTCCTCTTTCAAATCTACTGCTGGGCTCCTCTGTTTCTTGCCCACCTTGCCCAGCTGCCCAGCTTTCATCTTGCCCTAGATGATGCCCAGCTTTAGGTTTCAGGAACTCTCAACCTTTATCTGTTGTCGTCCTCACATCAGATCTTTGTTCCTCAACAAGTCACTTCTCTTCCTTACTCTTGAGCTCCTTTCCTTGGAACACAGCTCCAGCCAAGCCAGCCTGCTCTGTTAAACAATCTTCTCAAAGCACTTCAAGCCCTTCCAGCACAAAATGCCACCAAAAGCTGCCCACTGCTCACACTGGTCCTTGGTGGTGGCGAAGGGGCAGCACGTAAAAGAGCCAGAAGCCAAACAGCTCAGAGGTGGGATGTGCTGGCCCCAGACCAAGGCACAGCAGGGTTTCCTCCTGTCAGTGATGGCCTGAATGCACAACCAGAATAACCTCTGTGCTTCACTCCTGGTTGACAGCTATGCCAGTGCCATTAACAAGGTGTCATTCAGGTGGCACAGGCTACTGGCAGAAGAAAAGCCTGATGGCATTTTGTGGATTCTCTTGCAATAGCCTCCTCCTTCTGATTATGCTAAACAGTACTGGAAAAGGAGCTGGAACTGATCCTGAGAAGAACATGGGGCAGAGGGGCTGGCTGGTGGTTGCCCTTAGTAGGCAACCTCTACATTCAAGTAGGTCGGAAGCATGGGGCAGGTTCCCCACCCCACAATGAACACCGGGGGTAGGTTCCACACCCCACAATGAATACCTGGTGCTTAGGAGAGTCCCCACACAGGGGGGTTATATCTTTGATGTTGCTTTCTCCTCAATTCTTTATCCTCTCTTTCTGTGGCAGTCCCTGGAGACCGCCCTTAAGTACTGCAACTACCTGTTCACTACCGTCTTCGTGTTTGAGGCAGTCCTCAAGCTGGTGGCGTTTGGTCTGCGACGATTCTTCAAAGACAGGTGAGCAGAGGATTGTCAACCGTGGCTGTGGGACAGCTGGGTTTAGGGTAGAGGTTTGAGCACAGTGCCCTATCTAGACTGTGAAGCGGTGGCAGAGTGCTCTGACTGCCTTCCAGTTCTGAACAGCATGGACCTAACCTCATCCTCCACAAGCTGCAATGCCTAGGCAATAGCAAGAGTTGTCCAAAAATTGCCTCTTGGTTGGAGTCTGCTTGTTGGGCTAGAAAGCAAAGGAGATGAGGTTAGAGAGAGACATTTTTTTCCTGCCCTTGAGGCAAACTCTGAGCATGCTGAAGCAGAACATATATAGCAAAGTTGATTCGAGGTAGTAAGGCCGTAAAAAGCTGAGCCCATTAGTCAAAGCATAGTGCCATAGTAACACAGCTCCATGCTTTCAAATCAGTCTGGCTTGCCTCTGGCTGCTCAGGGTGTGTGCAAAGTGAATCTCTGTTTCTCTGGAAAAGCCCATATAGGGTGAGTCACAGTGGGGCCTTGAACTCATACATAAGGAAATGTTTAGGATGAAGTGGAGACAATTACATTTCTTTTTCAGGGAAATGGAAAACTCTATCTTCGTTTATTCTCTTGAATTTTTCTTCTAAAGGTGGAACCAGCTAGATCTGGCCATTGTGCTGCTGTCTGTCATGGGCATCACATTGGAAGAGATTGAAATCAACGCTGCTCTCCCTATTAACCCCACTATCATCCGGATCATGAGGGTGCTGCGTATTGCGCGGGGTGAGAGAGACGCTGGCCAGAGCAGGGGTGTATGTGGCCATGGAGTGCAACTTGGTGCCATGACTCAATGAGCAGTGGCCGTAGAGCCGTGAGCTCACCCTGTCCCCAGCCATTGAGGAGCCTCTGGGGCGTCCTTCATCATATCCCAGCAGGGATTCTAGGATCTAGGACACCCTAGAAGCTCAGGCTTTCTGGTTGCCTGGGAGGTGAAGCACTGGGAGGGTGGGCAGATCATGTGAGAGCTGAACTTTCTCTGTTACTCATTTATGGGGCAACTATGGTAGTGGTGTGGGGAGAAGAGGCCACCAAGCAGACTGAAATTTGCACAGGTAAGGGCCTGAATCTTCCTGGTGGTGGCCAAGGTGTGCCAAGATGGCATAACAGTGATGGCTGAAGGAAGAGAAAGTGATGGAAGGAAAAATCAAAGCAAAAGGACAATTAGGATACATGTTCCTGGGAAAAAGAGTGTCTGGGTGAAGCAGAAGCAGCCCAATAGGCATGGGTGGCAGAAATAGAGTATTTAGTAAAAACTATAAGAACTCAAGGAGAAGGAACTGGGGTTGTAGAGTGAAAAGGGAGAAGAGAAATGAGGGGAAAGTCCAGTTTTTCTAGGGCAAGAGGAGGCAGGACATCTGTCTTGTGCTACTGACATTAGTAAGTCACACAAAGGATGCCTCTGAGCTCAGTCTGACTGACACTTCTCTTGTGCTTGTTGTGGCAGTCCTGAAGCTACTGAAGATGGCCACAGGGATGCGAGCGCTGCTGGATACAGTTGTTCAAGCCCTGCCACAGGTAAAACATCTTCCCAAAAGGCTCTCCTCTTCTGTCCCTTTTTCCAAAGGGTTTATTCTTGTGGAGTCTCAGAGGTGGTGTCTACTGTGGTGTGCAGGCAACTGACTGAAGGTCATGTCCAAGTTCTCATTCATGGGGTTACAGCTCACCTCACCTCTCTCTTCTCCAGCACGTGAAAGAAATGAGGCTTGACTGCTGGATTTCTTCCCATCATGTCTAGCTAGTGTCTAACTGTTTGCAATTAGTTCTTGGCTCCTTTCTCCCTTCTCCATAAGAAGGGAAGAGTGATTGGAAGCCATTTCAGGAGGAAAGGAAATATTTCTGTCACTGCACCTCTCACCCTTCCCTGAATGTGCCCCTTTTTCCCTCCTTCTCTTCCATTCGCACTCTCATCACTCCTTTTCTTAGCCAGTGCTTCCCCCTTCCTACTTTCTCTTCTTTTCTCCTCCTGTACCCCTTTGCGTTTCCGAGCCTCTCATGTATGAGAAGCAGTGACACGCTCTGTTGTGGCTCACACAGCCGGCAGTTAAGCGTCTGCTGCAAGACATGGAGACAGAAGGATCTCATGATCTGTGAGTGGCAGCTGCTCCCAAACAAGATGCTGACACGGTGCTTTACACGGGCTTCAAGCCCACTGTGAGCATCCTCCGTGATGGATGAGCAGTCAGGGAGTCTGGTCCCGTTCCTTTTGGATTGTTGAGGGAGAATTGTTAAGCAAGGAGTAATGGCACCAAGTGGTTTTACAGATCATACATCAGACTAGTCCCTTGGCAGGCCCTGAGAAGGGAACTCTACTGCGTGATATCAAAATGCACAGGCATTTGTCAGTTGATTTATCAGCTAATGTGCCAGTGCTGGTGAGTGATGATGAGCTGGGAATCAATCTGAAAACAGCATGAGTAGTTACCCAGGGAATTTACTTCTGATGTTGGTGACAATAAATGTCAATCTGTACTAGAGGAATCTGATGGCACAAAAGTGAGAGGGAAACTCTGTGATCTTTTATGGATCCCGACCTCTGTCTGATCTCCCATGTTTTTTATTAAACAATAATTATTTGTGGTTTATTATAATAGTAATAAAAACAATATTAGTAATTCATATGTAGGATATACAACATCATTCAGGATAGTTGTGGACTGCGATACACTGGACAATAGAAGGAAGGAGAGATGAAGGATGTTTGTAGTGCAGGCAGATGTGGAATGCAAATTTTTATTAGTTCTGGCTCTGGTGCCACAGACTGGCTCGGTGCAGCTACTTTGCACCTAGCTGTTTTCCATTCCAGGAGCCACAACAGATGATTTTTCTCAGGCAAGGATCTGGAACAGAGCAGGTCTTCAGATCCAGCTTCTGCATGTCTGTGGCATGTTTATTCTGAAACCCAGATAAATGCACACAGATATTAAGAGCTGGATGAAATAGTATCCAGAAACTGTTGGTAAGAGGACTCTGCAATATATTTGCACTTAAATGATGAGATTCAACTTCTATTCCCAAAATATATTTCCTCCTCTCTTATTTATTATCTATTCATATCGCTGTCATGTAGACAAAGAAACTGAGTCATCAGACAGTTAAGTGTTTTGCTCAAGATGGCAAAGAGCACAGCTGGGACCCATGAGTCTCTGTTTCTGGTCCTAGCCACAAACCACAAGTATATTCTTCCATATTTTCTCATTTCTGATTTTTCTGTCTCCTGTTTACCTACGGCCCCTTTGCTAACCAAGTTGGTGGGTCAGGTCTTTTGGAGGTCAGTAATATCTGCCCCAAAGCAAGCAGATGTCTCAAAGTTTGGCCTCTAGGTATTCCCTGGAAGATAATAAAAAGCAGTAGTTAATCCCTCCAGCATCAAAGCCTATGACTTCCTGTTAACTGGCTTTTGCTACTTCCTATAACAGGTTGGCTTTGTTTAATAAAGTTGTGTAGCAAGGATAAAAAAATCACTTTATACTTAGAGTTATGTAAAAATCTGAACTTAAAGGTCTAAAATCCACCAGTTTCACCACTAAAAGAATGAACCCAGTCTCCATATTTTATACACCGGGTCTTCGGGGGACAATTGAATTATGTGTAATATTAATCTCCAAGACTTATTGGTTTTGCCAAAAGAAATAGTTTAAAATAAGCTGTCCTTTCCCTTGCGCTTTATCCTCTTCCTGACACTTCTCTTTTTGTTCCTAGAGCACAGACTCAAATCAGGGATTCTGGCTTGCTAATGGCATACAAGGCATCTCCAGTTGTTCTGTTTAAATTCCCTTCCTGTCTTTGTTACACTGCAGCAATTCTTAATAGTGAATAGAGCTTTAATTTAAAAGAGCCCTTTGGAAATGTAGTTCTCAGCTAAGTTTTATTAACTTCCTTTTCTTAACGCCCTGTAGACACAGACCCAGCACGGTGTTTTCACAGCATTTACTATGGTGTCTAATTTAGTCATCAGAAATAGTTCCTTCCAGTGAGTATGTAGGGAGCCAGGATGTGGCAGTCCAGGGGAGTGGGTGGGCTGAATCACTTATTTCTCTCCTGAATTTGGATGGCACAGCAGTTGCAATAACTAAATTAAGATTCCTGAAGTGATGATCCTAACACAGGCCCAGTGACCACATGCATTCAGATCAGAAACTGTTCAGTGGTTCAGAAAAACTTGTTAAGTCCCTAATTTTTCCATGACTTCTCTTCCCACCTGCCTGCTTCTCCCCCAGCCCTGATGGCAACTGGAGCCATCACTGAAGATTTCTCAAGTGTTGAGCAATTGTTTGGTTGCATTTGTACACTGGGATTTCACTGCTGTTCTCTTCAGACTTTGAAATGCAGAAATACTTTCTGTACAGATGCAATAGGCTTTGGGATAGACTGACAGTGCCCTTTGCTTTCAGGTGGGAAACCTTGGACTCCTTTTCATGCTCCTCTTTTTCATCTATGCTGCTCTAGGAGTGGAGCTCTTTGGAAAACTGGGTAAGTCTCAAGCAGACCATGCTCCAGTGTGAGCTACAGACATGCTGGTTGGGGTTTCTCAAAATCAGAGCTGTTCAATAAAGGGACTGAATTATTTGATGGACTTTATTCTCCCTTATGCTTAATTGATGTAAGAGGAATTTCCCTCTAAATTGTTGCTGTCCTAACAACCTAACAAAACAAAAGCAGCCTCTGTTTTCTGTTACATTCTTAAACATTTGCTTTTCCTGCACTCTGTCCCTGACATTGCCTTCAAGATCACAAGAAAAAGTTTGTGAAAGTTTACTTACATCTCTTGCCATGGAATATTGATCAAGAAGAAAGGCAGCACAATGACATGTTGGGAGGATACTCCTCAGCAGCAGAGTTACACTGCCTGGTATCCTGGGGCTCGGCCAAAAGGGATTTTTCCATATTGATGACCAACAGCCAACCATTGGGCAGGGTGCTGATACCATGCATCACCTGAGGTCTTCAGGCTGTGAGTTCATGCTGTTGGTCTCAGGGCTGGTAGTGTGTCCTCCCCTGAGTGCTGCGCTCCCCTTGTTTTTCAGTGTGCAATGATGAGAACCCCTGCGAGGGCATGAGCCGCCACGCCACCTTCGAGAACTTTGGGATGGCCTTCCTCACACTTTTCCAGGTGTCAACGGGTGACAACTGGAATGGGATCATGAAGGTAACTGGGCC
This sequence comes from Corvus cornix cornix, assembly GCF_000738735.6. Classification (NCBI taxonomy): domain Eukaryota; kingdom Metazoa; phylum Chordata; class Aves; order Passeriformes; family Corvidae; genus Corvus; species Corvus cornix. Next base: position 49,779,150 of record NC_047057.1, on the reverse strand, counting down.
TTAGGGGCAAGGATCTCCTCCTTGTGGGGAAAGAGAAGTTCCGATGTGTGGTCTGTTCAGCAGAGCTTGGGCTAGCAAAGGGAAGGAGCACAGAACACAGAAGCTGGGTTGCTAGATAAGGTCCCTGCTTGGTCCAGAGTATCTCTCCCCACCATGGTAACTCAGACCTTGGGCTCATCTAGCCTTAGAGACATCTGATAGAGAAAAGTGCCAATTTTCCTTGGGAGGAACAAGAAAATAATTTGGGCTGAGAGGGACTATCCACTGTAGTCAGGACTGTTATCAAAGCTGAGCATAGGACATGTGTGTTGGACACAGCACTCATCTGCAGAGCTATCAGGACAATACAAAATAAATACTTCCTTTGGAGGACGTGGAGAAAGGAAAGTTCTTTCATCACATATGGTGCTTTTGGGTATAGATGGGAGAAGGCAGTACCAGCCTGCTCATTTTTGGTCTTGTTCACATGTGTGGGGCTACGGTGGCAGCAACATATCATGGTCTGAAAGTTTGCTTCATATGCCTTTGGATGGTTTTGCTCTGAAGCAGACAGCATATTAACAGAGAATGTCCCAGATTCTTTGGGACCTCATTATGCCAAAAGGTATGGGGTGATAGAAGTGTTTGCTTTGTTCTTTCCATTGGCACCAGTGCTTTTTGACAGAAAGAGGAGCCAAGCTTCTGTTCTTACTTTAGTCTTTCCTTCTTTCCATCGTTCCCTCTCAATCCCAACTCCCCCTCAAGGATACCTTGCGCGACTGCAGCCACGATGACCGGAGCTGTCTCAGCAACCTGCAGTTCATCTCCCCACTGTACTTTGTCAGCTTTGTGCTCACAGCCCAGTTTGTCCTCATCAATGTGGTCGTAGCTGTGCTCATGAAGCATCTCGACGACAGCAACAAGGAGGCCCAGGAGGATGCAGAGATGGATGCTGAGCTTGAGATGGAAATTACTCACGGGCTGTGCTCCCACAAGTCAGGCTCTCCAAATTCAGGACAGGGAAAAGGAGCAGGAACAGGAGGAGGTGGTGGTAGAACAGATCCTGAAGGACATCTGTGCGTGAGATGTTACTCTCCAGCCCAGGTGAGTACACCTTTGAACTTACTGACCAGACTGCAGCAAGTAGCTGTGGGCAGTAGCTGGGCAGCTTAGATGATTGAGGGCTTAGCAGTAGCAGAGTCTTCCACCTCAGGGTGAAAGGTTTGCTTTCAGCAGTAGACTTTTGAGTTGATAGGATCATGTAGGGACAAGGCTGTGACAGCAGTGTGTCCTGTTCATTGTCATCATGGTGTAGGAACCTGAGGGCCAGCAGAGGAGGGATGGAGCAGATCAGCTAAAGGTGTGACAGGAGCAAATTTGAGAGGGGAGCTCAGGAGAAGAGTGCAGGAGAAATGGCAGATCGAGAGTGAGTGACTCCAGCAGAGCTGGAAGGCAGACGTGAGCACTGAAAGTGAGTGAAGACTGTCCCTCCTTATTTTATTTTTTTTTTTCATTGAACTCTGGCACCTTTACACACCCTCTGGAAATGTTCCCCCCAGTGACCCTGTGCAAGTACCTGCAGAACAAGATGCTGCTCCAGATGAGTCAGGGTGGAGAACCCAGCCCCAAATTCACATGAAACTTGAAAGCAAAAAACTCGACATTCTTAAAATGATCTCTCCCATCCTCCCCCCTTTCTTGTCCCCTAGGAGAACTTATGGCTGGACAGTGTCTCTTTAATTATTAAGGACTCCTTCGACGGGGAGTTAATGATCATCGATAACCTATCGGGCTCCGTCTTCCATCATTACTCCTCGCCGGCCATGTGCGAGAAGTGTAACCATGACAAGCAAGAGGTAACCTGCGTACGAGGATGTGTGAGGGGACTCTTCCCCCCCAGACCTGCACACCCACACCCACGTGCCCGCAGGTCATCCCATTTGTGCTCCTCACTGTAGATCGTGTAGACAGTAGAGCTTGTTGACCTGTGTTTGTTATCTGTTGTGAAGTGCTGATACTGCCTCTAGTACAGGCCTGCCCTCCTCAGCCACACGTGGATGTTTGGAAAAGTGAGACGTGACAGGACATGGGTCAGGAGGGACTGAATGACCTGCAGAGAAATTACTATGAAGGCATCCTGGCAGCTCTTGTTGCATTCAATTTTGCAAGAAAAGTCTAGGTTCAGGCTCATGTTGGACAGAGGACTCTAAGGATCTCACTCCAATGAGAGCACTCAGGAGCAATTCAGTGGGAGATTTAAGCTGGTGTTTTGTTCTCATTTTAAGCATGTGCTTGCTTATTCCCTATTGAGGTTGATCAATTAAGCACATGTTTAAATGCCTTGTTGAATAGAGTCATGTCTGTGAGCAAGGATTGGTTTGTGGTGAAAACCAGTTAGTTTGAGCAAAAACTAAATAAAAATGGGCCCACTGAGAAAGTTTGTTAGCTGACAAATGGGTTGTTGCTACGAGCAGGACACCAAATGGCTTAGACTTGAGCTACTGAAGTTGGTAGATGCTTTGGAAAACTACTTCCTAAGCAATTGGTCTTTTCAGGTTATGAAACTTAAGGAGCAAAATAGTCTTTTGGACTAGGAAAAGGTTAGGTCAGTAGCAGAATTAATTTTATTTCTGAAATAATTTTATTGTATTTAGGTGCTCTGATTTTGTGTGGTCAGACCTGTAGAAGTAGTGTGGCTCTTCTGACAGTAGATTGGTACATCAGTGGCAAACCTCACTCTCTCCTTCCCCATAACTGACTCGACGTGTTGCTATCGCTTATAAAGAAACAAGGAAACTTGGGGAAAGAGCTCTTATTGGCAGATCATTCTATCCATGCTTGAAGAAAGCAATATTTTGTTGGCCTCAGATGCCTAGTTCTGATGCTCTGATTTTTTTTTCAGCTTCTCAGCTGTCTGCTTGTCCCCATTGCTTCCTTTCAAAAGTATCAAAATGCAAACATTGCTGTAGTTTATCGTTATTGAGACACTTCACAAATGAATGCTGCATTAATGCAACCAAATAACTAGTTTTCAATTAACTGCAATTTCCACTGCTTTACTTAAGTCTTTATGTTCAGCAATTGGTGCTCAGCTTTCTCAGCAAATGAGATCTCCTAAGGCATTACAGAATGACTGCCCTCAAGTCATTTGCAGCTAGTTTGCTACATTTGAAAACCTCCCTGATAGTCTTCAGTATCCCGCCTATGAATGAAGACAGCAGCCCATTTTCTTACCTTCCCAGCACAGAAACTAGATAGCAAAATCTTCAAGTGGAACCCCCAGCCTGAGCAAAGAGTTTGATGTAATTACCACAACTGAAGAATTATTCTTAGATCATACTTTCTAATGGCTGTTATAGAGCCATAAATTACTTTCAAAATTGGTATTTCAATACATCTAAAATGTGGAACTGAAAAGAAATTATCTATGCAAGAATGAGTTTAGTAATAAAATACAGGTGTTTTATTTTGGATCATATGAATCCAAACTCTACCTTAGGATTTTAAGCCACGATTGGTCATGACCTTCTCTTCATATTTCAAAGTAAAAACAAAGAGGAAATCTCAACAGTAAATCACTATGTGGAGTCATAGCTAACATCAGCAATGCACACAGTCATTTAAATTAGAGTGCACTCTGGTACATCAACATATCCAGATGAGTATTGTACACAGACAGAATTGTACAGTCTCAGAAGCATTTGACAGCAAGTTACATAGGCAAAACTATTTATCTAGTCCTCTTCAATGTGTGTGTATTAGAAAGAAACAGTATGCTTGCTGTCCACCCTTTCAGCCTTAACTCTGCCCTTCTGACAAAAATCATGCATTAGCCAAAAATGTTCCCTCCAATTTCCTTGGTAGTTTAATTCATCAAGATGCTGAGCACACATTTAAACATATGCTCAAACTCATTAATGTGTGCTAAGCTTTTTGTGGCATTGAGCAGAAGTGCTCAGCACCTTTCCCAATTATGCTCCTGATATTTTATTTTCAAACCAATTATTTGTACAATTAAGGATTTTTGCAATCGTGGGTCTGTTTTTAAAGATATATCTGCAACTAGTTGTTTTCTAAGGGATATGTGTGCATGGTTCAGTGTCTCAGGTTGATGTTCCTCGCAGGTTTCATGGATTTGGATCTAGTGAACCTTCTCCCACACTGTAATTTAAAAAATTTTTTTTGTTCCTCATCTTTAGTCAGCAAATTTTAAAATATTCTACAGTAAGGGAAGCAATAAGAACAAAACCTCTTTTTTTCATGGTGCTAACCTCGTCTCTTGTCATTTCTATCGTTTCACTCTTGGGATGGTTGACAGACATCTGTATATGGATGACTGAAGTGTGTTTAGCCATGGTAGGAGTTTGTCAGTGGGCACCAGGGAAATGTGTTTCCACACCTGCCGTTTATTTAATCATGACTTTGTTGATTGTGGGTTTTGTGTAGACCCAGGATGATCAGAATTTTTGAGCAAGCGGTTCAGTGACAAACAGACTGTTCTGGCTTTTGTTGAAATCCTTTTTTGTGGATGGCAAAGGTAGACGCAGATGTTACCACAGGTCATGCTCGTGTCTCTACAAGCACGGCTTTAAGGCTGTTTTGGTGTAGCAAGCGCTTGGGAGAGAAATAGATGAATACATTAAGTGGGACTGAATGAAGACTATGCTTCTCTACACGAGTAGTTGCTGACTGGTGGTTGTGTAGCATCCCTGGCATCAGTTCATTGTGGGCTCTCTGTGTGTTCGTGCTCTGAGCAGCAGTTGTTGGTTTTGGGCTTTCTCCATGGTTGAATAGCACCATGTTCCTGTGTCAGAATAATATCTCAAATAAGGATGTCATTTGTGCACTTTATTTAAATCCAGCTCTGGTTTTCCATTCTGTTTGTTTAAAGTGCATTATCCCTCAGATGGAGACCTCTTCCAGTCTCTGGCATTGGCACAAAGCCACTAAACTTCCAGCTCAAAAGTCATCTCTCCAAATGTTTCACCTGCTGTCATGGCACAAGAGCTGTACTTGCCTCTTGCCAACACAAACACATGTCCAGAAGCTGTCCCGACTGAGACAACCCAGAATACAGCTCTCAAGAGTTAGCTGCTGGTGGTGCAAACTGGTGGCACTCTAGAGACCAGTGATGGAAATCCAAGCACAGGAGGGACAGAGAAACTGCTTAGGCTGGTAGAAAAAGAAGATGCTTTTCAGGCATTGTGAGAAAGAGTTGTCAGGCAGAGGGGGTTTAAAAGCTTGGAGGAAAGAGGATGAGAGAGGGGCGTATGTGGTATGAAACAGGCCAAAAATGAAGCAAGGTCAGGCATAGGACTGGAGCAGAGCTGAAGCACAAGAATGGCAGAAATGCAGTGGTCAGACTTGCTTTCAGAAAGCAGGAGAGCTCAAGCATGGGTGTGTGGGAGGGCTGAGATTAGAGATGGAGAACAGAATGGAAGACAGTGTTAGGTGAGGTCTTGGGTAGGTTAGAGGGGAGGGGAAAGGCAAGATGCAGGAAAGCTGGAGAGAAACAGGGTTTCAGTAATGAAGGTAAGAGAATATGAAAAGCATGATACTGGCATGGACTGCAAGAGGCATGACTTTCCCTGGAATGAAAGCACCTTCATGCTTAAGCAGGGCTGTCTGTGGTGCCTTCAGAAAGAGGGGTCCACTCCTCATCCCTCAGCAGAGCCGGCTGCCCTGTCACCAGCCTGAGGGACCCGTCTGCCTGCCTGGCTTTACTTGCAGGGCCTTGGGCCAGCTGTATCGCTGTGACAGATACAGGACTCGTTCCTCCAATTCTGGAACGAGAGGAGCATGGACTGGTAGCGGGCTGCTTGCAGATTGTATATTCAACCTTTCTTAAAAAGGGAATTCTCCTGCCCAACCCAGGTCTGGGTTAGGCAGTTCCTGATTTATCCAAGGAATATAACCTAAAATTGATCTTGGGTCTACAGGCTCTCACTTATCCACCATAAACAGTGTGACTGCTTGAAATGTGGATCCCAGGCATGACCTGTGATAGCTCCTTTCCCTTCCTGCAGGTCCAGCTGGCTGAAATGGAAGCATTATCCCTCAACTCAGACAAGTCCTCTTCCATCCTTCTAGGAGATGAGTCAGACAATCGAAACGCTGCTCAGCTGAGTCCTAAGGAGATCAAGGTTAGCCCCAGGCAGTCATGGGCATCTTACACCATGTGCTGTACTTATGCCCCTGCTCATTTCAGGTGCTCTGTATCCATCCGGGTGTCCCTGCTGAGGAATATAATTCTGGTCATTTTTCAAGAGCTTCTCCATAGAGACATACTGTAGAGTAGGATTTGAGGAGAACAAAAGAATACATGTATTTGAAAGTTCTTCACTACTGTTAGTAACTTCCTCTGAATTAGTCAAAAGTTAGACAATTTGGGCTGGAAAACTGAGCATCTCTCAGCTAGCTTGAAGGTATTATCAGAATCAGCTCTTCTTGAGGCTTTGAAAAGTCTGCTCTATCATCTTCTATTAAATTTCACAAGGCTTGGTCCTCACTTATTGTTTTCAGCAGGATGGTCAGAACAACCCTGACTCCAGTGGGGCAGACAGTCTGGGGGAATGCCTGCTCCCAGCATCCAGTGAGGATGGCTCTACAAACCCAGACAGTTACCTGTGTGAAATGGAGAATACTCCTTTCAACTCAGTTCAGTCTTGGCTAAAGCATGAAAGTACCAAAGGTGAGCAGGGCTCTCATTCTCCAGGTCTGCTGAAACTGTGAGTTGGTTCAGCTCTGTTTTTCCCCTGCTTTCCCTCTGCCACGGGGAGAGTTAATGTGACTTGGGGTTACACTAACCAAGAATTAGCCTTCAGTTTGCTAATTTTCTTCAGGAATGGGGGGAGGAGCCGTCCCTTAATTTTTATTGCTAGCTTTTATATCTCCTCTCAGACATGACTGTGAAATATTGTGAAAATGCTGATCCCCATTTGCAGTAGTGCAGCTATGCATGGTCAGAGAAGAGTGGGGACAGATTCTCCTGACATGCCAGCTGGATGAATTGTGCTCACTCAGCACAGAAAAACTCTGCTGTCCCCTGAGACCAAGTACAGATTCAGAGAACATGTAACATGTCTGCCCTTGGCGGAAGTGCTCTGGTTCTACTCTTGAGCATGTCCTGGTCTCCTGTGGTCCCCAGGTTTCCCAAACCACCACTTAATTTATCTTTCTTCATCCCTTGCCCTGCAGGATCTGGCATGAAAGTTCTCTGGCAGATACATCCTTAAGTCAAGGCCTTTCAGCTCAGCATTTCTCTGTGAGAGCAACAGCAGGGCTGGCCTGTTATCTTATGGCTCTGAGCTGTGTTAGGTCTTCCAGGTCTGGTGCAGCTTTTTGTGCAAAAAGTGGGATCCTTAGTCTGAACATCAGACTGAGGCTTCTTGGCCTGGAGTGCATGTTCCTGAATATCCTTTGTTCACTGGTCTTGAGACTTTGCTCAATGTAACAGCAGCAAAGGCACCAAATAAAATCAGAGGACTCTTCAACTTTTTTTTCTTCTATTTCTGTTCTATTTCTCTTTCTTTTGATGTTCTGTCAGTCCCTCCCAGCCCCTTCTCTCCAGGTGCATCTTCCCCTCTGTTACCTGTACCAGCAGAATTTTTCCACCCAGCCATCTCTGCCACCCAGACAGGGCCTGAGGAAGTCTCATGTCCACGCAACCTTCCTAAGATCTCTCTGCAAGGCTCGTGGGCATCACTGAGATCTCCAGGTGTGAACTGCTCACTTCTCCATCAGGTGAGGAACCCTGCTTCTGTCTGCTAGGAAAACTCAATTTTCACATCATACCCAAACAGAGGGGGCTGAACAAGGAGGAGGGCAGAGGAAGGAGGGAGGCAGCTGTGGTCATGGGCTGGGTAACCTGGATCTGTAGGAGGAGCACAATGGACTGCAGAATGCAGGAGGGTAGGGGAGGAGAGGGGGTAGTATAACAAAGTGGTGTTGGATAGCTCTCACCCCATGAAGTCACACGTTCTTCTGCTTTGGACCAACAAATAGTTTAACAGCTGCAGTGAGCCCCACATGAAGATGAAATCACATCACTCTGTAGCTCCCCCCTGGGTCCCTGGCACTGGGTGTGCTGCAGACACCTGCATGCACAGCAGCCCTGGTGTGAGCCAGGGAGGTGACAGCTTGCACACCCTCCTGGGGTCCTCTTAACACTGTGACTCCAGATCATGCACCTTTTTGGTTGGAACAGGCTTCTTCCCACCTACGTCCTCCACAACCTGTAATGCCCCATCCACACACTGTGTCCTCACTGTTTTGCCCTGCCCACTTAACTCTCGAATCCCAAAAAGGTGCCATCTCTTTCTGAAAAGGCAGCTATTTCTCACTAACAAAAGAGAAGAATAAAAGCACTGGGGGGAGAACAGGTGTCTCTGAAGGGCAGAAGATGCAGAGATGAAAGCCCAGTAGAGATCCCTGTTATTGTTCTTGGAAGATACTCCATGAACAGGGGCATTCTATTCCAGACAAACTAAAAAATAAAATCAGATGTTATCCAGCTATATATGACAGACACTGTTGGCACAATACTAATGTGTATAAATTCACCAAGGATAAATTCAGCCTTGGTCTGAGAGCACTGAGTTGTTGCAGTTTTGAAACTTCTGGTATAAGTTAAGACACAAAGAGGTAGAGCCCTGGAGCTGGCACACCACTGGGACAAAAGCACTGAACTGTTGTAAAGGAGAAGTTGGTAAACTTCTGATTATGTGATGCAGACTCTATTGAATAACTATAGAGACTGCTTCAGGAGACTGTTTCCTGTCCTACATGCATCATCTCAGTGCAGTGTCCTGGTGATGATCTCACAGTGCAGACCAATTTCCTAGAAACAGCTAAAATGCAGCTTAACTAGATGAGCCCTGATACAAGGAAATTAAGGCTCTTTCCTCTTCGTGCTGGGAAGAGACCCCCCCTTTCTGCGCTAAATGCCATCATTGCCAATAGTGTTTGTCAAAAGAACCATGGGGCCTCTTTTCTCTCCCCAGATATTGCTAATTTTTTTAATGAGAGGAAGTCTGTACAGAAGCCCCTTGATTCCTGTCCAGCGGATAGATGTGTCCACAGTCTGCGTGGCAGGTTTATAGGGCAGCCATGAGTGAGGATCCACAGGGAACCTTTGCTCTGCTGCCTCCTGGACCATCAGTGCTCAGGGAGAGCCTAGTGGTGGGGGCTGCAGGGCTTCACATGGGAGGGGTAGATTCATCCTGAAGCAGAATGAAATGAGCTCAAAATACCGACACCTTTCCTCCTCCTTACCCAGAAGGAAATCCCAATGGCAGGCTGCATGGCTGGTGCTTCGTACCATTGGTTGGTTTATAGCTCTCTTCCCCAGCTCAGGAGAGTGAAACAGGAGCTTTTCCCCTTTCTGTAACCGTGGCTTATTTTCACACCCCAAAGTACCCCCAAAACAAATAAGGCAAAGTCTCTTGCCCTGTGCCCATCTCCTTCCTGAGAACCATGCTTTCGTGTTCCAGCCTCAACCTCAGCGACTCTCCCCAGTGCACGCTGGACCTGCCGGTGGCTCTGTGCCCCGTGCCGGCGGCGGGCAGCCAAAGACCCCTGGCAGCGCCGCTGTCCCCCGCCTCCCGCCGCCGGAGCCTGCGGGGCCGGGGGCTCTTCAACCTGCGGAGCCTGTGCCGCCACCAGCGCAGCCACAGCAGCGGCGGCAGCACCAGCCCCGGCTGCACCCACCACGACTCCATGGACCCCTCGGATGAGGAGGGGGCCGGCAGCAGCCTGCGCGGGGGTGGTAACAACAGCGAGCCCTCGGAGACGCTCAGCAGCCTCTCGCTGACCTCGCTCTTCTCGCCGCCCCCACCGGGGCTGACCCTGGTGAAGAAGTGCAGCAGCACCAGCAGCCTCCACGCCAGCCCCTCGCCCCGCCGCCCCGCCGCCCACCACGCCAAGCCCTTCTACACCGTTGACCCTCGGGGCTTCCTCTCGATGCCCTCCTGGGTGACGGACTTCTGCAAGGACACCCCCTCGCCCAGGCAAGGAGAGGAGCCAGATGGCCCCGGCAGACTGGGGACAGGGGACCGCAGCTCCCCGCACCCTTCCGAGCTGGAGCTGGGCGACGGAGTCAGCAAGAGGAACAGATGAGGGTCCCTGAGGTGCAGGGAGAGAGCATTCGGCTGCTGGCATGGGGAGCATGTTTCACTAGCTTCTCCCTGGCAGCAATTCCAAAGGATTTGCAAGAAAAAGAAACAGGCAAACAAAAATTTATAAATATATATATATATACGTAAATATATATATATATACATATATATATATAATAAATATTCTGGTACCGTACCTCAGAGGTGTGGGAGAGTGCAAGCAATACGGGAACAGTCCTGCCTGAGGGCAAGAGCTGGACCATCACCCCAGAGACTATAGTGACAAGAAAAGGCCATGGGGCTGGTAGGGACAGGACCCTCCAGCCAGGTGACTGCCACGTGGCAGCTGTTTAGTTATATACATATACATATATAGAGAGATCGATTTATTTATTTTTTTTACTGAGAGATTATGAATTTCAGAAAGTGCTAAGGAGGAACAAGAGAATGGAGGGCCTGGAGGAGCTGCTACACCAAACCATGAGCGTGGGGTGAAGGGAAGGGAAGGGAAGCAGGGTGACCAGCACGGGAAGAGCATCTGTGGCTTGCCTTGTGTGTTTCTGGGAATTTCCTTATTGTCCATGCTTCCATTTCCAAGGTTAAAAATTGTGGGCCAGATCTTCAGGGTGACTGTAAATTGGCAAAACGTGCTGTTGGTGTAAAGCAGCACAGCTCTGGCTTGAGGTGGATTCATGCTGATTTACAGCAGGTGAAAATCTGGCCCCAGCTACAGAGAAAAGCAAATAGCCATGGAGCACAGGGAAATGTTTTGAGGTGAAAAGCCTTGCTTTGAAGGGAATGTATGAACACAGCAGGCACCGCTCATGGAAGGAGGGATGGAGGCTACATGGCTTATCTTTGTTGTTGTTTTGTTGGGTTTGGTTTTTTCATTTTCCAAAGAAAGGCAACTACAAAGGAAAAAAATTACAAGGCTCCTGGGGATATTTGGAGTGGGAGAGGCAAGGTCAAAGGGAAGAGGGAGGTAAAAAGGGGAGAGGAAATGGAACTTTTCCCCCTTTTATTTGCGGTAATTGTGATATTTTATTTTAGAAGCCCAAAGGTGCAAAAATTATCCCTAGAGAAACCTATCTGTTATTTTTGTATCTATAGCTATATATATTAAAAGAATACAAAAACTAGAATATTAAAAATACATAGAAGCAAAGGGGGCTTCAACAACACAAAACGCAGTCACTCCCTTGGCTGAGAGCTAACCCTGTTCCAAGTTCCAGTAGGAAGACCCTACAAGGACATCCTCAGCTCAGTGGTGGCTCTGTCTCCTCTCTAGCATCATCCTCCGGCATTTTCCTGGTTTGCATCAGTGTACCTGGGACCATAGTCCTGCTCAGTGCCAACCATGGACGTGGAGAGCAGCAAATACTGGAGCGTGTGTGTGTGTGTTTGTGTGTGCATGCCATTGTAAGGATGCTGATGTGTGTTGTGTCCAAGCCAACTGGCTCACCAGCTGGAGAGATGGGTGAGAGGGACAAGGAGAACTGCAGCTTTCCTTGTCTCTGCCTTGCAGGGCAGTGGGAGTGGGGAGGACTGCGGTGTGGAGGGGGAAGGCAGAACAACCCCTCAAACCACGACCTGCCTCAAGATCCAGGATTCTGTCTGGCAAACACGGCCCTCTCCCAGCATGGTTGCAGCAAGGCTTCCAGAGGCTGCATCCCTCCTTGCTTTTCCAGTGGTACAACTGCACGAGTCTCCTTCCTGTCAGGGCCAGCCTTCTTCTCCTCCTGCAGCAACTCCAAGGTTTTGTACCCTTCTCAGATTTACAAGTGGGTAGGAAAACCAGCCACCCAAGGGAAACAAAGAATTTTGTATGTCATGTACCACCCCAGGGATGTTCCACTCAGGTGTGTCAGAGAAGACAGACTGGGAAGGGCAGGGGGGAGATGATAGCAGCCCAATGGAGACAGGAATGTTTAGAGCACTGGGGAAAAGGAGCAGGGCTCCCTGTCCCCATCAGACCAAGAGGGCCTCTGCTGCCCTCACAGAGGTCTCCCAGCTGGCATACGAAGCATTGTGAAGAGGGCAGCACAAAAGATGTTCTGATTTTATTGTGACCTGACTGACTTTAAAGCAGCTGCTGCATCTTACGAACCAGGGTTGTAAACAGCGAGCACATCACTTGGGACCAGCAGCCAGGAAAAGGATAATTACTGTGTGGACTTCATTCATTTGCTCTGTTGCAAGTGTGCATGCTGACTGCAAGGAGGTCAGACCTGCGAGGAGAGGACAGGAGAGCCTGGGTCCTCGTCCTTGCAGAAAGGATGCAAATACAGATTTATTAAAGCAATAATAAGGGTCTTTAAATGCTTTTTTTGCACTGGTGGTTCTTTGGGTGAGTTGCCCCTGCTTGCTGTCGCATGGGCAGAGAGGAGGGACATGACATATGGTTTCACATCCTCAGAGAAGGAAGTCAGTCCCTAAATGGCTGAACAATGAACTTGGGTTGCACAAGGCTTAGACCCAAAACCAGAGCTGCTTTGAAGCCAGAGACAGGGCTTACCAAAAAACCCAAACAGCTGAAACCCATCCAAACCCCAGACACTTCAATGCACTTGGAAGTTTGCCATCAGAGAACATGGAGGTGGGACTCCAAGCTGTCCTGGCAGTTGTATGGGCTGTGAAATGTTTCCACTGAGGAATGGGAGAAAGGTCAGCGATTGGTGGAGTGCTAGAAATTACCCCAATATTTGTTCATGAGAGAAGCATGGCCTGCACTTGGGATTGCTGAGGGGGAAGGAGGGTAAAAAGATGGTGGTGATGACTTCAGGGGGTGACAACTGCCCCTAGGATGGATGATCTCTAGGCTTATTCCCAGTTATCCCTGGAAGTGACATCTTTGTTTCCCCTGTGGTTTGGGGTTCATGGCAGTCCTTCTGCTCTCCAGGATGTCTCCCCTTCACCACCAGCAGGGTCACGCCACCTCTCCCACCTCCCTGCAAAAGGGCTTTCACCCTCTGCTGTATGACTGGAGCAAAAGGCTGCTGGCTTAGGAAGGAGGTTGCCATGGAGACAGAAGACTAGGTTATCTTTAAAGAATATTTTGTCTCTCTCTTTTAATTATTTACTAACTGTTTCAAGAAGAAGCAGGAAACATCTATCCTTCCCAAAGAGGAAGCAGAACACTAAACCCCAGCAAACACTTTGTGTTTTTGCTGGGGATTTCTGCAGTGCTTCAGGTTGTGCAGTTTCTCCTGGCAAGAGCTGCCTTTCCCAGCTATGCCTGGCTGTTGGCACATGGAAAAAACCTCTGTCATCACCCACCCACCTCCCAGACAACACCTGAGGGCAGCTTAGGATTTGCCCAGACATCTGTTCAGCCTCCCGTACTCCCCACTTCCCACAGGGGACTGCACCGCAGGCAGCTCCTGCCAGGGTGCTCTTTGCTGTCGATAGCCCGATACTGCTCTGTTTTGTCCTGCTGTCACACTACCCTTGTGCCCAGCTCTCCCCCACGTCTGCCACTGAAAGCAGTCCCTCTCCCTGCTCCACGCCGAGCCCCTCCCCGAGCTCACACCTCGCTGCCGTGTCCTGCTCTCGCTGCTGCTCCGCCAAGCGAGGCGTATTTAACTCTTTTCATCTTGGCTCACCAGGTGGTTCCTCTACCTCTTTTAAGCACTTTTCTGAATCATCTTCTTTTTCTAGAGCCTCCCTATAAATTTTCCTCTCTCACTATGATCTCTGGGCCTATTGATGTTGTTCATCGCAGCTGCAGAGCACAGCCCATCCCTCGTGCTTCTCACCTTCTCTTGAACATGGAATCCTCAACTGCTCCAATCTGCCCATGGAAAACACCCCTGTATTTAGTATTTTTTCTGAACCCAGAGACTCTGACTCAGCACAGCCAGAAAAGTGATGCATACCACTAGGCGTACATTTCATGGCTTCTACATCTTTGTCTGTCTTCCTTCCTATTACCAAAAGTTTGTTATGAAATTAGGTATGTAGGAATCAATTGCCAATGTGACTACAGTTTTCTTTCAAGGGAAGTTGTCAGGGTGGTTCATTTGGGCTTTTGGGGAGTTTTTTGTTTTGTTTTGGAGGTTTTTGTGAGGCCTGTGTAAAGGACTGTACACCACCAGCCCTCTGTGAAATTCTTATGAGCTGAGCAGGACTGGGTGGGAGGGGAGGAACTGAAAACATGATTAAGCAGGAAAATAATTTTTCAAATAGAAGAAACATAAAGCAGAAAACTTTGGAGTGTTTCAAGGAATTTTCTACTTTTCCCACCAAAATGGCTTTCACATTCAAAATGCTCCCAAAGGGCATTACAGAGGTTATTGTGTCCTGGTTGGCCTCTGGTGACTGAATCCTCAAGACCCCAGGCCAGTTGTCCACTCCACAGGACGCTGAAGATGGGTCCCCAGGCAGTGAGGTGCCTGCAGGAAATATGCCCTGCACACCCACCACACAATGAGAGAAAGAGTCGTCCTAACACCCGCTCAGGAGCAGAGATTTAATTTTAGCCAATGTAACTAAAAACTCAACATTTATTATGGAAGATATGGAGGTAAGTGGCTTTGGTTCACTTGGGTTCATCACAAGAATTCCACAGAGAAGGGAAAAATTAAACCGTGTGGATTTTTTAATTAGTTAGGGTACAAAACACACAGTGCACTTTGTAGGAAGAGCTTGGTACCTTGCAAAGTCAGGCGCCTGGATGTCTGCCACCCAGTTGAGTTTATTTGGATGTGACCTGACTTTCCAAGTGTCCCCTTCCCTGGTCTTCACGAATACTTTATGAGATCTGCCTTGCTTCTTTTTTTCTCCATGTTATTTTTGTTTCTTGCTGGGGACTGGTTTCCAGTAGGAACTCACTATCTCCATGTCTTTGAGTTATCACTCATTTCTTCCATCTCATTTAGAGATATATTTATTTCTTCTCTAGCACTTTTTCCTTCTTCTGCATACTTCCAAGCCCCTGTTTGCATTTACTAAGATCCTGTCATGCAGGAGCTGGAGCTGGCAATCTGCTATTCAATATTTATGCCTCCTGGCCACTTCTAGAGCAGATGTGCTCAGTTTACAAGGAAGGAGCTCTCCCCCCTACCAAAACCAGCATCCCAGATGGATGGTTTGCAGCGTGCCTCTGCTTTTGCTCCAACATCAGCTGCAGCAATAAGCAATAACAATCTGCCCTTCCCCTTATGCCAGCGATGGGATTGCAAAGATGAGCCGTACAGCGGGGTTTGTTCTCGGCCTCGCTTCACATGTCAGCAGCACTGCTGAGCATCTTTCATGCCCATGACATCAGTAAAAGCAGGGAGGACTCCGTACCTCATGCAGTTGCTCCCATGAGCAGCTGGGCTGTTGCCATGAAAAGCACAGCAGGCTCCAGCTCACGCTCCCCCTTTGCCGTGCAGTGCTGTGGACACAGAGGAATACAAATCTTTTTCCTTAGTGGTTTTGTCAGTAGTCACCAAAGTTGACAGATACGCCTCTCCCTTTGTCTCATGGTCTACAGAGCAGAATGATAGCAGTGGGACAGGTGCTGTTTTACCAAGGACATTTTCGGAGACCAGAGCACCTTAACCTTCTGTCTAATGCTGCTTTAACAATCTGTATTATTTTGGAGAACTTTGAGAGATGCTGCAACTGAGTTTTGTTGGTTTTTTGTTTTGCTTCTGGTTGCTGGGGCAGTGTTGGTGCACATAGTGCACCATGTGAAATGAAGCAGCTCTTTCTGCACCTCTTCCCTTTTCTTTCCTGCAGCTGACTCATCCTGAATGAAATTTTTGCACTCTAAGTTACCTGCTTGTGCTGACCACAGTGAGGTGGGATTTTTAACAGTTCTGCTGTCACAACTTTCCTTCTGTTCTCTCTTTCTTATGCTGCTAAGGGAATAGCACTATTTCTTCACAGAGTCTGGCAGAGCATCTTCAAAAAGGGGTCTAGCAACCACCCAGCACAAACAGGCAGGGCAGCCACCCTTCCTTCAGTCAGAAACACTCACATGGGCTAAGATGCTGCTTCAAAACAAATAATCAGTGATACCATGGGCTCTGTGGATGGCAATCTGAAGAGAAACTATTTTTTAGTGAAACACCTTTAATCCAAGACTTGCTTTTAAATTGAAAAGTGCCTTTTTAGGAGAGAGCCACCCACACACAAGGAGGAGAAGCATCATGCAAGAACTCAAGGTACGTGGTAATGCACAGGCAAGTGTTTTTATTACCCTGCAAGTCCTTGGGATAAGACTTGCTTTTGAGCTATCACAGCTTCGGAGATGAAGTACCACGTGGACTTTCCTCTAAAACTACCACTGTCATCCTTAGATGCATCTAATAATCACTGGGATAACAATGAAAGTGGATGACCCCATTTCTCCTTTCAATTACAACTTCACCAACACAGTTAATTTACCTTCTCACTTACACATTTCCTTTCTCACCTCCTTATCTGAATCATATGAAGGGTTCATTTCAAGATGACCTACGCACAGAAGTACTACACATATTCTAGATAATAATAGATATTTCTAAGTAGAAAAGCTGAGTGCAGTGTAAACAGGGTGATGTGGATAAAAGATCTGCTTTTGTGTGTATAATCCCTGTATACAAATACAACTGCCCCTTCCTCCCTGTACATTTATATTTCTTGGCACAGATTTTTGAAATTACCTTACCTTGAATGCAGAATTAATAACACGTGAGAGACTTAATCATCATTGGCCCCTGATTAGTTTCTGCTGTTATTGTAAGCCCAGGCATAGGAAATAAATCAGGAAGGTAAAAAAAAAAAAAAGGCAGTCAACAACAAACAACGTGGCATTGAATAAAAAAAGAAATAGAGAGACTGTTCTGAAAATCCCTTGGTATCTGCTCAATATTTATTCGTATGCTTCCATAGTCACTGCTGCTTTGTGTCTGTGCGTGGGCGTAGGCATATACTTGTTTCAGGGTGGTTGTGGCTTATAAACAGATCTCCCACTGGTCTCTTTTTTCAAGGATATATTAAAGCAGTAAACAGCCCAAACTGCTGACTCGGAACACTGCTCACCAGCAGTGCCCACAGCACTGAGACAGGCAATGTCTGGGCAACGCTGTCCGTAACGAGTTGCAAAGGTCTCTGCTTGCCCCAGGGCAATGAGCCCCGTCTTGCACTGTTGGGGACCAGAGGGACCCTCCTCATGCAGTGTAAATTGCTACACCATCTGCTATTCAGAACTCGAGCTGTGGCATCTCAGCATCATCAGTTTGCTCAGGAACCCAAAGAGGTCACAGATCCATGTCAAAACATGTTGAAATACCCTCCCTTTTGGGCAAGGATGTTCAGGCACCTACACAGGGGAGGCCAGGGCAATGGCAGCTCTCTCTGCGGCAGAAGCCACCAAGCGTGCAGAGCCCTGGCTGGGGTGGGAAAGCATGGCAGTCACCCCTGTGCTGCTCACAGATTTGCAAGATTAGTTATTATCTACCAGATGATGGCTCCATCCCAGCCTGACTGGTAAAAAGCCAGCCTTTTCTTTTAGGCTTCTATGGACACAGCATTTTAATGTCTATTTGTGCCCAACCAGCCTAGGTAACAAAGAGGTGAGAGGGCCTGAGGGGAATTTGCAGTAATGATGGAGAGAGCTAAGGGTCTGGAGAAGAAGATCTAACTCCTGGCTTGATATGTATGATTGACCTTGAGGGACAGGACACACCAGGGGTGAAGGTTTCTTCCCTCCAGCCTCACCCCTGCTTGCTTCTGCATTCTTCTGCTCTGTAAATACCACAGGAATCAATGAAGCAGCTAATGTGGCATTTTTGACGTCTGAGGGAGGATTATTTCGGCAGGAGTGTATAAACCTGCTTCATCAAAAGCTCAGAGTCAGCAAGCAGATGCCACCTTGCAGCCCCTGCCTGTCTCCTGGTGGCAGCCTCAGAGGGACAGGCCCCAGGTGCGTGGAAAGCAATGGGGCTGTTGCAGCACTGGATGAGTCCAAGCACGCAGGTAGGAAGGGAAGGAGGCAGCCTGGCTGGTTGTGTTGTTTGCTTTGCACTGGTGATGATGCAGTGGTATCACTTTCATGCTAAATGCTAATTTTCTGCTTTGCTGGCCTCAGAATCGCCTACATTCATATCCTTCATTGCAGAAATTAAAGTGCTGGGTGCTGAGGCACTTGTGATGAGCATGATTTTAATCAGTGTGCACGAGAGAGAAGGAGGAATGTGATTGCCTTGCTGTTGCTGTGGGAACATGTGAGAGTCCATGAGGGGTAGGAGAGCCCCTGCCCTGGTATGAGCATACATCAGCTTCAGCTCAGCACAGGACCGGGAAGTGCAGTTTGCCACAACTTCCATTTCTCTAGTCTGGTTCCATTGTCTGCTCAGGAATTGCTGTTCGACTTCAGTGAAACATTGGAGCAAATCACCTGTCCCCCTGCCTCGCGTTTATACCCCGTGACACCGCCCTCCAAGGTGCCATGCATGGCACAGAGATCCCCAGCCCCTGCGAGACAGGCTGAGCATCGCTTGCCTGTCCCCTCCAGTGGGGAGGCAGGGCAGAGGGAGAGGGCTACACTGCACACGCAGGATTTCCAGGTGTGCCTGCAGGCAGAAGCATGGAATTACACAGGTCCCTGCTGTGAGATGGCATCTGAGACTGCTCTGCATGGCTGGGCAGGAGAGTCCATTTGTGAGAGAGCCAGGAAAGGTATTAGATGTAAGTACTTAAGCATGCCTAAATCATGAAGCTCATCCTGCTGGATATGCTCACACATGCCCTCTGCCTCTCCAGCTGGCTTAAATGTCCCTCCAAAGGGGAACAGGCACTGTGTCCCTTGAATCCTTACTGCTTTGCTTTTCCTCAGTGTGGCTCAATGACTGTGTTTGCAGGGAAGGGACCACCCTGCCAGGGTCCCCAGCTGAGGTATCCCTCTCCCTGCTGCCAGAGGACTGTGGGAGTCACAGCAGGTGACATGGGTAAAAACCCCTAACAGGTAGAGTGGGGAGGGACACTGGGGCTTGGTTTCCCATGTCAAGGGATTTGTACATGCAGGGACAATGCAGGAAAGGAACATCTAGGGAGAGACCAAACTTGTATCAAAACTGCAGGAGCTGGGGGATAACAATATTTCTGGAACTCTACAAGCTTGTCTCTACAAGCTTCCTAGGTCATATTTCAGCTCCTCCTTGAATGTATCCCAGTTCGTTCCTACGTGGGTAGGGACACCTTCCACTTACACCAGTAAGTGCTCAAAGTTGTGTCCAACCTGGCCTAAAATAATTCAAGGGATGGAGCAAGTCCCTGTCTGTCTCGTTTCCCCATTTCATGGCCTACCAACTATTTTTGGCAGCCAGAAGTGGTAACTGCAGACAACACAAAAATCAGAGAAGTGGCTGGTTTTGTCCTCTTCACCAGTTCAGAGAAGATTTTGAATCTTTTCTCAGGGTAAGCCACCATATCTCACTGCCTGTCCTGCTCCCACAAGTAAACTTAATCACAGACATTTGAACACTTCCCCTGCTTTTCTGGAGGTTTTAGCACTGCCACTGCTCTCTGGTCAGGCAGAAGGCTGGGTAGCCTTTGTAGTCAGTGGGCAACCCTGGGCAAACAGCCCACACAAACCTACAGCACAGCTCCACAGAGAGAAGGTGGGTTCTTTCCTCCACTGAGCTCACAGCTCATGCCCAGCAGGACCCTGTGTCAGGCCCCATCTGACCTGTCCAAAATGCTCCTCTTCTGTCTAGGCCAGCACTCAAGTGGGGAGGACAGACACAGGAGGCACAAGTGTGCCAGAGGTGTATGTTCATTACATAAAAAAAAGAAAAAAATCTGGTCTTGACCAGCAGCATGTGAAGCAAGCTGTTATTTCTCTTTTCATCATGGATATGTGGGCTTCCAGGGCTCAGGTACCTCCAGGACAGGGGCAGGAGATGTTCACAGTGTGGAGTGAAGGGGCCACATTTGAACCTGCTGCACATCCCAAAAGTCCATGTCAGTGAGGGCTCCCTACTGCAGAGGGACAAGCAAGACCCTGGCCAGGGCAGACGCAGGCTTGGACAGATAGGCAGTGAGTTCCCTCTCCCTCCTGCAGAAGCTTGGGCGAGAAGGGAGATTTCTCCTTCCCACTGGCTGAGCTTTGAACTGTGTACTAATGACAACACAAGGAAGAGAGGAGCTAGAGACTGACAGCCATGAGAGATTTCTGTTGCTGTTTAGGACAGATCTCTCTCTCCATCTCTTTCTCTGTCTTTCCATTTACTCTGCCACCTCCCCCTTTTTTCCTTCCTCCAAACCCCTTCCTCAAGCCCAGCCCTCCTCTCCCCTTGGTCCTAGTTCTCCTTGCCTTTTCAGTAAGTGAGGAATTTAATAAGCCTCTGTGGAGACAAACATAAGTCATAGATTCTCCCTTGCCTCCCTGGCTGGATATTGATGAGGTTAGAGGAGAGACAGTTCCTAAGGATGCTGATTTTAGTTTATTATTTAGTCCAGCATGCACCAGGT
The DNA here is from genome assembly GCF_000738735.6 of Corvus cornix cornix. NCBI lineage: Eukaryota > Metazoa > Chordata > Aves > Passeriformes > Corvidae > Corvus > Corvus cornix. The sequence goes on along the minus strand of NC_047057.1, from coordinate 49,758,613 downwards.
CAGGATTTTGGGAGCATCCTTAGAGCCACATGCATGCATGCATGCAATACAAGAGCTCACTGTGAAGTCCCAGAGCACCCACATATGCAGGTACCTGCCACCTGAAGTGACAATAACCACCCCCAGGCACTGCCCCACACACAGCAAGGTGGGGTCTGACCAGCACCAAGGACTCCCCATCACTCAGACAAGGCCCACCTGGAAACAGTAATAAAGAGGGTGTCAGGTACCAGCCTCAGAGTGTTTGCATTTAGCAGGTAATGAAGGAACCTGAGGAGGAAATTAAAGAAGGATGGGTGTAGAGGAAGGGTTTCTGTGCTTGGCTGGGGCTGTCCCTTGGTGCTGCTATCTTGTATCTGTGCCATCAGAGTAAATAAGCCTCCTCTTGTCAATGCTGACCTCAAGCTGTGTAGTAAATTCTGGTACCAGCCAAACCTGCGTTCGGTCGCTTGCAGCGGTGTGTTCGTCTCAGTACGATGCTGCTGTATTGCTTTCACCACAAGCACCAAAGGCTGTGAGATGCTTTCCTTTGGGACTCAATTCCAGGTACAGTGCAGCATCTGGCCAAATTGTTTTATTGCTTGTTCTCACTACTCACATTGTAAAAGCAGCAATGTTTCCTGTTATGTTTTTTGCCATGTTTCTACTTCAGAGCTGACTTAATCTTTGTGTTTTCCTTTCTCTGTTAATCTCAGGATTAAGAAAAAGCTGTGAAAGTATGATTTGAGCTTTTAGAAATATTTTCTGCTTAAAAAAAAAAAAATTAACCTGCAATGAGCAATCCTTTTTATTTAGAACTGAATTAATGAATTTCAACTGAAGATGGGCATGTTGGGTATTAATATATGTATAATTATGCAAAACCACTGTTATGCCTCTAATGAAAATTAGATTCTACCACTGAGGCTGTGTTTGGCGATAGTGTATATCTTCATTTGTGCTATATTTATTCTTTTTTCCTAGCTGCATGACCTAGGATTACAGTTGCTATGGTGATAAGACAGTTAGTGAGGGAAGGAGTGAAAGGTAAGTTTGTGTGTCTGCCTGTGCTGCGGGGGGTGGGAGGGGTGGGCTGGCAATCTCCATCCCCTGTGCTGCATCTGCCTCCTGCTATTGCTGGCACTGGAAAGCTCTATTGCACAAGTTATAGTATTTTCTCAATAGCTCAGGGGTGGGTGCTCAAGCAGCAAAGCAAATTGGGCTGCTTTTTTTTTTCTTGCTAGTAGTGCATGTGCTTAACCAGGCCATGGGATTGCTGTGCTGGGACTGTTTTAGTGGGATGGGGGAAGCTGATCCTTTGTGTGCATATTTGCCCTGGCCTTGGAGGGGTTTGGAGGTGGGATGCTGGGACTACAGGGGCCCAGAGTAAGACCCTCCAACTACTCTTCTGTATTTCTTGACCTATGTTTGTGATCGTGTGTGGCCTGGCCTTGGAACTGGAGGTGCTGAGCAGATTTAAAAGATGTGTAGTTGTGGTGAATTTGGCAGTGCTGGGCTAACAGTTCACCCTGATGATCTTAAAGGTTTTTTCCAACCTAAGTGACTCTCTGGTTCTAGGAGTGGCAGCTTTGTCTCCCTTCAGCTGAGTTACATTCCCAGCCCTTCTGCTGGGGTTTGCTTTGTGGTGTTTGCTGCAGGAGATGCAGCATTCCCCAAAACCTTCCAGAGCCAGTGCCACCTCCAGACCTGAATAGGCTCAGGAGTGCAGGGGTTCTTTCAATAAATAATTGATAGTGGAGGAGAGTCTGTCCTTGGTGCAGCTTTCTTTGTTGACAAGGAACATACACAGTCATGTTTCCCTGAGCACAGCTGCCCAAACCTCTGTGTCTCTTTCAGTCTTAGCTTTCCCTGTGTGTGTGGGAAGTGCTTCCCTGGCTGCCTGCCTCTCCCATCCTGCTCTCTCTTTCTCTGCACCCCTCCATCAAGACTACCATCATAATTTGCTTTAAGCTCCTGGTGGAAATGCTTACCATGGAAACTCAGGCTGACCAGCCTTGATGATTGCAAGACTGATTCAGGCAGATTTTTTGGGGTTTTTTTGCAATTGTCTATTCCAAAATAGCTGAACAGCTTCTTTGTGTCTTTTTTCCTGAAAGAACAATGGCTGCTATCACCAACAACTTGAGAACTTTTCACCTGATCCTCCCAGAAGCAATGCCTTAGACACTCTGTGCAGCTCTGGGTCATGTTCATCTCTGGGAAACATTGTGAATTAACATACTAAGGGCTAGTGCATAAGTCTCAGGCTCCCACCAATTGATTTCTGTAGCCTTGACTATCTCCTTGGACTTGCTAAACTTTTAATTAGGTATAGATTTTCCCACAGAGGTCTTACAACTTTCTTTAACAAAAGACAAAAGTGTTTTAAAAGAGTGTCTCCTCTCCTGCCCTGCCATGCTTTGCATTTTTCCCCAAGTGAACTCTGCCTGTTTGCAAATTACCAACAGTGCAACCACCTTAATGCAGGCAGACAGTGCTCTCTCACTCTCTTGGACAGGGGTAGGGAAAATGAGCTGTCTGACAGGGACAATCCTGTGCTTGTACTACTCTGTCCCCTTGAGGAAAACTCTTCCAAGCCACTGAACTTTGCTGGGGTTCTCTTCATGCACAGTCACCCTCTCATCCACAACAAGCAGCATCCATCACTGCCTGCACAAAATGCCTGTGCTCACAGAGGACTCCACAGCTGGGGGAGAAGGTGGAAAAACCCCATGGGCAATGCTTATTGGTGATTAGAGAGCAGGGGGAGTCCTTGTCAGTTCTAAGGTAAGGGTGGGAGCTTGAAGGATCTGTATTTCAACCTGTTGGAGAGTTGCTGCCGCCCTCTCATGGGAGAGAAGATATCCTTGGGGCTAACACTTTTATAGCTCAAAAGTTGGGGAGGAGCTGATGTCCCTGCTCCTCCAGCAGGAGTCTGTCTTCCTTCCAACCCCCAAACATCACGGGGCTGAGGGCAGAACAAACCTGTGGGACTGCTTAGCAGAGTAAACTCGCTCTCATCTGCTCCAAACCACAGGGCTTGGCAGAGCCGGCTGCCCAGCTGTCCTCTTGAGGACGGTTGTAAAGTGATGTTAAATGTAGCCTGGAGATCAAGAATGTGATTCTGTGTGCACAGCCTGAAAAACAAGAGTAGACAGCCATACAAGGGGATGTGCAGCTCAGACAGATGAGAAGGAGCAAAACAAGCTCTCTCACATTTTTAACTCCTCTTCCTGAGATGAGGAAAATGGCTTTTTCTCTTGGGAATCCATCCTGGCTAAGGCCTGCTTCAGCTGCCCTTGCACAATAGCTACAAGGTTCTTCAAGTGGAGCCAAGCAATAATGGGGGTTGATGGTTCATCTGGCTTGGAGGTGTCAGTGAGGCTAAATTAGCCTCCACCCTGCATCAAAACTGCTTCTCTGTGAAAGACTTGGTCATTCTCATAGGACACTCCCTTCTGAGGGAGCAAAATCATAGAAGGCCCCATATGCAGACTGGACACACTTCTTAGGGAAGTCTGCTGCCTTCCTGGGGCCTGGGTTAAAGATGTGAAGAGAAAGCTTCCTACTCTGACATGGCCCTTGGATTTTCTTCCATTATTGATTTTTCAGGTTGGCAGCAATCAAGTTACAAACCCAAGGGCAGTTTTGGAAGAGAGACTTTGGGGCCTTGGGATGACTCGTTAAGGGATCAGGAGCACAAGTGGTGTTCTCATCTATCCTTCCAGTTGCAGGGAATGAGAGGAGAAATGGGAAAAGCCAGCAGATCAATACCTGTCTGCGAGCCTGCTGTCACTGGCAGAATTTTGGGATTTTGATCATGGATCAATTTACACAACCCCAGGCCTGCTGGTGATAGATACAGTACACCTGACTCAAAAGGGGGAAAGGATCTTTGCAGAGGAGACTTGTGGAAAGAGATTTAAGCTACCTTAATCATGGTGACAGCAGGTGACAGCAGGGTTGGGTGTTGATGGGTCGGAATCAAGGGGAAGGACAAGAAGCCAAATGTACCTTGTACCTTGGGGTGGGTTTTCACTTTTCTGGGTAAAAAACTTGCTGGATGGCCAACCCTAAAGCATGCTGGTGAATGGAGTTGCATCCAGCTGGTGGCCAGTCACCAGTGGTGTTGCACAGGGCTCAGTACTGGGGCCAGTCTGTCTAAAATCTTCACCAGTGATCTGGACGAGGGCATTGAGTGCTCCCTCAGTCAGATTGCAGACAACACCAAGCTGGGCAGGAGTGTTGATCTGCTTGAGGGAAGAAAGCAGTAAAGTGAGATCTGGGCAGGCTGGAGAAAAGGAGGCTCAGGAGAGATCTTGTTGCTTTCTACGACTACCAGAAAGGAGGTCGTAGCTAGGTGGGGATTGATCTCCCAAGTAACAAGTGGCAGGAGGAAATGGCCTCAAGTTGTGCCAGGGAAATAGTTGTGCCAGGATAGAAAATTAGGAAATGTTTTGTCACTGAAAAGATTGTGAAGCACTGGAACAGGCTGCCCAGGGAAGTGGTTGAGTCATCAGCCCTGGAGATATTTAAGAGACATGTAGATGTGGCACTTGGGGACATGGTTTGGTGTTGGATTTGTGCTACATTAACAGTTGAACTTGATGATCTTGGGGGTCTTTTCCAACCTGATTGATTCTGTGAGATGAAGCTTGCCGAGCCATGCTTCTCTTGCAGCCAATATGTGAGGTGAAGGCAAATGTCCAGTAAGGGCAGATTTATTGCATGACCCGGGTTTCAGGTTAATTCATCAGGTTGCCTTCTAGTAGGGAAGTGTCAGATGATAAGTCCTTAGAGGGGAGGCATTAAGCCTCTCAGACTTACCTGTGCTGTGGGTCCAGCTCAGGTCAGCAGTATAACAAGTCATCAACACCAGGCTGAGATTTAGCAATGGTCTAACAGCTTCAGGCTTCAGTTTAGATCTGTCAGTGCCAGGTCAGAAAAATCAATACAGCACTAAGCAGTGTCTTCATCAGCCTCTGACTTATGTACCTCCTCCCTTAGCCTTCTGCAGGGCAGTACTGAAGTGGGTGAGGTGTGTGTACACACAAACTTGCAGTGCCTCAGACAGCTGGGTATAGACAGAGGGCTGGAGGCAGCCTAGGTGCTGTCAGGCTGGCCTCTTCTCTGGAAGAAAACCTGCTGAAAAAGAAAATCCCAACAGGTAATTTAATGATTTCTCCTCTATCTGTAAATACTCAAAATAAGCAGTTAAAAGGGAGCAGCTGCAGTGGATGAATCCTGAGTTGTCATTCCTCTTTCAGGAGGACAGCCTAGTCGGCACTCAAATACCCTTCCCCTCTCTCCGGCCCCCTGCCACCTCTGTGTGCTGCATCCTCATGCTGCCAAGGCTCCAAAAAGAGCTTACAGACAGGAATGCAGCAAACATATGCTGTACCTGTAATCCCAAATGAACTAGTCAGATGCTTAAGGACAGGAGCTGTTACCAGGGTTGGAGCAGTTGGACTGATGCAAGGCATTCAGGGGGAGGGATTGCATTGCCATCACAGGTTTGGCCTCTAGGAGGGACGAGTGGGCAGTGGGGTCAGAAGAGGTTGCCTGACTCTTACATCTTCAGACATCAATGCAGCAGCATGGCTTTGTCACAGTCCTTGTGCTCAGTTCACACGAGTGCCATTAAATCCAGGCAGGTCACACTGAGGGCCAACAGGTAGGCAGGAGCTCTGTGGATGGAGCCGTGAGGGTCCTGTGTGCTTGTCAGAGAGGTGAGAGAGCTGGCAAATTCTCCTCATTGCAGGACAAAAGGGAATAGTGGCACATGGGAGGATGCAGCTGGCTGATGAATTGCCCACCTGCTTTGTAAGCATGGTGTTTACAGGCAGGTTAGTAGACACAGAACATATCAAAGAGGTGGCAACTTGGGGCGTGGGGGCGTTTTGGCATTTTTTTTCTGTTTATTTCAAGAGCCATGAGATGCTGTGATGTCCCTTTGCATCAGATGCCTGTACTCCCAGGTTGACCCAGGTCATCAAGCTTCTTCCTAGGCTCGGCTCTGGGCCAGCAGGGATATGGTGTCTCCTTACCCGCATGGGATGATGGGGGGATATGTGTTGTTTGAGAGCTGCAGTGAATTGTCAGGAAGGACAGGCTGATAACTTGTGTACTTGCTTTTGCATTTCTATTCCTTCTTAGTTGTCAGGAAAGAAGCAGCTGAAACATCCTAACTTGTTGATTTTTATAGTGTATCCTTTTCCCTTATCACGTGGAGAGATGGGAAGAAGAAAGTGATGTAGGAGGGGCAGATGGAAAATGAGGACTGCAGTCAGCTTTAATCCTCTTTAAATAGCACTTTACCAACTAGGGCAACTGCTGTGGCTCTATTGTGTCTTGTGCATTTGTTTGTGATTTGAAGCATACAGATCACTTTGAATGCTGCTTTGTTTTTAAAAATCAGAGTAAAGTTAAAACCATGTGAAAGATGAGGAGCCTTTCTTAACCCCAAAATCAAGGAAGAGAGCTCAGAAAAGCCACCCTGCAACATAGTAATGTGCCCTGTAACCCTTTTACTCACTGCTAGTAAAAGTGTTCGACACCCTGAGACTCCTGCTGAAAGCAAATAATTTGTGCTTACACATTGATGGATGTTGGGAGCATTTGGTATCTCTTCTCCTGTATCCTTTTAAAGCTCCATTGTCTTTGCTCTTTGGCTCTTATGTCTCAGGTTAAATTCTAGTGGTGAGCTTTTCCAAAAGTGAGAGAGAAATGGCACTGCAGCTCTCCCTATATCAGCCTCTTTGGCATGCCTAAAATACAGCACCTTATTCAAAGGACATCTGATTAAATTAAAAGATGGCAAGCTTGGAATCAAGCTCCACATCATTGCTAAGTAAAAGCATGCTGTAAAAGTAACTTCCTGTCCCAGCACACCACTGAAAGCTAAGCCTCTGCAAGATCCATTTGTGCTGGACATGTGAGAGCTGACTGAGAAAATCCAGATATTTCAGAATATGTGATATATACCGCCATTATGCTTCAGGTCCTCGGGCACTTCCTATTTACTAGGAGCCTGATAAGACTAACACAGAAGATGGATGCTTCTGCATTATTTACCTTCTCTGTAGCATCTGGTAGTGCCACAGGGAGACCAAACCATGTGAAGGGCTTGACCTGGGACAGTAGAGCCATGCTTTGCCAGGGACTTGCATGTCTCTTTCCCTTGCTCCCTCCTTCCTTGTGCCTGTCAGAGATGTTCACAGGAAGATGAACTGGACTGGGAGTTGGCTGATCCATGACAAGGCTTAGAGCTTCCCGTTACAGATGAGTGAGCAGCTCATAGAGTAAATGGAGATTATAAGGTTGCAACCAGCACCCTGGGTTGGGCAATTTGTACATCTCCCCTTCAGGGGCAGGTTGGGGTGCCTGGGAAAGGGCAGGGGAGGAACCCTTCTTGGAGGTGGAACCTTATTTTTACTGTCTCTCAGCAGCTCCCTGGGAACCAGAAGCAGCTTCTGTGCTGGGGTACCAGGGGCGTTTCTGAGACAAGCTAAACCCCACCAGCTCAAAAGCCAACCAAATAGCCTGTGCTTTGGGACAGCAGTAGCTCAGGAGGGAAGGCTGAAATAACTGAGTGTCAATGGTTCCATTTGTGGGTCCTGAAAGGTGGCTGTAATGATGTCATGCTAGTGAGGAGAGTGCAAGGTGGGGAAGAAGGGAGGGAAAGGATATTTAGGGTGGTGAGAGCAGATATAACCTGGAGTAATGATGTGGGAAACAGAGCCTGTGGATCAGCAAGGGATTACTGCTTTATTAGCCTCTGGATTAGTGTCCCAGGGCCAGAGACTGCAGAATAGACTGTATTGAATTATTCCTTATCAGTTGATGCTGACTGACTCGTGTCTGTCCCAGTAAGCTCCCTGGTTGAGGAGGTATTTTCTGTGTTCGGGATGGTATGCCATAGTAAATAGCTTGGAAAGGAATGGCTGTTAGGAACAAGAAAACCTACATGGAGATGAGAAATTATAAGAGGACTTGGAGGTGAAGGAGTCACACAGCAGTTGTGCTTCCTTGAATTGGAAGGGCTCTCTTATATCCAGATCAAGTCTCTCAAGACATAGCTGGAGATCTCCAGTCTTTGATTACAGTAGCTTTTATTCCAGCATCTTTCCATGTTCCTATTTATTCTTCAAAGGTGAATTCAGACTAGTCAAATCTACTTTGACTACAGATTTAAAATATCAGGGGATACAATTTTAACCACAGAACACAGTCACCTCATTGATATATCTGTGAATGAGGAAGAGAAACAGACTGTGGGAAGAAAGGAGGGCAAGTATACCTGCAGCTGTCCCGTAACTGTGCTGTGAGGCTGGAGGAGGCAAGGACAGAGACAAAGGTGGCAGAAAGTGATATTGCTTCAGCAGGGGATGCACCTCACAGTGAGACAGTTCCTCAACAGACAGGAGTGTCATGATGAAACACCAGCCCAGGTATTCCATTTACTTCTTGCCACTAGCGATGCAACTTTCTCAGGGGAAAAAGGGTGTGCAAAGTGGCTTGCCTGGCAAATCTCTGGTTGGGAGGAAGGATGAATAATACTTTGTGTTTCTACCGTCTCATGTTTCTGCAGTCTTCTGAGCCTGCTGGAAGTGTAAAGAGGCAAGGGGCTACCTGTAAGAGGAGTTCTGGCGCCAGTGCTGTGAGAGGCCATTAGAATTGCAGTGTGCTGGAAGACAAAGGAAATTCCCGATGCAGGGCTAGTACCCTTGCTCTGTGAAATAGATTTAGGTTCTGCAGTATCACAGGTGGTGTTACACTAATGTTTTTAGCCTTTATTTGCAAAGGAAAACCTCTACATGGGAACCACTTACAACTCAATGCACTTTGAGGCTTGAAATGGCAAATCACCAGAATTAGGGCTTTTGAGCAGAGCTGACTCCCCCCAGACATCCATCATCAAAGGTGTCTGAATAAAATGCTGGTCACTTGAATATGTGAAATTTTTTATGATGCAAATATGTGAGAGCTGGGCACTTGAAGGCAGTGAGGAAAATGAAGAGCCACCTAAGAGCAAGGCTCCTGCCTGTAATGTGCATTTTGTGATGGAGAACGTAACAGAAAATTTCTATATGGATAACAACAATTAGCATTGTGGTTTTGGACAAGTGTGGTGGCCTGTCAGCAACCTTTGTGCAGAACTCAAAGCTCCAGAAGCTAGAGAGGGTCATGCACCTTAACTAGCTAATGTGATCCACAGCTGGAAATACAGTCCCACCTTCTCCACACAATCACACTGGCATATGAGGGACTTTATTCCCATCATACTGTTAACCACAGTATTTAGAGTAAAAGCAATCATGTCCTGTAGCCTGACTGGCCTCTCTCTGAAACTCTACTGAGTGCTCCTGGCCTAACAGAAGTGTTAGAAGCAGTTTTGTGCTCAGGCTATGCTCATACTGGCTGTTGAGAAATATTGATCTTCACCGGGCTTCAGGGTTGGATGCTAAACTGGGAGTCCTTTGAGGAAATGCAGGTGATTCAGAAATGAATGTTGATCACTCAGTGGGTATCACCTGGGCCCTCTCTAATGCTAGTAGAGACATTTTGCTGCTAGAGGTACTATATTTTCTTTTAGAGGTAAACCCAAAGGCTGCGTCATTAGTGATGCCACGATGTCTTCCCCACAAGTTTGAATGCAATCCTCAGTGTTCCTCTAAATTTCACCCAGAGAGAGTGGTGTTCTGCTGACTTGGAATTTGTTCTATAATCCAACTAGAAGAGTTGCTTTTCATTTTCCTCTGTCTGACTTTGCCATATAGTTTTATTATGTGTGGTTATGCAACTTAGTTCTGAAGTGAAGCCAGCTATATTTCAGCTAGATGAATGATCCCTATATAATATGCATATATGACTGCAAAGCACTTTGGATAAAAGATGCTAAAAACCACAAGTTATTATTTTGCTTTTTCCTGGGTTTTGTTTTGTCACATGTTATTTAGTAGCTTTGCTGTGGTTCTGTCTCAATGCATTGCTGAATGAAGCGTTCTGAACAGTTTTGGGACTGCTGGTGTGTTTTATTAATTGCCTTTTGCAGGTTGTTTTTCTGTCTGGTTTTAAACTCCTTGTTTTACAGACATAATGAAAAATAAAAGTTTTAAGCTAAAGCATAACTACCAAGGCAGGGAGGGAAAGAAAGCTCAGCAAAATATTTGGCCAGTCTTAAGCTCAGTGTTTGGGATGATGTCATGCCAGAAATTCCTCACAGTGGGGGTTTAGGGTACAGGAATAATAATAACTGGAAAGGAGCACAGTGTTCCAGGAAGGACAGAATAAGCCAGTAACCCATCTGGGTCTCTGACAACTTCTCAAAGAAGGGTTTTGTACACTGAGATTTGTTCTGACAGCAGTGTTTTGAAATTGTTTAGGACCCTTGCCATCACATTTTTTTTAAGTCTGATTGCCTTATGGGACACATTCTCAGCTGCTGTAAATTGCTCCCACTTCGTCACTCCAGTGACATCTCGTCGGTGTACATCGGCAGAGGATTAGCCCTCTACTTCCAGACATGTTGCCTTGAGCTGGGTTGGGATTTCACCACAAGCCATTACGAGGCTGATGAAGGTGTGCTGAAGGGAAGACATAGGCTTATGATAGGTTGTGGAGAGGACTGACTCAGTAAGTGGAATTCATTTATTTTGGATTTATTACTAATTCCAATTTCTCTGTATGATTTTTGTCTCAGGACACATAATCTTCCGAGACAGAAAATCTTGTAGCTACTGAGACCTCTGTGCCACCCTTTGTAAGAATTGGGATGATATTGGTTCTGATGTTCTGGCAGAACCAATGTGAGAAACTGCACTCATCCTTTCAAATTCCCTTTGTAGCTATTTAACACTCATCTCTGCTGCTTGTCATAAAGTTACTGTGAGATACTTACATGCCGCAGTGTTTTATCATAACTCAGGTATAAGACTTTCTCTGTGAAAGACCTTTTGAAATGTCCTTTGGTATCCATTAGTGTGAAATGTGCCACAGAAATGTAAATCCTGTCACTGGCTGTCAAGGAGCACCTGGTCTTCAAAGGGTGTCCTGCTGCATTACTGAGCAGGGGGAAGAGGAGGCCAGCAGGGCAAGGCAAAGGAGAAACTGGATTTTTCTGTTCACTTAGAGGACCCTTACCGGCAGAATGGCATTCAATGCACCCCGGGACTGGAGAAGCTGAAAGCAAGGGCCACAGTGCTGCTCAGCCAGGGGACTTGGAGAAGAATGTACTGTTGCCCTTGCTCCTGTGACACTGCCCAGGCAGTGCTCTGTCAGCTGGTGGGCAGGCTGTTCTCCCTGTGGATAATGATTCCCACAAGTACGGAAGTGTTTCACTCTCTTGACTTACAGGCATTGTCTTACAGTTTTAGGATCTGAACTGGAAGGGCTTCCCTTCACTGGTAGCACCAGTGAGGGCAGTGCTGGGGCTCTCAGCCTGACTTGGTAGGAGTGGGCTCAGGCACACACTCACTCATCATGGTGGAGTTTTCCTTTGTTATTCCAGGCCAGAGTGAGCTCATCTGACTGCACACAAGAGTATCAGTGTGCCTTCCAGTGTGCAAGGTAACATTTCCAAAGGTTATTAACCTTCTGTGTAAGGGCATTGGCTGACTTGCCTGGGTAGATCAGGTATAAACCTCTGGTACACTTTACAGTGCCCCTGTCCAAGCCAGTGATGAGCCAACAAATCTCCTGTGATGATCCAAGGGCAGCTCTCCATTAGATGGTTGGTGTTACAAAACAACCAGAGAGCTGCAGTTTGAAAATTTTATGATTCAGTTTTTGATGCAGTTTAGTCAATTGCCTGGTTGCAAAGTTCAAGCTGGGGCATCTCTTAACCCATGCCAGAATGCTCTGAGTCATCTCTGTAATAAGATTAAAAAAGACATTTGAATTTTTTGTAAATTTTCTATCATCTTCATCCAGTCTGAACTCCAACTCATGATATTCACCCAGGAAGTGTTATTACTGAGTGAGCCTTTGTATTGACAAGCTGCATCTTTCACTGAATGGTATCCTATTCACATCCTTTTGCCATATTTTAATTTTTGGCTGGCTGTAGGTCAGGTGGGTAAATTTGCTTCTTAGTGCATCAAGGATTCCAGTGCAGATATTAATTTTATCAATATGAAGTGCTCCAGTCTACAGCAAGTCTGGCCATCACAAGGATCATGAACTGAGGATATTTCCTGTGTGGTCCCAGCAAATAAATCCTAATCTTCTAGGGTAGACACAGGCTTCAGGCTGCTCTTAGGCTAAAGGAAATATGTTCCAGTCTTGCTAAATGGAGCGTTTCACAGTGACATTGGGAAAGCAAAGAGTGGGCTACTTTGCCTTTATATCGTGCATGTCTTGAACCTACCAGTGCATGCATGTCAAACAGGAACTGTGCAGGTCCTTAGGCAAGAATTCTGATTCACTCAGCCTTGCAAATGTCTCCCTAATGGAGTTTGCTTGAAGCTATATGACCTTGAAAGTGGGAGCTCCTAAAAACACACTGCCCAATGTCTAACAGTTAAACTAATATAGATGGGGACAAGTGCAGACTATGCTATGAATGAGGATTGTTCACCCCATTAAAACTCAAGCTTATCAGAGAAGGAGCCTTTTCCCTTGGTAAAAGTGTTTTCCACCAATATTAGGCACGTCCATCTTACAAGAAGATGTCACAGCTGAGAGAGGATTTGAAAATATTATTCTTGCTCACATATGTGAAGTGTGTAGTATAAAGATTTTGGTGCATCTGTAGTGTTTGTTCATTGATAAAGCTACACAGATTATTTAGCAAAGACTGCTACACTCTTGCTAATACTGTGTGTGCTTGTAATATGTCAAGTGCTATTAAACAACTCTGGTGTTGTCAGAGACCAGTTCTTATGAGAGCTGCAATGAGATATTCCTAATCATGTGTAGTATAATCCCTCCTTGTCAGGAAAACATATTGTGCCTCTGAAGTAAACATTCCTGCAGAAGTGGAATACCATTTTATACTTTCTCTCAGCCAGTTGGCCCTTACAACTGCACAACTGGTGTACGTGTGCATGCAGCGTGGAGAATTGGCAATGCCTGTGTGGTAAGGATTTTAACTAGCTTTGCATCCAATTTTGAAGCCTTCTAAATCCCCTCAGTAACAAAGTCCATTCTCTTGATTGTTTGTTTGCATCATATGTGGCCAATAAACCATATTTCTGGCAATTGAAAGCTGTTTTGATGAAAGGAAACCCTAATATTAACTGTGCTGTTTGCTTTTTGCAATAGCTTTTTCCTCAGGCTCTATCTGAAAAGTGATTTGGACTAGAAGTTCAGTTTTGCAAGAATCCTTGATGATAGGCTGACATAAAGCATGAGTTCAGATCAACTTAGGAAATGGGGCTCTTTAAGCACTTGCCAAGGCCTCTTCAAATTTTTGTAATACTGACTGCAGACCTCAAAGGTAGAATTTTTCAGAGCATCTGGCACTTACCTAACTTTTCTCATCCTCACCTGCTTAGCTTTCCACAGAGCAGAGTCTGGACAACAGCAAAGCCTCATTCAAGACTCTATCCAAAAATTGTTCCTTAGGCTGGTGGTGCTGGGCTATGGAAGAGGGACTCATGTTCCCAAGCCATAAAAGCCCTGCCTCTTGGTTTAGAGAGATGGCAGTTGTTCCAGCTGCACTCTTGCAGACAGTTAATGTCAAATTCCAGTAACTGAACCACCTGGGTCTAAATTGGTTATGTGTTCTCCTAGCACTGCCTGTGAATTTGGGGAGCTCTTGCTGAACCCTTCTCCCTTGACAGGGGACTGCTGCACTCTGCCCAAGAAGCAGTGGAGTTTGTAAACAAACTTAGCTGTGTTTTACATTCAATGGAAAAACTAATGTCTAATTGCAGATTTCTCTAGATCTCTAAATTAATTTCCTGCACGTAATTTTTCTGCAAAGTGGATTCAGGAAAATGTTCCTTTTGCTTTAACAATCTCAGAAATAACTTTAACTCTGTTCAGCAGTTCTTCAACAACTGTATGATGGTACATGGACCAGCACAAGGGTGTGAAATGGCATGAAAATAATGGGTTTTTCCTATGTGTGTTATTAACAGTGTACCTTGTTGATGTTGCTAGACCAAAAAAGAAATGTTATTTTTAAAAAGGAAGTCATACTGCAGGGAAAAAAATAATTCTCCTTTTCCTCCCATGCACCGGCTTCTAGCCAGGAATATATTGACTAAACTGGAGAAGGAGGGCTAGGGGAGTGTAGAATAAAGTCTGAGGGTGTACAGATTGTATTCTGTATCTCTTGTGCCTCAGATGTTGCCCTTCACAGCACTGCTTTGTGTCCCCTGCAGCTGTGCTCTGAGCTGAATCAGAAGCTGCTGAAAGCAGCCCGGAGTATCCTTTCTCTTAATAAGAGCTGAAGCATATCCAGCCTGCTTTTCTCTTGCTTTCCCCACCTCGCCTTCTGCAGAAGAGAAAACATGAAATTGAATGGGTCTTCTTCCCTGCATCACGCCCTGCAGCCTTTCTTGGATCTTTCTGCTTAGCCCACTCACACCAGTACCACAGCTTAGATGCAGGAACAGTCTCCCTTCCCCCCAAGAAACTGGAGATGATAGAAAAAGCTTGTGGTGTGATGTGTGAGCCAAGGACAGGGACTGCAGATGTCACCATGTCAAGAACCTCGAGGACATCCCCACTGCAGTGTCTGCACTCTGCTCCTTGCCCACACACTGCTCCTGGCACGCGTGGTTGGTGCGCTGTGGTCAGTAAGCCACAGGTGACTCCAGCACCGCTGCCTCACACCGTGTCAATCTGCCCACTGTAACGCAGCTGAGATTTCTCTAGGCAGTGGGAGGAAGCCCAGCTGCAGCCCATACAGGCGTACCCCAGGTAGATTAGACCACAGACAGGAAATATCTGTGATGAGAATGCGGAGGCGCAGCGGTCTCTGCAGGTGTCCCGGTAGCTGTCACCTCTGCGGAAGCCAGGCCTGTGTGGGTGGCAGTCATGTCCCGGCTGCAGGCCAGGCAGGCCCAGAGGAACAGGGAGCTGAACAGCCCTGTGCCATGTCTGCACATGTCCATGAAAACAGTGCCCACTGGGCCCAAGGCAGGGAGGCTTTGTTCCAGCCTGTACTGCTGCTGTCCCCTCCTCTGGGGGATGGCATTGTCACTGCCATTGTCAGGGCTGGCTGATTGTCCATGGCTCATTGCAGCAGTCGGTGTGTTGCATGGGGCAACAGTCCATTGAGCACAGAGATTGGGAAAGAAGGCTCTGAAGGGAAGGTCATTATTGTTGGCACAGCTAGGGCTGAAAAAACGTCAGTGGGAGAAGTGGCCAAAACATGGGAAAAAAAAGAAATTTTTCTTCAGTTCTTTGCCAGGAGACGATGTGGTTCTTCTAGTGTGGGTTGACCTTTGTGCGAGGGTGACATCAGAGGCCTGAAGATTTAGACATGGTTCTCCTCTTTGCCAAAGGACACCCAGGTTCTTGGACCTATTCTTTCAGCTCTGCTCATCTCCAGGGTATACAATGAGATATACTTCCCACATGGAAGTGTTTTGTCAGGCTAAATTCAATGATGCCAGTGATAGCCCAGAGACGATGGAGGGCATTAAAAGAATGTGGTTGACTCACCCAAACTTGTGTAGCACAGGGGAGTTCAAGGGAAAATCACCCTGTTACACTTCTATCTCTGGTCTGAATTCATTCAGATGGGTATGTTATGGCATAACTCTGTGGGCATATATAGTATTATGTCTTTATATGTATATTTATCATTTATTTCAATAATGTGGAAAAACAAACAATATAGCTGGATATATCCAGTGTAGAAATCTGTATGCATTTCTGTCCTTTTTTGCAAAGTAAGGACATTGGATTTTTTTTCTTCCCCAGAATGTAGCTAGTGGTAATCTTCCTCTTGACATCTAATCACAAAGAAATCTTCTGTTTTGCTTAGTAATTGAAATTGGCACTTTTGCTTCTGCTGCTCATAGGCACTGCACCACAGGAATCAATCTAATATCTGACAGTAACAATTGATTTGCAAGCAGTGGCACCCACATTGAGGATTTCAGGCCTCAGGGATCAAACACCTTGAGAGAGGAGTAAAGTCATTTTAAATCAAGAATTACCACAAGTGTAACTTAATTATACTGAACTTTGTAGTCCCATGCTTGTTGCTTGCATTGGTATTGACAGCTGAGGAGTATAACCCAGGCACATTTGTAGGCAGCAGTTGGCTGGAGGTGAACCTGAGCTCAGTGCTGGGCTGCTCCTTTGCTCAAGCAGTTGTACCTGGGTGAGCTGGCAGGGACGGGACAGTCCAACCTCTGAAGAAAGGCTGAAAGGGTTAAGAAAAAGTTTCTTCAGGTGTCTCCTTTGACTGAAACCATACATAAAGGTCTGTCAGCAAGATGATCCTTAGCTATTATTAATGAATGAATGTCAGTGGTAAAGTCATTAGATTTACAGATGGTGGTTCCTTCTTCCTTTGTCATGGTGGCAGCAGCTCTCTCTGATGAAAGGTGCAGTACATGGCTTTTCCTTAAACTTCTGTTTCTGTTCTCAATGGGATTGCAGAAGATCACAGCATTTGGTGGTATACTCCAGGCTTCTTTCAACTGGCAGGGGGGAGTCATGGATAAATGAAAGGTGGATAGAGCACAAAATGCTACTAGATGTCTAGATCAAACCAGGTAATGCTTCTGCTGTTTTCAGCACTTCCAATCTGAGATATTCCTGGCATGCTGTTCTTTTGCATATATTGGTACTCTGCAACATGGCCTCTTCAGATGAAGAAGCAGGGATTAATGAGCCACAAAGAAACACTAATTTGTCTGGGTTAGAGGAGATTAGTTTTGCTTAGACCATTAACGTAATTAATCTTGAGACTAGAAGTCTTCATCTGGTATTGCAGACTGACTTTTTTTCAGGAGTTGGAACCCAACACTATTAATGAGAATTTCAAAACGTGTTGTATTTCAAAATGTGATCTCTGTTCTTTGAAAGCTTTTAGAAGTTATGTATGTTCTACAGTTATGTAGGAAAAAGATATGTCATTGCTCTAATAATTTGTCCCCCTATAGTGTCTTGAGGCACCCCAAACTGGTCAGGTCCTCTGAGAGCTCCAAAGCAAAGGCTGCATACAGGGGTCACTATGTTAAGGACAGAAGGGAAGAAAAACCCCCCAAGTAACTTGCAGAGGTGTAATACTTGATTGGCTCAGTGCCCTTCTGTCCCATCACATTGTCTGGGGAAACATTTATTTTTTTTAACATTTCCTCTTTTCCCCATTGTTAAGTATTTTATCCCTCATAATAAAAAGGAGCTGAAGTCAGGCCATGGGAATCATTTGCAGGCACCAGAAGGGGACTGCTATGGATCTCAGAAAGTACCCATAGTGAGAAAACTGCTGCCTGTAAGGGACAAATAGTCAAGGCATACAAGGTTCTTGTCCAGTTGGGGAAAGCCATCTTCCTTGCATTTTGTGGAGCAATAACTGGCTTGGAGGAAAACTAGAAAAAGGAAAAAAAGTGAGGCTGATGAAAGAGAGTCCATCTCTACCCCACGAGAGTCCTAAGAATGGGTATGAAGTTACACCTGTTTCTGCAGTTTTGCACCTCCAACCATGAAATAGTTTTCTTTCCTTACCCTTCTTGAGGTTTGGGATCAATGTAATACAGTTAGTTCAGCTTGCAACCAGCTTGGCTTCAAAAATTCTGTTTCAAGAATTCTACAGTAACAAATCTATCTGAAATGGTATAAAATATTAAGGCACTGGTGTTAAAATGAGCGTGCAGACTGAGGCTGCTATGGGAAAAAGCATTTGCAAAAACGATATTGGGATACAGCTTGTGTTGGTCTTTGATTTAGTTTGAGGAAATTCAGAAACTCTTCTGGAAACATTTTTTAATGTGGAGCTGCTAAGCAAACTTGTTCTAGCAATTTTCCAAAATTGAGAGTTGAGCTTTATAACCTTAGACATGGGGTTTTATTTCCAGCTCTTTGAGAGGAATGGGAGGAGGAGCTTTCCTTCTGACATTTACTTTAATTCATAAAAATTACAGGCATCTGCCAAAATATCCTAAATTGTGGAGGAGGTAGAAATTGGGTCATGGAGAAAGATTAATGTTGAACAAAAATATTTGCCGGTAGTTTTACATGAGAAGGGGAAAACTGTGTGTGCTGCAGAAGAACAGGCTGGCTGTAGGGGTTTTTTTTTTTTTTTGTGCCACCACATCTGCCTTGTTGCTTTAACAGAAAATGAAGACGGGGACTAGAATCAGGATAATTATCTTTGTGCTTGTTTGCTCTTCATCTTTTATGTATCATTAGATCCCTGTGTCCTGCCCTGTAAATGAGCATTACTTTGATTTATTTCAGGCACCTTTTAGTTTAGGGAGAAGGGAGGCCAAATCTTCATCAGACATACCTTTCACAGGGGTTGTATTTTATAAATGCAAAAAGCTTTAGACAACACACTAGCAGTGGCCTCAGCAGAAACCTTCGAGCTGCTCCTCTCTCACAGGCTCCTTCAGATGGAGTTTTGTAACCTCCAGGGTGGAGTGTGCGATTTGGCAGAGGTGGAGCTGCTCCACCAGCTGGTGACAGCTGTGGGATTGAGGGCCTGTCACTGGAGAGCAATGAAACATTCATCTCTTAAGGGAAGCCTGAGGGTATCAGAATAGGGGAAAGAGGGCTGAGAGTTAAATGGGAGCTGCTGTCAGCAAAAGTGCCTGAAGATTTAATGAGGATTTGGTTTCTGTTTCCCAGAACAGCCATTCACCTACAGAAAAAAAAAGAAATCCTCAAAAAGTCTAAGCACAATAGTCTCAATTGTCACAGCATGCCACACTGACCTTGGCACAGTCTCAGGCTTAATGTTGGCCTCACCTATGTCCCAGAAAGCGCTTACCCAGCCCACAGCATACTAAACAGTAGCTTATCAAGGCGCAGATTTGCAGGCAGAGCAGCTGCTGGCTTCAGGAGTCACGTATGCTTTCCCCTCCCTCTCCACCTGTGAGTTTTATCTCCTCCACCACTCTCGTGAGCATTGCCTTGCAGCACAATGACAAGATTACACTGAAGACTAACTGTGCAAGTGGGAACACCACCTTTATATCCTTCCTCTACCTCCTAGGGCCAACTGGGGATGCATTCAGCCTCTGAGCTAATTAATTATGCTAGCTTGAAATAACCCTTCAGTCATTTATTACTGTTCGGAATATTTCTTCTTTGGGATGCAGGAGCGTGTCTGAAACAGGCGCCATTCCCTGCCTGTGGAGGAATGCAATGATGTCTCTTTTTTCTAAAAGTTTTATGGCTCCTTTTCACTAGGAGACATGACAAAGAGTCCTTGTGGGCAGTGATCTGCCCTTGTCACACTGCAACCTGCTGATGCGAGATACCAGTGCTTAACAAGGCACTGGTCTGACTCGCAGGAGAAAGCAAATCAGATGCAATCATTTTGTGAGATTATGTCAAGAATTTTTAAATTATGCTGTGCCTATGAGAATAATATTCATACTTTAACTAAATAGAAATCCATTTATTAATTTCAGAAATATTTCAGATGTATGTGGATTTAAACTGTTACATTGGGCTTTTCCAGCAAGCAATATTGGCTTTTTGACTGTGTACTTCCAAGTGCCAGTAATGATGCAGGATGCTTTTTTTTCTTAAACAGTCTATTTGAGACAAAAGCTTCTCTTCTCTTTACTTCCATGGTAATAGCTTCTCATTTATTCTGGGTATGTACAGTATTTTCTTGCTGGCACTAATGTCTCTCGACTGGAATAAAGTGCATTTTTCAGCATCTTCAGTGGCCACTCTCCCTGGGATGCTCTGAAATTATTTTCTGCACGCTGCAGAACAGCCATGTGGAGGATATGAAAATTTTTCTGGCAGAGTGCCCTCTCCTCCAGCAGCATGAGTGCTCTGAGTGCCACTGCCATTCCCCAGTGGTGAATGATGCTGTGGGGTGGCAAGGAGAAAGCAAGAGGTGGTTCCTGAGCTCAGCTAACAAAACGAAGGCATTTTTTGTTTTCGTGTCAATCTAAGAACATCTCTCTCACTTTGCCAAACAAAAAACTATCATTCTGAACATTTTTAATCTTTAATGTCTAGAAATAACTGTAAGGTTTGAATTTCCTCAAGAACAGAGGGGTCTGGGGCAAGGAAGGGGTTGTTGTGTCCCCTATGAAGCTGCTTGTGTAGTATCAGTAACGGAAGAGGTTTGTGATTGGTAAAGCAGAGCCTCTGCACAGAGTTAAAACCACCTAAGTGAATACATACAAATGCATCACCTGATTTTTGAAATGCTCTGTTAAAGATGATTGTTACTCATTTTCATGATTAGATTTTAGCCTTTACTAAGAAGGCCTACTGTTGAAATGATGATTTAAATTATAATGATTACTTGAACCCTGGACAGCCTGAACTACCTTGAAGCAAATTAGCATATTCAATATTGTACTCACCTGGGGAGGTGGTAAGAATTGCCTACAGCACAAAAGGTGATGCTGACAACAGACAGTAGACTGTGAAGGGCTAATGTTCCTAGCTGAGCTAGCAGAGAGTTCTCTTCCAGCAAGCCCTAGGAGGTAGACTGGGAGCGGACAGATTTAAGAAATCCATGTAGCATTGACTGTGTAAGCTCCCCTTGCCTTGGAGAAGGATAGAGAGATTTGCCAGATGCGTGCACGCTGTCCCAAGAGGAAGAATCTGGCTTCAATTGCTTTGCTCACTATAGTGTTTCCCAGAGATTGAGATGCCTTGAATGAAATGAGCTAGATGCTCTTCATAGAGGCTTTGCTGCTGTGTGGAAAAAGATCCCTGACTTCCGGTTTTGATGGAAATCGTGACATCTTTTGGCACTGGCAATCAGGGATGGAGCGAGATGGGTTGTGTCTCTTTCTTTTGCTTGCTAACTGTTTCTTGGAAGGAGGATTCAGGGTGACATAAGAAGCTGGGTTTGAGGCAATATTATCTCCTTTTCTGTTGAAGCCTTCTGCTTGAGAAGTAGTTTGGTTTGTCTCTGAAGGGCAGGAAGTGGCACCTGCAAGGCAGCAAATGCAAATACTGTCACAGAAAGGGAATGTGTCACAGATGGGGTGTGGGGGATGTTTTAGTAGTGTGGGTCACAGTGTAAGTGGCTCAACATAAAAATGATCATGTATTTTGATGTAATCTACAAATGGGATTGTGCCAGAAGAACATCTGACCTGACAAACCAGATGACCAGCTAGCCCCATTACTGCTCAGGGATTTTCTCAGATACAGGTGGTGCTTTTAGATATGGTGATACTGAATAGATTATTTCTCACACATGTGGTCAGTCACTTTTTGCATCTAGATTAATTTCTGGTTCATAACATGCTTTGGCAAGGAGTTCCACAGATCATCTATGCCTTACTGAAAGGGCTACCCTTTGGGGTTTTTTTATAATGTCACCCTTGTTTGCTTTTGTACTCAAGTCATTCCTTCCTTACTATTTTACCTGTGATTTTTAGTGGTCTGGTGCCTATCTCTAGCTTTCACAGTTCTGTTAGATGATTCTGGGGATAGTTTAGGGTGAGGGGAATGACACATCAGAACACGATGCCATATTCAAAAGGTGGACACACCATGAATGTGTACAGGTGCATAATGATGATCTTCTTTGGTCTCTATTCCTTTCCTTATTGGTCATGCCATTAAATTTGCTTTCTGGCCACTGATGAGCAATGAACTGATGTTTTCACAGTTCTCTTACCATGCTAAGGACTTCCTTCAAAGGAGTGATTGCCATCTCAAAACTACTCACAGTGTGTGTAAAGTTGTTGGTTTTCCTCATGAGGGGCGCTTTATGTACACTGTACCCTCTCTGCCTTTTTATAACACTTCTGTTCAGTATTTTGGCAGTTCTTTCTGGTAAATCTTTGTCTTTAATAATCTGATTTATTTATGCTTCTCAGAAAAGTCTGTCATTACATGATATGGTTTTTTCCTAGATCACTTCTGTATATGATAAGTGGGATGTATTCCGGTGCAGATTCCAAAAGGACATTTTTTGGTGACCACTTTCTACTAAAAAACCCCTTTTTTCCCCTCTCTTTTGCCTGTGACATGATCATTTGAGGACCATTATGCCATGGCAGGTTACTTTTTTAAAGAATCTTAGCTGAAGATCTTGTTGAATTCCTTTGTATTTCTGGAGGAGGGAGATTTGAGATTCCCACAGCAAGCATCTGCTCCAGCTGTGCCATACCAAGACTGGGGAAAAACTACTAAAGTAGTTCTTAGAATAATTTAAGGGAAACTGAGTTGAACAGCAAATTGCAATCGCTATAGCAAATTGCACATAAATTGCTAAATCTGGGTTTATTTTCCGTTAATAGAACATCAAGAATCAAAAAGATTTTCTCTTTTGTTTTTCTGGTGCTGGATTATCTAAGAAAAATGAGGTTTGATATTGCAATTCATAAGGGACAGTTCTTCTGATGTACTTAAATGGGGAGAGAAGGTGTCTCATCTGTAAATATTTACTGCTAGACTATCTTAACTAATCAGGATGTAGAGTTTATATGGCTATAATCTTAAGTTTATGCTTATTCTATGCAATCAGAATGGGCACTGCATTCTAAGGTATTAGAAGAGTCTTGTTTCCTCACTGATACGGTCATTCTGAAATTTAAAAAAAAACGTTGTTGAATCATGAGCGGGGTGATCAGAGGAAAAAGCCTGACCTGCTGATAAACCATATGGTACTGTACTATATTATAATGGTGTCACTCCCTTCCCCCTACACACACAGTGACTGTTAAGGACTGGTTTCTTAATACTAAGTGAACCCAGGTGGCCTTGTGAGTGACCCAAGTCTCTTCATTGGTCTTCTCTAATGATGCACGTTAAGATCACTGTAGATGTTTATGTGGTGTGAAATGCGTGAGTGGAATAAAACTGCATGACAGACTTCCAGCCAGGGAGACACTGACCCCATAGGGGGAAAGTAAAATATACTAAATGAGATGAAAATGAATCATTGCTCCCCATATATTATTGCCTTATTCCAACTCCAGTGCTATCAATAGAGAATTTTGTGCAATTTCATTAAAAAGAGGGAGGCAAATGAATACTATTGACTGACATCAGAAATATTGCAATAAACCTCTCTATGTTCAGAAATTTAGGAGAGTGAATTTTCTAGCTTAGCTAGATAAATGACTTGATGGCCATCTCCTTGCCTAATAAATGAAATTATATAAGTCTTGTCAGTTATGGTGCAGTTCAACAAGGTTGGAAAGGCTTGAATTGTATTCAGGCTGCTGTATAGTCTAAAGAGCCCCGTTGCCAAAAAGTTACCTAGAAGTAGTAATATTGATGAAAGAGGTAAGTAAAAGAAAAACAAAAAATAATATAGTGCAGCAGTGGGACACATCACTCTCCAACATGCCTTGGCAATCCATAACAATACAGGAAACATCGCGTTTGGGTAACTGCTGCAGTTTCTCAAGATACATCAATTTGGAAAAATTAAGTGCAGGGTGATGTGAAGGCAATAGTAGTTTATCATGCCGATACTCTTGGTTCTTTCTGAAACAAGGCAGTACAGCTAAAAAGGCTCTTTTTAGTGAATTCTGATACAGTTGAGAATGATTTAGCACTCCCAGGGATATTACCGAATTTAAAAAAATATGATAAAACAGCTGTATTTAAGATAACCAAATTGCCACGGATTAGACTGTCTTATTCTCCTGCTAAATGGTCTGTGTTTACAGAGAATGGAGACCTTTCTTTTTGTAACTTAGTTACAGTCAGGAAGACCCTGATGGCTTCATTACATTTCAGCCAGGACAGAACTGTGCAAAATTTATGTCCAGGAGGACAGTAAGGGTTTCTTTGTCATGGGAAAATTGTAAATACAGTTTACAGGATAGGAATCTCTTAGCAATTTTATTTAACTCTCACTAGCTCAGGGAGAATGGTAAGAAATAAGTCAAACACAACTATGAAACAAGAGTGCTAGAATGCTCCTGAAAAACACATTGTTTTTTCTAATTTGAACATTTAAAAAAAATACTTTCTAACTATTGAAGTTGATTTTTATTATGCAGTATCAGTATGCCACCATCAAGATAAGGAACATTTTATCCATTCATGGTGGATTAAGATGTTCCCAGACAATCATTTTTGATAGGATCAGAGGATTGTTTGGTGCTAATCGTTCCTGACCAGCAAAACCTTGAGAAGGCTTTCTTGCAATGGCGTTTGGCAAAAAAAATGTGAAACTTTAACCCAATTCATCACCCAACTGCTTTCCACAGGTCTGCAATCCAGTATCTGTATAACAATAACTCTTTATGAACCATTTTTCATTAGCTGTTGAACCAGTATTGCCATTATGGTGTTCCAGTGCAGTGCCTGATTTGCTGAAAAAGATTTTCCCTTGTGTATTTCAGAGTGAGAAAAACAAGTACTTGCATAGTGACACTACTGTGGGGTTTTACGATCAATGCTCTAGGAATTGAGCTGAAATGATGAAATTATTGCAAATTAATCTGCACCTTCTGAACACAGGCCTCTCATCTCTTCATGATTCTTCCTCCTGTGATCCTGTGAAACAAACAGGTCTGCTAGTCCTGGTTAGACAACAGGGGCAACAGCTGATTCAATTCTTTTTTATATCAGAAGGAGAGCAATGGATCTCTCCAGAAACTTCAGGAAAAATAACTCTCTTATAAAGTTGCATTTATGCCATGTGCTAGTAACTGGCTTAAAGATACTAGGTCAACTGAATCCCAGAAGAAGGTGAAAGTCATTCAGAGCTGGTTTTTCCTGGTGGAAACATTAATTGTAAGATTTTTATGCACTCACGGGATCACAGAATATGCTTTATTATTATTTCCTGAAGAAAATCTGTTCTGCTGCTCCTCTAGACAATAGCCTTGAAACCTTTTTTGGAGAAAATATTTCAGTGTTAAGGAAGATCTCATGCCTCACATGTTTGTTCTGTCTTTTGAGAAGGTAATTCCAAGGCCCTCACTGAAAGCATATGTAAAATGGCACATTTCTTTGTTCACCCACAGTTAGCCCTGAACACTGGCTGCTTTTGCATATGTGAAGGGACCTGTTATTACTGAAAAGGCCAAATATATTTTATTGCTAATTAATGTAATGCACTGTGGAGTGATATGGAAACTTTTGGTTTGTTACCTAACTCCTTTTAATTCCAACTATCCAATTGTAAATGCTTTAATACATCGTAAGACAGGTGATTTACAGAAACATTTGGCATGAAAACAAATACCCATCACAGTTTGGAAATAATAAAAATCAACCAGTAAAATTGATTCAGCACAGCCTCTTGCAAAAGAGTTATTCTGACGATTCTACAGTGGTTCTTAATGGAGCAATTCAACACACTAAGTTCCACTGAGAGTACAGAGTATTATGCATTAGCAGGGAAGTAAAATGTCAAGATTCAGGCTCCTGTTTGTTTATAAACTAAGCCACAAACATCAAAGCTTGAAGTCAAAGATGTGTGTGTGTGTATATATAAGAAATATCCTAATCAGTTGACAGTACCACAGATGCACGGAATGTAGCTGAAGTGTGTATGCTGTGAAATCTAATGAGCAATCTTGCTGTTGCTGATGAAGGTCTTGTCGAGACTGAACAATTTATTCATCATCACTGTGTCCATACCAGTGGCAGCACGACTGTTAAAACCACCGGATTAGTTCTATTTTCCCCTAAAAAGTAAAACAGTAGAAAACATTCTACCCACTCATCCTGCACTGTTACAGCACACTCACTGAGCAGCCCTGGAAGTTAGCTGCTGGCACCAAATGGTCTTAAATGTGATCGTTAGCAAACTCAGAGCCATGTGGAGAAGGAAAGGTAGCAGAGATTTCCAGCCTGCGCAGAAAACTCTCCCAGAGTAAGAATCATTGGGAGCTGCTTGCATGAAAATACTAAAGAGCTGTATATAAATCCAGAGACTACCCCACAGCATTGTGCTGTCTCACCATGACAGAGAATAAAACACAATGTGCAGCTGGTAGGTATGCAGAGCAAGTGTGGTAAATTAAGAAGAGGAGTAAACATACCTACTCCTACTTGCCATACAAGGGATGTGTGCAAATTTTGTAGGACCTGTGTAAAAACTGAGTAAAAGCTTTTTTTTTCCAACTGTGGAACAGAAGGTACCATCTGCAGAAACCCAAGAGCCATACAGCATATGGTAGTATATTTTCCTTCTTTCCTTTAAATGGTAGGAAGTCTGTTGATGTGGCTCCTCACCCTTACTAGGTTCTCTCACTCACTTTTTCTTGACTGAGACAATGCAGGTATTGTAAGAGGTACAGGCTTGTCATGACTGATGTGCAATGCAAGGAGTTTCTCAGACCTTCCACTGGCAGCTCCAAACCCAGAAGATCCCGTGTCACTTTATGCACCACTGCAATAGCAAAGCTGCCTCTTCTGTGGCGCAGTTCGGTGGTGTTCGTGGAGTGCTCTGGCTACAGAAGTACCGAGCACAAATTTACGTGTGACTTAGAGCTTATATTCAAATCAAGGCCTCTTTAGAATGATGAGAAAGTGTCCTGTATGGGGAGACAGCTCAATTTGTCATGCAGGAGATGACAAGTGATCCTGTGGAGTTTCTTCTAATAGCTGCAATGTAATTCTGGGCTGCACAAGCTGATGCCATGTGAGTCCCTGCACCTGTGGTTTGGACAGACCTGAACTGCTGTTTCCTCTTGATTGCTGATTTACTTTCATTATAGGCACACACTGTGTTGCTCTTCATGCGCTGCTAACTGGAGCTCGCTTTCAGAAAGTGAGATTTTTTTCAGAGAATTGTCTCTGTAAGCAATTTCTCCAGTAGCCTGATATGCCATATCCCATTAAAGATTACAAAGCAGAGCCAGCAAGGATGACTAGGGATTAAAAAAAAAAAAGTTTATCTCTTGATTTGAGAATGTGCAAGTGAAGAAAATCTTGCCTTCAATAATTATGTTGCTGAAAGAAATAGAGCTCAGAGATAATAGAAAGGCCAGTGTAGTAATTGCTTGTAGTACTAAACAGTTGATACAGTAGGGAATTTGAATTGCTTAATGAACTGATTTAAAGGTAGATATGTTGTGTCCTTTACCAGTAACTGCAAATGTCCTACCAGACATCTCATTTGAGACAGGGTTTTAATGCTCTCTTTTCTCTATCTTCCACCTTTTACACAAAGATGAGGCAATAATATCCCTGCAGTAATGGAAAGACATGCAGTAACTACAAATCTACACATTTTGAAAAAGCTTTAAGCATCTTAAATTCGGGTAGACATTTTCACACTGCACCTGCATGCTCCAGCTGCAGCAGAAAACACATCCAAAGGTCTTCCAGTTAGGTAACAATACATATATGCCAGCTGATGCCTTCTGGCTTTCTTACATGGGGTGAACCTGCTGTGAAGTGAAAGAATATAACCTCTTTAAAGTAGAGTTCTGTCTGAGAAATGTCATAGGTGCTGATCCTTTTCCTCTTTTGTGGTTTGTGGGGCTCTCGTTCTTCACTGGACTTCAGTTCTTATACTAGTACTTTGTAGTGTTTCTACAGGCCTACCTACCCACAACTTTCCTAAAGAATATCTGGTATTAGGAAAGGCTGCTTTGATTATTCACCTTCATTTAATTTGTCTCCATCCTTTCTTCTCCTCTATCTTCCTGCTTCTCCCTCCCCCCAAACACTCATTTCCTTTGATATTTGAGAACAGCAGAGACAGTTAAGCAGGTAAATGCACTATCAGCCAAGCTTCTGCAATTCTGTGAAGCTCTATAAAATTCCTGAAGAAAAAACCAGATTGTGTGCAAAGGGCTGGCTACAGCTTCTGTGGAGGACTGTCCTGAACTTTGTCCTCAAAGGGAGGTAGCAGCTGTCACCTTCTGCAAGCAGGGGAGCAGGCCTACTGGGAAAATAACAAGGTTATTAAAGATTAAATGCTAGCAACTTGGAACTTGCTAAATTTTTCTGTGGATTTTCAAGAGCCTCTGTGGCTTTCAAGAGTGCTGGCAGTTCTTGAAGTCAGCATTTCTGCCAAAGCTGAGGCAGGTGGGCTCCACAGCACAGTTTGCCCTGCTTTGTGTTCCCAGACCCCTGCCCCAGATGCACGGTTAGATGGGAACAAGTGTGTGCAGTCCTTTTGTTATGCCCAGGCAGGAAGGAGCCAGGGTGTGCTGTGATCTCAACATCCAAGGAACGAGACTGTGCAGGACACTACAGGTTGCACCATCCTCAGCACTGGGACACAGCCTGAGACCTGCATGACCAGACAGCGTGACCATGGCATTCACACTGCACAGGAGTGAGCTGATGACTGTCAACCACTCTTGAAGAGTCATAGTCCATTTATTCCTGCTTCTGTATAAATACTTAGGCATCTAGTTTTAAGCTTCCGTGGCAGGGGATTACAGGGGGAAGGGGCGCTTGGAGGAGTTTAACTACTACTCGCTTTGTTTTTCTGCAAGTCTTCTCAAAAAGAACAAAATGTGTGTTTTAATCAGTGCACAACGCTTCAGGTATTAGGGCTCGGTGCATTTGTTTTGGGTGACTCAAAATGTGGACAGCAGAGGGGGAATGGCAGAGTATTCTGCCATTCTTTCTGCTGCCTTCTAGCCCTGATTTTTTTTAGTGAGTTAGTTCAGCCACCTGAAACAATTAGGTCACTCTTCTTGTGCAGCAGCTCAGGGTATGCAATTCTAATCAGAGACTCAATGAAGCAGACCTGTATTAGACATTAAATGACAGCTGAGTGACAATAGTACTAGGAATTAAGTGAAATTTTAAAATATCCCAAATGGAAAAATGGCACCATTAAAAGGCTCATCTGAGACAATTATTCTTTTTTTTTCTAGAATTACAGAAGACAGTTGGAAAGAATTTAAACAGAACTTTGTTGCTGCAAGGAATGGATGCCAGAAATGGAAGGCAATCAGAATAGATCTTTATTTTCTGATAATAGCTGTTTGAAGTACTAGATCTATTAAATAGTTCCAAGTCAAACAGTAAAACTCAGTTATGAAACCATATACCAGAAATTTGAAAGGTATTACATTTGTACAGAGATGGGAAGTCTGGGAGATCTAAGGGAGATCTGAGGGTGGGTTGCAAATGGTTTGAGGAGGCAATCCATGTTTTTGCCTGCTTCTTGATGTCCTTCATGAAAAATCAGGCTGTAGTAAGGTTTCAAGGCTAAGAAAAAGATACCAGAGAGCCAAAACAAATGGTTAGAAAGAGAAGAAGTTTGGTAGCCCATACAACAGCTTATGGATCATGTCCTTGACATGTCAATTTTATTTGGTTTGAGAGAGAGACCTAGACAGGTTCAAACATACATCTATACGGCAAAAACTGCTCTGCTATACTTTTTGTGTGCAACAGGTAGTCATAAAGTTAGTGTCTTATTGCTAAGAAAAGGTTGGGCATTCTTTCAAAAAAGTTCAAAGTGCTGTAAGAAAAGATATTGGAGAAAATGGAAAAGGCAGAGTCCACACAAAAAAACCCCCTCCACATGTAAAGATATTTATGTTATGAAAAACAAACAAACAAAAAAGCCAAGACAATCCCTTGCCTTTAGAAGAATGCCTGTGGTTCTTACAGATTCTGTTGTTTGGCAGGAATTTAATTTTGGCAAAGTGTACTTAGCATAAACGAAAAACAAAAGAAGTGTTATTATCTCTTTGGGACTCAGTGGACAGTGCTGCAGTGAAAGATTAGTGGACTATCAAAATGAAGTGTGTTCAGTTTCAGTTAAAGGCAGGACCACCAGCCAGCAAAGTGGGACACTGGAAAACAATTATAGGCAGTAAAAGCAAAGGAAAAAAAAAAGTGTTTATAGCAGTGAGCATATACCCTTTTTAACAGAATGTGGGGTGTACAACCAGGCAGGAGAGTGGTGTATTTTGTGGTATCAGGGAAAAAAAAAAAAAAATCTAATTGCTTGAAGATATTGAAGCAATATCCTCTTCTGGGAATAGGAAGCAAATAACAGGGAAAATATGAAGTTGTTTCAAAGGGATGCAGGAGCTCCCACTGAAAAAGTATCTTTTGCCTCTCTCAGTAGAAAAGGTCTTCCCATAAGCCAGAAGTGTCAGGAGGAGCTGGGTAAGACCTGCTGCTCTGTGACCAGAAGGGTTTCAGAGCCTGACCGAGTGCTCACAGCACGCTTTGGGGCAGCTGCTCTCAGCCTCTCGCTGCACGTGAAGCCTCAGATGCTCTTTTCAAGTACATTCACATGCTCTGCACTTGTGAGAAGCACAGGTTTGTTTGTCTATCACAAGCCAGGAGTGTGAAAGTGTTGTAAATAACACTCTGCCATCTTGCCCACGCAGGCCCCTCCCTTCTCTGGGCAAAGACCTCCCAGTGTTGCCTCCTTCCCTCGAACTGCTATGTTGCCATCACCTCCTGCTTGAGTGCTGCTCCCACGTGGGCCCCAAAGGCAGGCCCCATGCTCAGACAGCCCTTGTAGTTGTTGCACGTGCTATGAGGCTTCAGCAAATTCTCCTGGCAGCTTCTGAAGTGTCCAAAGTCACCTGTCTTGGGCTGAACAAACGAAAACGCAACCTTCCACACTGTAATACAGTGAATTTCTTCAGTGATACGTGATGTGTCAACAAAAAGGTAAAAGTCATTGCCAATTTGTCTTTATTTACAGACAAGGGTGGAAGGCAAGACTCCCTGGACTGCTTTCTGCCCAAATTACCTGCCTGAAGCAGCCACCTGACCATGCAAAGCTTTCTAGTAGCCAAGGGGTTAGAAACTCTAACAAAGAGCCTCCAGTTCTGATGTAATAAGTGATAAAGCAGTTGTTCACACCTCTTTGAGCTGAACAGAAGCACAGTCTTCGTAAAAGTGTGGTTAACATTGGAGGTTGGTGTTATGCACATCACAGGTGCTAAAATGAAATGAACGCCCACATGTTCAAATAAAGCAGAAATCGGTGACCATGATCTACAGGGGTAAGAAAGGGTCATACACACTCCGACCTGAGAGAGGAGCAACAGCTGAAACCAACCACAAGGCATAGATGGTATTGTGATGGACAGGAGAAG
Organism: Corvus cornix cornix; assembly: GCF_000738735.6. Classification (NCBI taxonomy): domain Eukaryota; kingdom Metazoa; phylum Chordata; class Aves; order Passeriformes; family Corvidae; genus Corvus; species Corvus cornix. The sequence goes on along the minus strand of NC_047057.1, from coordinate 49,727,564 downwards.
CCTGCCACAACTTACTTATCCATGACCAGGAATAAAAATCACTCCTTACAATAGTCTCACTATTTGAACACAAAGCTGGATGCTTGCTGGCATAAATTACTGTTTTTCCCATGGGTAATGAAATTAATCTTACTGACAGTATAAACTACAAATGTTAGTTCCTGGGTACTTTTCCTCTTTGGTGACATCTTGTTGTCTAGTGAGTACAGAGATAAAGGTTTTGATGACTTTTTGTTCAGTAATTCATTTTATCTTTTCAAAACAACTTGAGAATTAACATTGAATTTGCTGGGCAGGGAATTTGAAGGAATTAGCGTTTTCCATTTTCACCCAGGATCATCCAAAAAAAGAAAAATCATTTTCTTACCCAAGGAGATCTACCAGACCCACAGGGGAATCCTAGACATGAGGGAGAGGCTCTATGAGAGTAGCACACAAATACGCTTCAGAAATTTCCTGTTTTGACTTTCTTACTTTGCATGGGACCACTGAAATATTCACTGAGCCAAAAACTGGGGATTAATTGCCTGGCACTAATCTGGGAAGTGGGATAACTGTAGTTATGTTGTGAACTGTGTTGTAGTCATGAACACTTAAGTGATAATGGTTGTTAAGGTTCATACTCGTTCCCTTACTTTGCTTTATTTTTAGTTAAAGATGCCTAGAAGAAGGGAAAAAATTACTTTGGTTTAATTGAACTTTGAATTGTTTTTTAATTGAAAAAGCTTGGTTTGGATCAGACGAAGGAAAGTACTTTTGTTCTGCATGCGGAAACAGCTGGGGGAAATTGCAACCCCAATACCAGCCCTTTTTCACTGGGGGTGAAAAAAAGAGAGAACAGGATTTATCCATGTTCAATGATCTTTCTGTGACTGCAAGATCCTTAGCTAGTGGTGACTTGCCATGATCCATGTTGTCAAATGTATCTTAGGAGCCAGGTCTGTTCCAGTGGCCAGCCATTTGTGTAGCAAGAATTCAGTAAGCAAGGACAGAGATTACAGAGACAAATCTCACGTTTGGATTTTATGCACTGTTGTAATTGCTTCCTCATGCCTGGCTCACAGCCAGAAGAGACAGAGCTGTGCACAGGAGGTTGCACGGAAAGAGCAGGGCTCTTTAGCCCTGAGACAGCCGTCTGTGGATGTGGCGCTGCTGCTTCTGCATCCTCATGAGCTCGTCTGTGCAGCGCCGTGTTGGGCTGGGTGAACTCGCCCTGCCCTGGCAACAGCTGAGGGCACCCTGCATTGCACCCTGCTGCAGATCCCCAAACACCCACAGGAAGTCAGCAGGCTGAACAAACGCTCTCTGCAGACCAGATCTCTGCGTTTAACAGACCTGTTAAAACTAAAGGAAGGCTCAGCTCTGTCTTTAGCTGTGAAGTATTTCTCAACCGTCAATTTAGACCTTCTTTTTTATATTATACTCCAAAAGGTGTAACTGAGGAGAGTCTTTCTCAGAGAAGCACAGTGCTGTGGATGTGATCTGAAAATGCATCTTTAGTCCCAACACCGAGGATGGAAACATTTGGCTGTTTAGACAGTTATTTTCAGTTCTGTCTCTCAAAGGTACCTGGAAATTATTTTAAATGCTTCATAGTACAAGTTGCAGAGCAGCTCACTGCACTTATACTGTCAGGGAGTTAATGTTTAAAAATAATTTATTTTTTGTTTTCTTTACCTCAGAAGAAATATATTCTGTTTTATCTAAAAAAAATAGATCTGACTCCTTTGCTTGCAAAAACTGCCTATAATGTAGTTGAAGAATTTGCTACTCACTTTTTTTTCATTTTCAAAGTGAAATAAAAAAGAATTAATTGCTCAGTTGCTACTCTGACATTAAGGAAAACTAGCTCATAGAAATGGTTGTGACAGAGCTTAGAAATGGGCTGGGTGCCAGCAAGGAGACATAGAAAAGCTAAAAGCAATATAATTTTGCTTTATGCAGTCCTCTTATTGCTGCACTGCTGCGGTACAGCCTGCTAGTTAGGGTCTGAGTGTCTCAAAGTTGTTTTTTCTTGCTCCTAAGGCTGTGGGAAGCTTGGGTGCATCTTAGACAAGAGTCAATGAATTTGATGCTTGTCATCTTCAAGCATCCTTCATGTCTCAGGGGCTGGGAAAATTAATTAAGAAGAAATTGCATACTCAAATCTCACTGATGTTCCAATAAAGCCAAAATTTTTAACAAATCCGTGGCAACTTTTAAAAGAAGAAAAAAACCCCAGAACATAACTAAGTCAAGGAGAATGGTAGGACAGTGGGTTTATTTGGACTACAAGTTTCAGTAGCTGAATCTGGTTTAAGTCAGAGAAAAGTCAAGTTGCTCTGGACACTTTGGAGATGAAAAAAATCTTACTGTCACTGCCCACCTTGAAGAAAGCAGCACTTTCAGCTTTAAACTTGTCTCTCCTCAGAGAAAGCTTGGAAGACAGCGCTAGTGGTCTGACTACCATAATTCATCTGTGCTGAGTCTGAGCACAATATTACAGGAAAGGCTGCAGGTTTGACTTGTCCCAACTTGCAGTGGGTAGAAATCTGATATTCAGACACAGAATTACATCTTTAGTGTACTGGTACGTGAAAAAAATTGCATCTCTAAATGCAGCTGAAGGAATGACTTCTCACTGCAGCTCTATTCCAAGGCCCATGCTTAAGGGCTATTCCTCCTTCAAAGAGATGCCTGCTGGCAAACTCGGGGCTGTTTTTACAGAGCAATCACTGAAGATGCTGGAGGAAAAAATAGAGACAGAGAAGTTTCCACTTCAGTCATAACCAGTCAAAAAATGCCATCTTTGTATCATGTCTGGGGGCTGTCTCCCATGCTCATGGTGGGTTTTCTTGAAGGGCAGGGCAGTTCAAAAGGAAGTAAAATTCAAGTGCTCTGCTGTGGCTAATTTAAGGCAGGGAAACTTGTGTTCTGGAGACTTTCTGGTGGCAGCTGGTGCCAGAGAAAGGCAAAAGTAAGCTGCTAGATCTGTTTCAAAAGTTGCCCCTGGGAAATATGACGGTTTCATTTATAACCCATTTTTTGTTTTGTTAAAGAGGCCAGCCTTGAATTTTACTGCAATGCACCGCAGGTAGCGAACCTCCAGCATGGGAAATGCGAGCAACAAAATTAATTGTGTTTTCAAAGAACAGAAAGATCTAGAAAACAAAATAAAGGTTACTTAAGTTTCCTACAACTGTAGTTGTACCTTGCTTACAGTGTATCAGGAGAGTCAATTAAATGTGCAGGTTTTTTGGATGCGCCTCTGATTCTCAGCCATTCTCTCTCTGAGGTTTTAACTGTGGTTTAACTGCTGTAGCTTTATCTGGAGCTAAGAAGCTTGCACGAATTTCAGGTGGCTGCTGCTTATTAAAAATTGCACTATACCTTTTCTGTGTTCTTAAGGGATATAGCTGAGGTTCTGAGATCGCATTTGTAAGGAAATACACACGGCACTTACTAGACTGCACAAGAAAGAGTGGCATTGGGGGCTGCATTTGCAAAGCTAGAATGACTTTACATGAGAGCAATGCTAGTTTTCCACCATTTTGTCAGCAGGGGAAAATCTGACTGAAAAAGAAGTATTCTTGTTTGTACTGTTCTTGTTTCTAGAAATGAAATTAGGTACTCACCAGTAAGCTGCAACTCAGGCAAGGACTGTTCAGGCAGCCACAGATAATTCTGCTGTTCATGAATCTAATCAAAATTGTGTCACCTGCTCCCTTCCTCTCCTCACGATTTGCCTGTTGCCTTCTCACAAAACAAAATTTTGCTTTTCAAAGACTGATTTTTAAATCATGGCTCATAGCAAAATGAAGACCTCATAGGAGTCTCTAAGTGCTACCACAGTACAAGCCATTATTTAAGAAAATTACTTTCCTTATCACTGGCTTTTTTCCTAGAGTTCTTGCTTTCCTACCATAGTGGTAATCAGGAACAAAATGTGTAGAAAAAAGGTTTACTGAAAATAAGGATAGAAAATCAAGACCAATAGCCTAATTTATAATAATCTGCCAAAATACAAGTTCTAACATTTAAAAAATGATAATAATTTTAAAATATTTTAAAATCTCTCTATTTCTAGTAACACAAAAACACCTTTACACAAAAGCATCTTTTCACATTGCAGGTGTGATATTCATAAGTCAGCTAAATTGCCTCAAAACACCACCACTTCTTTAAGCTAATGAGCTGGCTTCACAATGAAGCATGTGAAAAGTATTCATATATTTTGTTTTGCAAGGTTCAAGTGTAGAGGTCATAATCTCCACTGAAAAGACAGTAACAAACAGTTTGGAGAAGACAATGTCTTGATTTAGTCGAGGTTATTGCCAAGTGAATGTGTATCTAGCAGTTAGATGCAGAGCTGTTTGCTTTCTAGATGCTGATAATATAACCAGTAGTATATGAGATTGATGATCCAGTTGGCAATTAATACCAAGTGATAGCAACATATAAAATTTGGGCAATAGGAGATACATGAGGAGAAGTATAATTAATGCAGATGACCTGTTAGAGCTTTGCTTTTTAAATTAATTTGTTAGGTTATTTACATTGAATCCCTTCCTCTGGCTAGATTCTGTTCTGTGATTTTCTTGTGTGGTGAGGGCAGGAATCTGTATGTGATGCAGTCAAATTGATAATAACAGAGATAAGTAACAATATATAAGACAGAGTGACAATTTCCTGCATTCAATTCAATTTATTGAAGGCTTTCTAATACGATAGAAAGATTATTTGTCTCTTCAGGATAAATGCAAGGGGACTGCAGTCCTATGTGTAGTTAAGTTTTTCCCATTCTTTTGGTTCTTTAACTGGTTTTTACTGCAGCAGCTTTTGTGATGACTTATTGCATTAACAGGAGTAAAATTGAACCTTTTTGTCATTGCACCACCACCACCTCCACCCACAGTTTTTTCACAGACTTTTTGGAAAGAAATTTACAGCCTGCTTTATATGCACAATTAATAGTAACACATTCTCCTATGTTTTTATAGTCAGAGGAAAGGAATAAAATTCAATAGGATTTTTTCTTCTGTATACATTTCCTGCATGCATACCTAAAACCAATTTTATAGCTAAGCCAAGCCTTCAGTTTCATATCTTCAATTTCATGTCTTCATTATGAATGTAAACAGTTCCTGAAATCTCACTGAATACATAAAAAAATTCTAAATGCAATTCACTTTCTAATCACTGAGATTTCCTTCATCTGACTCCTCCTCATTTTTCATCTCTAAGGAAACACGAATTCATTTTGCCATGAAAATAGGCTTTTGGTTTCTTGATAGTTGGCTAGTTCCCACTACAAATACTTCTTTCATTCCATGCCTTAATTTATTGTCCTAGCCATCTGCTGGTGACATCAATGGTGATGTTCCAGAGGACTTTGATTGGAGGTGCAGGAGATAAGGCAGCAGGAGGCAGAGGTGGACTGTCCTCAAAGAAGATGAGTGATTTCCCAGTGAAGTAGAAGGAAAGCACAGAACATATTGGGGAGAAGTTGAACTGCTCCTACATGAAAAGATATTTTAAGCTCCTGTCAGCTGTTAGAAATCCATAGACAGAAAACTCAGTTTCAGGAACTGCTTCCATTACGCTAACGCTATGCAAAATGGATCTTAAAAATATTAACAATAATTTATTCTGAGTAAACATAAGAATTTTCCTTTCAGGCATCCTGGCCTTAAATCCCCTTTTATGTTAGTTGGCTCTGATCCTTGATTCTATTTTTCTGTCCTGTGTTCCTCTCTCCCTAAAACTGCCTGCTTCCATAAAAGTTCCCCAGCTGCACATCCTTCCCAAACCAGTCTTCATCATCATTGGAAAATGCCCCCCCGTGGTGTACTGGATGTCTCTAGAGGCTGAGTTTCATGCTTCAGTGTATTGTTCTCTGCTTTGTAATATGTAATGTAGTGATACGCTTTTGAACATGAGAAGCTGGGAAGTGTAAAGGTAAAAGATGCCTATGAACAAACAAAGAGCTCTGTGTGCAACAACGTAATGCTGATGTAGATGAGGCACTCAGGGACATGGTTTAGAGGTGGACTTGGCAGTGTTAGGGAAATGTCTGGACTTGATCAAGGAGGTCTTTTCCAATCTAAACTATTCTATGACTCTATGTGGAACTTCAACACCATGAGGTAGAAATTTCAAGAACAAGCTGTTAACATCTGCAGGTCCAAAGTGCATCTGCTCTTGTAAATAGTTGCCTGAATCAAACCAAACCTCTTCCAAAATCCCCGTTTTATTATCTAATTTCTTCCCAGTAGACTGGACTTTACTTTTAAACATATACCATAATACATGGGGTAGGACCTGCTTTGCTATCTATACTACTACTTCAGTAATCAATAACTTTCAAAACAGACTTATTATGATATACTTCAGGAAGCTGAAGATCCTGGATTAAGCAGGATATATGTCCTGTTCAAGCTGTACACATTTTAAACAGCCTACGTTTGCTCCAGGCACCACTGACAGCATTGTTAACCACCAGTGGCCTTTCATCTGCAGAGCTTCTGGCAAAACAATTCCATGATTTTGTGGGGGTGGAAGCATTCTGCTCACCTTCACTGAATGCTACCAAGTCATGACAAGAAAGAAATACAGAAATGATAAATGACACAGTGCATGTTTATACACAAGTCACTCTGAGTGTTATGAGGATATCTTTTCATCCTTTTTAAGCTGTAAGGGGAGGAAGAAGGGCAAGGGAGTTGCAAATTGCAACGTATTTGACTGGTATCTGTGTGTAATGAACCAGCTGGCCTAAGTGCCAATGTTTGTAAAATGCTTGAGACAGGAGATGATTGCCTGTGCAGCCACGAGAAATTCAGATGATGAGACACAGATATTTAGCACACACACAAAAAAATTACTGTTTCTTTCTCTCCTCTGCAGCAAGGGCTCAGGAGGAGTCAGATGTTTCCCCTGCAGCATGTAGCAGTATCACCAGTGCCTCTACTGCAACTAAAGCTGATCCTCCTTTGTGTTGTTAGAGCAAGAAGACAGCATCCTTCAGTGAGCACTCACAGGCTTCTCTGATCACCTTTAAAACAAAAAGGTCCTATTTAGTAGACCTGATCAACTAAAGGGCATCTTTAGATGCCCTTAGCTCAGAAAAAAGTTATTCTAAAAAGTATAGAATATTTGTAATGCTTTTCCATAACTGTTATTGAAAAGCTAAGTTTTAAGATGGGCTGTCTTTTATCCAATTGACAGTTTAACTGCTGTCAATAGTGCTTCTAATTAATGCCTTCTGTTTTATCATATCCTTTGGGTTAATGCCCTTAAGAATTAAATTAAATGAGCTTACACTATTGTATAACAGGCTATGAAAGGGCTAGACATGGCCGGAGTGGGAGAAGACACTGTGTAATCACACCCAGAGCATCCCAAGTACCAAGGAAGGGAATATAATCTTTATCAGGAAATTCATACCTGATATGGAAGCTTCATCATGTGTTAATGAAGTATATCTGAAGTCATGCAGAGAGAGGTCTGATATCTCTTAACTCTGTCAAAATGGTAGGCCAAGTCTTGATGTGAAATGAGGGGGCGTTGACCCAGGGAAGTCAGTCAATTTGTGTCTGTTTTCTTAAAGTGAATTTCTAGTTAACTGCCCCCCTGGAGTTGGTCTGGTTTTTAAAAGTAGAAACAGAAATTGATAGCAGGTTTCTCTGCTTATGTACTGGCTCATAACACACACAACTAGTATCCAAGCATGTAGTATTTGAGATGTTTATCTCCCTTTACAGAAAAGGCTTAAAATCTACAGCAAGCCACCAGTTGTTTAAATAGATTGGGTTTATCAGTGCGTTGCTGACAGCAGTTGAACAGGGAAATACGGCTCTTTTTTTCTATACTAGAATAAAAGTAATTTGCTTAAAGGAGGATGATGAGAAAGAAAATGCAATTGAGGCAATGTAAATAACCCTTGAGTATGTCAGGACAAGGACTCTTCCAACCCAGACCATTCTATGACTCTACACTGCTAACACCTGTTAGTAGCAAAGGATATTTCTGTTCTACAGTCATGATGAAAAGCATAAACTCTCAGAGTAGGTGAAAGTGATTCTGCTCTGGTAACAGATTGACAGCCACCCAGGGTATTCAGGGAGTAACTGTGATTGACATACAACTGGAAGCAGTAGAATTTTGAGTGACATAAATGTGTATGATCTTATAGGACTGCAATGTGGGTGGATTAACAGACACAGACATGTAGAAGTGGAAAGCAGTTTCTTGATGATGCACAGGATGCAAGTTTGAACACAAAGCTCTTCAGGAAGTGCCCTGAAATTCATACTTGTCTTGTCTTTGTTTATCTTTCTTGAAGACAATATAACAACAAGAAGAAAAGCTGACAAAAAAAACCAAAAAAGAATAGCCCACATCCTTGTCTGCTCTTTTTTGTCACAACAAAGAAAGAGCATATCAGAGGAGTATAAATTCTTTCACGCTGCTCTCACACTGGCACAACTTTAAAGTCTTCATAGTTTAATTCATGTAAGCATCTAAAAGTTTGTCTGATCTCTGTTTTGCCCCTTCCTCTTAGTCTTGAAAAAGTAGACCAGAATTACTGGGGAAAGAGGGGGACTTGTTCCGGCATTTCTGTGTTTTGTTTTGCATTGAAAAGGAAACAAAGAACTTCAAAATAAAAAATGAGTGGAAAACCTGACAAATCATTCTTGAGTCACTGAAATTATTTGTTTAGGTTTCATTCCAAATTAAGACAATAGCTTGCTCTTTTGTTTTGTTTCTAAATGAGAATCAGGCTACACTTGATAGACATATTATTCCAATAGCCATGCTTGATCCTGTCAGGATCTGCTGGAAGAAAAAAAAACAAAGGAGACTGCAACTTTTATGAAAGGCTAAAAAAGATAAATTAGCAATGTTTGGGATTGAAATCACATTGTACTTTAAGGTCTGTCTTAGTGCAGAGCTGTTGTAGTTAAACCAATCAAAAGAACTGATATAATTACAAAATGATAGGTAGTAGATATTGTTAGTTAATATTTTGTCCTATGTCTAAATTTTTTGTTTGCTGCATGTTTGTAGCTGCTTAATTCTAGATTTTAAGTCCAAACTTCTGACTTTTCCCTCTGACCTAATGAATTCTTAGAAGTCAGCAAAAGAATTCTTAGAGATTTTTAAGTATGCAGAAGCTGCAAAGCCAGCTACAAAATTAAACAAGGAAGATCAATACCGGTGATATGTCCCATGTTCAGAAGAACATCCTCCTGCAATTTCACTTCTCTCCAAGGTCTCATCAAGGAGTGAATGGTTGTCAAGAGCTGTGGAGTACACTGTCATCCATCAAGTAACATTGCCTTCATTTAGGCTGATGCATTGGGCAGCAATTGAACTGTTTGAGTTCAGCACTGTAGTTTGTTTTGCTTAAATTTGTATGTGTCTGTGGAAAGTCTCTTTTTGGAGTTGTCTGGTCAGTGCATTTCTTTCTCATTCCAACACTTTCCTAGCATTATTTCTATTCTTCTGCCTGAAGCCTTCCTATTTGTCCACTACATCTTGTCTCATCCCTATAGGCTTGAGAAGAAAAAGTCCAAATTCAGTTTTCCATACATATTTGTGTTCCCTCTAAATCTAGGTGCCACACCATGTGTCTTCTGAGACGTTCTGTCCTCTATCAGTAAAATAACTATGGGCCTGTAAATGCTAGTTCCACATGTGTGGCAAAATAGCCTTCTCTTCTGCTCTAGTATTCCAGTTCAGTGGGGAGGCCATTTTCAGAATTCCTAAGGAGATATTTTAGAGTTTACACAAAACACTAAGGAGAATGGAGTGTTAGATTCACACGAGAAAAATTTGAGCACTGCCCATGATTAACAGAGAGACTGTCAAGCCATTTACTTTTGAAGGTTCCAGCAAGAAAGCAAAGGCATGTTCCAGACAGTAAGGAAAAGGGCTGATCTGCTTCAAAATTCAGCACCTGCATGGGTGATGCTGTAGGTCCAGCACTGTGTGGTTGAAATGTATTCCTTCAAAGCTTAATGTTTAAGCTGAAATATTTGATTTGCGTGTGCTTTTTTTTTTTTTTTTTGCCTTTCTTTCACACCTTGTCTTCTGAGACCTGCACTGCTGAAGTGAGGGGTTTTATACTACATTAATGAGCATCTCTGAAATATTTTAATATGTGTATTTTATGGCTTGGTGTTGGTAGTTTAGAAAATATTATGATTTTGCTCACTCATGCTCTGCGTTGCTTTTATATCACTTTCCCAATAAAATATGCTTCAGACTTCTTTTCGTTCATTAAGCATCAAGAAAAATTTAAACCTGGTTACAGAAGTAACACCAGCTAATTAGTCACCCTACATGGTATATATATTTAAAGATACAATGTTGTGTGAACAATTTGTCCAAAATGTTCTTTCTGTTACTTCCTGTTGTAATAATCCCTTCTCTTGACACTTTGCCTACCATGGTTTCTTTTTCCTCTCTAATCATCCACCTTTTCTGTCATTCATAACTTTTAGTCTAGTAATAAATAGTGTCAGTCTCCAGTGGTCCATGTTACAAAACGTCAGCTCAGTGTTGCACAGAGATGAAAAAGTTAAAGGGAATGTTAAGAATTACTAAGAAAAGAATAGGACAGAAACCATTATTGTGCTACTGTACAAATTCCTGGTGCATTTTCAACCTCGACTATTGCAAAGAACTAGAAAGATTACAGAGAAGGAGAGCAAGTGTGATTTAAGGTATAGAGTGGTTTATACATGAGGAAGTACTAAATTGTTTCATTAGCTTGGAAAAAAAAGAGCAGGAGATGTTATCCGGTTCCATAAAAGACATGTGGAGTACAGAAAGTGAATAGGAAATGACTACTCATTATTTCTTGCAACACAGGAAGTAAAGGACACCCAGTGAATTTATAAGCTGCCATAAATCTGCTTTAATACAAACTCAAAACACCACCTTTCCCCACAGCATATTACTGAAACTCAGCACCACAGGGTTTTGAGGAGGCCAAGATCAGAATGGGTGTCAAAACCAGCCTGAACAAATTCAGAGGAGAAATACATTTGTGGCTACTGAACATGATGCTCTACATTCACCCCTTATGTCAGTTCTTTAAAGCTATTACATGGCTTGAAGCTACAAGATTATTTCAGGAAAAGATCACCCAGAATTTATCCTCCTTTTTGTAATCCTTTCCAAAATAGTACTTATGTTCTCCTACTGCTGAACAGAGGATACCGAACTAGGGGAACCTTTGGTCTAATTTTGTGCCATTATTCTTATATTCTCTGAATGATGTCATTTTGACAGTATGCTCAGAAACCTGTTCCTATATTGAAGTGTAGTGAGTGATTTATCTCCTGGAGATTTGAACTTCATCGTCCTTGACATCATTTGATCTCACCAGAGTAGACATGTTGGTCTTGAGCAATATAGGAACCACTGGTCCCAGGAAAAGTTTTGTCTGTGTGAAGTTTTGAAAAAAGATGGTTATATTTCTAAAAACTAACAAGAAAATGGAAAAAGAAGGAACCTTAAGTAATCTAGAAGATGTTTTCCTAACTGGATTTTATTAATGGTAGTTTCCTGCTGTGGTTATTTTCATACATTTATTGAGCAGAGCTATTTTCCTCACTCTGGTCGTGTCTTATAAAATTCCACAGTATAGACTCTCACTCATGCTTGCCAGGGATAAAACATTGGTGTGCTGTAATTTAACTATAAGCAAGATGGTTTAAATAGTGGTTATGGTTTGTCTTTAATTGGAAGGTTTAGGATATGCATTTTTGTTTTGTAGTAACTGCTAATTTTTTTTACATCTTTCTTATCCCATTGTAGCAGTAATTGCTCATGTGCTCTTTAGTGGTCACAGGACCATGCAGCTCCTCAGAGGGATAGGCAGGGCTCTGCTAAAACAACAGTCAGGTTTGGGGCAGGAGTCAGAAAAATAAATAGGAGCCTCTATTTCTGAAGGCTGATTTATGCCAGTAGGGAGATCCTTGTACAGTACGAAGCAGCACTGTGTTAATCTCAACAGAGCTACTTTGTTTGATGGGGGTTAAAAATCTGGACCCGTGTGAGCAAGATTCTCTCCTTAGGTGAATGCAATTATTAGCACTGCGCCTGGATAAGGTTTGGCTTCTGTCTCCTCCTCTCTTTATGGCTCAGCAACCCTATAACTGCCTTGTTTATCCCGTTGCTTTTCTGGAAGGTTATCCCTGCTCACATGGCAAGCTGCATTTGTGGCTGCATGTCACTGGTTCCACAAGTTTTTGTAACACAGGCTTGGTGGTATTAAAAGCACAGCAGCACTGGCTTTGCTGCTGCCTCACTGCTGTCATCAGGTGACACTTGTTGCTGAGATTTATGAGTTTGAAGGCTAAATTTTGGAAGAAAAAATCTTGTCAAGTTGACTGAAGGTAATACTTTACACCTTTGGTATCAGAGACATGGCAGATGCCAAACCTTGCATCCAGAGGTGACTGATACATTTTACGTAATCAGCGGAAGACACTTCAGCATGAACTGCAACACTTGCACCTTTCTTTCCCTGAAATGAAAGATTTTGTGAGGGATTGTCCTGTGCCAGACACTGTAGTTGGAAACTGGCGTGAAATACATGGATTAGCTTCCACTTAGCTGACTCCCTGCAGGCTACTCCATCCCCTTTAACTGACAGGACCAAAGGCAATGGGCACAAACTGAAATACAGAAGGCTCCATCTGAGCTTCAGAAAACACTCTTTTACTGAGTGACCAAGCTGACAACACACTGCCCAGGAAGGTTGTGGAGTCTTTCCCCTTGGAGATATTCAAAAGCCATCTGGACGTGATCCTGGGCAGTCAGCTCTAGGTGGCCCTGCTTGAGCACAGGTTTGAACCAGATGGTCCTCCAGAGGTCACTTCCAAACTCAACCATTTTGTGATTCTGTGGTAGAACCCCATATAACGTGAAGGCTGATATTTAGTTTACCAGCAAGTAAACAAACCAACCAGTTTGTTCCCGACAGCATTTCGTGTGTGCTCTGGTAGGGACACCAGGAGGGACTGTCAGGACACATTAGGAGAGGCTGCTCTAGGCATGGCCCACAGTCATATCTGAAATGGAATCAGACTCTCTTTACAAGAAGAACTTCTGCATTTGGTTCCAGCTAGAGCTTGGGAGCCCACAAGCAGGTTAGGCAGCTGGGGAACTTGGTGCAGAATGCAAAATTGGGAATGAAACTGCCTGATAGTGTTCAAACACAAAAGAACCTCTTTATGTTGCCTTGCAGTAGTGCTCCCATCAATAAGAACTAGGCCCCTAACCTCAGGAAGAGTACCACTTAATGTCATTACTGTCAAAAAATCAGTGTTTCCCTGCCGCTATCATATTGTGAGAAATCACAGCAATTTCCTATTTCTAGAAGAGAAGTGCAAAACATCATTTTGCAGTACTGTGCCTGAAAAACTGCTGTATTTTTAGGGGACTTAGTATGTCACAGCAATATTTATTAGACAGTGAGTTGAAACAGTAAAGTACTTTCTAAATGCTAAATATTAGTATTCCAAAGCATGAAAAACTAGAAAAACTAGAAAAAGGAAAGCCCTGCTTTCCTAAATTCCTGCAGCCTATGCATGGAAATCAAGATAGACTGAAGCAGATTTTATCACAAGCCACTTAAAAAGAGAGATGTGGAAGCTTTGCCTGTGCTGACTGAGCAACCATAGAGATGAAGCCTTTACAAAATCCCCTTTTGTAATCAGTCTGCACGTCTTCCTCCAGCACTGTAGATCACGTACAAGTCCTTGCACAGCACGTGTGGGCATCGCTAATAAGATTTACTCTTTATCCGTGCCAAGTTTCATCATCCACTGAGAAGGCAGCTTGCTGAGCAGAGGGAAGAGTTAGATTGTGTTGGATGCTGCTTATACTAATGAGAAACTTGGCAAGAATATGGTGGAATATTGCTATAATATAATAATGTTTTTTAAACAAACAAAAAAAAAATCATTTCCAAACCTCTTTGAAATGCAGGAGGCACAATTTATAGGAAATTATTTGTATTCAAGAAAGTGGCAAATCAGTTACAGCAGGTTTTCACAAAGCCCACTGAAATGATCATCACAGGCAAGTAGGAATAATACAGAGTTGAGTTTGCCCTCCATTTCCTCATAAGATGTTGTAAAATATTTGGGGGCACATTCCTTCCCTCCTGAGTGCAAAAAAATTACCTGCCTTGGCTGGAGAATATGTCCTCAGAGTCATAGAGCGTAGAGCTATAAACAGTTACAATTTGTTTTAGAAGTGCTTCTCTCAGGGCAGATAAAAATCTTTAGGGTTTTAATTTTCTTCCCTTTTTCTTTTTTTTTTATACCCCTCCTCTCCTGCTGCTCTGCAATTCAATGGCTGAAAATCTCATTTACTCGATGTCTGAATTCAGATCCAGACATGGTCTGTATTCTCTACTGTAAAAACTCTAAGGAATGAGTAGCTGCTTGATAATTCCTCTTTTTTTTTTCAGTTTGCTAGTTTCAGTATAGGCCATACCAGTGTCCTTCCCTATTTTTGACATTAAGGGAGGAACACAGGCACGTTTGCCTTACGTGATGACTGCTGGTTCTGCAATGCTTTGAAGTCTTTCAGCACTCTGTTATTATGCACATACCTTGAGTAACATGGATGATATATTTATGTATAAAACATCTTCTAAATTGAACATTTTAACTACCTAGGTGAAATATTTCTCACACATGACAGATGTAAGACAGTAATAACTAGATACTAATGAACTAGTTTAACAATAGTCTTGTGCAGAAACTAGAACCCAGGCATCCAATGCAGCATGAGGGGATAAGGAGTTTTTCCCTAGAATACCCACACAACTTTATAGCTATATATTATTACTATTCATTCACTATTATTAAATACAATTCTGAAAATTAGAGAGCATTTTACTTTCTAGAGGGCTTCAATTCTGCTGACTAGTAACCAGATTAGTCAACTCACCTAATCCCTTGTTTATGTTGCTGAGTCAAATTGTGATATTTTATTCATATTAGGTAGCATCTGGTCGATTTAAACAGGATTACCCATGATGTAAGACATTACTAAACGTGAGTGAGTACAGGGCACAATTCAAAACAGGTGTTTCACTGGGATCTCAGAGTACAATTGTACAATGTGAAAGAAAATGAACTCTAGCCCAAGATAGCATAATGTCTCGGTAAAACCTGTACTGAAGTATTCTGAGCTGCACATCATTCTTTGCAGTTCCAACAGAGCAACAGAGGACGTGGATAAAGTGTTAATGCTCAGACTACAGAGTTTTATCTTGAACATAATTTTTAAGTGGTAAATTTGTACATTTTTTGCAATACATGTTTGATTCCTGTCAGGGGAAGTCAGGCAGGAAACTACCTTGGTCCCTCATATTCAGTATTATGGTAGGCACTCATGAAGGCGTGCTTAAATTTTTTCTTACTGCATTTATACCAGAGGGAACAGATGACAAATGAAATCACTACCTTCATTTTAGTTGTTCAGGTCCCACAGGTTTTATTCTGAGAAACATCCTTATTTGAAGGATTTGACTGCTAATATTATTGGTTTGATATTTGTTAGTTAATTACTTGGAAGGTGGGGGAGTAGAATGATGATTAAATAAATCTGTTAGATATCCATCAGCTCTTCCCTTCCAAGTACATCAGTGTTACTTATAAAATGGCCTCTGATAATTTCATATTTTCAGAGAACTTGTCTGGTTTGGGCTACTGCTACTTTTGCCTGGGTGCTGGAGAAAGCTGATTTTGATATGACATGAATGCTGCCTTGGAAAATGCTCTGATGGGAAATATTTTTTTAATTATTGGGGGGGAAGGGGTGATATTTTGTACACAGATGTTAAATTTCCTGGAATTAATCGGGTAGAAAAATGCCTTTGAGGCATCATTCGGTCCATTAACTGCAATGCCAACAGCAGTGGCTGGAGTTGAATACTAACAGGTTTTATAAGTCTTTACAGTAATAGACAAAGCCTGGCAGATTCACAGCTCAGCCTGGCCCTCCTGTTCTTACGTGCTGCTTTCTGCGTTTATATCCCCAGTGTCTGCAACCTGCTTCCATTTTTAACAGGGAGACATGAATATAAGAAGCTGTGTTGGTTTGCCCATTTGTATAAAAATTATCCACTCAACAAACCAGGATCAGGCCCTCCCCCTCCACTTCTAGGTGCTACTTTAAAATTAATGCTATTGCAGCATTATGTCAAACACATGAGGTTCATAATACATGGAGCAAAACAGGAGAGTAGGGAACAGCTGAAAAACTAATTTTAAGGATGAAATTTCCTGAGAGAAATCTTTATTCATAAGACAAATGTGAGAAGAAATACAGAAGGAAAACGAAAAGATGTTGGTGTTATTTAGTGTATGCATGTTCTTTTGTTGGCTACATGAAAGCTTTCGATAGTTTTTTTTCATTCAGACAATGTTCTGAATCATGGTATCTTTCCTAGGGAAGGCAGGAAGTCCTTGAATGCTTCTGCATTGCAGAACTGAGTTCAGCAGAGAGGTGTATAGCAGTGGAGACATAGGCTGACATAGGTTGTATGCGCACCTATTTTGGATTCTTATCTCCATATTTCACTTAGGCTATTAGGACCACACCTTGTTAGTTCTAAGCTAGGAGTCTCCAAGCCAAACTTTGCTGCAATGGGTTATGACAATTTAGTATGCAGACTACTCTGAGTTTCTATTACACCAACATCCATAGAAGATGCTGACCTTGGAATCAACTACGGATGAGACATAAACCCCAAAATACTTATTACTTCGAGTGGCTAATAAACCCAAATTAAATTTAAAAGAATAATAGATTAAATCTAGGACCCTGATAATGTTATTTTATACACAATTAAAGGTTGCTTCCTCTAGTTTCTACAGAATTTATGCTATTTCTTTCCAAGACTTCCCATGGTGGGTGCTTGGATATGATAATGATAGCTAACTATTTAATAGCTTGTTTATCTGTTTGCTATGTGGTATCCCTGCAGCAGTCTTATTTCTTTGTTTGAAGTCTTTTATATACACGCATTTATAAGACACTTGGGGATGTGAGCAGAAAAGGCAGCAAATAAATATGTTTAGAAAGCATAGGTTGTACTAAATCGGCAAAGGGTAAGGAGCTTCAAAAAGGAGAAGGGAAGAAATTGGGCTCCACCTTAGAAAAGTAATGTGAGAGATGCTGAGTGAAAAAAGAACAGTCATCCAGCTGGGATTTATTAAGTGGAAAGCTTTGGTTGCTTTTTTTAACAAAAGCTGTGGAAGACCAGGAATCAAAGATCACTCTATATTTACCGGCTTTTTGAAGCATCTCTTCACTAATATCAGAGTATCTCACAAAAACTAATCAACTGATCTTCAGAATATCCTTATGAGTTTGAGAGATTTAAGCCTTGTTTTATCATTGGAGAAATAAAGAGATTTTTTTATCTAAGACTACACAGGAAATCTGTGTAAATAAAGCAGTCCTGCATTCAGTGCAGTGATTCAACCATAAAACCAGCCAATCTTCTTTTAGGGTTACAAGGCACTAAGGGAGGGCTGTCAGTACAATTCATAGCCAAAGGAGAAAAGCTGGTGAGAGACTGCCCCCAAGTATAGATGGAGAGGGTTATATCATTCTGGTTACTGGGGAAAATCTACTTTTTTTTCTTGTGTTTTGATTAAAGGCAATGCCATTAAATGGATTTTCAACTAACCCTTGCTGGGAATCTCTGATGGTAGACAGTCTAAAAAAGCCAAGCCCCTTGTAATGAAATTTGAGACTGTGTTTTGAGCTTTGTCTTCATGGGGTCATTTTATGAAAAGTTAGAAAACTTGTATGCAGTGAAGATGATAACACCCATGTTACAGGAAGTTAAAGCCCTTTAGACTGATAAACTACAGATATAGCTAAACATACAAAAGGGAAAAAATATCCTACTAATTGTTCCAAAGGGAGTTTAAAGCAGAACCATTAATACTTGAAAATAGGGAAAAAAATCATGTTATTTAAATAAAATTTTCCCATTTTGTTTTCCTTCAGCTTTTAACCACACTTTGCTAAGGCTGTACACAAGCATTATCTCTGTTAAAACATCCAGTCATTGGGATTGCTGGGTGAGCTGACCACATTTCGTGCATAGCTCTGAAGGAGACAGTTGTCACGCACTGTCTGAGCACATGTCATTATTTATGTTACCTCCAGTGAGAATGACCTTGTAACAACATTCAATATGGTTAAGTGAGATTTTTACAAAGGATTTGCACATCCATAATCAAACCGCTGTAGAACATTGAAGAAAATTGATGTAACTTTTATTAGCTGTGTTAACTGACTCTAATAAGGGGTTCCCGGTCTTTCATCCATATTTTCAAGGTACATCTACCAATTGCATCATCTGCTTCTAAGGGATCTGAGAGCTCAGAAAAAAATAAGACTACCACCATCATGGTGGTATCACACTTTTTCTGGGCAGAAAACTGCAGCTTAACTGTGCAATCACTAGGACTCCACTGACGAAAAAGTTTAAATTGACCATCTTCTAGGACTTCTGAGTCCCAGAATAGAACTGTCATTATCCACCACATTTTCCATAGAGGCAGTTGCTCAGAGGAAGATATGGATAACTAAAATCAACAGTACATGTATTTGGTCTACTTCTAATTTGCACTGTAGTTTTTAACATAAGTCTGGCAATGTAAAATATTCTTAGATTGCATAAAAAGCAAGGCCATTTACAAACACTTTGAAGTGTCTTGTCAGTGCTAGAGCTGAGCAAAAGGGTGCACTTAGCACTGTAGTGCATTTAGCACTACAGCTAAATGCATTCAGTGTTTGACAGTTGTTGAAGTGGACAATGTCACAACTTCCCTTCTCCTCTCCTCTTCCCCAACATGGATTTCTGTGCAGCTTTGAGACTAAGACACCATTGGAAAAAAAACAATTCTTCTAAAAGTTATTAGATTCTCCAGTGGCATTACATAAGTACAACCTCCTGCACAGGGGCATAGCTGGAGCTGAGAGGAAGGAATGGGATGATTCCCTTCAGAAATTTTAATATATTTGGATTATTCCACATAGTCATAGGAATCACAATGGAAAAAAAAAGAAATATTTATTTACTGTGTTGAGAAGAGCATAGATGTATCTTTTAGCATCAATTTGCTTTGGAAAGGAAAAAGTCATAGGGCTATGAGTGAGATACACATATTCTTTAAGGCATTGTGGAGCATACACTGGAGGCACTCTGATTCCTCAGTTTCTTCGTTTTGAAGTATTACTGGTTTTCCCCAGTTAATTGCAAACAGAATTCAGTGGGGGGGGAAAAAATATCTAACCATTTCCAAAATTATAGTGATTCCCAGACAAGTCTGTTTGAAGTTAATATTATAACATGGAACTATTGAAATGCAACAACAACAACAACAAAAAGGACATAAGATGTTAGGAATTTCTTTTATATCAGGATGATCTAATCTCCCACAGAAAATGCATTTCTGAAGTTTCTTCTGTTAGGAGCTACACAGTGTTCCAAACATTTGAGAAACAGATCAGCTGAAACTATTTGTGTGAAAATGTTTGTTTTCTGGAAGAGGGAGAAGGTTACAGCTCATGTCTGGTGAGACAAAGAAAGCAACCTGGGGAGGCAGAAGGCAGAAAAGCTGCAGGTCATAGTGTTTTTCTCTGCCTTGGTTTAAGAAGAACAGAAAAAAGGGGGGAAAAAAGACTAGTAACTAATAGCATTTTGAGTGTTAGCTAATTTTTTATCAGCCAACAAATAAATTGTGCTGAAACATTAGACTCTACCCCAATGGTGATTAGATATTACAGTACATATGGTATGGAAACATTAAGCAGTGTTTGAAGACCTCACAGCGCCTAAACACAGCATGCTGGCCAACTGGTGACCATACGCTGCAGCTGACATAAACACAGAGTTGCCTCCTGCTTTCCTGCACCTGGATTTGCCACACAGATAAATCTTGGATGTTACTGCAGAGGAAGGCCCAGCAAGGACTTCATATACTTCTCTTTGCAATATATGCACACCACACATCTCCCACCAATAAAAACAGATATAATCTTCTCTTTGAAATGAGTTTGTCGCATCACAAAAGATTTGTTCTCACCTTGTCCAAAAATTGCAGCGCTTCTGTTTTTCTCCTGATGAAACTAGACAACATTACATCCTTTATGTTATACTGACTGCATCTAAAATACAAAAATATTTAGGATTGATGGGTCAGGCTCAAAAGTGCAGCAACAGACTAAATGCTGTACACAGTGACTTTGGTTGGTTTGGACGGTATGTCAACTTGAATAGTCATGTCCTGTAACTTTGTATTCAATATCTGGCATTTCAATCTTAGAAAATCAAGGCAAAAATTCTGAGTAATTTTTTTCTGACATTAAACATTGTTTCATGGAATTTCCTACTGCAACTTTAGCTTAAGTGAAATTCACAGCATTTTAGAAGATTATCCAAACAAAACTAACACCTGCTAATACTAAGTATTCACAAGCTTCTCCTTCTTCCATTTTACAGTTTAAATGTTATGCAGAATTATTTACGCATTAGTAAATAGCCTTGCTGTTTTTTAGACTTCTGTAGTATTCAATATATGCAAAAGCTGTACCAAAATAACTGAAAATATGCTACAAGTGGGCAATTTCTCTTTGTTCTGTGGCACAGAGCCATACTGATTTAGCTAACGCTAGCATCCTATTAATACAGACATCCTGTTCTCATGTTATTCCACAGGAATATCATCTGACATGTGGAAAGTGGATAACTTTTTTTGAATCCTGCCTAGAACCCACAGAATTAATTTCTCCTTTTACCTATATACCCTGTATAGTGTTTTTGAATACCAGTAGTCTAAATTATATAAGACACCTGTAGCTGGAATAAAGCATAAAGAAAGCTGTTACAAATCTGCTGTAACCACTCTATGGATCTTTACTCACCTTTTCAGAGCATCTAATCTATGGTTTCTGCAGCATATCTCTTCTTCTAGTACTTTTCAGTCCCAGTGCTATTGCACAGCTCAAACAAGAGTCCATTACACTGATTACTTGTTATTCCCTAGTGGTGCTCTCTTCCTAGTTCTGCACAGGCACCTCAGTCTTGACCCAAAGCAAGACTATGTCTTCCTGGTTTTGGGATCCCAATGCACTTTCTGTCAAGCTATTTTAAGACTAACCATCAATAGGCCCTGCTATCCCAGTTTTTAATTAAATCTTTTGGTTAAACCAAGCTTTATCAAATAGGGACTAAGACAGAAAAACAGTTGAGACAGAGAAATGTTTGCTAGATATAAACACCCACAATACAACTCTATTTGTGACAAAAGAGTACTATATCAGACCCATTACGTTATTCCTAAAGACTTCTATTTTCCCCTTTTTCTAAAGCCACTGACCTATCATTTTTACTTTTTGCATTATGTGGATTTTTAACCTTTCTTTTAACAAATATCACTTTTCTTAGCATGGAAAGCTTTTTCACTTTAAATCAACTAAAATTTTTAGAAAACATAGTTTTAAAATACAAGCTTGAGTTGTTTAGGCTGAAGTTTGTAATGAGAAAGTCTGGTAGGAGCAAAAAGAAATTAAATGTTGGTGAGCAGCCTTTGATAGTAGATCTCTTAGGGGACAGCATAATTTAAGAGATACAACATCTAATTATGTTTTAGCTATCTTGACGCCTGTTTGTCATATTACTACTTCTGATACTGTCAGAAACTACTGGAAAGGGAAGATAAGGCAGATTTTTCCTGGGTTTGGCATGCTGAGCAGACATTAACATATGCTATAAAATGCCTCCAGAGACAGGTTGCAGACATTGAAAGACCTCTGGTTCCCTCCTCTCTTGGAACTGTAAACCCAATAATTCAGTACTAAGATCTCCTTCTCTGTGTAACTTTACATTTCCTCTTTCATTCCTGGTTTCTGTTGGTAAGCTTTACAAGCCCTGAATCTGACATCATCACACTAATTAACTCTGGTCTGGGGTGAGCTAAATACAGTGACACGATGGACAAATATAATGAGTTTGTAGCTGGTAATTCAGGTGGTTACTTCTGTCACTGATGAGTACAGGGCTTTCAAATTCTTTTTCAGAGGAATTTTGAAGTTGGGATATTTTAGTTCACAAATAGGTGGAGTAAGACTGCATGTATTGTCAGTTAACAAAATTCAGGTGAAGGGCAATAGCAATTTCAGACAGTGACAGCATCTTAGAACTGAGTGACCAAATGTTAGTTGGTTTTTTTCTGACTTATTCTGAAACCACATTAAACCACATACTACTTTCAAGTTAAGCAGTGGAGGTGGAAGCACGTGCCTTCTTTTGCTGAAAGAGTGGAAAGAAAGGCATTGAAATGCAGATTCTTATGGTACAGTTAGAGTTTTCCTTAGTTTAGTCCCATAGTCCCCAGATTTTTATACAGTCACTAAACAATCTTGAATTTCTCTCATCAGCATAAAATCAAGAAAATCATTATGCGCAGCTGTACTGTAGAAGCATCACAATGCAATTATTTCATTGCACAGAGCAGATGCATGCTGCTGGTGTGTCAGAGCCAATAGGAGCTGCATGGAGTTTGTATCAGCAGGAATTCACTTTCACATACATCACCTGAGGACAGGAATGTGCAATGTGACAGGCCCATCACTACCCATAATTCATCTAATTTACTATGGCAAGGAAGATACTTGATTGTGTCTGGAAGTCAACAGGTCAGCAGCTTCATGTAGCAACTCATGCTGTTCCCAGCAGTGCTATGTTCTTACTAATAATTTAATCTTTTATTCAAAGTTCAGCTCCTATGGCTTACCTCCTCCTTCTTGTTTTCTTTCACTTCTACTTAAAAATATAATGTTCCATTTCAGCAAAATTAACTGCAATTTCATGGATCACTACAGCAGGAATAAGTTTTATACATAATACTGTAATCTATCTATTTGCTCCCCAGAATGCAAATTGACTTGATAAGCAATTCCATATCCTATGTAAATAACCCTACCTCTAATTGAGAGCGCTGTATTTTCAGTGAAGATGGGGCAGAGAAAAGAAGATTGGCTTTGACTTTGTGATAGTTGTTGCAAGATATTTTGTTAACATGTTTTTTAATCTATCATATAGAAAATAGAGGCAGCAGATACCTTGATTTCTTTTTAAACAAAACTCTGGTGTTCTACTAGTGTTTTATTCTTCCTTATTCTTAGAAAAAGCTTCTTTAGAAAAAGTTTTCAGAATTTGGTTCTGATATAATATGCCAGATGACAATATCTAAAACTACTGGCCTCTAGCTAGTAGATACCAATTATGATAGGAGTGAGAATAGAACATGACTCTTGTTCTTCCATCAGTGTGTCAGTAATGGGTAAGAAAAAACACTCTACATGAGGATGAACAATAGCAAGTTTACTTTCCATGGCCCCTTTTAGGTTCAGATTCTCTGTGAGGTTTTCCAGCAGCTGGAATAATTTATATGAACTGGATACTTATTTTGTAGTGTGGATACTTTTCTACTATTAATTGATTGGTATTTCCATTTCTTTTCTCTATAAAGATATTAGTAACTATCAAGAACTTCTTGCAGGTTCAGAGTTAAAATCAATGTCTAGATTGAAAATAAAGACAACAGCTTTTATATGTTGTTACAGATCTCCTAAACTACCAAGTTTCTCAACCAGTTTTATTAAAGTAGAAGTTACTTAAATGTCAATGGTAAAGGTATTTGAGTGGTAAACACTAAGAACTGTCTTTAACTGTAATCTTCATTGAGCTACCAACTTGAAGTCCATTAACTAGTATAATCGAACTTTTCCAGGAGGAACAAACCTATTAAAATTACCAGAGTTTTTAAACAAAAGAAGGAAGTATTCTTACATACCATGCATTAAGTAAATTGTTGCATTTATTGCCACGGAATGTAATGAAGGACAAAAACACAGACAAATTTACAGAAAGTAAATGGCTCTTAAAAATAATTGTTCAGAGATAATCTCTGGCTCAACAAGTCAAGTCAGACTTGTTGCAGTGAAGAATTCCTGGAAGGAATGTCAAGAAGGCATGCTTTGTTTCCTTTCTTCCTGCTCATTTTCTGTAAATAGATCATATTGGCACTCCCAGCTAGAGGACACGGGGCCAAGTGGGCCTTTTGCCTGACTCTGTACACTGCTGTAGTGCTCTTATGTGCATTATGGCATCTTCAGTAGGATTTCTTGGCAAAATCAAATTTGCTTCAAAACAGACTTGTTTCTACCTGTGGCATCTGTCAGAACTGCAGAATGAGCAAACTTGCTGGCTGAAACTGCTTCAGCATTTGCTTCCCAGATGACAGACACTGGGGCTGCTGCTTAGTAACTTGAGTTAACTGGGCTCTCACTGCACTGAGCAGCCACATTAATTATCCTATTCTATCAGTACTCATGTAACTAGGAATTTGTATACAAAAATTCCTTCTAACTGCCTTTGGTCCAATTCCCTTCATTAATCTAGGAAAATGCAACTATGGGAGAGTAATATAAAGACCAATCTATTTTAATATGTGCTCTAGAGTCAGAAAGTATTAGTTTGTCTTGCTTACTTTCAAGCCACTAATTTTCAGAAATGCCAAATGGATGCTAATTTCTTTTCAGTTTTCATCATTGCAGCTCATTTGTCTTTATATTCAAAAATATTTCTACTCTCATGTAAGCCTAAACCAGCAGTGATGCCATTTTTCCTAAGTTCTTACTTGTAAGGGTGCTGGTATTTTCAAGTATTTTTTTCTGAAAATAACATGGAAAACTTGTTTTTTCTTACACTTTTTCTAATGTGCAGCTGTAATTTCTTGCTAATTTTTCCTTGAGAAATTCGTTTAAATAAGCAACTTCAGACTTACTAATTTTAATTGACAGGCCTTCTCAAGTGATCCTTGATTCCTTTCAGTGTTATCCATATATTGAAAACTTTGCAATGTGTCAGTGTTGAAGAAGCCCTGTTTATAATGGTGTCTGACTTTCTCTGATGCATTATTCATAAAATAGTTCAACCATGTGAGGCACTTGAACACAAACCTCCAGGTCTTTCTGCAGCCATTTATCCAGTGGCATAACCATGTGCATAATCCAGAAGCAGAAACTGCACTGCCTGTTAGTTCAGTCATGTCTCAGATTAATGAACTTGGGAGACCCCAAGAATTGTTAGAGGCTGCTTTTCTCACTTTTACCTTTTTTTAGTTACTCTTTTATAAAGTGTTTTGCACTTTTTCTAGTTATTTTGCAGTTAGAGTCAGTAAGTGATGCCAGACACTTCTCGTGGCGCTTATTTTATTCTCCAAATCACAAAACTCACACATTTCTGCAAATGTAACAACTCAAATTAGGAATTAGGGCTTCTCTCCCCAAAAAAGGTTGCCGCTTCAATAGCCCAGCCGAAGTGCATCTACACCAATGCATGCAACATGGGGAACAAACAGCAGGAGCTGAAAAACACTGAGTAAGTGAAAGACTGTGACATAGTTGCCATCATAGAAATATGGTGGGATGACTCGTACAACTGGAGTGCTGCAATGATGGCTGTAAACTCTTCAGGAGGGACAGGTGAGGAAGGAGAGGCAGCAGGGGAGCCCTGTGTGTTAGGGAGTGTTTTGACTGTCTAGAGTTTAACGATGACGACGATAGGGTTGCGTGGTTACGGGTAGGAACTGGGGGAAAGGCCAACAAGGTGGGAGTCTGTTACAGACCACCCAACCAGGGTGAAGAGGCAGACAAATTATTCTATAGGCAGATGGGAGAAGTCTCATAATTGTTGGCCCTTTTTCTTGTGGGGGACTTCAACTTACCAGGTGTCTGCTGGAAGTACAACACAGCAGAGAGGAAACAGTCCAGGAGGCTCCTGGAGTGTGTGGAAGATAACTCCTGACACAGCTGCTGAGGGAGACAACTAGGGAAGGCATCCTCTGGGCCTGTGGTTTGTGAACAGAGAAGGACTGGTGCGTGATACGATGGTTGGAAGCCGTCTTGGGCACAGCAATCATGAAATTATACAAGTTTTCAGAGTCCATTGGGAGGCAGGTGTGAAGGAAGGGAGTCCAGGAAGGCTGGACATTCTTCAGGAAGGAAACTTTGGAGTTGCAGGAGTAGGCAGGCAATCCCCATGTACTGAAAGATGAGCCAACAAGGAGGAAAGATTGGTCAGGCTGAACAGAGAGCTTTGACTGGAACTCAGGAAAAAAGGGAGAGTTTATGATCCTTGGAAGAAGGGGCAGTCAACTCAGGAGGATTACAAGAATGTTGTTAGGTTATGCAGAGAGAAAATTAGAAGGGACAAAGACCAACTAGAACTTAATCTCGCTGCTGCCATGAAAGACAATAAAAATGGTTATAAATACATCAGCAACAAAAGAAGGGCCATGGAGAATCTCCATCCTTTTTTGGATGTAGAGGGAAACATAGTGACAAAGGATGAGTAAAAGGCTGAGGTACTTGATGCCTTCTAACCCTCATCCTTTAATAGTAAGACCAGTTGTTCTGGGGGTACCCATACCCCTGAGCTGGAAGACAGGGACAGAGAACAGAATGAAGACCCCATAACCCAAAGGGAAATGGTCAGTGACCTGCTACACCACTTAGACACACACAGGTCTGTGGAGCTGGATGGGATCCACCCAAGGATACTAAGGGAGCTGGCAGGAATGCTCACAATATCCACAAATCTTTGATATCATTTACTTAAAATTCTGGAGAAAGAAGCAGAGGCACAAATAATTTCATCCTCCATTTCTCATCTGTGTAAGAAAGACGAGGATTCCATGGTAGCAAAATTAATGAACAGGAGAACTGGATATTGCTTTCTGCAATAACCTTTTGGTCCCATTCAACTGTCCTTAACCAAAAATATAGCAACCATAACAGACCCAAGGAGAAAGCAGAGAGAAAACGTCTAGCCTCTCCTTTTGGTTTGATACCAAAGTAGAAAGAAGTGGTTTGGTTCTACTCAATAATGTATGCAATAAAAATTAAGTGCTTTGACATTTACAGGTTAAAAACACAATATTCAGGTGTTTCACTATGAAAAGTCAACTGAAAGCATGGAGGGCACCAGCCAGTAAAAGAAGAAATGGATAATTTTATTGTCCAGTAAGTTTGTTTAACCACAGCCTAACACCTTCAGCTGTTAAACCACTGCTTCAGTTGGCTTATGGTGATAATGTCGTTAGTATTTTGATCACACCTATAACTAAATCGAAGTGCAAATGTCAGAGTCAGTGAAAGTTACATTACAGAAAAAGAATATTTGCAACTAGGGAGAAGGGAAGGAAATGTCTCACGTCAGTCCAGTGCAACCCTTCTATTTACAGGATTGTTGAAGGGCTCTATAAAAGAGCAGAGAGGTGAAGGAATTAAAACAAGAGCCTCCATTTGCCATTGAATTGCTCTGCTAAATGGTAACACCAGTTTCTCTACACCAATTGGCTTGGATCCATCAGCTTTCCCAGCTCGTATACTCAATAGGAGGTGCATTTTGGTGAATGCAGCAGTAGCATAAAAAGGGAATGCAGCCTCCAAATTATTTAAATTATGCTTGTGAATTGTTATTTCACAGCTTTATGAAATGTTCCTGTTCCTATCCCTTTCTTTTATTGGTTACCATAAGGCTGGGTAGATTTCTGTGCAATCCCCAGCTGAGTCACCAGAGAAGGTCCATTTTCATCATGTATCAATTTGATTTCAAGCCCTGACAAACAACCAGCCTCAAGAAGGGAGACAGTCTGTAATGTACTGTATAAAAACAAAAAGTAAAAATATTAAAACTCATAATAAATTTTGATTTCTATGTGAGCCCCCTTCCCACAGCCCCCCTTATGAACATGTTTCTCCTGTGTGATACCTACCACAGTCCAGATTGAGGGATATTTTTAATGCAAGGATTGGCATGAATTTCAAGCAAAAGATCAAAATGGTACCTTTTCAGTTTTCTAAAGAAAAAAGCTAATTAACCTTTTTATCAAACTACACACATTTCCAAATTACTTAAATGGGAAATATACTGGTTTAATTAAGCTTTTGCAGGGAGAGACAGTTGCAAACACTTGGAACAGAGAGAAAGTGGGATGTTTATGAGGAAGGTGCTGCATGGTTTACAACTCCCTGTGTCTTTTTGTTGTTTGCACTTCAAATGGAGTCCATTTTTGTCTCTCTATCTCCTGCTGAGAGAATCTGATTTTATCATTTGTTTCAGTGAAGCTATTAAAAGACTTCAATCATGAGATTCCTCTTTTCCCTTTGTATGTTTCTCTCTCTCTCTGTCAGAGTTGCACTATGACATTGGTTATATGGCAGGATACATTGATTTGCTTTGCTTTACAAGTTGATTAGCTAATCCTCCTGCAATCAAGTCTTGCTTTACAAAAACCTTGGTACCCATGTTTTCGTTAGCTGGGTCCACAGATGGTTTGATTTTTGTGGGTCTAGGATTTTGATGTGTATGCCACATTTCCTTCTGTTTCTTTGTTTTTAGTAAATGATGAAAACTTCAAGAGTGACAGCTTGAAGGTCTTTACACATACAAAAGGAACAACATGAACAATGCCAGCATACCCCTCCTCCTCACTTCAGGATCTCAGGAATATTTCAGAGGTGTAAAAAGAACGTACTAACTGACATAGCATTACAATATCAGTATTTTGGTGGCAATGTATCAAAATAGTTGAATCATAATTGAAAGAAGTTATTAGCATAAAAGATCTTCCTCTGAAAATAAAAAACAAACAAACAAACAAAAAATCTCACCCTGAAATATAAAATTTGGTAGATGTCTGCATTTAAGTAATATTCTAATTGAGCCATTGAGACTATAAAAGCCTGAAGCCTGGATATAGCCATACATTAATTTCCAGTCTTTTGCTTTTGTTTGTCAGTTAATGTCAGACAAATCATGTGAAGCTGAACACTGTATGGGTCTTAGTGTTAGTAGACAAGACATCAGCATCTGATTGTTGCATTTTGTGTCTCTGTTCTTGAGCCAGCTCCATGTGAGCTACAATGCTACAATGGTGCATATATAACTGCTTTTTAGTTTGCTAGCAAGATTGACATCTCTAATGCAAAACAAAAAATATTTTTGGCTGAATAGCTAAGAGTATTTGATCTTAAGCCAAATGGAAAGTTGTACTTTGCCCAAAGGCATTTTTTATTGTTTAATGTGTTTTTACCTTTTTATTCAAATCAAAGTGAATTGTGAGATAGAGAACTGGTTTTAGCTGGAAAATCAGAACATTTCATATTGGAAGTATTTAAACTATTAAAAATGGCAAAAGAGTAATTTAATAGCAATTATAAAACACCTTAATTGGTCTCTGTAACTTTTTGAACATTTTGAAGATATAATTAAGAATACTTTTTTCAGTACTAGGTAGTTCAATATTACCAATAAAATTTTTCCCATTTCAGTATGTAACACCTGTGCTCTTTTGAAGAACACAGATGGAACCTCAGCAATCTGGCTGCTTGTTCTACAAAGTCAACAGTAATTAAGAGTTAAAGTAGGGGGGTTTTGTGCTGCTTTTGAGCAACAGGCTGGAAAAAGTATAGGCCATTTGGCCAGGCTCTGAACCATATCCAAGGAAATGGTACAAAGAAAAGTGGCTTCAAGAACTCAGGGCATGTGGATCTCACTGACTCAGGAACTCAATAATTTATGAATCTACTTCAGCTGCAGCAAATGGCACTTTCACGGCTTACAGCTACCCGGCAGAATTTAGATGATGTTTTTAGGCTACGATTTTAAGAGGTCCTAGACTGGTGGCTGCAGGGGGAAATTTCACTTGATGTCAACTCCTTTTTGTTTCCTGTGAAATGCCGCATGTTAACGACTGCAGGCACCGCACCAGGCAGGGCCAGGGCAGGGGCTGGTGTTTCCTAAGGCGGATTTCTGCTCTCCAGTAGCAATCATTTTTCCAGCCATCGATGGTCCTTCTCCATCTGGGGCCCCACTGACCCCTGGCAGCCCTCAGGCTGCCTTCAGGAGGAGGGACTGGAGCTCAGACGGCAGAAAAGATGGGAGGGAAACTGCCATTCAGAGGCCACGGCCCAGCAGGGTCAGGATGAGTGTAGGGCAGGAGTAACTCTTGTGCCTGTGTAATTAATGATTGGCGTTACTTAACTATGGGGTAGATGCAGCTGAACTCACACCACAAGCACCACCCTGTCCTTATCGCGCCCCTTTGCCCCGGGAGAGTCAACCTGCTGCCAATCACCTGCACACGCCCCGCCCCTTTCTCTCCTAGCCCAATCAGAATATTGCCTCCCTTCCCCCATAGGGTACCTGCAGCCAGAGGGGCTGTCAATCATTCGCTAGGCTCCGCCCCTCCGTTACGGTCCCTGCTGTGAGGGGTGGGAGAGCACTTCCATCGTCTGTAGGGTTGTGAGGGGAGCTGCTTAGTGCCGTAAGCCGGAGTGCAGCCGCTTTCACCTGAGAAGAAAGTTTTATTTTGCATCCATCAGTATTTTACCATCTGAAAGATGGTAGTGACAGGCCAGGCAAACCATTACTACCCAGAGCAGACAACAGTCACTCTTGTCCAGGCCACCGCAATACACTCCTGCTAGAAACCAAACTGATGCAACAACTAAATAAGCAAATGTGCCTTTTCTGTGTTCTTGTAAGAATCACATTTTTATAGATCTTTTTCTCACAGCTTGAAGGCAGCCCCCTGGTTCACGCTTACTGCAGAATCTGGTGAAATCCTAGTTCCTCTCATATAAACTCCCTCTTGGCCTGTGCTTACATAGGCACAAGATGGTTCTTGCATTCGCCTGCATTTGCTTATGGAGATCCAGGCGTGCGGGTGCTCTGTGTATATACACCCATGGACTCTCTCACGTCACAGGGGGTGTGTGGCAGGAGAGGTGCTCCACAAATTCACGTGCTGATGGCTTATGGCCACTGCTGTCCCCCCGTAACAGAGAAGAGAGTGTATTTTAGGACACCTGTGATGGCTTGCTCTTGGGAGTCACTACTAATATTTGAAGGGGCCAGTGTTTTCCAGACAGATAGATTAAATAAATGAGCATTGAGCGAGCTATGAGGTGCCCCAGCACAGCTGTAACATTCAGAAAAACTGCTCTCAAGCAGTTTCCCTCGCAGTAAGAGAGTAAAACCACACTAAGCTGAGTCCCATACCCAGCTCAATAAGCTGCTGTGACTGTGAGTTCCGCGTGGTTTGTGGTTTGTACCCTAGCAGCTTGATTGGCTGCGCTTCATGAAGGAGAGGCTGAGATGCTGGGCTGAGACTTGTGTGTCCCACATGTCGCTGCAGACCCTGGCCCTTGCTAAGCATTTATACTGAAGACAGGTTGTTATGAGACTCGTGCCATTCCCCCACTGTTTTGTGTCATCACAGATCCTGAAAGACCAGAGTGTAACCACCTGCCACAAAGGTACAGATCTGCTTGGGTGCTTGCTTCTTTTGCTATCAAGTTTTATGGGTAGATGCATTGGCTAAATTAGCATCTCATTTTCTACAGAGTTAAACAAGTAAGGTCTTAGCTGCAAGGCTTGAAATTCAGTGTGTTTTCTTTTCCACCGCAGGTGCATCAGCTTTTTCTCCTTGTCAGTGGGGGATCAGGACTGTGCTCAGGAGGAGTGTATTTATTGGAACAGAGCAAAGGAAAAAATAAATGGGAATATTTTTTTTTTGTTAGTCTGTTGTGTCTCTGAGACACCCAATGTGATCATACCAAAAGGCGCAAGATGCCTAGAAAGAAAAATGCTTCTGGCAACTAGGGTTTGGCATTGTTGACCCTCCTTTTGGTCAGAACCAGGGCTCTGCTGCTAAAGTAAGCTGTTTGTCCTGATCTCTTATGTCTTCTGTGAAATGTGGTGGTTTCTCAAGGGGTCAGACATGAGTGTAATTTTTCCTTAATTGCTTTTTAATGTTGTTGTAAAGCTTTTTGATGCACTGTAACCATAACAGGCACTATTGTTATGAGACACATCTTTAGACTGGAGTGCTATAGAGCTGCATGGCAGGGTCTTGCATGTGTTTCATGTGTGTTTGTGTGCGCAAAGTTCATAATACTTGTCTTGCAGGAGCAAAAGGAGCAAAAATCCGTCTCCAAGACATGATTTAGTAGCATCCTGTCAGTACAAAATTTTCTTAGAAAAAACAATAATCTAAAATCTCTTCAGCAGCAGCAGGAGAGCCTGGCACATTTATAATTGTCTGGTGAAGAAAGGTTTAACAATAGTGACTGAGCTTTTAGTAAATGGGCATGGCAGGAGGAACTGGGCTTTGGGATGAGAAAGATTTGCCTACCAGTTATGTTTTGGCATGGAAGACCGTAGGTGATGCTGCCAGCAATGCCAGTCATACACTTGAAAGTGGAAAAGAGAGATGCTCATGCTTTAGCCTCTGCTCCCAGGTTCCTGAATAGGACAAAATCTCTGGCTATGATGTGATAGCAAAATGAGTTGTGGAACAGATAGGGAGGAAACCTGCTTCCTTAGCAGCGGCTCAATGAACAAATGGTGTTGCTCTTGCAGTGAAGCAATTCCCTTTACTTTCCTATTTAGTGATATTTATTTTTATTTCATTCTTGCATTTGAACTTGACAACCCCATGGATAAGAGATTAAGCACAGAATAGCACTGTCGTTCCTGTTTTTATCAAGAAAGCAGAATAACCTGGAGATGGATGGATATTCAATGTGAAATGTACACAGCTAAATTTAGCTTAGTTTTGTTGTCTAGATTTTGGATTTGCTTTCATCTCTACCACACCCTTCTGCACACATCTCCTAAAATTATTAAGACTGAAGGATCTGCCTGGGCAAAACAGGCAACTTTCAGAAAACCAGGGCTCTGCTGCTCAAGTAAGCTGTTTGTCCTGATCGCTTAGGTCTTCTTACTTTAGTTTGCATAAGGTATAGAGGGTCTCCAAGCTTGTCTGATTTCTGTAAGTTATAGCCATTACTCTAGTAAGAGACGTTACTTTCCTCTTCAAACTTTGTCTTCCTTTACCTGGTCACATGGAATTCTTTTTTTTTACCCATGATTACATTTACTCTTGCAACCATACACCAAATGCCTTCCGTTTTTGCTGATTCAAGGGCCAGCAGTGCAGTTGCAGTGTCCTCTGCACAATGTTACACTTTGCCTTCCCAATCAACTTGCAGCTTGACAGCAGCTTTCTTTAGCCACAAGCAATATCTGAAAGTCTGGCAGGTGAGAGGCTGCTATTAAACCATAGATCTGGAACTACTGCTGTAGGCAGTCTGTTTGGTTTATTTTTATTGTCTGATACAATGAAAACTATCTTCATTCTCTTCCCTATGTTTCTTCTCTTAACAGTATTTTCATTTGAAATTCTCCTCTTAGTGGAGTTGTAAGATATAAGTGTATGTACGTATGTGTGTATATATATGTATGTATATATATACACACACACACGATAAAATACACTCACTGGAAAGTTCATTCTCTGGTATTAGTTAGGAAGAACCTACCCACTGTGGCTGACAAAATGCCATATATTTGACAAGTAAGGAAATATTGCTACCAACAGTAGATATGCCTATGTCTTTGGGGCTCATTTTTGTTTGCTTAGATTTTTATAATATAATAAGGCCCTGATTTCTTCTACCTTTCTTCCTTATCTCCAGAGTCTGGTTTTGGTCTAAGAAGAATGTACCAATTCTGTCTTTTTTCAATTCCTCAAATTGCAATATGGAATCACAGAATTACTAAGGTTGGAGAAGCCTCTTAAAGTTGAGTCTGACCATTAACCCAGCACTGCCATGTTCACTGCTAAGCCATGTCCCAAAGTGCCGCATGTATAATCAATATAATGATTGCATTACACTTGATCTAAAGCTCAGGGCTGACTACCAGCCATATTCCAGTCAGGACAAATGTTGTCCATAAGTCCCTTGATATCTTTCAAAAATCTTTGTTTTGTAGCTCCCTTGAAGGAGTCTTCCTAGTCTTTTTAGGTTAGCTTTCCACCATTCTTTGTATATTTGGCCAGCAGGAAAGGAAGTATATTACCATCAGTAACTTTCTCTTTCCTGCACAAGCCTTTCATCTTAACGTCTACACACATTTTTGCCTATTGACGGGCATTTTGCCCAGCTTTTAAGACAGGTGAGTGTGAATGCTCTCACTTTATAAATATAATCAGGCTTATGTACATGGGTGTGATGACACTGAGATGACAGAAGCACTAAAACTGTACCAGCCTAACTTGACAATCTGCAAAAATAAACTGCTCCTCTGAGATGGCAATATTATGGATTTTGGCACCCCATTCCATTGAAATATCTCCATGTATGGCTGCACTGCACTTTTTAAATGTGTCCTACAGTGCAGAGAGGTGAAGTGACTTCCCAGGAATGCACAGCAAATCTTCAGCTGAGCTGGACTTGGAAAATGGATTCCTGCTCTTCTTTTTTCACCACTAAACAAGGCTGACTTGTTTCTGCATTTTATAATGATAATTTAATTGTAAATGTGATTTCAAATGAGTGCTTTTTTAAAGGGGGGGGAGGGAAAGAGACTTGCACAAACATGAGTAGAACTGGTAGTGACATCAGCTAGGCTAACAAATGTGTGTACTGTCATTTTCATGGTTCAAGACACAGACTAATTCCCATGAGACAGCCCTTTTAGGGGGCTGATATTATACTCAAATGCTTCTGATGTTTGATCACTACTGTCCCAGGGATGTTGAACTTACCCAGCTGGGGAATCTGGTGGAGAGGAAGGGCATCTTTCTTTTCTTTTGACGTTAGCCCAGAATGCGATATCTGAAGCATAGTTCCTGTCAATACTGTTTTTAGAAGGATTTCAGATAGATGAGAATGAAAAAAAAGTGTTTTGGAAGGGTCTGAATTCTTCATGTAGCCTTATTTTTTTTTTATATTATTGTTCTGCTAATTGGAGAACTGTACTAAAGTACATTTTAAAGAATATCTAAGCGGGAGGCACTATCTTTGCAGAATAAGCTTGCTAAGAATGGACAAGTTATCCTGGCACTAAAATCAGAGGTCAGTACTGCAAAATATTATGAGATAGAAGAAAATTAGTTGAATGCCTAAATGAACATCATGTGCAATAATGAAATTCTTTTTTACCTCTCTCGGAACTCTAAGATCCATCCTTCCTCTCTCTCCCTAACTCAGTCTCTTTTTATATATGGCTTTATTTTTTTGGAGCAGTGTACAGTACTAATAACATGCCATTTTTTCCCCCAGAGGCACTGAATGCCTTACATTCTCTAGTCTTTCCTTTCCAGTTCCCCAAATTTTTTTTTATTTTTTTATCTCATCATGAAAAATCTACCAGTAACTCATAGAGTACAACCTTAAACCCTCGGAACTCTGGCATTCCTTTTTTATTTTTAAAATCTAGCTACATAAATGCCATCATGTTTCCAGGTCATAGGCACTCCAAGATACAACTGAGTTCTGGCGCAGGAGAAACTCTCCATAACCTTGCAATCTAAACAGGGATTATTTTAGGATGTGGACCAACTTCTGAAATCGTCTCTGTGTGTTAATCGGGCTCTGGTAATTGTTTTTCATGTGAAGTGTACAGTGTCTAAAGCCAGGACACTGGAGGCATCTCTCTCACTGTTTGTACATGGCACTTGCTGTACCACACCAGACCATTTGTCTGTCACACCCAGTACTCTTCCCTAGTAGTGGTCAAAAATATTGATTCTGAGAAAGGTGACCGAACCCTCTATGAACCAAGTGTGCAGAGCTCTACACGGGGATGGAACAAACACTTTCTAACTCTGTCAGGGAGATTAGTTTACAGTTTCAAGTAGTATTATCAAGTTTCAAGCTGTATTATCATTACACTGCTTGGACTGCACTTTCTTGATAATTCTAATGGTGTAACAGATCTCTGAGATTAAATCCATCAAAACAAAAAAAATCTCCCAATTTACTCAGCTCTCAAAGAGAACTGAGTCTGTAAATACTTACCCATCTTAGACAGAAGATGAATCTTAATTCATTGAAGCCATCAAGTACTGCTACATTCTTAGTAGAAGGGGGTGAACAACAGGCAATATTACATTGCAAAAAATTACATCAGTGTTGTCATAATCATGTCATTACCCTCAGCAGAGGCCATGTGCAGCACCTGCATCCTTTGCCTACTGATTTGACGTAGCATATATTGCTATGTCCTGTACCCCAGGTATGGCACCTGTACTATGTGCCTGAATGGTTTAATGCTCTCTTCTCCATTTGCTGTAACAAGCCCATTCACTAGTGATATTCTCTGCATGTTTGTGCTGTCAGATTAGCTTTAAATGATCTTCAAGAAAATATTTTTCCTTTCCCACGACATCACAGCAAGGCAGTTCTCAGTGGGGCTGGCACTGCTGCTCACAGAGTTTCCTCATTCCGAGCAGCAGCTGCTTCTCTCTGTTTCCAACAGAAGTGAAGCCAACTGTTCCTGCGGAAAGATGGTGGAGGTTCTTCTGTCTACTGAGAATCCTGGTGTGAAATAACATTTTGAAAGGACCATTCTAACTGTGGGCAGTTCAGGTGTCTTGAAAGCTTCATTTGTAGCATCATCTGAAGGAATAAATTAAACTCCAGGGGTTGTTTGAAGGGAAATTTTATAATAAAAAGTATCATAAAGGTAAAAAAAAAATTGGAAAAAATCATCATGTATTGTCTACACAAGATATCTGTGATCTTTAAGTAGACTAAAAATCTGGATCAATTATTCCATTATTGTGGCTATAAAAACAAATGAAAGAGCAAACCCAAAGTGTCAAGTTTCTTAAAGAACCCATATTTAAGAATAATTTTACTTAGGAAATTAATTAATAGATTTCCGTGTAACGTCTCAGGAAATTGATTATGTGCCCGTAGAGTTAATGCTGTAATTCTTAATATCTGCTGTGCTTCTCATACATAGGAAAACCACTGAACCTGTATTTTAAGTTCAAAACTCAGATCAGCTGAAGGTACACAGACATGGCAAGTACCCCTGTAGTACATACTAATTAATTTTATTTTTGTTTTTTAACTAGTTTTCAACATCGTTCTGACTGTTCCCCTTGACTGTTGAAGTCACTGGAGCAAGCAGGGTTGAAGCAAGCACAAGATGATGGCTGTAGAAATTAATCATTAATTAATAACTGCAGCTGGGGAATGGGTTTAGAAATACTTTCTTAAATCTCCAGGGCTTTTGAGGGTCAGTTCTTAAAGCATCCTGAGCTTTATTATTAATTAGTTCTTTTACAGAAAAGCTTCAAGTGACATTCAGACGCTGTTGACATTGGATGCTCTGACTCCTAAGGGTTATATCTTCCTTGCCAAAAACAAGCAGTGCTTTAGTAGTCAAGTGGTTTACACCAGGTGTATTGCTCAGTATGGAGTCTCAGGGAAGAGAAGGCACAGGTGATTTCATGGCATTGTGGCTAGCTGTGGCCAATGCAATATGCCTCCTTGGAGGTGTACCTCTAACAGGTAGGTAATAATTCCATTGGGAATTTATTAAGCAGTAGCTGTCTTGATGTGAAAAAGAAAACCAACTAAGCACATCAGTTCTTGAGATGCAAAAGTCATAGCAGAAGGAAAACCCAGGCCTCAGCAAGCTCACATTCTAAGGAGATGGGTAAAGGAAGAGTGGGAAGTAGAAGGGAGGAAAGATGAAGGGCTTGTTTGGATGAGGAACTCTCTCCCAGTGTTGTCCCAGGGCAGTTGTTTCAGTACTCCAGAATAAAAATTCCTTTTTCTGGCTTGATTTCTGTCTCTTTGGTAGTGCCTTAAAGCTCCCCACACCTGCTTTTAAGCATCTTACAGTAATAAATAGGATCCTTTCCTCTCCACAACCAGCTAAACAGTTTTTACCATTCCTTGCATACCATAACTTACAGAGACACTGGGAATGGTTGCACACTTGTGACCACGGCTTTGAGTCTTCTAAGCACTTTGTGATTTCAGCTGGTAATTTCGGGGAGATTTCTAAGGAAACCCTCAGTGCTTTAGGAGGTGGTTTTAGTGACTCAAACAAAGTCAAGCCCTTTTCTCTGAGTCTATACTGAATGATGTGCCCAAGCACATTTCTTGCACATGAGACCCACATCTGTAGGTTGATTGCCTGTGGTCATCAATTATCCTTCTGCTAATTGCATAAGCCTGAAGGCATTTTGCCCTGGTAACCCAGGCAGGTCAGTTTGATTACAGTTTGCCTTCTGCATATCTGACATTTCGATTTTAATTGGGCAGTTATTGCTTCTGGTCCTAACCTGCTGTGCACTGCTGAAAAGCACTGGAGGATGGATTTCATTGTTAGGTGAAGGAATAAAGAGTCAGGGAAAGCAGCAACCAAACTAGAGGTGCCCTCCAGGGTAAAGCTGGGGTCAAAGGACACAGTCATCATATTTTAACATTCAGACTTACCAGTTCAGCTAACCCATACCAGGCATATCCAGAGAAGTGTTATTTTCAATGCGGGAAAAAATGCCAGAGCTCATAATAGGGCTTCTTAATTAAAGTGCTGGGTAGTTCTAGCAAGTGAAGACAAAGGAACAGCTGTAATTCTTTAAAACACATCAGGGAGAAGCTATACAGCAGTGTGTGGTCTGTGCCCAGCACTGCTGCATCCCCACCCCGATGGAGCCTATCAGGATACCAGAGACACAATGTGAGTCTGAATATAATTCATAATTTGTGAAATGCACTGGGAATCTCTTGAAGTGAGCAGTGGTTATTTTCCTAATGAATTACTGCTGTTTCGAACGGTTTTGTTTTTATGTTTAATTTAACTTTATTGCTTGAAATACTTTTTACTTTTGAGCAGAATGTTCTTTTGAAATGTTGTTCTCCTTTTCAGTCTAAATCTTGGCATGGTATTTTTAGGAAGTAGTTTTGAATGCATCAACTTCTGCTCTGCAATCTTAGATGCTTAATTGACTCAAGCTTCGGAAGGGCTGAGCATCTACCGCTTTCCTTTCTAAGTTGTAGAGATGAGCAAAGTCCAACCACCATCAGACGGAGCAACCAAGAAAAGAGTATCCCAAAATTCAGTGAATGCTTTCTGGATATTTGTAGATTAGCTTCTTTTACAAAGATGATCACTTTATTAAGTATAATCATTTTTGTAAAGCTAAACTAAAAAGCAAGGCTCATCTGTCAAGGCAAAAGAGACAGCCTACCGTTATCAAATGTAGCAAGATATGCAGTAGTAATGAATCTGAACATTGCAGTCCTTAAATCTGAATGCCAGTAAAGTAGATACAAGTGCAAGAAACTGATAGAGACCTGAGCAGAAAATGGAAGTGCCGTGAGTGTAATAGGGTTTTGATTTTTTTTTCATATGGAAGCAGAATTGCAGTGTTGATAAATTTTGGAAAAAAATCATCTTATTCATCATGGAAGTAATCACATTAATCCCTGTTTTGCTGTGTTAAGTCTCCTTGTAGCAGGGCCTTGTTTAAGTCTTGTGACAAGTAATTCCTGCCACTGGCAGTTTTCCCACTGCAGAGCCCTCACCACATTCACAATGCATCTCAAAGGGCAAGAGCTTCACAGTTCCTACAGTTTGTGGCTCTCAAAGCTTTCTTCTGAAGACTTTCTAAGTATGTAGAAGACAAACACCTTCTTGAAGGCTGTATGACAGGTAGTGTTTTCCACTGTACCTATTAAAGTAATTTTTTTTTTTCCCAGTTTGGAATTTTACCCTTCTTTCCTCTTTTGCATTGTTTCCTGAATTCCATCTACAAATAATCAGATTTTTGAAACTACATTATGAGGGTCTTCAGCACACCGAAGTCAGGAAATAATGATTGTAATGATCGCCTCATTTTAGTGTGTTTTGATAATATGTGCTTTATAACTGGAGTCTAACACTGCAGTCAATACCATCTTATAAATGCATATTGGAAAAGGAAATCTCAAATAATTTAATGCAGATCTTCTACCTAAATGATTTCCATATGTCTTTGTTCTAGGCATGTGTACAATTTATATCATTGCCTGAATGAGACTTGTGTTTCATTAGAGTAGTCACTGTAGAAAGAGGAGGTTACATTCTCATTTTGTGTGATTTCAAAATTAACCCTGCTGTGGGCGGGGGCTTAAACTGCAGGATCACCACAAATCCCTTTTCATCTCTTTATTGTAGGATTCCATAGACAGCTCTGACCCACTGGTTTTTGTTATGGAGCACCCTATGGAAAAAAGCCATTTGCCTCAAGTAATTTGCCTTATGGATAGGAAAGACAGTGAAAGGCTAAGGAGAAAAGATGTAACACAGTTACAGTAAGTAGTCCAACAGACTATACAAGAAAGTTCAACAAGTAAGATATCAATTTCCTGATTTTTTTTTCTTTCAACTCTTCTTCATGAGATGATTTTTAGATGATAACACTGATACCAGCACAGTGTATTCTAGAGCATATCTCGTAGGAACAACTGTGCATGATGTTTTATTGTGTTGTGGAAAAAATAGCATATTTTCCTCTCCTCATAGACCATCATGTGATGTTGAATGTAACACCTGGCTTCTTTAAATATGTACACACCCATTTCTCAGTCTGAGAACAAAATCAAGGTAAAACAATCGTACTCTCATGCTTAAGTGAGCTGATAGGACCAAAGCCAGTTCTCAGGGGATCTGTGAACTGGTTTGTAGCTGTTGTAGATCATGTTGTGCCTCTGCCCTGATTACCTGTGCTGTGATATCCTCAGCACATCTGGGGTTCCAAGTGCTGTTTAGAACTCTCATGGGTTTTACAAAGGCTTTTGGTGTGGAGTCTCCCGTAACTGCATCACAAGTTCCAGTGCTTGCTAAGACCTTTTCCTCAAGAAGTGTGCCTTGAAGTGGACTCACTAATAAAAATTGGATTTTCATCTCATTTAATTTTATCTTCTGTACAAAGCCAATACAAGCACAGTGGATAAACTGGAATTGCAATAATATGTGTGCAGTTGCCAGCCAAACAAATCTAAGAGTACATTTTCTCTAAACTTTTTGAACTAGAATTGCACTCACTACTTAATGGGACATAATCTGCAATGACTAGGTCCAGTGTTTAGGCTTTCAGATAATGAAGCATACAAGGCTTAATACGAATACAAATGTCATGAATGTGCACTTTTGTTTTCATTAAAGCACTTTTACTTGGAGATTTAAGTACCGCTCCTCAGTGGTTTGTATGCAAACTGTGTCACTGAGCAAAAAATGACTGAAACTGAGAGAGACAATGTCCATTCTGTATTCTCTCACCAAGGTTAATTGAGTGTGCTATCAATAAATTGCAGAATAGTGGGGGGGATCTACAGTGCTTCATGCAGTCAGCAAATCTTAACAACTTCAAGGACACAACAATTTACACATTAAAAAAAAAACCCCACAACACAGATCCTGGTGGTGCTCTTTACCTATGCAGCATGCTGCAAGTCTGTTCTTCTAGATGTAAATGTATCATTGGCTCTGTACAAAACCAAGCCAGACTGTTTTTAGCTTGAAGCAAGATTTCACCACTTTGCTTGCCCCACCCAACTAATATTTCATCTTCTCAAGAATTAGTTCGTGTGTGGCCCAATGATTCCATATTCACAGCGAGATTATCTTATTTTTAAAGCACTGAGTCCGTATCACTTGGACTTGAATATCTCATGAAGTATGTTTGCCTCTTCATGCTCGGAAAATGTTTCCTGTGAGGCATTTCACCAGAATCTGTCTCCATATGGAAAGGTACATTTTTCTTAAATGAGAGCTGAGTCAGTGTCTTTGTCCAGAGTTTCAAACCCAAGTGCATGAACTGAGGCTCCTAAGCCTCAGAGGTGAGCCTGTACTTTCAAATGGCTTAATGCTTGAAGTTGCTGAATATGCAAGGATCAAACAGACTTGGGGGTGAGCTATAAGAAATCAGGCTACCTGTGAACTTGTGCTTTAAACTGGAAGCACGAGCAGGAGTGAAGGAGCATAGTGTTAGGCCAGATCGTATTTTGAGAGGTTGCCATGTATTCTTTCCATGGAAATCTCTTAAGTAAGTGGTTCACTGCTAATGATGTTTGACTAATGTATAAATTCCAGCTTCAGCTGACACCTGCTCATGCTCTTGGGTGCTCCTTGTCACCCACATGCACACAGCACACATACCTACCCTTCAAGTGTACACAGACCAGCTTGTTCAGATTTGTATTTGCCAAAGAAAACACAACACACATCACCTGAAGTTTGCTCATGGGACCTCTATTCCTCTATTCAGGCATGCTGCAAATGAACATCTTTCCTTTATAATCAGTTCCCTAGAGATACACAGGTTCAAACATACTTTTGCTGAGATGTGTTCAAGCTTGCATGTAGAATGCCTGCTCCTGTATGAAGGTAGAAAAGGCGCTTCCCATGATGCTGTGTTCACCCACTCATGCATATGATCTCTCATTCTCACACACATGCAGTCTGCTGTTTTCCATGCATGTGTTGTAGCAAATAATTTGAATCTCTTTCTTCCCATCCTGCTTAATATGCAAGTGTGGATAGCACATCAAGATTGGAAATAAATGTAGCAGAATGACTTCAGTCAACCTGAAATGTCGAATGACTCATTCGCACCCTTTGCACAGTGTTCCCTTTTTGCCACATGCAGTCTATTGAGTAGTCTGAAGGCTGTGTGCCTCCCTGCTGCAGAGCAGCAATTGATTACTTGCTCTCTGAAGGACTGGGACCATGATTATTTTTGCAGGGTGTACAAGGTTTATGCAGAGAGGTTCCAATGAACCTCCTTGCCATGATGGTGCCCATGCTGTGGGAAGGGGAAATGGAGGATGTCAGACTTGATCTACCTATAAACAACTTTTTGTGCTTAAGTAAGTTTCAGTCTACATGTTAGTTCAGTAACCAATATTCTTACATTAAGGTATGACCCGGGTGTTTTTATTCCAAATAATAAGAACCCATTCCGATTTTATATAATTCAATTTTGGATTGAGGTAAACAAGAATGAGTTGTACCTAATTCAGAGTAAAAATGTCTACATGGTAAATCATTCAGGAACTGCTGCTGCACTTCAGTTTCAGAGGTATCATAATCCAAGTGAACTAAAAAATGCGTTGACAAACATGAAATATGTTCCACACTTCTACTTAAAATGGTACAATCACTGTGCAGAGAAAACCCCAGGAATAGTAACAAGCTGGCATTCGCACTTATCTTATAACGAGAAGAAAAGTTGGATTGACTGTTGGCAGTTGCATCTTTATATGTATGAATTATTGTAATTGATTTCTTTTAAAACCCTTTCAGAACCATTCCCAAATGCAGATACAAATGGGCTGACTTTAATTTATAGAAAGGTGGTTTTGTAGCACTTAGGCCTTGTAAAAGAGGTTCTGTGTTTAAATGGAAGCTGAGCTGTGAAGACCCATTAAGCAGAAAAAAAATATAGTTAATACAGCAAAGAGGCTCCAAAGGAAAATATGCAAGTTGGGCCATTATGCAATGAAGGTATCACAACCGTGCTCATTATACCACAACACAGATTCCACTAGTAGCATTTCAGTTGCTCTGTCCTTACCTAAATGCGAGGCTTTGTATGTGTATCCGTTTGTCAGTTCTTCGCAGAACAAAGGTGGCTGAGCTGCAATTACATATAACATCCAAGATAAGAGCACCATGAAAACCTAGTTACCAGATTTCCCATGTTTGTGTTTACAATATCATAGCTAAGTGTATGTTGAACTAGACTTTTGTATTTCATTCTTTCATAAAAGCACAAGACAAGAGGAAAAATATACAAAGTAAAAGAGGCAAGGCAAACTTCTGTAAAAAAAAATCCCGCAAACTGTGCAGTCACATGAAATTTTGTACAAAAATGGGTTTATCTTTAAAAGGACAAAGAAACTTTACTTTTTCTTAGTGAGCTAATTGTAGTTTTACCTTTGTGCAAAATCATATCTGTTGGCACACCATTTAATTTTAGTACTGGAGTTTCGGATTCTGCACAGTTATCTGTGATGACAGGACTAATCTTACAAAAATGAAAAAAGAAAAAAAGGCAAGGAAAATAACAGTTTCATCACTGACCTTGCTCTTCTTCCCATTTTACACAAATTTTTATCAGCTGGCCTTATCAAAGAAACATGCAGTAGCTGATTGGAAACATAGTATTTTGTACCCAGCTGTATATACAAGCAGATTTTCATAGCATTTTGTTCACATATCCCACTCAAATGTATTGCTCCTATACAGAGTCCAAGATTAAAAACTATTTTTACTAGATTGGATTAATGCCTTAGTAATGAATTCTCTAGGCTGTTCTAGGCCCAGAAGACATTATAGCCTTCTGTTGCATCTTTCATCTTTTACATAGAAAAGAGGAGTTTCATAAACGCTGTGGAAATGAACAAACGACATAAGGTGAACTTACTCCTATTTTAGCACAAATATTTACGGGTTTTCTCCCTAGATTTCCCTTTCACGTTTCAAAGTGCCTGACTTCGAGTAGATAAAGGGAAGTTAACATTCACATGCACATCCAGTGTGTATTCATATGCAGACCTGCGTGAACACCAGAATTCCTCAGCTCTTAGTTACAGTGCAAGAGCTCAGATTTACAGAACAGCATGCTGGAAACTATGTTTTTTTGAATCCTCTCTCTGACAGTCAAAGCTGGAAATAAGGAATCGTGAGTATTCTTTCCCAGTTTTGTA
Organism: Corvus cornix cornix; assembly: GCF_000738735.6. Classification (NCBI taxonomy): domain Eukaryota; kingdom Metazoa; phylum Chordata; class Aves; order Passeriformes; family Corvidae; genus Corvus; species Corvus cornix. The sequence goes on along the minus strand of NC_047057.1, from coordinate 49,682,888 downwards.
TTCTTTTCCCAATTTGAGTATTTTGAAACCCAAATACAAGGAAAGCACCTTGGAGTATCTGTATTTAGTTGTAGGTGGGTTTTATTGCCTGTGGCTGGTTGTTTTTAATCAAATCTGATAGTACCAGATTCTTGTTTCTGTTTTTACTCTTTTGCTTTGGAAGTGACTTTTGAAAAGTCCTCCCTGGTAGCATAAATGTGTGAAATATGTCATTACTCTTCATCCCAGTCTCTTGTATGATTGATTTGAGAAGTATCTCTCTGTCTGACTTGCAGCTAGCAGAATTCCCCAGAGCTGTTCACAGCTGGTGTGATTCAGAGAAGATTTGAAGGTACTTGAAATTATACCAAAGACCAGTTTTAGAATAATAGTCACAGGATTTCACAGAGCCCAAACATGGTCAGATGCCCACTTGATCCTTCTTGACTGATCTCAGAGGATAAAGATTGTAAAGGGCTACACCTGCATTAAAGCAGGTGTGTGTACATGTGCATAGATTCCGGAACAAATTCAGAGGTGTACATTTTTCTCTTTTTCTGCCCTGTATCCATTTATCCTTCAATGAACCTTCAATCTTAGTGCAAATACGCTGAACACAGTTCATTTGGTGTACTGATATGGTGTATTGATCATAGTGGTCTGTTGCAGCCCTCAATTTTATGAATTCACAAAGTGCAAGCTCCACCTGTATGCAAAAGCAGATCCCTTGCTTGCATACACACACAGGCACAGTGGGAACAGGGTTGGTTTTCTGATAACCACATACTTGCAGTAGACCATATATCAGTCAGTGCTGAAGTTTACCAAGAAAAGATGAGAGAAACTGAGAGGCAGTTAGCAAGATAAGGTATGAGGAGATTTAAAATAAAGTAGTATAGAAGGAAGTGGCTACATTTTTCATACTTTAGTTGTTTGTCTGGAGGGCTTGAGAAGGAGCTGCTCGACAGTTGTGCTAAAAGAAACGATTCAAAGCAACTTCCCATCAGGCGGCATTCCTCAAGTGTCTGCTCTTAAGGAGCAGTCAGGGAAAATTCATTCTGTAGGAAACAGTTAATGGGGCTGCATTACCGACCCCGTATTGCTCTGTCTGATAGAGAGACAGCAGGTTCACTTTGGCGGCTCCAGAGTCCTGATCAGTTCAGATTAGGAGCCCATCATCTATCTGGCTTAATCAGGCATGTTTAGATATATTAATCGTGATTAGAGGGGTGTAGTGCAGGGAGGGAGAAGAAATAAGGAATGAGGTTACTTTTCGCTAGCTTCAAATGGAAGCTTTGCAAATCCCACTGAGTCAAAAGGTGCTCATCAAAGGAAAATTTAAATCCTGGAAAGGAATGTTTTGTTGAACACTTCAGCACTGGATTCAAATCACTGAAGTAGAATCTCTTTTCCTTTCTCTCCCTTCTTTTCTCCATCTACTGTCTTTGCATGCAGTAAAGAAGAAAATCAGCAGCTCATGCAACCCACATTGATTTTGGCTTGATATCCCTTGCTTAGCTTGTCTGTAGCTCATATTTTAAGTGTTATTTCAAAATTAGCCATAATTGTAATAGCCTAGACTTCTGACTCCTGTGTTCTTGTCATGCTTGTCTTTCAGGGATGCACGGGGTACCATTGAAACAGCTTCTAGGACTTACTTTGGTACTTGTTAGTGTTCAGAAGGGATGGTAATAAATTCTAAGGACCGGGAAGATGTTCTTTTTTTGATCAGTAGCAGTGCTTTTGTGTTTTAAGATTTGAACACTGTAAAGAAGAATTAGCACAATGTATTATATAGTGAGATGTGCCAAATTTGATGCTGTTGTAACTTAGTATAGTTCACAGATGATGATCAATTGATTAACACCTAAGAGTCTCTGAAAGAGACCAGCAAAGAGAAGAAAGATTTGGCTCCGAAGAGACCAGCAAGGAGAAGAAAGTTTTCTTAGACCTCTCTCTATGCTGAGGAAGATCAGAAACTAGCTCTGCTGGCGGAAGACTCCAGAGCAGAGGTCTGGCTACAGGATCTATGGTCCCTTGCCCTGAGTAACTGGCCCTTTTTTGCTCTTAGGTGAGATGAATGTAGGACAGGCTTGGAAAATGTGCTGTTATGAGGAATGTATTCTGTCCCTCTTGTTCTGTGGCTTCCAGCCTTCTTTGGGCTTGCAGATTCGTCCAGATTTCCAAGTGAAAAGTACAAATTCCTGTGTGGTGAACAGAGGCCTCCTTGACAGTGAGCTGGATCTTCTTTGGTCCCAATAGCCAATCCTTGAAACCCAGTTCATGGGCCTAAACTGGAAACCTCTGACATGGAACACTACAGAACACAGCAAGCATGCTTTGGCTGTATGCCATCAGAGCAGCTGGCAACACAGAAGCTGTAAGGCAGTTGTTCCTGTCTGGACTCTTGGGCAGCAGTTAAAGAAAATCTATGGCAATCCAGAAGAATTATTTTGTAGTGAAGAAAAATAAGTCAAACTTCCCCCTTTCTGTTGTAATCTACTCCTTCCTCCTCTGGTACTCCAGTCGGTTCTGTGACAGTTCAATTTTTGTGGTCTTGTAATTGCTGTCAAGATGATAACCTGGGATGTCACAAGACCAGCTCAGTGTAATCACCATACAAATGCAGAAGGTAGAGAACCTGACTGATTAGTATCAAGAAGCTGCTAGAGAGACTCTAATAATTCAGTAGCAGGAATTATGGAGTAGGGGATATAGAAGAAAAAGTTGGCAGCTTTGAAAGGATTTGATGAAAATATTGAATTTCATCAAGTTTGGCAATACTTCTTTAGAATAGGAAAGTAGAGGCCATAAATATAGCCATAAATTTCCAAAGAAAAATCTCTCAGAAGTGCAGAGATGCTCCTCAGCTGAAATGGTAGGGGGTATCTTTGGAGATCAATTAGCAGAATGATGGGAAGCATTGTATTAATTAAATAGCAAATTAACGCTGTTGTTCAGAATTAAAGCCACATCTCCTTGCAATAAATGGTGCTATGTGGATGGGACCAGGCAGTTAAGTTGTACACTCTCCTGGTTGGATGCACAACCATAGAATTAGAACAGTACTCTTACAGTTAAAGCTTATTCTTGCAAGAGAATTGGCTTCACACCTTTAATTGAAATAATTGTACCACTTGTGCAAGCACAGTAGGCTGTAGTCATATCAGCTAAACTGAATGTGGTTTGTGAGGGTGATGGTGACAAGATCAGCACTAGAATAGCAATAGCTTTGCAACTGATGCTGATGACTGAGCTTTTTGAAAATCCTGGGACATGATCAAAGAGGACTGTTGCAGGTGAGCAACAAGACACAGAGCTTTCAAGACAATTTTCGCTAACAGGAAGCAAAGCAAATTGGGAAAGAGCTCTTCCCAGATCAGTTCTTAGAGCTCTGCAGGGAAGCTTTTATAGCACTGCCACTCCTGTGCACTCAGTCCTGAAAAAATAACTGCCCACTAATGACCTGTCACTGTGGACAGCCTGAGCAGCTGTTTGCAGAGAGCAAAGCTGTGAGAGGATGAATTGCTCTGTGTGCAGCATATCTGAATGTGGGAACAGGAATAGATGGGAGATTGGGAAAGACTAGACAGCTTCCATTCATAACGTTCAGCTTTATGTGGATTTACAGTCCTGATGCTCCCAATTCCACAGTTGCTGAATTATTACTTACAACAATTACTTACAACAATTGAAATCTCCCTTGTTTCCACACTTTGACTTCTGTTTCCCTTGTTGACAGTGTTACTTTCTGGAAGCGAACTAAGAACATGGGGAAGTAGTTTATCTTGAGGGTAACAAAACCAGGCCACTTAATTCTTTATGTATTATCAACTCAATTCAGAATAGACAAAATACTTAATGTATATGTTTTGTTGGAAATAACCTTTTTTCCTTTTTCTTTGCTTTTTCTTTTCCCTTTGATTTTCTTTCTGGCTGCCTGCATGCTTCCCAGATAGAAACTAAAGTGAATAAAATGTCTTGGAAAAAGATTCTTCTCTTGAAAATTTCAGGCCAGCAAGAAATTACTAAGATTTTTGCGAGACAGTGTGTTCTTAGGCAGTTTTCAGACATGTTTGCAGATGCATCTATTTTGGGTCACTCACCTAACTGCAAAAGCAGGTGTAAGTTTATCTGCATCAAGCTTTTTAAATCCAGGTCTTCTCAGACTGTATCATAGCCGTGGTTTGGCCATCCTGTCTGGATTGTGTCAGTAGTAGATGATGACAAAGAAGCCTGCAGCAGGTAGTTGTGGAATAACCTTTCTGCCTGGGCTGGGTTTTACCCAGTTGTCTGGTAGAGATTGGCTAAAACACAGATGCATGGAATCTGATGTCCTTCCCATTAGGTTTGTTTCCATTACTTATGGCTGAAGTATCTGGATGTTTCTGCATATTTTTCAGCATAGCTGTGATGGATGTATTCTGCAAGGTGAAGAGGTTAATGTGTTACCGTAACTGTGACAGAGGAGGAATATAGAAATGGAGAAGAAAGAGAAGAGAGTTATTCCCTATTTGATCCTATTTCCTATCCTTTCTCAGTGTTGGGAGCTTGCCAGTATTGAGTGTTTTGTTTATAGTATAGAAAGTCCCATCTCTTATGGCTTGACATTTAGTAGATTTAATATCATAATGCAATAGTTCTGGATACATAACAGGAATCCATGCAGTGCTTTGTGACATTGTCAGGCAGCGAGCATGAGTGACAAGCCACCAGCAGCGTTCTTGCTGGGGGGCCCATTAGATCACATCATGGTAGAAAACAGGGAAATCAGATCATTCCAGTGTGTAACGTAATGTAATCTGCCATGCCATTCACAGACCACAAGAAAGCACAGAGCTTAAACCCAAGAAGACTGTGGGGATTGGTGTCCCACCTTCCTATACAGAAATTTATATTTCTCCTGTATTGATAGCCACACATGAATCTTTTCACTACATGGCAAGAGTTAACTGCTGTACTCTTCCTTTAGCCCCCTGCCTTCTGAACCTGTATATTTTTTCAGCAAAATAATTGGTGATTATCCCCTTCAGAGGGAGTTTTCATTGTATCTACCCCTGACTGGTCTGAGTCCTTCATAATTTTCACACTACCCCTATTTTAAGTTGCAGATATTCCAGGGAGATTACTGCCTCCCCAAAAGGCAGTGTGTGCGTGTGGGGACTGCCACCTACCAGCCTGCTGCTGGACCAATTGTCTTGGACTAGCACATTGTGGTGTTTTTTGGTAAAGTGCCACAGCTCGTGAGAAAGGTCAGGTTAAAGTTCCTCACAGTCTGTGATGCTGTGCCCAGCAACAGCTGTTTGGGGAAGGAGAGTAAGAACAGGATAAGTACATGTCAAAGCTTCTTTCCCTATGGCCTCCCAGATTCTGACATTCTTGGAATGAACTCCTAGTGCTTATGTTATGAGAAATGATGGATTAAAAATCTCCTGTTTAGCTCTTCCATGATTCTCTTTTATTTCTGACATTGCTTTTGCATTTATCCCTCTGACAACTTTTTTTAAGGGTGAAGGATCGCAGTTTTTTACTTGGTCCTTCCTTGTTCAGAAAATTCCCGTTCCTTCAGTCATCTTTCGTAGCTTTCTATCTGCTATTTCTAATGCTACTGTCTCTGTGTTCGAGATGGAGGGATGAGAACTGGCTGCTGTATTCAAGTGACAAATATTCAAGCAGGTGCCCCAGGGACTTGTACAGTGGCAAGATGGTGCCTTCTGGTTTGTTTTCGATCACTTTCCAGACACTTCCTAACCTGCCTTTTTGAATTCCGGCTGACACTTTGGTAGAACTCAAACAGCATCTCAAAGGTGTCTTTCCTGAGTGGTAATTTCTAATTTAAGTTCACTGCTGTGTTCTTAAACACAGTGGTAATTTCTAATTTAAGTTCACTGCTGTGTTCACGTAGTTATGTTTGTTTTGTCCTGTGTCCATTGCTTTTGCTGTCGTCAGAACTGAGATTCATCTTGCATTTCAACAGTATTTTTAAAACCATCTGCAAGGCTTTGTGATCAGATTTAATTTGTATTACCCTGGATTTTTTCTCATCGGTAAGTTTTGTCATTTCGTGTTTTCCAGATCATTTATGAATGTTTTGAACAGCACAAATTGTTTCCTTTTAATCCTCTATAGGACCTTCCCTCCTATTCTTTGAGAATTTAGGAGGCTTTTTAAGAGTCTTTAGTGAGAGACTTCGTCAAAAATGATGTAGAAATGCAAGTTTTATATCAAGTGATCACCTCTATCCACATGCTCATCAGCTCCTTCAAAGAACTCAGATACGTGCCATACAGCTTCCTTCTACAAAAGCTATGTGATGAGGAATTGATATGTTATTTCTCTCTTAGGGCCAGTAATTCTTTTCATCATTATTCTTTCTACCGATTTCAGGCATAAGGAAGTCAGACCTGTGCCTTGCATCCCCTCAAAACACATCTCAAACACTGGCATTGTGTTTGCTGCTTTTTGCCTAGTACCGAGGCTGAGTTAAGCCTGGCATTGTATGCTACAGTTTAATTGCTCAGCCTTTATTATTTCATGTTCAGTTTGGATTCCAGTCAAGATTTCTAAAATATCGAATTCTTGAATTTACTCTTGTTCATTTACTGTTTTTTCCTAAAACCTTTTCTTCCAATTCTTCATCTTGAAATAGTTCCCCTTGCTTTTCTCTGCAAAGAAAACCCCAGTGTGGGGACCTCCTTGTATCCCTATGGAAGATGCATGGATGCAGAGAATTCATTTAGCTTTTGTGCTTCCTCCTTATCTTCTTTGAGCATTCTTTTTACATCTCAATCATCTGTCGGCCCTACAGACACACTCTGGCAGGCTTCCTGCTTCTGTTGTCTTTGAAAAGGATTTTATTACATGTTTTTATGTCTTTAGCTACTTGTTCCTCAAGATATGCTTTTTGACGGACTTACGGCTTCTCAGTTAACTTAGCTTAGTTAACTTATTTGGGTAGAACTTGCACTTTTTGAGTGACCCTTCTTTATTCATCTGTTAAACCACCCTGGGCTGAAGCAGCAGCCAAAGGCAGCTCCTTTTGAACTGACACCACCATTTTCAATATGCAGGATACCAAATATTTCTGACATTAGAGACTGGAAACTGTCCATGCCCCACTCTGTCCTGGGACAGACACAATTCTGTTCCTCTGTCCCCCATGCCCACTCTTGACTGTTGCCATCCACACACATGGACCCATTGCTGACGTGTTACGCTGATGCTGCAGGGAGGAGCCTCAGCCCTCCGTCTCTTCCGTGCCCTAGGCGGTAACGCACCTCCTGCTTTTGAGCAAAGTGCCAGCGGAGAGGAGAGCTGCTGAAAGGTATGGGCTGAGCGTAGCTCTGAGACTGGAGTGGGGGGAGCTGGATGGGACAAGGTACAAGGGAGGAAAGTGGGGTTTTGGAAGGAAAGATGAAGTACTGCACAGTAGTGGCAAAGCATGGGATCCCAAGGCCATCTTGTTTATCAGCTTTCACAACAGGGCAGTGCTTTTGCAGGACAAATCCCTATGCCTCTGCCAAATCTGACCAGCTGGAATCTGAGGGAGAAGGGAGGCAAGCAGAAGGAGGTATTTCACCACCACCCTAGTCCCCCCACACCGACCCATCCAGCACAGCAAAGATTTGGGATTTTTTGCTGTCACAGTATCATGCGGTACTGTATCATATACAGTATCATGGGGTCCTCTCTTTGGATCTGCTGTTGCACCAGCTTCCCATGTTGCTGCACAGCTCAACTCTGTCGTGATGGGAAGTAGCACAGAAGACATGGGTTCCCTAGGGAGATTAAGCACCATCCTAGCCTGGGGCATTTCTTACCAACTGCTGTTGGTTATCGAGTCCTGAAAGTTTGTTTGTTCTGTGAATCCAGTTCCTACGAGGCTTATTTTGTTTGTACACAGGTTCAACCCAAATGCTATGCATTGCCATGGGTGGTGGAATAGCCAAGACTTAAATGCAACATTTCTGAGTGTTGTAGTGACTTTCCCTCCCTTATAAATTTTATCCTCTTATCACTGACAGTCAGTGAAGCTGCTCTGTTAACTCCGTACCAAAAGGTTTGTGTTTTTGGAGCTAAATATTCCCATGCCACTTGTATGTGGCTTAGCTGGTGAAAACAAAGCTGTTATCTGCCACAGCCCTTCTAGATTACAGGTCCCTTTTCCATTGTTTCTGCTGAAATGTCATCTGGAGTTTCTGTACGGATGTTCAGGGTTGAATCCTGTCCCCAGTTGCTCATCAGTCAAATAGGTTGTTCTTGCAGAGCCCAACAAAGACACAGTAACTCATGCTGTATGTCTTGGTGCAAAACCTCAGTAGATGAAGCTTCAGACTGGAGATATGTGCAATTTTTTATGCTACAGGCATACAAATGAAAACTTTTTTTCATATGGCTCCATTAAGCGAGCACGTTGTTGTAATTTTGCTCTCTTTCTGGTGTAAATAGGTGAGGTTGGGGAAGGCTGAGGCTGGGCAGTCCCCGAGTGATGAACTCTTCATAGGTGGTGACCTTCCCCTGGCATTGTTACTGCTGAATTTGGAACCAACATGGTGTAGGGTAATGATGTTAAACTCTGGGACTCTGCTGTCAGACTGTGTTGCTCGCTGACATGTTTTAGGCCATGGCACTTTCCATCAACAGAGACACTGATGTTCTTGCTCAGGGAATGGCGTTCCACCAAATTAAAATGCCTACCTTGTGCTCTGAAAGCCATGCTGCTTCTCACTTTTCATTTTGTGAATCTTCTGTTGCACCAGTCCCACAGAATTGCTGTAATGTGCCCCTTGGATCTGCCCTGTTACAGAGGTGAACCACAGAGAAAATTCACCTGCATGCAGAAAGCCAGCACAAAATGAAGGGTACTGGTCAACTCACACTCGGAACTGAAAAATCCCTCTTTGAACATTGCGTATGTTTCGTGCTAAACTCTCTACAAAGGTGATTTTCACAGAGAACATTATGCACAGTCTAAAATTGTCCTTGGTTATCAAAAGCTTAAAGGAGTTGCACAATGCAGTTAAAAGCAGAATTTGTCGCTCTGTCTGCAAACTGCAGCACTGTCCTTTGGGATAAAAGGTGCTTGAGAAATGGAAGTTATGATAATAGTGAAAAATTACCTGTCTGTCTGTGTTGTGAGGTGGTGCTCGGAGTTGCATGCAGAGAGGGAAAGAATGGGTTCCTGGGAGGGGAGTTTTCATGAGGGCCCAACACTGACCCGTGTAGAGTGGGGATTCTCAAGTTACAGATGGAGGGAGGAACAGCTTCAGAAAAACAGAGCTGTTTTGAAGTTCAGGTGCTGAAAAGTGGTAGGCTGGAGTTCAAAGACAGGATTATTGGCTAGTGTTGCTTTAGGAGTTGGTGGGGGAAGAGCTTAAGGCCAGAGCATTACTGCTTTGCTGATTTATCAACACAGCCAACACTGTGGATGGTGTTTGAGCCACTTCTAAATCCAGCTGCTGGCAATGAAAGGCACATTTAATCCATGTTGTAGATTGTTTGAAGAGGTATCTGCCTCCTGGTCTCTCCCTGAGGCTGGGATTGCTGAAATTGAAAAGAAAGTGAGAGGGAAGCTTTTAACTGTTTCACAAACTCTTCTCCTTTGGAGGGGACCAAATTCCAGTAGCACCTTTAACATTTGGGATATTGAAAAATGAAAGGTTTTCTACTCTCTTGCCCCCTGCAGAGAAAACCCCCACTGTCTTGTCTGTATCTAAGGGACAGAATCAAAGACAGGATTTGTATTTAAATAGTTTAGTGTTAAAGTGTGTTCTTTTCTTCAAGCTGGGATTAATGGTCTGCACTTAGGAGTTCCAGGATCCATCTGCACTGTTGGCTCTGATCTCTCTGCAGCAGGCCACCACTGCAAGATAAAACACTGAAAAACAACCCTTATTAAAGTAATTCTCGTTTAGTCTATTTCTTCAATTGTCTTCCATGAAAGAGTATCATTGTTTAACCAGTTCCCTTAAGGGTTAATTCCCCTCCAATTTAATACCCCTATGCTCTGTTAGCAGACAATGGGGCTGACACTGCCTGTGGGGGGGTTACAGACTGAAGCTCCAAAAATGCAAGAACAGAGGCAGTTCTCAAATCAGGCCCAAGATGCACCTGCAGGGTAACACCAAACTTTTGGAATAAGAGTAAGACAGAGGGTGACCCTAATCTGCAAAAGGTATTAAAAGTAAGAATTAAAGAGCATCAGTAGGTTGACAGGGAGCATAGGGGGTGAAAATGTTTGGAATAGCTGGAAAGCTGGAGCCTGAGAATAAAGCACCAATGTGCTTTAGGGTGTTATGGTTCAGTATTGATGTGTATTGAAGGCCTAAGGCAGTAGGTTGGAACAGCAGGCATACAGTGGATCTCAGCTCAGCTACGTACTCAGACCTACATGGGAGGCCCTGACACTGAAGCAATCCCAGTTGCTCTAGAACAGATTCATGTTGAATAAGCAGAACTTTCTGTGGACTGCCAAAAATTTGCCTTGGTGCTTCATAGCTCTCATCAGTCACATGGATATAAATATACCTATAAGCAGCAAAAAAGAGAGTGCTAACAGAATCCACTAGGAAGCATGTAAACATCTTTTTATAGTTAGACGTGATTGTAACAAATCTCAGAACTAAAATCCAGTGATGTTATGACCCCTCTTGTGGATCACTTTATTCAGGGATCTTTAGTCAAGTGCAAAGGGACTCTGCAAGCAGGAAATAGACAATTTAGCAATAAATAACTGCTTTATACAGTTAACACACACAGAACCTAGTTAGGATTTAATGAAATATTAGGCTAAACATTAGCATACCCCTCACCTGTGTAAAGGGACCCAAAGATTCTTTGCAGGCATCAATCAGAAGTGAAGAGTCAACCTCCATGGTTGCCATCTGCCACCAGCTGGCTCAGGACTGATGGCACTGACAACTCAATGACCCAAATGATTCATGACAGGTCCTCAGCTAGACTGACTATCCCAACTAAACTATGGTTTTGTTTTTCCTCTGAGATTTTATATCTTCCTGTGTTGGTGGTTTTCCTCTGGAATCCCTGGGCTAATGCTGGTGCAGCCCTAGAGCTTTTGCCCTGCAGGCTTTCCCCAGCTCATTCTCAGCAGTTTAAGTTGTGCTGTATCAGAGCTGGGCCCTGGATCCTTGCTACACAGGTAGTTCAGTGCCTGGGTTGTGTGTCAAAGGAGGAACATTACAGCATGTATTGTGGAGAAGGAGGGTTACAGCAGCTTTTTGATTTTAAAGTGGCAAAGTTCTGAAGCTTGCTCAGTATCAACACTTTCTATTTTGGGGATCTTGTGTCAGTTCTAATAGACAAGAAATATCAAACCCTAAGTAGGGTTGTTCATTTGTTTGTACGGTGTCTTTCTAGAGCTTTCTGGTTATGAATGTTTTGGATCAGGCAAGTTGGCACTTCCTCTCAAGCCATAAAGACTGGGTGTTTTTTTAAGAATTGAGATTAGGTAGTGGAACCTGTGGCTTTAGGATCTTTGTTCCCAGATGAACCTACCTTAGAAATCGGAAAAGTTGCTTCTATATTGGAGCTGTCTGATGGTCTTCAGAAGCTGTGCTGCAAGAGCATCTGCCAGCAGTGCACTTGCTTAGTGTGGCACTGCCTGGCTATTTCTTGGCTTGTCACTAGCAGCCTCACTGCTGGGCTGTGGGTACATGACCCAGCCATGGGAAATCGGTAACTCTTGATTATAAAAATGGTCCTGCTGGGGTACCTCCGAGTAACGCAAGCAGGAAGTGGTGAAGGAGCAAAGCTCATCTTGCCACTTCCCCTGCCACATTGCTCTGGTGCTGAAAAGCAGGCTTTGGTTTGCAGGCTGTCTGATACATTCCAGACTCCTGGGTTACCAACGCTGAGGTAGGCTAACTCTCTGCCTGCTTCAAAATAGGAAATACAGCCTTTCTGCAAACAGTTTTTTCCTACCTGAAAGTTCTCATCACCCATGCTAAGCCATCACAATGAAAAAACTCTTTCAACCTTCAGTATTGTGGCCCTTGTCCAAGAAAAAAAATATGTATTTACTGCAGCCCTGTTTGCTTTGTCCACAATTTGACTCACTCTTGAGGTAAAGTGTAGGTACCTGCAGGGGGCAAATGCATTTTTCTGTTGCAGGACAGAGTCACTTGCTTTATTGGGAACTGTGACAGGATAATGGTTGGTCTATACATGTTTTTCCCATGAGATTGCTCTAGAGAAAGAGATCTGTTGGAATAAGCATACACTATAGGTTGCTTGTACTTCTGACTTCCAACTAATTATAGCCTCAGCCATGCCCTCTCTTCTAGCTGCTAATGTCTTCTCATGTCTAGTAACTGATGGCTGCCCGTAGTTGGTGCGTGCTTCTCCACAGTCAAATCACAGCACTGCCTATCAGCGTTCCAGAGGCTGGACTCCAGAATCCCAGCAGCTCATAGATATTGACAAGTATATACTTCTTCCAGCTTTGCTCTGGCCCCAAGACTCAGTATGGAAGCCATCGCCAAGTTTGATTTCACTGCTTCTGGAGAAGACGAGTTGAGCTTCCAGGCTGGGGATATGTTGAAGGTAAGTACAGTCCCAGGCTTGACTAAACAGCATTTCTGAGTCTGCTTCCAGATCTTCTTGTGCCTCCATTTGCCTTGGCAAAACAGTTGAAGACACATCTATAAACTAGGATACAAATGCAGGATACTCATCTCCCATAGAGTTTGCAATAGGACAACAGTTCCCAGGTCACTTGAGTCTGCGTCCGCTTTTCTTGATTTTATGTCCGTAAACTGTGGATTTAGTTGCCCTGCAGTCCTCTGTTAGTCATCAGGGAAAGGTAAGTACCTTTGCTGGGGCAGAGATCAAGATCTTCAGTAGACAGATTTTGAGGGTCCTGTCTGTTTTCATTGACCAGGTAAATCGTCCACAGAGACTACGTTATGATGACTATGTCTAAATGCAAGCAGGATGAGTTCTGTCCAGAGGGATTGCTGTCTTCCTTATTTCCAGCTCTTAAACTGTTTTAAAAACTGTTTAAAAGATAACCATTATCCATTACAGAATTTACTAACTTTTCACTGTTAGTAATTATTGTTAGATGCTGCAGGGGTTTTAGACAGTTACAAATAGAAGAGGAAAAGTCCATGAGACGGTCTGTTACACACATAATGGAATACTTCAAGAGGTCCTGGTCTAATAATGTTATACACACCCTTACAGGAATTTAGCAATGGGGCAATGGGAGAAGTAGAGTTGATCATATACAATACAGAGCATCTGGATGTCTCTTCAAACTTGATTTGTATGTGTTATGATAGAACAGTTCTTGTTAATACTGTGGAAGTCCCACAGATGAAGTCACTTGAAGTTTCACCGTAATTACTTATCCACTTCTCAGCCCCAGAGATTCTGTTTCAGTTGAAAATACCTGAGTATTACTCCTCTCTAAGGCCTTAACTCCTCCACTGTCCAAAGGGATGATGTACAATAATAGGATGTAAACCCTTGTTTGGCCAGGGAGACTTTGCTACCTCTCTGTTCAGTCACAAATATTCCAGTTAATAATCAGATATTGGGTGTCAGCCTTGCCTTTTCCATCACCACCATTTTTTAATTTTATTGGCCTTTTAATTCTTGGCACTTAGACAAAGATGATAGCATCCAGAACTCATTAATACCAAATTTTTCCAAAGATCTGTGAGAAGCTTCTGGAGAAATCACTGCCTCTCTTCAGAACAGATAAACACTCTTATTCCTAATTCTTCCCCAGTCAGTCCCTACTATCACATGACCTTTACTGATACCTTTTTTCTCAGGAGACTTCCATCAAGTCCCTGGCTGGGGTGATGGTGTTGACCAGATCACTTTTCTTTCTGTTCCTCAATTTCCCTTCCTGTAAAATCATTATAAGCTAGAGCTTCCTTCCAAAGTATGCTGGAAGCTACTGATAAAAAGTGTCAACACTACACACCAGTTTTATTATTATTACTTGTCATAGAGAATTCACTACCAGAAAAATCAAACTGCCTCTTGCTTTAATGTCCTTGAGGTGAACAAAATAATACCTTAGCCACCCAAGCCAAAGTAGCAGTAAATCAGCCAAACAGCTCTGTTCTGGCATAGGCACACATACATTCATACCCCATCATGAGCCCCCTCATGCTGCCTGCAACAACCTGCTGATTTATAAAGGAGATAAGATGAAGTATTGATGTAGAGATTACAAAACAGGAAACATGAGGCCCTCAACCAGCAGCGACAGGAGGAAATACACCCTCTTACCCCCCCACACATCCTTCTCTGAGAGGATGACACACTGAGAGAAACCTGCCAGCCCTGCAGTGACAAACAGCAGGTGGGTCTTTCTGGAAACCTCACTTCCAACAGAGCAGGGCGTGAGCATGAGCAGGAAGTAGCTATCATCCCCTGTGTTTGGCCACAGCAGTGAAGAAAGATCCTTAACCCAGCACCCAGGCATGAGGACAGCAGTGACTATACAAATAGGGAATTCCACAGCTTTCTATTCCTTAACTTTTCTGAATCCAAATGTTTAAAAAAGGCCTACGTGGCAGGGAAGGCAATGAAAAATTGGCTCCAGAGACAGTAACATCCTGTTGCCAATACGAAGCAGAATGTGCCTTAGGCTCCCAAAAGCATGAGATTGGCTCACAAACTAAGTATTATTACTGTTAACAATAGATTTCAAATTAAGGCTTTTCCACTTGCTTTTTCCTTCTAAAACTGTCATGGCTCATGCTTTTAGGCTCCTCTCCAAAACCAGAAAGAGCAGAAACATGGTCTATTTCATACAGCAGAATCCTGTCCCAGGAGTTGGAATGTCAAACAAAACACCAAAGACCACAACATTTGCAGTAAAATCCCAGTGTGGTTGTATTCCTGTCCTCTCTCCTCTAGCTTAGGGCTGTATCTTGGGCCATTAGCCAGGGTGCCATGAATTTGTGCCCTCCCTGGTCAGCAGTGAAGTTTCTAAGGACCATTACAGTTAACATTAATGTGAGGACACTTGAAGCTGCTCCAGTGTGTGATGTGGACTCACTTCCAGCTATCCTACAATCTCCTAAGTATAATAGGGTCTTGAAAACACTTTTTGCCTCCTTCTTTTATCTACCTTGGCATAGCTTGGTGCAGCTGAAGATTTAACCCTCAAGAATCTCTTGTGAAATGATGTGTGAGAGCACATGGTAACGTCTGTGCAGTCATAACACACACTGATACAGCTCTATATCCCTCCATACCCATATGGAGGAGGAGTTTTCACAGATATTTTCTTCTTCCCTTTTGAATCTGAGATGCTCCAGTACCAACTATAAAAGGCAGCACAGAGAATACCTTAAACCCCTATTAAGTCTTTCAAAGCTGAATTTCTCCATTTCACAGTCATCAGGGACACACGGACAGGCAGTCAGTCAAAGTGGTAAAGTTAACAAGCAATCTGTCTAATTCTGCTTGGGCTTTTTTATTGCTTGTTTGCTGTGGAGCGTCATCAGCCACTAACCTTGTTGCACTCTGGGTGGGAAGTAGAGAACGTGTACTATTTTCTTTTATTCTTACAAGGCATTATAGGTTTCTGCCAGAATCTTGGTTACTTTTGCTTTTCTCAGGAGACACATTTATTCCATCCGTTTCTCCATTGCAGATTTTGAGCTCCCAGGAAGAGTGGTACAAGGCTGAGCTCAGGAGTCACGAGGGCTACGTTCCTAAGAACTTCATTGATTTCCATGTTCCCCCGTAAGTGTCACAGAAATGGTGTCACCACCATGGCACATTCCCACTGAGTGCTGTCAGGAGCACATGTGCATGCACACGCAGAGGTCAGGACAGGGGAAGTGCTGGGTATAACATCCTGCACTTTGCGGCCAGCAAGGATTGCCATAATGCTACACACACTTCTGCCAGCACAGCGTATTTCTACCCCAAAGCATCCTTTGTTCTTTCAGAGATAAATGGATCTCGATGATCGCTGTCACTCCCAAGTGACTCTTTTGTTACTGCTGCTCAGAGGGATGCTGGGATGTGGTAGGAATTGCGTTTAGATGTCCTCAGAGAGAGGGAGAATAGTCATGATGTGAAGTCTTGGCAACAGAGACAGAGGCTAAGCACAAAAGGAAGAGCAAGAGATCTTTCTGAAAACGAATTACAAAAAGGAAATTCCCTCCCCCTTCGACTCTTAACGACACTGACTCCCTTTTCCCACCCTGCCGCTGCATTCCCTCCCCCCGCGCCAAGTGCTTGTGAGTTTCTCTCGGTGCGCTAGAGGTCAGTGCAATGCTGCGCGACCGTGACAGCTGGTGTTACTTCTGGATCGGCAGAGTTGATAGACCAGACAGGCTGCCCTGCTCTTTCTCTCTCTCTCTCTCTCTCTCTCTCAATCTCACACACACACACAAACAGATCTGTCAGAGGACAGGTGTACCTGCATTTCTCTCTTCCCCCTGGGGAGATGGCACTGCACTTTCAGAAAGAACTGATGCGTGTTGAAATGCATGTTAAATGTGCTCTCCAGCCCTATGCCATAAATATGACCATGCATGGGATTTTTACAACCTTTCCGTTAGCAGAAGTGCTCCCAGAAGCACCTCTCATTGTCCTCTTTTTTCAGAAGGGCTGCAGCATTTCAGGGGTGAACAAGCAGAGCATGCACCAAGCCCGGTACTTGTGGCTGTAATGCACTGATGCCCTGAGCAGTCATACTGGGAGCACACAGGGATTTTGAGGTTACAAATAAGTGCCTCTGTCCCCTTTGGAGGTGGCACTTACTGGCCTTTTTGGACATAAGCCAGCCTGCTTGGCAGAGCTGAAGGACATTATTAGTTTGCTGTGCAAATATGGGCTTGTACTTTTGGGCCTCAGGGGGATGAGAACTTCCAGTCAGTTGTTCGCTCTTTCACAGGGCTGTGGCATCACTCAGGAACACTGGCAGCTTCTTTTTTCACATGCATTTTTCTTGGGTTGCTTTCTTTGTGCAAGAGCTGCAAAGAAATATTTCCACTTTGACACTTTCCTAAGCATCAGGTCTGCACTTTGAAGCAGTTCAGGCCAGATGACAGAACTAAACATAGGGAAGAAGGCCGCCTCCTATTTTTGATTGATTGTTTTTGCCCTTTTCTTTCTTGTCAAGTAATCATTGAAACTGGTTATAAAGGCTCATTGAAATCTGATTTCCCTTTGCTAATGATACATAGGTATAATCATTGAAACTGGTTATAAAGGCTCATTGAAATCTGATTTCCCTTTGCTAATGATACATAGGTAAACTGTGATGATAATAAGAAACTCCAAAGTAGAAATTACAGACCTTAGGAAATTAACAGTCCTTCATTTTAATGCAATACAGGCTTAATTAAGCATTACATATAATCAAAGACTGCAGATTGTAGATCTTATTAGCTATGGAGTGGACATATGCAAATGTATGTAATTTTTTTGTTTCTCTACTGACATTGTATTCTTTTACTATTTATGGTGACTTTCTCATTATTAGTCCAGTGCCTTATGCTATCGTTTGTTATGGCTGGCTAAATTTGCATAAGTGTGCTTATGTATTCTGTGCTTCTGCAATTTTGTGGTATTGTAACTCTTGCAGGAACCAATTTATTAGCACTAAAACTTTCATGGCTTTCTTCTGCTAAAAATTTATGTGTCTTCCATGCAATATATCCATCACAGCCCAGTAATTTTCAATCAGTTTGCCAAAAAGCAATTTGATGTATCTGTCTGAGAATTATGTGTGTATATATGTATACATACACATTTGTAATTTAAGATTTCTTTGACTAACACCGTATTGTACTGTGCCTGTAATTACAGTTTCAGCTGAGTGTTGCTTCTTAGCAGGCCAAAACTTACACTGTTCTCATTGCATGTACATGCTTTTACTGCTCAAAGAAAACGGTCTGCATACATCAAACCCCTGTACCTTTGATATCCATGGCCACTGAGAGTAGCCATGTGGGCTCCTCTGATCCTTTTGTTTTCTTCCCTCCATCCTGCTTATTCACATTCTCCCTACCCTCAACTTTTTTATTCCTCACCTTAATTCACATTGTTATTCACATTGCCATGATTTTTCCCACTTGACAGCTGGTTTGATGAGAAGATATCCCGCCACGAAGCAGAAAACCTTCTCATGAGCAAAGGAGTTGGCTGCTTTGTTGTCCGAGCCAGTCAGAACTCTCATGGTGACTTTTCCATCTCTGTCAGGTATCTGCTTCCCACAGCATATTCCTGCTTCTTTTCCTGTTTAATGGTGTCCCTAGCCTCCTCTCGACAGGATTCCTAATGTGATGTAGCCTCTTGAGACGTTTCCATGCTGCCAGTCAGTGGTAGCGCTGCTGTGTTGTGAATGAGAACAAATCAGACATCTGATTCCCACATGTTTCTGCCTCTTTTCAAGTGACACAGTGAATGCCCCATTCCAAAGCTGCATCTCCTGGTGATCTCCTTCTCTGAAGGAGCTACAGCAAAGGAGAGTGGTACAGGGAAAGTCTCCCACAGTGCTTAACATGTATCTTCCATTTGTTTTAATTCCCTGACAGCTCTGGTTACTGAATCCAAGAATTCAACTACTACCTATTAAGAGATTACTATTACATTGTTAACTTACTTCCCACAGGTCGCTAAACAGCCATTGGACAAGGAATGGTTTTCCATTTCTTGCAGCCCAGCTGCATTTCAGCAACTTGCTGTAGCCGCATGCTTCTCAGAGCATTTGCTTCTAAGCAGAGCTCTTAAATGATGATTGGTTTCCCAATTTTCAGTCAAACAGTTGATAACCAGATTTTAAATTAGGGTCATGATTAACAATGTCTTTTCCAAGTGGTACTTGCTGATTCAGGCAGCTCAAAAAGTATCCAGGAGGAATGCAAGAAAACATTCTGGTTACATTTGCACCGATGAACACCAACAAATTAAGTACAGTCAGGCTCTTTCTCTGGCCCTGAAGTCAAGCAGACTGTGTGGCAGTCTGTCAGTGTGGCAGAGGTCAGACCTGTATGGCTACAAACTCTTCACCCCAGCAAACAGAAGAGCTGTATTCAAGCAGCTCCATGTGAACAGTTCCTGGGCTGTTCAGTCTTCCTGACTGTGGCCCAGCACTATCTAAGGGAAAGCTTTTCCATTTAAACCACAACCATGCTAACACTTAAACAGCTTGGGACTGTAGCAGTCAAGGATAGCATTCAGTCCCTGCCTGTCCCCATTTAGTTTATTTGTGCAGATGTAGCCTTTGAGAAGAGTGGTTTGAGTTCCTGGAGTTGCACAGAACAAGGAGGTGGGTATCAAAACCAGACCACATCTGGTGTAAAGAGGAATTGTACACATCAGACAAGAGGTGAGAGGAGGGGAGGTGCAGGGAGAATAAGGGGCAGAAGGTTGAGATTGTTGGTTTGGCTTGTAACAGCACTGGAAATTTCCTTTTTTTTTCTTTTGGATAGGGAGAATGACCTGTAGTAATGACGTTACACTAGATTTTATGCCATTTTAAAGCTTAGTGTGTGGCTTCACATTACACACCCCATGGTGTGTAAAAGTGTACTACAGGTCTTATAGTCAATGCAGACCAGATGTTAACAGGACCTGCAGAGGCTTTGGGTAGACTACAGTTGCACTTTTTCACCCTGGAAACTCCTGTGGCCTTTATTTCAAAAGAGAGACTTTAAAACCCTATGCTTTGTTCTGATAGTGCTTTGTGACTGGGCAGCCCTGGGGCACTCTGTGTTTGCAAATCAATGAGTCTTTTGAAATAGAGCCACATCTGGATCCAGTACGTACAAGGACTGCCACTGCATGACTTTCCAGAAGTCTAGATTTGGCCAAGCAAGAAGTTTTGGTACCCTTCTGGAAAAGACTTTTTCAAAAAAGGTAGAAGTGCAATCTGTTTGATGATCTCTTACTTTTCCATTGGGATCTAGGCATGAAGATGATGTGCAACACTTCAAAGTGATGAGGGATTCAAAGGGTAGCTATTACTTGTGGACAGAGAAATTCCACTCACTAAACAAGCTGGTGGACTACTACAAGACAGCTTCCATCTCCAGGCAGAAGCAGATCTTCCTAAAGGACAACAGCCAAGAAGAGAAGGTAAACACAAACTGTCCTTAGAAGTTTCTCAGTCAGAAACCTTTCTGTGGAAGAAGTTCATCCCATGAGAGTGTCTAGGGATGGAGAGGAGGAGAGTCTGTCCCTGGAAACCCAGACACATCACTACACTGGCGGGGCCTGAGACACAGATTTTTAGTGGAGTCAGTGGTATATAGAGTTATATAACTGAGCAGAATTTTTTGATTCTTCAAATCTGAATAGAAGTGCTTTGCTAAAGCTGTGCTAAGACCTCAGAGTTGAAATACTAAGATGCCAAGGAAAGCAGGACTTACCTCATTGAAATGCCTGGATTTCCTGAAAGCAGGTACAGCGCTGACTGGTGAGTTGTGACTAAGAATTTGAGTCTGGTTTCTTAGTGTCCTTGCACGCACCCTGAGTGCAACTACAGCTGCAAATTTGTCTGCTCAGAAGAATTGTCCGTCTTCTGCTACCAAGCAAACACAGGAAAAGGAATGTGGAGGGACAGAGGCAGAACCTGGAGCAGTTAACCTGGCTGTTAGGAACTGGAAAGTACTAGTGAGAAGAACATAGCAGATCTGGGAACAAGATGTGCCTTCAGGGAATGTATAGTTGATGTTTGAGAAGGCAGAGAAATGCCAGTCCAATGAATGCCTGGTTTTGTGCCAGGGGAACAAGCAAATGACATAGCAGAGACTGCTACACATTGCACTCCCTGTGCTGGGAGTGAACATGCCTGAGCACTGCAGTAACCAGAGTCCTGCTTTACTGGACTTTACTGGGAAATGGATTCTGGTGTTAAATTACCAGGATGTGCAGGCAGAGGCAAGGCACAAAGTACATGACCTGCTGGCTACAGCAGTAGAGTTTTATAGGCTGCATGTAGGTCATTCTTGCTGGCTCAAAAAGAGAGATAATACATTTTTCAGTCTGAAGAAGGGGTTTGGGTTGTTGTCTCTTTCTAGGCCACTTATACAGAGCTTTAAAAATGCACTAGTAAGGTATTAAAATAGAGACTCTGGGACTTGTAAGAGAGAGATCACAGTGATGAATAGTCTGGGGAAGGAAAGAGACTGTATGCATGTATATCAGTAAAACAACCTGTTTGGGCTGACTGTGAGCAGGAAGGGAAAGAGATGTATTTGCTCCAAGATGCAGACAGGCAAATGCAAGAACAGAACTCAAGTTTGCTTTGGCAAACTCTGTACATTTGTTATGGTGATGGGCACAGCAGGGTATGTTTAGCACTCATCACAGTGGGGTTTCTGTTACAATTCAAATTTCTAGATGCTACAGCCGTATGATAAAATGATTGTAATATATAGATTTCAGTGCAGAGACAAATGAAGTCTAAGGGCAGTATTTCAAGAAAGAGCTTGGCTTCTGTGCTCATCTTCACATCATTGGCCATATTTGCAGCCCAGCACATCTCAGTACTACCCTGACTTCAGATGGAGAGTGGCTATGACAAAGATCTAAAATACAGGATTCCTGATTTGTCCTTCTGTTCAGAGAGGCGGGATCTTTTACTTGAAAGAGTCTCCAGAATAGAGGGTAGTGGTAGTGATCGGTGTGCAATGATGGCACAGCTTTAGTCAAGAATGTGGTAGGAAGCAAAACCTGACCTCACTTTTGTGATCTTCCTTCCATCAGGAGAGGCGTGGTGGGAGCCTGGAACGGATAGGTCGGGAAGGATTCCACCTGGGAGGAGCAGCTGGAGAAGATCGTTCTGCTATTTCCAAGAGATACGTAGAGCATCCTATTCCCATACTGCAGCAGCAACAGGTACTACCAGGAACAAGGGGCTGGGACATCAAGCCCAGGCACATGAAACATTGGCTTTTATTGCTTGGTAGCAAGTGAACAGTCACTTTGTCAAAAATCTGCATCTCTCAGCTGTGCACACAAAAGAGAACTTCCTTCCTAGATGTTTCCTACTCCTACTCTCCATGTGTCTGGGCCAGTTTGTGTTGATATGACTTCAGATGTGTGGTCACATGGCTACTTTTCTTTGAACTTGATTTTGTCTCATTCTTCTTTGGCTAATTTGACTACTAGATTTATAGGCTTGCTTGCTGTCCTTTACACTGTGGAGCAGCCCAAGAAAAGATAAAGTAGTGAGTCCTCAGATATAGCCAGCTGCATCAGCATCACTAACTTTCCACCAGCATAGGGGACAGAGGAAGAGCAAAGAGTGGGCAGGACTGGGTCATCATAACTCCAGATTGGCTAAAGTCCCCTTGGCAAGCATGGTTTTTCATCTGTGAGTTAGAACAACCTTAGTTTTTCTCCAAAAGTCTCAGAGACCAAAAAAGCCCCTATCTGACTGTTTTTCCCAGCAGCTGTGAAAGACAGCTGAGGACAGTCAACTTTCAACTCCTAAGTAAAATCCAAAATAGAACAGTCTAAGTTAACCTCTTCCATGAGGGTCATTGCTTACAGAACTGGAGCACAGGGACTGTGTTGGAAGCTGACATCTAAAATTACTTATTTGGGGGCTTTCCCCTGACTCCTTGCCCACTAATGACTCTTAAATCCCCTCATTTATACATCTCAGAATATACATATGTCAGAGTTTAATCTCAGCTGGCAACTAAGTACCATGCAGCCACTCAATCAATCCTCCTCCTGCTGGTGGGAGTAGGGAGAGAATCGGGAAAAGGGTAAAACTCGTGGGCTGAGATAGGAACAGATTAATAATTGAAATAGGGTAAATGATAATAATAATAATAATAGTCATTATTATTATTTTCTATTTTTTTTAAAAGGAGACAACAAAAAGAGAGAGAGGAATAAAACTCAAGAAAAAAAAGTGATGCACAATACAATTGCTCATCACCCACTGATTGATGCCAGTCCCTAACCAGTTATTGACCTCTTCTGGCCAATTCCCCCCAGTTTATATACTGGATATGATGTTCTAGAGTATGGAATATCCCTTTGACCAGACACTGAAAAGTCCTTGATTTAGAATGAGCCAGTACTTAACAACAACTGAAACATCAGTGTCTTATCAGCAGTATTCACAGACTAAATTCAAAACACAGCACTATACCAGCTACTACAAAGAAAATGAACTCTATTCCAGCCAAAACCATAACAACACGACTTTTCTCTTGCTGTTTTCTTTCTAGGAAAGATATGGTGGGAGTCTGGACAGGAAAGATATGCTGCAAGGACTAAGGGATCATGGCCAAGGAAATGCAGGAGCTATGCAACGGAGACACACAGACCCACTGCACCAGCAGACACCGGTAGGTGATGCACCTGGAAGGCCTCATCTCCCCAAGTCAGTGGGGGATGGTCCTTTAGCAATGGCCAAGCAGTCTGGACAATGTCACCTACATGGAAGTTGCATGAGGAGTAGCATATTATGCCTGCCAGGACATGTCTTACAAGACATTTCTTAGTCTCAATACTCTATCCCCGCCACTTGAATCTGCTTCTGAGACACTCTGAGGGTAGGACTACAGCATTATATGGGCATAGTTCTGGTAACTGCTCTCAACGTCAGTCTTATGCAGCCTCAGTGGAAGAGGGAATTTAGCATGAGCTCAGCAAAATAGGTATCTGGGACGTTGGAATGAGCACAAGCTCACCCATGGATTTCAATCAAGCATGAGTCCAGTCCAGCAGAAGACATTTCTGAAAGCCTAATGACCTCTTCTAGGAGAACCTCATGTCCATTAATGCAAAGGACTTTGAATTATCTTTGCCACCACAGCCAGGCAGTGACTGATGTCAGTAGCTATATGTGCAGATTTTTTAAGTTCTATGGAGATCTGCCTCATGATACTGTACCATGCTACAGTGCTCCTTCTGTCTTTCAATGCACTTGTAGTCACACTGTCTCTTCCACTAATTTTTTGCTGCAGTCCTGAAAAGGTCTGAGATCACTCAGCTCTACTTGTCGGTGCCTGGCACATCCTCTCAGACCTACTTTGCTGTCAAAGCAGGACTCACCTACCTGACACCCTTGGCTGTCAGAGCCTCTTAGCACAGTGGATGTGGGCATGATCCAGATGTGTCTCTGCAAACATCTCAGACCACTCCCCTACCTGGATCCATACCTGGCACTTGACCTTCAGTAACTATCTGCTCTGCAAATTCCCACTGTGTGAATGCCCACATAGAATATGGTGTCTTTCTTTGCCTCAGCCTGTTATTCCACTGCCAGCTCCAAAGTATTTCCCCATCAGCTCAGTGTAACCTAGGGCATGCTCCTCTTTCTTGAGGAAATGCACACCTTAGCCCACAACCAGAGAATCTAGATCCAAGGAGAGAAGGGAAGGACAGCAGACCTTTCTCAAGTGTGAGTGAAAAAGAACAGATTGGATTAGGAGATTTGGAACATGTTAAAAAATAGGGGCATGCCCCTTTTTTTTGCAAAATCCCAAATCTTTATTGTAATCCAGCTCAAAATACAATGGTTTTTATCTCTGAGAGGCTGTGGCAATGAATAACAACATGCTCTTGCCTGCCACATCCCATCAGTGATCTAGAAGCCACAAATCTAATTATAGGAAGGCCTATATACCCAACCAAATAACTAGGAGCCAGGTCTAAGCAGGGCCCTGAATGGAAGATTTATCAAAAGTTAGTCTGTCTTCAAGCAGATCATTTCTTCTGTCCCTGCCAGATATACCTCCTAAATTATCCATGCCCCGTGGTTTGGATGCCAACAATTTCCCAGAAAGAAGCCCAAGCTATGTCCTTTAGAACATGATTTCTGGCCAAAATGGGAGACTGACTGCAAAGTCTCTTATGATTAAGCTCTCATAAGAAAAAAATCTAACCATAGTGCACATTACAGTGCACACCCCAAATAAAATGATATACCCAAACAGATCCTAAATCCTTTTGATCTCAGGGGCCTCACCTTGGGTAGAGTCTGAAGAAGATTTAAGACCCTCCCCTATGCCACAAAAGTACCTGAAAGAGCAAGTATCCTTCTTTATCCTTCTTTACAATGTTCTCTTCTCTCACCTGCGTGCTGGCTCTCTCAGTCCTCTGCTGGCTGAGGACACATTTTGATACCCATACCAGCACCAGGCCAGCTCCCAAGAGGCATTCCCTTATAATTACAGCCCAGCAGGACTCAGGCAGGAGCCCTTCTGTGCTCCCAGAACTGGCTTCAGACATGGCTGTCCTGGCTGCCCTTACACGGCAGAGGCAACAGAGCCATGGGACCACAATTTCCTGGGGACCTGCTCTCAGTCTGACTTTTCACCTTATGGTGCAAATACCCACAAATACACTGAGGCTGCTGAGAAACCAAACACCATCCCTTGGGTGTCCCAGTAAATTGGTCCCTCCTTCCTGGCATCTTGGCCACTTCCGGGTTTAATTGCAAGTTGGTCTAAATTTCAGCACTGCTTGTTCTTGCTTAGTGAACATACTTGCTGGGGCTTAAGAGGGGTGACAGGAAGATGATCTCTAAGACTCTGGCTCCTTGTTCCCTGCCTGTCTCTTCTTTCCAGCGAACGCTGTGGGTCCGTGCCTTGTACGACTTTGATGCTATGGAGCACGATGAGCTGGGCTTCCGCAGTGGAGATATCTTAGAGGTCCTGGACAACTCCAACCCATCCTGGTGGAAAGGACGTCTGCGTGGGGAACTGGGTCTCTTCCCTGCCAACTACGTCACACCAGTTCTGCTGTGAGGGCACAGTATGGCCCAGAGGGCCGTGCTGGAGCTGCTCTTCTGACATGACGGGGACAAAGGAGTGCATCTTCCCTTGCCACCAGGACATACACTGTTTTTTGTTTTGTCTTAATTTATTGGCAATTGATCTTTTGAAATGTTGGTATGAAAGAGAACCCTTTGAAGAAGAATTTTTTTCTCCTATTTTTCATACTTATGAAGGGGAAGGGAGCAAAATCTTGGACTGTTCATGGAGACTTTGCTGGGTCCTCCCTGCCTTGTCACCTTTTGGCTAACTATTGACAAGTTGCTGCAATTAGGTTTGTTCTGCAGAAATGCCCCTGAGAAAAGTCAGGCTTCAGGTTAACTTCAGGTTCAGTATTCAAGTAGCCCTATCCCTTCATTTTGGATCTGGTAGCACTCATAGTTTCTTCAGGCTCCATTCCACCTTTCTTTCAGAGGCAGGAGGAATACC
Source organism: Corvus cornix cornix (assembly GCF_000738735.6). Taxonomy (NCBI): domain Eukaryota; kingdom Metazoa; phylum Chordata; class Aves; order Passeriformes; family Corvidae; genus Corvus; species Corvus cornix. The sequence continues at coordinate 49,656,732 of NC_047057.1, read as the reverse complement.
CATGCAAATTAAATGATCCTTGGCAACCACATTAATCCTTCAGTTAGGGAAGGAAAGTGAGGGCTTTAAGTTGAGGCAATCTAGACTTTTCTTAGTAGTTTCTGGCTTACCCGTCTCATACTGTGTGTATGAACTGTATGGATATACCAGATGAAGGGAAAGAATCCTGTAAACTTCTGTACAAACATACAAGTGATGAAGGTATGGGACAGCAAGGAGCAACTTTCTTTGCTTCTTCTGATAGTCCTGCTCTTCTTTCTGCACCCCGTAACAACTTACCCCATGTTCAAGCTGTTCTTTTAGGTACCTACACTTCAGCTAGATAGCCTGATCAGAGCAGATCAGGCCCTTCAGCTGAATTAGTATCCACTGGATTGGATTGCAGTTAACATCCCTCAACTGGTTCCTTTGGTAGAACTGAACTGGGGAGGGATTGGAGAGAAGAGGTTCCTCTGGTTTAGTAGCAGAAGTTCTTTCCCTGAGAACTTGCTGTGTTGAGGATCACCGTGTACACAACTCTGGCTTACTAGAGAAATGTCTCATCCAACAGGTTAAGCTGTTACTTTACAGTATGCAGAGAATAAAGCTGTAGCCATCAATTAGTCTGTTCTCTGTTCCAGTTTCTTTTGGATAAAATAAGGTAAATGAATAGGTTTTCAAACACTTGCTGAGTGAATGCCCAGATGTGATAGAAATTTATTGCAAATGCACATTTAAAATGATCCAAACCCTGTGAAGGGGACTCTACTGCGTAACTAGTGCTCAGGCACGTTGATATTAAACAAGCTGCCTGAATTTTTCACAACATGTGGGACCTTACCAGTCAGCAAGGAGAAGTGATGATTAATCATTATTGAAAAAGAAAGAAAAGGCAAGTGAAAACCTCTAAAAACAAATCAGATTCAGCCAAAAAAACCCCAACTTATCTTTTGTTAGTCCCAGTGGGAGAAAAAGAACCCAGGAAATAGGTTCTTGGTGAAGTCCAATTCAATGTAGCTGGACTGAATAAAGCTTCCAGCTAGACAGAGTATTAGCACAAAGAACCCATTTTGAGAGAACTCCACCAAAAGCAGATTATTAATGGGTGAAGTAAAATGCAAGTATTTAACAAGGCATATAAACTCTAAAGAGAATAGAAAACTTAAAAGGACACATTAAAAACTATTGGCTACCACAGTGGTCCAGGGAATATGACTGCCTGGGCTGGACTTGGCCCTGTCCTCTTGCAGGAGCTCGCTTCTGGGCCTTTAGTGTCTTCTTTTGAAGGGAAGTCCATGAGGCTTCTTTTGGAACACGATACCTTATCATTTGTATGAGGGTGTAACCTCCGTGGCTCCACAGTTTGAAGAGTGTTTTGGTGTGATTTGCCCTTTCTTAACCTTTTTGTGTGTTGGTTGGTTTTTTTATTAAGGTAGTTACAGCTTTGGAAGAGAGAGGGTTAATATTCAGTGAAAGAGGGAGAGAGGATTAATGCCAGGAGGAGACGGAAGCAAAGAAACCAGAGACTAACAAAGGCAAAGGAGGAATAAAAATGATGAATCTTTCATATTCAGCTCTGGCTGAAACAAAAGATATGGTGTATTCACAATTATTCCCATCATGTCAAATCATCTTTCAATTAATTCCTTTTTTTCTGTATTAGTTACTTTTAAAATTAGAAGCAATGTCTCCTTTTCCTTTCCTCAGCACTCTAAAGACCCTCTTGGTAGTGAAGATGTAGTTGCACAAAATTAATTGAAGATAATGCACTTAGCAGTTTGATAGCTCTTCACGCATTTGAAACCCCTTTACAGAGATTAACTAATTACGCAAGTCTAAGTAATGCATTGCAAGTAGCCCCATGTTAACGCATGATTCATTTGAGGAAGAGGTAAATTTTCACGTGATTTTTTTAATTGATGTTTAAGGAATTAATACTTAAGGTAATTAGTATTAAAGGACTGCACGCTAATTATGGACAACATACCAGCACCACAGTAAAATCACGATTTCTCATTATCAGCAGCATCTAACGACAGCAAAACTACCAGGAGGAGACGGCCTCACGGCGTCTGTTTTAACTCCACCAGTGCCCTGCGCTGCTGCCCTGTGCAGGGGCCAAGCTCGGGGCTGCCATGCCCTGTTTCTCTTGCCTCTGCTTTTGGCCTTGCCTGCTCCCCCAGCAGAGGCAGTGCTGCCTGCGTTTACTGCACATGGCAGTAGCTGAGAGGCACAGGTGACAGTCTGCATTTTTGTACCCTCCCACAGTAAAAGTTGTTTTTCTCTCAGCAAAACAACAGTGCTAAGGATCATGGCTATTCCCAAGTCAGTGGAGACTCCAGATACAAGGGGAGGTGTGGGGAAAGTGGGGAATTTTGCAGGGGATAGAAGGGGCTGTACAGTGGAGAAGTTTTCTGTGCCCCATGCCATTTTCTGCCCATGAAATTCTCTCTCTCATAGATTAGGCCACTTAATAAGGAAAAAGAGAGACACTCCTCTCCTCTAACCATATATCCTGCCAACCTTCCTGCTCCTTCTTCCAACAGGTTTTAATTGTAGCACAATCCTTGTTAATATTGTGGTGATTCACTTACACCTCAGAGACTATTGCCCTTGCAAGAGGTACATATTAGCAGCCTAGGACTGGAGCCTTAAGGTGACAGTGCGCTGCACTGAGCTCAGCTGACATTTGTCAATGTTTCGGAAAGAACCAAAACCACTAGAACATATCCCAAGAGAGTGTGAAACCAAAATGGGGAGGAATAAAGAGGGAAACCAGAAGAGTATTTGGTTTCTTATTTTTCTTAAGCAAGAAAGACAGTTCATGAGAAAAGAAAATGTAAACAGAGATAAAAGTATGTGGGAAGGCAAGCATTATTATAACAAGTGAAACAGAGGAAGCTGGACTTGCACTTGGAAAAATAAGTTTGGTGAGCATAGCTGAGCTGTGCTTTCTCCTGTCTGAATGAAACTTTTGCCTATGTTCTGCTGCAAATCCATATTTTGCTTAGAAATGTCTCTGTGATTAATAAGGCTGAGCTGAAAAGAGTAAATTTCCTTTCACGTGAAAGATGTGCAGGCAGTTTTCTGTGCCACAAAAGAGAGGTCTCTCTGCATTGGCATCCATGTTTACTGAAACAGCTGTGCTCACTGGAGCGTGCTGCAAAAACCACAGGATCATGGCTGGTTCCCATTGGACTGCTCAAAGGTAAGAGCACAGGGGAGATGATCCTCAGGGCTGCCACAAAGTCAGCACCTGCTCAGGCTGCTAGGCCAGCCTCCCATGCCAGGAAAACAAGTTCATGGGTGGTGGCTGTTGTTTTTTAAATGCAAAGTAGTTCTCAGTTTCAGTGGGCTGTGCAAGAAATTTGAAGCTTTTCACAACAGCCACCTGTTCATGATTTTTTCCATTTAGCGGCACCTCTCATCCTTCCTCCCTAACAGGATCCCAGTGCTGCAGGCTCTTGAAAGGCCCTTTTGCCTTCAGCCCTTGTGGAGAGCAACCAAGGATGTCAGAAGTGAAAGATCCAGCAGCCAGGAATAAATGGATTGAGTAGCCTTGAACAGCAATGTGGCATCAGCTGGGACATTTTGCATTGCAGGAGCAATGCCCCAGCAGGTGTAGTTGATCTCAAGGCGAAGGGTGATCTCTACCCTGAGTGGGAAGCAGCAGGTCTTTAGTAATGTCAGTGTCACATCATAGGGGCAACAAGGATGTCTGGTGGGACAGAATTGTGGCCATCTGGGCTAGGGCTGTGCTCAGACTCTTGTTCTGCTTTTGCAGCTCTTTGCCAAGGAGCCTGGGTTACACCACACTAGGTGTGAGAAGTATTGGGCAATGCTGCCCATCCCTGCCCAGTGCAGCCCCAGAAGCCTCCGTGCACTGCAGCTGCAGCCCATCATCTTGCTTCCCCTACATCCCCCTCCCGGGCCCATGGCCCAGCTTGTGCCTCTGTACTGAGAGAAAGTGCTCTGCAGACATCTCATTTCAAATATTTGTTCAAAATGTTTGGCTCAGGTGCTTTTAAATGAAATTCCGTAGAGGTCAGTCAAAACCATTAGTGTTCCCTAGGTGGTCCAGGCAGTTACATTTACTGGTTAAAACATAGGCATGGCGTAAAGAGCTTCTGACACCCAGCCTGTCCTTGCTGCTGAAAACTTTGCATTTCAGTGGGGAACCATGAACTGAGTGCATGATAAAGCCTTTAATAGCACTGAAGAAGCGGGCAGAGCATTGCCAATTTCTCCAATTTTTTAGAGGCAACTTTCATGTGACAGAACTCATGAGCCTTAATTCACATCAAATGGAAAAGAAGTTTCTTACATAAGCAGAACTGCCAGCAGAAAACAGTCAATGACTTATCTGTGAGCTACAGGGTAGCAGGGACACAGGCAAGTGAAAGAGGAAAGGTCACTGACCTTTGCATGCAGAGAAAATTCAAAGCACGTTGTCTGCTGCCATTGTGCAAGTGAGAGGTGCTTGGCCCATGTCCAGCCTGCCAACATGAAAATGCAAAATTTCACAAATGGCAGGCATGCAGGAATCCTTGTAGACACGCAGAAATAAAATTAGCTCAGGCAACAAAGGGAGGAAGAAGAAACAAACAAATTAAAAGATCCCTAGGTATCTTGCGGCTTCTCCCCGCTAGTCCAAGCAGGCTCATTTCCACCAGGATTTATGAAAGAGCCATGGCGGGTTTGTTTGTCACAAACAAAAACGAGAGCAAAAATGGGGGGAAAAAAGCAGTTTAGGACTGGAGTCTACTACTATGCACTTAAAGCTATAAAATAGTGACAGTGTCCTGATATCATAACTGAAGTTTGAGTCTCTGTTTAAGTGGTGCTTCTGGGGAACCTTTCAGTGATGTCTATGATTCATGCACATCTATGAATTCTGTGGTTCTATATCCACCCACAGAAAAGGAAAAGAAAAAGGAAAACCCATGAAAAATACTGGGTACCTTCTCTCCTGATTTAGAGGTCATTTGCAATGTATCTTTTATATCTGTGCTGTACTGAATGTGTCATAACTTCCTTGTGCTACTAACCAGTCCCTCTCCCCAGTCAAATTCCTAGAAGAGTGCTATTGCAGTGCCAACAGGTAATAGCAAACAGCCGGAATCAGTGTTTGGTGCCCCTTCTCATGGCTGAATGTTTTCTGCCAGGGGTTTTTTGTTGTTACTGTTGTAGCTGTTGTTGGATTTCTGGGGGGGGGGGTGGTGTTGATGTTTTTTACAGCACACCAAAAGTTTGGTTGCAAAATGCTGAGTTAGACGTAGACTGCACCAGTATTTTAATTTTTTTTCTTTTTGTCTCGTCAAAATTTATGGAGAAAAAAAAATCAACTGCAAGTTTACTACCAGCACTAAGGGATTGGGAAACTGCCCTTTGCTCTGCCCCTTCGAGAGTCATTTTCATCAGAGCTGAGTGGGCGCGTAGCTCGTTCTGCATTAGCAGCTTTCCGCACTCACCTGGCAGAGGTGTGAATAAGAGGGATGTGCGGCAGCAGAGAATCAGCTCTCTGTAGCTGCGTATCTGTGTGTGTATCTGAGCTTGCCATTGTGAGGGCAGCTATTTGCGCTTTATCGGACGGAGATGGTCTGCTAATTACAATGGGCGTGATTTCATCAGAGCGGGTGAGTCAGTCCTTCAGCTCGCTGCCGCCCTGCACAAAGCCATCCACTGGTTTTCTGCCGGGGTAAGGAGTTGAGTCAGCGCACCGAAGGCTGCGCAAAGAGGCCCAGGGCCAGCGCAGGGCGAGCAGTGGGAATGCACAGCCAGGAGGGGAAAGGGTAAGACGGAACCTCCCCGTCCTGGCAGCAGGAGCTCTTAGATCACCTCGTCCTAGGCTGCGGACTCAGCAAAATGAAAACTTACCTGGCAGTGAGGTTGCCAGAAAGCCTTTACATGAGTAGGCGATCCTTTCATTAAAGCTCGTTTGGGAGACCGGAGTGCAGGCAGGAAAGGGGGAAATAACTCGGATCTGCTGTAGACACTACCTCTCGTCCACGGAAGCTTACAGAAGCTCCAGCTAAGCAGCTGTAAGAATTTTGGGTTGGTTTTGGTTTCGTTTGGGGTTTTTTTAACTGCAAATTAAAGCAAGGAAAATAATTTTATGATAGTCAAACTCTCAGTCATTCAAGCGATAATCAACATTAACTCTAAGGGGAATGGATCATACGCACCAGTTTTCAGGAGGAAAAGAATAAAAGCGAGAGACACCTCGCTGCCCTGTGAAATCGCTGAATTATTAGTGCCACTTGTTGCTGATGCTTCTTTTTCTGGGTGGGGTGCAGCTATCAGTCACGTTTATCGGGTTGGAGAGCATGACAGGGCTCACCAGTTTAAATCTTCAGCATCAGCTGACCAGAATAATAGCTGCATATTCTCATTTAAAATGTGCATGGCTCGTAGAGCACAGGCATTTCACAAACACTCTGGAACACCAGTCATAAACACCTTGAATTTAGGGCTCCAAAAGTAAGAGGTAGGGCTCCAAGACACACAAAGGGGTGGTTTGCATTTCCAAGAAAGGAAGTGAAATGAAATGAAAAATCAAGCAGTGAAATGAAATTAAATTAAATGAAACTCCACTGAATAAAATTAAACGAAATTAAATTAAATCTCAGGATTTCATTTCCGGAAATGAAATCAAAAATCAAGGAATGAAGTGAAATGAAATAAAACTTCAAGGAATGAAATGGAGTGAAACGTAACAATCAGGACATTTCCTTTCATGTAATGAATTTTCATTCAAGGAATGAAAAGGATATCAAAGAATTAAGTCAAATGGAATGAAACTTACAGGAAGGAAATGAAATCAAATCATGAAATGAATTTTCATTTCATAATAGAAAATGAAATCAGAAATCAGGGAATGAAGTGAAATAAATTGAAACTTCATGGACTGAAATTAAGTGAAATGGAATTAAACGTAACAAAATGAAAATAAATGAAACCTTGAGATTTCATTTCCTTTCATCAGATGAAAATTCATTTCATGAAAGGAAATGAAATGGAAAGGAATGAAATGAAACTTAACAGAATTAATTGGAATGACATTAAATAAAAAATTAAAAGAAATGTAACTAAATGAAATTAAATTAAAAATGAAAGGAAATGTAACAAAATGAAATTAAATGAAATCTCAAGATTTCATTTCATAAAAGGAAATAAAATTACAAATTTCATCTGATTTCATTTCATTACATTTCCTTTCTTTTTTTTATTTCATTTCTTTTCCTTTTATTAGATGAACTTTCATTTCAGTTCAGTTCATTTCATTCCTTCATGAAAACTTCCTTTTATTCCATGAAAATTTTTGTCATTTAATTTCATTTTTTGATGTTTCATTTAATTTCATCTTTGGTGTTTCATTTCCTTTCATTTTTCATTTTCACTTCATTTCATTGAATTTTCGTTTCGTGAGAGGAAATGAAATCTTGAGATTTCATCTAATTTTATTTCATTACGTTAATTTTCACTTCTTTTCATTTCATTGCACTTCATTTCACTTCATTCAGTTAAGTTTCATTTCATTTCATTCCTTGACTTTTCCTCATGAATTTTCATCTCATGATTTCATTTAATTTAATTTTGTTACATTTCATTTAATGCAGCTGTCTTTTGTATATGAGAACTTCACATGCATGTTGACCACTCGGTTACTTTGGGCGTGGCTGCAAAACTCTTTCCCATAGGATGTTTACTCCTTGTGTGGGCAAGGCCTGACTGGCTGAGCACTGCAATCACCTCAGCCTCCTGTTCGCATCGTGCCACTCTCTCCCTTCGCACTCCCACATCTGCTGGGACCTCTTGTTTTCATCATTGTAGCTTCTGGCGTCTTCATCCTGCATCCACAGCTTAAATCCTTCATTTGGTTCTTTAATTCATTCTACCGTGTTCCTAAAGTTCACCATCCCCATCACTTCCTTTCTCAAGAGTATGTAGATTTGTAGATTTGCTTTCCATTTCCTTACACCTATCGTGGACACGAGTGTTGTCTCTCTTTGTGTGTGGGGAGAGTTTGTTTTGTTTTTTAAGTTTTGCAGGTACTATTTTAGTATTTATTCTTACTGTCTCCAAGGTGCTGTAAGCACTTGGGAATGCTAAATCCAGGCCAAGACCAAGGCCCTGTCGTGCTGGCACTAAGGCTGTGCCCCAGAGCTCTTGCAGCTTCCAGCTGGTGATAAGGGGTGTACAGGCAAGTCAACAGGAATAGCACAATTGTAGGACCACAATTCTTACTGGGAACAATCATTTTGTCTCACCTTGTCAACTCGTAGTTTGCGATACAGGGCTAGGCTCCCCTCACCATCTGCACAGATGCTCAAGTCATAAACTAGCCTGGAAGTCCAGGTCACTCCTGTGGTATGAATGCTTGGTCCCAATTAATAAGGGATGAAGCAGAGAGAACCCGTGAGACGCAGGAATCCAGAGTCAGCAGCTTTGGCAGAACTTATGTGAAGTTTCAGCCTTGGCATCATTGTCCAAGTTTTAGGCAGCATCAGCCTGTGCTGACTTAGTCACAGAGCTCAAGCAGCAATTTGAAATTAAAAAGTAAAATATGTCAACCAGGGAAGAAAAAGAAAAAAGGACCTTTATTTTTCTAAAGCAGAAATTAGGAAATGCAGAAACTGACAGAGAAAACCAAATACATCAAGGACATAATCCTGACTGGAAAACCTAAAAACAGTAAAGGATTTTAAGAAAATTTGGAATAGGAATAACTCTAGCAATGATACAGACTTAACATTTTAATTGATACAGGGAAGACAGGGGGCCTTGAGTCCATTTCTATGGAATAAGCAATGTATGTTAATCTTGGCAAATTCTGTCCTATAGCTTTGTCCCTGGTCACTCCCAAAACACCAAGGGTGAAAGGAAGACAATGTGGAAATCATTTCCCTGGATATCTCTATGCTGAGAGAGGCTGTGGCAGGTTCAGAAAATAAGACAGGAAGACTAACAAAGGGGGAAGAGAGTATTTTTCATTGACCCATGACACCCTCAGTGTCACACTGAATGGAGGGCAATGAAATGGGGAGTCACAACGGCCCAAATCCTTACACAGGTCTTTATTTTCACATCAAGTTTATTTGTATGAATGGCATCTCATGCCCATTAATGGTATCTAATGCTTAATAGTTGCAGTGGAACTCCCTTGCGTAAGTGGGAATTCATTGTCTTACGGCACCTGAGCCTCTGACCCTCTGAAATTGGCTCTGCCAGACCCTGCGGTGTCCCTGGAGCCTCTGCTGTGGAAGGGCTGCTGTGGGGAGAGCACCACGTGGGAGGGCAGCAAAGCATCCTGTCCCTGTGGTGGAGGGGAGTTGCTGCACACAGGATACTCTGGTGTGGGCTGCTGACATCCTGGACCAAAGGTAATTACTCAGGTCTTCATTTTCCTTCTCTGACTTTCCCACTAATGTTTCTTCCATATTTCTATGGGTTTGTGTGTGCGGCGGCCTGTGGTCCAGCAGGTCTATTATTTTCCCATCCTGACACCTTGATAGGCAGTAGAACGAGTGGGATATAGCACTAAGAGGTCATTAGCATTCAAATAGGTCAGGGGCTCACCTGGGGGTTTTGCATGACAGTGTTTTCCCAACTTCTTGTCAGAAACAAGTGTTGATAAGCGGGAGGGCAGTCACCAGTGGTGAAACTGCAAACATGAAATCAAACCTTGGTGGTGCCTGGGGGCAAGGAGGAGCTCACCTTGCACATTGGCTCACCTGCAGGAACGGGAGGTCATGAAATGCTGCCCAGAAAATACAGTGTGCTGTGGAGAGCTGGCAGTTTGCTTCCTGCACCTCTCCTCTGCTGTCCAGGGCGATCTCACGGTCTGAGAATTTCCTTTTCTCGGGTGTAATATGCCAAGCGAGCATCTCTCTTCTGTCCTACACTGAGCTTGTGGGTCCCTAATTTTCAGTGTACACTAAAATGTTTGTGGACTACTGTGTGTATGTGCATGTCTATAGAGGACTCAGTTAGGGCCTGCTTAGATTTGTGGCTATATGAGCTTGTTAGGAATTTCATAATGTCACCCGGTGTTTCCTTATGTGTAAAATGGAGATAATAACACGTAATTACCTACCTGGCAGGGCTGCTGTGAGGACAAATTAACCAATGCTTGTGTGGGTGTTTGCAGATGAAAAGTGTGATATTAAGACTAAATATAATGATTGAATGTTACAGAAGAGAGTTTGTATTTATTATGGTGATTGAATATGAGTTGAAAGCACTTTGTAAGGTGTTTATTTCTTGTGCAGTACTGAGTATTTGTGGAAGGTGGAAAACTGGTGGAGCCAAGTTTGGGGTAGGTGTCAAAGAAATGGTTAAAGCTCCTCCTTAACCTGAGAGCCTACTGACTTTCTTCTTCTCTCAACTAAATGTAATGCTGAACAAGGGACAAGAGAACAGAGGAATGAAAATGTGGGCAAGCTAGAGAGGAAGGGAATGAAAATGAAATGCAATTGATGATCATGATTTCAAAGAACAAAAATGTAAAAAAAAAACCAAGAATGGAAGAATAAAAGCTAGGGGAAATGAGGACAGAGGAAGAGAAAGAGACCTCAGGGATTCATGGGTGTTACATTTTCTCAGTACATGGAATTATGAGAAAGTAAACACCAATTTAAAAGAGGCATCAGAAACAATAGATGAAAAGCATATGCAGGGGAAAAATTGAGTAAAATGGGAAGGAAGCAAGAGATGTGCTTAATTATTTTTTGTTTTCATTTTGTTAAGTGTAGTAGCATAATTCTTTTATTTCTTACGGGTTTTTGAGAGGCACCTTTTTGCAAATCTAAAAGACAGTGCCAAGTATGTCAGATGCTTTTTGCATGTGTTCCATGGGCAGGCTGTTAAGAGTTAAGGTGTGGATACATTTGTCAGCGTGAGAATGGCCCTGTCTGGTTTCATTTGGCTTTCATGCTGTCTCTGGAGAATTAATGGAACAAGTTCATTTCCATCGACTCCAGTGAAGCTGCACTGCCAGTGAATCAGAGCCACTCTTACTGCTAAATGTAGCTGTTGCTCTATGAAACCCTGACCCAAAGTGTACCTGGAATGTTTTGTGATTAAACCAAAATAGTAAGACAAAAGCCTAATTGTTATGAACACTGTGAGTACAGTATGTTGGTGTGCAGGCTGTCCAGAGGAGTGGCAAGGGGAGGTGGACCATGAGAAGAGTAAGGTGAAAATAACCAATACACACAGAGTTCAGGGAGCAGACTGCCTTTCCTTGCAAATTGTCCTGGGTTGCAATGAAAATCATTGGCAAACATCCTTGCAGGGTCCTGTGGCCTGTTTGCTTTTACTCCCTCTGGTTCACCCTCTCTCATCCCCACCCTCCCTACTTCAACATCTCTTCAAATCCAGGATGGCTCTAGTTCTTTACCTTGTTTCACATCTCTTCTTTGCACCCCAAAACTTATTTTGGGCTGAATCACTCTTACCTCAATTCATCGGCCTAAATTAATCTTTTGTGTAATTCAACTGACTAAAATTGACGTAAATGGAGTTACATCAGAGCTGAAATTAACACAGTCTGACTAAAATAGCACCTGCCTTTTCTACCCAACCAATGGCTGTCTCTTCCCCACCTCCACCCACATACCATGATTTTAACATTACTTTCTCCTCATTGCTCTTTCATTTATCCCACTGCCATGAGCAAGCTGTGCTCTCAGTAGTTGGTGTTGCCCTCCCCTCTCCATTCCCCTTCATCCCCACAGTGCAGGCTGTTGGTCCCTGTTAACAGGTGAGCCATGCCTGTATCCAAGCCCATGCAACAACTTTGCATCTTCTATTGGATTTTCCTGTCCTTCACCACAGAGATGCACCATCTGAGTTCAGAGCCTATTTGCACTGGGCACTTCCTGTACCTGTAGCAATTATAGTCTTACTCCAAAGAATTCACAAGTCAGAGTGCCATGATGTATAAACAGGAGGAGGGAAGTTAGATGACAGTGAATTTATTTGCCAAAGGTTACCTAGCAGGACAATGGCAGAGTTGTGGGTGTCAGACTTAAAGCCTCTCTTCCTTTTCCATAACTTCCTTTATGCCAGCCTGGCATTTCTCATCACCTCTTTCAACCCCTGTCTTTGGGCCCTCACCCTCACACGGTGGTTAAACTTCTCCTTTGCTTGCTTTCTCTTCCCATCTGGCTTTCTGACGTCTTTCAGCTTGCCCTTGGAGCCTGCTCAAGTTGGCTAGGCTTTCTTCCCTCCTCTTGAAAAATCTGGATGTTTGCAGCCAAAAATAAAGTGTGGCTTCTCTGGTGGAGCCATACTTTGTTTAGCAGCATGCTCCGCCCTTTGCATCTGGGTATCTCTTTGGGGCAAGGATTTATTCCATAATTGCTCCAACTTACTTATTATCATGGCATATGTATCTGCAGTGTTATGCAAACTGTAAAAGCTCCTAGTTCTAAAGGTCACCATGGGCGTACCATGTGTTTACCTTCCAAACACAGATGAGCTCAGAACAAAAGGGACTGGAAGGCCTGTGAGGAGATGAAGGCAGGGAATCACCTTGATCTAACTAATTTGCCAAGGCAGTGTTCACAAAAGTAGGTTACCTAGTGATGCAGACAAACAACCCAGTCCAACCTCACTGTCTTCCAGATGAGTGAATTCATTCCCCAGCATGTCCTGGACACCCAGAGCAGGATGTTTCTCATCCTAAGTGTCAGGCTACCCCAGTCTCCCATGCTGGGACTCAGACATGGAGCTTCTCGTAGCGCAGTGTCAGGTGCCAGCTGTAGCTTCCTGAGGTGGTGGACAGAGGCTGGGATGTTGTAGAGGCTCCTATGGTAGATTTATCCCCAAGCTCAAAAGAGCCTTGCTGCAGCTAATGGCCTTCAGAAGCTGGAAAGCCACTGTGCTACCTGGTGACCAAGGCCACCAGTACATCCCACACATGGCTTAGCACAGTGTTACCCCGAGCACTGGCTTGAGTGATAGCTGAGCTGTGATTTGCTTTTCACATTGCTCTGCAGCATAGAAAGAGGATAACAAGGTAATTACCTACCTGAGCTCATGAAATTGGCAGCATGCTCCAACAGGACCCCACTACATCCTATATGCAACTTCCAAGAAGAGTAGAGGGATAAATTAAATGCTTGTGAGATATGCAAAATGCTACACCATTAGTTGCAGTCCTTCCCGAGATCATCTGCTGTCTAATAGCATTTACTGTGACTTAGGTCAATTGTCAGCATGAGGGGAAAAAACTAAATCCAATCATTGCTTCCTCTACTAATTGACAACCTCAACAAAGTGGAATTAGAGCCATGAAGACTGGACTCTCTCCTTCTGCTTGTCAGAGCAGAGATGCTCTGGTAGGGATGGGGATCTGCCACAGGCTGCACTCTTCCCCAGGGGATGCAGCTGCTTCTCCAGTAGAAGAATATAAATACAGGAGGGTGGGAAGAGGGTGTGGGGGTCTGGCAAGAAGAAACCTGTTCCTGAGCCAGCCATGCTGGAAGAGTAAAAGGAAAAATGGCCAGGGTCCCTCTCAAGGGAAGAATTTTAAAAGTTCCCACCTAAGTATGACAGGGCAAATAGAAAACAGCAGGTGAGTAGGATAAGCTGAGCACAAGGAGAGATATAAGGATCCTTCATTGTCAGGAGAAGGGGGAAAAGGAATATGGGTGAACTCAGAGCCGTGGATTATTTCTGCTGCAGCTTCTTCTCCCCCTCCCTTCTGCCTGCGTGCTTTGCATGAGGGTGCAGCACAGTAACCTGCCACAACCTCGAAATAAAGAGTACTGCAGGACAATCCGTCTGAAAAACACCCCTCTGCTGAAAAACATCTCTTAAATAGGATGATCAAAGGATTCCCATATTAACAGGTGAGAATGGTTTATGGATCTGGATTAGCTCAGAATCCACCTGATTATATTTAAACCTCTAAGACTGAAAGCTATAAACCTGCCTAAGAAATGCCATTTATTTTAAAATGAGCAGCAAAATCTCGATTAATTGAGTTGCAAAAGAAATGGATCTAAAAACAGGCACTGGAGAAACATGAGCGCATTATGCATTTGGGTTTTGCTTCTGGAAGAATTCAAAACCAGGTCTTGTTGCCAGTGCTGATCTGAAATTAAGATATTCTAAGCCTGAATTCAGGTGTCCATAGACCCAGGGAGGGACAGCCCGGGTCACTGTTCCTGTGACACTGTCTCAGGACCATCATGATGCCTCTGCTCGGTTGGCTGAGTTCTGCCCTACTGAAGTCCAACCAGTAATGTCTCCAGTATCAAAATGAAGGTGCTCTGCTGGTTTCCCCGTATGTGGCTTTGGGGTGCCCAGAGCACACCCCTACTTGTAGCGACACTATGGCCTGGGATAAATGCTGCTGTGCAATGTCTCAGTCAAGCCACACGGTGGTTTGGCAGCACAAAGAGCAGCTGGAACAGAGGCAGGGAATGTTGCCTGGTACTTATTCTATGACTTCAGTTCGGCATTTATAAAGCAAAAAAAAAAAAACCCATTAAACAGCAAATTTTGCACACGACTTCCTGTGAAGTTTTGCTTTCACACCTCCAACATGTCTGTCTGGAAATGGCCTTTCCAGAGGGAGGTTTGTTCAGCTCCTTTTATTTGCTTTCTCTGACTCACAGGAGTCACTTGCACCCACTCAATCTGTCTGCACTGTGGCACTGCCGGACAGAAGCACTGGCAAGTGAAAGGCAGGGATCTTCTGGAGCTAGCAGTGCTCCTGATAAGGTCATGAGCAGCTAATTCCTCCTTTGCATTGCTTCTTTGGATGTTTTTATGCTAAATCCACATCAGAGTTCCATGTATGCTGATCAGTAAAGGGCATCTTCAAAACCAAAGAAACACACTTCTACCACATCTTAAAATCTAGCTGTATCTTTCTTTGTGTTCATGAATCACAGATCAACTTGTTCCATCTCCAGGTCTAAGCCTACGCTTCAGCCTTCTGTATCTCCACTCGGAGGGTTCCCTTTTTCTTTCCTATGCTGCTCCCTTCACACGGTTTTGTATTTATTGTGGGGGCCAAACTGCTTCCTAACTATTCATTTTTGTATTTTTAGGACCAACTTCTAACTTCTCTCTTCTCTATTCAAGCCTCACAGTTATATTCTTTCCCTCTCCTTATAAAAAACAGTTTCCTATTTTGCCATGGCTTTTTTTAGCCATCCTCCAGGATGCCTAAAACTTTTTAGATACCAGAGCCTCTTCTCTGCTTCCAACTGCTTTCCTTTCCTCCACTGAATATGCAGCTTTTCAAATGAATTCATTACTCTTGAACACTTCATATCTCTCTTGCATCCCCTCCACTGACTTCCTCTTACCCACCACATAACTTTGGCATACCTCGTCATCAGCACGTAACTCCATCTCCCACCAGCTCTTGCTGCACTGGCTGGAGGTCTGCTCCACAATATCTGGATAGTCCCATTAATCGCTTCTTGTCAGGCTGCTACTTCTCCCTCCAGCCTCTGCCTGGGACACCCACCCTGACTTCCTTGTCTGCTCCACTCCTCTTCCTGTTAGCTCTCACCTGAGCATTTTCTTCCCCAGAGAGCTGATAGCAATGCACACTGATGAGTGGCTGGTACACAAGTAAGTGCATGATGCTGCAGACTTGTTGCTATCTTAGTTTTTCAGTGCCCCCATTCCTGGTGTTCCTTTGTCTACAAAGCACACCATGATTTGAGAGCTACATAATTATAGCTGAAATTAAGCATCCTGTTCAGAGGCTTCATTGCTGATTCCTCGCTATTTTCTTTAGCCAGAGCTTTCATTCAGGATTTGGCTCATCTGCAAAGGGACTCTACAGCTATCTTTTTATTTCTTCCCCCACCCCCTGCAGGAGAAACCAAAGTAAATGTAGGTGACGTTGGTTTGGGGGTTTATTTTTTAAGCTCTTCTCTATAACAGCCCTGTGAAGTAGAGTAGTATTTTCCTCATTTTAGAGAATGGGAACTGAGGCACAGCAGATGACTTGGTCAAGGCCCCTCAGGGTAGCTCAGCTGAATTGCAACCAGTTTGAGTCCCTGCCTGTATGGGTGTTGAAAGAGCAAGAGACCAGGGTCAGCACTATTTCTTACAGGAAACTGCCTAAAAGTGCTGGCCTGTGAAGAGGAGCAGCCTGGGAAAACGGCTAAAGGTCTTTCTGTGCATGCTCAGTCAGCAAATACCTTGCTGCAAGACATGAGCCTGCAAATGCAGTTGTTCCTTTCTGCTCTCTTCAGAGGACTCTCTTACCTATTTACTCTCACATGGAAACATGTGAGTGGGAGGCCAGAAGCACTTGACTCATTTGCGGCAATTCTCCAGTTCAGCAGCTAGGTTTTCTCCCTGAGGCAGTATAATGTGACAGAAAGGAAGCATCTGAAAGCATTTCTTCATCTGCCGGATTGCAGTCTGTCACTGCTGCTGCAGAAGTGACACACCTGCCCTCCACCGCCTGCAGCTCTTTGGGTTGCTGGAGGGTGAATGGGGAAGGCAAGAGCTTCTTTCTCTCCACCCTGAAATCATCTTGTTTTGGGCTTTTTTGCTCTGCCAGTACCTGGACATGACTAATGCACCCATTCCTGTGCTGGCTTGGCAGCCCTTGCAAATGGAATTTCAGACCCGGGACAAGCAGGGCACGGCTCGCTGTGCACGTAGCAGTCTCCCCACAAACTCCTGGATCCTGATCCAGAGAAGACAGTCGAGAAGGTGCAATCTCCGCCAAGCCTTTGTGAGTCTTGCTGTGCTGCCAGCCAGCACAGGGAAGGAATATGGTGTTTAATAACAACCATGGCACAGGCACCTATTTATTTACTCTTCTATTTCAAGACAGCAAAGCCCTGTCACCTCAGACTAACCTGCAGCTGAAACAGTGAGAAATGGAAAACACTCTCTTGTATCCTCCATCACATAAACAATTAGTTGTCTTTGCAAAACTAATGTGTAAGCAGTTGCTGCTTTTTATGGAGAAAAAAAACCCCCAAACAACAAATCAAATCAAAACAAAACTAAAAACAACCAAAAAAATAGTATGGTTGAATCAGAGACATTTTGGTAAATCATGTTGTTTTGTTTTGGAAGATATCACTCCTCAGAATAAGACTTCTACCCTACAGCTCTTGAACACTTTATCACAAAATGATACTTATTTTAATGTATGCCCCTGCTTTTACTCCTATTTTGCATGTAGATGGTAACTGTTCTTTGGCAAAATAAGATGTAGGTGAGGGGGAAAGCATCAGGATTTTATCTCTGTAGAGCTGAGCACTCCAAGGTTTATAACAAGAGCTTGTAGCAGTTTATGCCACGTGAAAAACACTGCTGGGAAATTTATCAAAGAATCTATCATGAGGTGGGCTATTTAGGGACTGAAATTACATAGGAAGGACTGGCAAGAGAGATGTGTGCTCAGGACAAGTGCAGTTGCAATTAATGCTAAATATAAGGTGTCATATCTTTATCTAATGCACAGCCTGCACTGCCTCGCAAAGGAAAGTTAAGCAATTAGGCCCAAATAACCAGATTATACGTGGGAGGTGTTTGAAGGCAGATTTAAAATACTGTAATAGGGTTGGAGGAGGGTTACAACAAGAGGTAATACTTCCTGATAGGTTAGTTTACATCCTTTGGAAAACATTCTGGAACCAGACCAGAAAAGTAAGCAAGACCTTAACCAGGACTCAGCCTGGGATGACACCCAAACAAAGGCGAAAAGTAAAGAGACCCAACCCTGCCTATGCACACGCAGCCCCTCCAGCGAGTAATTCCCTGGAACAAAACAAATCCAGTGACGGATAGCATAGTTCTGTGTAGATGTGCAGCTGCCTCAGCACAATTCAAAATCAGCTTTCCCCTTTCTTGTTTCTCTTAAGCCAGTGCTAAGGGCAGAGAGGAAAACCTGAGCTCAAACAGTAATAACTCTCTTTTAGAGTGGAAACTGGAATTCACTCCTTAATCCCAGAGGAGCAGAGCGAGGTACAAGTCTTTCCCCCCACGCTGCCTGCCAAGTTTCTTCTCCAGTCCTGAAGAGTTGGATTAACTCTGTGGCAGAGATGCAGTTTGTTTGCACAGCCCTTTTTACCACTCTGAGGTGAGGCTGTCAGCTGGAGGGTTGGGGATAATCAAAAGGAACTGAATCATCCGACCTTATAAAAACTCAGTATCAGGAAAAGTCTTGGTTGGAATGTATTGATGTGAGAATGGGGAGGGGGAGATGAGATGGGACACGTGCTTGCTTTGGGAAGGGGTCTCTCAGCTTTTGCAAAGTACCTTGCCCCTATTTATCATATCAACACACAGACAACATTTTGTCTTCTAGAGTGAGAGGTGCGGGCTAAACATTTCATCACAACAAAGTGAAAATAATCTCTGCTGCCTTTACTTGGATGTGGGAAATATTCACTTGCTTTTAAATACAAAACTATACGTATGTTTGTGAACCTACTGTTGCTTTCATGTGGGAGCCTTAGGTGAACACAAAAGATTACATTGTGCAGCTACAAATGAACAGAGCACCCAGGATTAAAGAGATTTTATTTAGCCCCACATGAAATAGCAGAGCTGATGGCAGCCTCTGGTACAGGAAAAAAACCACAACCAACAAATAATTTAGCGAGCATTGGAACTAAGAAAGTCACATCTCCTGTGTATTTGTGTATTGTGGTTGATTGACTATGGTGTCTAAGATGGCATAAAATTAATTTGAAGCTCTTCCTACAGATCAGGCACTTATTAGCATTCTCAATTTTATGGAATATCTGGAATCTAATAAGGCATGAGCCCACGTTGTAACTTTCACTGCTGGGGACTGTGATAGAGCCTCTTTTTGCTATCAGGCCTGTTGTTTTTCACAAAATCTGTAGGGATGCAATTACACTTCTGCCAAACTTGTTTGAAATCAGACAGTGGGCTCAAAAGTTATTAGAGGCATGGACGGACAGGCAGACAGGTGCAGACACCATGACCATGTAAGTCTCATTTCCATCAGAAATAAGGCTAAAAGAACTTACACGGAAATTAATTTTTAAAGGAGACTTGATAGGCAGAGGAGTAGACCTTTGCGAAGTGTAATTTCAAATTTTAAGTGAATTTCATGCTAGGAAAAGCTATCAAAGACAGTCTGGAATACTAAAATATCCCTTTTACCTAAAGTAGAGGAACAGCACAGGATGAGCTGTGGTGGCCCACTTGACCCTTGCTTATTTAAACTAAGTCACACTGAGGGCAGGTGATTTCTTAGAGAGAGGAAACAAAGAGCAGCTCCAGAAGCTCTGTTCCCATACAGTTTTTTTTCTGCATGTGAGCACTTAGGGCTAATCACAGATGTAAAGCACTGCAAATGCCTCTGAATGTTTGTATTTCACTCCTGCCTTTGACTTTATCCTTGTTTCCTTGCTCATTCCCTGCCAGCTCTGTCCCTGGGCTGCAGTGGGGAAGCGCTGCTTTTTGTCCTTTGTTTGTGCAAAGCGCAGTGGGACTGGAATCTTGATTAGGGCCCCTAGCAACGATCACACACCTCGCAAATATCGTAATTTAACATGACAGCCCCCAGTCTCTCCGATAGGATTCGTGTGGGTATTTTTTCATGCTCCCAGCCAGAGACTGGAAGCAGGGCTGTTTTATCGCCAGCTCTGCCACCAGCCTGCTGGGTGGCCTCTGGCACATCGCTCTGTCATCTTCCCCTCTGTAAGCTGGGGTCCCCATACCCACCGCCTGCTCTTCTGGAGCCGCTGAGCTGCCAGTGGATTCAGAGAGGGCCGGCTACCAGCTCACTGCAGCCAACAGGTCACTGCCTGTGGCCACCATTGCGCTCTGCCCATCTCCCTGGCCCCCGTTGTGTCCCCCCCTTCCTCATGAGAACCCTGCAGGTGGCTGCCAAGTCTGAAAAAGTGGGGGAAAAACTCTTAAATAGGCTTTTGCATTTGCACCCCAGAATACACCTGCGGCCCAGGCCTGGTTCTCCTCCAAGCACTGCAGTCAGGACACTGGTGCCAGCCATGCCAAGGTATTGTCCCAAATCTGGGTTCTTTTCCCCGTGGGGAAGCTGATCCACACACAGAGTTAAGATACTGGATTTTATTTCATGTCTGCGCAGAGATGGGTGCGAAGTGGTAAATCCACAAAGCAAGGAAGCGTATTTATACATACATATACAATGTATACATTTGCAAGCATATTTATACAATCCTATTCAGGCAGCATTTGCATAATGAATCTACATCACTACCTGGCTAAACTACTACTGCCTTCTCATTCCCTGCCTCGGTTTAAAGGTACAGGGTATTCCAAATTCGTGTGTTCAGTGGGTGAGGGTCTTCCCTCGGAGGTGCTGTTTTCCCATTTCAATGCACTAAGTTCACTCCTAGGATGCAATTTCACAAGTTAGTTAAAGATTTCTAACCCACATCTCTCGAAGCTGGTTTAGGCCGCCGCATAACCAGTCTCTTCCCTTTATCTTACATCTCATCCTGCATCTCTTAGGTCAGGTTGTTCTCCTTTTCCCAGAAACTCTTCTCCCCGCGATCCGTACCCCCCTCCCCAGGGGCCACGCAGGGGTCTGGGAGAGAGGCAGGGCGGCGGGGACAGCCGTGTCCCCAGGGCCCGGGGCAGCGGCCGCCCCACCCGTCGGGGCGGGCTCGGGCAGGCCAGGTGAGGCGGTCCCGGCCCTGCCTCTCCCTCCTGCCGCAGCTCCTGCCCTCGCTCCCGGCCGGCCGGCGCTGCGCTGGGGCTGCCGGCGGCATGGCGGAGTCCCAGGTGCTCCTGCTGGACGAGCTGCACGTCAACGAGAAGGTGACCGAAACCCAGGCCCGCTTCTACTACAGCGAGGAGCAGCGCCGAGCCCTGGAGGCGCTGGTGACCCGCGGCGAGGCCGCGTACCGGGAGGCGCTGAGGAAGGAGCAGCTCCGCGATTTCCTCTCCGGCCGGGAGCTACAGGACCTGCGGGGCGGCTGGCGGGGCTACGACGACCCCCGGGAGGGCGGCAAGGTGGCGCGGGGACCCGGCGGCGAGACCCTGTCGTTGGCCTACTGGCCCGAGTGCTCGGACACCGAGGTGCCCCCGCTGGACTTGGGCTGGACCGACAAGACCTTCTACCGCGGCATCAGCCGGGTGTCCCTCTTCACGCACCCGCGCAAGGAGGAGAGCGCGCCGCACCTGAAGGAGGTGGTGCGGGAGATGATCCAGCAGGCGCAGAAGGTACGGCCCGAAGGGTCAGCCCTGCCCGCCCTCACCCGCGCCGGGGCTCTGGCTCGGGATGTGGGGTGGAAGGCAGGCGAGAGCCGCCGCGGCCGGGCTGCCCTCGTTACAAAGCACGAGGAGCGCGTTGGCCATGCAATGGTCGGCGTCCACCAGGCACCAGGCGTTCCCTGCGCCTTGTTGCCGGCCGTGTTACGCTTTGCCCAAGATGATGCCTGTGATGGGGTTAAAGCTCTGCAAACCCCTCCACCTCCCCTCAGCTGGGGTTCTGTACCCGTGGTTCGCGTTGTCCTGTCCCGGCCTCATTCCCGGATGTAGAGGAAGGCAGGTCATGATGCTGTTACAGCCACCCCTCCGGTGTGTGCAGGTATCCCTAGATAAAGACAGGGTAGCGTGTTTGTTTATGGGATGGTGGGGGTTTTGGGTTTATTTTTTGTGGTCTCAACACCATCCAGCCTGGACTACAAGTAGCCAAAGTGCAGACAATACACGGCTGCTCCTCCCATTTATCTTTGCCTGGAAATGACTGCTGGTGGTGATAGGGCTCCTCTGGCAAGGAAACAAACCAGCCACGATGCTACAAGAGCTTGCGTTGAACAGGTGGGGGCAATGACGAGGGGTTTTGTCACCCACCCCGGATGTGGGTGAAATTCCCGGGGAAAACCACCCCGGAAAAGATCCCCGTCAGAGCTGACACAACTCTTGGGTAGAGGGGAGAACAGTGTAAGAAACATTCCTGCGCTTGGTTTTGCAGCTTTCTGGGTTTTCTGCTTTATAATTCAGCAGTTATTTCCTCCTCCACCTGTTCCCCTCTGCCAGCACACACTATATATGCACAACTTTTGCAGACTTGTTCAAACCGAATCTGCCGGGAAACACAGAAAACTTTACAGAGAGGTATTAATCTGGCAGATCTTCTCAGCTCCCTGCTCTCAGAAATTGTGCACACCCTGTAACTCTATTCAGTTACTGGTGTGATCAGTCATTTAGAAGACAGAAGCTGTAAAATCCTTACACTCCGATCTAGTGCAAATTCACTTCCTCTTTGCACTGCTACGAAGGCTTCTATAGACCATTCAAGAACTGGGAAAGGTTGTTTTTTTTTTCAATAGCCGTGCCTGGCACCTAGAAATAATTAATTCCTTTGTAGATTTTTATTTTTTCACTGACTGGACAAACTGTGCCCCTCCCAGCCCAAAGCTGGTTTCATGTTGAACAGCCATTTGCGTGTTTAATGGTCCTTTTAATAGATAACTATGCCTATTGTGTTCAGCTGAGCTGGCCCGGGCAAAAAAAGTCTCCAGGTAGCAGCTTTTTAATCAGCAGATGAGAGGGGGGGTTGTTGGGTTTGTTTTTTCCGAGGAGGGTCTAAACAGATACTGGTAATATGTGGCACATGCCTGTGGGTGGCTTATCATCAGTATTTTACAAACATATGTTAATTAAGCTACCTTGCTGCAATGAGATTAGCAAGCATTAACTTGCCAATCTTAAAATTCCTACTAAGAGCTAGGCACACCTATGGGCCCTACAGATAAGTTTATTACCCATAGGATAGGAAGAGAAATGGGGAAAACATCTTGCAGGGGTAGACACTCATGCTCTGACTTGCTGTGCTTGAGAACGCTGCTAGGTGATCTTGACAGATCACCAGCAGTGACAGGGGTTTGAGATGGCAAACACAACAACAGGAGTTGCCCATGGGAAGTTTTGACTGCTGTTCTCACTGGCCCACAGTCTTGCAAAGAAGCCTGAACTGACCCAGGGCCCCACAGCCTGGAAGGAACCAGCCCTTCACATGCAAAGCCGGTACTGAGAATTAATGGTTTGTCCAGGATGGGCTGTAATTTCTGCAATCATTACACTCATTGCAAGTGGAGCGGATGGAGAGAAAAGACGTTTGTGCTTCTGCTATCCATTCCCTATGTGGATGCTCTTACTTCAAATGAATATTATCTGGAATCCTTGCTCCTACATAACTCCATCCATACCACTGTGTGTGGGGGGAGAGGGAGCATAACAGGCCTGAGTTAATGCAAGAAGTGGTCATGCCTTTAATTATGATTTGCCTGTATATGAAGTTGTTCAGAAACAAAGTGGCACAAGTTCACTGTATTTTAATTTTCAGAGGTTCTGGTAACATTCCCTGCATCTTGCTGGGAAGGGAGAACCAAGGCAGGACCTGAAGTCCTGCCTAATTGAAGTCACTGTGGGACTTAGTATGATGTAGCTCCACCATAGCTCACCTGTATCAGGAACTTACATGTTAATGATGAGCATAAATGCAATGTCAGCTCTTTTTTCTTTTTCTAAGTAAGAAAAGCTGGTGTAAGCAGTGTTGACAGAAGGAGCCTGACAGAGCAGATGTGCTGGTTGTTGTTGGCCGAACAAGCAGAGACTCAGCAGACACAGTGGGGGATGTTTACCGTGGCACCACTTTCCCAAAAGCCACTTGTCCAAGGGCGTTTTTCATAGGAAAGAGGTCTCTGAGGAGAATTATTCCCCCCTTCCTTAGGGGGCTCCTGCAGGAGTGCTGCACCTCTCCCATGCATCAAGTGAAGGAAATCCTGCTGTGTGATTCAGTATTTAGCTCCATTCACACCTGTATATGCCATCCCCAGCACAGCTGGGCTTATTACTGTGATCCCCAGCACGGGGGAAATTAAAATTTAGGCAACTCTATTCCCAGCATACTGTCAGCATGACAGCTCTGACCTGGCACGCTGATGTTATGCAGAGGGACTAGGAAAACAGTAGTTTCCTCCATTGATAACCTTTAAAATGTTGGGAAGAATAACTCAGGCGGAAAAATGAATTGGTATTCCTAATGGTGTAAAAGATACATGTTTTGTCTTTGTCTCCCTTTCTGTAAGATCAGCATAAAGTTACCCACAACCTTCTTCTTTTTGTTGTTACTCATCCTATAAATGTTCAGGCTTGTCTCTCACATCAGTGAAACCTTTTGTTTTTATGTAAAATCTATGCGTGGAAAGAAGGTTTCATTTTCTACCAGAAAAACAGTATATGTAAAGAGAGGGAATGATCATTTTGCCTCCAAATCTTGACCACACTCCAGTCCCTTCCTGAGGAATATGAGGTGTTTATGTTTGAGCTCTATAAACTATTCCTTGGGAAGCCAGCCCTGAGAGCAGACTTTTCGCAGGGAACTGGGGGGAAAAAAAAGAAAATAGAATTATTGTTGTCTGCACTATGCATGGTGGTTGAGGATGCAGGCCCTGATTCCTCTGCACATTCATTCTTCCATTACACACCTTCAGGTTAAGTGTTAAAGTTGTGTTTTCAGTCTTCTTTTTTCAATCTGTTTTCAGTGCTCTTCTTCATTTAAGTGAATCCTTACAGAGACAATGGAAGTTTCTCAATACAGAGGAAAAACTAGGTATTTGGCTTTGGCATTCCTCAGGCTGCTGAAATAAGTCATCTCCCCCTGGAAGAAGGAGAACTCTCATAGGCATTTACTAAGTTCCTTCCAAAGTGCAGCAGCTAACCCAGAAAATTACAATTATTGGTAGTGCTTGGGCATGTACATCCCTGTACTTTCATCTCCCTACAGGCTTCCCCTCCATTACCTGGTATCAGTGCTCTCCTTTATTTTGCACCACTGGGACGGGCCTTCCTTTCAGTTCCTAATATTTATTTATTTATTTGTCTGCCTACCATCTTCTTGTTTCCAGATTATTGCAGTGGTCATGGATGTATTTACAGACCGGGACATCTTCCGTGATATTGTCGATGCAGCATATAAGCGCTGGATCCCAGTCTATATAATCCTAGATGAGGAGGGTGTGAAGCTCTTCCTGGAAATGTGCAGATGTCTTGAGCTCAGTGACTTGCAGATCCGGGTAAGATATTCAGTACTGAACCATTATCTCCTGCAGGTCAATGGCCTTTCGTGGTTGTAATGAATCTTGGAACTCGCTCGGACCGGCAAACACATCTCTTCCTCGCTACAAGTCATACCACAGCTCTTAGAGAGGGTTGATGGAGCACAGAGGGATAACAGAGTGGCTTGATAATAGAGAAGGAAAGAAAAAGGAAAGATTTGGGGTTTTTTGCCTTTCACCCAAGACAGGGATCTGTATATTTTCTTGGCTCTTGTGACCTAAAAATTCCTGTTTGGGGAGAAAATTATCAGAGGAAATTCCTATAGGTCTTCTATGTGAGGATCCAAACTAGAGTCCCGGTAGCTTTGAGTTGTCTGCAGGGATCCCTCTTACAGGACACATATACTCTGTGAAATCAAGACTTTCCTATCCAGCAGTGATCATCCAGGAGTGAATGACCTTGTAGTCCTCCTCTGCAGGAGAATTTAAGGGATTGAGGGGCACAGCTGCTGCCCAGTCCCACATCAGAGCATGCCTTCATACAGTGCATGCAGCACAGCAGAGTAGTCAGTCTAGCTTGGTTGGCAGAAGCAGCCTCAGAGGGATCTCACTCCATTATGTATGGACTGAAATCCTTTGTGTGTTTCTAGTTAGTATTGTATTCCTTGCTTTTTTTTCTGCATCGTTTTAGTCACTGTTGCCACTACAGACTTGTTCTGAATACTGAAAAAAGTTGCTAGGTTGGAAACAACCTATAGGGTGCCAGACTCACCCCTCTTTGTGATCCAACCGTTCTGAGTAGTAGCGGGGGGGGGGGGGGGGGGGAAGTGCTTTTTGCCTGAAGGAAGGGTGGATCTTCCATAAAAACTCAATTAATAGTTAAAAAAACCCCAAAACACAACCAAAACTCAAAAAGCTCTGAAGATTATAGAGTCTCATATTAATCATTTTAGGAGAGCTGTCTTAAATCTGGATGAAAATTACCTGCATATATCTGAACAGTGCTCCTGTGAACTACCACTCTGCTCTGAGTTTCATCAAAAAAGACATCCAGCCGAGAAGTTTTCTCATCTTTCTCCAAAACAGTAACAGAAGTTCCTTCCCCCTGGTGTCTTTGAAAGCAAGACACAGACATCATTATAACAGACCTGTTTCAAGTGCCAGTGGTATTGTGTGTGTCCCAGGCTTGTGTCTCTTTGGTACATAACTGTGAAATCACAGCAGTAGTTCCATTTGCTCTGGTACCAGTTTCCCAGTACTTTTCTCACCGTGTCATCATGTACAGAAATGATGTCTTCAGTGCTACAATATTTTAACTCCTGGACAGAGTGAATGAAAAGATGTCCTGGCATTTTTAGAAAGAGTTGTGATGCTATTGGAGAGGTGAGTTCCTTTCAGTCTGTCTTTTCTGTCTCTAAACAGTAAGTGGTCCCCTTCTGCTCTTCCTCTTATCCTTCTCCACAGGTCTACACAGACTTTACACTCCTCAACCAGTGATCTCAGTGACGTGCTACAGCAGTGCCTAGGTCCTGCAGCAGTCTAGTTCTATGACTCTTTCCAAGGAGGTACAGTTAGAACTGATGCAATCAAAAGAAGGAGAAAACTTTTCTGCGTCCCTTCTGTGATTCCCTTCTTTCATAGCAGCCCATGCTGGTTTTCATTAGACTTCTTCAGCTAAAAACAGTGCAAGCTGAGTTGAAGGGAGTCCACCGAGAAGAAATTTTTAACATCCTTTGACCTAGTTGTTCACTATTCTGCAGAGCTTCAGCCCTCAGATTGCTGTCCTTCAAATTTTTCCCCTCTTTTCACAAGTATCTCATGCTGGATCTTAAATTCCCCTGAAGGTTGTTGTAGTTTTTTTCCAGTATGGCTTAGGCTTCTGTTAGTCTTGCTAAGGTCAATGCAGTTAATTCCGTATATGGTTCTATGGAATGACCAGGGAGATTCTTCATGGAACGGGAAACAAGTCATTTGCCTCTCAAGGAAGATGCTCTCTTATCTCAAGGCTGCCTTGGATGTACCTATGCTGCTGCTTGGGTCAGTGTAGCAGAAACCATCATGTAGGGATTTCCCTGGCAACAGGCTTTGGATACCCAAGGAAGCTCAAGCAAGGTTAAGGCTTCCCCTTGAGGACTCCCCCCAGCCCTTCCTCTTTGATGTAAAGTGCCAAGGGTTGAAGATCCAGATTTAAAGCAAGAAAGCAAGCTGGGCCTCTGGTCTTGTTCAGGCAGAATCGTTTTGTCCCGCACTGTTTGATCACAGAGGATATTGAAATTGCTGAGTTAGCTCTATCGTTCACCCATTTCTTATCTATTAGTCTTTCTCCTGACATCTGCTTTGATGTCTGAGTTTCTACTACAGATTTTCAGCAACAGGGAAAATGTTATTTCCTTCTTACATTACCATTTTGCTTTATTCTAGAAGATTTTCACCAGTTTTCACCAGACTTAGTTTGCCAGCAATGGTATTTCATACTCTTTCCTGCCTTCTGCCCACCTTTCCTTTGGAATGCTCGTGCAAGATCCAGAGGATGGCTTTTTTTCTCGGAAAGTTGGAGCCGCATGAGATGTAACTCTAAGGTTTAGCGGCAAGTTCTGATCCCAGGGGGAGAGAGATGATGCACTCCCATGAACTGCAGGGTCACAATGTTTATTCTGTCTTCTGTCACCACCAGATACTCGTTTTGTTCTGTGTTTCCTGCCCTTTTGGTCCCATTTCCCTGTTCATCCAATGCAGAGTGAATACTTCAACAGTCCTAATACAGGGAGATTTACTGTTTACACTGGGTTTTGCCCTTTGTCCATGTACAGTGTCGGGCATTTTCACAAAATTCCTGGCTATTGCATTATTTTTGTAGGGATGGCAAGGTATCATGATCTGCTGACAGTCTCATGGGAGGGCAACTGCTGTAGGAAGACAGTACCTCACCCTGCAAAGAGTAAGAGTTCTTTACCAACTCCAAGCATGAATAGAGAAAACCTCAATTTTTGTCTGAAGGCCAGAGTTCACTAGAAATGTATTTTAATTCAATCATCAGAATGTTCATGGGTTGTTTGTAAGAGCATGTCTTGTGTGTATGAGTCATGTGGCTTCCTGAGCCTACAGGACATGGTTTGTCAGACTTCTGTTACATTTGACACAAGAGTGTTCTTCAGAGATCACAGTGAATCAGAGTCCTCATAGACACAAAATTCACAGCCCCTCAAAAATTCCTCTTTTTTCAGGACCTGAGGGTGAATGTTCTCCCCAGCTGTCAGATAAGGGCTTTTTGTCCTCATGTTCCTGTTAACCCTGACCACAGTAACAGACACTCCTGCCCAAAGACAGAGAGTTCTCCTAGAGTTCCAAGCAAGCCCAGGGAATGACTTATCTGCAGGAAGTTCACCTTCACATTAATTTTTACCTTCATTCTCCCAACACATAAGAAGTTTCTCCTCTCACTTCAGAAAGTCTAAAAAGCTTCTGCCTAAGAAACTTTTGGAATTTCATTTCAGTATTTTATGGGTTTTGTCATTGATTCCTACCTCAGATGAAGGAGAAGCTGAATGTGCTGTAGTGCAGCGCTGTTGGTTTTTTAATGGTCTGCTAGAGTATTCTTCTAGGCTGCTTGTGACCTTCTGAGAATGGGAGCTTGCAGTGTTCTCTTTTTGTAAAGACACAAATAGATAATAGTTAGTAATGATCTTGGCAGGCCATGTCCCAGCTAGTTGCATTCCATCCTGTTCTACTTGAATACTTGCAAGTTATGCTATTTTGTCAATAAGCATGCCTTTTCCTAAACTGTCAAGGGCAAACACAGGATTTCCCAATTCTAAGAGGGAAGGTACACACAGGATTCCCTGGTGGAAGCAGTTACAACACCTCCCTTTAGGGTCTGTCTTATGTATCCCCCTACTCAGCCCCAGTTTGTAAGCACTACAACCTACATCTCCCAAGTCAGTCACAGCATTACTGACTTTCTAAATTGGGTCTAATTTAGCTTTCTGTGGCTTCAGAGTGACGTTTAAAAGTGTGTCACAATAAAGCAAGGAAGACCAATTCCTTACTATTTGTATTAGGATGCTCCGTCAGGCTTGACTGTTACCAGCCATATTAAGCTGCAGCCAGGGAGGTGTTAGTCACTGCTTGTGATGAGGAGCGGTGCAAGTCTGTGGAAAGGAAACATGGAAATTTAATGCAGACTGCAGCTCCCATAAGCCAGGATATGACAAAACAAACCTTAAGGAGGCTTCTGCAATAATACGGATCTGGAGGGGTCACTTCTATCTGGTGAGCTAACTGGTCCTCTACCCAAAATACTTGTTGCTACTGTAACTCTAGTGCCCTCTGAAAATGCCTGAAATCTCACCTCATTTATATTTATCTTTCCTCTTTTGTTACTGTGCAGTCTTCAGTACATGAACCCAGGCTTGTTCTTCTTCTGTACTGCTTGACATAGCAGTCTACAAGTGCTCCAAGATCCTTCAAGGCAGAAAATATTATAAAAATAACCTGTTAAGTGACTTGATGTTTATATGACTTTGTGCTTGTTCTCTGCATTTCAAGATGTATTAATGCACTCCTGTACCTACTTTATTCAGGGAGGTTTATGTGCTCAGCTGTTCAGTTCTATCCCCTCTGTGCCTCTCTAAGTGTTACGTACAGCTCAGTTACTGCAGAAATTCAAGTGTGCTTTCTTTCCACAAAAGAAGGTGATAGAACATTCAAACACAATAAGATCCACACTCCACATATGCTGGGAAACTTTCTGCTCACACAGGCTGATACTTCCTGATTCACAGGAGTACATATCACGTCAGAGCCGTTGAGTGACTTCTTGCCTCGTGCAGTCAGCATACCATGATTTGGCAAATGCCACATCCAACATTAATCAGCAAGGGAAAAAAAATTATTTCAGGTGACCAGCCAGCCAACTACAAATGTTATTTTAACTACTGGAAAGGGCACCCTTTCTCCTGTGCTCTACCCAACCTGCTTTCAGCATCCCACACATATGACTCACTGCTAGGCCTTGGGCAAGCCCCTTCATCTTTTTCTCTCTTAGGCTCCTCATCTTTAAAACAGGGTAATAATACTTTCAGCAGTGTTGGGAGCATTAATTAACTAATGCCCACACAGGACTCCAGACAGATCAAGCAACAGCTGAATGCAAAACAGTACTATCATCAGTTACTGTTAGTCAGAATTTGTATTTCCACTGCTGTGTTCTAGTGGGGGAAATAGAAGCGGATTCAAAAGGTACGAGTTATATTCAGAAAAACAGCTTTTGAAAGAAATCTGCATTCATATAATCACTCATTCCTGCATGCTTATTTCTACAGCCTATCAATATTTAAGCTGTCAGTGAGGTTTATAGTAATAGGACTTGGCTCTTTGTGGGATCTGAGGCTGTGCTAGCATTAGCCAAATCCTCCTGATTCTTCTGCTCTGCAGATGGGGGAAGAATGAAGCAAAGGTGAATTGACTTTCCCAGAACATCACATGGAATAGTATCAGAACTGCCACTACGCCTGGGACTATCTGACTCCCAGCCCTGGATTTATGACTCCAGTTCACAGTGCCTTTTAGCTTTTCACTGTTAAGGAATCCTTACCAAAAATAAAATATGGTGGAATGAAGAAAATTTTCTAGATTTGTGTGTCAGAGTGACAAGTAATTTGCTCCAGACTTATTCTGACATTCAGTGGTTTTGGGTTTGGGGTGAGGGGAGGGGGGAATGTTTCATGTTAGACACTTTGGCAGTTCAGCTTTGTGCAGCCAGGACCATGAGCAGAGTAACACTCAGTCTAATGTGCAAATATACCCTTACAGTATGCAAAGGCCCTGGTCTATTGTTGAGAATCATGTAACCTTAACTTTGTGGGTTTTCTGTGTATGATAGTGCTTCGTTTTATTTCTTGTGGGTTTGCTGACCAAAGGGTATGAGATGTGAGGTTTGGGGAGAGGTATTCTTTTTCTAGCTACTTCCATTCATTTTATAAAAAGATTTTTCTTCCTCATCTTCAGAAATTCTTCTTCACTGATCTATTCAGGACATTAGATGAGACACTTATCTGACAGCATTGTCTTGCCAGTGGCTCAAGTGAATAGCTGAAGACAGCAGGCAGGGTTTTGAAGATGCTGACCCCTTGGACAGGGCTATAAACTGATAGAGAGGAGTGACCTGTGTAGACAGGGGATGACAATAGGACTTACAGCCTTGTGCTTTCCATTTGCAGCCCTTCTGGTGGCTGATATAAAATGAGCTGTAGTCCCAGAAGTAGTGAGATAATGTGAGTGACATGTTAAGACTTGGAGCTGGCAATTATCTAATTTTCTGCCCTATTTATTGTGACATTTTGTCTTTTCACCTCCTGGTTAGAATATCCGCATACGCTCTGTGACGGGAGTTGGGTTCTACATGCCATCGGGGAAGATCAGAGGCACATTGGCATCCCGATTCCTGATGGTGGATGGTGAAAAGGTGGCCACTGGATCATACAGGTGGGTTACTCTTGCTTAAGGCATTAAGGCATTTATTTAAAGAATGGCCATGACTTTGCTTGAGAGTCTTCTTCACATGTCACTCCCCTTCTTATCCCAGCTTCTGTAATCTGTGTGGCATCTGTAGAAACTGGAGTGGGACAACAGAGAAGGTGGCATAGAGCCCTTCTCAGAGAATGGAATGTAGCCATGCTGGCAGACCATTTCAGAGGGCTAGAGACAGACAGTTCCACACTGCATCAGGTAGGGGTCTGCAAGGACTCCCCACCAGTCCTGTACTCAGTTCTCTTCAGTGAGGTTTTCAGTCCAGAGACTCTTCCTGTTGATGCAGTGTTGCCTTTTTAAAAAGGGTAAACTGTCCTTCAGAGTTTCAGGGCCTTTTCTCCCAGATCTGGTCTGCATGTCTAAATGAGAATAATGTTGCACCATGTATCTATTGTGGCCTGTCTGGCCAAGGATGTAAGGGAAAATGGCACAATGGTACATATTCCCATGTAGTGTCTTAGGTTTTGTTAGGTGGGCTGGGTCAAGTATGCACCCCAAAATCTAATGTTGGTTCTGTTTTCTCCTCTTAGCTTCACATGGACTTCATCCCACATTGACAGAAACATCCTGCTCGTCTTGACAGGACAGCACGTGGAGATGTTCGACATTGAGTTTCGTGAGCTCTATGCCATCTCAGAGGAAGTTAATTTATACAAGGAGCTGGGTATTGCTAACCCATTCCTCCTTGGAATTGGGAAGCCAGGCTTTCATTCCTCCACCGTGGCTCGGAAGTTCATTAACCCCAAGTATGGTTTAGTAGCAGGGGCAACCCGTGGTGATATGATGCTCTGGGCTTCACGGCATAGGCAAGACAATCAGGGAAACATGGAAAAGGAGGAAACAAGTGAGTCAAAGAAACGGTTAAATCAGTTCCTGAATGACTTAGTCACTTTGGAGCAAGTGTTCCCAGAAATAGATCCACCTCTAGAGAACTTGAACAAGCTGAATCGGAGCCCCCAGAAACTGTTGTCCCGGCTCCACATGGACCTGAAAAATAAATCCAAATCCAGAGAGTCTATTCGCGACATAAAGAAAGAAGATGCACAGACCAATGCAAAGCAAGGAAAACGGTTTGCCAGTGGGCTTTTCAGCCGCAAGGCCAAGCGGTCTCCAGGCTCAAGCATTGAGGCCAATTCTTTTGCCAGTGAAGGACATTCGGGAGAAGACCTTGGGAACATGAAACTGGAATATGAGAGGCTCAGCATTGGCCATGCTAGTGTTCGGAGCACTGGAGGCAACTCAGGTACAACCTTTTACCAGCATACTCTGCTTTCTGTGTCCCTTGTTCTGAGCTTGGCTGATTGATGCAAACATACCCACTATAGGCACTTGTGAGTAGATCCTCTTATTTCCTTGGAATCAAAATGGGAGAGATCAAAGAATAGAAGTTGTATCAAAAGATACAGGCGATTTAAGTTAAAAGCAATTTAATGGCAGTCTTACTGTAAAGTTGGTACCTCTCATGTGGGTGTCTCTTATACTTCTGAGCAACAAAGGGAGAGAAAGGTGAACAGTGCCTTGTGTTAACCAGTGTTCAGTGCATGAAGTGCATTTCCCTAATAAACAGCAGCACTATGTTCACTATTGTAGTGGCTAGCAGGCCACAGACAGATTTTCAGTGTAATCCCTCCTTTCCTCATTAGAGTTTAGGCAGGTGTATTTACTGTGACAAATTCCTGGTGGAGAAGGGAGGAAAACGTGTTTATGTTGACGTGAGGGGACAAGGAGTGGAGGAGAGGGGGCAAGTCTTTTTAATTTGCTCTTCTACCACCATCTGAAATGGGGGAGAAGGTCATGAATATAGAAGCTACAAAGAAGTACATCACTAGATCTCAACTGTTCCTTCTTTGCTAATGCATGATCGATATTTTCATGAAGTCCTTCCAAGGCTTCAATCAGTTGAAGACACAAATAATAAAGATTTCTACAATTTATGGGTTCATAGCTAACTCTCCAACATTTTACATGTTTTGTGAGATGGAAGTAAATCTGTGGACTATTCAGCCTCGTTGTCTTCATCTCAGTGAGCTGTGTTGGGTGTCAATACATCCTGCACTATCAGGAAAACAAACTAATTCCCAGGAGAAAATTTCACCTCTACTTGTCTGGCCAGAGACCATCCCATGCTCTGATGAATGCAAAATGCAGATTTAGAGAGACTGAATTCCTTTTCAACTACCATGATGTGAAATGGAAAGACATTCTCTTGAGACCAAGAAGAAAAGAAGGGTATTGGGACAGTCAACAACAGTGATTAATTAGGTTCCTGGAAATATTTCTGGGTGAATGAAGGACAGACTCAAAAATGCCAAATGAACACAAGAGAGAGGAACTGTATTTAAGATTGTAGTAGATCCATTTTAGGATCTGTGTTTGGCATTTGGGGAGGCAGACGTAAACCCTGGTCTAAAGAGGTCGTTTCTGCAAGTAAGTCTTGAGCATGGACATTATGTGCTGGTGGGCCCCATTCCTCAAAGCCAGGAAAAGCAAAATCAGTGAAGACCTGTGGGGAGATGCATGGACATTTCCACTCGCAGGGATGGACCTGAGGGCTTGCACTACCCTCTAGTGACAGAAGGAGAGAATCGTGTAATCTCTGATTCGTCAGCGCTTGGCAGGATCAGAGATTCTCACCGTCACCTCTTTTAAGCAGCCGCCCTGGCATTGCCACAATGTCCTGATGGAATTAGGCCCAGCTTAAGGCACGGGAGGCTGATGTCTTGGGTTGAACAGTGGGGCGGTGCACCCTGCTGGAGCATTGCGCCAGCCGGGCAGCAGGGATGTCCCTGCTCCTTTTAACAGAGGGGATCTGTGCCAGACAGTCTGATGCTTGGTCTAGACCATTTCCACAGAGACATTACCATGCTATTATGTTCACGTTCTATTTATTGCCACTGTTACTTCCTGCAGACTGTCAACTCTTTCAATAAGGGGGAAGGAAGAATTGAGAACAGGTCCAGGGAAGGTGCTGAGGTCTAGCACCCCAGCCTTCTTTCCCAGTGCATCTTCTGACCTGACTAATCTTTCCAGTGAGTCCTTGCTAGTATTTTTGGTTTATGCAAATTGAGAATGCCTGTTCATGGTGATAGTGGGAGACTCCACAGCTTTTGAAGTATGGTGTAAGTAGACTTCAGCCATCTGGTGTCATAAAAGGCTGGAGGAAGATCATGGCTTGTGTGTCGCTCTCGAATTAAATCACTGTTCTTGAGAGAAAACTTCTCTAGTCTAATAATCCCATAGTGGCATGTGAGCAGAGATGGTAGAGGGCACATTAGATAGATGGAGACTCATCAAGAACAGGAAAAAAATCAGTTACCCAGAAGATCCTGCAGCTATTTGATCAGTAGCACATACATCATTAGGATTTAATAAAAAATTCTTGAACATAGCCATGGAATAGAGTTCCAGCTTCAGTATAAAGCAAGCAGGCATTTTGTTCTTGGGTAACTTGAGGACTGACTTAGTTTTAAAAGTTTGTCTTTGAGCAAGGCTAGTAAAAACTGGTGCTGTGATACTCGGGGTGACAGAAGAGAGGTAAGAAGTGGAAAGGAAGGAGAAGGTACTTGGTATGCAGGCAGGTTAGGATGCAATTATTCAGAGCTTCACAGTTTGAAATAGCTGCCCTTACCTTTTGTAAAGATTAAACAGCACACTTAAGCCCCGTGGGTCTGCCTGTGCACACATCCTCCAAAGTCACTATTAATTCTCTAGTACCACAGAGACACATCCCACCTTGCAAATGCATGGAGAGACCAGATTCACACCCGAGTAGCTCATAGAGTAATTGAAAGACATTATTCAAGTGGGCTATAAGTCAGATTCAGTCTTGTAGGAGCAAATGATGATGAAGAGAATCTGAACTGGGAAGGGAAATGATGAAAGTGTGTGCTGTGATGGAGTCCAAAAATCTGATGCAGTATTTACATGCTAGAAAAGGATACCTGTGAGTCAGAATTGGGAGTCTGGAAAATACAAGGGCTACAGACAGTAATGTCTAAAACTAAGTATCTGAATAAACACCCTGAGGTATTGTCCTAGCACACTGCATGGAAGTTGTACATTGTCTTACAAGGCTTTCTCAAACCACATCATCAAATAAACAGAACCTTGAATTTCACTGTTGCCTGCTGAGGAACACCAGAGCAGCTCTGAACCTGACCAGAACCTTGTTAATTTTAAGCTGATGCTGGGCAGACTGTGATCAGCAAAGATAGTGATGTCTCATGCAGTTTCTGGGAGACACTGCAAAAGTCTGAAAGCTGTGTGCATTCAGAAGGTGCTGACTTTTTGTTTAGTGTTCTCCCTTGGAAGAAGCAAAGTGGGCTTGTTCAGAAGGGTCTGCTGTCCTGAGCTGTTCCATGTATCAACCTTCATTCCTCATGAGTGATGGCTGTGGAATACATACACTTAGTAGCAGGATTTTGTGTTTCAGTTTTGTGTGCTTCTTGCAACAAGAAATGGGATTTACAGTGGGCACTGCAATGGCGTTGAAATATCTGCTTAGTTATCACCAGTGTTTTTCAGCCAAAGTGAGGTCATGGAAGGGTGGGGTAACTGGAATTTTCAGCCTCTTTTCTAAAGAGAAAGAGGGAAACGTTGTTGGATACATACAAGGAGGATGTTTGCTCTAACTGTAGAGGGATATGTAGAAAAAGGTCAGAAGACAAGAGTAGAAAGTGACAAGAATAAAAGGGCTGGGAGTTGAAATTAAGCAGAGAAGCACAGACATCTTTCAAAATAAACATGAGGGTCTTGAATGTGATACAGACAGGGAAGGAAAGAGGGGTGGGGAGGAGACAGGAGTAATGATAAAATTGATAGTAACGTGCAGGATGTGTCAGAGGGGGACAGATGGAATGAAATGCTGTGGGGAGATGGGGGAGGAGGCAGTAGCACACAGCAGCCACGTAAGTGAGGGCAGGTTGCAGTGCAACCTCCCACATGAACATCAAGAAGATGCAGTGTGGAAGAAAGTGGAGAGAAGGAGGGGGAGAAAAGAGAGCTCTTCTCTTCCCCATTACCTACAGGTAAGGACAGCATTGATCAAATACCCACGAGCAAGGGAGTGACATTAAGAATTATCCACTTGAAACCCAATTCAGAGGTAGTGCTTGAGTTGAATGCTCCCTAAACTTAGCAAGGCTGAGACTTCTCAGTGGCATGTCACCATGACCTGTGGCAACTTTCCCTCTCTGTTTTCACTCTGAACTGGCAGCTGGCTCCAAGTGCTTGGGAGATGCACATGTACCTTCCTTCTGTACAAATACATGAGTGGGGCCTGCCCTTGCTCAGAGTGATTCCAAGCCACATGGCAGCCCCTCTCAGTCCCTGCTGCCCTGCACTAGAGTCATGCAAGCTTTGCTGAGCTCAGAGCACAGATGAGCTCCCTTACTGGCAAAAGCCTCTGAACACACTTTTGTACAGCGCTTGAAACAAATATGCTGGAACACCCAGATCAGCATCTGGCTGTAATGAAGGAGACCAGACAGAAGTGCAAGCATTGAAAGGTACAGATACTGGGAGCAGAAGAAATTCATAGAGTAAGCAGTGAAAAAACATAAGATTATAAAAAATTGAGGCAGCATGCTGTGCCACTTTAGTGAGAGACCTTGAGGCCTTGAGATTTGTCTTGCAAAGGCAATGGTGGAAATACTGGCACTAGAAATGTTTGAAACAAAATGTGAAAAAAACCTACTGAGAATGTGTGTGGGTATCAAATGGATGAGATGACCTTGTGTTTTTGGTGGGGTTTTTCCATACCTCACTCTTTGGAAAACTTCCCACCCAAGGCATGACCAGACTATTTTTCAGTGCCAGCTGGGATCTGATGATACCACTGAAGCTGGATTGGGTACAAGCCAAAGCCTGGAAATACTTCTCCAATGGTTTTCTCCACAATATACTCTGCATTTGCTCTTATTTTAATGTTTCTTCATTTCACTGCAATAGAAAAGAAGCCACGATAGAGTGCAGAATAATGTAGGTCTAACACAAGGTGTATAGTAAAAAAAGAGAGTGAAGCGTGAGTCCAAACTTTATCCAGGTCTTATTTACTTAACATTAACAGTACTTTAACTTCTTTTCATTCCAGGTAACCTGAATCCAAACTCCACTATGAGTGATAAAAACAAACAATCTACCTGTGTGTTATCTTGATTGGGAAGGATTGTCTGGAGGACTAAAGAGTGAATCACAAGCTGGAACAGTAACTTCTTGACTGATTTTGAACCTACAGCCATATCCTCATGCAATGATCTGTAAAGCCACTGCAGGTCCTGGATGCATCTGGCACCCCCAGCTAAAGCACATTTACTGTGTGAAGAGCAGACTTTGGGTAGTCGGTCCCTTAACAGAGGGTTAGTGATGAATGTATTAGTCCATATGTCTATGTGCACACTTATTTTATATATAAAAACAACTGTGATGACTGGTCTCAGAGCTCGCTCTGTGCCCAGAGAAATGCAGGAGATTTTCTGACTTACTTGTGCTGCTACTTCGGTCTGTCTAGCTACAGACTTGGAATCACTGTGTTGCATTGTTTACTGCACTGCAAAAATGTATTGATCTGACTGGCTATAAGGCTGAATCCAATTGAAGTGGCAAATTCTGGTGAAATAGGGATGTTTACAGACAGTGTATCAATCCTTCGTCCATAAGGACTCCTCCTGTAGATTCCTGTTGTCACTCACCCATGCAGAAATGAGTGGTCTGGGAGAAGGGTTTAGCTAACAGTGGCCAACAGATCAGTATCTGAACTGTTTCATGTCATAAACGTAGCAGTCGAACAAAGTGATTTAGCAAGAATGTGGTAAAGAGAAAAATGGAATATAGGGCAATGTTTAACATGCAGTTGAGACTGAGTCAGGAGAAATACCTGATAAGGAGGACTGGGCAGGGTCTGGGAGCAATAACACAGACTTTAGTGGCTGTTATAAAATCCTCTTTGTTGCTAATTCAGCAATACTTTTACCATTCATGGAAACTGAATGATTAAGGAGCACATCTTTGAGAGTTGAAAGAGGAAGCAGAGGAGGCATGCAAGCTTTTCAAATGCACTCTTTTTTTAAAGTTAACCTTTCCAAAGCCTAAATCATGCTAAAATTGAGAGCTTTGATCCATAAGAAGCATTGTGTGCAATCAGACCAAAGGCCATCTGATCTGCTGTTCTGCCTCTGAGAACAGCCTGTAACAGGTGATCACAGAAGCATAAAATACAAAGCTTGTATATACAGAGGTCTTTCTCTGACACCATTCCAGCAGTCTATGGACTTCCTCAGCTTTCTGGCAGTTCCTTCTGGACCCGGCCTTAATGAATGCACTTAGTCCCTTTCTAAAAATCCTTTCCTACTTTTCGCCTCCAAAGTGTTCTGTGGTAACAAACCCTAAATTCATTGCATGGTACAAAAAAGAACTGTTGTCAGGCTGTTTTAATGGTTTTCTTGATGATTTCCTCATAGCTACTGTGGGATCTGACTGGCACTTCTATCCTCTTGTTCACTATCCCTTTTCCAGTTCTACTGGCTAACAGAGTGGATAAACAGATTGTTTTTGTCTCTGCAGTGGGCAGATTGACATTTCACTCTGCTTTCTTGCCATCTAAATTACATACTCTGCTGTCATAAGTAAGTCCTCTTGTGATACCTAAAAAAATTAGATCCTAGTTATTAGAATATACCTGAAAACTAACATGGCTACTTGCCAAAAAAAATATTTAAACATCAGAAAAACACAGGTTTAATTTTCTTGCTTTTTGTTTAAAGAAATGATCTGGGTTTTTCACTGCACAACAAATTCACAGCAAAGGCAATTGATGCGCTCCCAGCACAGAAGCAACTGATCCAAAGATTCTTTCAGGTGCTGGCTTGCAGTAGTGGTTGTTACACTCAAACAGCTGTCTGTGGTTGATGATAAAATGCAATTGATTCATACACTAATTGATTAATTGCCTTTCCTTGAACTATATTTAACTTGAATGGCAAGCAGGTTTGTTTTACTCTATTTACCATGCAGAATGTCTTGAGACACTAAAATACCAAAGGTATTGTGCCCTCTGTTAAACATACTCATCCTCACTTCGAGGGTTAAATGCTTCCTACTCTATATAATATTCCATACAGCCTTCTGGGAACAAGCTGTAGTTTTACAGCTGGGTCTGTCAGCTCATATTATGAGCAGTATTTCATAAAATTGTTCCTGGTAATGGGGGAAAAAGAGGTGTTGGAAATGACACCACCACTTGGATGTAGAAGTAACTTGATAGCTGAGTTATCATGTTGGCTTCCTGTGTGTAGCTCATGTGCCAAAACCTACTCACTGTGTTTGTAGGATTGTCGAAAGCAGTTTGATTTTGCCATACTTTGGTTACTCTCCAGACATTTGGGAGCCTTTTTTTTTTTCTCTCTTCGTATTTATTTCACTTTGTTAGTAAAGATCAGACATAAATTTATTAGGCTGATGTTGTTCCACTTTTTGTTTTGATAAGAACAGTGTCATCTGGTGCTTCCTTGTCCTCCCAGGCTTTTAAAATATTTATTTTTTTAAGTTGTGCAATAGGTTAATTAACTAATTAGCACCATGTTGATATATATGGTCAGGTTTTCCAGGAAGTCCTTTATCTCCTTGTTGCTTCATCTTGGCTGAAGTGAATTCACAAATAGTCCAAGAGGCTGATTTCACTTGCCCTTCCTTTCCTTCTACGCTTACGCATTAATGTGCTTTACTTTCTCTTCCCTATGGTGGATGTCAGAGCTCTTTACTTTAACCTGTCAACTAACAGGATATCCTTTCCAGAGAAAGTCTCTCATCTGCTTGTCTGCTTTGCTGCCACACCAGTTCCTGAAAGGTAATGTTCACTTGTTTTCAAATTCTTTCCGTGGAAGTCAGTCTCATGCCTTGACTCCAGGGGCTAGTAGAATTCCTTAGGCTTATCACGCACTGCTTAATTACTTAATTTGAGAGAACAAACTTGCTTTTTTGCATGATATAAATCTGCTCCTTAAACTCAGCATGACTCTGAGGATGCACACAGCCTTGTTGATCCAGAGTGGAGGTTTCAGGCTCTGGTGGAACTTGTTCTTCCCTGAAGATAAAATCAGCTGAACTTGGGCTATTTACTTGCTCCTATGGCAACAGAAGTGAGTCTGGGTGAGGTGACCACATTGATTTTGACTACTTTTTTGCTAATTGTGGTTCCTGGTGGGTGCTAGAAACCTGAGGCTGTGACCTGTAAAATGAGCCTCTCTTGCTCTCCAGATAAAATGTGGTTAATGGTGCTGGGGGTCAGAGGGGCAAAGAGCAGTGCTTAGGAATTATGTTGGAAGACTGCTAGCAGTGGTTGAAGGTACAGCAGTCTTCAAATAAGCTGTCATTTGGTCCTTGCCCAAGATGGCCCCTCCTGTAAGCAAGTCACCAACCTCCTGAGGGGGTGGGAAAGATGGGAGACAGCAGTTCTGTTGCTACTCAAAAGAGCCAGATAAGCTCTCTTTGGCTTCTGTATCCTGACCCTGTACAATCCCAAGAGGACGCCTGTCCTCTGGATCTCGTTCCCTCCTTGGCTGATCTGTGTGGCGCTCTGTGGGGCCTGCAGCTATGGTCATGCTTTTGGACAGAAAGTAAGCTGGGGCTCACAGCTCTCTCCTTCTGGCCTGAAATGGTGAGTGGTTCAGAAGGAGCCTCTTGGCTGAATGTGTGCCTTCTGTGTTTCTTTGGTATGCATTTGTATATTTAATGTATATGTGTCCAGTTAATTATGTGGGAGACCTTTTCTAAGTGAAACAAATAAACTCTATACTGTATTACATTTAGATACTGTGTTCATGAGTGTCACTTGTAATATCTCTGCTACAGTTCCTGGGTTGGGGAGATTTTTATTGTTTATTTGTCAAGAACCTGTACTGTCTGGATTAGAGCAGGTTTCTGTGTAACAGGTAAGCATCTTTGGTCAGTGTTTGGTGCTATTTGTTAAAAGAAATGTGGGCAGCTAAATTCTCCACAAGTACAGTGTTCTGTGGCTTTGAGTACCTTAAGAGAGACTAATTCATTCCTGCTTTCTTGCTGCTGGAGTAGGCTGCAGCAGACGTCCACTTTAGTTTTTCTTTCTTTTTTTTTCTTTTTTTTCTTTTTTTTTTATTACTTTGCAGCTGAAATGTATCTTGCTGCAGCTATAAATGCATCTGACAAAGTGCCACTTCGGTGTCCCTTTCCATCTTTCTTATATAATTTGTACCCATCAGCAATGACATTTAATTTATGAAACTGAGTCCCTGTGCTGCATTTCAGTTTTACCTGGTACAATGTAATCCTTGACATTTAAGTAACTCACAAGCTCTTGTTTCCCATGCTCCCTTTGTTTGTGTGTACAAAAGCCTGTTTTAAAATTCCTGACCATGTTTCAGAATAAATCCAGCCTCTATTTTACTTTTGGGCATTAGGGTACATAAAAAAGTATTTGCAGTAAACAAAATCTTCATCTTTCAGTGTTTTAAATCCATGTAGCAATTGCATTTGTACTGTATAAGAGGAGTCTATCTAATCCAAGCTTGTTTTACAGGGTATCTCAGGGCTCTGTGGATCCTGAGCTTCTTTATAGCATTAGCACCACCATCACTATGTGATGTTTCTTTTTCTGCACCTGTTTTAGGGAGGTTCTCTGAGAAAGAAAGATAAGCTTGTCCTTCCCCTCATTTTCCTGCTACTCTAATATTACCATTTTGTTTCTTGACACTATTGTCTGTGGTCTTGCAAAATCAGGGAGCAGTCCAGGACTGAATGACCTCTTTGTGTCTCTAGACCTTATGTCCCCTGTCCTTAGCCTGCTGAAGAAATGCAAATTTGGAAATCCTCATTAATAAGCAAGGCTTAGGAAAAGCAGAGTCAGTGACTGTAGGAACCATCTTGGAAGAGAAACCTACGGATGCAGATGAAATGGTAAAGCCTTTCTGCCTGTAGCAAGGCTGGGACATGTTTACCTAACTCTTTGCACAACACGTATTTCTCATCTTTCTCACAAGTCTGGGCATGTGTGCTTGGGGAGTTGGGTTACAGAAAACCACAGCACAACGTACAGCACCCAGCATCCAAATGTGGGCAAATTTGCAGTGCTTTTCAGCAAGATAAGGAAGTAACAGAGTAGGTGGAAGTGTCTGCACAAGAACTTAGGGGCATAGTAGCTGGTGTGTCCTAAACTCAATCACATAATGTGTTAATGTCTTGAGTTTTGGAGATGTTTCTAATTCTACTCCTTTCTCCCTTTCCAGCCTGTCTGTCTGCAGTGTCAACTTCTGCCTTTCATCTGACTTGTCAGGTTTTATTTTCTTTTCCTAAAGTGTTAGAATTGTCACTGGTAGGAGAATTGTAGCTATAAAACAGCTCTCCTGCCTGCCTCAGGTAGCAAGCAGAAACTTCTAGATGACAGGGAGTGTTGAAAGCAATGATTTTATAAACACTGGACAATTTTTTTATAGAGGCTGAAATTTCATTGGATGTGTGAAATTGCACATAGCCAGGAAAACACAACCAAAAGAATTTGTGCAGAAAGCATAGAGGCAAAATACAACATTTGCATAATGAGGATTGTGACTATTACAGAGAGCTTGAAACCTAGAACACAAAAATGAGAGCTGATTTTAATGCACTTATGTCCAGTAGCATAGGGAAGGATCTGGGAGGTCAGGTTAAGGATATTTCCCATTTATGAGCATTGATTCTATTCAGAGGGGCCTTTGTCCTTTTACTTTATTTAAAGTAAGGTAGCTTCTGAGTTGCAAATTTCCAATGTGTAAGAAAGAAAAGTGTTGCACCAGTGGACTGTGGACTGATCAGCATTTTGCATGGGCTTGGGGGTGGACTTGGCACGTGCCTGCTGTGTGTTAAATGAATGTTCTTCAGCTATTTGATTTCCCAGACTGGAGTGGCTTTTCTAGCAAGGATATTGCTCTCTGCAATCAGACCAACAGCCAACTGATTGCAGGATGCAGCACTAATACCAGGATGCTCCAGCCTTTCTACTGTGATACTTTTGTTTAAAAGTGCCTGAAGCAGTACTCCCAGCCCAAGGGGTAACACATATGAGCTAAACGTACATGAGAACACGGGGTGATAAAGAAATAGGAACACTTCTGTGAGATCTGGCTGCTGGAACACACTGGTTTATGCTTCTCCTGAGCTGGCTACAGACTCATGGCAGCATGGAGAACAGGGGAAAAAAAACTGAGCACACGGGAGAGCAAGCTGCTTACTCCAGAGCTGGATCTTACACCAAGCATTAGAAACAAAGGCCGTCTTCCACACTATCAGGGTGTGGGGAATAGGAATGTCAGTTGTCTGTGACAGCAGAGCTGCAGCAGCAGAGGTGTGGGATTTTATACACTTGGGATTGTGAGGAATATAAATGTTCTAGCAGAGGGTTTATGTAGGCAGACCCTTGTGTCTGAGGTTCCCCCTAAGATGCAAGAAAAGGTACGTGCTGCTGCTTGGTTATAAAGGGCAGAACCATACTTGCCCCTGCTTGCATTGTTTGGTGGGTGTTGTGCTTAAGAAACACAACACAGCAGGGG
Source organism: Corvus cornix cornix (assembly GCF_000738735.6). Classification (NCBI taxonomy): domain Eukaryota; kingdom Metazoa; phylum Chordata; class Aves; order Passeriformes; family Corvidae; genus Corvus; species Corvus cornix. Next base: position 49,612,643 of record NC_047057.1, on the reverse strand, counting down.
CTATTTTATTGTTGTTATGCTCTAGCTTTTCTGAAACTTCACTACTAGAGGAAAGGATAAGCAACTTTCTGGGATGTAACTTTTTTTGGAGGGGATGCTTCCACAAAGAAAGATTATTTAAAAGAAAAAGCTGGTTCCCTGAGAAGTTACAATATATTTGGTGAAACTGTGTGAAATCTTAAAGTGTAGGTGCTAGACAACCTTGGGAAAAGGGCACTTACTTCAAGTGTTTGAAAAGAAAAGCTATTTAAACTTCGAAGGAGCTATTGGTTTTATTGTTGCAATATTTATGATCCTCTCTTTATAGGTCATGCAACCATTTCCTTAGTTATCCTTAATCTCCTACCAGAAAATCTTTCTCCTGGCTGACAGTCCCCTTGTGCTGAGCACTTGCACTACAGAAACAGAAAACAGCAAATCCAAACAAAGCATGATCATCTATAGCTGCCTTGCTAAGTGCACAACACAACTGCAGAAGGATCAATTGCTCTGATTTAGAGTGGCCATTAGTGACATTTTGCCACTGAAAGGAAGAAAATATCTCTGTTTAGTGTCCTGAGGGATAACAGCCATAATCATAGACATTAGAAATGGAAAAGGTCACTAGGTCGTCTAGTCCATTGCCTCAGTACAATGCAAGGCAATTCACCAATAGAACTTTTTAGGACTTGGTAAATTATGCTACCACTCGTTTGAGGTTCTCCTTCACAGTCTAACAAATCTCATAGGAAGGAAGTTAAAAAATAACGTTCTGGAGAGCTACGTAGGCAGATGTCTGACAGGCATTGCACTGAAATAATGACCTGTCTCCTAGTTTCTCAAAGCACTTGCCATTGCCTTTTTACAATGAGGACACTGTAATATATTAACTTCCTTTGTTCTGTATTTATGACTGCAGCATTCCAACAAATCAAAGTTTTCTGGAAGGAAAAGTTGGGGCGATCTCTACTGGTTTCTCACCAATTTCTACACCATGTTTAAAGATGTTGATTCAGCCACAGAGTTAAAGTTATGCTTCTGCAAAGCCAGATTAATTTCCCTGCACCCAGTGGGGTTACGCTGGATTTAAACTGGAATTACTGACAACCCAGTATGACCAACAGCTTCCTCTTTGCATCCAAGGAGACAGACTCACAAGAACAAAGAGAGAGACAGACAAGCACAGGCGCCAGCTGCAGATGCTGCACCCTGCAGCCAAAATGAGGGTGTTGTTCCAGGCAGGTTCCATCTTGTTTCAAGATCTCCCACGTAAGTAGTGCTTGGTATAAGTAACTAGGAATTCACCCATGCACAGCAGTGTTGTTAACATGAGGACACCCTTGGAAACGCTGTAGGGTGTTTGCATTGAATAGTGCTGCAAAAGCAATTGCTGCAACAGAAAGTCTTCTGCAGAGTTGGGCTCCCTCAGTAAACACAGTCTCCCTGTCTTCTTGAACACCTCTCTGGTCTGGAATATCTTGGAAAAGAAGCTTAAATGTGTATTTGCCTTGCTCTTTGAGCATTAGCACTACCCTGTGGAAGCAGGACCATAGGTTACAACAGATACCAGGACTGGATTAGGCTCTGTAAGACCCTCAGCGACAATAAGCAATCCAGCAGCAGAAATCAAGTGTGGTCCAAGGAGAGGAAGCAGACTAGAACTGAGCTGCTGAGGGCTCTTGAGAGGGACCACTCTGTTTAGCAAGGTTCTGGAATCCAGAACAGCAGTCATAAAAGAGAGAACATTTTGCTCTCTTTCAGGAAAAAAAAGAAAGCAAGCCTCAGTGTTTACTTTCCTCTACCAATCCATGAGTCTCTTTAGGGCAGCACTAGAAGAAAAGCCCTGGCTTTTTCTGGAGTGAGGAAGAGAGAACCTGGTGTTATTAGAAGGGTCATTTGTGCTTGATGAAATCCACTGGAATTTTGATCGCCTTTCCTTCCTCATGCAAAAAGAAAATAGCACAGTGGACTAAATACTGTTGTAGCTCCTGAGCAAATGGGTCTTCTTTCTGTGGTGGAGCCTGCACATAATTTTTTAGTGTCCCCAAAAAGATCATCTCCCAGTACCAGGAATTGTTCCCAGGCATGGTCCTGAGGGCTTTGCCCACACAGCCCCACCTTGAACTCCCAGCAACTGATCCCGTGGCAGCCACAGGGAAACTGCTGGCAGATTTCCCCTGAGGAGGTGACACAGAAAGCCGTACTCACAAACCTGGGTTGACTTTGCTGCTAACTGTTGCAGAAGCAGAGCTGGGACAGTGAGTGAGTCATGGGGTTTGCAAGTAATCAGCTTTGAGTAGTAAAGAAAAAAGAGCTTGGCTCACCCAGCGTGGCTGCTCTTTGTTCCCGAGCTGCTGGAGGCAAAATCATGGGAACAGCTCCTGCCGCCTTCCTCAGGGTTCACACCACCTCACGCGGGGTGACCCTGGGCCATTTCCCTTCACAGCTCTTCCTTCTGGTACTCACAGCCCGCTGCTGCCGTCATCTCCCTCCTGCCTCCCCACGCAGCTCTCTCTGCAGGGTCTTGGCTGATCGGGGCGAGGAAAAGAGCGCAGCTCCTGAGAGCTCCGTGTGAGGACAGAGCACGTCCTGCTGCGCGCAGTGCTGGCCCACGAGCCAAGAAACCTCCCAGAGAGCTTCCCACTCCCTGCCACATAAGATCTTCCCCACATTTTCCCCACCATCACCTTCATTCTGCCTTGCACTGAGATTTTCAGTGACCACATTTTTCTACCGGTCTCAGTTTTATGCTATCTTTCAGCTGGTTTTTTCCTCCTCTTTCTTACTGATGATGCTCCCTTTCAGAATTATTCTTGCTTTCTACCCTTGGGTCCTGGCACCCTGGACTCTGGCCCCTGTGCAAGTGTCAGTGAGCTGTCCAGTTAAAACTCAGATACGCATGGAGTTTCTGGTGAGTTTTTGTTGTTCTGGTTTTTATGGAAATATAACTGTATGCTTCTCCATGAAACACCTGTTTTGGAAACTTTGGGAAGGAAGCCACGAAGGGGGAATAATACAACCACATTCCAGAGTGTATGAGAGTACAAAGTCATACTGCATCTTTAAATTCCTAATCAAAATTGATGGCAACTTTTGTGGTCGGTTTTTTTTTTTTTTTCTTTTTCACCTGGGCTGCCTGGAAGAGGCACAATTTTCCACACATTAGAAAAAGAAACCTATTTTTTTCCCCCTCAGGTTTTCTGCCCTGCATTGTGCACGCTCCAGTGCCCCACCCCACAGTAACTCTTCAGCCTGTCCCCTGTTCTGCAGGTGCCATCCTTGTTTCCTCATCTGTTTTTTCTGGCAGAGCATTATTCCTGCTCACCAGACCAAAGAAAGGCAGATGCTTTGCTGATGGTATTGCTTTCAGGGCTGCTGACAAGTGCAGACAGCACTGAGCTTTTCTACTATGGATAGTTTCACTTCCAGACTAAGGAGAAATGGCAGCCATTCTGCTTGCTTTGATCTCATTAATAATAAAGGACAACGGGAGTCCTTTTGAATATGAGGAAAAAGCTCAAGTTAAAAAATTAAACAGCATACTCAATTAAATTAGAACCACAGCAAAGCCTTGGAAAGCTGCCATCTTAAATTACTACACAGATACAACTCCCAGAAAATAAGAGTAATGATTTAAGAAACAAAAAACAATCCCATGCTCTTGCTGTCCTAGTAGAGTTTGCTATAGAAGGACAGGTGGGAGCTTTCCCCAGCATCAGTATTGATCATACATGTGTGATATTTCCCTTTTGCAAGAGCAAGGGCATATATATCATACTCCCTGTGGCATAGGGAAGGAACCGGCAGCAATGTGCCCAGGCCTCTTTTTTTCTTCAAAACCCGATTCTTCTGTTGGGATGGAGCTGGGTGACAGAAGTGGGTACACAAATGAGTACAACTCACAAAACTGCCTAATTTGGGAGAAACAGAAACTCCAAGGTCGATCTGAACCTTGGAGAACAAAGTGCCTATAGCAGTTACCCTATGTTTAGCTGTAAAATTCTAATGCTGTCCTGATGATGAAGGTGGACCTGTAACAATAAAACGCTATAATTGCTTTCACCTACCTATACTTTAGATTCCATTTAGATTCAGCTAAAGGTGACACAAAACAATTTTGCAAAACAGTTTTAGGCTGCTACTGCTGTTGAGTATCATAGATCCAACCAAGACAGTGGAATGGGAACGTTAAAAGTCAATAAAAATCTTGTCTGAAGAGCTGCATAACTTCCAGCCTCAGCATAACTGCTAGCTGATAACTCCTATGAGCTCGCTGGTTCACTTTCAGGACTAAACATAGGGGAAAAAAATTGGCAAAAAGAGACTGCATAAAAGACTACAATATTTTTCAAAATATTTTCCTAATTGTCTGCTTTTTTCATTAAAAAACCTCCACATGTTAGCATTGTTTTGCTGAAAATAGCTGTATTTAAAATAGCTTCAAATAATGTTAATGAAGCATTGTTTTAATTTTGCCTCCAGCAAAAACAAAACGAAGTAGTATTATGAATTATTCTCTATTTAAAACCACTGCTGTCATATTAACAATTTTTCCCTTTAGCTGTGGGCTGACAATATTCTTTCTCCCTTTTCCTTCCAACAATATAATGTGAGTATGACAGCACAACAAATTGAAACTTCTGCTAAGCACTGTGCCCCAGACATGCATAAACTGCTCTTGTTTCTATTGCAACAGCATGTCTTTCCTGGGTATGACACATAAAAATAGGTAATGTCAAAATAAGCCTACTATATTAAGAACAGTTATAGACGTGGAGGTGTCTGACTGGGACTTAAAGCTCAGGTCCTGAGCACTAAGAGTCATTAAAGATATTTTTAGGGTTTTTTTGTAAAGCAGGAATGGTAGCACTAATCACGTGACCAACATACAAATTTGAAAATTACATGACATCTCCTTAATTTCCTCTTGCTATTTAATTTAATTCTAGTCTTCATTACTTTGTTTTTCCTTAAACTGCTCTTTTGTGTTTCTCTCTGCTGTTATGGGTGGCGAGAAAATAATTGTGTTGAAATCTGTTCTTCTCTATTTTAAACACAAATCCCTTTTTTCTGTCCCCATTTTTACAGCTCTCAGGCATATGAAGTATTACTTCCTCTCTTGCTTGTTCCTTGAAAAGTTCCAAGAAGGATGCACAAGAATGGCTGAGAAAACTTCTCATCACTCAGTTGAAGGAAATAGGAAATGCTGAATTCTTAGCAGGTGTCTCTGCTGAAAGTAATTATTAGGATAAATACTTTTAAATAAGGATATTTAAACAGGATCAAAATCTTTGTAAATATTTATGGTTTATTCCCCTCATATATTGATGCCATATCCCTGCTGAAACTTCCCTGAAGTCTTCTAGGAAAAGGATGGATTAAAAAGCAGCTTCCAGGGGAAAGATGTAAGTAAGCAAATAATCTAATCAGCCTGTGTTTATATAGAACAAGAGAACATCAGTTCTTTTATTACTTTTTTATGAATAATTTTTTTAACAACAGCAATCTTCTTTTCCATTGCTGCCTGCATTTTAGACACAGATAAAGCACAGCATTATATCATATGTTAAATGTCACGTTTCATGTGAAAACACTTAAACATAGGGCACCATAAAGAGCATCAGCACACACTTGACTGTGGCTTTCCAAAAAATAACCTTTCTCTTAATCACTATGCAGGTAAGTAGTTGGTTCCTTTCTGTTTCCACAAGACAGCTGCTGCTTAGGGCATGCAAAGCAGAAAAAAAGGCAGGGTTAGCAAAGACCTTTTCTGAAAGTATCAGTAGTTTTTAGTGACTGACTATCCAGAGCTCATTTGGGTACATTAACTTAAAAACCTAGCAAGCCTATAAAAAAAAAAATCACATCATGGCACTTTTGGAAACAATAAACCAGTGTCTGATCTCAAAAACACTAACTACAAATTCCAAATATCAAAGCTGTTTCTAAATTCTTGTCTTCTCTCATTCCTGCATTCAGAATTGTCCCAAGCTGGCAGCACATTTTGTTTAGACACATTTAGCCTTCATGCAGGCTTCTTCTGGACTGTATCCCTGTCAGATGCAGTATTTATAACAAGTACATTTTAAAAAAGAAGAGGTGATGTATTTTCATAACGTAAGAGTCAAAAGGCTGTGGAATTGACCCCAACACTGAAGTCTGTCTGTCTCTCTGGCTACAAGCTGTGTGAGGTTTGATGCTCTGCAGGCAGGGTCCCAGCCTGTTTCCTGAGGAGCCAAAGAGCACACTCATACTGCAGTGAGACCAATCCCCAAAGCTATAATGGTTTTTCTCATCAATTCACTGTCAGAGCGGAAAGATTTTCACCCCAAAGAAATCCAACCTTTCCCAGCACCTGGAAAGGCCCCACAGTGGTAGTGTAATACTGACATCCAGTGGCTGAAAAAATGCGATTTCACTGTCCAACTTGGTTTCATTTTTTGGATAGGACTGGTATTGGGGAGGTATGAAAAAACCAGCAAGAATTATTTTTTTCCTAAGCATTTGGACTTCATGAGAACCAGAACATGACTGGAAGCTGTGATTCCTTCCAAATCCACGGGTGAACCTGGGTGGGAACTCCTGAGTCATCCATTGTAACTTCAGCCAAACCAACAAAATCTGCTTGCTTTCCACAGTTCAAATTTGTTTTGTAGTGTGAAACTACAGGAACAAGGGAGAGCGGTATCTTTTGCTCCTCCGAAATGAAAATATCTGGCTCCCTAGGCTTATGCAAAACAAATCATATTCCTTCACCTGCACACCCTGAGCAAAACATAGAAAGGAGCACTCACAAAAGAACACCAGTAAGGGGAAAGAGAGTTTACAGAGGGAAATTATTTAATTATTTTTTTACTTATGGCAAATACAAGCTCAGCATCTTGGACAGATCCTTCTCTCCCAAAGCGTGCAACCTGTACTCTTGGAGTATTAGTGATGTCTGCTTACAACATGAAAAATACATGTGGATAGACAGGACACAGACAGCTCCCACACACTGAATAAACAATGAGGAAGAGAGGCAAAGTGCATCCAAAAGTTATATTACTAATTCGTATTGATTTATGCAGAGCCTTTTGTATTCCTTACAGCACTACAGTAACAAGTATGTACACATCCAGTATGAAGTCACATTCATATTAATGGAGCTCTTTTCCCACCAATCAATGTAAAAATCAGTTACCATTACTGAATGGAGAAGCCATCAGAAGATTCACTGCTCTTTACTGACTCGTGTAGCCTGAGTTTGCACGGATCTTGTCCGCTGTCTGTGCCACTAGCACACATGACTGTGCTGTGCTGGCAGCTGTCCCTCCTGCTGGTGACTAACCTGTAAAGGGCTCTGTGGCTCTTCCAAGACAGAGCACGTTTTCACCGAACACCCACAGACCTGTTCACTAGGGTGACAGGTACATCCCATTTCTCGAGTTCTCTCTTCAACACCAAAACGGCACTTTCAGCTGCTCCACGGTTCTGCTGATCAGGTTGTTAACAGGATTCTCCAGAGGAGATCAAATGGAAAGATTGCACAGGCATGCAGCCGTGGGCGAGGTCAGGAAATGACACTCATCAATGGAACAGCAGCCTTCAAATATACTGGAGAATGAGAACGAGCATAGACATTAGGTACAAGCAAGGATAACCTCTTGCTCCCAGTTTATCCTCCACATGCTTCTGTTATCCATGTATTCCCCTCAGTGCTTTCTGTCAGTTTTGGAGACTCCAATGCTCCTCGGGTTCTGCTCTGTTAATCCTTTGTGCCATGCAGGTCCTGCTTATATACCTCCCATTTGTGTCCTTCCCGTTCTGAGATGCAGCAGTGCTGACCCACACCTGCTCTGCAGGCGCTTCCAGCCCCAGGGCTCAGGCGGCTGCAGCTCCTCCCGGCCTTCACACCACCTCCCAGGAAAGCGTCCCCGGGCCTGCTCCTGCCTCAGCCTCCCACCGACCGCCCCCGCAGTCCTGTTTCTGGCTCGGCCCACTCCACGGATAATGAAGATCAACGTGTATTTGTAACGATTACATTTAGGAATGACACTGTGGTCACCGCAAATCCCTTTTCCACAAGTTTTCGCGGTCGTGGGCCTCCGTCACGTGCGCAGCTGCTCAGGCCACGTGGGGCGCGGCGGGCACGCACCATCGCCCCGCCCACTCTCCTCCCTCCAGGGAGATTGACAGTGAAACCAACCAATCAAAAGCTCGACCCTACCTTTCCCCACCCCCCCCAGCTCACGGTTGCTGTGTCATCCGGCGGGTGACACCAGGGGGCGGTCGCCGGTTGGCTGCGCAGGCGTCGGATTCCGGCCAATGAGCTTCGCGAACTGCACGACTGACACCTACCCTGCCCAATAGTTGTCTCACGTGCACGTGGAGGGGCGGGGCGAAGCGTAGCTGTGGCTGAGGAGGGTGGGCAGTGTGGCGTCGGTGCCGTGTCGCGGCGCTGCTGAACGGCCATTCCCGCGATCGCCCGTGCGGCCGGCAAATGAGTGCACACACTGATGTAACCTTGCCTCGGTTGAGGAGGGTCCCAGGAGCCGCCGAGGAGAGCGGCTCGGTGGGCGGGTTTCCGCGCTGTTATGGTGTAACGGGCACATTCCTTCTCTAATGGAGTCGGAGGGTGCGACCCACAGCCCAATCCGTAGGGCGGAAGGGCGGGACAAATAGAAGCGGGCGAGCGAGTGCCCCATTTAAGGGGCAAATATCGCAGCCAACTGGCAGAGGAAGAAGGGGCGGGAGCCAGTGAGGGATGTGAAGGGGGGTAACCGCTGACAGCCAGCAAATGCAGCCAATCACTGAGCGTGTAGTGACGCGAGAGCCCAATCAAAAGCCCTGAGAGGCGGTGCTCTGCTGTGATTGACGTGGGTCGTGGCTAATGGGCGGAGAGATCGCCCAGACTCTTCCCAATGGGCAGCGTGCAGGCGCGGAAAGGGGAGAGGAAGGAGAAGACGAGCAGGCAGAACGACCAATCAGCGCGAGGGTCGGTGAGGCGCCGTCCAATAGGCGGTGCGAGAGGCGGTGCGGGGGCGTGTCCCGGTGTGTTTGGGTTCGTGCTCCTCGGGGGAGGGAGAGACGGCGGCAAGGAAAGTTTGGTTTTGGTTTTTTTTTTTTTTCCCCCCCCCGGTGGTGTTTTTCTGGCGGGGCCGGCCGGAGGGGGGGGGGAGGGGACGACGCTTTTCGCAGCTTCTTCGCCTTTTGCTTCCTGGGGTTCGTGTTTCCCGGGCGGGCGGGAGCCGCCCCCGGCACTGAGAAGAACGGGGGCTCAGCGCACCGCGGCGGCGCCCTCGGCGGTGAGTGCGGGACGGGCCCCCCACGTATCCCCTATCCCCGCTCCCAGCTCCCGCCGCGGGATTCCCTCGGAGCCCTTCCCGCTTGCGGACCCTCGCGCCGCCTCTGAGGGGCCTCTGGCGCCGGGCCGCGGTGCCGCGGGGCGGGGGAGGGACGGGGGGCCGGGCCGGCGGGAGGGGCCCCAAGCGGCGGCAGCTCAAGGGCGCTGCCCCGGCGGTGGCGGAGCGGCCGCTGCTCCCGCCCCGACCCCGGCGAGTGCCTGTCCCGGGGCACAGCCGGGCGAGCGCCGCCCCCTCTTCGCCTCACGTGCGGCCGCCGCTCGCCGCGGCTGCGCCCCGGTGCCCCCGCCGCCCCCTCCGGCTCCACACAGGGCCCGGGGAAGAGCCGCCCGCCCGCCCGCCGGATCACCCAGGCCGGGCAGGAGGTACAGCGGCGGAAAGACTCCGAGAAGCCCTTGTGTAGATGGGGGAAAAAAAGTGCTGTAGTGTGGGGACAGAGCCGAGGTTGCGTTGGTACCACTGCAAACCGCGCTGGATGAGTGGAACGTGATGCTGGTGTGTGTGTGTGTGTGTGTGTGTGTGTGTGTGTGTGTGTGTGTGAAGGTAGTGGGTGGGTGGGAAGAGTGACCGTGTTCAGAGGTGTGTCCCAGGCGGAAAATAAAGTTTCCCCAGCTGTTTGTAGCAAAATGCGGGAATGTTTGTTTCTGGAGACGCTTCTCTGGTTGTGGATAAGCGCTGCCTGCAGCGTGGTATCTTGATAGCTCAGATCTGCTTTATGAAAGTGCATGTAGGAGGCTCTACTACAGCATAGAGCTGAGGCTTGTTGAATAAATCGAAGTCTCAACAAAGTGTTTTCCTAGCTAAAGTAGAGACGCTCACTGCTGTAAACAGTACTTGTTTTTTCCATGGTAACATTTCACTGGCCTTATGAACGTTTGTTAAGATAGCTCTTTGCAAAGTTAACTTTCCTTTTTTTACAATCCATTAATTACTATATTTTAAGCATGACTTGCTAGAGTTCAGTGTCACATTTACAACCTCTACAAAAACTGTGACTCTTCCTGCAAAATAGTAGATCTTTTGGGGTTGTATAGCTCTGTATTTGAAAGGTCTGTTTTACCTGTTGTTTTCCAGTAAAATCGCTATCCATATGAATGGATTTTGGAAATTAGTTCCTGCGACAAGCGTTGTAGAGGTGATTGCTTTGATTTATAGGGTTATTAAAATACGTGCACAAGTTCAAGCAGCTTTGTAATTAGTTTGTCCACACCGAAGTTGCTCAGCAATGCCCTTCTCTCCTGTGGTGACTCTCTAAGGGTACAGATTCCTTGGAATGCGTGCTGTTGAGATGTGAGTGAATGCTCTCATCTGCTGCATTACCCAAGGCCCCGACTTGAGAGATAAGTTCCAGGTTTTCTACATGAGCCGTGGTTAGTGCAGGATCTGCTGGGTAGATGTACCTCGAGGGAGGAGTTTGCAGGGGTGACTTTCCACCCGAGTTTAACTGAGTTGCAGGTGTAACTAGACAATTCCTCAGCGAAGAAATTGCCCTGCAAAAAGTTGAGGCTGGAGATGGGGGAAGGGAGCCCAGAGAGGTGTTAGCTGTGTGTTAGATTTTCTGCTGTGAGGTTTTGGGGCAGTAAGGTGCAGGCACATCTGTCTTTGTAGAGATTAGATGAGGTCATCATTATACATTTACTTTTATCTTGTTTAGCTATATTGCATGTAAACGTTTTGTAAATACCACATTCTGTGTAGAACTATACATATGTAGGGAATTAGCTCAGAAGTTTCAGTGCTAATTGGCAAAATGTTATTGGGATGCTTAAAGGGAAGCACTTAAACCCTGTAATATGGAAGTCCTGGAAAAAATGTAATGATAAACCAGTCAGTATCTCTTGATTAGGCAGACTTTTGAATTAATGCATTACTGCAGTTTCTGTATACCTGCAAGTTGAGCTAGAGATCTACACTTTCATTTAAATAGTAAGTTCAAACGTTTGGATGTAAAAGTCTTGACAAAGCTTAATCTGCCAGAGTTTGTGTGATCAAATAGTCTAGTAAAATATTTAGGTTGAGTGTGTGTCATGGCTTTGCTTGGTGATGTTTATTTCACCATTAAAACTTGGTGTTGGAGGATGACTTCAGAGGAGGAAGCTTCAGGAGAGAATTTTGTGTAGTTCTGAGGTAGCGTATTTTACCTTAGATCTGCCTCCTGTCATAGCAAGTATGAAATCAGAAATTAATTTTTTTTCAGAAGTAATGCATAATAAAAATCATATCTGGCGATAGCTGCATCTAGAACAGTGGGATGAATAGCTCCAGCCAGAATGATGGAAAGAATTGAAGGACTGCTGTAGAATTAGTAATTAGAAAATATGTTAAAATGGAGTTTGTTCTCTTGGATTTCTGAGTGATTTTTTTCTTTTTTCCCCCCCCTAGTAAAGCTGGTGTATTTCTGCTCACAGAAGAGATTGGATTTACAATTAAGCAGTATGAACTGGAGATCATAGAATAAGTCTAAGAAGCTTAGTTATTGACTTGGATGAGTTTATTAATAGTCTGCTTAATGGTTTGGTTACTCTATTCTCCATTTTCTGCAAAATGCTTGGATGCAGAGTCTCTTCTAGTCATTATTGCCATTATTGTGTTTATTTTCTTGGAAATCTTTTTATACATAGATATTGTCTGCTTTGTGCAGTAATAACAATTAGTAGTCATTTTCCAGTTTCTTTGCAATGGCTTTCCTCAGTAATTGCTCGTAGTGCTGCGATTAAGTTCACAAACTCTGCAATACTTCTACTTACAGCATACCTTGCATCTTACAGCTATTCACTTCTTTATCATTAGTTTTTATTTTTCACTCATCCTTAACCCGCGTGTAATTTGGGTCAGTAGCTGTGTTTTTGTGAAGAACTGGCATTGTTTGTCTTCACAGGATAAATGAAGCCTGTTTAGCACGTAAGTAAAGGAGGGAAGTACCTGATACTAGCACATATGTACCACTGGCTTTCTTTAAAAGTTTTCTGTCGCCTCAGTGCTTATAAAATGTGTTTGCTCTGGAATTGCTTTTAATGATCTGTTTCTTGCGTTTTCAGAAATTTCAGTCATTAAATGTTTCACTGCCTTAGGGAAAGAATAGCAAGAGAATGTCAGTCTTCAGTTCTAATTGCAAGAACCCAGCACAGAGATGTTGAGCAAACAGTAACGCGTATTTCTAATGGTTTGACCAGTTGTGGTAGAAACAGACATATATTCTTGCTAACAGTCTTAATTAACTTAGAATTTACTGTCTTTCTCCATTTTCAGATAAAACTGACGTGTTAAGGTTACTTGTTCTTTCAGCAGTGTGTGGAATATGGACTGAAGGATTCATGTTAATTTTTTGTGAATCCAAACGAAACTTTTGGCTACTATCTGCTAATAAAAATAGGAGCACTTTTTGGTACTTGAGCCAGCTGTCACTGTCAGACAAGTAGTTGCCTGCTGGTATTTCTGCTTGCGAGGTGACTGGGGTGAGAGTAATCAGGATATTCTGATTGCTGTTCCCCGTCCCTTTCAGCGGATAGTAAAACTCTGATACTTCCTTACATTTCTCTTCTGTTCATGCCTTCTTTGTGTTGCACTTTTACTCATTATTTTCTATTTCTTCAGGGAAGTAAACATGCTTTGCTGCAAGGCATTGGTGTCACTTATTTTTTTCTCCTTTAGAGCAGTAGGCAGTGAGTATGTTAAATTTATTTTTTCCCTTTGCCTTCTTATAGCGGTTAGAGGGAGAGGGTGTTTTTGCACTTATTATGGTTTGCATCATGTTGTAGGGCAATGTTCTGAGGTTTTTAAGTTTTCATCAGTGTAAGGGTTGTGGTTGGAGTTTGGATGTTCTCCGTGTTTACCATGTTGTGAGCTATGGAGATGACCTTTTCCAGTTTCAGCTAGTCAGTACGGATTGCGTTTCTGGGCCCTGCCAGCTTTAGTAGTTCTGAAATTGGATATTGTGCATGTATTTCCTGATTTAATGTCTGTGGATTAGAAAAAAACACAATAGTTCCTCAGTGAGAAAATCTGGGAAGCAAGTTAATGTTCTATCTGAGACTTGCACTGTTTAAATTTTTTAAAATATCTACTTAAAAAAGTGAAATGGATCTGAAAGCAGCTCTTAGCCAGTTTAGCTTTTAAGTCTGTGGAGCAACATCCTGCTTGTCAGGAGAAATGGGAGGTATCATAAGGCAGCACTTGTGCTGCGTGCTACAGGATACTGGTCAGAATAAACGTGTAAAAAATAACCTGGAAGTTGATATATTTTGACCATGTTAGACAGAAGATGGGAGGCTGGAAAGCTAATTAGTGGATGAAAGGATAAGAAGCAAAGTTGCAAAACAAAGAGTTGATAATTTTAGATACCTTTTGACTAATCCCCTGTCAGACTGATACAATAATATCATGTTGCTTGTGTCAGGGGAAGTCCTCTAATTCATCTGAGTAATGAAGTAAAAGTCATTGATGTATTCTATAATTTTATCATGACTCTTGAGAGTGTCATAAAAAGTGCTATAAAGAAAAACAACCTGGCAGACTTTTTCAGTAGTGTATTGGGTTTTTCATTAGTAAAGTCTGTTCTGTAATAGGAGAAATTTATGCCCTTTGATTTGGTAGTAGTTGATAAAGAACATAGTTTTTGTGAATACTGTTGGCTTTCTTCTGCTAAGTTTGAGGATTTTTCAGATTCTGGCCTCTATTTTGTTTGTTGGAAATGCTTCTTCCTGTTCCTCTGATCATCTTGTATCCTAGGGTTGCAGGAGATTTTTCCTACTCGAGTCCCTCTTTTTTTCTTACCACAAACACTGGTTGTTCTTGCAGTTCTCTAGTGTGTTGTTCACGTGGCAAAGGTAGACTTTGTGAGAGAGTTTCACTAGTTAAATTAAGTGTATGATTTTAAATCCAGAAGTTAAATGTTTGGAAAGCTGTTTGCTGGTCTTCTTGTTTAGGACTGGCCCAATAGGTTTCCACATAACCAGAACTAAGAAACTCCTGGGTTGCTCCAAGGTAATCTCATTGCCAACTTCCCTGGCTTTGTGACCTCTCTGCATAAATCTCACAACAGTATCACAAGTGGTAGGAGAGACAGAAAACCCGTCTCTAGTGAATAGAAGGAGCTCTTCAGGGACTTGCCAGTCTACTGTGGACTAAATATATTTCAGCCTTAGGGTGATCCACCAGTGATAATGGGAGTAGGTCCTCTTGTCTCGCTGCTTCTTACAGCCAAGAGATACAAATTACTCAGAAATTTGGTGTCTGTGTTCTCTAGTTATGAACTTCTGTGTCTCAGGAGCTGAAGAAATCCAGTTTGTCCAGGTCTTCTCCTGTACATTTGAGAACCTTTTAGCTCTCTTCTAAGGATCCCCAAATGTCCCAGAAATAATCTGATGTCTCTTTCTGGAGAAGATGGGAGCGCCACAGAGTACATTTTATTTTCTTATTACAGCTGACAGTATATTCTGCTTTTTATAGAGCAGTACAGTAACTTTGTGATTTAAAAGCTTTTCCAGAAGTTAGATTTTGTAGAAGATTGTCACCTATACACTCACTCACTTTACGATTGCAGTGAAATACTATTTCAGATGTCTGAAGTTTCTGTTGCTTGCGCACCGTGACTTGAGAAGCCATAAGTTAATAGTATTAGAGGGTGCAACTAGCATGAGGAATGACGAGGAACTTGTGAAAAAGCTTTAGGATAATGTTTTGATTTAAAAAATTTGCCTCTGAGATAGAGGAATGGATGATGTGTCCCCTCACCCCAGCTTCTTACAAAGACCAAAATATACTTCACTGCAGAATGAATTATGATCCATCCTTGATCTGAAGCAGCTCAAAATCCCTTTAAGAAAGAAGGCCATAATACATATTGCTCTAAATACTTGCTTTAAAGCATTGTCAGCTACTTTTATGGGGTTTTGTATCTTTTTTTGTGACCCCCTCTGGGATTTTTTTATGCATTGAGATTTTTCCTGGATGTATTGGCGTTATTATAACAACGTTCTTATATTGCTGTAAATATAGCAGTTTCACTCTGTGTTGGGAATATGTTTATTCTGATAATTATGTTTGGGGTTTTTATTTTGGAATTTTTGTTTGCTTGTTTTTTAAGTTCCACTTGACTGTTTTAAGTAAGAAGCTAAAAAAAGAGCGCTTTGGCACGAATGTGTGTTTATGCAGGAAATTTTAATACTACAGCCATTGTAATTTAAATTCTTATCCTCCCATATGTATTTGGATTCTGATAAAAAAATTGTTTAAAATTAAATTTTTTGTATTTTTGTTTGTCAAATGGCTGAGATTCTGTCTTACCAGGTTTGAGTTGCATTGTATCAGATGCCTATTCTTGCAAATTAAAAATGCAAATGAGTCTTCTTTTGATGAGAACAAAAATGAGAGAGTCAAGCCACAGTGCTTGTTTGTGGCCATTAGGATTCATACCATTTTTCATTGACATTGCAAAAAAAAAAAAAAAATTCAATACTTAATATTTTCTCACATTTGAAATGGATCCTCACATTTAAAATGGATCTTGTCTTTATACTATTCCCTATAACACTATAGTATTTCCCTGCCCCTCATAATAAGTGTCTTTTTTGTGGTGATTTCATACAGGCTCCGCTCCTGTTTTTCCTAGCCCTTGAAGGCAAAGTGGGATAGTAAAGCTAAAACTGAGGTTTTATTGTTGTAGCTGTGCTTTTTGCATGGATAGATGTTTGGGTCTGCTCCTCTACTTTCTGCAGCTGGTGTGGTGACAGCATGAAGAACAAGTGTAGATTTTTGTTGGTGTTCAGTGTTTCTGTTATATTTAATAAAAGGTTAGGGGAAGTTGCCTACGTTTCTGATGACACTCACTTTGCTAAATGGTACTTGAGAGGGGGAAGATGTATTTTATTGCAGAGCTAGGCTTTTTCACACATTTTTTAAACTCCACACTTGCAGTAGATTAGCTGTCTATAATTTTCTTTGCTTGGCCGTTTTGATTTTCAGAGTGCTTGTAGAAGCAACCAAAACTGGCTGATAATGCTCTCATTTGTTGGAAGTTAACTCCTCTGGTTCTTCCATATTGAAAGTCCAATTTTCTCTTCCCTGTCCCTGGCAAGTCATGTATTGCAGAAAATAGATTCATACTGAGAAAAACTTCCTGTTGATTGAAAACTAAATTAGACTGTGGAGAAAACAGGTAGAAGTCCATTGTATCAAGTACTTTTTAACATTGTCTACTAAGCAAAGGAAAACGCTCCTGACAGTGTTACATTGTGGTGGCCTGAGGGCAAGAATACAGTGACATAATTAGTCTGTTCCGTCTCCAGCGCTAACCCTGTTCTTAACCAATGCTGGATAATGTTGCTTTCACCAGTTTAAGGTAACTAGATAAACTGGCACTGCCTTGTGTATGGATACTGTGTATTAGCTTATCTCGCCCTTGCCACAGCTGGGCATGTAAATAAACTAAAAGTAACTTTAGTCTTGCAAAGTTTGGACAAAAAATAATTGAGAACTTGTGTTACTGCATTTTCAGATTTAATGAAAGATGAACAAAAAGTAACATGTAAGTGAAGAACATTCAAACCTCGGGGCAAATTTCAAGAGTTAGGTTTTTAAATATGGTGGGAGAGCTTGACTGTGGAAATCAGTTGTCGCGTAGTTCAAACAGGTAGCCTAAAGGCAGACTTTTATGATTTTGGTGTTAATAATAAAGCTGGGTTACCTTTCCTTTAAATGCCACTTTCAGAGGAAATAAGATGAGAAAGTTGAAGAACTCTTTTGTGCCAAACCCAAAAGACTGAAAATTTAGGGCCCTGACCTCACACATAGTTGAGCAGGTCTGAAGCTCTTCTTGCAAGTAGTTCCAAATTCAGTAGTACTAACTAAACATGTTCAGCAAAGATTGCAGTGTTGAGGACTAGCATTGTATCAGTAATAACTTGCACTGTGCTTTTAAATTTAAAAATTAGCCATAAAAATGAGTGTACTGCCTTATTTCTTTGAAGATTGAAAAAACATTATTGAGTATAAAACAGATTTTTGAAAGTTAGCTTCCTGTTCCTTTCTTAGGTGCCGAAATAGCTGAAAAGTACAATTCAGACTGATGTCATGCTATAAATATTGATGAAGTTCTATTTGGCAGCTGGTTATGTTCAAAGTTGGTGTTTGCAATTATAGTTTAGAATTATTTGCTTAACAACTCAGCATTTGTTTTCTTTGACAATAATAGTGCTAAGATCTTGGACTTCTCTGCATGTATAATCATGTTAGTGGGAAGTCAAAATGTCTTTGTGTAAAAGAACCCCTCTGTTATTAATCATTAGAAGAGAGATAAATATGGAACATTATTTTGGAAAATTTCAGGGTATAAGCTATAAAAGAGTGAAGTTTAGAAAACAGAAAAAGCAGATTGTGACTTAACCTTCATTCTCCATCACACTCCCCTGCCCTTCTTCCTGCCTGTGTCCTGGCTCAGTCTGGCCATAATCTTCTGCCCGAGGCTGCATTATGGGGTGCAGTGCCAAGACCTAGAGCTTCTCTTGGGCAGCAGAGGATGCTTGTCTGCCTTCGTGGCTGCTGGAGGACTTAGCACCGGTATTGCCCTGCTGGTGTGAATTCCTTAACAACACAGCTCTTACTGTGAAAACAAACAAAACAAAAGGGTGGTTTAAGACAGGTAACTTTGATACTCTCGTAATTAAATACACGAAGATTGTAAGAACGAGATCGTTTGAAAGGTATGGTATCTTCCAGTCCTGTCCTGCATGTGAATGATTTTTAGTAGCGTTGTCTTCAGCTCTTGTAATTGCTGCTGTCAGTGTATAAACCACCCTTCCCCCTTTCCTCTGCACATGGCTGCTTACCACCTTATCAATTTTAGTTTAGTTACTACTGCTGGGTTTGATAAACACTGCCATATAGGACTTGATGAGTGTTACTGGTGGTACGAAAGCAAACCTTCGATCCTGAGTTGACTTTAGTGGTGTGAATAATCTGACAGGGTGATTCTGTTGGGATTATCAGCAGTAAAGGAGTTATTTATAGCTTTCAGGTTTAAAGTTGAGCTGTTGAGAGGCAGGCTTCTCACTCATCACAACGTTTTGCTTAAGATGGAGAAAAATACTTAATGTCTCTGGTCTAGTGTAACATCCACTCTTCTCTTCACCGCCCCTTAGAGAACTCTGGTCCTCTCTATTCTGAAGACTTTGTCACTTTGGAAATGCCCTGAAATAAAGTCTTGGTTGCACTGGTGTTGCTCCGGCAGTGCTGAATCCTTGGGATTGTGGGCATCTTGAGCATGTTGATTGTGTGCCTTTTTTGCCACCGGGGCACCATTAAATGCCGTGATAGTTGTAATACTTATGGTAATGGCTGCTTTTGTGCCATTGGGATTCTGAGCATTGCTACTGCTAACAAGTAGTAGCAGCATTAGCAGTGGGAAGTAGCCCTTTTCAGTGCCTGAAAACCGATAATGTGCAAGACCTGATAGAACCAGAGAGGAACAGTTGAGAAGAATGGGGTTTTTAAGTGATAGTTTGTTTCCAACTTTGCAAAACAAATCTCTTGAGTGGGTTAAACTTTGATGTGGAATGTAGAAAGCAGCTAGTATTCTCAACTCACTGTATTTTAATTCCTTGCTGCTCCAGGTATCATCACAACTCTTGCTATGGTTCTGACTGTCAAAAAGGCGCTGTCAGTCAGTTAAGATAGAGTACTCCCAACAACCTCAGTTTGGTAGTTTTCCTAAACATTGTGGTGTAGAGTGTTGAAGGTCTTGAAGAGAAAAGGTAGAAATAATTTTGAGGATGTTTTGTTATATATGTACACATATATGTGTATATGCACATAAATGTGTGTCTATATATGCTTCAGTCACGTTGAAAAGACAGTGGGACAAAGCACAAAGGTCTTTGGAAAACTTAACTGCTTGGCAGCCTTTGGCTGATTATAGTTGCGATGTAACCTTGATTACAGTTGAGAAGTGATATGTAGCATATGTACTGTACAATAGGCTGCTGTAGCAAAGTGAAGACAAATACCTTTTATGTTCACTGTAACCTTTAATGGATTCTTTAGCAAAGTCGGTATGAGCAGAAAAGTGCTGCTTTGTGCAGTAGAAAGTGGCAAAAAGGTGTAAGCAAAACATTTTTTAAAGTAGTCTTTTCAGTTTACTTTTTTAGTGAGAGGAGATACATTTAGCATCTTAAATATTGTTTATGTAAATGGTTTGGAACACCAGGAAGGTGATGATGAAATATTGTGTCTTTATATTTCAAGACTGTCTTTAGACTCAAAGGCTAGAGACAGGATTTACTAAATTGAAGTCTGATTTAGGACCATTTGAGAAGTATCTTTTTGCATATTTTACATGTCTCCCTTAATGTTGACTCAAATGTTCTTTAATGAGAAAAAACCCACAAATTCACTCATGGTTGGATTTTCTCAAGCAGATCATGTTGTGTAGTTTTAAAAACCCCCTGACATCTTCAGGAGGGTTCTGTTTCATGAAATGTTTTGTTAGTTTATATTTGAGCTGTTCATGTAAAAAGACTTAAGTGCTGTGAAGTGCAACTTGTGTTTTGATTGTATAGGTTGTCTTTAACTTCTTTATAGTCCTTCTGTTCTCATGTTACTCAAGAAGAGCAGTACAGACTAATGTATATGATACCTTTTTCAAGTTACAGTTCTTTATCTTGTTAAAAGTACTTGTGTCATATCTACGTAAACAGCTGAAACATTTTCCATATATTACCAAAAACATCAGTGCAAGGAATTTAATACTGAACAAAATATGAAGTTGTGCAACACTAAATTAAACATAATGGACACCCTTTTTCATGTCATGTTTTGCTATAGAACACCACGGTGATTTTGTGGGGTATGTGACTGTCGTTCCTGAATATTCCTCTCTGGATTCTTTATTTTTGTAAGAGATTGAGGATTTCCACCTTTTCCCATTCCTCCCAGCTGCTTTGTTTAGAGTGATATCTTTAGTTCGTTTTTCCTTGAAGTACTAATCCTTCCTGGATTTCCTTCCACCTAAGTAATGCAAAGAGATTGTTCTAAACCATGTGAAATAAGGAGGTTGCAAATCCTCTTCTCAAGCACCAGTAGTATCTCTCCTTCTACCAAATTATTTCTAATTGGTTACAAGGTATGTTTCTATCTTCAGCCTTGAAAAGTGAAGTGGAGAATTACCATCACAGTGAGACCTGGGTTGTCCTGTATAATTTTTATAGTAAATCATTACTGTTACACTGCCAGTGTGCTGTAGATGAAAAACCATGAAATATTTCTGTATTGTTTTGAAGTTATGAATGACTAAGCCAACTTCCCAATATCCTAATTGAGTATGTGATGTTTTTGTTTAGTTACAACAGCAGCTGATATTTGAAAGATGTATGGTGGTAAGCTGATAGTTCTGAACTTCTTTTAATTCCTGGAAGTTGGTTATGTTTTGCAAAACCAAAATTGAAGTATTTAATACTAGCTGTGGTTAAGACAGATTATGTATGATTTGAAATGGGCTGGATTGTTAGCCAGTGCTGCACTGCTATGTTGGTCTTTCAAAATAGGATTAAATACCTGACAATTGGTACGTATGGGATTCATTTTTACATGTAATATTTAATATTCAGGAGTTACGGTAGGATTACATAATCACCTTCCTTAACTGCAAGGCAACACACTTGTGTGTGTTCTCTCAGTTCTTATACAAGAAACCAGTTTCACCCCATGTTTTTTCCCAGTAGTGAACAGAAATTATGTTTCTAGAGCCTCCTACTGTTCTGTTGTATCTCATAGTCAGTAGGGGATTCTCTCACACACACTACCAGTGTTTACTGTTTTTCCAGGTTTGGATGGGAGGTTGTGGGGATACTTTAAGAAAATATTTTCCTGATGGCAGCCTGTTCCTTTCACTTTGTGCACCTAGGTTTGCTGAGATTTTGAGACAATTGACTTCTATTGTTACGTGTTTTTTTATTTACTAATGCCCATGGTTGGTTGATGTTTTAATTTTTTTGTTTTCTCCTTTTAGGGTTTCGTTTTTGCACTGAATGTAGCCAGGACGGATCCTTGTGGGCTTTGGCAGCCCTTGGAAACTGTCAAAGGTAAAAATCAACCAAAGTTCAGTATTGTGACCTTGAAAGTTGGAGATGAGAAGAACAATAGCCTATGCTGGTTCTCAAGATACTGTAGAATGTATATCTGTTTTCATATACTTTCTAGTGTGTTATTTCCTGTGGGTTGGGGTGTGAAGTTTATGTAACTGCGTGATGTGATTTGTTTCTGTGAGCTAAAGTTGACGTCTATGATTTACCATTTTATTTGAAATTAGTTAATTTATGTTGAGATTCTAATGTCACTGGAATTGGTAAGTGATTCTTTCCTATAAGCAATAAAGTTATAGTCAAAGATTTTTTATCTTCTGAATGCTCTTGCTTTCAGAGCAACTTGCATTTAAAGTGACGAAAAATATTCTGTTCTTCTTCTGTACATTAAATTTTGTGTTGCTTTTGTACATTCTTAACATCCTTGGTGTAATACAATGCTTTAGCAATTAAATACAATATGGCTGGATCATGTGTTAAAAATGAACACTTTTTTGTCTGTACCTAGAGAATGGTGAGAGCCACTATGTGTCGATACAATTGTGTCAAATAAGCTCAGTCTCATTTAAGACACAGTCAAGTACTGCCTTGTTCTAACTGCTCTTGTTTCAAGTATGCCCTGTATACAGGATCACCATCTTGGAAGAGCACTCGTGTGCCTGTTTTGCTGTGTGAGAGAGTTTGGAACCTACCTTCAATTTCTGCTTAATGGTGACAGTTGGCACAGTCTTCCTGTCCTTCAGGGGTTTTCTAGTGGGCCATATCCAATTTAGACTTGGGAATTCACAGGAATTGCAATTGGTTGTACATTAATAAGTGCTGCTCTTGCAGCTGCACTCTTTAGAAGCTTGAAGAAGTTTTTTTCTTCATTATAAAATGAAGAACATATTTTCTCTTTAGTCCATGTTTCATTCCTGCTGCTAATATTAAAAAAAAAAACAAAAAAAACGTGTTGCTGCATGAAAGGCCCTTGAATTAGATGAGGTGCTTTGTCCCAGTGATGCCTGTTTGATGAAATCAAATTTGAAATAATTTGAATTCCAGCTCTCTCTTGCTATTGAGGACTTTGTGTTTTTCCATGCTGGACCCTTCTATGTGGAGGGAAAATTAGGCCTAGAGGATGTACTTTGTTCACTGCTATTTCAGGGATTTATAAGTATATGGAAATTTTGCTCATGTTTTACTTGCCCAGAGTGTGTTAGAATGCAGTAGTGCAGAGATGGTATCCATAAGGAGCCTGCCTGCACTGTTCTGCCTACACTGAGTGTATGGCTGGTAGCTGCATCCATCATGCTGATCCCACTAAACAAAATGTGTACATCTTTGCTGCAGAAAGAGATGGAACAGAAATAGGACAAAATATCAAACTGGATTGTCCCAAAACCATACTGGTTTATGACAGGACAATATAGTAGTAGGCATTAAAGTTCATAAGAAATCCAGCTGGTTCATATTAATGAATGTCTTTACCTTTGAGAATAAATAGTCATCAGTGTATTATATTTTAAAGAGTTAAATAAAAGTTGTTCCTAAGTTTAGATGTGCATTTTCCACATCATATATGGGCGTACCAGTGCATTGCTATTTGTCAGACCTCCCTTGGAGTTATCTCACTCCAGTTGAAGTTAATTAATTTTTCTGAAGGATATCAGATGAATAAAAAGATTGGGGGATTTCAGTCACATTTCAAGTATTTTGGGTGGATATATGCAAGGGTAGAAGAAGAGGATTATCTTACTTTTGACCTTTTCCAGGAGTGACTTTGTTGATAGGTGTTGGATCTGAAAATCTAAATGGACTGTCTATAAACTTTTTCTTTTATCACCTGGGAACCTGACATATCACATTAAGTATTGAATATAAGTAAAGAAATGCCCTTAGGCTTTTGGCATTTTCCTGATCCTTTAGTATGCTAGTACAAATTCTTACTTCTGGCCCATCCTCCATGTGTAAAATAAATGACCCTGTGTGTCACCTTTAGCACTCTGGTCAGAAGCTGGTGAGCTGAAGAGGTGATGGCAGTAACTGGTGATATCAGTAACTAATGTGCTGGCAGTAAGCAGTCTCTGTTGGCTGAGAAGTCACCCTCAGTTGTAAATGACTGCTACAAAAGTCTGCCACAGAGGTAGTGTCCCAAGGATTCAGGAATCTTGAAGTGTCTCCTTTTGGCAATAAACAAACTTGCAATGCAGCATTCTTATGCCAGTGGCTAAGGGAATCAATGATTCATATACGCAAAAGAATATAAAAATTATTGAATTGGGCTCGTAGTTTACTGCAGGATGTTTTGTCTCCTGAAAGAACCGAGAAGCAAATGCAATAAAGTATAAAATAACCCCAACCAAATGATAAAAGGATGGTGTTCAGCAAAACTTTCTCTTGCAACACCTCTTGTAGTCTGTGGCTTAGGGTCTTCCTGCACCAGCTACAAAATGTTTTTGGTGGATTTTCATTTTCCCCTGTGAAGTTTTCTGGTAAATTACTGAGCCTTTTAGAACTACCTTTTTATCATTCCGTGGGAGAGAGTTTGCTCTAACTAAGCATTGTATGACATAATATAATACGTTTTCTTTAAATGTTAAAACCAATAAAACATTAATTATGGGATAAATGAAGAGAGAAGAATAGAAATTCATAGAAAAGAAAATACAATGGAGAAGGAAGAGAGTTTATTAATTCAATTTCCTGCTCTGATCTGAGTTCTGGATAGTTCCAGTGTATTTAATCTGTTGTCTGTGGAAGAGCTTGCTTGTCTTTCTTCTTGTAGCCTTTCCATTTTTTAAAAATTTCTTAATTCTACTGACCTTTTCTTTCCTCCTTTGAGATGCACTGGTTGGTGGTTTTTTTGTCTTCTTCCAGGAGTTGTGTATAAGAACTGGTGTCAGATACTGCCAATTCCTCTGGTAGTGAGGGATCTCAGAAGATAAAGCACGTCAGTTTTTCAGAGGCTCATGTTTGAGTTCTTCCAGCACTCTAAATGAAAAGTGACTTCCCCTTGCAGTGCTCTTGGTCTGACCTTTCTGGTCTTGTTTTATATATATAAGCTTTTTTTAATGCTTCTGTAGCTCAAGTTCATTCTTGCTTATTTCTCTGATTTTGAGGCCAGGTAAGTGCCACAGGAATCCTTCTGGCCCAAGCTGTTTTGGCTGTTAGACAAAAGACTGTCTAACAAAAATCTGAGGAGCTTCCCCATTACTTGACTCTGATACTGTAAAATCATGCTCCAAAACTCCGGAAGTTCTGGAGTGGGTTTCAGAAACCGAGCATGGCGAAGAAGTACCATGGACAGGGACTGTCCAGCCTGGCCTCCTCCACTGTGGGTGCAGAACAAAAAGCAAGAAACATTTGTTACAGGCAAGAGGATCTTGGCATCGATGCCATGCTTAGTATTTGATACCTCTGATTCTTGATTATGTGCTGAAGGCAGAATGTTTAAGTGGGTAAGAGTTCTCTTTTCTCCTTATTCCTTCTTTTCCCAGAAAAGGAAATTACTGCGCTCTAAGTCCTTGCAACTTCTGTGCTTTGCATAAGAATGCATGATATTACTGGATGGAACAGTTTGTTGGTTGTAAGATTTATTAAGTTGTATGTAACATTTTATAGCTTCAGGCCCTTAATGTTTGTAGAACATGTTCTTCACTCTTTGAGTCAACCATGACAGATGTTGTCTTAGCTATGTGCAACATAACAGAGGAGATTGGAGTGCAGACAGCCCTACACTCTGAACAGGCATTAACAATGAAGCGAAGGAGGTGCATCATCTAGAAGCTTTCTCTTGTCAGTTTCCAGGCTTGGAATTGCTGCTGCGAAGGTGACAGTCAGTACCTCTTTAGCCGAGGTGCTGAAGTAGAGTAACTTGAAATGGATTTTAAATGCTGGTGCAGTTGAAGAGTTACATAATCTTGAGAGGGACAACTGTTAAAGGCCAACAACTCTTGGCTTACCTCAGTGGGAGCCCTTACTTTCCATATACCTGGGATGTTTGAGATCTGGTCATGGCTTATGTCTTGCATTTTCGGTGTGAGAGATTCCTGCTGAATTTATGCTGGTGCATTTGATCCATTACCCCTGAAAGATGCCTCATCCTATGAAGTAGAAGACATTCTAATCCTAAACACCAAAGTCTCCCTAATTGTATTGCATCCTTCCATAAGTTACTTTACAATTTGAAAAATGGAGTTTGGGGTGCGGATTTTTTTCAGTTGGAACTGCACTGATACTGTCAAATGAACTTAAAAATAGGTTGCCTAATAGTGTTGAATGTTGGAAATACTGGGATATGTTGATCTGGGTTAGATTGGAAATGCCAATCTGAAGGTGAAGAACTTCGTCTGTTCCCTGAACCATTTAGATTCTAGAATGTATTTATTTTTGAAATGAAGTCAAGGAAAAAATCCTGAAAGTAAGACTTCAGAGGTACTGTGAGATCACTGGAAGTCTTAATAATTTTTCAAACTAATATCCTTTAGATTGTCTGTGAGCTGAGTCTTTGAAGCTTATATTTGCACAAAAGCTATTTCCTAGTAAGAAAGAATTGCTCAGCTCTGGTCTGCGTGATTGTTCCTTTCTGACTGTGACTTTAATGGGTAAAATCAGTGACTACGTTAAATACTCAGCAATGATGCTTTAAAGTTAAAAAGAAAGTATATTCCTGTTAAGTAGGTTTTTTTCTTTTAATTAAGTAGTTTTATTTTATCCTGAATAATAGTTGTCTTGTGTTAAACAGTTTCAGCAAATATGTGCAGAAAGGCAGTATTAAAGGTCGTAGCCTAGAATTGTTGTTTATGTACACTGCAATCTCATATAACATTGTTAAAGGCAAAAAAACCCATTGTTTTTAAAATATATCTTTGTTGTTTATCTTTTAGGCAGTATTTTGCATTTCTGCAGAGCTTTGCACAGATCCTGTTCCCATGCAAACTGATGAGGGAGAAATACTGGAGGAAGGCAGTCCCAAGGTCAGTGAGGTAAATGCCACTGTGTTTTGGAGGAACAAGAGCTTGCTTGGCTGAAATGGGGGGGTACGTGGAGTGAACATCAACTGGTGGTGATGTTTTTAATTAATACCTACATGCAATATTTATTATTTATTGTCATGGAGGTACTTAGAAAATTAAGCTTTGAAAAACCTTTAGAAAGACAGGGGGTTTTGCCACCCACTAAGGATAGGAACATATGATTTTGGGCGCTTCCAGGAAGGAAAGAGAAAACTTGTAAAGAGATACTAACCCTGATTGTATATCATTTGTGAAAACTGGAAGGGTTTTCTGTCCTACCCACCCACCCTCTGAACTAATTTAAGGAATTAGACGTGGGCCCTTAGGTGCAGGTGTTGGTGTCTGTGGATTACCGACTGACCTATATTGAAGGTGTGCTGCTTCTTGTTTCCTTGTACTTGCCAGCATGTGCTGTGTTGTGAGACTGGATTGTGTGTTGCTTTTAAAGGTACCTTTGATTCTCAGCATACCTTGTTGGGACAGGAGCATGTCAACTGTTCTGTTAAATACAATGTTGTGTCCTGCTTTTTGCTTACTTCCTGAAGATGCAGATGTTAAGGCACGAATTACTTTGGTTTTCATAATGACACAGCCATTGTCATAATCTTCTATAGGTTTATAAATACAATTTTATAGTCCTGACTACTCACTGAGTTAGTGTTAACATTGCAAGTGATCTGTGTTTAAAACATGGTCCCTACACTTCACAAAAATCTGAATCATTGTTAGCTTGCTTGTAGCTTTGTGTAAGAGACAGACTGAAAAATGAAAAACTAGAAGACTGGAGTTAACATTTGTTTTCTAGGTAGACCTTTGGAGAGATGCTTTCATTGTTTTAGGGTCTAAGAAAAAACACTTTTTTAGCTGTAAGCAGCAAGTTAAGTAAGTAATTATTAGAGAAAGGACTTGGCAATTGTGCTGCATGTACTTTAGGAGTTGTGTTCATTTTAAATAGCTTTGAAGGAGGGTTGGCTCTAGATTAGGAGCTGAAAAATGAGAACATATCAGTGGATGTACTTGCAGCAATCCAGGGTATTGAATGCATCTTTTGACAAGGATGTGATTACAGGTTTCAGTGGGGAATAGACATGAGAGAGGAGACATCATGGTGCAATTAATTACTGACTTTAGTATAGTTATTTGTGCTTTCTTTTCACCACACAGAGAGGATCTTTGTGAGTGTGAACACACATTTATGTGTATACAAACAGGTGCCTGTGTTTATATTTTTGGATACATAGCTTTCATTTTTTTTTGCCTGTGGGGCAGGAAGTAAGATTGAAGTAACTGTCCTTTCCTCCAATGAAGGGTATGCTTTTCTTTGGCATGCTTAATTCTTCGTGTAATGGTGAAGTTTGTATCCGTGCTCCAAAAATTAAGTGACCTTACATTTGAAACCAAATTCTTTATACTGACTTTGAATACGCAAATGTGTATAAAGCATTGCTTTGAAACAATTGTCATTTAGAGAATGTGGGAGATGAGAATTGTGCATCTGGTATTTAGTGTTATTAATAAAGAACTAATTAGGATCATTATATATTAAGCAAAAAAGTCATGACTACAACTAGTCCTTCTCTCCATTCTGTGATGGACAGGACTACTCACTGAAGTCTGTTTTTCAGTGTTTCTTCAATCTGTAAATGATTATCCTCTTTCCTTGTCTGAGGAGAGTTTTGTCTCTATAATAGTTAAAAGTTTGTCCTAGAAAAATTTAGACAAAGTATATTTCACTATATTGTCTGGTATCATTAAAATGATGCCATTAATTTACAAATGTTTACATGATCTAGTGACCTGTTTTCATTTTTCTACTAAATACCTTTTTTAAGTATTCAGTAATGTAGTTCAGTTTTTTTCCTTTTGTCAGGTTATTTCCCCATCTCTCCCTGCCCACTCCCAACTTTTTCAGGCAGGAGACATGAGGTATACGTGAATGAAGTATTCTGAAAGAGATGAGACCAAAATCATCTTTCATGGAGCTACCATGAATATCAGGATATAAAGATTTGGGTACTGCAAGAATTAATTTCTTTGTGGTGCGGGCCTGAAAATAACCTAAAAGTTTTACATGAAGATTCTATGATAGAGTGGAAAACAAATGATGTGTCCTGCTTTATGCCTGTGAACTGGCTTGGTTCTGTAACTGTCTCAGGTTTTCTGGCATCCTAGACTGTATAGTATTCTGAGACACCCAGGTCAAGACTTGAAGATAAAAGGAAATTTCCTCTGGTTTTGAAAAAGAAAAAAAAATTGTGCCTTATGTAGAGCTGAGCAAGTCACTTTAAAGACTAAATATTTATGTCCTTCAAACTAATTAGCACTATGTAAGGTATGATCAGAAAATTTAAGCCTTGCAGTCAGACATCATGAGGAATGGTGTTCCTGCTTGACTCCTAACAACCTGGTGAGACAGATGTAAAGTTAGCTTTCATGCTTGCCTTTGCCACTCTTGAAATGAGTGGCAAACTCAGTGGACAACTCATTGGAAATTAAGCTTAAGGAAAGTTATTGATGGACTCAGTTCTCACTTTAGTGTTTATTTCTACCACTGTTGTTAATGCATACATTTCTATTTAATTAGTAATTTAATTTTTTTTTAATATTGTGGTTGAGTTGCGCTCATGTTCTCAGTTTTGCCTACTTGGGAAATTTCTACAGTTCTTCCCTTCAGTTTTTTGTCAGCATATCCTTTCGCCATTCTTTGGATTGTTTTCCAGCAGAGAGTGTATTTTGTGCATGGCCTTTCCCCTTCTGTCCATTGGCTGCTTTTGGAGACACTTAGTGTCTTGGTAGTTTTGTGGCCAGGGCTTTTCATATTAACTGATTCCATTGTTTGATTTCAGTTTCTTCCTTGTTATCAGACTAACAGAAAATACACTTTCTTTAAAATGGCATCAACATGATAAAGACAGCTGGCACCTGTCAATAGCACACTCTTGATCCCAATAATTATCTAATATTAGTGCTATACAGAGGGGAAGAAACCTGTGCAGAAGTCAGTTTTTTCAAATGAGCATAAGAGTTTTAAAAATTAATTTAGTTTTGGCAAATGTGGAAGTCTTATTTGATAATAATATCTGGTCTATTTTAGCCAAATGATCTGCTAGTGAGTATCGTACAGTGAAGTATCCCTTCACTTTTTAGAGTAGTTGCAGGGTGGGCTGTCTGGTTTCTGGCTTTTCAGGGTCACTTTTCTTCCTTTCAAAAAAAAAAAAAAGGAATCGTAGAATCATTAAGGTTGGAAGAGACCTCCAAGATCATTGAGTCCAGCCTTTGACTGAACACCACCATGAGGTGGCAAAGGCTCACCAGTGGGCTACAATGAAGAGAATTTTGTAGGACTGATCCCTTCAGAACTGGGCATACAAGCAAGATCCTCATGGTGTTCTCCCCCAGTCATGTTTGCTGGAGCTGCTGGTGGGAGGCAGGAAGCCCTGGGTCATTCTGGTTCCCTGATATCAGAGTGAAATCTTCTGCTACCTCTCCATTGCACAAGCAGGAGTAGAAAACCAGTATTTCTGCTTGGAACCCTCTTCCCTTTACTATTATTTGGATTATTATTTTAATTTTTAATTACATTTTGTGGTAGCTAATTAGCTAATAATGATTACTAGGCTTTTTCCATTAACAACCTTGGTACTCTGAAAATATCAACAAGCACTGAACTTCTTGTTTGTGACTGATTTCTTTTCAGCTGTTTTGATCCATCAGTTAAGGATTACTGCACAGATAATACTTAAACTTGGTTTCTCAATTGTTCCTTTGCTGTAAAATCTTGCAGGAGGAAGCTAAAATTTTATGACTGATTTGAAATATTTTTAGATTTCTTTCAATGTTGGCAGGAGTTTTGAGCTTATGCAGGAAACTTCTTCATCAAAAAATGCAATTTAAATGTTCATGTTAAATGTAGAATTTCCCTCTCCCCTCCTAGTTGTTCCTTCCTCTCTCAAAACAAAAGCCTGTGAATTCAGAGGGAGTGAGGGACTTAGACTAAAGTAATTTATAGAAAGGCATTTATGAAGTGTGGTACAACTTCAGTGTTGTTGAAGGGAAAGGAGGAAAAATAGCTAGTTCTGCCATTTTAATGTTTTGTATACTAAAAATCTAGGTACACAAAATTCTGATGAAAAATATGACTGCACAGGATGTGTAATAATGCTCAATTCCTAACAAGTACAGGAAAAGGGAAAAGATTGTGTATGGTATGGCATTAGATAAAGGTATTCAAAGTTTTCATTAATATTTATAGAAATAATTATTGAACTGAATCAGTAGGCCAGGAATTAGGCTACTTTTTCATACTTTGGCTCTTTCAAAACCAGTGACACAGCCATTGAGGCTTGTCCTGTTTTTCAGTCTCACTGTCCAGTGCCACTTACAAGCTGTCTTGAGGTCACCTGTTAATCCTTGTTTTATTTCAAGTTGCTACCCAGTTCATATCTGTCAGTGTGAATCTTTCCCTTATATTGTTGCCTGCCTGTTGTCAAACTGGTTAATTCTTACTTTTCTTACCTCTTGGTGTCTAATTGTGAGCTAGCACTTGCCTTCTGTTTAAATCACTCTTCAGAACTCTGTTGGCACTGGCTATGTTTTGTTGTGGTGTTTTGGTTTGGGGTTTTTTTTTTTATCCTGAAGCATTCATGCAGAGATGATTAAAAGGTTAAAAAGTATGGGACTCAAGTATCTAAATTCCTCTTTTACTTCATACACTTTGAGAATAAGGGAACATGAGCCTGTGTTAGGCTATGTATTTTTACATTTATAAACAGAATCATAAAATTCACAAGGAAGTGTTGTTAGGAGTTCTCTATCCTAAAATCAGGAATGTTCCACTAACTGCATTATGGGTAAGGTATACTCAACTTCTGATGTGGATGTTGCATAATGATGACAATAGTGCAAAAGTTAGGCTGATGCTTTCATTTTGTGGGATTTAGAACAAATATAGTGAAAAAACCCCCGTAGTTAAATAATTAAACTTACAGCATCCAAAACCTTGATGCCTGTATTTCTGGGGCTTATAATCCTACTTAGTGATACAGAACTGGGTTTCTATTCAGATAGCACTAAGTAATTTAAAACATTCAGGCCTATACAGTAATAAAATGAACAGTTTGCTTTGTGACTGTCATTTTAAAAAAGATGTTTTCCAGTCTAGTACTGGCCTGGTACATAGTGCTTTCAGATTATGGTTCCTTGCAGTATGAATCCCTGCCCTGAATTTTGGCTTCTTACAAGAGGTGAGCTTTCAACCTCAGTATACTTTCTTGTGAGTACCTGACAGTTCTGAGTAGGTTTCAGTTTACTCATGTGGCTGTTGCTTCTCCACTGGATCCAGGACAGTAGGCTTTGAGGTATTTTTATTTAGTTGATCGATTTTTGATGTCTGCTGGTGAGTTGCCTGTGGAGCTTGCAGCATTTCTGTGCCCTGATTTGCAGGGTACATTTCCATTATTTTTCTGGAACATGAGTTGTAGGAGCAGCTAGTCTTTGTAATGCTGACTTACAACTATACTAAGCTCCTGGAGCCTTTGTATGAAGTATCTTGTATAGTCTTTTAAAAGTAGAGAGGTATTCTGCCTGACAAGACAGTTTATGCTTCTCCTGAAATGTGGCAGCCTAAGAACTAGAAGGACAAAGAATTTTTCACAACAGAAACTGATGAAGCTAGCAGAACATGGAGATGACATTTTGTTAACCTGGAAATGCTACAGCTCCTTAGGAGAGTAATTTCAAAACCAAAATATTTGCATATCATGTATTAAAAAAAGATAATCCAATAACCTCTCAGTAAAGAATGAAATTACTAAAAATTTAAAGTTAATAAAGTAGTCCTTCCTTTTAATGACAGGTTTTCAAAGCTTGTAAAAGTCTTATGACATAGTCCTCTTGTTTTAAGTACAAATTAACATAGTCCCTCAAGGGAAGCAGAAATTTTGGGTTAGTTTCTCTCTGGAACTTTAACACTGTGGCCAGGAAAAGAACCTGGAATACTTTCCTACAAAACACTACATGCTCGGACTTTTCTACATTGGGAAAAAGCCCCAAGCAAACCTGACTGTGAGTTTATAACTTCAAATTTCAAGGCATTGTAGCAAAGAGCTACAATTATGGTATGGGGTTTAATCCTAGCTGGCAACTAAGCACCACATTGCTGCTCATCCACTCCTGTCCCTGCAGTGAGGTGGAGGGGTAGAATTGCAAGGGTAAAAGTCAGAAAATACGTGGATTGAGATAAAGGCAGTGTAATAATTCAGGGGAAAAAAAACCCCAAACCAACAACAAAGATGAGAAGAAAACAAAACCTGTGAGAAAACAAATGATGCGAAAGGAGAAGAATTGCTTGCTGCCAAACAATTGATGCCCAGTCAGTCTCTGAGCAATGTTAGCCCCAGCTAACCTCCACACACACCCTCACTCCCTCAGTTTTCATGCTGAGCATGATGCCATGTAGTGTGGAGTATCCCTTTGGACAGTTGGGGTCAGCTGTCCTGGCTGTGTCCTGTCCCTGCTTCTTGTGCACCCCTGGCCTGCTTGCTGGTGGGATGGGCTGAGAAACAGAAGAGGCCTTGATGCTGTGTGAGCACTGCTCAGCAGTAACAAGAAACATCCCTGTGTTATCAGCACTGCTTCCAGCACAAATCCAAAACACAGTCCTCTACCTGCTACTATCTAGAAATTTAGCTCAATCCCAGCCAAAACCAGTACAGGATGTTATCAGGGTCTACTATAAAAAATCAGTTATAAATAAGGTAAAATTGTTGAGGACTTTGCAAGAAAGAACATGGAATTAAACAGACAGTACTACTTGAACTGTTGTAAAGGAATGCTGTGGATTGCCTAGCTGCTTGGACATTCTAAAAGAAATTCAGGATCGAGTTCAGGATTCTGCCAGTTGGGTGTACTGTTTTCTACAGAGGCAAGACGAATTGCCTATTTGAAACCTACTTATCTGTAGTGAAGACTGCTAAAATATAGATGCTGAACTGAAAGATGACTCTCTGTTTTCTAATCTCAAAATACCCTGAAGTGCTTTTGAATCACAAAAGAGATGGTTAACACAATGATGTATTTTCTTTCTCTTGGAAAATACCATCATGTGCCAAGATGACTTTGACATCTGTCAGAACTGTCACCATACATTCTTTGATCGAGTCTTTTCATATGTACAATTCGTGTGGAGGAAGTGTACTGGCATGGCATGTCACTGCAGTGAATAGGTGTGTGTCCCATTTCTAAAGGAAAAAAACACTTCCATCTTAAAAAAAACATTTGCTTTAAACTCATCTTTTCCATTCTTTTAAAGGTTCCTTCTTTTTCATAAGTGTTTTCTCATTAGATTTTTTTCTCAACCAATAGTGTGTCTTCTTCAGCTGATTACAGCAGTTTATGATACTTTGCAAGACAGACAAAAAAGCAGATATTTGCTTAAATATTGAAAAAGTGGTTCTGCATTTGAGAGCTTATGTGGTATAGTCCTACTCTGGTGTTGATGACAGGGAAGTTGATTTGTGGCTTTGCTTACAAAGTGTCTCTTTTCATGCAGGTGTACTATTGGCACACAATTTGAGGGGTTCCTACCTTTTCAGAATATTGCCTTTTGATCTCTTTCCATTTGGTATTGACTTTACAGAACTGTTGGCAGTGGTTGTAGTCCATGTGGCTTGTGACAGAGTTCTATATAATCAGTCACTTAATACAAAGTCTTACAGATGTGGAAGTACTGATGAGTGTTTCCAGTCTTACTGTCTTACGGCAGACTTGAGGGGTATAGGTATTTGGGGAGAAATTTGAGCCAGGGGCATTAAAGCTTTACCCTGCTTTAAAAAAAATCTTAGATTTACTTTAAAAATCACTTGTAGCCTGTTAGTTTGGCTGAATCATTGAAAGGTGTAAAATTCATTGGTCTTGTTGGCTTCATGCATTTGCAAGACTTTGTACATTTTCATGACCCACAAGGACTGTTTCCTTTTCATTTTGTGAACTAGATGGGTATGAATTTTTTTCAGTTCCTCAAATTTTTTTTTTCATTCATTGGGTGTGGAAGAAATGCATGTGAGGTTTGATGAAAAGAGTGTGGTTGTTATTCTTGACACTAAAAATAGTGGTGATGGTCTTCATCATTCCAGTAAGAGTGACAGGACAACTAAGGACCCGAACTCTGCAAAAACATATTGTGTGGTATCAGTTCCCTTGAAGGGCAAAAGCAACATTAAAAATACGCCAGCGTTTCCTGTCACTTGTTTAAAGTCACTGAAGCATTTGTGCAGTAGGCAAGAGAGTGTATCATAAGAGGGGAGAATGTAGTAGTTGTCTACAGATGCAGTAGTGTGGAATTAGGTTAAGAAATATTTAGAGGTACTTTGAAATCATATTGGTTGGCTTCAACAGATACAATTTCCACATGTAATTCCCAGAGAAATAATGTATTCCCAAGGCATCTAAAGGTTTGTTGGAGTTTTTTTGAGGGCAAGTTGCAGAAAAGCCCTGCTTTTCTACAACATCTGCTCTAGGGATGAGTGGCTCTTTTAGTGGTTTGGTGTTCTGTCAGATAGCTAATCTTTTTAATAATCCAAATAAATTTGGAAAAATTTAACAAGCAAGCAGCAGTGGCTCTCCTGTGACTAAAATGAGCTTGGATTTGCATTCTGGTAACTGGAGAAACTGGAAAGCAGCTGTGGACTGTGGGTGTGGATAGCCTGTATTCCTTCTCCTTTTTGACAGTGGTCAAAAGTGGATGCCTAATACAGACTTAAGGCAGGGTTAATATATACATATAAAAGAATTGCTCTCAGCCTCCAGCTGTTGAGGAACTTTCTGGGCCACTGGCAGTTTCTATGGGTTTAGAATCCACACAGCGGATTTCTGTGAACCCAGAAGAGAAAGTTCTTCTTTCTGTTGCTTACCTGTCTGGTCGGATCTCTTAAGGCAGAATAACTTCAGCACCATTTTTTGTGTGCCAGGTTGATGTCACTTTCAGTTATTCCTAACAAAAAGCAGCAAACAGTATTTGTGGCAGTGAAGGTGATTAAATGTGTAGTGCAAAAGTGTAATTTAGTTTTCTCTAATTCTGGTTATCATTTGCTTTTTTAAGCCTTTGAAAATTCTTTTAGCTATTTGTGCTTGTTGTCTTTTTGTGGCAATGCATCATGTCGATTTCCAAATCTAAGTGGGAGAAAGTTAATACGTTTTCTGTGTCAGGGTGGTTAACAACGTGTATATCAGAGTATCAGCCACTTACAGATGTCAGTTTAAGCTGCTATAACTCGTTCATCTGTGTCTGCACCGTAAATACTAAATTGACTGTAAAATGAGGTGGCTAAATAGAGTCACTGGGTTGCATACAAGTGGCTGGTGAAAGTACTGGTGGGGTGAACTGTTCAAGGGCTTTAGGTCAGATTTGTCCCCTAAATGGAAAGTATGAAAAATTTGTAACGGAAGTGTAAAAGGTTTTTTTCAGAGTAGCTGAAGTTAGCAAGAATTCATGGCTTGTGAAATGCTTCTGTTCTTTAGCTGAAGAATAATACAAAAAGTTAATTAAATTAAATATGGGAATTTTTTGCATTTTACTAAATCCAGATTTTCCTGGGATCCATCCATACTATGTATGTGCAGAACACACTACAAAATGGATGGAATGTTTGGATGGAACACACTAAAAAAATGGGTCATCGTCAGTGGTGCAGGAAAAGGAAAGCACTTCTGCGTAAATTCAGAACGCTTTATTCATTTTTTGTGTCTGCGATGGTTGAATTATTACTCAAAGCTGCCTTGGCAGCTTCAGAGTTGAAGTGTTCAGATGGTATTTCTGGATATCCTGTCATACCATGACTTGAGTGACTTTAATATCTTCGGTGGTTGATGTGAGGTAAAACTGTATCTTGCTGCAAACAACTAGGTGGTTTAAATTGCTTCCAGAGCAATATTTAGATTAGTTATTTTATATATATATATATATATATATATATATATATATACACACACACACAAGCTATTGTATTTTAAATACTTTGCAGCTCAGTAATATATGA
The DNA here is from genome assembly GCF_000738735.6 of Corvus cornix cornix. Classification (NCBI taxonomy): domain Eukaryota; kingdom Metazoa; phylum Chordata; class Aves; order Passeriformes; family Corvidae; genus Corvus; species Corvus cornix. The sequence goes on along the minus strand of NC_047057.1, from coordinate 49,576,215 downwards.
AAAGAATAATAAATTTTTAATTAAGTAAACTTTCTTATCTGTACAATATGAAATGTGGCTGGGATCCCAACCCTTTTAACATTTCCAAAATGTGGCTGTTGTTTTCATGATATTCATAAAACTGTTTAAGCTTAGCAGGGAATTAATGTTAAGCTGCTGGGTATTTCAGAGAATATTAGTTAACAAACATTTTAAATATTACATAGAAAGTGAGCCATAGGTTATTTCTGCAATTGGTTATGACTAATTGGTGACAGCTGAAACTAAAAGCAAAACTTCTGGTCCTTAACCACTGCTGCAGCTTTTGTGCTTGTTTAGGTGTAGCATAAATTACATATTCTGATTTCCATAGGTTAATGAATGAGTTCCCATTGATAATCTGTCCTGCTGTTCTACAAGGATGATGCACGTTTTAATGATGGTGTATGTTAACATGTGGCATTTCCTCTACTTAATGTAATGTTTCAGTGAGCCAGGTGGTAAAGTACCATTAAGCTGCATATAACAAACACCAGTAGCAGATTAATTACTTTCGAAGGTAATTACGTGTGGTCTAAGTGTGTTAGCATTCGAAATGATTAGCAGGGAGCGCTGAATATGAAGTGTGATTTAGCAGGGGGATTATGTTAGTTAGTTTTCACTTCTCTTGTAGCTAACAGAAAACTAGTCAGGACCATGTGATGGTAATAACATTGAAATGCTTCATCTAGATGCTGCTGAGAAGCTTCAAGAAAATACTGAGTGGGCTAGGAGATGGTTTGTGTATTTTGGCGGTGGTTTTTTTGTATCAAGACTATGCTTCGGCAAAATTGAGAGAGAAGAAAAGGTAGAAATAGGTTCAAGTGAAAATTTAGTTGCATCACAATGCTGTACAGTACAACAAAGTCCTGAAAGAGATTGAAAATTCAGCCCAATATTTCATGCATACCTTGTCTTTAAGACTTTCCTCTGTGTGATTCAGAGAAATACTTAGTGCTTTCTCATTTTAGGAGCTGTTTTTTCTTTTTTTTTTTTTTCTTTTAAGTTTAAATCTCTGATTCTAAGGGTTTTTTAATGCTTTCATTTGTGTACTGGAATGAAGATTCAATCTAACTAGTAAATTTTGGGGGCAATTTTGCTAAACAATTTGTGCTATTCTATGCATATTTTGAAATGCCAGCTCAACACTAATTTATTCCTCAAAAATTATTAAAGTGTTAGCAGCTAAATTGCATTTTTATTAAAAGAAATTAAATAAAAAATTTAATTAATCTGTTTCTAGTGAGTAAAATCTTCCCCAGTGCAGTTTGTCCAAAGTGCTTGTAATGAAGCCAGGCAGAGAGGTGACTCAGCTTTCCTTTCATTTGCAGTAGTGATTACATTTCTGTTAGACCTCAAATGGTCTCTGAGGTTTCATTTTTTATAACACAGCTTCCACCACTGTTAGCAGTAGTGACTAGTGACTAATTTCTTGGATTTCGAGGACTGGGTTGTGCAACTCTCCTTAAAACAACTATCAGTGAGACAAAATAAGTGCTGATGGTCTGTTTACAGTAGCACTGTTGCTGATGATGATTTGGGAGGGGCATTGGGTATTTAAGGAGTAGTTGTGACAGAACATCAGAGTTATCAGTCTTAAGCTGGGCCTTCCATAGGCTGTGCTAAAATCATCACTTCACTTAAAGCAGCATTTGATTTTTGGCTGGTCCTCACCAGAGTATCTAGTCATACACCAGATAAGGTTTTGGTGTTGTGTCTGCTTGAGATGCTAGTGAGTGAAAAATCTTCAGAGTCTTCATCTCCTGGCTGGTTGAAGTCCTTTTGTTTGTTTGGTTTTGGGTGGTTTTGTTGTTTTTGTTGTTTTTTGTTTGGGGTTTTTTTGTTGTTGGTTTGGGGGGTTTGTTGGAGGTTTTCAGTTGTTTTGTTTGTTTGGGGGGTTGCTTTTTTTTTTTTAAATAAAATAGAAAAAAACAGCTTTGAAAAGGAACTATGGAATGAGTAGGAAAAGGAAACTCTGATGAAGTTGCATTAGTACATTTCTTTATGCTGGTGAAGACAAAAAGACTGTTTAAAATTAATAGCTTTTTTTATAATAAGTAAAGGATTTCTCCCAAATGTCTATCTTCTTTCCTGAGAAAATGCTTGGTTTCTCTTAAGCTCAGTTCGTCTTTGGTGGGCTAGGATAGCTAATGCAGTAGTTGAATCTTGTTAGGAAAATGTGCTTTCTGACATCGGGATTCAGGAAAGATGAGGCTTTTGCCCTTGAAACTTTCTGACCCTTCAGAGCGTTGCCGACTTTATCTAGGATATAAGGTTTGCTCATTAATCAAATCCATTAGGATCTCATTGAAGATATTTTTAGAAAGAGTAGTATGAAACTGTAGTAACAGGTGCTGCACTTCTGGACAAAAAAATATAACAGTTGATTATGTTTAAGCTCACGATAAATTTCATTTTCTAAAAGTTAAGTACTGAGTGTCTAATACTGAATAGCTTTACTTAACTTAGATAAAACAAATTGTCTTTTACTATTTAGAACACTCAATATATTAATTTTTGTTGAAATTTGGATATTCACAGGTGCCTGGATTTTTAGAGAAAAAGGCCTTGAAATAATAAAATACAGAGTTCAAAAACTTGCAGTTCCTTTTTAAAAAAAAAAGTTTTCTATTGAATTCCTCCCCTGCTGTTTCAGGGTCTATTTCTGGTTCCTGCTTCCAGCTGCCAGAATCTTGAAGCTTTCTCCATTGCTTGCCAGGAGAAACAGGTGTGCAGTGTGCTTCCCTTGATTCCTGCTCTTGGAGTCAATGGCTCCCTCTGCAGTCCGCTTAAAGAGAAGCTCAAGTGTTTCGGATCCTCTGCCATTCCACCTTTTCTTCTTTCCTTGGGAAGAATACAACAGATCCAAGAGTTCTCTCTTAGCTCCACCTTCCATTCTTTTGCTACGTATTGAGGACAACTGCATTTCCTGTGTACGCTGTGAGTCAAGAGAGACTCAAGGCTAAGAAAGCGGCGCCTTTTCTGAAAGCCGCAGTTAGCCAGATCGGGTGAGGCTGCTGGATGCTGTGGATGGCTGGAACTTAGCAAGGACTCTGGGCTCCAGGCTTTTTTAAAAAAAAAAAGACTTGAAGAGTGCTGAGCAGGATAGGGTGATGACAGAATGAAGGGAAACTGAGAGACTTGTGGGGAAGAAATGTGCATAGGAATTGTATAAGAACTGTGGGTGGAGGAAAAGAAGAGTATTTTCAGCTAGCTGTGGCTCTTACATGCTGTTCCTCTCTTCAGTTCATCCCCAGATAGTCACTTAATCAAAAACTTAAAATACCACATTCTCATTCTTTCTGTGGTATGATGTTATTATTGTCATTGGGAAAATAAGACCTAAACATTTTAATTTTTAAGTATTTTTTTAATCTTTAATTAATAGGTAGCTGGGCCTAAGAACAAATTTTATAAAATGTAAGCAATGCCTTTGGAATTTTACTGGAATTTTACTTGCTCATTAATTTTTTTCAGAAGGCTCTTTGTCAGATATATCTCTTTGAATTAAGATGAATTACCCAATAAAGTGACTTCTAAATGTTGCAGAAAGATGGAAATGGATATTACTTTATGAGCTTATTCTAGATGTTTTAGACAAATAAGCTGTGTATCACTTTCTAGCAAAAATTTTAAAACCTGCAGATTTTCAGGTGAAAAATAGAGATCACTGATCATGAAATTGTTTAGCGTATGCAGGCAAACGAAAGAAAGTTGGAGTCAAGGTTCTGCAAAAAGAGGAATGCAGAAATTGCTGCACTGTGTCAGGCTTGTTGAGTGATCTTATATATAACTTCTCCTTTCACTTTGTAAAAGTAATGTCGTTGCCAGAAACAGAAAAGCTTATACTGCTATTGTTTTTAATCCTCTAATACACAGACAAATCTTCATACCTAAAGCATATATAAACCATAAAACCCACAAAGGCTTGTGCAATTCAGTGTTGCAATTTGTTTGTTCAACAGCTAGTTTTTTGTCTGCTTAATAGTACATTTTCTCTGTGTATCCTCTTACAGGTGTTTTCTTTGAGAGCAAATTGGGTTTTATTTATATTGCAATAGCAAAGGGGTGATGTTTGTTACAGTACTGTCAAACTGCTTTTTTTTTGTATATGCCTTAGTGCTGTGTTGTCTTGCATTGAAGGAGATTTGCAGGCCAAATGTTGTGTTTTATTTATGTGAAATCTCCCCTCTGCCTACACCGTTCTTTGAGCGCTTATGTTTTTGGAGTGTTGTGGAGGGGGTTTGAGTCTTCATTGTCTCTACTCATAGACAGTATTTTAAAAGAGGGCATACTATAGATCTGCTGCAGACATTTCAGTATTTATTTCTTCAGCATAACTTAGTTTTTCTTGGTGGTTGTTTTATTTTTGAGGGTTTTTTTGATTATGCAACTTTCTAAGATACTTTTCTAGACTGAAGTGCAGGTTCTTGCTGGGTTGGGAATTCAGTAGGGTTTTTTGTCATGTATGTGATCTCTCAATATTAAACTGAATCTGTTCTTCTGGTCATAGGATTGCTGGGAAATTCAGGTTCGAAGGGACCTTCCAAGGCCTTTAGTCTGACTTCCTGCTTAAAGCAGGGTCACCTATGAGGTCAGACCAGGTTGTGAGAGATTTTATCTAGTCAGGCCATGAAAAACTTGAAGCAGGGAGACTGCAAAACTATGCTAGGTTATCTGTTCCAGTCCTTGACTGTCCTCATGGTGAAAATAATTATCTTGTATCCATTCTGGACTTCTCTTTTTTGAACACAGTCTCGTTGCTTCTTGTCCTGTCACAGGGTACCTCTGTGGTGAGCCTGACTGCTTGCTGACGTCCTTGTACAGACAGTAACTTGCTGTTAAGGTCTCCCCAAAGCCATCTCTTCTCCAGGCCAAATCAGCCCAGCTCCCTCTGCTTTACTCACAGGACAAGTGCTCTGGCTCCTTGAGCATCTTGTTGGCTATTGTGTCCATGTTCTGGGTGTACTTCTTGTATTGTGGGGGCCTAGGATGAGGTGCATTAGACCATGTCTGGAATAATAACCACTGAGTAGAGGTGGCAATCATCTGTTGGCAAGGCTCTCTTAATAAAGCATGGGATGCTGTTGACCTTTCCTGACAAGACACATTGCTGGCTCACGATCAGCTTGCTTTATGCCAAGACCTTTTCCACAGAACTGCTCCCCAGCCAGTCACCAGCCTGTATTGTTGCCAGGGCCTCTCAGGTGCGAGTGTTTTGTGTAGGGACCATTCCTCCAGCCTGTCTAGGTCCGTCTGAATGGCAGCCCTGTCTTTAGACTTGTTGATTGATCCTCTTCACCCCAGTTAATAAAATTCTGACCAGAATATACCTTACTGGCCCTGCAAGTCATTGGTAAAGATATTTAATGGACTTGTCCTAGGGCAGAGTCCTGCAGCACTTCACTTGATACCATCCTCCGGGCAGCATGCAACATTTTATCCTCTGAGCCTGACCAGCCAAATGTTTCCTGCAAGTCTAGTTGTTTATCCATTCTAAAAAGATTTTTTTCCTAGTTCACTAGTAATTAAATCCTTGACCTTCCTGTGACTTTTTTTAGTGTCTTGATGCATTTTATTATTGGCTTTATTTATCAATGAAACCCTACCAATTGATCTTTATTTTGTATACTGAATAGTTTCTGTGTTCCTGAATATTTCATCACTCAGTGATTAATTTTTTTTGGTGAACTTCTTGTGAATGACACAGTGCCTGTGCCATTGTACTGTATCTTCTACAGTTTCTTATAATGCAAATTTTAGTAATTTCAGATACTTCTGTCTACTGTCTGAAGTACAGCAAACTGATTAACATTTCTTAAAGCAGAGGGGTTCTCTAGTTCTTCTAAAAGAGATTGTGCCTGGACCGACAATCTTGTTCTTAGCTCAGGTGCTTTGTTATTTGTCATTATTTGCCCACTTTTCTTTGAAATGAAACTTTGATAGATAAGCATGCTGGAGCAGGGATGTCACTAGTGTTCTTCATATAAAATTCATAATAAAACAACAGTTTTATCAGCAGTACTTCAGTGATTGCCTTGTTCTAGTGGTAGTTTACAAGATGTTCCAGTTCTCATTCAGATCTTGATTATCATCTAATATAGTAATTTCCCATTCCTACGTTTTTGTTGGTTTTTAAATCATTGCCTTTTACACATCCTTTTTTTTTTTTTTTTTTTTTTATGGTACCTCCTTTTCTACAGCTTCATTACATCAAATTTCTGTTTTATATGGGAATCTTGTTAGTTTAGCACTATATATGCTGTATGCAGTGCATCTTTACTCCCAAAGGCTGCATTTCATCTTCCCAGTACTGGCCACAAACTGTTCCCTTGCTAACCATTCCTGTGACTTGTACTTGTCTCACACCAGCAACAGGCTAAAATACCTCCTGTGTAAGAGTAATTCTTAAACACTTACTCTCACTCACAGAACCATGCTGTTTTGCAATGTGGCCACAAATCTGTAGCTGTTTTACCCACTGACACATCAGTGTTTTAGCATTTTCAACAACAGAATTAGTGGAATGGGTATCTTTCTCTTCAGCTAGACAGGTGTGAGTCCAGCTGTTAGAGCTCTTGTGAATCAGGTAGGGACTGAAGTACAAATAGATTTCAGTGTGTCTGATATGGTGTGAATACATGGATAAAAGTCCAAATTTATTAAGTAACTGTAAATAGAAATTTTCTTGTTTTCAAACATTGCTTTTACATGAAAACACTGTTTGGACTGGGAGCCATGTGGGTACATGTTTACAAATGTGAACTTACACGTGTTTGATTGACTGTCTGTCTTGTGGATGTCATTAGCACCTTACAGTTCACCACTTTGTCGGTTCGTTTGTGGTTTTGCTTAGGGCTGTGCCTGTGCAGTCAGATAACATAATTTCTTGTATCCTTGTTAGATGTCAATATGCAGATTTTGGGGTTTTGAAAGTATTTTGACCTGACAGCAGTATTAATGTACAAATGAGAAAACTTGACTCTTTTGGGGGGAGGGTAGGGGCACAAGGGGAAGTGGCTGATGGATTTTGGTTTGGTTTGGGGGTTTTTTGCCCCTTGGAAGACTGACTAAGCTGTGTTATCTTAACTGACTGAATAGTGCTTCTCTTTCCAGTTTAATGTAGTGGATCATGGATTTGTGTGTGATTATGATTCAGTTCTTTGTTGTATGTTTTATTGAGTATTGCAGTGTGACCTGTTTGCTGGCTTCATGTGAAGTAGAGCATTGCTAACTGTGTCTGGATGTTTATATAAAATACTAATTGCATGTGTTGAATTTTGATATAAAGAAAAGAATATTTTGCTACCTGTGTGAGAACTTCTGGCTGAATTAAGTGATTAAATGAAGAGCACATAATTAATGAATGAGCAAATATAGCGTAATTCTTTTTTCTCTCAAAAAGAATTACTGAAAATATATGCTAAAACTGGTATTTTAAAAGCAAACAATTAAACATAAAACTTCCTTACTGCCCTTGGAATCTTCTAACAAGAGAGCCAAAGGAAATGCCTACCTTATGTTGTCATTGGAACAGCATCTATTTGAGGTTTCCTTAGGCCTCTTTTTTACCCTGCTAACTAAGCTGTGTGTGCGGTGAAAGTCTTTTTTCAAAGAAAAGTTATTTTTCACAAGAAGTACTCTGCTTTTGCAGCCTTTTCTTTCTGTGCTTAATAAGTTTCTTCTAAAATTTTAATTTTTTTCCAGAGATACTGATAAGCCTTTTTTTAAATTCCTGCTTTATCCGTAAGGAAGAAGTGGTAGAAATAATACTTAGTATGACAAGGGAAGTCCTTAACAGAGCAGAACTTAGAACCTATGTACCTTGACTAATAGTATTCTGCTATAGCCATTAAACCATTCTTTTTCCCTTGCAAGATTTTTCTGAAATCTGTGCTATGGAATGATACCATAGCAATGGGGTTGGAGATGTACATATGTTGCTAAGAAACTACATGATCTGTTCTGGACCAGCCACTGTGATAAAGTGGCTGCTTTGAGTTGCTGCATATGAAAAGGGCCACTTTAGGTGATGTGCGTTTTGCTCCACCGATTTCTGACCTGCAATGCTTGCCTTTGCAGATGGAACATGAGGATTTTGTAATGGAGGGGCATGGCAAGACTCCACCTCCTGGTGAAGAAAACAAACAGTGAGTCACGCGTTTATTTAAAAAGGGCCTTATCATAGTAAATGGTGTGAAGCACTCTCGTTTAAATGTGCTGGGAGTATTGGTTGGTTGCTTGGTGCTCACCCTTTTGGTTCCTTAAATATCCATATGTGTATATATATATATAATAGTGGATGGTGGCTGAAAAGAAAAAGAGGCAGGATGTTGATGTGCCTTAAATGTAAAAGCATAGAAATATGCATTGCAATTTCAAAACATTAATCAGAAATTGTTGTAAAAGGGATAATCGTTCTGGAAGCTTGGCAGTGACGTAGTGAGTTTGTACATGAAGTTTTTATACAGCTGCTCTTCACTGAATAATGTGAAGTATGAAAGAAGCAGGGCCTTCCTTTTGGTGTGCATATGGCAGATTTGTCCTCTTTTAAATATGAGCCTTATTTCTTTAGGATGCATTTTAATAAAGGATCAGAAATTATAAACAAAACACTCATTTGAGGATGAACAATATAAGATGCTGGTACACAGAGCTTTAGGGAAAGCAGCTTGATCAGAGAAGAAAATAACTTCCATTTCCATTAGGAAAGGCTTTTTCATATGATTTCAATCTGAAATCCAGTACTGGTTGGATTTTTTTCCCTGGGTTTTTGTTCGGGTAGGAAGAACAGAGCCTTGTCATAGAAGTATTTCAGTGATGGTTGTATTCCATATTCTTCTCACTAGTTAATGCAATGGTAATTCAATTTTGATATCGTAATCAATTTTTTTTCTTTTCCTGCCCCTTGGAGCAAGCAAGAAGGTGGTCTTTGGAAAATCTAGATAACAGAACTCTTTTTTTCCTAAGCCTAATTGGATGTTTCCTCATGAGAAGTTCTCATTGATCTGCACTGTACTTGTTGCAGAAGGGCTGTGATGTGACTTGGGGTGAAGGTCTACTTTGCCTCCTAGACAAGCTGACAACTGTAAGTCCACTGCATCTGTGACAGTGAGAAACCATTTCTGAGGTAGGCAAGTTGAGGTCAGCGAAGTTCTAATGCTGAACATGCACATTCTTTCCATCATGGACATGAGCCAAACTTCTCAAAGTAATTGTTGTTATTTCTATCTATTCAGACTGCACAACTTACTGTGGTACCAAGAGATACAAAGGTTGTTGAAGTAGAAACTTTCAGAAGAAAAATCAGTGCAGAAGTAAAAAGTAGGAATTAGATTTCTGCTTTCCTGAACTGTTTCTTTATATATATAGTAATTTAATGAAATACATTATTGTAGTGAGTAATATGAGGGATATTGTACTGGATTTGTCATAGCCTTGTGTTTGTTAGGTGTCTTGTTTTAGGTGCAAGTGGAAACTAGAATTACTTTATAGTTGATCTGATTTTTAATTAGAGCTTTTCAAGTGGCTTACAACATTATCTCTCTTCTCGAAAACTTTGGTTATTAAAGAATATGAGATTAGTGATAGGCAGCATTTTTACTTTTTAACTAATAGATTTGTGTTCAGGTGACATCTGGAACCTTGTCATACAGATCCTGCTGTAGAAGCATCATTCTTAATATTATTTTGATTGAAGTCTAAAGGTGCAATTTTAGTAATGCAACGAAGAGTTGAAGGTAGTTGTTTTATGCAACTTGTAGCATAATGCCAGCAAAACTCAATGTGGGTATTGCTCTTAAATTTAAATCAATCCCTTGAATCTTATTCTACCCACAGTATCAAATTTTCAGCTAACTAACAAAATCATCTGCCTTGACAGAGTTTACCTCTTGTTATAAGACAAGGAAAAAAAAAATTGGAAATTACCTCTTTGTAGTATTACTTGCAGTGGGGATTAGCTGGGCATAAACATACTGGACTGGGCTTTGTGAAGGAGCACAGAGAGGAACTCTGGAGCATCTGACAGAGGAGAAACAGAGAAAGCTGTGACTGTTTAGCCTTGAGATGAGAAAACTTGAGGGAGGATGTTCTTATCCATGTGTATAGATACCTGATGAGGGGACTAAAGAAGACTGAGCCAAATTATTCACAATGGTGCCTGGTGGAGAAGCAAGAAGCCATTGGCATAAACTGAAATACAGAAAACTCCACTCAAACACAAGGGACAATAATTTTCTTTTTTTACTATTAAGCGTGGTCAGACCTTTGGAAGAGGTTACCCGGAAAAGTTGTGCTTTCATTGCCTTTTAAGATACTCAAAACTTAGCTGGGCACAGCCCCAAATCTGCTTCAGCCTGCTCTAGTTAACAATGCTTTGAGCAGAGGGGTGGGATTGATATCTCAGAGATCCCTTCCATCTGCAGTGATCCTGTGATTTGGTGTACCCATGTCTACTGTTGTCCTTCTAGTTGGTTTGAAATAAAATTGGAGCTTGTTAGTGAAAGGTAGATTCTAAGTTTGAGTGTAGAGTCAGATGTTCTCTACAGAAATAGCTGCATCACTGAAGATGCTTCCTTCCCTTTGCAGCTGTCATTAGACTTCATAGAATTTACTGCCTCTACAGCTATGCAGATGGGATGTTTTCTCTTTGACTGCTTCTAATTTACTTTTCAGGACAGTTGGCCATTGTAATTTAATGGCCTTTCGTTAGACAGCCAGATCTGGGTAACTCTGCACTGAGATTGATGAGGAAGTGTTCAGAAGATACTGTTTCAGCGAAGGAGCTAACTTGCACCAGAGTTCCAGAGCAGTCTGCCTGTGTTAATCTCCCAGGAAAGCCCTGCAAATTTCTTTCTGCATTTCAATGGACTCAAAGCTTTAATGGACAATGTAGGAACAGAAATAAAAAGATGCTTCTGAGAGACTTTCAATGGATGCAATAGTTTTTACCTTAGCCCCAGTTTCAGGTGAAATTTCCTTTGCTAAAGTATGGCTTCAAAATTGAATACAAGGAGCCAGCATCCATGGATGATTTCTGGCACCTCATGAAACAGATTATTTCCCCAGTTTGACTCAGGGATAAAAACTTGGCATTTTAAAAGTGCATTCTAGCATTAAACAAACACACACAAAAAACCCAAACAAACCCAGCAACAGCAAACAACCCTGCTGCATTGTTGTGAGTCTTTCTTCTGCTAAACTGAATAGTTCTTTTGGACAGACTTACTGTACTAAAGTAACAACATTTTAAGATTTTTAATTGAACTGTAGGTGATACCTGAGAACCGCTGTCTTCTGATACCTCTCAGCTTTATGGGGAGGAATTAACTGCTTAAACTGTATACAAGGGCTTCAGAAATCTTCAACTGATCATTTACAACATGGATATAATGTATTTCGATTAAAGCTAATTATGAGGAAGTTACCCATTCAGAATCCTTAGTACAAGTCATCTCAAGTCCTGTGAAAGAGCTGCAGTTTATGTGCAGTGCATGTGTCACAAAGCTGTCATGGTTGTGCAGCAGCAAAGTGACTTACACTAAAAACTGCACTTCAGAAGAAGTGAGCCTGCTTGGACTACTGAAGCTGATAGTGGCCATCTCAGACCGTGCTCCTACTCTGGCTGAGGGCTGATGGACTTCTTGATAAATTGTTACTTCTTAGTTTTTATGTACTCTGTAACCTTCTCCCTTCTTAGCTCTGTGTGTGTTACACTTGGTCAGGTTATTTTGTTGTGGCTAATACCTTTGGTAAGAAACCTCCTTCCTTCCTTCCTTCTATCTGTGTCATGATGCTTAATTACAGGTGAACATTTTATTAGAGGTGTTCTCTCATATTTTCATCCGTTATGAAGAGGTTGACCTGAACTGGCATGCTTAGGGAGTAAATATTACCTCCCCACACAAAATACTTGCATTTTACATGGCAGCAGTTTATTGCGCCCTTATCAGTTGTTACTACTGGAGCAAAGATTGAGGCAAATGTGACCCAGAAACATCTTTCCAAAACAGTCAAACTTCTGTTGATGAGCACAGAGCAGGGACAGGGGCAGGAAAAAGAATTCTGCTGAAGTCCTTAAATTGAGGTTCTGCTCCTAGCTCTAACAGCATTAATTAGCAACTCTGTCTGTGCTAATAAATTACCACCTGCTGTCACAATCAGAAGTGAATGCACCCTAATCTATGAGTGAAAGGGATTGGGTAATGAAAAACGACTCCTTTTTATGAGATAAATGTAAATGTTTTACTCTTCCTGACTGACACATGGAGAGGTCTGTTTGATGGTAGCTATTCAGACAAAAAGTGAGCCAAGTTCATACTCCAATTTAGTAGGAAGGTAAGCCAAGCTGCTACTGCTGTTTGAAGTAACTCAGCTGGCTATTCCCCACCTGTTTTATAGTAATGGGAGAGAAAAGTTTTCAACTCTCTTGACAATTCATACAGCTGGAAGTGATTCATATTGTAAGAAAGATATCAAAACAAGATCATTTCTGTAATTTAGAAAGTGTCATCGATTACACCTACTGAATAGCTTTTCCCTGGCTTGATAGTTTAATGTACAGGTTCTGAGGCAAGTGTTTTTAATGAGACCCTCCAAAATTGCAGTAATGCCAGGATGAGATTGGAACCACTGAGCATCACAAAATTGTTTAAAATTTGGTAATAGTATCTTATTTTTCTTCAACATTTCAGCAGGAATGTTCAATGTCTTCCTGGATTTGTGTTTCTTTTAACTACAGTTAAAAGAAAGTAGTAGCTAAATTGGCCTAACAGGAATTACAGACTCTGAAAGTCATCTCATCTAATACCATGCTCAAAGGGGGGCCAGATTTGAAGGTTAGACTTAACTTCTAAGTTGTATCAGGCTTCTCAGGTTTGTTGTAGAGCTTTTCTGGACAGTCTGTGGCAACATTATTCACCTTCACAGCGAAGAAAATTTCCTAATATTCAGTAAGAATTTATGATCGTTGTCTTTCATCTTTGAATGTGCATGTCTGAATGTGGCCCAGTCTTCATTAAAATTTACCACTGTGTCCACTTTTACAGCAGAATGGCTCCCCCTTCCCCCGGCTTAGTTCTGCCGTGCAAAAACTAAGTGAAATCAAGAAGCTGGTTTACAGGCCAGTCTTTGTTTTCAGCAGCCTGCTAATGTCAGGGCCACATGTAAACATCACTGCTATAATGGCACAAAAGAACCAATCTTACTCTTTCATGGTGTTGCTGAAAACTATAAAAAGGCTGCAGTGGTATATCCTGAAGTTGTCTGGTTGGGTTGGTGAGAATGAGAGACGTTGTTATGAACTACTGCAGTGTTCTTTTGAAGGGTTGAAATTCCATGAAGGTCCCTAGCCATAGCTTCTGTCCCTGTAGGATAAAACATTGTTCTTACCAAATTTAAAGTAAACAGTTAGCTAAAAGCTTGTGCAACAAGGAGTTTGTTTGATGTTTTAAGGACATTTGATATTACAGAAGGTATTGAGACTTGCCTTGAGTGCCATTACAATTTTTTAATTTACTGGCAGTACTGACGTAAGCAGAAGTTGATTTTTTTTCAGAAGATTCATGCAGCAATTTTCAAAGTAGTCTCCAAATCCTAGTTCAGATTATCAACCCAAGTTCTTTGAAGCTAATGGGAAGTTATTTCTTTAATTACATTCAAAAACTATGTAAAGGCATAGCTGTCTTTATATTGCTGATTGTTCTCTTTGTGTGTAGAATGAGTAGCCCATTAAAGAAATGTCCCTAGACATTTAAGTCCTCTGCCCAACATCCTAACAAGTCATCACAGAGAGATGTGATGGCTGTACCAGACACTTCTGGCACAGGGTGTTTCGGTTCTGTTGGTGTGTCAGACTGTGCTTCAGACCCAGTGATAACTCAGGCTTGCTCTGATACTGGCATATGAGTAGGAGAGTTCTAACTTCTTTCTTTTATATCCTTAGAGATTTGGTAGGATATCTAAGGGTGTGAGACCATTAGACTAAAACAAAATGAAAACTGGTCTAGCTAAGGATTGGGGAATACTTCTGTCACCTTCATAGTGTACAAATGTTTTTACTCCATACAGTGGAGTAAGTAGCAGGACAAGTTTGCATTTGAAGGCAAGTCTACCTGTGTGTTTAAGGGGGCCCTGAGGCACAGAGAGAAGAACTGCCCTTTGTTGTGCAATTGAGTGGGTAGAAATGGATGAGGCAGGAGCAAAATCTGTATCTGTAGAGGCAGCTGTGTTTTAGCCATGACTCCTAAGTCAATAAAGTTGCAAAAGCTGAGACTTGCATGCTTACAATGCAGTACTTCTGAACAATATGCAGAATTTATACACAAGCACTTTAGAATGGCTAAAGTTTCATTGTGTTCCATATTTCACCGGTTCAGTGTTACACGTAAATATTTTAAAGTTTTTGTACTTACAATTATAAGTATTACCCAAAGGAAAACTCTTGACTGAGTATTCTAAGCAAAAATACTTAGGCATTCACTTCTGTAAGTTAGACTTGAAAATGCTTTCAATTGTCATTTCATGATGTTTTAGACTCCCCATTTCATGACCTCAGTGATTTTATATATTTTTTTTCATCTCAAACCATGAACAAATACAGACCTTTCATATACCTCAGCTAACCTGCGTCTTAGTGTACTGCTGTTTTGCAAGTATTTTCCTAATATGTGGAAAAAAACAGAAGCCAGATGACTGACCGTTAAGGAATAAAAAAGGAAGTCACACAGAAAAAAAGTCAACTTTGGAAGTGAACTTCCCACTTATGATCACAATGTGTTTAGTCTACAGTGCTGCTGAATAATGAGGGAGGAAAATATTTTGGACAGTGTATATTCTAAGTGTGAATGCTTTGGCACTTCTTTTCTTAGGATTTTATAGTGCTCTATTCCAGATGTCTTGTGGTAAGAACAGGCTAGTTTGTTTGGGCTCTCCCCACCCTCCAAGATCTGCATTTGTCCTGCGTAGGAAGAGCACAGAGCCTGCTTCTGAATTTGCAGTCTCATCTGATCAAGAGACTACTTCACACTTGCCTTTGCAAAACCAGAGAAAATATATTTTCCATTCCAGATTGCTTGATTTATAAATATGATACAACAAAATAGCCAGAGTAGTGTCAAGTAGTCACATATCCTTGACACCTTGATTGTTTTCTCTAGTTATTCCAGTTAGTAGTAATTCCAGCTGCTAGTGGAATGGAGGATATCCTGATTTGCTGCTGTCTTACAGAGCTTACTGTACTTTGAAGGGGAGAGCATTTGCATACTGATCAAATTCCTAAAATCCCGGGGCCTCTGTATTCCAGATACCTCCACCCACTCCTGTCCTCTGGTCCCTTTCCAGGAATTAAACTATCTACTGGATACTCTATTGACATTTGGAGTTCATTGTCCAATAAATTGGGGGGGTTTAGGTCTGTTTGATTATTGGCTGTTCCTTTTCTCTCTCTCCCGAAGTTGGCAGCTTCCTCAGGAGCTGCCCGAGGTAACTGCCCTCCGATGTAACATTTATATGGATGGCTGAACCCTGCTCTCTTTTCAGCATTTCATTGCTGTTTAGATGGCAACTCTTGGATGACATCTACCATGGGAGTGAGAGAACAGACTTAAATACCAGCAAGCAAAATCATTTAAGGTAGTGGTAAACTTGGCAGTGCTGGGTTGGTGGTTGGACTTGATGGTCTTCAAAGTCTTTTCCAACCTAATACAATTCTGTAAGGGCTGTTAATATTTTTAAGCCCTGTCTAAATTAGCATTTTGTCTATATTCTTAATGTAAAAATACACTTTAGACTAATTTCTGTGGTACCTACACCAAGTTAGGTGTAGGTACCACAGAATTTTGCTGCTAATTTTGATTTGCTAAGAGTTTAGTTTTTGGACTGCTAGCACAGGTCAGTGACATCATGAATATGTATGAATTACAATCCTAAAACTTTTTTTCCCCCCCTTTTTGCATCCAATGTAAGATGCTCACTGCTTTTTTCTCTGCTTCGTTCCCTCAAAAAAAAAAAAAATCATCAATTCTTTGGTATTTTTTGTGTGTACACCCAGATGAATGGTTGAATATTTCTTTCAAGGAGATGGAGAGAAAGGGGAAAAAAACTACTACTGTTTTTATGTTATATTAATGAGTTTGTGCTCTCTTTTTGTTTGCGTGCAGAAAATAGAAATTTTGATGACCATGTGCATGGCTTAGATATACCAGAGGTTAAAGTAGAGAAAGGTAAATGGTCTTGGTTCTAAAATGCAGATCCTACCATTGTTGAAGTGACCATTATTGGTTAAAGAAAGGGAGGGAAGGAAAAAAAAGCAAGCTCTTTATTTCCACGCAGAAGATATGACTTACTTTGTATGACTAAAAATACTGTACTATGTGGTAAACATGGTATGAATTCAAAACTTGTTTACAGAGATATCTTGGAGGTCTTAAGCTGCATGGCTCCTCTGGCATGCTGTGATCGGGAGAGCTGGTATGATTTCTTTTACTCCTACCTAAATGGATTGAATTTGCTGAACTCTTTGCCCTAAGTCAAAGTTGTTCATATTTGGGAGTCATACTGGTTTTAGGTTACTGCCTGCATTTGAATATTTGTGACAGCTACAGCTTGTAGAATTTTCTGCCTGGATAGCCAGCTGCTCCTTTCCTGGCATTTCAAACTGAAGGACTGTGCATGAAGGCAAATTACTCAGGGAAGATGTTCAAGTCGCTTGGAAAGATCAGTTCACAGATTTTTGCAGCAATAAATAGGGCTTTTATTAGAAAAATTAGTCAAAATAGGGAAATCCTCTCTTACAGTAATCCACTGAAAATGCATTCCTTTCATATTCTGCTTTTACTTTGGGTTTTTTGTTTTGTTTTGGGCTGGCTTGCTTTTATTATTATTATTTAACTTAGCATATTATGGTTCCTTTAATGAGAACAAAGGAAAATGGGTTGGTGCCAGCTTCAACCAAGATGCCAGAAATTCCTTTGCTCAAGAGGTTTCCGGCCCAGTGATTGAACTCGGCATGCTAAAACTAAAGACAAGTTAGAAAAATCTGTAGAGAGACTGGGCTATCTCACCAAACATAAATTAAAAAAACAAAACAAACCAAAAAAAAAACCCCAAAACAAAGCACAGCATAGCTTCCTTTTAGGTAGGGAGGGAAAAAAAAGACTGAATTAGGATAAGACTTTCGGTCCAAAATCTTCCTTGTCTTTTGTGAGATGTCCTAAAAGTATTCGTAAGAAATTTGCTTTGAGTAGAGTTCAGGAGATGTCTAAAGGCACCATATAAAGGGGTCCTGTTGTGGTAAAGTGTTTGTAGACAGAAAGGTAAGTTTGTTCTTAAACATTCTAACCTGGTCAGATGAAAAAGCTTGCTGCTATTTTAAAATGTTTAAAGCTCCAAGGCTTAAACAGGGTGAAGGAAGGATTTAATGAATGAAATTATTATTCCTTTTGAAATTCATAGTAACAGCTATGGTTGATGGAAAGTCAGTTGAATCAGTCACGTAACTGGCATGGTAACTCACATGCTACAAGTAACAATTAGAAAGCAACACTTGCTGTATATATGGGTGGGATGACGTACCCTTTCCCTGAATGTCTCTTTATTTGAAAGGTGCATGTAAGTGTTTGAGACCAGGTTGGATGGGGCTTTGAGGGACCTGGTCTAGTGGAAGGTGTCCCTGGCCACAGGAGAGGGGCTGGAATGAGATGAACTTTAAAGCGCCCTTCCGAACAAAACCACTCTATGATTCTCTTCTCACTGTCATTAAGAGAATTGCATAAAACAGTTAACTTTCTCCCATTTCATTGATATTTTGGCAGTTCATAGGATTTTAGGAACTGAAGAGGAAGATCTGTTAGGATAGGATTATAGCCTTCAAAATCAAGATGCTTCTAAGATCATAATAAAGAGGAGGTTAAAGAAATTCTAAGAATATTAATTTACACAAATTTCATTGCTTGTTATGCTACTGGAAACTGCTTACTTAATGTCCAAGGATATGGATGTAAAGACTCAATGAACATTTAGATGTGGACTTCATTGGTGGGAGATAGTATCTGGGGTCAATTCTTTCAGTTCCTAGAGTAGTTAAGTCTCATGCAATGGCTTTTCATGTCTGTATCTTTCCCAAGTGAGTTTGGAGTTTCTCTTGTCCAGTTCCGGTCAGGTGAGGCAGAGAAGTAAGAAACTATAATATAATTGTAATTACCAATATATTAAACTTCAGTAGCTTCCTAGAGAAGAGACCAAAGTTAATTTCCCCACTAACAGAAGGGTTTCAGGATAAGACAAATGATTATCTGGCTATGTCTTTTAACAGCTAATCACTGTGTGTTTTGGGATTAGCTGCAGTATATGCTAGTTTTTGCCCAGGCACTGAAAGAGGTCTGCATAGAGCTCAATATACTCTTAGAACCTTGGCATCAAAGGAGAACTGGCTGTGCAGGAAGCTGGGATTAGTGTGGAAAGTAGAGGTTCAGTGATGTGTGACAGAGATTCATAGGAAATGAGCTTTCAGTTCTGTTGTTCACCCAACAACCTTGTTAAAAGGCAGATTGAAAGCTTTCTCTTTCTCTGGTCTGGAAAGGGCATTTGGGGAATTGAAGAAGTGGAGGCACAGTGGTAGATTATTTATAGGCTGAACACTGAGGGAAAGCATTGCAGCAGATTGAGGAAAAATTAGGTGGGAAAATGAGTGTTTGCTAAGTTTGGTGAATAAAGTTTTCCTTCTGACTCATTATCTTTTCCTGAGCACTTCGTTAATGTACTTGGTTTGAGCTTGAAGTCATGTATCATTCTTAAACTGAAGTTTTCAGGCCTGGTATTCTTTCTTTTGTCCCTGGAAAAATATGAATGAGGCCTGAGCTTTAGTATGGCTCCGAAGCAGTGTTGCAATATAAGTTTTGAAGAATAATAATAATAATTCCTAAAATGTGTTGATAGGTGCCTTTGTGTAAGGGATGCAAAAGCTGCTGTAACTTTTTCAGAAACTAAGCAAGCTTTTCCTTTGTTGGATGTTTTTCGTCGTGGTATTTTTCTGTGTAGAAACAATTTACATTACACTTTTGATTACTATCATTAAAAACCCCTGCTAGCTCTGTTTTCTGCAGCATAAAACGTCTTGCTATTTACTAAGTGTGAAAGGGGAGGACCCCAAAACAAAATCCTAGTTTTCCTTAGGAGCGAGTGTTTTGTCCTTGAAACATGTTTGAACGCTTGAAAGTTTTGCACTCCTGCAGAAAGAGAGGTCATCATTTGTACAATGGCTTAGGTGAAATTGCTGTGAATACTTTAAAAAAAGTATGTTGGTACAGCCAGAATTAGCTATCATCTTCAATTTTCAGAAGTCTTGGGCTTCAGTGTCTCTGTCTGTCCAGAGAAAATAATTTAAAAGTGATCTGAACTATCCTTTATCCAGAATTGAGGCTGTTTTTAATTGTTTCCTTGAAATAAACCATATGGCAGTTTTTAGAGCACACAAGGAATAGTTAAGACTTTTAATTCTGTTCCTTAATTTAAGGGGTTTTCTGTTTGCTCTTTATTATTAGAAATTGTGCAACTATAAAACGTAGTCCTTACATACATGTCCCTACCCTGAGTTATGCTTCTCAGTTATGATCTCAGGAAGGACAGGCACTTTTCTGATCCCTCTTAACTTGAAGAGATATGGTTGGTGGGTTTGTAATCCAGGTCGGTTGGACTGCTGGGGACTGGTTGGGGAACTGGTGAGTAATCTGCCTCCAATTATCTTGCATCTCTTACTGCACCTCACTTCTGGGGTTGGGAGAGGGACATCTGGGAGATCTAACTGGTGAGTTGCAGTAGGGTAGAGGGCATGTGGGCTTCAGTTCACTTAGCCAGTAAAATCTGCCTTTTTTCCTCTAATATTTCAGGAGGCAAACTCTTCACCAGCAGGAGAAAGGACAGTTGGTGACAAGGCATTCATGCTATGAGATACTTGTTAATATTTGAGGTTTCTGGTGAAGAGTTGTGTTAGTAGGAGATTAATTGACTTTTTCACTTCCATAGTATCAGCTATGAAGAACTTTCTGGGGGAAAAATAAGTCTTGAATTTGTTGCCATGGGTGTATAGGCAGTATAAAAAGCCCAGTGGGTGGGGTCCAGTGTTGGGACAATGAGGGTGCAGCCTTCAAAGTAAGATAGGACATCAAACTGTAGGACTTTGAGCCCAAACAAAATGCCAGCTCATGAAAAGGAGTTTTGCATATGGACTGGATGACCTCAAACCCTTTTAAAACTGAGTAAAGATCTACAGGTCAGACAGACCAGGTCTCCTTTTTGAGATGACATCTGGAGGGTGTGGATACCTCAGTTCCAGTGGACACTGGAGCATGCCTGTGTACATAATATTGAAGCCTAATTGCTTGATTCTTACTGATAGGTCATCAAAAAGGATGAGCTGTTACTAGAACCACAATACATCTTAATACGAATTTTAAAAACCTATTCCTCTCCTGTCTCAGTTGAGATACGAGCGCAGGGAATCCACAATTGTAAGCATCTCTCTGAATGTGCATGTTTATGTCTGCTCATACTGGATACTGTCCTCATAGGAGCACTGTGAAGCTTCATTAAAGATTTTAAAGTGCTTTATGATCCTCAGATGGAAGGAGCTTAGAAATGAAGTGTTTGTAATCAGATAAGTTAGTAGTACATAACAAGGATGTAACCTATTAACACTGGCTATTAACAGCCTGTTAGCGTCAGAATACTTAATGGTTAGGTTTTTGAAATACAATTGCCCTCTGAAAAGGGTGTGCAGATTTTGTATAAGCTATGTATTTTTATGCTCTACTCCTTTGTTTTCTGATCTACTGTGCTCATTATGAACAGAACTCAACAAACATCCCAAATCAAAACAAAAAACCAAAAACTTTTCGTTAGCTATCTTAATCAATATGCCAACAAGAACAGGTAAAGAATTTATATCTTTCAAATAATAGTTTAGTAGAAAAAAATCGATTAAAGCTATGGTTATTTAAGAATTACCCACACTGGCCTCTCTGAATATTTTTGGTTCACTGATAATTTGCTTACTTTTTGATTTAAAAAGCTTTGTCAATAGAACATTGGTAAGGTGAAATTCTATAGCAGTTATTTACACTTGGATACACAGCAACTCAAGTGAGTGCTTGTTTCTGAAAGTCATCACAGTATTATCAACTCCTTGAAGTGAAGGCTTCCAGGACTTCAGAATGGAGAGTTGGCAAACCCTAGTGAAGTTAAGAGGATTTATAGGTCTCAGTAAAACAATTTGGCTTTTGAGAGGGAATAAAATTGTCTGTAGCTTAATGCATACTGTCATACTCAGTGTGAACATGTATAGAATATGTAGCTGAAGTGCTTAATGTATTTTTTCAGGAGGGGGATAACCGTTTCATAGATACGCATATACATTTGCTTTTATGAAACTGTGTGAATCGGATGCCCAGCAGTTGGTTTGGATTTTATCATTAGGAATTTAGAGCAATTGTGGTGTTCTCTTTGGGTCTTGCCACAAATAAGATGTTCCCTGAGTTTTCACCACATTTCCTAAATACCTGTGTTTGGATTGGCCCAGCCACAAAATACTCTAATCTGCTACATCCAGCAGGGCAGTTCTCTACTCTGGTTTAGACAGAACAAGCTGAGCAGTTAAATCCAGCTGCATCTATTTCATTTCATTCCATAAATGCAGCTCACATGAGCTATTGCCAGAGTTTCTTGAGCCTGCAGAGATAGATGTTTACAGTGCAGGCTGTAGTCCTGTTGAAGAAATCCTGTCAGTGGCAGAATCCCTGAGTTTCTGTACCTTACCATGAGGGTGGGAGCAAAACGTGTCAGAACTAGAGCCATACTAGCCTTTCATGGCCTCCTGATGAGGCCAATGGCTTACATTCGATGATAATACATGCTAATGATTTTTATTCTTGCTCATAAGATGAGCAGCTTCTGCCCCCCTCAAATTAATTCCTTTGGAGTGCCCTCCCATGGATCTCCAAGTTAGTTCCATTCCATGGTGTTGTCACGAATGAGTGGCTTAGATTGCTTAAAGAATTCCTGTCGGTGGTGTTGGCAAAAGCACCATGCCTGTGACAAGAGTTCAGGATGCATTTGGATAATGCTCTCAGGCACATGGTGTGATTCTTGGGGTGGTTTGTGCGGGGCCAGGAGTTGGACTCTCGTGATCCTTGAAGGTCCCTTCCAAATCCCAATATTCTGTGGTTCTGTAATTATTGGGAAAAGCAGGTTTTCATATAAATTTGTGAAGGCACAACTTAACGGGGCACAGTTCCCTGTGTTGCTTACTACATGGATGAAGAAGGAAAATCAGATCATAATCAATTTGAAGAGATTTGTACAGAGGCTGGGAATACAAAAAGATAAGAGTGCAAAGGGTAAGGGAGACCCTCCCGTTGAATCGCGAGGTTCAGAGTGGACCCGCTTGCCAAACTTAGCCTCACACTTTATCAGTGGTTTTATGTCTAAAGGATTTAGCAGCACTTAATCATTGGCTAATTTTACACAGCATGATTAAGTAGAAGTTAGTATAAGCACAGCAGCAATATAAACTGTAGATCTGAGATGGCAGTATTCATACTATACTTGCTATAGCTTATTTAAAGCAATTCGCACACGCCCAGACACAAAGTCTGTACAAAGGTGTACATGTTAAAAATTCCCCTCGTGTTCAGGTGGGCTTTGGCTTTTTTACTTTGTACATAGTTACACTGCATAACTGTACAGAATTAAAAACTTGTATATTTTAAGAGTTCTACCCTGAGGGTGGTCCCGAGAGCTTCCCGAGCTAGCTGTCATTTCCCTCACCAGGCATGGTTCCATTACAGAGTCAGCTCCAGCATTTCCTACCTGTGTTGGGCTGACTCAGGGGCAAATCTCCTCACAGCAGGATCGTACACGCGTCACCATATCCTTTTGCTGAACTGTGTTCTTTACTGTTTCCGTACATTCAGGGTAACATCTGGAAACAGCCTGCAGATTTTTTTATGTTACAGGATGCTGGGATTCTCTGTTTCAACTGTTAGAGCAGTTATCTATCGAAATTGTGGGAAGAGGCTGTGGAGTGTCTGCCTAATGGCTGACTTGCAGCCTGAGACTTAAAGCGGACAAGGCAGCAGGAGAGACCGAGTTTGCTCTGCTGTCCTGCGGGTGTTGCCGTGTCTGGACCTGGATCTGGGTTTTATGCGTGCGTGTGGTGTAGGCAGTCTGGTTACAGCCCGGATTAACTTTGGTCTGAGCATGAACCTCTTGTCCTTGAGTCAGGAGGGCGTTGTGCTTACAATGGGGGTTCCTCTCCAAGCGAGCGCTGGGGTCGGCGTTCCCGGTGCACCGCAGAACAGCGCGTGTGGCTGGAGGGACTTAACATTCACCATTCGCCGCCTGTCCAGCCCTCATGTGGAATTAGCATGACTGGCTGCTGGCTTTTTAGCCTTTTTTAAAGAGAGAAGCTCCATCTGGGCCGCCCTCCGTACTCTCAGGGCTCTCCCCCATTGTACCCTCCTGGTGCCTCGCCTCTGCCCGACGAGGGCGGGGAGCAGAATGCCGGCGAGGCGCGGGGCTTGGCGGGGGAGGCCGTCCCGGTGCGGGCAGGGCGCTGTCCCTTTAAGGCGGGGGATGGGCCGGGCCCGGGCGGTGAGTGACAGCGCGCGCGGGGTCACGTGAGCCGCCCGTATTTGAAGGTCACAAAAAAGCTGCTTCCTTTAGAGAGAGCAAGAGGGAGCGAGCGGGAGGGAGCGAGAGGAGAGAGCGAGGGAGCGCAGCCAAAATGGCCGACGGAGTCTCTGCTGGGTTCTGAACGTTTGAAATAAAAAAAGAGAGCAAAACAAAAAAAATTAACAAAAAAGGAAAAAAAACCTAAACAAAAAAGCAAAAACACAAAACCATTTTGGGATTTTTTTTTTTCATTTCCATTTCTACCTTGTATGCCTCAACTCGCTGGATTTAAGCACTGCTGCACTTTATGAGGTTAGTGGTAACGTTTATGTTTTATTGGTTTTACCTATCAGTAGATTTTTTTAAGAGCCTGAGCTGTCCGTTTCCATCCGTGGTTTTGCAGAGGTGTCTTTTCTAGCACAAAGACTTGCTTCAGATGTTGTCTGTTTGTACGTAAACGGCACTTTTAGTGGATTTTGGGGGCTTTTTAGAAGGAGCTCTCCGCACAAGTGTGGTGTGGGTTTGGAAGATTTTTGTAATTTAAAACGCCTAGGCAAATTACAGAAGATCGTTTGTATTTTCCGAGCTGGTAAAGTACAAGATAGTGCTGAAAATCTTGTTTTATTTAAATAGAGGCTTTTAAAAGAGTGATTTCTTCCCCACAGCACCCGGAGCTCTTAAAATCTGCTGCAAAAATTTGCATGTATAAGACCGGGCTTGCATTCTTTCTGCAGCTGGGTCGGACCGAGGCCGGCTGGGGCCGAGCCTTCCGCGGGAGCAGGGACGGAGCCTCCCCGCCGAGCCCTGGGGAGCGGGTGCGGGGGCCCGGGCTCCGTGCCGGGCCCGGCGCTGCTGCCGCCGCCGCGGGGCTCCCGCGCGGGCTCGGCCGGGGCCGGCGGCCCATCCGGCGTGCGCCAGGTATTCAGGAATGTGCGGGATGCTGGCCACTGCCGGGGTTTTGTGTTCTACGGAAAGCAAGCGTTCATCTGCACGTTAGTAAACGTAGGTAAAAGGCTGCGCTTTCTCGCTTCTCCCCCCCCCGCCCCCCCCATCCAGCCTTCTGTGTTGCTAAAAATTTAAATCCGAGTTATTTTTGCAACTCCCTCCAGAAGCAAGCAGAAAATTAAAGGGAAATAGCTCGATCTTGCTTTCTGAGAATAGGCCCCTCCTCCTGCATTGTAAGAGTGTGATGTAATGCTCCTGTGAGGTTAAATGAAAAAATTTCTATGGTGGTATACATTATTCTTCACCCCTTCCTCACAGGCATTGCATTGTGATATTTTTTGTAGCTGAACATGTAAGCAGCACATAATTCTGCAAATAATCATGTGAATGTACTCCACATTGCAATGTGTTAGTGCAGTGATTGTGGTTAGCAGGTCAACTTTGTAAACCTACAAGATGGCTCATATTTTATGTTTCTTTGTGGCATACAGTTAAAACGGAGGAGACAGATTTCAATAAGCTTATTGAAAATGTATCTGGCCGTTGTCATTATAGTTTTGTATATACTGGGACTTTTTTTTCTGCACTGGCTAGTAAATATTCAAAATAATTCTGCAGTGTATTAAGTGTCTCATGGAAATTAAGAGATGGTGTCTGGAGGTTTTTAAAAAATATTAATATTAGAGGAAGCCAACAAAAAAGAACTCTGCTCAAATTTTACGTAGTGTACTTTGCTGGTAATTTTGGTCATTAAGCATTTAACAGTAATGGATAACCCAGTTAATATATGAAGTAACACATGCTTCTTGTTTGGGGTTAATGAACTTACTAGATTCCACCCTCATGTTACTGGCAGGTATCTGAGGAAATGCTAGAAAAGCATTCTGTGTCTTTGACATGATGTACCCTGATGGCTTTTGTTGTTCAAAACCTTCTTGGGCTCAGTGGAGATCTGGATGTAGCCAGAATATGTTGAATCTACCTGTTGATTGACAAACAATTTAGTCACTAGAACTGTTTTCAAATGCAGGCTAAAGTAGGACTATTCTCAGATTTGGTGCTTACTGGACCGAAACATCAATTACTGTAGTTTGTGATAATTGCTGTAGAACGGGATGGCTGAACTGAGAAAGTAAAGAAAACTCAAACTGTGTCCTGAGCTGGCAGTATTGTAGGATGTAGTCTTCCCAGAATTTGCACTTCAGAAAAGTACTCGCCTTTTCTGTGTATTTTTTTGCCTTCATGCCTTACTGCCTACGTTACATGCTTCCAGGATGTGTAAATGTTAGTACGTATAGCTTGATTGTTATGGTGATGTGATACCAGGGTGGTTTCCAACAACTGCAACTGCTCCCAGCTGTGGAAGCTGTAGTGGGTCAGACAAAAGGCAGCTATTGAGAATAATAGAAATCATTCCAGTAAGGAGTCTGTCAAACATTTAAGTAGCTTTGTGAGGCTGTAACTGAATAGGAAAGATCAATTAAAATAATTCTTCTAAGAAATATGCTTTTGACCCCTCGAATCTTACTGCAGGGTGTGTTGAGGACTGTACAGTCTGTGCAACTGTAGGATTTTAAGTGTGTATCTGGGCAATTCTCAACGCTGTTTGTATTCAGTATGTTCCTGCAGTACAAAGGGAACAAAACACTTAATATTGAGAGACCTGACTTGAGTTGCAATTTCTAGATCAGTTTGAAGCTTACAGAGGCATGAGGGTAGGGAAATCTTTTTTGCTTCATTCAGTTTGCAGTGACGATGCTGAGTTCAGAAGCTTTATTTAATTTTTCTGTTTGCATTTGCATGTCAGTTGTTATTGGTATCTACAGGAACCAGTCCCTTTCCAAAGCAGACTGTTTTGATAGGTTGAAAGCTACAGTGAAGTCTGTAGTCAGCAGAGCCCCTGGAGATTTTTGCACTACATCTAAGAGATTCTTGAGAAATAATTGACAAGAAAAGCCTTATTACTGTTGAGCTTCAATATACAGGAGTCTGCAATTCTAATGGGAAAAAATTCAGGGAAAACAAGTGACTGAAAGATCAGCATGCTTGGTTTCAGTTGCTTTTCTTTTAGCCTCTTTCTCTCCTGCTGAGAAGGAAGGAAGGAAAAGAAACTTTGTAAGATCATAGTCTTCACCAGCTGATTTCAGCTAAACTTAACCTTTTTAAGATTTTTGTTTCTTCCTTGTTAATAGGTGGCTTAGTAGAGGAGAAAGCATCCAAATCTACGAGGAAAAAATCCAGAGAAATAGAGTATTTCTGGAAGAGAATTTTTATCCATAACTTTCCTAGTACCCCTTTAGAAACTTGTCTTTCATCTTGAAGCAGAGTTCTTTAATTCTGATCGTTATGGATCTACGTTCCTTTTAGACCAGGGTGGAAGGTGAGAAGTTTAATTTACAGTTTATTTTGAACAGTATTTGTTGGAATCTGCACCCTTGGTACTCTCTTCAGCTCGTAGTTGTTTATAACTGAAAAGTTTCAGGGTTTTTTTGCTTTAATTGATTAAGAACCCACCTACTGCCCTCCTAAGAGCTGTTTCACCTTGTTAAGTATTGGTTTCCTGTTTAAACAGCTTAAGATTTGAGGTAAGAAAATAAGATGCATAGGATGTTTAGCTCCAAGGACCTATATTTCATGTCCTGTCAAGGGGATCAGCTCTGAGTATCAGGGTTCTAGTGTTGTTACCTTAGATTTCAAGTAGCTAAACTTTAAATATTGGGCTAACATTATTGCTCTAGAATAAATTTGTTAAACAGATGTAAAATTCAGGTTAGATTAATACAAAGATGTATTTGTTCTGAAATCTTTAGTTGCTAATGTAATGCTAACATTAACAGTCTTACATGGTATGATTACATGTGCCCTATTTCAAATACCGATCAAACAAGTGGCTTAAAGTTGGGTGTCAGGATAACAGGTTTTGGCCATTTTGGCATTGAAGGCAAGTGTGGAGTTATCATGGAGATAAATACTACATATTGAGAATATTTCTATTTTGTTTTTTTGTGATGCTGCTATAATTGTTCTTCAGAACACAGGAGGAATGGTACCTTTCTGCATTTGTGGTGAATTCCAACTCCAGAGCTGTACATTTAGCACTTGTCACTGCTTAAGTTCTCCTTTACACGTAGGCTTCCTACTAAAGAACGCAACAGGGTTTTTTTGTGGGTTTGGTTTTTTTTTTGGTTGGGTTTTTGTTTTGGTTTTCATGGGTTTGTTGTTGAGATAGAGCATATATTCTGGGAGCAGCATGAATATATGCAAACCTGGAATTTTTTTATTTTTTTTTTTTTCCCCCTGAAAGGAGTTCCTAAGGTTTTATTGATATTGTAATTTTAAAGGCTGTCTTCCTGTCTGTGTACAGTATGCTGGCATTGTAGTTTAGGGATGAAATGCACTGGTGCTACTACAATTATATATTTTATACTAGTTTCTGAAGAGTTGTGTTGTAAGAACTGGTTGATGTGATATTTGGGTGTTATAGCATGGGTGAATTGAAAGATTTTCCATTCAAAATATTGTACTTTCAGGACTACTTTTAATTAACCTGTTTAGTCATGTGGGAAAACATAACACAAGATACAACCCTTGGAGTTTTTTCAGATATCTAATAGAAGATAGATTAATAGCACATGAGATGAACTTTAAAGGAAGAACAAACCAAACCAGGGGTTAAACACCATGGAAAAAATGTCTGCTAATACAGCTGGAGAGAAACTAGTGAGGGCGGTTTTGTTAAAAACCATAGGTAGTAAGTATGAAAGTTGACTGCTCCTTACAGTGCTACAATTTGTGTCTGAACTCAATTAAATGGACATTTGTATATGTTAGGCAGAGAAAATCATCTCAAAGCACCTCAATAGTGATAGGTGGAAATATGCTTAAAAGTATAAAGCATGTATATTAATAAAAACATGTGTTAAATTGAGAATTCTAGAATTGAAGTGTAGCCTTGGAATTTACTACAATAAAACCAAAACAAGGCATCAAGATACAACTGTGTTTGATTTCATGCCAGCAGGGGAGTTCTTTTCTTCTTAGGATGGGATGTGTGAGGCCACATTTTAACGCTGGGGGGGGGAGGATCAACAAATTTTGAGGTAGCTCCAGTAAGAGCAGCAAAAAATATTACAGGGAGGTAGTCTAGTGAAAAACCACTTCAGCTTTTTTGTGTTTATTTTTATAGATACATTCTCTGCAAACAAATAAGTAGTCTATAATTTGTCAGAAGAGCGTAATTTTGACATTGAGCTCCATCATAGTTGGGTATGCTTTGAACAGCATAGTTGTTTCAGCTGCTAAAAAGCAGAAGGGCATGAATTTTTTTTAAATCAAGGTGACCATTCTTTTTTAGTTCCTTAAAAGTACATGAAACCCCACTGTGCCTGCTTAAATTGTAAGGGAAGCATGCTCGTCTTTCCCAGTGTGCTTAGCAGATGTAGAGTTAAGGCTGCCTGTAGTACAGGTGTGAGTGTAACAGCTGAACCGATTTGAACTAAAGCAGAACATTGTCTTAATTTCTGAATCAGAGAAGAAGTATTTCTTTAAAAAATAAAACAATTGGAAAATTACTTCTGGTGTTCTCAGTGGGTTTTGGTTTTTTTTCCCCTTTTTTAAGTACAGCATTTGCTCAATAGCACAACCATAAATCTGCTGTCCACTTGTAATCTCAGTGGCTGTTGGGCACAGCCTCTGTGTACACAGGAAAATGGCAAAACTTAAGCTGCCGTGACACTGCTGGAACTAGGGTTTTTAAAACATGGACACACCACAGCTTCTGTAGATTCTGAGTTTTTTGAGCTAGTTGACCTATATGAAAATAGGAAAGGTTAAATATATAATCTGTTAATGCCACTTAACCATTAATTAGAGTTGAGCTTAACTGTCCAATTTTACACGTGCTCTGTGGCAAATATATACAAATGTGTTGTCGTTGTGGTTCATTGTATGTTCGTGAACTTGGTTGTGCCTGAGCCATCCAGTTTTCCAGGATGGAGTGTCTTGTGTCACTTAAACCTTCCTTAAAAAGGGTCTTCAGTGTTATCTTCCACATTTTTTCCCCCGCTTTAAATTTTAGTGTTGGTAGTAGAACATACTGCACCTCAATATTAGAGTGTTAATGTAGCAGCGTCCGTGCTCTTGTTGCAGCTTCTGCATTAGCATTTATATTTTTAATTGTATGTAATTTTGCTTAAGCAATCATGCCAGATTCAGGGTCGGATTTAAAACACACAGTTCTAATTCTGTGTTGGTACTCTAGATATACTTGACTACAAAACAGCTTTCTTTGGCAAGCGGTTGGCTACTACTGAGAACTTCATCAACTAAAGTGAAAGTGATATATTCTGATACATCACTTTGCCAGCTAAATATACAGCATGTTTGTGCTCAGCCTTTTGCTGAACAATTCATAGGGAGGATGATTTGATCACAACATACAAGTGAATTTTGGTATTATGCTTGGAAATTCTAATCTGGTAGCTCTTGCTGGACTTTTTCCAGGCTGTTCTGCCTCTTACTTGGAGAGAGTTTGAGGACAATAAAAATGAAAATGGATACCTTCTATATGCAGGGGAGCAGAGGTCAAAAGGTACCAAAACTTAGAAAAAAAAAGTTTTTTCCTAGCTTTTTCCTATGTGCAGTGAAAGCCAGTTGTACTGTAAAACAGAAAATCGTAATTAGATTGTTTAATTCCCATGTGAATTTTTAAAAATGAATTCTTCTATATCCTAGTTAAGACTATATAAATAAACCTTTCCTATTTTGTTAGATTTTACTTGGGTAATATTAGTGGTATATTAGTGGTGCTATCAGTGGTATATCACTGATTTATTCAAGGGAACTTCTGTGATAAATATTAGAAAAAAATATTCTTAAAGCTGGTTAAAAATACAGCATATGGAAATAGAGGATGCCCTATTGAGGTTAAATATATGTCATTTTATATCTGGCTCTGTTTTTCACTGTGGATGTCATTACAAGTTCATGTGCACTGGTTGGAATCTAAATGTGGGCTAGGTTCAAATTGCCTCTAAAAATGCTTGGTTAACCTGAAGTAAAACCCCAAAAGCTTTTTTCAGCTGAGTATAAAAGAAGGTTCCAGCTGGTGCTACGGAAGTTAGTTCTAGCAATATTAATGGGAATTTTAAATTAAATAGCCTTGTGTTACAGAGTCAAGTTTTCTGTTCCTCTGCAGGTAATGTTCACATTACCTGCTTGATACATATCAGCCAGACCAAGCAATGCTGAAAGAGAGAAAGAGAGCAAGGCATTAGGGTTATTTTTGTTTTATTTTGTCTTTGCCTGTGTCCTGTAATTCTATTCAGAGCAGATCTAGATCACCTTGGCAGGAATACTTGCTAACCAGTACACCAGCCTTGCTGTAGCATTCGTGACTGCTTTGTCAGATGGAAACACGCTGATGGTGGTGTGATGTGGGAAGGTATAAAAATCTCAGCTGGGTGGAGATTTAATCTTCCGTATAAGTTTGGTTACATGTACTTCTTCAATAAGGTATTTCTCCTAACTTTCTTTAATTTGCAAATATGTTTTGAAAGCTTCTGAATTATAGTAGGAAGGTTTAGTAAGTGACCTGGGATGGGAAAATCCTAAACCTTACATATTTTTCAACTGTTTGAACCAGTTTAGTCATCTTGTGCAAAAGCTATCTGAATTTGCATTTAACCACCTCATCTTGCACGGTAGCTATTCTGGAATGGCGACTTCTGATTAAGTCCTTGAGTGACTGTTTTTATCACAAAATAACACATTATTCTGCATCAAATTAACTCTGCTGTGTTGTTAATTAGGAGACAGTTTTGGTCTACATTTGCCAGTTACTATAAATAAAATATATATCCTGACACAGAAAAACTGTAGGAAGTGTGTTTTTACCAGATTTTAGGCATAACAAGATGAAAAAGGCAAAAGCAGACAGAAGCAAAACTTTGAGAGTCTAGAAATTACCTTGGCAGCTTAATGTACGCTAAAGCCACAGTTGCAGGTGGTAGCTTTAAGGTAGCTTGCTGTAGTTCGGCCATTAAAAACCAAACAGGTTAATTTTTGGAAAGTCAGCCTGTTTTGATAAAGTTTTGGGGACAAGATTGTTTCTCAGATGTGGATTTAAAGGTGGCTGTTTTAAAGATGATGAGCTGTATTTGGGTGATTTGTGTTCAGAAACAGCTGAGGTTGGTTGTGTCAGTCTCTGTTATATTCTGCTTCAGTCTAGGTGATGCGAAGTAAAACTCTTCTACCATAGACTTGCAAGTATAGGGTCAGCTTAAATTTATGTAACTTCCCTAGATATTTTTCTTAAAAAACCTTACCTTTCAAATGATGCTTCAGTTAGTGTTATATAACTTGGTTAAGCTTAAGTGCTTCTTCCCCTTTGCATTCTTAGGCCATTTTTCTATTGTTTAAGTGCTATTCTAAATATTAGTTCTTGTGATCATTTTAGATTGAGCATTGCTTGCTCTGTGTGTTTAATGTTAAGCTGTTAAAAACAGGCTTCATCACTGGCTCAGTGCATTAAAAAGAACAAGGTTGCAGATCGCTCTTCATTGTAAGTTTAATTATAGCATGTAACTCAATTTCATTTTTTCATCGTGTTTGTTAATGAACTTTGAAATAATTGTCTATTTTCCAGCTTACTGCATCTTATTATATTTGTATGTGTCTGATATGGGTATGTGTATGCATATATGTAATAAGTGCACGTTGGCAGTTACTACGGTTAAAAACTACCAGGTATCAACTGGCAGGTAGAGACTTCTTGATAGGGCATAGGTGTTTAATACACAGTAAAATAAAAATGGCTCTCAGAGTCAGTTCGAGTTTTGTGTTTGGGAGAAGCCTGCACAAACGAAGCAAGTGCCTTTCTGTAAGGTAAGTGTACAGATGTAAGAGGAGCAGCAGAGAAATTCAGAGGCTCTCTGAAGGCCACACAGAAAGTCAGAGGCAGAGCCAGACTTGAACTCAGAAGTTCCTGGCTTTTGGCCTGGGGCTGAAGCCAGTCATACACAGCTGTATTGAATTGTGAATAGAATGATGCTTTCTTTTTCCTTCATGGATTTACGGAAACAAAGCTGATTTAACCAAAATCGTAATGTGGGTAAAAAGATGGAATTGTGTAACTTGCCTTTCTCAATATTTCAAGTGCTAAAACTTCAGTGTCAAAAGTTGGTTCAGCACTTGGGGGTTTCCATTTGCCAAGGAGCATGGTTAATGTAGCTGGGTCATAAATTGTGACAAATTCTGGTGCGGTGCCTCGAGGTCAGACTAAAGGCTTTTTCTGAGTGTAGAGGAATTCAGGCTTAAAAGCTACTGCTCTGTGTTCTACCTTGAGAAATACTAATGACATAAAGAAATTCCCTGAAATTTGATTTTCTTTGATGTTTTAAAATAGAAGTGAAAACCTAGTTCAGAGACAGTCTGCCTGAAGTTGACTGTTTATTAAACTGAAATTCACATTCTGTATTTAATGCTTGTGGAGTTTTTAATGAGGCTTTAAACATTGTTATCCTTCAGTGCAGTATGAAAGAAGCGAGAACCTGCTGTAGGTTTGCTGCCTGGTATTTTCTTGCTTCCTGAAGTAAAAGCTTGGAATAGCTTCTATTGAATGTATGGACAGTTCTGGTTATTTCAGGAAGGTTTTGATCTAAAATATTATTATAAAATGAATATCACCATTATGAATTATTTTTCTGTGCTGTTAAAAGTCTTGACAGGGATTTTTAAGTCCATTTCACAGTAAAAGGGACTTATTTTCCAGGTAAAATGTCATTAATACCAAGCTCTAGCAGCAAAGTAGTTTTTCTTTTTTTCTCTGGAGTACCTTAATCTGTGTGATGTTTCTTGCTCACTGAGACCTTATGCAAATGTATAGTAAGGTTATTTTCCTAAATTATGAACGTGGAACTTAGCCAGAGAATACAAACTAAAAAATACCTAGAACCAAACAAAGCACTGAGGTGGTTTTTGTTTGCTTACCAGGAAGTAGTTTTCATTTTGTCTGTTGAAAGTAACAAAAATGTGAAATAGTTTTAAAAAGAAGTCCAAATAGCAAAAAAATATTTCGTAACAATAAAATATCTCACTCCTGAGGAGTTGAAGCTTAAACTGGTGTCTCCTGGTGTGTGCGGTGTGACTATACCTCATTCTTTGGAAAGAATTGCCTCTTGAGGATTCACTTTGAGGATGCATCTAAAAATTTCATTGGTAGTTAATGAAAATCAGAATAATTAATGTGAGCATTACAGTGGTCTCCTTTTTTACTCACCCTCCTTTTTTATGCCCTGTCGTAGTTTAACCCCAGCCAGCAACCAAGCACCACAAAACCACTTGCTCCAAACCAAGCCCCGTGGAAAATCCATTGAGTTTCCATTACAGCTGTTTGAGTGTTTACAGGTCCCAATTGCCTTCAGCTGTGGCTTCAGAAGACATTTAAACTGGGTTTGTCAGGTTTGTTGCATAAGCCTGGACC
Organism: Corvus cornix cornix; assembly: GCF_000738735.6. Taxonomy (NCBI): domain Eukaryota; kingdom Metazoa; phylum Chordata; class Aves; order Passeriformes; family Corvidae; genus Corvus; species Corvus cornix. The sequence continues at coordinate 49,542,104 of NC_047057.1, read as the reverse complement.
ATTTCAGAGATGGACGTTGTGGTGGCAGTTCTTGCTTTATTCACCTATTACAGCTGGTAATACATTGTGATCAAACTATATAGTTCTTCCCAGCACGTCTTCCAAAAATACTGTAACCGTCTAGTGATGAGTTGCTGAGTTTGGAGTTGCTACCCAGTCACCACCAGTAACAGCGTTATGGGCTAGATTCTTGCAGTGAGGAGGGGGAGACCCAGCTGAGCTTGTTTCGTTATGAGCTGTGTTGCCCCCTAATTTAAGTTGGTGGCATAGCCTCAGTGGCTGAATAAAGTTTGCCCCACTTTGTTGATAAAATAAGGTGTTAGTGGAGACTAAGCTTATCAAAGGCTGGTTTAACTAAGAATGATGTTTCCAGTGAAGCCCAATGTATTCTTTTTTTCTTTTATACTCTTTAGAAAGAGCATTAGAAAAAGCTGGTGACTCTTACTTGGTCCACTTCCCCATTTAAGTCAAACAAGTGGAGGTCACATTTACTGATAACCATAAGTCAAATTGGCACTTGCAGCTTATCAGATAGCTTTGATTAAAGCTAAAGGTCTTGCCTTTCACCTACAATTTGGAATTTTAAATGCTTATGTGTGTGACTGAATTCTGTATTGCTTCTACTATAAGGTCATGCTAACTTTTTTGCTAGGTAGCATTAACCGTTTTTCCAAAACAGTGGCTTCATAGAAAGATAGATACTTTGCACTGGCAGTATGCATGGGAAGCATCAATAAGCTGACAAATTAGATTTGAGGTTCTAGTGTTTAAAGGGCTTTTCTTTCAGCAGGAAATAGTCTCCCACATCAGCTTATGTATTTTAACCTTCAACTTTATATAGCAGCGAAGAGTTGACCTGTCTTTATGCAGAGTTACCTTTCTTAAAGAGGATTGAGAGAAGGTTTAACTGAATAGATTTAGAAGTACAGTGTTTTGTGGAACGGTCAATATCTTCCTGTCATGATCATACCCTGGTTTTGCCTAGTGTCTAAAAAAAATGAAACTGCTGTGTTCCACACTTGTGACGTTTATTGTTGGTAGATAGGAAGAGGTAGTTGTTAATTAAAGATAGGAGTCTTCAGATTGACTGTCAGCAGAGGTCAGAATTATATTCATTACTGGAAAGATGCAGAATTTAGGTGGATCTGTGTGAATGCTTTTCTGATTTAGCTGTTTCTTTTAGGACTGATGCTGAAAAAGGGTGCACATTTCTAACCACTCAAGTAAAAAATGTCTGTTACTCTTTGAAGATTGTAGTCCGTGAGCTTTATGCATTTCTTTGTGCCTCATGACATCACTGAACATGAGAAATATGTGGTTTTGATTAAAAATAATCTTGCATAATGCAACAAGGCAAAAAGTAACCTAAAAGTAGCAAACACTACTTGGATGGAGAATTTAACAGGACAAACAGCTTAATTTTGGTACTTTAGAAATATGTTAAATGGTAAATTTCGTTTATATCACTATCATTTTCACCTCACTTTTTCTCTTGTAACTTAACATTTTTATTTTCTGTGTACTGTTGTGGTGGTGCTCTTTTGTAATCTCTGAGGTGGCAGGTCTGTGGTTTCCTCATTCTGGATTCTTTTCTGGATTATGTCTTGCTTTAGAATTTTCCTCTTCTGTAACAGAAGAAGAGTGTGCATGCCTGGAAGATTAACCATAGACATTTTGGATGTGGTTTGCAAGTTCCCATCATCTTACAGTTTTTGTATGTTGAAGCAACTTTCTGATGTGAATTTATATGTTGTGAAGGAATGCAAGCTTTCTGGAATATAAATATTCTATATTTCTGGAATATAGATATTCTAGAGCTGGTTCTACTTTGGTTTACAAGAGAAATTTCTTCTTTGATAGTGATGTGTAGTTAGTTTTAAAATGTTTCCATCTTCTTGAGTATGAATGAACACTAGATTTTTTTTAAGCAAGATACATATTCAGTCCTCAAATTGATTATTGACTATTTTAAAAAATTTCTTAAGTTATCTTAAAACTACTGCATTCAAAAACAGGAGATATTTACATAGGATTGAAGTTAGAAATTGATCTGGTACTCTATCTGTGAATGACATAAGCAGCAAGTAAAATTCATCACTTAAACTGTAAATTATAATTCCTGGAAAGAGACAAGGAATGAGAACCTCAATCAAAATTTCAGAAATCTTGTCTGCTGCACTCAATGCAAATAGGAGAAGCTCTCAGATGACTGACTGCTGAGATTGGGCAGACACTAATTCCATAGGAGTAACAGCATAGTTAAAAGAAACTCTTTTCCTGGTGGGAGACTGTCCTTAGTTTAGATAAATGCCTGAGGATACAGTGAACACTTTTCACTTAAATTTTCTAATGTCTTTGCTTCAGAAATAAGGAAATGTTTGTTTATTTAGCAATTAGTAAGTGTTGCATGTCTAGACTCAGTGGTTTAATCTATGCTTCATTTCCAGAAGGCATGAAATAAAGTTAACTTTTTTTTAAAAAAAATGCAGCTAGAGAATGGTGCACAGTATCAGGACTATAAAAATGGATGAATCAAAAATAGTTTACCAGATTAGTGACTGTGAGAGGTGGCAGAGTCATCTCTGCCTATGAATGGACTATTTTCTAGAGGTTCTTTTGTTTCTACCTCATAACTATTGTGGCTAGTTAATTTAAAATAAACTGCTAAACAGGTACGATTATGTGGCCTGCAAAATGCTGGTTTCCACCCTTTTACAGTCATTTTGAAATGAAGAAGAGACATTTCTATGGTTTTTTAAGTTACCCCGTATGGGTGTCTCAGGCCATCTGCACAGATAATGGGTAAGGTGGCACTACTGTGTTGAGCAAAGGCCTGAGATGTTTTCCCATCTAAGTCAGGAAGGTGTGAGATTTAGGGTGACAGGATTTGATTGTAGTGCAGTGGCTGCTACTTGTGATGGCTTTGTTCCATGGATACCAATAACTTTCTGCTTTAATTCTTACTTTTAGAAAAAACATTTAAATAAATGGTATTTCTAATGTTAACTCTGGTGTTAACCTGATTTATCCTTGGAGTGGTCTCTTTTTAAAAATGTATTTATCATCAGATAGTTGCAGTTTTCTGTGACGTTACATACCTCTTGAGTGAACTTGTAATATCCTTCCTGATAATGCTTCCTATGGAGTACTGACAGCTGTCTTACCTTTCCAAACACAGCTTTCCAAAAACATGAGGAGAAATTACAGATTAAAAACCTTCAAGGAGTGAGGCATTTCTACCTCTCTACATTATGTGCAGATAAAGTGCGCTTGTATCTATGAGAAAAAGAGGTGGGGGTGGGGTTTTTTTCTTTACTAAATGTGGAAACTGATATTTATTTGCTTTCTGAATTACACTGCAAAAGTTTTCCTAGGAGATTGCTAAAACAGAAGGAATTTTTCTTGATACCTACTCAGTCATTTCATTAAATGTATATGTATGATACAATATGCTTAGAAATTTAATGTTGGCACGTAGAATTACTGTTAAAGAATTTGTTTTTCATGGGGAAGGAAGGGTGCATAGCTAGTGACAAATCCAGTGTTCTCCAAAAGCACAGCAGCAATTTTAAGTCTTTGAAATTTAGGAAAGTGTACAGTAATGCCACTTATACTCACGATTATGTTTTGGTTGTCTGTGTCTTTTCCACTGTTTTTTACAGTATCTTGTGCAAATAGCAAACCAGTAGGTTACAGAGAGCTGTGGTAGGGTACTGTTAACTGGGAACAGTATCAGCATTCCATATGAATGATGAATTTGCAGTTGGCGGATAGACAAAAATAAGACTGAAGGTATTGAGAGTGCAAGTGGTGTTTGTAGATGCTGCATGCCTTGGTGAGGGTATTGGTTTCTTTATGCTTTTCTGAGATCTCAGGTAATCATTTTCTTAGAATGCCAGACCAAAATGATCACATCTTTGTCCTCAAAACTCAAGTGATCATGTGAGGAGATAAGTTGGAAGAGGCTTTGAATTTCTTGGCTGCTTAAGTAGCTTCAGAAGGAAGGATTTTTATTTTCTTATAGTTCAAAACAAGTCGTCTTGCACTTTCGGTGGTGTTTTCATTTTTCCTGTTTCCTGCACACAGTTTCTTTACAATTCTCTAGTTTTCATTCTGTGTGCCAATGAATAATTTCAGATTACATCTTAATTAGGCATGAGTCATGACATGAAGTATTGAGTTGTGATGTTTTGAATAATTTATTGATCTCATTTCTGAATGAAAAATGACTAATGAAAAGGATGGGCCAGCTGGTTGCAGCAAGAAGGGTGAGAAGCAGCATCTGGGGATGAAACGCTTCCACATCAGGCTCTGCAAAGAATCTTGGTGCTTGCCACCTAACCTAAGAGTCAAACACAGTCATTTTTCAGTGCCCCCGAGGTCTTTAGACTTTAGAAGTAGATACCAAGTCTAGCATATCTCTTTATTTTGAGCTAACTCACCAGAATAAAGTTCAGTTTTCTTTAGTGATTGAGAGTGTATAAAATTTCTTATTAAGACCCACACCTTTCATTTATTCACTTACATTTTAGGAGTAAGTCTCATGCTTTGGCCTTCAGAAAGTCTGTAGCAATGCAGCAAGGAGAAGACTTAAATTCCCTTGTGATTTACCTAGTTTCTTGAGCAGGGTCTGCAGTCTGCCATCCTCATTTGAGGGTCTAATGAGGTCTGATCCCTGCCTGTCTGCCTTTTAACAGTAGGTGCAAGGCCCAGAACAAGACGGCGTGGTCTGTTAGCAAAATGGCTCACTTTGGTGTCACATCTACATTTTACAAATATCGCTCCATCATATGAATGGTGCAGTGCATCTGATTCTAAAAGCCATTTGAAGGACATGGTTTATGTGATTTAATTTATCAAGATAACGTTTATCAGTGTTTAAATTGTCATACAGATGTGGGGAAGGAGGAAGTTTATATCAGTTTTCGTATTGTAAAGAAACCTTGATGCACATACCAGAGTTGATGTGTGTCAGAACAGTATTTTAATTACACGCCTAGAGTAGTAAATGTATTTAAGCTCTTTTTTTTGCTGTGCAACACCTGGCTTACAGTTTAGCATTGCTGTTTCACCAGATTTTAGTTTATCATCTGTAATTACCTACAGACAACAAATACTGAATAGTCACTTTATAAAATAGAGTGATTTTTTGATACAGTAAATACTATATCTCTTCACTACTGGCACGGGGAATCCTGACGTTATGTAACCTACAGTGGAATCTGGATGATCTTAGTACAATCATGGTCTGTAACAGTATAGTTGTAACTCCTTTCTTTGTATACATGCAGCCCTCCATGGCTTACGGAGTGGCTCAATGAAGTGTGAGAATATGCTACAATACAATTAGACATTTTGCACAGGATATCCATTACTAGATAAAAGCTAGGGATCAGCAGCTTTGTGAAGGTAATGAAACTCTGTTGAGCCCAGCTAAGATCACATATCTGTGCTTTTCCAGACGTGGAGAGTTACGTGCGTAATGTTGCATCTGTAGTAGGTCTGTGTATCTGGAGGCCACATGTTAAGTAAAGCTTCCATAGCTGCAGACTGAGAGGTTGCTCCCTCCTTGTTTCCAGATATGTTTGGATACATCTCAGCAGTATGTGATCTTGAACTTGGTCCTACTTCTAAGTGGCAATGAGTTGATTAGACTCTTCAAGACTTTTTTGTTGAAGGTTGGGTGATTAGTTTAACCAGGAAAACTCAGCAACTTTGGGCTGTTGATTTCTGGAGAATTAGTGGGGATAGAACACCTCTTACTAAAGCCTAGCTGTTAAATCTTGTCAGTCCTCTGTTGAAGGCATAATGCTCGAATGATAACATAAACTATGTTAAGTAGCTATTGTCCCATGTAAGAAGGAGGAAACATTGCTTCATGTGATGAAAGCTGTGTACCAAATATAATACTGAACTGCTCTCTGGTTTTGTCCTGTAGGAGAACTTGAGATAAAATTATAATGGTGATACACACCTTTATTGCCCATTAAGTTTCTACTGCCAGATTATGTCCTTTTGGAGTGGTGAAAAAATCCGAAACACAATGTCCAGGTGTTCATTCAGTAGCCAGATGAAAAACATACTTTGTTAAGTAAAAAACAAAACAGAAACCTGTTTTTCATTCAGCCAACTGACTTTGTCAGCCTTCACTAAATCTTGTTATTTTGGTGTGAAGTAGAATTTGTCATTGAACTACTAAGAATATTTAAAAAAAAATAACCTGTGAAAAACCTGAACAGCTGCTGGGGTGAAATATGCATTACACAATTTTTCATTTAAGTTCTTTATTAACATTGTAACAACAGTCTCCTTTTCTAATACAGAGTTCACTGCAAAGTGAATTTTTAGTGCAACTTGTTTTGTCTTATACAGAAAATAGTAGTCTTTCTCCAAAACAAAAGTATTTCTTGCAGTCATTAATGTCAGGTTTTCTTGGTTTTTTGAGGGAAAAATTTACTAAATTCAGTTAAATTTTCATTAAAGTGAGTTTTTACAGGAGTTCAGAGCTGGTCATCTTGGGGTTTTTTCAGTGGGTTAACAACCATTTTAAGAAATACAAAAATTAATCTCACTCCTGTCGTTCAAGTCTGCAAATGTGGCAGTACATAGAAGCATTGAGTATGTTTTAGTGTGGTCAGCTTTCACAGTAAAACTATCAGTTTTACAAATTGGTTTCTTGTGGTAGCTACAGTAATTGGAAAGAGAAAACAATTGTAAGAGTCATGCTTGTAGCAGGTCAGATGTGGACACATTTTCTCAAGTTCTAGGATCACTGAATACTCAATTAAGTGATGAGTCCATTATAGTTTGTGGAAACATTACTTTTGGACTTGTGGTTATTTCTTTAGAGAATGGATATTGAGTTCTTTAAAAAAATGGTAGTTTGCTTCCTTAGTTACTGGAGTACATGGTTGAATGTTAAGAAGTAGCTTACTTGCACTTGTGAGGGCTGAATTCATATTTGAATTGTGTCTCAGCTCAATATTACTTGTTAATCTTGTAAAAGTACCAAAGAATATCACACTCTTACATGTCTTCGCTTAGGAAAGTTGCCCAACAAGAAAAACAGAATTTTTAAAAATCTCATGAGAACTGTTTTCTGTGCTTGGAGGAAGACAAAGTTAGTGTCTTTATGAGAATGCTGCCTGAAATTTAGTGTGGTCTTTGCAGGATTGCACGTGACCAGGTTTTACAGTAATGTATTGGTGATCAAGGGCTCTTCACATCACATTTGGAGTATTAATCGTGTCCTTGTTTCTAATGGAGTACTCCTTAATGGCAAGAGCCATTTCTCTACATACTGCTGACTTGTCCTATGGCTTTGAACATAGTTATTTATTCTTTGCTTGGGCTTACTCATGTGCAGAATTAAGTTTTACATACTTCTTTGTGTTGTTGCAATGCTTAATTAATATTTATAAAGGCCTTTGACATCCTGTGATGAAAGGAGCTCTGCAAGTGCTCAGTAGTGGTATTATTTTATTAGCGAAAATACAGGAGGAGTCAGGAGGATACCAGTTTTTAATTCAGAGTGAGCAATGGAGTCATTCTGTAACCTTGAGCAGGTCATGCAGTCTCTTGTTTTGTAACATATCCTGGGAAAGCTCTGTTGTGCAGCACGTGTTATTAAATGTCATACTTCCCTCCCCCAAGTCCATTCAAAGGGAAAAAAGGTAAAAACCCCAAACATACACAACTTCACTGAGCTGCTAAACACAGCAGATATTTCTTAAGGAAATAGGTCATTAAGGGGGTGGGGGGCAGAGGCAGAGGGTGAGAAGGGAGTGGATGTAACAATTGCATTTCAGTCAACACGAGAACTTGAGCTTGTGTTATCTAGTCACAGACCAGACTGAATTTTGCCTGTTAAAGATCTCTCTCGTTTAGGTTCAGTATGCACTGTGCTTAACTGCAACTTCACTGTGAAGGGACTGCATATAATCTTTATTGCATTCCAAGAACTCACTAATCCATGGTACTCAGCTGGTAAACAAGTTCTTTCTTCAGACTGAGTATTGTCTGTATTTTAGCTTTGTGATTGTCCAGATTGATAATCAGCTCTTATAGCATCTTGTATTTGGCTATTGCATAATAATATAAATCTTAGTCGAGAGGTTTTTCCCTCAACTGGCAGAGGAAGGCTGTGATTACATACTGTCATTAAAATTACGAGATAGTGAGGAACTTTTGCAAAGGATACATCTGTTTAAGACAGAGACAGCTAGGCATTTGCCTAATTATATAAGGCACAATAACATTAAATAGTTATTTGCCATGCTTCACACATGCAAATACAGGGTTTAAGTTTTTTATTGCTTACACAGTGCTACATCTGCATTTTACTCGTTGCACCAAACATGAGTGTGGTTTAGAACAAGGGGCTTCAAAACTTTTATTTGAAGTACTTCAGCAAGGTAGAAAACTTGCCCAGTGAAGTGTGAGGCATAGTTGCATGTAAGTGCCGATTTGTGCATGTGGAGTATGGTGGATTCAAATTGGAAGCACCTGGATCTTTGTCCTGCTTTATTGCAGTCTGGCTGTACAACTTGTTCCTGGGGGCTTTTTGCTTGTCTTTAGTCCTTCTTCAGCTCTCAGCTCAGCTGGCATAAGGATGAAGAGCAGTAGTGTTTGTCCCTACTGAGAATAAACAATGGTTTGTAGTCTTCAAGAATAGCAATTATTAAAACTCCCATACTTTATATAACCCCATTTGTAAGCCTTAATTTATGGAGCATGCCTAGTAGTAATGGAATATCAAGAATTTACCTGCCCAGCTTCAGCTGAATATACTGAACATATATGTAGGTAGATTTGTTCCAAGATGCAGTAATTTGGCGAGATTTATACAGCATTTTCCAGACCTGCAAAATGTGCTGCTTGCTTCTGCCTTTAACTTAGACTTCCCGTTATGGATCATGACAGTCCTGAAACTTTGTAACTGAATATTTGCAGCAAGTAACTGAATTAATTTTCTTACCTGTTAAAAATAAATATTGCCTCAGGTAATAAATGGAGTGGAAAATACAAACTTTAATAACTTTGCCAAGAAGATCTGAGCAAGCTGTACAGAGTTGTTTGAACTTCTAATACATTTAAAAAACAACCTTAACTTGCTGGTTCTTCTACCTTGACCTACAACCAATGAATAATAACTTTGTGTGGAAAGCCTTGTTCTTAACATCACACTGATAAAATTAACTACATTCTTCTTTAGTATTTTGATTTATATAAATAAAATAATGACTTACAGTTGGATAAATTTTATTTTCATTACTACAGTGCCCTGAAGCACTGTATGTGGAAAATTTTATAGTATTACACAGATCTGGAGGTATGTAATATTCCTGTCAGACTATTAACGTACATAAAGTGTTTTGGGTTTTATAGCGTATAAGTTTAGAGTGTAACTTTGGAAACTGAATAAAAGTAAACAATCAGATCCTTTCTAAAATGAAATGTAAATTATACCACTATGCAACTGTGAGGGTATCCTTATAATATCCCCAGGCAAGTAGAATTCAAGCATTTCACCATTGAGTAGAAGCTGCCTGTAAGCAGCATGATTCTGTCTGGGCTTGGTTTGGTGAGGGATTTTTCCCCAGTAATTTAACAGTCACTAAATAGAAACTGCTTCACCGATTTTTTTTTTTTTTTTTTTTTTTTTTGATCCCGTCTGAAGTGCCATATCATGAAAGTTAAGAAAACCTCCAGTATTTTCAAGTGTATTAAAAAGTGCAGCAAGTAATGCTGTGTAGTGTTGTCTGATGTTTCCTTTATTTTCACCTTCCCCTAAAATTCTGTTCTGTATCTGTAGATAGTATGGATCTTTACCAGGATGGCTTTTAGGTCATGGGGTTTTTTTGACTGAGAAACACAAATATATATAAATGTCAGTCACTATCCACAAAATATTAAAGTTTAGAATAAACAGAACTACTTCTGTTGTTAAAGATTCTGTATAATCCAGTTTTTTATTGTCTATACAGCCTCTGCTGGTGCCACAAATGATGCTCTGGCAGAAAATGTTTCATTTTATTAAACTGTATTATATTTTTTTGGTATTCTTTCTGAAATTTCACATTCTGACATTAAAACAAGTGTCATAATTATTGTGTGTACTGTGGCATAGTTACCCTAGCAAATAGATTAATTTCCTGTGACTTTTTTTAGTGGTGAAAAATAATTCTTTTCTTGGCATTTAAGATACAAGTTTGTAATCTAAGAAAGGTACAGAGCTCTTGTGTTAAAATCAAATTTACACTGCAGTCAGGAGTGAGCATTTCCTTTTTAACTGCAGTTAGATTAATAGTGAATATTTTTTTAATAGCACTTCTCATACATACCTACAAGAATGCACTATTAGGGTGGCAGTAATACTTGTGTCCCAGTTTGTAACCTGTTCAGTGCCCCATTAAGGCATTGGCAGAGCTGCCAGTAGAGGTTTGAGCTTGACTTGTGGAATTGATCTGGGCTGCCAAGTGCGATGGTGTCCTGATACAGACCTGGAGTGGAGGGTAGCTCGTTTAGGGCTTTCTACTGCAGTCCTTCTGCAGAGGATGTATCTTTAATTAGTTTCCTGCTCGCTGGACCACTAAGTATAGAACTATGTTTTTATTCTACTCTAAGGTTATACATTTTTTGGAAGAAGTATTCCAGAGCTGCATTGCCAGGCAGTGGCACAGAGCTGATTGTGGTCAGCAATGCGAAGTGCACTGGCACTGGAGCCCTGTGCACTGGTGCCCTGTGCCAGTCAGTGCTGGGCTGATCATGTTCAAGATCAGTGTTAATGATGTGGTCTGTTGGGATGGAACGAGCCCTCAGCACCCTTGCAGGTGATACCAAACAAGGCTGAGTGGTTGATACCTCTGGAGATTAAGGTTGCTGTTCATGGGGAGACACAATAGGCTGGAGAAAAGGACCTGACAAACTTCCTGAAATTTAACAATTGTAAATATTAAGTACTACACCTGTGTCAAAATAACCCACTGCTATAGCACAGGTTAGCCATCCACTGACCAGAAGGTAGCTCTGCAGAAAAAACACCTGAAGGTCCTGAGAAAGAAAAAGTAGAATGTGAGTCAGCAGGGTGTCCTTGCTGCTAAGAAACCAGCCACGTGCTGTGCTGTATTAGCAAGGATATAGCCAGTGGGTCAGGAGAAGGGATTCCACACTTGAAAGTCCATCTTTAACACAGTATGTCCAGTTTTGGCTCTCATACAGGAAAGACACTGACATATTATATGGCCACTAAGATGATTAGTGTTCTGGAGCAATCCTGCTCAAGGAGAGGCTGAAAAAACTAGATTTGTTCAGCCATAGAAATAGGAGGCATTAGGAGTAATGTTACTGCTGTCTTCACCTGCCTCATGAGAGGATATCGAGAGCCAGACTCTTTGTAGGGGTGGTGTACAGTGATAAAACAAGAGAGAGCAAACACAAGTCGCAGTAAAGAAATTCTGATTAGGTATCAGGAGGCAAATGCAATGTGTGGAGTGAAAAAGTGGAATAAGTTTGCCACAGCGATAGTAGTGTCTAACTTTGGAGATAATCAGAATGTGATTAGGTCCTGAGCAACCTTTTTGATGATGTGTCTGGTTTGAGTGTGGGGTTGGATGAGACTCTGGTTGATTTCTTCAGTCAGAATTATTTGTGATTCTGATAATAACACCGGTAAGGGTATAATGTATCTAGTGCAGAAAGTGTAGTTTAGTTTCAGAAGATGAATTGGTTTTAAAAAAATCAAATGAACAAACAACATGAAAAAAACCCCAACATTAAAAAAAAAACCAAACTGTAAAGGACTGTTTAGCAAGAAAATTGTGTAACTTTTCTTCTGTTAGTTTTCAAACAAGAGGATTTTTTTTTTTTCTTCCTCCTGCTGGGCAAACCATTTGAGATTATAAAACTGGTAGAATTTGTCTCTTTTAATACAAAGCAACACTGGTAAATACTTGTGCACACAGCACTTGCAGACTAATAATTAATCCTGTAACTAACAGCTGACACTTTTCCCAGACAGCCTGAGTTCATTTCAAACCCCATGTTGTATGACAAGGTAGGACTCTCGGGGTATTTCTGTATGCACAGTGAGGGAGGTGAGATCTTCTTTTTGGATAGTGAAGTGAAAAAAGTGTTTCACATGCAAAGAAAAGGTCAGCAGCAGCTCCCTTAGAGTGGTCATCTGTCCAGGGCTGTGATTTCTCACTCACACAATTGAAATGAAAGGACTTCACTTAATGGAAGACAGAAGTATTTTGCCAGGTTGTCTATCATCTTATGTGCTGACATTATGGTGTTAGTGAAAATTGGGGTTTGAGAGAGTTCATATTGCCAGAATAATAGATCATTTGTAGTGGAACAGAGATCTTGAGGATTGCCAGCTCTCTCCTCCCTGTGAAATGACTGACTTGTGTCCCTGGAGCAGGGACAGGTTCTTTCTTGATTTTGTTCTGGTAGCTGTTATCCTTTACTCTGGTCCATGTTGTTTCTTATGCATTCATTACTCTGCATGGGTTTTGTGGCTTTCAGAACGACACAGGTATTTTTCTTGGTAAACAATTACAGATAATGCAGCTTTCTACATGCATGAGTAGTTTTTAGAGGAAAGTAAGGCTTTTTGATAATCACATAAACCCTTAAAGTCCTGTATAGAACTGTGTCTTGCTGAAGGGATGTTCTGATATGATACATTACAGGACATCTTAATTACAGGCAAATTTCTAACCTCATCTTTTGCCGCTCTTGTGCTATTCTTACCACATTTCACAGTTGTTTGGTGTGCACACTCATGCACACCAAAGACACTTTACCTGTGTCTTTGTTGTGCATGAGTGTGCATGCTATGAAATAATAATTACAGATCTGCAAGAGCTCCAAAGTGTTTGAAGACAGAAGTAGTGGAGAAAACTTGCTCAGTTCTTACATTCTAGAACTTTGGCTATAGCTCTCCATTTTTTTTAAAGCTTTTCTTTTTTATCACTTGGCTAACATTTAGGAACTTTGGATTGTATCTGGAAGTCAGTCTTTTAATATATAGGTAGATATAAATTGTACAGCTGGAAAGAGTAATTCTGCTTAAAGGAGTGCAAGCAAGAAATACAGAATATTTAAAAAAAGAATTTTGGTCTTTTTAACATATTTCAAGGTTTTCTTATTAACAGGCAGCTCTTAAAACTGAAATTGACCCACTCCCTCTTCAGATGATACTCTTGCCCCTTCAGTTGCTGAAGAGTTGAGAAAAAACTTCCTTTTTTATGAGCATTTGTTGTTGTACTGTAGGGCTTATACCATCCAGTTCTTTTAAGTAAAGAGCCCTTTATGCTCAGTTGTTGTCTCTCTATTCTGTAAATCATTGTGCATAGGTGTATGTATATATAGAACACACCACAAAGAATTAATTTTACTCTGTTAACAAGTGTAATAACAGTTTTTAAGAGTATTCCTTTAGAAAAGTGTTCTTTCAGCAAAGTCAGTTTACTGATGTTTTAAAGTTGGTTATTTTCTACAGCAGCGTCAAGTTACTGATGTTGTGCTGTGATAAAGGCATATCGGTTGTGCCAGATACACTATATAAAGTGCACAACTTTCTTGCTGTGACACTGTTTTGGTTTTCAGCCAAAGAGAGGAAAAAGCAGCTTACTCTAAGTCCTTGAAAAGGAATAATCTTTTGAAAATGCTGCTTTAGAGCACTTCTGAAAACACACTTTCTAAAGTCTTTCTATTTAATACGTGGTGAGTATGTATTGTGTGTGTATAAAATCCACAGCTTTCTCTGGGAGAGAGAGATGTCCTACATATGGTGTACGTACTATTTACACATGTAGAAAACATGAAAGTCTTAATTTCATACTTCAAACCGAAGGGCTGAGTTCTGCTATCTTTATTTCACATTCAGAAAGTGTGGGGCAATCATCCTTCTACTAAATGGTCAATTTTGAGCTCAGTTTATCCCTTACATCAGTATTGCAGTTTTTCAGTGATGCTGTGAACTTCAGTCTCATTTCAAGCAAACAAATAATTTTTTTTTTCCTCATTGAAGTTTTTATATCCTGGATCTTCAGGGATGCTATTCTGAAGGATCAATTGTTTTTCCTTATAAACATCAGAAGTCATTTGGCCTAAAGTAATTTCATATTCCATTTTTGTCAGTTCAGCCTAAAGACTGACTTTTGAAATGTCTATATCTCATGTAACTAGGTTTTGTATGGCTTATGGCTGTATAGTCTATGCATGCAAGCATTGCTTAATAAGAAGGAAGGCTGTGATGTTGAGTATTTTAACTTTTTTAAAATAAAATTAATTAATCCCCTTTTGACTCTTTTGATCAGCAAGATCATAACTCTTTATTTACATGGCTTAGTCTAGTGGAAGTAATGTTACCTTTAGGAATGTAGGGTCTGTCAGCCCTGGGATTTATTCCATGCTGTGTTGCATCTTGCTTCTGTTTGATGTTCTCTTTAAATGTGCTGGAGCACACTTGCATGTTTGGACATGCCACACTCTTCTCATGCTGCTGAAATAATGGAGCATGTCTGTTAAGTGGGGTATGTTAAATGAAAGTGAAGTAAAATTGTAAGGATTTCTATGCTCCAGTTGTGGTGCATTTGATTTTCCTTCATTTTTAGTCTCCGACATCCTGCTTCCTGATGTGATTTAAAAGCTTTCATCCACCTTGAGCATTTTGAGCTGTAGACTGCCAGTGTTTGTTGCTGCAGCAAGAAGGGCTTGCACCTCAAAGAACTCATTTGGGAGTTTGTAGTGTGCCTTTTCTTCATTGCTCATGACCCTTAGTTCTAATCAGCTTATGCATTTCAATGCATTACTGTGAGTTGAATTTACTTCCCATACACTCAGCTGAGTTCCAGAGATGGTCCAAGCAAGTGAAGGTCAAGGACAGAGCTTGGTGAAGAGAAATAAAGTGGAAGAAAATGAAAACCACTTGCCAGTGGCAGCAAGATGTTTATGAAACAGCACTGTTGACATTTTACTTTCCTGTAAGAGATTTTGTCCCTGTATTGATTGAGAGGAGCTTCTGTCTTGGAAGTTGCACCTGCACTTGAGCTTGTTATAAAGGTGTTTTGCAACGCATCTGAGACAGCAATGTGTGATGCCTAATTCTGCTGGTATCCAGGCTGTATAATTTATCAAAATACTGAGAAAACTTTCAGAAATGTTGAGAAGCTAGATGCCTGTAGTTAGAGTTCACTGGAAATTCTTTTTGCTTCAAACCTTGACCAATGTTGGATACCTTATTGTAGATTAAATTTCTGGTTTAATCAAGTTTTGAGTCTTTCCATCTGTTTCCAAAAGACTTGAAATATGTTGTTAATAGTTTTGCTTCTAAGCGACAGTGATCTGTGCATGCAAATCATTCTCTGTATACAGTAAAGGCCTTTAGCTCTGGCTAGTTGTGGCTGAGGGCTTGAAGGAAGATTTAGCAGTTGTTCAAGTGACCTGGTAGTTACATAGATGTAAAAATGCTTCTGGTCCTGCAAGTGTGGTTTCAGAATCCCATGTGTTCTGAAAGAAGATGAACAAGTTGGCTCACAGTTTGGAAGCAGGTTTGTAAATCATCCTGTGCTTATCACAACACAGAGAACAGCGTGCACCTGTGGAGGTTAACTGTCTCTGCTGTGTCACAGTGTAGCTAGCTCAAGTTGACTGTACTGAAATGAGGTAAAGTGTAAGGTCAGGAGGAGGGAAGAGGACTCACTGGTATCTGGTGCACATCTTCACCTGTGAGGAACTGTTGTCCTATGGTCTTGCAGAAGAAACTGGGAGTTGTGTGCACTAAAGTGCCACTCCAGGAATTTTTATTTCTTATATTTCACTTATATTTTTTTGGTGCTATTTTAGTTTGAGGGTGACCTTACAGGATTATGGGGCTTGTGTAGACTAATACTCTGTGACGCTTTATCTCTGCCTATCAAAGTGTGTTGGCAACAGATACTGTGCAGTGTGTAGCACGTCATCTCGTTTCACAGTTCAGTTCATGACACCAAGAGCTTCAAAGAAACTTCTGTCCTCTTCCTGTGCCTTAAGCCCATAATGTTGTCAGAGCAACTCTTTAAAATAGAATTTTCTGGAAAAATTAGTATTAAAATTTTGCAGGAAATTATCAATTTCCAAAACAGGTAAATTGTTTTGAGGCAGAATACATTTCTTGAATGTCTATTTTTTTCTTTTTTTTTCCTGAAATGGATATTTTAATAACATGAATTTCACAACTGTTTTCTGTTACGTCTCTAGTTAGCTAGTGTAAAAAACTTCTGTTCTATAAAATGATTGGTTTTGACTTAGCCAGAAGAGGTTGTTTTAAGAACTTAGATACGGGGTAATGCATCATAGCTACTGGGTTTATTTGGGTTTGGGTTTTTTTCGAATGAAAATAACATTTTGGATTACAATTTACAGTTTCTCATCATTTGTAAGCTGTTAATATGCCTTGCTTTAAATACTTGGAATTAAAATCTGTGGTATGCTTTTGAAGTACTTCTTAATAATATTGATTCTAAGATTTTGTGGGAGATGTTAAAGTGCATTTAGGTCATATTTTTAGATCAACACGTGCTTTCTTGAAAAAAACTAGATTAAAAAGCTGGCTGCTGATAGCAATTTAGCAGACTTCCTCTTCAGGGTTGTGGTGTGTCCGTGTTCCCATTATAGTGTGCTCATAACAAAACCCGGAACCACACCCCATTGTATTACTCTAAATTCACTCTGCTTGAAGTTGATGGGTTTTCTCCCCCTGTTGATCTCCTCAGTCTGAACAGCTGTTTGCTGGAAAGCACGTGATGGATCCCCGAGTTTTCATCAGGCCAGGAAGAACTATCTTTTGGCTAATGAGAAGTTAATAGGCAGCATTATCTCTGGAATGAATTGAGGAGGTGATTGAAAGCTTTGTTGATGTTAAATTTTTCAGAACATTTAACACTGCAAGTTAAACTTGTGTTCAACAAGCATCTTGTATCACACTGAAAAGGAATATCATTGCTCATAAAACAAACATTAGTGAAATGCATCAGAGTGGAATTGGGAAGACAGCACATGTGATACCCGAAATAACAATAAGATATTTACCCTTCTAATTCAGTGAACTTTCACCATGGCTGTACATTGTTAGCAGGTCTGTAGCATCTAGTCTTGCTCTGTCATTTGGAAAGTGTAACTTCATACTTCTGACATGTTTGTGAGGTTTCACTCAGCTTTTTGTCGGGAGCTCTGTGGTGTCATACATGTGATGTAGCCCAAGTGTTCAGATAGGTCCCTTCCACCTTAGTAAAGCTTACATGAATTGAAGCCTAAATAAAGTAAACTAAGTACTCGTTGCTGGTGTATTGTGGTTGTTGAGGATGCACCCAATGGAATATTAAATGTGCATCTCCACTGAAAGAGCAGAAGGGGAGGTTGTCATGCAAAACAAAGGGCTTCTTTGCAGCCTTAGTCCACATAGATCAAAAAACAGGGCAGCAGCAATAGCAATCTCCACGTCCTAAATTTACCACAAAGGCAGACCATAACTAGGTGATTACTTTCAGGCTATGCATCTTTTGTCCTTGGATCCTTTTAGTGCTGCATGTCACTGTAAGCCATAGCTTCAGCTGTGATTGCGTATGTGGGTCTTTTCTCTTTCTTTTCTATTCCCTTCTCTTCTGCTCACAAAAGTAAGGAAAGTGCTTTTAAATAGAAGGCTGCATGTGTGCCAAGCAGTTACTGGAAGTCATTTTGTATTTTGATCCTACCATTTTTCAGCAGCTCTTTTGAGACAGATCTTTTTAAACTTTTAAACTTCTTCTTAGACATTTGCCTGCTGCAAGAAAGGTTTTTGGAAATAGTGTACTTGTAACTTGCACTGCAGCCCAAAAGGTATAGATAGCTTGACAGTACAAAAGTACTAAACATAATTTGAAGTCATAGCAACTTTGGATGTGAGGGCGTCACAGGAGAGCTTTTTCATATTGCTTGCAGTCTGGCTCAAAGAAAATGAAAAATTTTCTCAGTTCTATGGCAGACAATGCAAAGTATACAAAGCTCCCCAGTGCTTCACTGAAAGATTGGGTAGTAACTGCATCTGGTGGTAACCTCAGGATGTTGTTACTAAGGTCTCATCTTGCCGTTATCAATTTTGTCCATGTATGAAGAAAGAGAGCCCAACTTCAGGAAACCAGGAAGACATTTATTACTCTCTAGAACCTTTGTCATTTAGAGAGTTCTTGGAAGTCCTCCATCAGGAAGCTATTAGTATATAGCATCTCAAAATATTTTTGTAGGAATCAGTTGTGTAAATGTCTCTTTGCCCACTGGCTTTGGCATGTTTAGTGAAAATGAAAACAAAGATATTACCTTTACCATATAAATGCAATTCAAGGAAAAGTCTGTATGATGTGACTGCCAAGCCAACTCAACTCTGAAGTTTTCTAAACTGTGGTCAAAAAAGACCTTTGATTTAGGCATAAATATGAGAAATAGTTCAGTACTGTTATAAACTCCAGGTTTGTTTGTAATGTTGTTCCGGTTTTTATAAAATTTTCTTCTGAAAGATTGTGGATTATACTTGTTATTTGGTTCCCATTCGTAGAGTCTCTGATCCTATTCCTCATCTATCAGATCACCTTTTTACATTAATGATCTTTGTCTTAATCTTTCCCTATAAAAAGAAATTACTCCAAGTAAGCTGGAAACTTGGCCTTAAATTTCTTTATAAGGAGGTGAAGAGAACTGGTTAACAAAAATGTGATTCACCATAGAAACAGCTCAGCCAATAGTATACATGCAGTAAATTAACTATTCCATGGTACTTTCTTATTTGATACAGAACATAGCAACAAGATGATGGCTTGACAACAATAGCAGCTGCATATATTTTTTTTCCCTTTTTTGAAAGAATGTTCTTGTGGGAAAAAATAGATTCCTGGAAAGTAATTTGTATTACAAGTTTCATCACAAAAATTCTGTGGGTGGGTACAATAGCCTAGAAATTAAATTAGAGATTTGTATAATAAATGATAGGTTTGATTTGATGTGACATTTCTAGTCTCTTACAAGTGACATAGCTACAGGCAATAGAATAATCTCTTCCCCTTGTGAAGATAAATGTTATATCAGACCAAACTATCTTATATTAAATTACAACTTCCCTTTTTTTTTTTTTTTAATCATATGAAAAGATTCATGAGACTCTTCGTTAAATAATAGCATGACCCAATTATAAGAATACTTTGGCCAAAATGTCTTGAAGATATTTTCTGCTATCAGGCATGTGATTAATTTATGTAGGGAACTGCCATAACAGACTTGATGCAAATAAAAGAATTTTCCTTTCGGCAGCATGTGGCATGATTATGGCCGTACTGAGCTAGAAGGTGCTTTTCTTATCACAATCCGTCTGAAACCCTCAGATGGAAATGAAGTATGGTAAGAGGAATCTGGTAGCTTGACTGCCTTTATTGCAGGCAAGAGGTTTATAGTATGTGTGGCTCTTACACAACTTGATTTTGCTCAGACCATTGTTTTTCATGTTTTGGCAGAGAGAAGGAGCAAGAAAGGGAAGAACAGTTAATGGAAGACAAGAAAAGGAAGAAAGAGGATAAGAAAAAGAAGGACTCTGCTCAGAAGGTGCGTTTCAATATTCGAATTCTTTTATCCAGCTGAAACATAAGTAGTATTGGTGGCAATAAGATGTTAAATTGTTGGTATTTGAACTTAAAAATTTGTTTAGAGTAGTACTTCTTTAAAGACACTTTTTCGTATCTTTTTTCTGGAACTGAAATGTTTAACTTGGACATTTCTTCTCCTTAGTGTGCCTTGTAAAGTAAAAGAAGCTTTTTGATATAAAGTATTTAAGTTACTTAATATGGCTTCTTTTGATCTCTCTCTACGCAACTGCTGCTCGTTTGAGGTGTTTGTGGATGGAAATACTGATGGGCCTTTGCAGTTCTTGCAGTAAAGTTGAGTAAATATTTATTAGAGCAGGAAGATTTTTGTTGGGTTGGGGTTTTTTTTAATCCTTAAGGAAGTTTATATGAAATATTTACTCCTGAAGATTCCATTTATTTTTTTGCTAAGTATCACTTGCATTTTACATTTTCCGTAGCTAAGGGCACTTTTCCTGAAGTGTATCAGGTCAAGTCTGAGTTGTGGAAATTTGATAAGTCACCAAAAATTGCTCAGAAAATGAGTATGAGACTTGATGTATTAGAAGGTCTGTATTTTGCAAAAACATCTGGTAGGTTGTTCTAGGAATTAACTTGAAACATGAACTTGAGTCTCTTATGGCGTTATTCGTGCTTTTTAGTGGTAAAATCCTTTCCAGGCTTCCCAGTATAAGATAGGTGCAACCACCCTGGAACAAGTCCAGCAAAATGCCTTTAGGATGAGTAAGGGACTGGAGGATCTGACAAATGAGGAGAGGCTGGGAGTGTTACGACTTCATCCTGGAGGAGAGAAGGCTTGGGGGATTTCATCAATGTATATAAATACTTTGTAGAAGGGAGTAAAAAGATGGAGGCGGACTGTTCTCCACGGTGCCCAGTGGCAAAGCACAAGGCATTATGCACGTATTGAAAGTCTACTTAATCATAAAAAGGCTCCTTTTTTGTGCATGTATGTGACTGGGCAACCGCTGGAACAGGTTTCCCAGAGGGGTTGTGGTACCTCTGTCTTTAGATGCTCAAAACTGAGGTGGATGTGGTCCTGTGCAATCTAGTTTTGATGATTTTGTTTCGAATTGAGGAGCCTCTTTGGGCCAGGTGGGGGACAGGGGTGGGAAATGTGGATTAGATGTCCAGAGGCTGTCCCTTCCAACCTCAATGATTAAGTGAAACTGAGAGCAGAAGGCTTTATTTTCTTTCAGTAGTCTGTCTTTCAGTTGCTTCAGTAACAACAGATCAGGTGGTGAAAGATCAGGTGTTTACTCTTAGATTCTGTGGGTTTCTGCTAAGAACAGACAGCACCAACTTCAGTTAAATTTTGGCTTATCCAGCATCTTTTTTAATCTGGCTTTTTCACCAATTTGAGTCTATCAGTTTAAATTGGGTGCAGATAAATGTGTGTGTCAGTTGTCTTCATCCAGTTGATACATCCCCAAATAATAGTGCAAAAGAGCAGTAGCTACAGGATAAGGTCTCTTCAGTGTCTTTTTGCCTTAGTGTTGGTGCTGTTTAATGTTCAAGTACAAAAAAAGTATGTAGAAACCAGGAGGAGCAGACCCTTATGAATAAAGAGTAGAGACTTGAGGATTATGTGCTGCTATTCAGTGATAAAAGGGAAAGTTGAAAGGGCTGTATGGATCATCTTGATAACAGTGCTGTGTTTACTGAGGAATTGGTGCTTTGAATACAAAAGAGATATGCCAGCTTTCATGTGTGGTCTCTCACCTACTAAGTTGTGCAGTACATATTCTGCCACACTCTCAGGAAGGGTAAAGACTAAGTGATTTAATCTCCTAGAGGCCAAACTTCACAGTAATAGTTGGAGATACATAAGAATAGCAAAGAGGGCAGCCGAATGGATAAAACTTAAGTGTGTGTGTTCATTCTTAGTGACTGTGGAGGCATTCACCAAATAAGTAGCTATGATTTCAGGATACTGTTTCAAACTAAGTTTGTTTAACATGAAACAATCGTTCTGTCTGGATCATCTAAAACTTAAAAATTAGAATTTTTTAAAAATCACTTTAAGAGAGGTTTTACAAGCAAGTTCACAGTGTAAATATATCTGTGGTTGGTGTCCAGGGGGTGTTTGGTAGCTTGTCAGTAGGCTGAGCTTCTTTCCACTTTCCCATTCACTGTAGCTGCTCCCACCCTGCTGATGCTCGTAGGTTACCCACAGAGATGACAGCTGTAAATCTGAGATACTGTCATGTTTTTTCAGCTTTTGAATTTTAGATGAAAACAATCACATAACCAGATCATTTTGACTAGGAGAAAGACATTATAGACAGAAGTTTTTTGGTTGTTTTTTTTTTTTAGTCTAAACTAATGCACTTTATCATGTAGAATTCTTCAAAGATACGGTAAAATGGTTTTTTTCCAAGTAGACAACTTACTAATTTACGAAGCATGTCTACTGTTGACTATAGTAATCTTATCAGCATTACCAGATCATATTAATGAATTTTTGTTTTCCCTTTTTCCTTTAGTAGTGAAGCATCAGGGTCAATTAAGTGTGTAACAGAATTTTTAACTCTTGCAGAAGAAGGTGTAATTTGATGCATAGAGGATTTTTCATAAGTGAGGTTGAAAATTGATGTCTGGCTTGGTACAGACACAGTTTTGGTACAGATGCATTTTTATTGTCTTTGGGACTTGGGGATAGTGTGTGTCTGTGAAGTTACAATGCTTAAGATTTTGTATTTCAGTGAATGTTCCACTTTGCATATTTCAGTTTTCATCTTTGCAAAGTAAATGATGCCATAGCAATTTAGTGCAGTTTGCCTTTTTATTCTTTACCATACAAAGGAGTTCTGGCTTGGTTAGTTTCAACAATAAACTGCTTTTTACTTGTGCTTTCATTATTCTATACTGTCTCTGTGTGCTTTCCAGAATTATGGACTAGTTCAGCAATTTCTTTTAAGAATAGGTGTCATAGAACCTGACACATGATGATCTTTAGGGTTTTTTCATTATTGTGTAGTGGAACTCATGATGGATAGGTTCAAAAAATGCTACAATACACGCAATTCCAGAGAATATACCAGTGATGTGTTTGTCGCTACTGTAGCTTGAAATCTGCTATGCTGAAACAATGTAGCAAAACCTATGTTGAGTGTATTGGCCAGTGTGAATGCTCATTTCAGTCACTGACTTGTTGCATTCCGTAGATTTCCTTTGTAGGTGTTGCTGGTACTTTTTGTAAGTGTAGAAATGAATCCACTAAGGTTTAGAATTACTTCTCCTTGGAAGAGATGTTCTGGGAAAGGTGAAGTGGGAAGATGGCAGAGAGACAGACTGCTGTGGTTACTTCAGGCCCCAACAGTCAGCTGTAAGGATACTCTCACAGAAGGAAGGCTTTGTTACACTTTAGTTGCAATACTTCACCTCCAAAAGCCGAGAGAATTGTCGTGCCGTAGCGCGTGTCTATTTGTACTTTGGAAGCCGTGTTTGGGATGAGGAAGGACGGTTGAGTACTTAAAATCATCATGAGTGAAGTAATGATTGTTTCTGCCAGGGACTTTTGCATCAGAGTTATTACAGGATTTATAGTACTTTTGAAAATTTTGTGTGTGTGTGTGTGTGTATGGCTAGGAGTAGTATTTAGACTTGTAGTTCATCAGTTGGTTGTTTTCATTCAACAATAAATTCTGTTCTTGTGCTAATATCTTAAGGTTGTGATTTAGCACAACCTGTTCAATGTTTGTTTTGAGCTGCTTAAAACTCTATTTACATTCTTGCTCTTAATTTGCAGGTCACAGATCAAAAAACCAAAGGTAAGAATCTTTGATCCTAAGGAATACTTTTATTGACTTGAGCCAAGATTCAGATCTTGATCAGAACTGTTAGAAAAGGAGGGGGACTTCTGAGTCAAGATGAAATACCAAATATGAGTATTCAGGAGAAATGAAAGTTGAGGTGATTAAAATGGAGAACCTACAACTATTTGGCTGATGTGTTGTCAGCATCAAAATACTTGAAGAAAGAGTGAGGATTGTGGATAAGATAGGTCGCTGAAATACTCAGTCCTCTGTTTTACAGAGGTTTTAGACAAATAACCAAAGACTGAAACCACCCATATAAAGGGAAGGATAGACAGCAAAAGTACTGCTGGTAGTGAGGTACCAAAATGAATGAAGATTACTTGGGTTTGGAAACTTGAATTCAGGCACATAAAAGTCCAGTAGAGAAGGCAGAACTGATGAGTGAGCATCTTGAAAGTTGAACTTAATAACTTAGCTGAAGTAAAAATATATTTAATCTTGTTTTGTTCATCAGTTTTTGATAAATTTTGTGGGGAAACTGCCATTAGTGAAAGAAAAGGACTAAAATAGTAACTTGATTTTATGGCTAACAACACTTTTTTGGGGTTTGGGCAACGAAGCCTATATAGAGAAAACTGAAAACCCTTATAAAAATAAAATGTGGAGAATAGTGCATTCATGTTGCCAAAGAGAGACCCACTTGTCTTGATCTCACATTTGTAAAAGTTTTACTGATTATGCTTAGTTTGTCTAGAGGCTCTTAAGCAAATTTTGTGATGGCGTTAGCTCCTCAGGGATTTGTGGTTTTCTTCTCCAATACATAATAGTCCTCAGGACCAGCTTGTCTTTGCTTATAGGTGCACCTGGTGACCAGCAGAGAAACCTTAAGTGAGCCAAATACAGTTGCTCTGTGTAGGACTGTCTTTTGGGTGAGAGTCAGCTATTACTGCCTTACTTAAGAGCAGCACAGAGAACTCAAATTTGTTAACTCTGAATCCAAGAGGAGGCAGGTTATTTCCCATCTTTTTGTTTGTTTAGGCAGTGGCTATGTAGCCTAGTAAACAGGTGAAAACTTGGGTTCTGATTTCAGATCTCCCATAAAGATGATGCATAACAATCCAAAAACCAGTTGAAGATCAGGAAGGTGGAGCCAGTTATATTTGACTGCTCATATTTTAAAATGACTCATTGTCTAGGGTATATTCTTTGCCAGCTTTACATTTGCAAGAAATTTTGGGCTTAGAGCAAAATACTTGATGAAGGTAGAGTTTCATCCTGGACTGTAGAGTTCCACATGGAAGCAAAAGGTCTGCTGCTATGCTTATTCCTGCTTCTCTAAATTGTTCTTGGTTGTTGAGGAGGTGGAAGCTGTGCAGTATTTCAGAAATTAAATACTGAAAGCTAATTGTCACAGTGAGTGCTTGTAACTAACACAGGTTTAACTGGAAAAACTTCTGATTTTCATTCTTCCTGTTTTGCAGTGCCCGAAGTGACGAAACCAAGTTTAAGCCAACCAGTGGCTGCCAGCCCAATTGGCAACTCTCCATCGCCACCAGTCAATGGTGGCAACAATGCCAAAAGGGTGGCAGTGCCGAACGGACAACCGCCAAGCGCCGCCCGCTACATGCCTCGGGAGGTGCCGCCGCGATTCCGTTGCCAGCAGGACCACAAAGTGTTACTGAAACGTGGGCAGCCCCCTCCGCCATCCTGTATGCTCCTTGGGGGTGGAGCAGGGCCTCCCTCCCCAGCAGCACCAGGAGCAAACCCAAGCAACGCACAACCAGTGACAGGAGCACTGCTGCAGAGCGACAGTGGGACTGCAACAGGCGAGTGACGATAATAAATAATATTGAATGAACGTGTTGGTGCATGGCAGAAAAGGGATGGCTGAAATTGTGCATAAGCCTGTCATTATATAACAAAACTCCTCAGACTGCTTTTGGAGAGCTTCTTCTCTTTCAGTGTACATGCTTCTGTTGGCAGCAGTGGATATAATTTTTACTACTAGATGAAACAGGAGGTTTAATTTTTTTCAAGTATGTTTTGAGTGGTTTTAATTGGTTGCTGAACTGCTGCAGCAAGGTAAACACAAGGCATAAATAAAACAGCGTTTTATAGCTGTCACTGAGTAGTTCTTAATGGCTCTTCAGGTTTCTTTGACAAGCATTTCCTGTCTTGTCACATTTTTGTATCTGGTAAAACAGACGTGTAGATGCCAGGTCTGCAAAGGGCAGGTGTCTGTCAAGTCTTGTCTGGATGAAACAGAAAGATGACCTATTGCTCCTTACTTTTTTTTTTGGTAGTAATCTTGGGTTTTCTACTTAGATAAGCCTTTTTGTACAGGTGGCAACTGTTCTGTTTTCACTTTTCCATTTTTTTGTGTTCCAGAGGATAAATTGATTTTAGGATTAATTGTTTTGTGAGCATGGGGAAGTTATAGCTGCTCCTGAATTTTTTAGACCCTTGGTGAATTGCAGTAGCTGTAATATTTCTTCTTAAATTATAATAGTGGAACAAACAAAATTCCACTCAAGATACCTGCCTTTTAAAGAAGAACTTAGGTGACCTGCAAAGTCAAGGACAACTTCAATTATAACAATAAGGATGTTTAAAAAAGGAATATTAAATACTTGAAAGTCAAAAAGAAGAAAATAACAATACCAGTATGTCTGAGTTTTCTTTGAAAATCATGCCAGATCAATGAGATGGTGATTTTTTTACCATCATGGAAACGAAACTTTTTTCAGTGCTCTGTGGTTCGGAATTAAAAACAGACGTGACTTGTACAGAATCAAGTAAGCTAAATGGGATGGCTGCCCTTATGAATCTTCCTAGAACCCTTTTTAATAATGCCATTTGTTTTGTGGTTTCACTACTTGAATTCATTTGTAGGAAATACCTGTTTCACAGATTATTTATCTTGTCTTTGATAATTGCTGTTTAAGAGAGGAGAAGGTGAATGTCAAACTACAATGGCAAAATTTTAACTAATCAGTTTAAAAACAGGTTTCTTGGAGATAACTGCTTTTGATGAAACACCTGAAACAAAACATGCTCCAAAGTCTATTGTTCCTATATGAAATCCTAGCACTGGTATGCCTTCACAGTTAGTGTGGTAGACTAAGGAGAATTTGTGGCAGTGAAGCATTCTAAACATTTTCAAAACTTCTCATGAGCAACATGTTTTTGCTGCTGGGTGTACTATATGAGAACCATTTGGAAGTATTTTGAGAGGCTCCTTAAGCTATATGTAATTATTTGACACATAATATTTGCTTTTCTGAGGCTGAAATTTGATGTTATGAATTCTCATATTTTTACACTTCATTTAATGGTGCTTTAACAACTAAGATGTTACTTGGCTGTATTAGCCAGTGGTTAGTTGCATTACCCTGAGGGAAGTCAGGAGTACCAAGAATATGGGTCCTTGAGACCTGCTTCACCTCATCCATTTTTCTGCACCATAACAAGTTAACTGGGCTGGGGAGCTGACTTGTATTAAAATTAAATCAGGTTGGTTTTTAAAGCTAATTTCAGTCCAGATGACTTTTCTTTTACCCATTCACCTAACAATATCAATGAGAGCACACGTGCTAGCATGTGGGAGTAGGTATGCCAAAGGAATGAGAATGAGCAGCTGGACAAAAGAGAGACCGGGGCTGACGTTAGGTGCTCCATCAAAGAGCTTATGGAAGTGCAGTGTTATCTGCCTCGTACATCATTTTTCCCACCTCAGATCTGGCTGTTGACAAACTGAACTTCAGGTTGGGCCCAATTCAGTCCAATATATGCACTGATACTGTGGTTAATTCATGCCACATGAAAGAAAACAAAAGCAGGTTCCCAAAGGGGAAGATAAAGTAGCTTACCTACTTGTTCCCATTCTTATATTCACCAGATGGTCATAGGTGGCGTTGGTGAGGATTTAATATTAAAAGTTAACGTGTAATCCTTCTCCATGTGGACCTTTTTCTACCAGGATTGAAATCCTTCTGGCAAAACTAGTGCCCTGAAAGATGACACCAAGTATACTATTGTCGCATACCAATACAGGGGATTGAGATGATGGGTGTTCTATGTAGTTCTTCCAATACCAATGATAATTCAGGACATAAAAGACAGTTTTGGACAATAAGGTTTAAATGTTATTGGTGAAAGTCTTTCAACAGTTATGGTTATTGCCACTGTCAAATATAGCAAGGGAAAGCTGGTTTCCTGAAATAATCCACTAAATTGTGTCTTAGCGTGCTATATGTCAGCAAGCACCCCAATCTTAAATACTTTCAGAATGTCTTCACAGAAATAAAATATTCTGTTAAAGTCACTGTTTTGAAGATCTTGTTAAGTTCATAGCTGCCTATGCATCATGCATTGGCTCAACCATTTCTAAGTTCAAAAGACAGCAACCTTGCAGTCTTTTGAGCTTGTCTTTGCCCTCCTTAAGCTCTTCCTGTGATCTGTCTAATTCAGAAAGTTTTTTAATTGGAAGGGAAAAAAAAAGGGTTACTCTGTGCTAAAAAGATAGATGGGTAAAAATATCAGTGGAGTCATACTTCCTTGCTATTGTTCAGTTTGCATTTGAGGTTAAAGCAACAGAAGGAACAGAATGTACTTGGGAACTGCTTGATCTTTTGGATCTTGGTAGGTGGGGTTTAGTTGATGAAGACAAACTACTGTTCATCAATATTCAAAGCTTACAAGGGAGTTCTAACCTTGCTGTAAAGTCTGGATCCTTAATGGTGGCCCTCAGTGAAGGGGGATCCGGAAGGCATTAGTTGGATGTTCATTGTTCAAGCTAATGAACTGAACGCCTCAGACAGGCACTGAAAGCTGATCTTATCTTCTGTTGAAAGTACTAGCAGCCAGAAATGGTGGTCTTTGCTTTGGAATATATAACATAGAAATTGAGGCTAGGAGGGGAGTTACCCAGTTTTTTTAAGCTGTTTGCCTTATTTTCATGGAAGCTGTCGTATGAGCCGGTACTGGTAGTAACAGTATATATTCAGTACGAATACTGCTGCAGCTGTTACTATGGAGTTTATGCTCTGCAAAATAAGTGGGATAACTGATGTCAAAAATTTGATATTCTATGCTTGTAAATAATACGGATTATTAATGACCTCTTTGGGTGTTTGGGGTTTGTTTTTTTTTTTCTTTTAGATTCAGCAATTGGAGGTGCTGCTGCTTCAAATTATGCAAATTCCACTTGGGGTCCTGGAGCCTCCTCCAACAGCGGCACCAACGCCAACCCAACTCACATCTGGGACAAGGTGATTGTAGACGGGTCTGACATGGAAGAGTGGCCTTGTATTGCCAGCAAAGATGCTGAGTCTTCTTCCGAAAACACCACCGATAACAACAGTGCCTCGAACCCTGGCTTGGAGAAGAATGCTCTGCCAGGAAGCACCACTAGTAACAAAGGAAAAGGAAGCCAGTGCCAGTCTGGAAGCGCTGGAAACGAATGTAATCTTGGGGCCTGGAAATCTGATCCCAAGGCTAAATCTGTTCAATCTTCCAACCCTGCTGCCGAGAGTAACAATGGACTAGGTAATTGGAGGAACTTGAGTGGACAAGACAGAATCAGTCCCGGTTCTGGCTTCAGCAACTTTAACCCAAATAGCAACCCATCTGCTTGGCCAGCACTGGTTCAAGAGGGCAATTCCAGGAAAGGAACTCTGGAATCTGATAGTGGTAGCTCCAATGCACAGATTAGCACAGTAGGTCAGACCTCTAGGGAACAGCAGTCAAAGATGGAAAATGCGGGTGTTAACTTTGTCTCTGGCAGAGAACAGGCTCAAATTCATAACACTGATGGACCAAAAAATGGAAACACTAACTCCTTGAACTTAAGTTCACCAAACCCTATGGAGAATAAGGGAATGCCCTTTGAAATGGGCTTGGGGAACCCTTCCAGGAGCACTGACACCCCTTCTCAAAGCACTGGAGAAAGAAAGACTGGGAGTGTTGGATCTTGGGGTACAGCTAGGGGGTCTTCTGCAACTGACACAGTCTCTGGGCAGAGCAATTCTGGAAACCATGGGAACAATGGAAAGGATAGAGAGGACTCCTGGAAAGGAGCTTCTGTTCAAAAACCTAATGGGTCAAGAAGTGATTCTTGGGATAACAGTAACCGGTCTACGGGTGGTGGGTCTTGGAACTTTGGCCCTCAGCATGCAAATGAAAGCAAATGGGGTGAAGGGAACAAATTAACATCTGGGGTCTCTCAGGGAGAATGGAAACAGCTGTCTGGGTCTGATGAACTGAAGATTGGAGAGTGGAGTGGTCCAAACCAACCAAATTCTAGCACTGGAGCATGGGACAATCAAAAAGGCCACCCTCTTCCTGAAAACCAAGGCAATTCCCAGGCTCCCTGTTGGGGAAGATCTTCCAGCTCTGCGGGAAGTGAGGTTGGAGGTCAAAGCACTGGAAGCAACCACAAAGCAGGAAGTAGTGACAGTCACAATTCTGGACGCCGATCATACAGGCCTACGCATCCTGATTGCCAGGCAGTCCTGCAGACTTTGCTGAGCAGGACTGACTTGGACCCCCGAGTGCTTTCAAACACCGGCTGGGGCCAGACTCAAATTAAGCAAGATACCGTGTGGGATATTGAAGAGATGCCACGGCCCGAGGGGAAGTCTGATAAAGGAACTGAGGGGTGGGAGAGCTCTGCCACACAGACAAAGAACTCAGGGGGCTGGGGTGATGTACCCAGCCAAAGCAATCAAAACAAGTCTGGATGGGGTGAGCTCTCAACCCCAACGGAGTGGAAGGACCCCAAAAATACTGGAGGATGGAATGACTATAAGAACTCCAATTCTTCTAATTGGGGAGGAGGAAGGCAAGAAGAAAAATCATCTTCCTCTTGGAATGACAGCTCTAGTAAGGATCAGGGGTGGGGTGGACGGCAAAGTAATCAAGGATGGTCTTCTGGAAAGAACGGTTGGGGAGAGGAAGTTGACCAAACGAAAAACAGTAACTGGGAAAGTGCAGGAAACAAGCCAGTGTCTGGCTGGGGTGAAGGTGGGCAAAATGAGATTGGAACTTGGGGTAATGGTGCAAATACAAGCTCTGCTTCAAAGGGTGGATGGGACGATTGTAAAAGAACTTCAACGTGGAATGAGACGGGTCGACAGCCCAACTCCTGGAACAAGCAGCAGCAACAGCACCAGCAGCAACAGCAGGAGTCTTCTGGTTCCTGGGGTCCACCGCCCCAAACTCCAAGTAATGGGCGGCCTCCAAACCCAAATTGGAACAGCGGACCACAGCCAGCTGCCCCCAAAGAGGAGGAGCCTAGTGGCTGGGAAGAACCTTCTCCACAGTCAATCAGTCGAAAAATGGATATTGATGATGGCACTTCGGCGTGGGGAGATCCTAGCAGTTATAACTACAAGAATGTGAATCTGTGGGACAAGAACTCACAAGGAGGACAGGCCCCACGGGAGCAGAGCCTGCCTACTCCAATGACTAGCAAATCACAAGCATCAGGTACTAGTCTTGTTCCTTTCTTCAGCAAGCTCCTATATATGACAGTAACCTTAATGCATTAGCGAGATGGTTTTAGATTCCTATTCCTGATAGTTTTATTCTATAAAGAAAACCAAATTCTTCTTTGACTATTTGGTTCTGCTTTTAAAGTCTTTAAAATTTGAATCAGTCAGTCCTCTGCTTGTTGTGCCTCAGTAACTGTGATCTGAATACTGGTCACCTCACCAGGAAAAGAAAATGTTCGCTAGCTGACAAATCTGCATATTCAATTTGAGCTCTGAAGAACAGGTTGAATTACAGAATCAAAACCTTTGAGTCCAACCATAAACCAGCACTGCTTAGTCCATGACTAAACCATGTTCTGCAGTGCAGCATCTACAGGTTTTTTAAATAACTCCAGGGATGGTGACTCAACCACTTCCCTGGGCAGCCTGTTCCAGTGCTGGACAATCCTTTCGGTGAAAAGTTTTTCCTAATGTACAATTGAAACCTGCCCTGGTGCAACTTAAGGCCACTTTGTCTTGTCCTATTTCTTGTTACTTGGGAAAAGAGACTGCCCCCAACATGTCTGCAGCCTGCTTTCACATAGTTGTAGAGACCAATAAGGTCTCCCCTGAGCTTCCCTTTCTCTGGACTAAATAGCATTTTTTATATTTAATTATTGGAGAAATGGGGAGAAAATCTTTACTTATTTTTAGTCAAAAACCTTTTGCTCTGAAACAGTTGAAATTGAGCAGGTCTGTGACTCAGTTTTTTAGTCAAATTTGGCTTGGCTTTATGATAAAGAATACTTAGAAAAATATTTTCTTCTTTGGAATAAGGACAAGAAAAAGTTACATGGCCTGGAAATATATTAAGATATTATTGTTACGTAATATTTTCTTCCGACTCAAAGTCACTTAAAGAATGCTATCTTGGTTTAATATGTACTGCAAATGTGTCCTTTCTCTTTATTCAGTATATAAAACCCCTAAGTTAGGTGCTTGTAATTAGCCACAAAAGTTCACAGACAGGAGGACAGTATTAGATGTGGGGCTCATGTTTAACCTGGGAGAAGAGTATTACTCATTGTAGCATTCTCTACCTTTTCATCCCTGGAGGTCAGTGCCCACTCTAAATTTGTTGTGAATGATTGTCAATTCTGTTGCACCCACACTACTGAGAACCTAAAGTCCTCAGCAAGAAGAATGAAGCAGTAGATTAATGATGTGGTGCTGCACTGCAGTAAATACTTCATTGTCTAAATGGTCTGTAATGAAACCTCTTTCTCCTTTGTGCAGTCTGGAGCAAAAGCACTCCACCTGCTCCAGATAATGGTACGTCTGCCTGGGGTGAGCCAAATGAAACCAGTCCCGGGTGGGGTGAAGTAGATGATACAGGAGCATCGACTACAGGCTGGGGGAATGCACCTTCCAACGCCCCGAATGCCATGAAATCTAGTGAGTATAGGCCAGATACCAGTTTCTTTGCAATTGCCCTGGAGATTTTTAGTGTTTGGCCTTTTGGCATAGGTCACCTGTGGAGGAATTATCTGAGGCCTAAAAGCAGTGTTGAATGTTATTACGGGATTTTGATGGATGAGTATTAAGTGCTTGTAAATTACCGAAACTTAGTCTTTCAAGGTAGTAAAAAATTTCCTAACTAAGCAATTAAATGGGCAGCTCTGATTCTGGAAGTGCTGAAACACTTTTCCAGTAAGGAAATGTGTGTTTTTCTCTTTTTCTCTGGCTGCCTACTTGTTACATGATAAGTCACTTTTTCTGATCATATCAGGAAAAGGAATACACAGTACTGACAAATTCCACTGTGGAGGCTATTACATGGTTATCTATGCTGTGATAATGCAGCTTGGCTTTGAATGGATTTTTTCAATTATATAAGTGAGAAAAATTGTAACTCTTAAGAACTGCACTTTGTGGTCAAACCTAAATGCCTACAGCAGTGTCTTTCATGAATGACATGTTGAAATATTTTGAAATTTTATTTCAAAGTTAAAATTCTGCTATATTAAGAGGTTTTGTGGATATTACTCTCGATGATGTACATTGTTTGTATAATTTTTATATCAGTTTTTTTAAGGAAAAAACAACAAACAAAAGCAATGTTATTTCCAAACTCAGTAACATTTGGATGTGAAATTTCCTGCAGGATCTACTGATGATACACAAGTGTTACTGAATGTGACTGATGATGTGTCTGTAAAACTGTTTCCAGCCCAGAAGTTGCTTTTGCAACATGTAATTGTTTGAAATTAAACCCTGCGTAGATAGATGCTGTTTGGTCATTCTCCCTTCCTCCCGCCCCAATTAAATAATTTGGCCATTTCTGAAACAAAATAATCTTTGCTTCTTTAGAGTTATCATTGTAGCAGGCTTTTGTGGATGACAGGCTTCCCATGCCTGCCGCACAAACTTGGCACTTTGAGGATGCTAAGTTGAGTTTAGATGGATGTCTTCTTTTATCTATAAATAGACACCTAAATATAACCAAAATTAGAACTCCTGAAATTGATCCATTGAAAATTTTGTTGATTTTTGTTGATTTGATGCTTAATACAGTCTCGTAAGACTATACATGGTCATTCACATACTGTGACTGGTCTGTATGTGTGCCATAACCAAGGAACTGCAACATACACGTGCAGCTCTGTATGTGAGCTGTCCCCAGCTCTAGAGCAAAATCTAGGGACAGGTTACAGACTAGCTGTATCAGAAAAGGAAAAAAAAAAAAAAAAAACCAGTTTGGAGCCAAAGAAGGAAGCGTAGACCATTATCCACCTGTTTAAAATAGTAGGTTTACTTAGTTCTAACAGCATTGCATAAGAATATTGTGGCAGAAGTAGGAATGAATTCCGTTTTCTGTAATAGATTTTTTTTTTTTGGTATCTTCACAATTTCATTTGTGTGCTATAGCTGTTGGTACCTCCTTACTCAACAAATGCAAAAAATTAAGTAGGTGTCATATAGACAAGTGATCTTTACGTCACTTCCAGATTCATGTTCAAGAACCCAAGAGAGTTGTCAGTGCAGAAAAATAATGTATGGTTATGTAGTTAAGATCAGTATCATAGTATATATTTAAGCACTGTCACCAGAAGTAAATTAAAGCTGCAGGGACTACCCAGTATAACATTTCCAGATTATATTCTTGACTCTGCAGTCATAGTACTTAAGTGTAGCCTTTTCTGTGTAAGTAGCACAATTAAAGGGTCAAGAGGTAGATTTTCTGCACTTGCACCAGTATGTTTCATAAGCAGCCCTCTGTTTTAGTACCCAAATGAACAGCCTTTAAAAAGCTGTTTTCTGTGAAGCATCTGCAGGTTTATTTATGATGCATTTTAAGGTATCTCTTAAACCACCATAAGATGCTGCTGTACTTATTTTCATTATGATCAGGGTAGAGTCCACCCAATTAGGGTGGACTAATTGCAATTCCTGACTTTTTTTATATTCAGACCTTCTGCTATGTGTGTTAATGTCCTTATTCCTGATTTCCACAGTCAAACCCCAGACAATTAAAGCATTAGTTATTACAAAGTGATGTTGATGATGGAAATCTTTTCTGAAGTAGATAAATGCTGAATAAATAGATACAGGAATAAATGTGCAGAATGAAGAGTTAGAGCAGGAAGAACAGTTGGATAGTGGACAGGATGAGGACTTGAGCTCCTGATGGCTTGTCAGTAAAGGTTAGAATTCCAAGTTGCGTGACAATGCTGGAGAATAACAGCAAGAAAAGAAGTAAAGAGGGAAAAGTCTAAACTGATACAGTGAAGTGGTTGTAGCTTTCTGATATACTTAAGCAGCTCTGCTAGTAAGTCTCTTTAGTGACATTGTTAAGAACAGAATTTGTAGTAGAGGAGTTTGGGTTTTTTTGCATTAAATTACTTTTGGTGTTGTTTGTACCAGAGGACAATGTCAGGTCCTTGCCTTCAGATCCTACTTAGTTGTTGTGCCTAAAAGTTCTGGTTCTGTAATTTTGTGGAAGAGTGTAGGGCAAGGGGAGTATTAAAGTTTTGAAGTGAGAGAGGAAATAATTGATAAACCACCTGAACCAGAGTCTTCAGCACATCTGGTTTTTGAGTGTGCTTTGAAGGCTTTCATTTGCACTCGAAAATAATAGGTTGCCTTTTAAATACAGCTGTATCTGTGTAAGAGGTCCCTATTGTTATTATATCTTTAAAGGTTTGACATTTCTTTAAAATAGTTGCAAAACATGACATGTGAACATGCCACCAAATCTCTTGGGTTTTGGGATTCATGCACAAGTTTTTACAGCTGTTAGAGTGAAGACACAGTTTTGAATTTTATTTTTTTTAGTTCCTTTGGGATTCTGATGATCTCAGCTAATGTTGCAGTGTCACAGTGCCAGCTGCATGGTATTGTAGACTGCTTTAGAGCTTTTTTTCCTTTTTCTAAAGGTTCTAAATCTATGCAAGATGGCTGGGGAGAGAGTGATGGGCCAGTGACAGGAACACGTCATTCCAGCTGGGAAGAGGAGGAGGAGGGAGGAGTCTGGAATACAGCAGGCTCTCAGGGAAGCAGTTCCTCCCACAACTCAACAAGCTGGGGACAAGGAGGAAAGAAAACACAAATGAAGGTAAAATGCTTGAGTGATTCATAACTACTGTGTTGTCTGAAAACAGTCTGACTGATATGTTAGAGCATTAGATAGTTATTTTTTTTAAGAAGGTTTTGCAGAGTCACAGAAAGATGCCACTTAAAATAGTGTAAAAAAATGAGAGGTTTTTTGATTTGCTTTAATATACTACACCTGTTATGACTAATAAATGTTCCAGTAGGTGTCAAATTCTTTTGGTTTGTAAGCTGCACAGCCATTACTAAATGGAAATAAGTATCCCAAGGCTATTTCTCTTCTCTTGCTGACACATCTTTCTGTGTTAGGCTGCTGCTGTTTTTCTTGCATAGCCTGCTGAAGTTTGGATTCCACAGTCCCTTTGGCACAGGCACTTCTTATTTCTGTCAACTGTTGGATTTATGTTTGCCTTATGTTTGTTGTTGTTAACATTTGGCCTCAAACAGGAGCAGGAGCTTGGCTGTAGTCCTGAGTAAATTTCTTTCTGAGGCTTGTTTGCATTAAAATTCTTTAGTACAGTAACACTTGTTACTGTATTAATATTAGAAGGACTGTGTTGTGTCTGCTTCTCACGAAATAGGTGGAGCAGACTCAAAAGGCAAGGCAGAGCAGTTTCCTAGGACATGGAAATACTGTTGTGACATGGTAGGGAGTTTTACGGTTCCTGTTCTGCAGCAGTTATTCTCAGGGACTTTTTTTATCACTTAAAGCTTTTTTATTTTAACCACCAAAACAACGGAAAAATTTCTTCATTGTTGAACTGTGTTAGTGTTGGTTTTGATGATCTGTAAATTACACTGAGGCCAAAGGGAGACCCTGGTCAGCACAGTGCCTGTGCAAGAGACACCATGCTAAGGGAAGAAAGGCAAGGAAGAAATCGGCATCTGTATGTACTGGAGTAAAGATTGTATTGAACTGTAACATAGGAAAATTTAAAAAATCTTCACAAAGCTTTCCAGATTACAGAATGAAACTGAAGGTGTGATAAACATCCTACATGACAATGTTCAATGACTTTGGAATACCTAACAGTGAGCAATTGTATGAGACAGAATATTTGGTAAATGTTTCCAAACATAAATACTTTAAATAATTTTTTTCATGAGATTAATTTCTCTGATACCAGAATTTTCATTTTACACTTGCTCATCTCAAGGATAAAGGAGAATTTAAGGAATCAAGAAGTTTCTTAAAAATATTTTTGTCTTTTTTTTCTTTTCCAGTGCGCATTAAAAGGAGGAAATAGTGATTCGTGGATGAACCCTTTATCCAAACAGTTTTCAAATATGGGCTTGCTAGTAAGTAAATTTTTTTTAAAAGGAAGTCCAACTTTGTGAGAAAGCTGTAAGCCTTAAGTAAGTCAAAAGATCAGCTGTTTCACAGTTATTGATCTCCATCTGCTATGCTGGGATGTTGATTATAATACCTGTAGTAGCTGGCTCAGAATGGCTTCTCAGAAAAAAACCCAAATATACTTTGATTCCTAAAGTTACTTTATTATAACTCTTGTTCTGAGGTTGCAGTTTCCTTGCAAGTAATAGATTTGGGAGGGGGATGTGTGTTTTCTTGTTTTGTCTGTTTTTATGGGGAGGGTTGTTGCTTTTTAGTGTGGGGTGGTTCTTTGTTGCTTTGGGTTTGGGGTTTTTTTACTTTTATTTTCATATTCATTATTTTCCTATTTCATGCTGTTTAGAGCACTCAAGGTAGAGGCTCCTGCCTATAGTGTCAGATATCTGTGGTAATCCAAGGTATTCATTCTGAATCTCAGCCACCTATCAGATAAGGAGATTTACAGTCCTGTGTCTGTCTTAGCTGAATTTATATTTGAAGTACAGCAGGGTCTTTTTAGAACAAAAAAGGCTCATTATGAATCCATAAATAAAAATTGTTTGGTAAAGTGAATAAATAAATACCACATCGTCAAGAAAAAGAGCCATAGGGAAGTATTTCAAAAATAATTATATATATACACTTTTTTTTGGAACTTCTGACAAGCTAATTTGTAAAATATTTTGCAGAATATTGTGCCAGTTGTCATCCTGTGAAGCAGGAATAGTATGTAATGCTGGCTAACAAAAGATAACAATGCAGAGTTTGTGTGGGAAATCCAGGGCTGCACAAGCTGTCACTGACATGCTTAGGATTAGTTTGCAGTGTCTTTTGGCTCCTAAGCTCTAATTCAGTTTGCTAGACTGTAGATGCTTTGGAAAGCCATGGGAACACCCTGTCCCAGGCTGCCAACTGAAGAATCCCATGGCAGCATGTTTCAAGATTTGATGGCATGACAAGTCATGAGGATGAGCTATCATTTTGGCCACTCTTTTCAGTTTTGTCACTCGACCACTGGAACATGAGGACAGAGGTTCATTTTTGGAGCATCTCTGTGTCCATCCTTCTCCGTCGCATGCATTCATGTGTCTGGTTTCGTATGGGCGAACTTGCCATGCACAGCATTAGGGGGTTGAGGCAGGGTGTGTCGAGGGTGATACCAGAAATCCCGGTGTTCAATTTTAGTTTAAAGGAAAACTTTCATTGGCACAAGCGTGTTCTTCCTGCGTTCCACCTTTCTGAAATACTTCTCAGCATTGAATAGAAGTCAGAACTGAATTGATTTTTTTTTTTTCCCCCCCAGAGTCAAACTGACGACATTCCAGGCAGTAAGATGGACTTGTCTGTAGGTGCGTATATTTTAATTTCAATGCATTTGAAATGTGAGATCATGTGAGATGCTGTACTTTGGAAGGGTTTGATCCTTACTTTTAGCACTCCTCATAGTATAAGGGCAGAGTAAAAAGCATCCTCTGTGTTGTCTGTAAGCTTTGACCCTGGTGTGCAAGATTGGGATGTATACCTGTACAGAGCAGAGCTAGAACTTGGGCCAGAGACATCTGTTAAGACTGTTTTAATCTTTTTGGTTTGTATTCATTGTTACTGTTTTAAGAAAGTGAAAACCTTTTTCATTTGGTGGAAGAGTACTGTTTTCCCTTTATGCCAGTAGGACATCCCATTTACTACAGCTTCCTGGAGGTGATGTGAGGGGAAAAAAATTATCCTGTGTCATTGATTTCTTCAGTTGCATGCCTCAGGCTATTACAAATTTCTTTTCAGTAGAACTAGATTTTATGTTCTGGATCGCTTCACCACAGTTGCTACACAGCTTAAGCACTGTGGGCTGTGTGGCACCAAAGGTAGAGCTGTGGTAGTCAAAACTTACCTGCATCTAATACCAGCTGTGGATTTGGTATTCTAATACAATCCATACAGATGGAGTGTCTCTCAGCTTAGAATTCATTGCATTCTTAAATTTCTATCACACTTCATAGAGGATTCAGTTGTTCATTTTTCCCAAAATTTCTGTCTTCCTCTGAAGAAGTTAAGGGTCTCAGTAAGAGGTCATAAAAATGTTTAGTTAAAATGGTACAACTCAGTTTTGTGGAAAGTAACAGTTCTTTGATCTCTCCAGTTTGGCCTCGTGCATCCTCTAGAATTCAGGCTCTGATTGTATCATGCTTCTCTAAAGAATGTCTAGGTAGAGATCAGTCATCTTCATGGACGTTTAGTTCTCGTCTGCCTTCAGATGCTGCTGGTAAAAAACAGATCTAAGTATATACAAATGAAGAGGATGGTAGCCTGGATTATGCTGATTATAGCTCTCTTGGTTCTTTATCTCCAAATTAAGGATCCTTTGGAACTTTCAAGGCCATCAGAGCTTCTGAGGAGATGGCTGCTGCTCAGAATATCCTGTGAAAGGGTGCAGGAAGGCTACATCTTTTACTTTGATATGTTGCACTTCTTTAAGTTCAGTGTGCCCATTAATGGTGGCATCCCTTCATCTTAGGTAGAGCCATTTAGTATGGCTGAGAATGTAACAGATCTTCGTAGGCTTTTCTGTTACTTCTGCTTAGCAGTTTTGCTCTTGTTGATTATGGCAGTTGTTTGTGGAAAGCTATAAGCTGTTTTGCTCAGTCTAGGTCTACTTCTAAACTTTAAAAGTTGGACTTATTGATGAGATAGGCTTGTTCTTCAACTGGTTTTCAGTCAAGATTACAACATACCAGGTTTTTCTGACAGATAACTGCCAGCATGATACTTCCCTAGTTTATGAATAAATGTACAGTTAAATCTGTGCTTGGAGACCACATATGTCAAAGAAAACTTGGACTTTGGTGTGCTTGGAGCACCTTGGCTCTGATCATCATGCACTGTCAGTAATTCTTACTACTTTGGTCTCAGTCTCCTTGTTTGAAGAGTGTGTTCCCTTTATTTCAAGTGCTAGAGCAATACTTTTATTTACTGACCAAGACAGAAAAGAGATGGATTGATAACATGCCTGAGGTAGATGTACTTCTTTTCTTTTTCTATCAAATCTCTGTAATGGATAGCTTTTCTGCTTTGAAAATAGGATATAACTTTTTTCCCATTGAAATATTTCCTATTCTGTAAGTTCTGCGATAGGAGGTTTGCTACAGTAAAGTAGCTTGTCAGAACCACTTAATATTTTGTATTTTCTTTTCTCCTGTTTGGCAATCACCTTTATCTCTTTTTTTAACATATTAGTTAAAACCTCTGCAGATCAGGGAGTTCTCAAATCACCTGTAAATACTGAGAAATGAATTTAAAATTTCTATTGACTCAAATGCAATTCGTGTACCTGGCTGTTGTAAATATATTACAAAGCTGTAATTTGATGTATCATTCAGATGAAACACCTCAATGTCTAAGTGCATGTGCTTGCTCAGTAGGCTTGGATGATGTAAATTTATGGTAAAGGTATAAAATCAGTATCTTTTAAATGTTTTTGTGGTCAAGCAGAAAATGTTTCAAATGGTTTTCTCCATTTGGGTTACCCCACTGGGTGTATCTGTTTTCACCATGTTGAAGTCTCTTAGGGTCTCTTGTTGGCAAATGTTTTGGGCAACTTTGCTCAGCAGCAGTTTCTGTCTCCTACTTCCCAGTGCAGGATCATATTATATAATTTTGCATGGAATTCAGATTTTTTTTTTTTTTTGTAAGCTCTGTCCATGTGGTGGGGGAGATGTACTTGATAGTGGGTTTTTCCACACTTGGGAGTGAACATCATCTTCCAAGTCCTTGTTTGATTTTGCATTTTTCACAGTGTTTTTCACAACTCTTAATAGTGGGGAAATCCAAGAACTGATAGGGTCTTCTTTTATGAAGATGGTTTAGCTTTTAACCTGTTCTATGTTTCTGCATGTAGAGAATTCAGGGCTTCATATTTATTCACACACAAGTGTTTTTGCCTACTGTAGAGGGTAATTTAGACTTTTCAGATTTTGACAGTTGTCTTCTACTACATAAGGTAAAGCTATTCTTTAGCCACCTACATTATTTATAGCTTTAGTTGACAAGTTAAAAGACAAAACTCACATACAGGTTTCAAGGTTGTATTAGAATTTTCTAGGAATGGGATAAAGGAATGCAATCATTTCTCTCAGTGAGGCCTTATTTATATTGAAGTTTAAGCAGCTGCCTCAGCACTAAGTGACATGCATCTGTGCTTGAAGCCTTCAGAGGTGCTCTTTTAATGCTCTGTGTGCTTTACAAGGCATCATTCAGTAATGTTTGAGGAGCTGTTTGGATCATCAGGGTAACTGGAGAGACAGAAGGGTGTTTCTGTGGCTTAGTCATCTTGTGTTGGCATTGACCCAGTTTCATTTCAGACAGTGATGCAACTATGCCTCGCTTTCAGTTTCTTTTCAAGCAGCTAATGGCTAGGGCTTCCTGTGTGGAATTAAAGCACACGAGCCTTTTGGTAGCACGTTGCTGGCATTGTGTGCAGTGGTTTGATGTAGGTATTGACAGCACTGAGCTGTGTGTGACACTATGTGACTGCTTTTGCAGAGCCATTTGTAGCTTTTTAGGATATGTTAGAAAGGGATCAGGGAATCGTGAGCTCATCCAGGTCAGTGTGACTCCAGTTACAAGCTAAGATACGTAGGTGATTTGTCAACTG
This sequence comes from Corvus cornix cornix, assembly GCF_000738735.6. Taxonomy (NCBI): domain Eukaryota; kingdom Metazoa; phylum Chordata; class Aves; order Passeriformes; family Corvidae; genus Corvus; species Corvus cornix. The sequence continues at coordinate 49,500,633 of NC_047057.1, read as the reverse complement.
TTTTGTTATGAATGAGGTTGAAGGCATCTGAGAGGATGAAACTGGATCAACTTTGAAAGCTGTGCAGGTAAGAAAAACCCATGCAGTTAGCGGTCAGTTTCATAGCTTCTTGGCAGTAGCATAGCTGTGAATATTAATAGATTGGGATTGGACATTAAGAAGAGATGCTGGATTTGAGAAGCTTTTTCAAGGAACACTGTCTTGACAGTATTAGAATGATTAGCTGACTGCTGTGTTTGATAAAGGTTTAGTGTTTTGTCGCTGGTAGGGTAGGTTATCACAAACTTCCTTTTGAAAATTATAGATTTTCTTGTTAATTGTGCTGACGTGTTTTTCAAACGGTTCTTGGAAAGACCATCTGTGCTACTAACTAAACAGTATTCTTTAAAACTAAAAACACCAGTCAAGCTCATTTCTGTCACATCCGTATTTTAAAACGAAGATGTTTTCCATCTATTTCAACATAGCAATATGCATCTGATAGCTTACAGGTGCCACATACGACCACAATAATTGTTCCTTGGCAACAGTTCAGTGTGTAAGGTAGAAAACTTCTTCCAGTCAGCTCTTCAGCTGATGATAAAGCTTTTAGAGAAAGTCGATTGTCTTGTTCACCATGTATGTTTCAGTTTGGTCATCTGTTATTGACATCTCCTCATACTCCACCAGGTTATTCCCTAAACAATGGCAGGAGACTTTAGCAGGTGTTTGGGAAGTGTCTCTGTTAGTGGCTGTGTTATTGTGTACAGGTTGAGGGAGACTGGTTGTCTGAAGTTACAGTATACCAGTCGATCTCTTGTGTTCCAGAGTTAAGTTCACTTAACTCTTGTAGGAGAATTCTGACCAAATGATATGCATGTGACCAAAGTTTTCAAAGCATCGCAAAGAATTTCTCAGTATCAAACCCAGTAAAGGCTAAGTAGAATACATGGAGAGCTTAAATGGTGGTCTTTCTACATACTGAATTCCAGCAAATGACAGTGCAGGTTTTGGAAGACATAGAGAACTAGGTAATAATTAATATAATTAGTTGAAATGTGTATGTTTATATCTGTACATAAATTGTGACAACTACTTCACATTAAACTCTATAAAGTAAATTGACATGTTCAGTGTTAAATGAAACTTCCTACATTAATTTTTCAACACTTTTAATACTAACTGTATCTATGCTAAGTTATAAGACAGATGTAATTTATATCCTGATCTTAAAGATTATTTCTTTGGCTATGAACCTGCTGTCATGAAACATGGTAGAGATTATTTGCACTAATTTCCTGGTTTTTTACAGGTGGTCTCCCAGATAAGAAGTTTGAGGTAGACAAACGAGCCATGAATCTCGGGGATTTTAATGACATGATGAGAAAGGATCGATCTGGGTTCCGTCCACCTAATTCCAAAGACATGGGAACCACAGATAGTGGGCCTTATTTTGAGAAGGTGAGAGAAATATCTTTAGATAAATTAATACCAACCTCTGTGTTCAAGGTCCCAGTTTTTACCCTGCTTCTCCAGAGGTGCTAAAAATTCAATAATCCTGAATGAGCTCAGTAATAAAAGGTGTGGGGGAGTTACATTGGTAGAATGAACATGTGTATAAAACAGGTGTCAGGTGTGCATAGACAAACTAAATTGGGGAGAGTGAGGCTTTTTATTCTAGAATAGATTGTTTTTGATGTAGACAGAAATTACTTTTTTTTTTTTTTCTTGGAAGGGTAAACTACTGGTAGCAATGAAATTCATTGTCAGTTTCATCATGATGATTCTTTTGGCTACTAACTACAGTCATCTACTGTAAAAAAAATTGGTTGAGATCTAAGTAAATATAAGTAATCACAGTCTTCCAGATTTTTTTCTTCTTTCATGTCTGGCATTTATTGGAAACACCCTTTCTAAATTCCACAACCCCTTATGCTGTATGTCCGTGTACTGTAAGCTTCTGTATGACATCTGTTTCTCTGTGACATCTGTTGTATGTTATGGTAGTGTTTCTTTCATATTCTTGCCTATTTTAAACAGAAGCTTTCACTGTTATTATCAATTATTAATTGCTTCACATTATGAATTGGAGAGTGTCCAATAGATTCAGAATGCTCTAGGGCTGTTTTTTTAAAATACAGTTTATCACATATAAAATGGAAAATAAATTTGGTTTAAAAATTCTGAGGGCGTGTTAACTGTCAAGGAATTTTTTAACTCCTCCATTTTGGTATAACAAGCTAAAAAAAAGTTTTGTCAACTCCCTCTGGTGGCATAATTAAATAAATACCATGAGCAAAGCTAATGCGTTTCCTAACAAATTATGCTGGTAGGTGTGTGCTAACATGAGGAATTCATTCAAGATTTGTTTATTTCTGTAGTGGTAATAGCCACTATCAGAAACAAATTTCATGAGAGTTCAAAATGTATTTTTAAAAAGAAAACATAGGAATTTATCGATTATCTCCTTGGACCAAAATCTTAATTGTCAAGTGATCGTTTGAATCAGAAGTTTTGTCCTTGTAACTGCTATTACAAATTACCTTTGCTTCTTCCTAGTCACTCACCGTCCCTCTTTCTCTCCTCTTGCATTCTGTTGCTTCACTAACCAACTCCTGCTGTTGGCTAACTGCTGCTTCAGCTGACTTTGCCTTTCTCCAATCAAGATGGGTGCCTTGGGGATGAGGCTCCCTGCTCTCCCTTCTCCCCTTCTCCCAGCTACAAGCTGTCTCCCTCTGGTTCCACACTATCCAACGTCGGCCTTGGGGCAATCGGCTCAGGGCTCAGTCCCCAAAACTTCGCTGCTAGACAAGTAAGCAGGCCACCTTATAAGATGCATTGTTATAAGGCTGCAACCTGGGCTTAATCCTGGTTAGTTGGTTGCTTGCATTTGTTTTTCTGCTGAATAGATTAAAATTGTTAATGGAAATTTCAGCTGTATCAGGCCATTGAGAAGCAGTCCACTTTGGTTCCTAGCATCAGAATGTACTCTGTCTGGTTTTGTTGGCCTCTTCCTAAATCACAGTGCAACAGCAGGTAGAAGTGCTTTTCAGAAGTCGTGAAGTTAGTGGCATCCTTTATTTTAATTGCTGGCTTAAAACCCAGTTAGAGGCTGTTGATGTGCCTCATCAAGCCCAACACTGAGTTTTTTCAGACTCCACTCAAAGACCTTGTATGTAGAAATGTGCCTGTAAAATGTTGCAGTGATTTAGCATTGTGCCTGTTCCCTTCTCCCTTCCTCACAGTCCAAAGTAAGGATTGATTTAGTAGCCTTTAAAAATTCCTGAAGCAGAAATATTTTTGTGTAGAGGAAAATGGTGGGGAAGAAATTAAGTGATTAACTGCAGTTTGGAAGAATTTCTGGCTATTATGTTCTGCATTATTCTAAAAGAAAATATTTTAGGAATACTAGGAAATGAAAGAATAGTACCTAATTATTGCAGCTGGTCTAGCTTATGTAGTCACATGCCTAACATGATGGTGTTTCTTTGTGTTGTCTTTCTGTTTCTATGTGACACAGTGTTGAACATCAGATTAAGTCCAAAATTTGCAGGCATGTTGTTGATCTCAGTGTGCAGAATTCTGTAGAGTTCTAGAGAGGACTGAAAGTGTAACTGCAGCTTCAAGACCTCTCAAAAGTGTGAATGTGTAGTTGACTCCAGCTGGCTCTTTCCAGAATAAAATCTCTTGTCTTTTGGGGTTTTTTGTTTGCCTTCCTGCATGCTTAGGAGTTACTTCTGAAAGAGAAGACACTTTAAGTGGAGGGGGATGCAGATGAATGAGGCAATCCATAGTGCTGCTGGTGTAGAAGCAGGAGGAGTGACTTGTGTTTGAGCAAAAGGATAGCAGAGGATGCACAGTATTATGGTAGGAGTGTTATGCACAGTATTATGGTAGGATTTATGAAATCCTGGTGTATAAGGGAAGGAAAGGTTTTAGTGAAGGCCTGCACAATCTCAGTTTGGAAGAATGATGAACTTACGTTGGGTGCAGAAATGCTGGCATGGACAGGCAGAATGGGGGAATGATGGCTGAGGAGTGGAAAATATGCTCTTTAGAACCCCAGGTATCTGAGGGTCACAGACACCCTAATATACAGCAGGGAAATTCTGAGGGTCTTGAAACTGAAAGGACAAAATCATGGCACATAAGGGTGCTTTTGGAGTATGGGTTTCAGCTTTTAGAAGCAAGAGAGTGTAGCTCCCTTAGTGTAGGAGACAGTTTGTAACATTTCTTGTTGCTTTTTTTGAAAAATGGTACCAAAAGTCTGTTCAAGAGGCTGAAATCATGAAATACAATGACAAATATTCTTTGGTCTTTTTCATGCATTAAGGTTTATTACAGAAGTTGCTTATAAACCAGTAAATACTTCCCATAAAAAAACCTCAAACAGCAAGTCGTCTTGTGTTAGAAAACAAATCACTGAAGAAAAAAAAAAAAACCACAATTCATTTTCTCACTTGAAAATTTTCTCCAAATTTTGTTGGAGAAAAGGGGAAGGAAAATATCCAGATCCAGAATGCTGAAATTTTCATGGCAGAAGGAAAATTTTTAATAGGATTTTAGAATTCAAATTTCAGTTAATGAAAGGCCTGCAGAGGAAATAATAGCCTTATGAGTGATATCTCAGGCAAAGTACCTGTCTTCTCTAAAATGGGGGATCAGAATTCTTGCTGACACAGTCTTGTCATACTTGTAAGCCAATAGAAAGGAGTTTTTAGTTTGTTGTTTGTTCTCCAAGTTTCCATTTCCCAACACGTGATGTGCAAAATATTCAAACATTAGATTTGTCATGTGCTTTGAAGTAAGTAGATAAGCATGACCCTTCAGTGTTAGAGGAGAAACAACCTGCATCTCAAAAATGTAGTACAGTGGTTTTAACCCAGGCCAAATATTACTGATTTTAGGCAAACGTCGGTGATTCTAAGGGAACTCTGTTTAAGTCAGTACTTGGCTCATTGTTACTGATATGTAGTTACTAGCATAGAAATCCATTATCCTGCAGGATTCATCTTCTCACTACTGCTTTAATTTTATAGGGTGGCAATCATGGTTTGTTTGGAAACAGCACAGCACAATCGAGGGGCATGCACACACCAGTGCAGCCACTAAATCCTTCCCCCAATATCCGGGCGCAAGTGCCTCCCCAATTCCTTTCTCCCCAGGTAAGGAATTTATAGCAACTGATTACTTGTAAAAGTAGAGCTACAGCCTTCAGAGCACATCATTGAGGTTACTTATACACCTATCTTAGTCTCAACTTGATGTTAAGAAATGGAAAAATTAAATAAGATAAAACCATTAAAATTCGTAGTGAAAGTGCTGAAAACTCAGTGCAGAAACATTAGCATTCTATCATATTCCAAGGCAGTTGATGGTAAATGCTCGCTACCAGTATTTTTAAACCTCAAAAGTGGATTTGGGAATCATATGTCTTACATAGGCTTTTGCAAAGTATTTTAAGAAGAACAAATAAACGTGAAAGCTTAAAGTGTTTCTGAAGTGTGACAGGTTGCTTAATTTTTTTAAGTAGTCTTGTCCTGTGCTTCCTGTCCCCCCCAAAAGAGATGTTTGATGAAGGGCTACATGTTACATTTACATGGCAGAGCTTAATCTTAAGACCTCAGGGTCTCCAAATGTACAAGTTTACCTTCTGCTTTGGACTTGGTGAACAATTCTTGATACTCTCTTGAATTGTACTTGTGTAACTCTCAAATAATGCAGGGAGAAATGGGGGGATTCTTCTCCACCTACTCCTGTCTTTTACTATATCTTATTCAATGTACAAAGAGATTAACTCTTTCTGTGAGGCACTGTTTCTTTGCTCCGGTGACTGCCTGAATGCCTTTCTTTTCCCTTGTAGAGCAGTACATTTTTAATGTGATAATGCAGTACTGTGATTACTGGTTAGCTGCATATATATATATATATATATATATATATATATATATCAGCATTTAAATTTAGTGCAGTCTCTAGCACCTGATTGGTTGGGGGAGGAATCTTTGTGTGTGTGTCTGCATCTGCACATGTAATACTGTATACTGTCAATCAAGTGAGGTATTCACTCAGCCCAAGTTACAGATTGTGCATGTTTAAATGTGATGTGTTAATAAATCTGTAATGTCTTTCCCAGAGCACCATCGAAGATTGGTGTCATACTTGTTCCTTTATAGAAATACTTCTACTTCATCATCTTTTCCTCGTGGCAGTGCATTCAGGTTATGTAACTGGTTTCCATGCAGGTTTCAGCCTCCATGCTCAAACAGTTTCCCAACAGTGGCTTGAATCCTGGTCTTTTCAATATGGGCCCCCAGCTTTCTCCACAACAGATTGCCATGCTGAGCCAGCTTCCACAGATTCCCCAGTTTCAATTAGTAAGTAGCTAGTAATCTCGTGAAACAAGACTACAGATTGTTTACAAATTGTCTGCTGAAAGAGTTTTCCTCTTATGCTTATTCTGTTTTGGTCTGCTGATGTTATTTTGTACAAGTATTCCCCCTTTGTTAGAAGGGGTAGTAAAGCCCTGCTAGAAGGCAGCAGATAAACCAAATAGGCCCATGTAATTATTGTGGACTGCAGTGGGTTAGTAATGACTCTAAGCCAGGTTTTTGCACAGAAAGCAGTTGTTTGTTGATTTTTAATGAAGTTTTCTTCAGACTTGTAGTCATAGTGATGGTAATAAAGCAGGTACAAGTAATTCTGTTGCATAATGTTAAATTAGAAACAAGTGAAGGATGTGGTATTCTTCTAATGCCTTCATTGTCATTTTACTTGAGTGAGTGGAATGAGAAACAGTTTACCTAAGTTCTGAGCAAGGAGTTTGCTAGTGAATAGCTCCTGGCAATTACATTTCGCTTGATGAGCTCTGTATTTTCACTCTTCCCACCCTCACTTGTCTTGTAGGCTTGTCAGCTCCTCCTTCAGCAGCAGCAGCAGCAGCAGCAACAGCTGTTACAGAGCCAGAGAAAGTTATCTCAAGCTGTGCGACAACAGCAGGAGCAACAGGTGCGTGGCACTGCTTTTGTCAGTCATATGAAGTACAAAATGTGCTGGGGAAATGCAGTCTGCAGTAGAGATGGTGCTGGCTTTAGTAATGTCATCTGCTCTCTTCATATTGCACTTTATGGGGAGCAGGGTCTTTTGGATCTCTTCTAAGTCACCATTTCTTTATGTTTACTGGAATTCTATGTTACAGGATAGCATAGATGAACCAGTTTTTTCTTTCATTTGCAGATTGCTCGTATGGTGAGTGCCCTCCAGCAGCAGCAGCAGAGGCAGCCTGGCATGAAGCATTCGCCATCCCACCCTGTTGGGCCTAAGCCACATTTAGACAGCATGGTACCCAATCCTTTGAATGTGGGTCTCTCAGATTTACAGACCAAAGGGCAAATACCTGGATACGGTTCAGGTGGTAAGTGCTCTGTGGAAGGTGGTTTGGTGCATTGCCTGTATCTTCCTTATTATTAATATGGTAATTGTGTTAATCACTTATGGCTGGGTCCAGAAATGAATAATATATGTGTAAGCATTAGAGTGAAGGTTATGACAAGTGTCAACTTTGAATCAAATTGCATTATTTTTCATTACATGGGAAGAAGACAAACCTATGAAGAAAGCATATCATGGCATACTGACCTAACATACTTATTTGGAAGATGCCCCTTGAACTTGAACATACCCTTTGCTGTTGTTGATTTTTTTTTTCACCTTTTTCTTATGATCACAATGACTCCCTGTTTAAAGATATTTAAAAACAAAACTGAAAATGACAATGGAGTTTTGTTCGTTTGTTTCACAGGCTTTGGCTCAAGTGGCATGGATTATGGCATGGTGGGAGGGAAAGAGGCTGGAACAGAATCCCGCTTTAAGCAGTGGACTATGATGGAAGGGCTGCCCTCTGTGGCTTCACAAGATGCCAATATGCACAAAAATGGTGAGAAGGGGAATTTTGGGAATGCCCTTGTAGGATCATCTTGCCAGAGGTGAAATAGCTTAGATGAAGCTATGTCTTGCCTCAGCAGTATGCATCTTAAATATTTTTGGTTTAATATATCATACACCTAAAGATCCCAGCCTTTACTGAGTGTAAACGTATGTTTTTAATGCTTCAGGTGCAATAGTGCCCCCTGGAAAGGCTCGTGGAGGATCGCCCTACAACCAGTTTGACATAATCCAGGGCGACCCACTCAGCAGCCATGCAGGCCCTGCTGGTGATAGTTGGTTACCTGCCAAATCTCCACCAACAAACAAGATCGGAAGTAAATCCAGCAATGCCAGCTGGCCTCCAGGTATTACATAAGGGCAGGGGTTATGTCCTCTATTTAGAATAGATGTGCTGGGCCTTTCCTCATCATAGTTACTTAAATAACCATCGCAAAGAAAATACTTGCGTGGCTTGGCCTATCTTGGGTTTGAAATTTCTTCCACATTATATTAGAACATATATGTTGAATTTCCATTAAAAAAATGCTGGGCTAAATATGAACTAACTGCTGAATTGCCTGAATAGTGTTTGGTTTTTGTTAGGTAAACTCATATCTTCTGTGGGTTTGTGACTTTACATTTACAGAAATTTTCATGAAAACATGTGTTCATAGAGTACACAGCACTGTCTCCCTTCTTTTGTACTGATTCCTTATTTGTGCTGTGTTAGGCTGACAAAGAGTGTAAAAACTTTTATTGGTAGTGTGGAATCAGAAAGAAAAATACGTGAAGTAGGGGTTTTTTGTGATGGTGGGAACACCACACTGTTGTGGTTCACCTTCGTTCATGTTGCATAAAGGGTTAGAAGAGTGTTGCAATGCTTCAGTTGTGCTCAGGAATCTTCTGGTTTGCTTGCTTTTGGGATGACAGGCTGGTGCACATTTTTTAAGTTTTCTGGTTTAACTGTCAGAAATTTATGTTTCTGAAATGCACTGCTAGAAAACTCTCTAGGAAAAGTACATATGTATTTGAATCCACGCAGAATTTTCTATATAAAACATTCGTATAAACACAGGGTGGTGTTCTTGAAGTTGCACAGATTAATCACCAATGCTGTTCAGCAAATAGTGGATGCTGTGATTTTTCTCTTGTTTGGAAGACAGTTGCATTCCAGGAAAACATTACTAACTGCAAACCCTCTGCTGTGTATCCCGTCAAGCACAAAAAATTAAAAGTCCAGGTACATCTCTTGGGTAAAGCAGTAGCACAGACCTTGCATCAGAAAGCCTAGGAATCTGTGTGACAGATACAACTGCAGGAAACCTAGAAAATGTGGCTGAAGATTTTTATGAAGGAAGCCCTCAGTGTCTAACTCCAGCAAGAAGACATTTTCTGATGCGCTAACAGAGCTAAAGAATTAGTTATTTCAAAAACATCTGCACATCCACAAATTTTCATACTGCTCACTGCTTTCTGTACAGGTGTATTTGTGTTACACTTCTGTCAGCCTGGTTGCTAAGTACAGAGCTTTTAGGACTGGAGTTGCTGTTCATAATGCCAGAAACTCCCAAAACGTAGTCTTTTACCAGACCTCACTCTCAGACTTCTTGTTTCCTGAACTTGTTTCCTTAGTCACCATTCCCCTGTATAATACTGAGAAACACAGTACTGCTTGAAATGCTACAGGAGACGTGTGAGGATCAGCTCTGCTGTGTTTCCAAGCTTTGGAGCAACCACTGGTTTTGGCAAGATTCTTGATACCAAAACTGTTACAGAAGTGAGAAGCTGGATAGCTGCTCTTTGCCCCTTGTTGATACCACAGATCTGTAGTCCCACTGTCAGTGATAAGTAAAATTTTTCTTGCTGACTGCCTCACCACTGTGAGAGGATAAGTGAAGTTCACAAATCCTGAACATAAAATTTCACTGAGATCCTCAGCACAATCCATAATTTCTTGTGTGAGCAGCCCAAGACTATGATTTCAGGTCTCATCTAACAGATCCTGGGTTTTGGCAGGTGGCATTTATTCAGTTATTGCTGTTCCACTCTTATGAGATCCATAGGCTGCTGGGACAAGTTACTGTTCCATAACCATCAGCCCGTTGAGCTGTCTCATAGTCTGTCTAACTTACAGACTTCATTGACAAGGAAAACTGAAATCATGATCTACTTTATTAACACAACACCCCTGAAGAATGAAGACTTAAAATGACTTAACACTCTAGGTCCTTCTCTACAAGCTTGTAGATGAGGTCCACTGTCAGTTCCTGGCTCAGAGATAGAATTCTTCTTCCCATTGTTGGAAAACAAATTATCAAAAATGAGTTTTCAAGAGAAAACCTCTTGAAATAGGTGCATTTTTCCTTTGAATGAAAACAGCAGTCACTCAGCATTCACCCTGACTACACCTTTCGCATTTTCCTCCTAAATGCCATCTGCTGCAGATATTCTGCTGTTCAAGAGAGCAGTATTGTTCAGCACAAAGATAAATGAAGTGGTGCCCAGTCAAACTGATATCACAGCTGGAGGTGAGAGCAAGTTTTGCTGCATTGGTGAGAACTATGTCTTTTGGTTATGTTGCACAGACTTGCATACTTAGGTAATACTTAGACTGTCATTTTCCCATTCGAGTTCAGTTATACTTCAGGCAAACTGGCCTGGATGTCATGGTTTTCACAATAATCTTATGTTTGAACTTCTTGAGAGGACCTTTCAAATATCAGTGGAGAAATGCATCTCATGTCTTCTTTACTGTCTAGAAATAAAAGAGCATGTCTGTAGACAAAAGTTGGTGGATGTGCATGATAATAACTATCAGCGCCAAAGAAAAGTTTGGAAATTTGTCAGTTTGCCAAAGTTCAAGGAAATGCTTTTCCAGCCAGGGTTACATTGATGAGTGAATGTGTTCATAAACATTAATACTCCTGGTCCTTGGAGCCTTGTTTGTATATTCATTAACCTTTTGATTAGAGCTTACTGTGCACTTAATTTTCAGTCTCACCAATTCTCAGAATCTTTACAGATAGAAGACTTGGGTTTCTTTTTCTTTTTTTTTTCTCCAAGCGAGTTCTGATTTCCAGGTTTTAACCTGTGTTCATAAATTCTTTGTCTCAGAACAGAGAAGATATTTTGAGTAGACCCAAGGGCTGTATCACTTCTTCCTTAACCATAAGGTGGTCCTGCTTGTCAGGGGATGGCAGTATTTTGGCAGTAGCTGAGCAGAGTCCTTCCTTGATGCTGTGCTGATTGCTCATAGTGTTAGAAGAGTTGATACCTGGATTATTTTGTTGAGTTACTAAAGATTGGAAGATGTAAGTGATGTTTATAAAATCATGAAGGCGGTGAACAAGATAAATGCAGAACTGTAATTCTGTGACTCCTGCAATGCTAGAACCATGGTGCAAATGCTGGAATTAAGAGGATATAAATTTTAAATAGATGGGAGCTTTTTTCCCATCTAGAGCAGTGAACTTCTGGGTTCTGTTGCTTTCAGAGCTTCTTGAAACAGGTGTTACTAGCCAATTGAAACAGTGATTGGATACAATGATGGGAAAACAGTTTTGCGAGCTGGTGCTAGCAGGTAGTAGGTATTTCTGCCATCTTAGGTAGGACAGCTGTGGATACTGGGAGACTGTGAGGCCAGTAGTCCACAGGCCAGGCTTGTGTTCTGTCCCTTAATGGTATTTCTCCTACTGCTGTTGGCAAAATACTGGACTAGATGGACCATAGTTCTGACCTAGTGGGGCATTTCTTCTGTCTTCTCTCAGATTCTCCCATGCATTGTCACAGTCTAATACTGCCCTTGCTGTGGCAATTGTTTGAACCAGTAGTATCGTATTTTCTTCTGTATTTGTCTGTGAAAGTGATAGTCTTGACTATACTTCTTTGTTACAAAGGTGACTGAAATGCACCCTTCCATGCCAGATTCATCCTACAGTGCCTCATTCTAGAGGCACATCTTTGATGTCATTTTAATAATGGATCTTTAATTACACTCAAATATTCTAATTATTTCAGAAACTGGGGCTGGGAATTCTGTATTCTGGACTTGTATCTGCAAGGGATAAATCTGCCACTTTTGCACGCTTCTCACACTTACACAAATTGTCACATAGTATATGAAGCTTCTTTACTTGTTTTTGTGTTTGTCAGTTTTACTTTTGCACCACTGCTTCCAGAACTGACCACAGCACTTTATTCACTTAAGGAACTAAGTTACTGATCTTTCTTACAGTAACTGGAGTCTTTGTGTGTTCATATTTAATATAATTTATCATCTTGTCTTAAAATTCTGGCATGCCTGGAGCTATGGTTGAAACTAAAGCATGATAAGTACATCCCATCTCATTGTGAAGCATGAACAATGTCAATGAGTATGTACATTACTTTTATCACAAGGCATCTCACCTCAGTATTGAGAAGTGATGTGTAAAGTGTGTGTGTACGTACAGCGTGATGTGTCACGTGTTTACAAACTCCCAAGGTAAGTAGCCTTTCCTTGGGAAAGGCTTCTGTGCACAAAGTCTCTGTACAGAATCTAATCTTACATATCTTATACAGGATGCGTTAAATCTATTGAAACCTCATCTGAATGTAGCAAAGCAGAAGCACTTAAAGGGATACTGGATGCACTTGTACCACTTTTTTTGTAGTGTAGGCTTGTATTCAGACACCAGAGCTAGTGCTGTGGGAGGAACTGTGAAACAGATTACACTTCTAGAATGAAGTCTTTTTTTTTTCCCCCTGAGGAACAGTGTAGAAGACAATTGTTTACTCTCCTAAAATACCTTCAGCAATTACTTCTAGTAAATGACATTTCCCTGGTTGCATCTAATTCCTTTTTCTCTCCTGTCCCAGAGTTCCAACCAGGAGTGCCATGGAAAGGTATACAAAACATTGACCCTGAATCTGACCCCTATGTGACCCCTGGAAGTGTGCTGGGGGGGACAGCCACATCTCCCATTGTAGATACTGACCACCAACTTCTGCGGGACAACACCACAGGTAAAACAGTGAACAGCTGGTCTGCAATGATCAAAGTCGCTCTGATACTCGGGATTATCGCGATGCTGCGGTTGTAGCAGGCGAATAGCCTGGTGCATTTGCCTGAAAAGGAATCTGTGTGCCTTTGCACTGTGGCTGGGATCACCTGAAAGCTTGGCATTGGTACAGTTGTGGCTCTCTCGGGGTTTAAGGGTGTTACAGAAACTCTGTGAACTTGGTCTCCTCTCTCTCTCTCCTTTTGCCTTCCATAGGGTCTAATTCTTCCCTCAACACCTCGCTGCCTTCACCTGGTGCCTGGCCCTACAGTGCCTCTGACAATTCCTTCACCAACGTTCATAGCACTTCAGGTATGCGAGCTCTGAAACTTACCCAGACAAAGCATTTTTCACTTAGCACTGGTTCATTCTTGTTCCACTTAGAGTATTTAGTCCCTCACATGTAACAGCGACTTGGGAAAACAAACACCGTAACTCTGAACATACCCCCCCTCCTTCTTCTTCCCCCAGCCTCCATATGCTGAGCATGACTCCATATGGTATGGAATATCCCTTTGCACAGTTGAGGTCAGCTGTCCTGTGTTTCCTCCCAACTTCTTGTGCATCCCCATCCCTCCCTCTGGTGGGACAATGTGAGAAACAGAAAAGGTCTTGATGCTGTGTAAGCACTGCTCAGCAGTATGACTAAGTCATCTGTATTATCCACACTGTTTCCAGCACAAATCCAAAACACAGCCCATACCAGGTACTGTGAAGAAAATTGACTCTATCCCAGTCAAAACCAGCATATTATGCAAGTTGAAGAATAGAGTAGTAGGAAGCAGCAGGTGCAAAAGAAAAATAAAACAGTACATGTACAATCTGTTGACATGTCATCATTTTTAAAATATACCTGCTTGTGTACAGGTAATATATGCACCTTGTAAAGGTGAGTGATTTATTTATTTTAACTTTAGAACATGGGAGTGATGTGAAGGGAATGTTTTTTGCCTGGCCTTTTATAGCAGTCATCATTCCCTGAAATCTGGACAGTGAGGACGTTTAGTCCTCTGGCTTTTAATGGTTGGTCTATAAATATAAACTTAAATATCCGTCTCAAATCTTTCATAAGAAGGTCTCCAAAGCTTTCTAGTAAAAAACTGTTTCTGCACACACTTCAGAGTAAAACACTGGAAATACTTGCTCCAGATGAACCATTGGGCTTTTAAGCTTTTTGCAAATGTCAGTATTTTCTTGAAGACATCATTGCCTTGTCAATTACTTAAAAGTGAAGAATTGTATATAAATAGCAGAGGTGATGAACAGAGCTAAGAGCTATAGCTAGCCCAAACTTTAGGTTTTTTCATCATACTGAATAAAAGCTGTGTTCAGGTGTTACCTCAGCATCTTCACAAAATGTGTTAAAAATGCTCTGTAGCCCTTAATGCCACCAGTTTGTGAGCTGACTTTGGTTTGAAGCAGTGTCTGTGTAGGCAGCATTCTAATGACATAGAAGAATCCTCTGTTACAGCCTGAGGAAAGGAGTGGCATGTAGCAACTTCTTGCCTTTGCTTAATTTTTGTCTAGCGCATGAGAAAGACCCAAGAGATAACAAGAAATATTGAAATCGTAGTGGAATTGAGGAAATTATACCACTGCCAAATACCAATTTCTGTTCATCTACTAGGCACAAGTGTTTCACAGTCAGAAAACAGATCATCTGAACTGGAATTTAGAATTCACCTATCTCTAAAGCAGATCTAGTGAAAGCAGGTTTTTAAGCACGTCCATACACTTTCAGAGGTTAGTGCTTGAAACCTGCTTGCTACTGATCATTACTGTGTCATGGAAATACAGAGATCCAGCTGTAAATTGAAGCATGCTTATACATGCTGAGAGCTTTGTGGTCCTGGTTTCCAGATGTGTTATTTTATGATGCCCTGGGATATTGTAAATCTGTATTTTTTCACTTTGTTTCAAGTCAGTAATTCACCGCTGTCTGTTGATAATTAGAGTTAAATACATATATTTGCACACCCATACATGAGAATTATGGTTAAGATAATGTCTGACACAACCTTTTCCCCCAGACTGCCATGTCTGTGTTGGCTGGTTCTTATTGCAGAACAACGAGGAATTTTCAAGGAATTTTGACATTTGAAATATCCCTTGGTGTCAGAAGTTGTGGGAGAATTTGCAGTCTGTCTTTTTTTGGAAAAACTGGTTTAGGCAGAGCTCACAAATATTCATGACCAATAGTGGTGTTTTGGAGGGTGCTTTTATTTTTATCTTTTATTGCATTTCTTTATAAAGAGTTCTTGAAGTGTGTTAAGGGTATCCACTACTGGGCTTCTAATAGGCATCTGGTAATGCTTTCTAGTGAAAAAATGCTCTATCAAGATTGTTTAAAAGTCCAGCTGTCACACAGCTAAGTAGCCTTCTTTATGTCTTACTGCTGGGTCAACATTGTGTGAGATTTGTGATTCATGAGAAAGCTTTGATCTTGTAGGGAGGACATCTTTAGGAGATAACATTAGCTTACTAGACCAAGAATAGTAAATACTCCTTTTAGTTCTCTGCAGGTTTTTTTACTTGAAGAAGGTTCAGTTTCATTCAAGCTCAGTAGTGCCCAAACTTGTAAGAAATTCTCAGGCTCTCAGGTGAAATGTAGTGTGGACATAAAAGTTGCTGTTCATCTAATTAATGATGTGACATGCTGCAGTCAGCTACATTATCATAAATGATCTAGGTGTATTACTTTTTTCTTTTTGTCAGCGTATATAAAATAAGCAAAGATTAACTTATATGTAGCATGGGGGGTTTTGGTATCATACATTAACTATTGTATGGTTCTGTGCTTCATGTTTTTCTCCAATATAAATTCAGTCAAAAGTTTTACCGTGATAGGATAGGTACTTAATCTCACAAGTTTCTCTAATACATACAATTTCTTTAATCTTCTAGCAAAATTCAGTGATTACAAATCAACATGGTCCCCAGATCCCATAGGACACAATCCCACTCATCTCTCCAACAAGATGTGGAAAAACCATATTTCCTCAAGGAACACTACAGGGCTGCCCCGCCCACCTCCTGGCCTGACCAACCCCAAACCATCATCTCCATGGAACAGCACAGCACCCCGATCGGTCAGGGGCTGGGGGGCACAGGACTCAAGGCTTGGCTCTGGTGAGAACAATCAGCTGGTAGTACCATTGGTCAGACCTGAGCACTGTATGTTTTACAGCACCAGTGGTTTGGAGGAAAGAAAGTTGCAGTTGTCCGGTAAAAGGAAAAAAGAGAGTTCCTTCTTGGAATGGAAATTCGCTGTCAATAATTGGGGTGGCTGGGAGGTGGAATCCCAGGTCTTGCTGCAGGGAATGTGTGAAGAAGGGCTGAGATCTGCCAAAAGAGAATAGGGCCTTTCAAGACTAGATGCTTGCTGTGAGTGGGAAACTCCTCAAAGGTAAACTCTAGTGAAATGAATCTTGATGTGAAATGTGAGGAAAGGTGTGGTTTCATTTTCAGGACTGAAGATTAGACTTTTGTGTTTTAACAGGGCTGGTATTGCTGGGTTTTTTTCTGAAAGACCTAACTGTAAAGAAAGATGTTTTTTCTTTGTATCAAATCTCTCTTGATTGCTCTGTCTTATAATTTGCAGCATCTACTTGGAGTGATGGTGGCTCAGTTCGTCCTAGCTACTGGCTGGTTCTTCACAATCTCACTCCACAGGTATTTTCTGTGATTGTTTCTGGGAACTTGTTTGCTTTAGCAAGGATTTGTCAATCCTTCAGTTGTTTCTCTTCAAATAAAATCTGACCAAATCATATTTGTCAGCATATATAACATATTTCTACTAAACTGAGCTGCAGTCTGACTGGTTTTTCTTTGTAATCTCTTCAGCTAACTTTAAGATGTTCAAGTTTTGCTATGTGACGGTTAAAACATTTCTTTACTTAAGAGTTATAAAAAATTATTGAACAGAAATATTTTTCTTAGAAGTGAGGGCAAATTTCATGACCAGAATGTGGAATGGTTTTATAGCTGTTCTTTGGGATGTTGTCAGTAAGAAATTTGATGTAACTGCCAGTTTTCACTTTAGTGTTTCCATAGTGAAACCACTGAATTTTTCCAGCACTCCTGCCAAAACCACTCTAGTTAGGTTATTTCTGCAAGTATTCTTCAAGCTTGCTGCCATTCAAAATTAATTCCATGGAGATCCTGGTTTCAGCATTCCCAGCTAGTCCTGTATTCAAGGGCTAGGAAAAGCCTGTATGATTATCAGCGGCACCCTGAGGTCTAGACAGAGGATCCCCTGTTCAGCGGGATAATTTACCATGCTTCTACAGTCTACAAAAAAAGGTTGATGTGAAAGGAAAAACCGAGGTCTCCATTAGATCACCCAAAATGGTGAACCATGCTCCTTTCGTAGAAAATATTGTTTTCCTTGATGTGAAGGAAGAAGTGGTGTGAGGAAAAGGCACAGTTCTAAGTCTGGCTCGTGTAAAATACTTTAATGCTGCTTTAGGAATTATGTAATGGAAGAAGAATGTATTTTGGAGGCATTTAAGTTAGTAGGAAAAAGAAATAGATCATAATTGTCTCATTATGGATTCTCTCTTTATTGTGGATCAGTACACTAAAAAGAAGTGTAAAGGTTCAGGTGAATTCATAGACTCAAAGAATGGTTAGGCTTGGAAGGAACAATATGTTCATTTCAAGGTTCTCTGTTTTAACTTTGACCATATTTATACCCCTACACAACTTCCTTTTCCCTCATTTGAAGCTGTATTATAAAATAGTGGGGAAAGAAGGAAGAAAGTAGCACTTCCTTAAGTATTTGCACATACAGAGCCCATTCATGTGTCCATGTTCCCTGTGGCACACCAGGAATGGAATCTGTCTGTACAGAACACCTGGGAGAACAGCTGTTACTGGAGGTAAGTAGCAAGCTGTTACTGCTGCAGAAGGAATGTAGGCAGCAACTGCTGTGAAAACATTCGTTCAGACGGAATGGACATTGGTGGGTTTGGCAGGAAGATCACTGACTCTTTCTGTCACTGTTTCATAAACCACAAAGACGAAGAAGCACCAAAATAAATTTTCAAAAATTTCATTGTAGATGTATTTCCAGTTTTGCAAAAACCTTTTAAGTGCTAGCTTATATAAATTCTGCCGAAATCACAGAGCTGGAGACTAAGACATTCTGGTTCCTTTGGTACAAATTCTGATGCCTGAAGATGGTGAGAAGTACAAGATGTATTTAACTACTGGAAAAAGCTGTCAATGTAAGGATAGTGACAGTGTAAGAAACTCAGTGAGAGGGGGAGAACTGGACTCAAGCTGGAAGTAAACAGGAAAGATAAATCAGATTATTCCATACTAAAGCAAACTCCATGTAATTGTGAGAAGTCAAGGCATACCAGTTCTGTTTGAAAATCAACTTCTGTCACCTTTGCTTACTTCACACTGGTTTCATCTGTTTTCTTTCTAAGAGCAGAATATCTTTCAGTTACTGTGACGAAGTCAGGATTGAAGTATGTTTGGAGAAATAATTACAAACATCTGTTTCATTCTGGCTGTTCTTCCTCAGATTGATGGGTCAACCTTGAGGACGATCTGCATGCAGCATGGCCCACTGCTGACATTCCATCTGAACCTGACCCAGGGCACCGCCCTCATCCGATATAACACCAAACAGGAGGCGGCCAAGGCCCAGACTGCACTGCACATGTAAGCAAGGTTTTGAGACAAAAACCTTCAGGGGCTGTGAGGGGTTGGTGGTGTAAGCCCCTAAAGTCAGTGAAAATTGAATTAACTAATCTCTTGCAATTCAAAGGCTTTTAACCTATTCTTCATCTGTTTTGAAAGGTGGCATACATACATTTACCTACGTGGTATAGGCACTTTTTTTGCGCTTGGTGTTAACATTCAGGGCCTTAGTTTAAATTTTTAAAGATTTTGTTCAGGCATAACTGAATGTTGGGGCAAGGGGGTTAGGGTGTTTTTGTTTTGGTTTGGTTTTTTCCCCTTATAAAATGGAGGTTCCTGTGTTTTGAGTGAGTTTCACTGTCAAAAACAGCTGAAGTTTTCCATGTCCACTCCATTGTAATGATGTAACTGGTACTTCCTTTGGTTTGGGCACCTATTAGTGTTGTTCCCATGCTTTCTGAATCCCTTCCCCTTACCTTTTGGCTCTAATTTTTTTTTTTTTCTTACGTGTATCTTGCCTTGTAGGTGTGTGTTGGGAAACACTACCATCCTGGCTGAGTTTGCCACAGATGAAGAGGTTAGTCGCTTTTTGGCGCAGGCTCAGCCCCCTACACCTGCAGCAACCCCGAGTGCACCCGCAGCGGGCTGGCAATCCCTGGAGACAGGACAGAACCAGACAGATCCAGTTGGACCTGCTTTGAATCTCTTTGGTGGGTCAACAGGGCTTGGGCAGTGGAGCAGTGGTGGCGGCGGCGGCAGCAGTGGGGGTGATCTCACTGGCGCTTCATTGTGGGGGCCCCCAAACTATTCTTCAAGCTTGTGGGGGGTCCCAAGCGTAGAGGATCCACACAGAATGGGCAGCCCTGCTCCCTTACTACCTGGAGACCTTCTGGGAGGAGGGTCGGATTCAATCTGAACTTAGAACTTTCAACTCTGACCTCGTGACCTTTTTTGGAACAGCAGCAGCACTAACTTGACCTTTTCGTTTTTTTCAACTTGCAATAAATACATTTATAAAAGGAAAAAAGAAAACGGAGAAAGAAAAAAAGGTGGGTCATTGACAGACTGTCTGAGCACATAGTTGCCTCCCTTATATAACTTCAGTTTTTTCGTTTGGAATATGAATCCAAAAAGAGAACATATCACTCTTGAAATACTTGAATCGTGAACGCCAACTTAGAAAGACAATGTGAAGCAAGTACACATACCATTTAAATTTAAACAGAAAAAATTAAAAAAATTAGTTTCTAGTTTTTCACTTTTTCATGTTATACGGAAGTTGTTGCTAAGAAACATATATACTGAAAAAATAGCTTTTTAACTTTGTTTGCACTGGGTGTGTTTCCGTCCTTAGGTCTACCATGTTGGGTTGGGGTTGGGGAGGGGTTCAAAAGAATAAGGGGAGGGAGGGAAAGACTTGACGGAGCCTCACTTTAAAAACAAAAAAAAAAAATAAAACTAAAAAAAAACCTAAAAAATTTAAAAACCCACAAAAAAAAACAAAACAGAAAAAACAAACAAACAAAACAAAAAAACCAACACTTTGTGATTGGCTGGTTGATAAGTACCAGTGTGTTCTGGCACATGTAACTGCCCACGTGTGCTTGTTTCTGTGTGAGTGCGTGTGCACATATTTGTGTGTGTGCATTTTTTTCTCTATATATATAATCTTGAAACGCTGCATTGCTGATGGTCTACGGGCTGGCTGGCCATCTGCATGTCTTGATTCTGAAAGCAAGACAGGCATGGTGGAGTCCCTGTGGCTGAAGCGGAATCCAGTTGGGCTGGATTAAAATTTGTCAGTAGGTTTTTTTAAATTCATTTTAGCAGGGTGCTATCTCAAATCTGCAAATCATACAGAATGGATAGTTGCTTCCTAGCCCTTGTTCTAACCCTGTGGTAGAGCAGAACACTGCCATATCCAAAGGATTTGGTGAGAGGGGAGACAATGTTGTCTTTTGAGTAATAGTGTCTATTTATGTCTGCATGTGGGGTTTTTGTACTGAATGAACCCTAGAGTGTTTGTTATATAATGCAAGCCATTTATTTCTTCCAACAAGGGGAAGAGAGGAGGAAAGAAGACATTGCCATTTTTTGTGCAGCTAGACAAATGTTTTCAGTCTCTTGCACGCTTCAGTACCTTTAAAAAAAATGAGTGTTTCTTTTCTCCCCCAGACCTAAATAAGCACCCGTACTCATTCTAGAGGAATCCATCAAAAGCTTGAAAATCCAGCCCAACCAAATTAGCCTTTTAATTGATTTACTGCTTCTGTTAAAACTGACAAAAAACCAAATGGTGTCAGCAAAGTGCTGGCCGGCCTGCCTCATCTCCTGAAAGCACATGCAGCTAACTCCTTCCTGCGTCCTTCATGGTGAGCGTTACCTGTGCCAGGCCTTGGTGTCATTACAGCGCCAGACCATCACTGACAGAAACGTTTACTTACGAATGTTCTTAAACCAGTGTGTACTTCAAAGGTTTCCTTTTGTTTCTCTGTGTTGTGTTTTTTCCTGTGTACGTGGTTTTGCTTAGGGAGGTATATAACTAGCAAAGACTTTTTTTTAAAAAAAAGTATTGCACCTTTTTGTTTTTTGTTTTTACTTTTTTCTGTACTGTTGCTTTTTAATTTCTGTATTTAAGGAAAGGTTTGGGGTTTTTTAGCATCAGTGTAGTAGTACTCTGGGCAGGATAGGGGTGACCTATAATCCACAGTGATAGCCAGTGTGTGTGTGCGTGTGTGTGCTGGGAACAAAACTTCTAAGACCTGTTGTTGTGAAAAGAGTTGTAGCAGACTTGAAGGAACATCCCTTGACACAAAGCGGGAAGTCTTTTGTGGGGGTGGGGCCGGGGGAAGAGGGAAGAGAGATGCCGGTACCTTTTCCATAAGTGCTAGGACTTCCATGTGGCATTGTCCAGCTGTTATACTGTCTAACAAAGTGCCGACATTCTGTACCAGCACATACCTGTCCATTCCAGCCCTCAGAGGGAGCAGTGCTTTATCACCTGGCAGAGGGGGGCAGATAGAGGAGTCTGTTTCTTCAGCGTTTTCATTGAAGGATACAACCATGTCTAATACATTTAACTCGTGGGTTTGGTGGGGAGAAGCAAAAACAGATGCAAGTCATGGGGGGGGAGGTTGGTGCACGTGTGTGTGTGTGTGTGTATGCCTGTGTGCTGGGGGTGGGAGGGAAGGGCTAGGGAATTACATGGCTGTTTTATTTAATTTGCCCTTTCTGTGTAAACCCAATGTCACAAGGAAGACTGACTGAGGGAAATGCTGCATATACACATGCCTGTAGATTTGTATGCAAAGCGTTATGTGGTAAAAAATATGAGTAGGTTCGTATTTGTTTAGTAAACTGGAGTGTGCAGCATACTCTGGCCCCTTTGGAATATGCTTTCCTATCATGTCTCCTCCTCCATCTATCCCACCATGCACAAAGAAACAAAACGCTCTCTTTCAGCTCCTGCTAGCTGGCTAGTGCCCCTCGTGTGCAGGCATCTGTACAGCTTTGTTTCTGCTCAAAGACCAAGCGCGCTCGGACACGCAGAGCAGGTTCCTAAAAGTCCTGTGCCAGCAGTACTTCCTAGTGAAGCACCTTTGGCCTGAGCAAGCCAGTATCTGTTCTGTCACATGATTTGCTATACATCCTGGTTCATTGCTGTATTCCACCCTCACTTCTCTCTCCCAACCTGCCCTAAGGTCCCTTTTCCTGCACTTTGGGCTAGTTGAGTTCATTGCGATACTACGGTGAAAGCCGGGTGCTAGAGCCCCTCTTGTTTACAAGACATAATGAGGGATTTGAAATATTTAAAAAGAAAAGCTAAATTGTTCTTCCATTGTAAGCTTAAAGGGAAAAAATTAAAACGTACAAAAAAAAAAAAAAAAAGACCAAAAAGTGCATATATATATTTTAGATGAAGACTAACTCTGGGAGCATTTAACAGTGTTTTTGTTTTTATTTTAACATTTTGTTTTCCTGCTTTAAATTTGCAAGCATTCTCAGGAATTCTAGGGTAGGAAGCCAGTTTTTTGAAGATGGTTTATTTAACCTTATCCTAGATAGATGGCTGTTTCTTGTTGATAAACTTTTACAAGTTCCTGAATCTTCAAAATGTTTGAAAGTTTTTACTTTAAAATAAAAATGCTTAAAAAAAAAATAAAAAGAAAAAAAGAAAAAAATCTCCAAATGTTACTGTCAAGCGAGGGATCAAGAATTTTAAAGACTTTCTAAATTAAGATACATTAAGAAAACTTCTCAATATCAGCAACAGGAATTCATTGCAATCTTAAACAATTTGTGGGAGAAGGGTTATCATTTATTGTGCTTTGTTACTCACGCAGACGTGTGCAGTTGCATGGAGAAGAGAAGTGTGTGAATGGAAATCTACTATTCCCTCTCGATTGAAACTAAACAAAAATATTCTTCCAAGCACCTTTTTAAAAGCAGAGTGAAAGTATAAACCTTATTAAAATGCAGTAGAGTTTAACTGAAAGAATCCTCGGTTAGGATGACTAGCAGGAAATACACGATGGTGCTTCTTTGAACCACTTCTGAGCAGTGCTAAAGAAAACCAGTGCTGACAGAATACTCAGTAATGAATTAGTTCTATTAACCTGCCTTTTTCAGTACAGAAAAAAAAGAATATGGAAAACTCCACAAAAATGTACATTGGAAATCAACTTTCCTGTTTTCAGCTACTTGGTCAGTTTAATTCCTCACTTGGAGATTTGCTGCTTGCTTTTCTTCATCCACCCCACCTCCCAGTCTTTCTGTTTCATTTTATATGAGGGAAATAGCTGTTAAACTCCTCTGTTCACCCTGTTGCTGCTGGCTGTCAGGGCTTACAGTCTTGAACTTCAGAGTTTGGTGTTGGGATGGCCAACTTCTGCCTCCCAGCTCTAAGGGTCAGGGGCTTACTCTGCCTGAAACGGCTCGGCTCAAACCACAAAAACCGCGCTAGTGCCTTGTTACATGCACCCACATGCCCTACAGTAGGGGAGGGGAGGGAAGATGAGGCAAAGTGAGGCAGTGTAGCCACTTCATGGAAATAGATGTACCTGTTCTTAAGGGAAGAAGAGCATGCCGTGTGAGCAAGTCGTGCAATGAGTTACTTAATAGTAGTTGAGATAAGTTGTTATTATTATTAAAAAAAGAAATCAGATGCCAAATTCTGTCTTTCTCATAGCAGTTGCTCAGTGTTTTCATGTTGTGCTGCGTGTGCATGTGAGTCTATTGAAAATAATGCATCAGTAGTAATAATAACGTGCTTTAAAAATCCTGTCATGGGCCAGTAGAAGGAGGGTTTACTTAGAAAGCTTAGGATTTTATTTTATTTTATTGTTTGTTTTAAAGAGAGAATTTGAGTGCTTTGCCAGAAGCTGTGTTTTGTCAAATCAGAAGTGTCTTAAAGAGAGGAAACCGTAGCATTTAGTCAAAAAAGCCGACACTTGACATTCACTTGGAAGTGGATTGTGACTGACTGCTGAAGGGTTGACAGTCTTAAGTTTCAGCAGTCTGCTGGGTCCAAACCTATTGTAGTACAACAGTCTGCTCCTCATTTCCTGAATGTGCATCCTGTAAGTGTTAGTGACTGTCTCCTTGGTGACAGTTTCCCTGCATTGTCAAAGTAACATGAATCTGTTTTCCAGCTACAGTTGAGAGATCTGTGTGGCTTAGTCATGGCACTCCCAACCATTAGAAGTGGTGTCTGAGAATTGTGCTAACCAGACACAACTGCTGGGGACAACCATTGCTTAATGTTGTAAAAATTCTGCTGCCATTTGAGCTCCTAACAGCAAAAAGTCAGCAGGAATTGATTATAGGGTTACTTCTGGGCTTTTACAAAACTGTTCCCGGGACAGAGTCTGTGGCAGCACGTTGTTGAAACATGTTGGCAAGGTATGGAGAAGAGGCTGGGGAAAGCACAGTTTGGAATAGACTAAAGGCATCTCTTTCCAGATAAAAATCCTGCCACTTTGCTCACCCTACCTTGCAGTGTCTTATCAAGCTGAGAGTTTTTAATCTGTTTGATAATTCTTTGCTCCATTTGAGGATTTCATCTTAGCAGTGACAACAGAGTCTAGCAAGCAAAACAGAGTGTGGTACAGCTCAGAAACCTGTTTAGACTTCTGACATTTTATTTGGAATACTTCCCATCTTTTCCCAGTGGTTTTATGTTTCTACCTGGACGCTTGCCTAGCAGTCTTGAGAGTGGGTTTTTTGTTGGTTAGGGGTTTTTTGCAATCACAGGGTGTCAGGTTTTTCTTATAAGTTTTTTCGTTTTTTTTTTTTAATTATGCTTCACATTAAGTGGCTTTTGTAATGAGTAAGAATATTAAACCAAGTATGTTTTTACCTCTGCAATATAAGCAGGTTGTTTTCAACAAACTGGCTGGGATAACCACCTCGAAGACTAAATAACAATTAAGCTTTTATATTAAGTTGGCCTCTTTTTTTCTTTTTTTTTAACCATGAAATTTCTAAGCATTTATTTCTTAGAACTTTTGCCCTATTTTTTCTTCCTAAAAATGCTGCCACATCTTCCGCTGCGTCCTTATAGTGCATCCAAATAGTACTGTAGGGTTTTTGGGGGACATTTTGGTTAGGTTGGTTTTTTTGCTTTATTCTTTATTATGTTTAACTCTTTAAGTTTCTGGTTTTGTTTGTGCATATTGTTTTTCTGTTGACTTTAAGAGGAGCACTGTTTGTGTATCTGAGGTACCCAAATTTGACCAAGCCTGGTCAAGGAAACCAGCTGGATCAGGGTCAACGTAGCAGATGAGGACTTGTTGTGTTTCCAGTTCGTGTTGCATTTATCACCTTCACTGTAAATCATGTGACCTTAGTATCCAGGTTCTCAAGTGGATTGAAATGCAGGTTTTGTGGAGGCTGGTTAACATCTCAGGGTAATAGTCCTGACTGAGTAGATGGTAGGGGTTTTTTTCTAAAGATGTAAGGTTCCCTTAACAGAAGCAGCTTTTGTAATTGTAAATATGCATGCATGCTTTGTGGGCAGGAAAGTAATACCAAGACAACTACGTCGAACTTAATTCCAAAAAAAAAACCCCAATAAATAAATGCTGTTGAAATGCAACTTTGGTCCTGAATCTGAAGCAACATACACAGAATCTGTTGGTTTGTCTAAATTGATTTTGCATGCAATATCATTTCAGTTCTGTAGTTTATTTGCCACTGTTTTGCAATTTTAGGAACTGATACTGTTAGATCATATCGGTCATTCCCACTGTGATCAAAATACAGATATCTAAAACCCAAACTCTCTTTCCCTTTACCTCCAGTACTAGGCTTCCGCCCGTGGCAGAAGGATGTTAACAGTAATGGGGAGAAATACGTGAAGCTTCCCAGTGTAGACAGAGCTAGTGCTCCCTGTTGTCCTGAATTCACATCCAAACCTAAACCACGAAGCAACAGTTGGGCTGTAGCAGACCTGTTGGTTGGAGTAAACGACAGGAGCCAAACTGGAGATTTTTAGCAGCCTTGCTAGTTCATCACAATGTCCTTCACAGTGTTTTGCATAAGTGTCCCACCACTGTAAATACCAGTGTTGCAGAATTTTACCAAAGTTCCCTTGCAGTAGATATTAGGAAACAGGTCCATTTTGTAGTGACTCACCAAGCAGAAGTTTGCCTACAGTAGACTTTAAGGGTCTGTCTACATTGCTGTTAAAATTGAGTCAGGGTCCTGTTTAAAATTATAGCGCTCTATTTTGTGGTGTTACGTGACTTTAAACTTTGTGATGTGGTAACTATAGCTTCTGATCCTTGTATGAAAAGTGATTTATGGTTTCATCTGTGCTACAAAAAACGCCGCAGCTCCTGGTGGGTTGGAGCCTACTTTTAAAACTTGTCAGGCCACGATAGATGCAGTTTTATCTGTAGCACGCAGCAGACAGCATCTGTTTGCATCCAGTTTGCCTGCGCGTTGCTTTTCATCGAGCTATGCAGGAAAGCTTTTCTCTAAAAGTCTCCCAGAGTCCTAGCAAGCTTCTAGCAAATCAAGTGCCCTCTGCAGAAGAGCCATTTTTGCCCTGTATGTGTGATAGTTGGGACTGGTGACATTCAGCAGTGTTAGGGTTCCTGTAAACTTTGTAGTGAGAAAGGGAGTTTTTTGACTTGCCTCTGACAGCCTTTCTGTAAAGTAATGCAGAGCACTCCAGGGAAAAAGAAAAAGAACAAAAAAAAGGGAAGAATGCATTGTGCCAGCCAGCGTTAAGTATTTTAGCAGCAAACATTCTTGACTGGTGGGCAGAGGGGATGAGACTGGAGAACTTTGCGTGAGTGCGCAATACAAGGAGGCCGTGTTCAGCAAGAAATGTTTCCTTGAGCACTAAATGCCTCTTCTTGGCTATTGGTGTGTATTGTTACAGTCACAGAACTAACTTCCTCATTTTTTAATGTTTGTTTTTATTAATTGAGACAAAGTGGAAGCTCCTCCTGTTTCAGATGAAACACAACCAACCATTCTTCATCATTTACTGTTGAGCAGGTTGCACAGCTTGTTAGAATAGCTATTTTAGTGACATGGTTATGATATTATGTGCTTTCTTTCCCCTCCCTCTCCCTGCCAGATATGGCTTACCCTTTCTATATAAGGCGCTGTGTGGGTTTTTTTGTTTTGTTTTGGGGACGTGTGGAGAAGAAGCAAAATGAAGTGAAAATGCAAGCCAAGGTAGAACAGCCTTACTTTAGGGGGTAGCCTTACAACAGAGCTTTATAGTGAGTGTGCTGTATTCCAAAATATGTAAGCCAAAAACAAACAAAAAAAAGCATTCATTTATGCAAAAAAAAAAAATTAAAAGAGGTGTTGGAAGACTTCTTTAATATGTACCTTCTAAAGGTGGAGTAAGGTCTCACCAAGTGATACATTATTGTGATACTTCTTGCTGGGTCAGTCGGAATGGGTTGGGGTGTAAGCGCTTAACGTTTCCTCCTATGTTTTTACAAGCAGTAAGTTCAATGTGGTATTTATGAATGTGCCTTTGTGAGTATAGTGACTGTCTAACTGAGGAGACCGCTTGGGCTGGAGAGCAGACAATGGTCAATTTATTCTTTCAAGAGGTCAGACATTGAGATTACAGCCCACTGGTCCCTTTCGACAAGCAGCATCATTGGCTGGTCTCTACACTGCACAATACGTATTCATATGTGGTAGAGATTGGGGTGGGGGGTGCGAAGGGATGTCATGTGATGCACAGAAGCTGTTGATAGTTTTAGGCTAGTCTGCTCTTGCAGGTTGAGTTTGTATATGTATTATGTGGCTTCTCTTTATGTTTGTGTGCATGAGTATGAGTGCGTGTGGCTTTGGTTTTTTGTAAGCACTGGAGAATTGAAACACAGCAATGTTTGAGACAAATTTATACATGTAGAGAAGATAATGTTTTGTAGCTTCTGTTAAATAGTGGGTGCAGGCACACTTTTACCCTCTCTGCCCATGTCCTGATAAGCAAAACAGGAATTTATTTTTTTTTTCAACCCTTCAACTTCCAGCACACTTAACGTTGCCATTTAAATGAACAGGGTATTACACAAGAAGAAAAAAAAATAAGAGTTTTTGAAATGGTGAGATAGAAGTGTTTAAAAGGAAAAAAATCTGAAGTAATTTTTTTGTTTCTTTGAAGCTGTTTGTAGCTAAACATGGGAATCTGCAGTGTCTCCTTCCATTTGTTTTTTTTTCCTAATAATTCACCTCTTCGTCCCACCCAAAACATGAGGTGTACAAGATCAAGAGCTGTTGTTGTAGCGCTTTGTAATTCCCACCCTGAAAAGAAACTCCAGTGGGATCCCTCAGCTCTATTCAGGAAGACAAAGAGAGGAGAGACTCTGCAGTTTTCTTTGCTTCGCTCTCATTCCTCTCTAATGGCCTTGAAATGTATTATTATGCAAATGTGAATTTTGATACTGAACTTAAGAAGAGGTTGTTTGTTCTTTTTCAAAAAAAAAAAAGGTCCCATATGTGGTCAGCATTGCTTCTTTATTTTGTAAGTGAATTGTAAACTATGCATTCTGCAAAGGGGGTGTAGGGGACAAAGATACTTTGCTAAACTGTTAGGAGTTTCTGTGTCCATGGCATATCCATTATAGTTTGGGGAAGTGGGGAAGTGGTAACTTTGAATTAAGAAGGAACTGATAAGAACCTTTGTTTTGTCAGAAGCTGGCCAATAGATAACTGGGCAGAGATTTGAATAACTAATGTTGGCTGCAAAACAAAAATCAGCTCTCAGCCTTGCAAAGGGCTATTTTTCAGCCACACAGTGTTAAGCCAGGGCCAAAAGGATGAATGGGACACCAGGTCTATCTGGGGAGTATCTACCACCTCCTGTGCTCTGGCCCTTGTTAAGCTCAGGAAACTCACTGCCACAGGCACTGGTTTTTTTTGGATTTATTACTCGTTTTCCATTTCAGCAGTCCTTGTGCTCTTCCAGGAGAATTGGAACGTGGCTTGGCCTTGATATCTGTACTTCCTTGTCCCTAAAAATTTCTTTGCTGCTGTTTCTGGCACAGTTCATCCAGTGACCGTGCAGCTGTGGGCAAGATGGTGGAGATGGTACTTACCTTCTAGTGCTGATCAAAGCCCAACTATGAGGACTGTGTTTTTTTTCAACATCAGCAGCTACCGGTGTTTTGTTGTCTGGTGTTGCTGCCAGTGACTTAGCACTAATGTTGACAGTGTGTGAAATTTTAGGGAAGGTAGACTGATCTGTAGACCAGGTCCTCTCTGTTTAAAAGAAACTATCTAATTTTTCTATAAGGTGATATCGTAATGGTCATTAAAAAGGATTTACTTCCCCACATCTCCAAAATGCAATCATTGTGAATTATGTGCATTCCTTGAAGCTTGCTGAGCTTCCAGGAAGAGTCTCCTCAGAAAAATGTGGATCTCACTGCTCTCTCTGTCATTATAATAGGGACCTTTTGGCTTGACTTTTTTCTTTGTCCATGGTGAACCATGGTATCTGCATTATCCTTGGCATTATCTTAGGTGTAATATCATAAACTGAGAGATGATCCTGCCTGTATTCAGTGTTTTCATGCAGCAGTTTTATTTTTGTTGACATTCACAGTACTGTAATAAGTAATAGACTTGATGATCACTCTCGCATCTGTGCCTGCCTTGCAGATGTGATCTTACCAGGGTTCCACTCTGTCAGAATGCCTTTTAAAAAAAAAAAAAAAACCAACAAAAAAACCAGAAAGGAAAAAAAAAAGAAAAATCTGAAGCTTAAACTCATTCACAAAAATACCTCGTGGTACATTTCCCCTTCTGATGTAACTTTTTAAATCTTAGCTCTTCTTCTACACTTGATGGGCTTTTATTTCCATCTGTTATCTCCTTTGTAAAAAGATATTTGAACTAGTGGTTTTGAGCACAGGTCCGGAAGCCTGAAACTCCTGAATTTTGACATTGGCCATTACTCTTCTCTTGCCTTGGGCAAGTCATTTAACTACTTTGCCTTTGTTTTTTCACCTGTAAAGCGGGGTTGTTAATAATACTTACCTACCTCACAGGGGTTTTGTGAGGATCAACTAGTAATGTTTGTCAAGTGCTTTAAAGAAAAAAGCATGATAGAAGTATTATGAGGTTTTCACAGCAAGATCGCTAGTTCTTTTTACATTGTTGCTTGTGTGGAGGGAGATAACCCTTTTTTTTTAAATTACTGAAGCCATCAGACACTCAGATCCTAAATGATAGAACTTGATAGAGATTCAGTTACTCATACTCCTCAGTCTTTATGCCTGTTTCCTTCTTCTCTTCTTTAGATAGTTATGCCAGTTGCTACAGGTCACGTGTCTCCAGTACTTTTAGATAAGCTTCAGAATTGAAGTATTTTGAGCTTGCTGCTTCTTTCACGAGACCACCAAATCATAGTAAGTTTGTGTACTTCTCCCTGCCATTAAATGGCGGTTTTGGTAATGTCATCTTTCAAGCAGACACATCTTTTACTGCCATCAGGAAGGGGAGGTGGTGGTGTGTAGTTCCAGAGCGGGGACTGTAAGATGAAGAACCTGGCCAGTTTATGCTGCTGCTCCAGGGATAAAGGGCAGAGTAGCTTCCTATGTCCTTCCCTGAGTTAATTTCAGTGTGTTACCAGTCACACTTCAAATGCAGTGTCTCTTCTTGTCCACAATATACAGAAGCCATCACCTGCCAATACAACGTAGGAACAGAGAGAATGATAGTAGATGCTGCTTGTGTATATGCCTTACAGCTCTCCCAGAATGTGTCTGGGAGGGTGGTGGGGGAAGAGGTCTTCAATGGGTAAATCCCACAGCTGTCAGGGAACCTCTGCTACTTTCTCCCCTCTCAATCACATGGTCGCTGTTTCTTCTTTCTTGGATGTGCGTCTCAGGGATGTGCATATGAGCCCATGCCTCTTGGAATTTGGCGTTTGAAATATCAAGAATATGGTTTCTGTACCTGAAACCTTTCTGACTGACACTCCCTGGTCCTCTCTGTCCTGCATTGCTCCCTGTGGCCTTAGGAACATCTCTCCACTGTTGCCCTATGCCACCCTCTCCATCTCTGCCAGTAATCAAGGTGAAGTGTATACAGTGGTTCTGCAGAGAAAGAAGCTGAAGTGATGCATGTGCGCCTGTGGGATTTACACACACGGGTATCTTGGTTTTCTGCTGCATCTGCTCTAAAGCCTGCAGAACATCTAATGCACAGTGCTTTTTCTTTCTCGTCTAGAAAGCAGAACGAACAGCAGTATAACTGATGATGGTAATTCTGTAATGTTTACTTTGAACTAAATGCTAAGTATTTTCCTCAAAGAACCAAAAAAAACCCCCACCTTCTAACAAAAGTAACCAAATGTAATCTTCCTGGGTGAGGAAGAGGAAAGGGGAGGAGGAAAAGCAGTGACAGGGGAGCGTTCTGATCTATTTTCATCTCCGTTGCTCGGCTGGAGGTGTGAAATGCTGCTTTGAGTTCCACAAACATAAGGGATTATGTTTACAAAGGTAAATGCCTTCTACCTGTTCAGGAAACTGGCTACTGGTGGGCATCAGGAGTTTGGCAAGTTTCTCTTCATTGCGAACAAGTAATGGGAGAAGGGTGTGTCTGGAAGAGGAATGGAGAAAGAGATTCATTTCATCTAGTCTTCTTGGTAAAATAATGCCACCTTCTTCTCTCCTTATGGAATGGAGGGATGAGATGGCTGAATAGAAAATCAATGATGTCCAATATGGCTGGATTAGAAAAGGCAGCTTTTCTACTTTGCACATAAATAGGTAACAGGAAGGTACAGCTAAAGTCCTCTTGCCTGAAACACTGTCCCTCAGAAGCAGACATTGTAATAATAAAAATAGTGGCTGTGTGTATATTGATGCTATTTGCAAGTTACCTGTAAGTGTTTATTTTTTTTCTTATACTTGAAATGGCTTCCTTTACTAAACTCTTACCATAGTTCTGGTTTCTCTCCTCCTTCTACAGTGTGCAGTAAAGAAAATTACAGGACAAATGGGGAGAATGTAGAGGAGATGACACAATGTCTAGCATATCCAGGTTTCATCTTAATTTTCATCCCATATTCTCAGAAATGTTTGAACTTCCTAAGGGTTTTCCATGGACACAGAAACTCAGCACTTTAGAAGGTGCTCTTGTAAGGCTGGCTGCCCCGTTTTCCTCCTTTTCTATATTTTTATTTTACTTTTAGTATAGTGGTACTTAAGATCACTGGTTCACTTAAAAAGAAAAAAAAAACCAATAAAATGTTTAAACTCTACTAATGTACAAATAAGCTGAAATGTTGCATTTTATGTGTATTTTTGCCATAGCAGGTACTGTATTTCTCATGCTGGATTTAGAAAAAAAAAAAAAAAAGGAAAAAAAAAGAAAAAAAACAAACAAAAGGGTGATGTTTTATTGGAGTGTGACAAGTTAAGAGTAATAAGGAATTAAGTCGTCGTCATTTCATTGAAACTGAGAGATGGTGTAATACTTATATAAGTTTTCTGAAGGTTTTGTTGTTTTGTTTTTTTTTTTTTTTTTTTTGGCTTTTAAACAGCTTTTTTTCGTTTTTATTTTTTCTTTTTTTGAAAGATATGATTGTATTATGTGCAACTCAGTTGCTTACATTATAACTACAAACTATTTTTGGGTTCCTGGAAAAAAAAAAAAAAAAAGACTAATAAATGTGTTTGGCTGCTAAGCATTTAAAGCTCGTGTTTCCTGCACGTTTTTGTGTCCCGCGGCCGTGTCGGGGCCCCTCAGGCCGCGTTGGCCTCCGAGCGCGGGGGGCGCCGGCCCGACCGTGGGCTCGGGGGCGGGGCCCGCTGAGGGCGGCGGGGCGGGGCCTCTGCCCGCCCTTACCCCGCGGCGCCGCGCGCTGCCCGCCACTGCCCTGCGCCGCTGTTGCTGCCGCTGCCATGGCGGCCCCCGGCCAGGAGGAGGACGCGATGGCGCGGTACCGCTCCCCGCTGGTGTCGCGGTACGCCAGCGCCGAGATGGCCTTCAACTTCAGCGAGAGGAAGAAGTTCGGCACCTGGCGCCGCCTCTGGCTCTACCTCGCCCAGGCTGAGAAGGTAACGGCGGGACGGGCGCTGAGGGCAGAGCGGCCCGGGGTGGGGGGAGCGTGGTGCCGGGGCGTCTTCACGTCCCGATTCCCTTAAGGGCTCTGGCAAAGGAGCGCCCGGGAACTGGCGGGAGTCGGCCGTACCTTCGCGGAGCTACCCGCGGGGAACCGACCAGAGCAACTTTCCAGGCGCTCCTTGGCGTATTCCAGGGAGGAAGGGGGCGCGGGGGATGGAGGGGTGTGCGAGTTCAGGGTTACCCAGCCCTCTGTACACAATCCTCCGCGTACCTGTCGCCCCTCAGCAAATCACTTCTTCTCGCCTCGTACCCTCCCCTTGCACTTTTGCCTGCACTATAAAATTGGTTTTGTAAAAGCTTTGCTAAGCAATCTTTGGTGAGGCTTTGCCTTTGAGCAAACATCGGTGTCCTTCTCAAGCGCTCGGCTGTTTGCTTTCCAGGAGGTGTGACGGATGAGGTGCACTGTCCCGTTCAATCCGATGGCTGTCAGTCCGAGCCAACCGGACCACCCCCTGCATCTGCAGTTGTTTTTAGATAACCCTTTTTTCCGAGATAAGTTTACTTTTGGCCAAAGTGAGCAGAAGTAGTTGTGATGTTTCTGGTAGGCAATACCACAAAAGATTGGCTATTGTGTATTATTAGTTCAACTATTAGGAAGCAGCAACTGAGAGCATGTCCATTTGATTGCAAGCTGTTGTGTTAGTAGAGTATATGAAGTTGACTTTCTTAACGTATAGTTTAAGCTAAACCTTCTGACTTGGACTGTGGTCCTAATTAGGGATACATGTACAGTCATTATTACATCTTAGTTGAGACACAGTCAGTTTTAAGATGCAGTAATTTGATTCCTTGTGACTCTTACCAGGTTTTTGACAGTGAAAAAGCTGTCATGTGTTCCAAAAAAAAAAAAAAAAAACCCTCAAAAAAGTCACAAAACCGACCCACTTTCTGACAGAATGGCTTTACCTTTCAGACTCAACAGGTGCCCGTTTACTTTGTACAGGGTCCAGTTTCTGTTTTCAAAGCCCTGGGATTGTTAGGAAGAAATCCAAGCACTAGGTCTGTCTGTTACTGTGAGTACAAGGGTAGAGAAGCACTATGCTGGAGAATGAACAAGCAATGCACAGTGTTACCTTGTTCCTTCTCCATGAAGGATCGTGTCACTACAGCAGCTTTGTCAATAATATGCTGGACCAAATGTGATGTTTCAGAAGCGGAAGATGTACTTACACAGCTGTGCTAAACAGGAGTCACCTTCTGAAGTACCACATGCCTGGTTTTGTCACAGTTTAGATGCTGGAGTGAGAAAGCTGCAAATCTTATCTAGCACAGGAAGTGCCAATACCATGAATGCATGCTTGAGGAGCTTTGCATGTTGGAAACATGACAGTTTAAACGTAGTCATATCAATTCCAGCAGATGATCATCACTTTTTCTTCTGTTCAAGAACAGGATACGTGAGTTGCCCAATAGGAGAAAGCAATCTGCTTGAAAGAACCAGTTTGATATTTCTAGGTTTCCACTCCCAAGCCCTGAATTCGGGGCTACCCCATCTCTTGACCCTTGCTATGCTTCCCGTTGCTGCCCCCGAGTTTTGTTCCCAGAAAGTAGAGACAGGTCTTAAAACTTCCTGAGCTCTCTTTTCATAGTGGGAAGAGGGAGACTACTATTTTTATCTGTCTTCTCATTCCAGAGCAGTTTGTAATCTAATGTCAGCTTTGGACTAAAGGAGGAAGAGTCAGCTACTTCTACCACCTGTTACCTCTGTCAGTGATCAGTTAGTTACAAGCAGTTTCTCTAGGTTCCTTATAGAAGATGCGTAGTATTTCTATGAAAAAGAATACCAATTCCAATACCAGGTAATAAATGAACTGTGGCAATTTACTGCAGCACATATCCTCACTTCCAGGATATTCATATGTTGCTTCTTCAGTCATTCTTACTGAAGATACATAGTGTATCTTTTCAGATACATTAAAAACCAAACAGTAACAGATAAACTGTGGCCAATGGCAATACTTACTTTTGTCTTCTGATAAATCAGATCTAGGAAGATCTAATCATAGGTTTTCTGAAAGTTGCAGAGAGTAGTAATAGAGAAGACATGCAACTTAGTGGTAAAATTTTAGGTAAAGTACAGGGCCAGGCTGATAGCTTCAATATTCACTCTACTTAATAGGTGAAATTTTCAAGTGGTCCACTTGGAATATGTGAGATAAGAATGGAAGAATTATTTCAGTAGAAGCTGAATTTGGCAGAGTCTACATAGTGTTTTGTTCCTTTCAGCAGGCAATAGCAGGAGTTTCAAAGAGCAGGCTTAGCAAAGTGTGCGATTAGTAAGAAAAGCTTATTTTTTCCCAACTGACAGTATTTAAAGTTTGGGTTAAGAGCTGAATTTGTACCCATCCCAAAACTCTAGTTTAATTTTTTTGCATAAATTCCTTTGTATTATGATTCTTCTGTTAACACTTTTTATCTTGAATTCTTGACTTAATTGTATTTGAAAGTTAAGTACAAATTTCCTGGAGCTCTTCCTTCTTGTAGAAGTAGCTTTGACATCCTGCAGCATCAAACTGATTTACAATATGTTTTGCACATGTGAAATAGAAATGTTTTCTCTCTTCCTATAGTAACCCTCCATCTATTTTTTCTGTCCAATTCAATTTTCAATATTTTTCTGTTCTTTATATGATGAGCAACCCAGTGTTCTCATTCTGTGTGCAGGAGCTGTGCCATGTCATCCACCTGCTCTGCCCCATCCTTTAGGAACAGTGATGAACAGCCGTAGCTGTTAGAGTGGCACATCAAAATATTGGGACAGTCTCGAGGGAATGACACCCTAAAAGCACAGTCCAGAGAGCTCATCACTGACCTATGGTGCTTTGGGAAAACCTTGTGTTCTCTCCTTCGTGTAGTTTTCCTACTTGGTTTTCTTAGGTACATGGGTTTGAAGGACGTTCGATTGCTTGCTTTCTGAGGTACTGCCAATGTCAGCAAAAGCTCATAGGGAAGAGGTCTCACACATTTGTGGACAGATGAAAACATCGTTTGTCTTGGCACTACCCTACCTTGCATGTGTTCTGCGTCAAGTCATCCCTTTTTGGGGGGTTATTTCCTTGCTGTCTATATGACTCTGTACTATGGTCAGCTTTTCCCAAAGGATCACAGATGTCTGAGCAAGGCATGAGATTTTAATCTTGGCACAAGAGTGTATTCCCTGCTGAGCTGCCTGTGCTTTTAGGCAGTTACAGTCTGTATCAGTGCACCTCAAAGGCAGCAGTCTGGGGCCCGGTGCTTTTCCTCATTTAGCTGGACACTCACAGTCATGTATATGCTTGGAACAGAATAAATTTGGGTACTAATTATCTGACGAGGATCTTGACATGTCTGCTTCACCTGCTGTCTTCTTCAGTTCCAGGTTCCATGTCTGCAAAACATTTTTTCAATCAGTTTGATTCTGAACAGAACCAGTTTTTGAAATACTTTGAATCCTGGAAACCTCCTGGTTGGTGATTTCTCATTATTGATGCACAGGACAATACAATTTTAATTTGGAAAAGGCAGTAATGCCAAGTTCATTGTGAGACTTCTAATTTCTCAGCATCAGGAAAAGACCTATTTCTCATCTTAGTTTGTGCAAGAATTATACCGGTGTATAATCTTGTGGTTGGATATCTTTGCTTTTAAGTCAGCTTGCTGAAAAGCTCTAGCAATTAGTCTCAAACATGAACTAGGAGCATTCATCTCCTTCTTCCAGATCAAGTAATTGATTTCGCAAGGTTTCATATTCTGTCAGAGATGAGGTACTTCAGGACTTTTGAAAAGGTACAAATATATAAAACATATATACCTTTCCATGTGTTCTAAGCCCCCTGTTTACAGTTGTGTAGGTCTAGTTGTGGTCCGGAGTGTTTCTCCTGACACAAGCTATTTAGTCACATGGTAGCTGGATCTTTCTTTACCCAAAAGGTAAACTTCATTAAAAGAAGTTTAAACTATACTATTTTTATATCACTTTTCCCCATGCGTTTTAGTTTTTGTAGTTTTCACAGGAATGTTACATGATTGAGGAAAGTATGAAGCCCAAGAGGAACATCTAAGAATGAACACTGTCCTATCCTATTGGAAAAGGCTGGAGAGCCCTAGAATGAAAGCATTTGCTGTTACAGCTCAATTATACCAAATTGTCACGCTTCTGGGAGATGTCACATGGGAGTAAACTATTTAAACAGCTTCTGTCTCAGTTTGTTGGTAAGGAGAAAAAGCAATAGAAGTTCTTTTCCCCTTGCAGTCACTTGGGCTTCCTATCACAGATGAGCAGATACGGGAGATGGAAGCAAATCTGGACAACATTGACTTCAAGATGGCAGCAGAGGAAGAGAAGAAGCTGCGTCACGATGTGATGGCCCATGTGCACACCTTTGCCCACTGCTGTCCGAAAGCTGCAGCCATCATTCACCTTGGAGCAACTTCCTGCTATGTAGGGGATAACACGGTAATATAATATTTCCAGTTTCCTGCCTGCAGAGCTGGGCAAAACAAAGCTACAGTTGTTTATTTTAGAGCTCTTTATAAACTTTTCTTTATAAAATATTAAATGGATTTTTCGGACATTATTGTTAATTTTACTGTTGAAGTTAATTCAGTTCCCTAACCTGGCTACCCCAGGAAGGCAAGCTCCACTTGCCTTCTTTCTTCTGATGTGATGCAAGATCTATCTGGAAACTGTTCCCTCACCTCTGCTCGCGTGTTAAATACTCAAGGAGATAAGAGGGGAGTTGTAAGCACACGAAGAAACATGTGAACTGTGTGATTTATCAGTTACAACACTGGGGCAAGAGGTCACTGACTTACAAAACAAGGTCCATGAGCTTTCAATTTGTTCTTGGAACCCCTGCGTAATTCAGGGGAAAACAAAGAGAATGGATCAGTGTTAAGTGAAAAAGGAAGTACTACTATTCTATAAAAGTGTAAAATATTTGTGAAAAACCTCATCTAAAACAGAGTGCAAACGGAAGCCTCATTTCTCAGTATATGTTTCTGTTCCACTGTTGAAGCCATTGCAACTTCACAGCTGCTTTTGTCGCATGAGAAGCTGCTGTGTGATTATTTTTTCTCTACTTCTTTGCAAACCTGTTCAGCTTTTGGGTAATATCACCTTCCTTGTGACACTTGTGCCCAGCTGTACCTCAGTCACAAAAGAAGGAGTAAAGATGACTGGTGCCTCATCAGTCCACTTACCCTCCTGCTGTCTTTAGCCTACACTGCCTGTGTTTTTCACTGGGGACGGTATGATTTAGTCTGTCATTCCATGGGCAGTCCCAAGAACCTCAAAATAATCATTCATAGGCACTTGGTGGAAAAGGCCTTCCACCACTCATTATGACTTTCCATGGACAGTATAAAAGGAGCAATGGTGGATCCAGCGTTTTTGTCATAAGCAAGTTCAGTGCAAGTTCTATTACAAGACGGAGAGTAAAGCTTTAAGAAAGTTTTAAGAGGAGACTTTTGAGTCTACGAAGCAAGATCTGTGTCCTCTCTGAGAGAAACTGTTACATCTGGTCCTTTAGACATGACCCAAAGTTCTTTTCTTTGCTTCTTTCAGGATCTGATTGTCCTCCGCGATGGGTTTAACCTGCTGCTACCCAAGGTGAGAAGGCGGTTCTGCAGTGTCTCAGAACTGGGGAGCACTCATGTCCTGTGCATAGCCTGTGTTTAACTTGGATTTTCCTAAACCTTTGTGGGAAGCTAGGAGGAGTTGTCTGTCTGGGTTGTTCTCAGAAAAGTGAACAGTTCCCTTCCTTTCCTTTCTCAGGTCTTTCCCCAGAGCTTTTCTGCTCACAGTGGGAATTACAAGCCTCTCCTTGTTTATCTGTGCCACAGGTACTAGTTTCAGAAAGCACTTGTATTGCTTTCAGGATTATCTTAGTCTTAGCTGTATTCTTAGGAGTGTGTCAGCATTCAAGAAACTATATAATAAAATTTTGTGAGGTCAAATATGGCAGGAGTGTAGTGCAGTGGTGTCTATCTGACCTGAATGAGTTGGCATCCAATTTGCCCTGGACTGTATGTGTGTCGATTATACCCAAACCAACTTTATTTCTGACCAATTCCAGGAGTAAAGAAAATACCAAGGATGAACTAACTGCAGGATTAGGTTGGGCATGAAGATTAGACTAGTTTGAGCTCAAGTCCAATGACTTGTGTTAGCTCTTGCTTGAGTTTCGTAGCAAGCAGAAATTGTATGTATGCCCTGAAGAACTGAAACACACCATATTCTACATTCTACATCAGTTGGAGAGGGCTGCCCTGTTGCCCCTCAAAGTCCCTCCCTGCACAGTTGTTTCCCTCCCCTTTTTTCATAATGTTGTGCTTAAGCATGCTAACTTCTGCTGTGTTGTTTGGGGTTTTTTTCTGTCTCATTCCACCTCTTTTCTATCCTTCCTGCTTCCACCAGCTTGCAAGGGTGATCAGCCGGCTGGCCGACTTTGCTGAGAAGTATGCTGACATGCCTGCTTTGGGCTTCACTCACTACCAGTAAGTAGCCATCAGTCTTTGCTTTCTTTTTGTTCTCTGTGCTTTGATTAAATTGACCTGCTACTGCTCTTTTGTCATCCTTTTTCCCATTTCTGACCAGTGGCAGTTGGTGGTTCAGAAAAGGCGTATGTGCCTGAATCCAGGCTTGTCTCAGGAAATTGGACTGCTGCTTTGACTTGCTGTCAGCAGTTGCTTCAACACAGCTTTGTAAAGGATGACTTTCAGGCAAACACAGATGTGCATACTCTGGGCTGTTTCGAGAAACTGTAACACGGGATTGCACTAAGCCTGTCTTCCAGTCACATTTTCTTTGTTTTTCTCTAAGTTATTTTCTGCTGCAGCCTAGAAAGTTTTGCTAATGGCTACTTGTTACTACAGATACTGAGTCAAAGGACAATGAGATCTGGGTGGTTCTCTTCTTGGGGTAGTTTAATCTCCTGCTTCATGAAGACTGTTTTCAGAAGCATTAAACTACACCATGAGGTAAGCCTGGATCTTCTACCCCAGTGATACAGGAACAGAAGAGGCAGGGAAATTGCGCACAGGTCGTGTCAGGCTCTGTGTCTGGCACATTTCTCCCAAAGGAGAGTGAAAGGTCAGGTCTCTGATTAATTGTCTTGCTGTACATGCAGTGTCAGTTCCATCAGCTCTAGTCCTAGGGCCCTCTTCTTCTACAGCTTTTTGGAGGAGTATCTGTGTTGGTTTTATTTTGGCTTTTGGAAAGAGGACAGAGGAGTATTCAAGAAGTGTATACAAGGTGAAATCATAATTGATGCCTCAGCCTTTTCTGTGTCGTTTGTTAGCAGAGCCTTCGCTCTATTTACAATTAGGTCCATGTTTTCCCTAGCCTTCCTTTTTCCTGCTTCTGTACTTACAGAGGCCTGTCTTGTTGCCTTTCACATCCCACACTAAATTCATCCAGGTGGGTTTTGGTTTTCCTTGCCCCATCCCTGCAGTGTGGAATAGTGTCTTTGTATTCCTCCTGGATTGCCTGTCCCTGCTTCCAGATCTTACAAGCTTCCTTTTTATGTCTGAACTTAATCAGGAGCACCTTTTTCATGTGTGTATGGTTTTTTGAAGTAGTATAGAGGTTTTCTTTGGAGTTTGTGGATAATTTGAAATATTTCTATTTCTGGGTTCTGCGTAACACCCCTGTTTTTGCCTCAAAGCATTTTCAGGTGGACTGAAGTGTAGCTGAAGCTTGCAGTTACTTATTCCAAGGTAGAGGTCTTACAAGAAGTGTTGGCTGACAGCACTGTTGAAGTGTGTTTGCCCAGACACTGAGGAACACATTTTTATAAATAAGAAGGAATGGTTCCTGAGAGGAATCATTTAAAATCACAAAGTGATTGCAGATGTTTCTGTGCTGAGAAGTTCACACCAGTGCTGTAAGTCAGCCAGGGTGCTCCCCGTGCCTTAGGTGAGCGGAATTGGGGTGGGGGACTGATGCGCCCCTAGTCTGTCCCAGCCCCTGTGGGCCGGCAGGGGGCGCCCGCCTGGCACATGGACATGAAATTGCTGTTTTCTGGTAATTCTATCTAATTCCTGAAAGGAATGATTGCATCTTCAGTACCATTTACTGCTGACACTGGTCCATCCTTCTGCCTAAGACAAAACCTGTTAATTTCTGCTCAAATGAGTCGAGATGAATCTGTAGGGAGGTCCTAATGTCAGACTCAGCAGTGAAGTGTGATGCTTGTGCAAATCCTCAATGAGTCATGTTGTTTTCTTGATTGTTTTCAGACCTGCCCAGCTCACCACTGTGGGAAAACGCTGCTGCTTGTGGATTCAGGACTTGTGCATGGACCTGCAGAGCCTGGAGCGGGCTCGGGATGACCTGCGCTTCCGGGGTGTGAAAGGCACCACGGGCACTCAAGCCAGCTTCTTGCAGCTCTTTGAGGGAGACCATAGTAAAGTACGTCAGACAGCCCAGGGTGCAGACTTAGTCTTAGCTATTTTCTGTTCTGGAATGCTGTTCTCTTTGAGGGAACATTGAGATTCTGGCATTAAATTTACAAGGGCACCGTGATCCTTCTGGGGCTCACTGACAAGGCTCTGTGTGAAAGTGAGCAGCATTTGGGAAGGGATGTTTCACAGAAAGTAAAAGATTTTTTTGACAGTAAACTGAGAAAAGCAAAGGATCGTTTTTGCTCTTGCTGACCTTACCTGAGTTGTATTTTGAACTCTTATTTTTCGCTTCATCCCAAGGTTGAAGAACTGGACAGATTAGTGACTGCAAAGGCAGGATTTAAGCGGTATGTAACAAGTATTCTTAGCAGTGTGTGACTCCTGCTGGTGGTGTTGGCCCAGATTCCCCTGGTTGCCAAACCGACATCTGTGCTGCTGTTCACTTATTCCCCCTTGCTATCTTCCATTCTCAGTTGCATTTTCCCACATGAAGCTTCACCTCCTAAATAGGCCACTTCTACTTGTCTCCCTGTCAAAGCACAGCTGTCCATT
Source organism: Corvus cornix cornix (assembly GCF_000738735.6). Taxonomy (NCBI): domain Eukaryota; kingdom Metazoa; phylum Chordata; class Aves; order Passeriformes; family Corvidae; genus Corvus; species Corvus cornix. The sequence goes on along the minus strand of NC_047057.1, from coordinate 49,458,487 downwards.
TTTCCTCTGTTTACCTCTCTCCCATCTCATGCTGCCCTAAGAAATTGACAGCCTGAATCCAAAGTCGTTTTCATCAGGGCAGAATGACAGCCCTCCACTTCAAGAGCCATGTCATTCCTTGCTCAAAGTCTTGCAGTATTGTTGTGTCTGGCTGGAACACTCAGCTTGTGTGCTTGTTTCTAGGGCTTACATGGTCACAGGGCAGACTTACAGTCGCAAGGTGGACATTGGAGTCCTGGCTGTGCTGGCCAGTCTGGGGGCTTCTATACACAAGGTGAGCACCCTACTTGCATACATTGAGAAGAGGGAGAAAGATTTCAGATCTTGAAGGAGCATGCTCATGGTGCAGAATGCTCTTCTCAAGAAATACTGGTGTTCCTTGTTCAGCTGTCTTCTTTGTGATTGTGTAAATTCACCGCTGGGTACACACCTGGTACTCAAATCTCAAAGATCTTAAGACCAGTGACAAATAAAGCAAGTTAACTGAGCAGATTCCAAGATGGGTTAACAACTCCCACACCAGATATTAGTCTAATCTATGCTAAATTGATCCCATTAGAGTACATGTCTTCCCTAGTGGTGTGTGAGTTTTTAAATTTCCCCATTTGGTCCTAGTTAATTGCCTTTCTGATAATGGTGTTATCCTCTCTGTCCTTGTGGATTCTTTTCATTGATTTATTTCTGTTCCCTCCCTCTTCCTCCTCCTGGGCTGAAGTAATCTGTGGTATTTTCTTCTGTTTTGGTTTTTTCCCAGTTCAGTGAGCACACATTATATGTGTTTGCAAGTCACCGAGTAATTTTGTTATGCATTTTCAGTGTTCTCTTCTGATCTGTATTCCATTCCCTGCAAACATTTGCCCTTGTTGGAGTCCTGTTCTCATCTAATGCTGTTTTCTTTGTTTTCTTGACAAACATTTTTAGGCCAGGAAGTAGGATTGCAGTGCCAATTTTTTTGTCAAATTTTTCACTGCTCCCAGTGTACTTCTTGCACATAGATGCAAAGATTCTCCAAGAGCACTGAGAGTAAGATATATTGGTGTGTGTCAGTTTGGTTCTGTTTTGTTAATTTCTTATGCTTTCTTTCTAGATTTGCACTGACATTCGTCTTTTGGCCAACCTGAAGGAGATAGAGGAGCCTTTTGAGAAAGACCAGATTGGTAAGGGATGAGAGAGATTTCCTGGACTGGTGTATATGTCTTTTCATTTATGTGGTGTGGCCTTTGAAACAAACTTAGAAATGTCACTGACAGAAGTTGCTTTAAATCAACTGGAGTTGACATTGTTAGTATTTTGGGTCCTTTTAAAGCAAAAAGAAAGGGGGGCAGAAGAAAAGGAAAAAGAAGAAAACACCTTACCTAAAGGTTTCTGGATATTAAGTAATTAAAATCAGAGTTGTATTTGTGCACTTTCCGTGTTTGGGGGGAGAGAAGAAGTACTCATGTATGTCCCATTGCCTAGAGAGGAAGACTTGGGTCTGAGGAGTGCGTAACATTTTCCTGTCCTCATGAAGCTGACTGGAAAGTAGGTTTTCAGCTCAACTCAGCATTTTTATCTTTATAAGCAGACAAATTAGGAACAATGGAGCTAGGGTGGACCCTTTCACCCTTGCCAGAAGAATACCGATGATGTGATTCTGACATTGCTAGAGAGGGGAAAGGAAATGTAGTGTTTTGGCTCTTGGCTGAAAGTTCAGATCCCCTAAATAGTTGTATAAAATTGAATCAGCAAATTAAGCCTTAGTCCTGTCTAGTACTTGTACCATTCTACATTCTGTGGATGATTTTAATATCCATTCACTAGAGCAACAGGCAGCAGTCTAACCATCTGACTTTGAAGGACAGTGTTATTGAACAGATGGAGGCTCAAACACTGCTAAGATTACCATGGGTAGCCTTAGAGAGATGGTGCTAAATACTACATTAAAAAGTAAGACTATTTGTCCTTTTTATGTGGTAGTACTTCCATTTTGCAGAATTGCAAAAATGTATTCTCACTCTTTCTGTGCCCACATTTCAATGTTTCTGGTCTGAAGGGGAAAGTGGTAGTGTCATTTTCGTTATTACATATTGCCCTTAGAAAATTGTTGTGTTTTGAAGCTTTAGTCAAAACTGTGATTCCTGACACATTTTTCTTTCCTGGGGGAGGACCTTCATCTCTTCTTGCCGAATGCACTCCTGCTGTTGCCCTGTTTGCATCCTTTTTCCTCCTTTGACAGGTTCGAGTGCTATGCCGTACAAGAGGAACCCAATGCGTTCAGAGCGCTGCTGCAGCCTCGCTCGGCACCTGATGACGCTGGTGATGGATCCCCTCCAAACAGCCGCCGTGCAGTGGTTTGAGCGAACGCTGGATGACAGTGCCAACAGGTCTGTTCAGATTGTGCAGTGCAGCAATTGCAGATGGCCCTGTGCAGAAAGGTCCTGTGCTCTCTTTAGAAAATACTGCCTTTAAACTAAACCCACAAGATACCACCTTGACAAAAAGCGGTCTCAGTAGAACCTAGAGACTACAAACTGGTTTCCTCTGTAACAAGAGATAAAAACTTTTAAGTTTTTTTTTAATGTCAAGATCTTCTGCTAAGTAAACCAGCAGTGAAAGGGAGGGATACAGAAGCCAGGGTAATAAATTGCTTTCACAGTCTTCCTGTTTCAACAGCATAGTATTACAGTACTCATATTTCTCAAATTTTCCTCCTTGTTTTGAATGTGGTTTTTTGACCCTGCTTTTTTTGGCCTCTTAAAGAATAGTTCAATACCTTAACCCTCCAAATAATCTAAACAAACATATCTTAATTTTGAAAAATGTTGTTCTTTACAATAAGTAGTTCAGATCCTAGAGAAAGAGCATAATTACTCTACTTTTTTAAAAAATGTTTCATTAAAATCTGCGCAGGTCTTTAGGATATTGCTCAGCAAATTTTACTTTGTTTTATGATTCCTCATCACCATTATTTTGAGTTGAGCAGAAGTTATCTGCAATTATTATCAAGTAAATTACAGCAATTAAATTCAATACTTCCATCTTTTATTTAATACTAAACCTGCATAAAGCTCGTACCTGCCTTTGAAACATTTTAGCTTCAAAGTCATATTCTGTTGCAGAATTTGATCTCTTAGAATCTTAGAAATCTCTATAATTCCAAGGTATGGCACCTGTGAAACAATGAACAGCAGCAGTTTTGGCTGTAGATTAGCATTAAGATTGCTGATGAGAACGTTATTTTTAAAATGTCTCCACAAACGTAATACCTGCATAAAATTTCATTTTAAAAAAGATTTTTCCCAAAGGGACTTTACTCCACAGCTCCTAGTCTCTTTGAAAAAAGAGTTGCATAGGCAGCAGAAAACAATGTAAATTTAAGAAATTGCATGCTGGTTGATATGGTGTGTTTATTTCCCAATAGCTACCAAGTGTTGAGAGATGTACTGGAATGTTTTTAAAATTTTATTTTCATCTCATCTAATAGAAAGACTCATTTGTCCACTTCATTAACGAATTGTAAAAATCTGTGCCCTGGATTTTTCTTGTTAAAGCTATAGTGTTTTGGAAGGAGAACAAGCCAGAGAAAGTTCAATCAATCTACAGTCCAGAAAAGTTGTTTTAAGACACTGTGATAGAATTGGAGGGCCTAGATGTAGCACAAGGTTCGAGAACTAGAACGTTTTATAAGACCACAGTTTAGAATGGGCCAGGCCCTGCTGTCACAGATGGATGATGCTGTGTTTGCTGCACTGTGATGCAGAGCATTTTGCCTGATACAGCTTAGTCTCCACTACTCCTCTTGCTTCCCTCCTCTCCTTTTTGTCAGGAGCTACCTTTGTGGCTGGTTGTGACTGAGAGCTGGTTTCTTGGAGGAAGCCCTCACCAAATGCATGGATCCCTTTGGAAGTTCCCCACTGAGCACAGCATGAGCATGCAGCATGTCTTACTCCTGCAGGGTAGGATCAGTAGTAGACAGTTCAACACAGAACACACAAGGGAAGATACTCTAGATTGCTGCCCTGTTTCCCATCTGTGTAATCATGGAATTACCTTGGAGCTTTCTGTGTGTGCCTTCACCCTTTTCTCTCTCCCTCTGTACTAACCAAAAAGAAAAAAAAAAGAGAACAGTTCCAGTGTTAGGCCACAGTAAGGCTATTTACAGCATTATTTACAGAACCTGAAGGATCTGAGGTGGACTGGAACATGGCCTTTGTTGCTGACCAGGGCTCTGGGTATGTGTGTTTCGTAGGCGCGTGTGTCTGGCTGAGGCTTTCCTCACAGCTGACATCATTCTGAGTACGCTGCAGAATGTCTCCGAGGGACTCGTGGTGTATCCAAAGGTAAAGCAGGAGATAATGGACTTCCTTGGTAATGCTACACCTATGCCAAAGCGTATAAAAATGCTCCCACTCCAAGGATTACATTTTTATCTGTTAGTTCAAATGGTTTCTGGATTTTACTCTGTTCTTGCCATATTCTCATGTTGTAGGACATACATGAAAGGTCTCTTGTGAGGTCAATAAAAGAGTAAATACAAAACTTCTCACAAAGGATATTTTTCTCTGAATTACAGAACGGATCTGTATAACTTAGCAGCAAAATATACTGTCTAGACAGATCTCGTCCAGTCCTGTAACTTACTACATCTTTTCCAAAGTAATGTCTCTTACAAGATATGGCTTCTAAGTATTATCAACTTCAATATCTGGATTTCCAGAGCTAAGTTCAAAACAAGAATTTGTCTTTGAATCATGGGGACAAACTTTTTACCAGGGCCTGTTATATAGGACAAGGAGTAACAGTTTTACACTGACAGAGGGACAATTTAGATGATATAGGAAAGAATTTTTATTACAAAGAGGGTGATGAAACACTAGAAAAGGTTGCCCAGAGAGGTAGTGGATGCCCCATCCCTGGAAACATTCACAGTCAGGTTGGACAGGGCTCTGAGCAACCTAATCCAGTTGAAGATGTCCCTGCTCATTGCAGGGGGTTGGACTAGATGGCCTTTAAAGATGCCTTCCAACCCCTACTTTTCTGTGATTCTGTGACCATTGTCCAGTCCTAGAGATTCAAGGGGACAGGAAAAAAAAACCTCACTGCGAAGTTTTTGGTTGTCTATAGGCTTTCTATAATGCTGTTTCTTTTTTTCCTGTTTTTTTTTTTTTTTTTTGTGTGTGTTTAAGGTGATTGAGAGAAGGATCCGGCAGGAGTTGCCATTCATGGCCACAGAGAATATAATCATGGCAATGGTGAAGGCTGGGGGCAATCGTCAGGTATAAATGAAGTGTTCACGGCCTGGTGTTTGTCTCCTGAGAAACAAATGTATCTGGGCTCTTGTCCTATCTCACCTTTCTCTGCTCTTCACCTGCTCCCATGGAGTTGTTATAACTACACTGCTGCTGCAAAGCCAGGGTCTGTTCTCTGAGGGGAGAGCACTTGTGGAAATCCCTATTTTCTGTTAGGAACACTGTGTGTTTGAGCTGATCTAGCTGGCTGTGCTGGAGAAGAGGGAGACCTATTTTTATAGCTGATACTAGTAGGCGTTTTCCTTTTTTAAGTGTTTGAAGGAACTTGGAACATAGGCCAAGCTTCTTTAAATGGAACATGTTGGCAGTTGGCTACCTTATAAATTAGAAGAGGATGAATCAGTGCTGTTAACAAAAAAGCAAGTAAGACCATCTGAACCACTCATTCATGTGTCATTCTTCCCTAACTCAGTATAGTGTATTAACCACTTTGTTTATAGTCCTTCATTCGGCTTCCTGTGTTCAAGCAAACTGTAATTAAATATTTTCCTTAGTAAGTAAAGCCAGACACAATTAGATTATATTTCCTTATCATTTAATTTCACAATTCAGGTCAAAATTGATAATTAAATTTCCATCGTAATAAAACACCTTATTTTCACTTACCTTTTAGATAGTAATTTTTCCTTCTATGATTATTTCCACATCAAGGACAGAAGTTAAAACTTGCAAGAATAATGAAAGGGTTTGATAGAAGCTTTGAGCAGAATAGTTCTAGTTTTCTGAAACACTTGTGGCAAATCAGCCACTATATTAGTCACTATATTTTTCCCTTTTTTCCTTTCCCCTGTGTCTCTGATGTCAGTGGGTCAGTGAGTAAGCTTCCTGACTAAACACATTAAGGGTCACAGCATGTGAATCACATTGTGTGATTCATTTGTGTCTCTTGTTGACCTGCCTTCTTTCTGGTGCTGTTTAAATACACACCTATAGGGCTTAGTACATTTGTAGAAGGTGTTCATGTTCACATTCATATGTTCTGTTTTCCTGTGCTGGGAACTTTGGAACAGCATATTTTCTAGGCTTTCCCACCTCATAGCACAGAAACTCACTTCCCCACTATTAAACAGCTCCCTCTTCTAAACATCCAGAAGATAGATCTGTTCACCTGAGGCAGGTCAGTGCTGAAGCCAAATGATATTTGGATGGAGGAAACAGGATAATTTTTGTCCTAATTGTAGATCAATGATAATACATTTAAGGAGAAGCTTCTTGCATAGCTGTAAATGCAACCACATGGCTGTATTTTAGGACCGCATGGCAATATCTGATTTTGCAGGTGGTACCTGACTACAGTTGGGTTCCCTTGTTCTTACCAATTGATTGCAAAGGAAGGGGTTTTTTTTCCTCTCTATGTCCTTACATAAGCCATAGTTTGCAAAGTCTCACTGCTTGTTAAGTTGGACAGATTCTTTTCTTTTCCCTTTTCCAAATCTGTAGAGGTTTTACATGGTTTACAGTTGAAAAAAAACCCTATAGTGACTCAGAGTATTTGGGAAATTTGAAGAAGTATAAATGATTCCAGTGTCATTAGTTTATGTTATAGTTCAACAGGGAGTGTATGTGACATTCAGACTGTTTCAGCCTCAAAGGACAGATTTGAAAGCATGAAGAAAATCTTGTTTTAATGTAGTGGCATGTGAGACTGCAGTCCAAAATGTGCCGTCTTTTTGCACTGTCCAGGGCAATACACTTCAATATTTTTCCTCCCACACAAGTTGGCGAGATGACCATGTGCTGTCAGTAGCAACGGAATTACTTTTCCCATCTTCTTCCCCCTATACTTACAGGACTGCCACGAGAAGATTCGTGTTCTCTCTCAGCAAGCAGCAGCTGTTGTGAAACAGGAAGGGGGTGATAATGACTTCATTGCCCGTGTCCGTGCTGATCCTTACTTCAGCCCTATCCATAAACAACTTGAAAGCCTGTTGGATCCCTCCTCATTCACTGGACGTGCTCCTCAACAGGTAAAGTAGTGGGAAGAGGCTATGGGTTGTAATGCAATGTGTACTTAATTCCTGCATCCTTTTTGTATGCTACAGAGTGTACATATTATATAACTCTGGCCATACTCCTAAGGAAGACACATTTCTCTCTTTTGATTTCCTTGGCTTTCTTGTCTTTCTTCCCTGTGGCTTCACACTTTTGACCCTGGACATACCACTGTTGAGTGTCTTTGTGAAAGAGAGACCCCAGTGAAACAAGCAGTTCTAAGTGGGGAGGAGGAGGCAAGCCCTTTTCCTAATTTTATTTTTCTCATCTTGAACAGGTGGCAAAGTTCCTGAAGGAGGAGGTTCGACCTGCACTGATTCCATACCAAAGCCAGATGGGTGGGAAAATTGAACTGGCACTTTAGTTATTGTCTGCAAATGTGTGTGGGTACAGGAAGATAATAAAAGCCTTATTGACCAGGTCTGTTTACTGTGTCATGTTATTTTGGTTCTCTACAGTACATTTAACCCCCAGAGCTTACAGCCACCTCGATTCCAGATGGGCTTTTCGTTCTTTGTCTGCTGTTTGGTCAAGCCTCTGTCTATAGTGTGCTGAGTTACTGAGAAACACCCAATTGTGACAAGGTAACTTTATCACAGCACCCTTCATTGGCACCTTACAGAGCACTGTCAGCTCTTAAAGAGCAATGCCAGGTGCTGCCTGACATTTGTGTAGGACTGACTTGTTGAAGAGCAGAGGTCAGGGGAGCTGAGTCCACTCCCATTTTCATCTTTCTTCCCATGCCCTGAAACTTTCTTCATATGTGTCTCAAAAGTTGATAAAAGTTTGTCCTGGCTTTCAGAGTACTGTGACTTGGGGAGCAAATAGGCCAAAATATTAAAAATAATGAGAGAGAAGCCATAGAACTTCTTGGCTCATCAAACAGGTGCTCCTTCAGTGCTGCTTTTATAGTTTAATACTATAGCTGTGGCTCTGTAGCTTCTGAAAATCGCATTTACAGGTGTGGGTAAGAAACAGGTGTTTTGGCTGTGATTGTGGTCCTTGGCTGTAGGTACTTGATACTGAGTGGCAGGTGGACTCTGGCATGTGAAAGTTGTTCTCTACTACAAGTTTTGTCTGATAAGGAAAGAAAAAAGATAATGAAAATTCATTGAATGCCAGAGAAATTCAAGAGCTTTGGGTTTATTTCTGACATTAATGATCTGTTTTGTAATGTCTGTGCTTTACTGGACATTCAGTACTGGATCAAACTCTTCTCCCTTTGACTTATTTACCTCTTCTTCCAGTGTTACTACATCACAGAGCATTTCCTCTGCATCAGTGCAATATAAAAAGCTCCCTCTTGCCTCTGTTATTTATTCAGACTCTCAGAGATGACACGATAAGGATTACTTGATTTTTGAAGTGTGGTTGCTGAAGAGAATTAAGCAAAGCAGAAGCTACCTGCTGTCCTTCAGGCCATCCTTGTTGAAAGAGGATTTAAAAATACTGTAGGTTTTAATAAGGCTTGTCGTTATTAAGTAGTCAAGAGTAATGGGAAGCTTCAGGCTGTGGTCTCCTTCTATCAAGATTGCTCTGGCTTTACCTTGCCCCTAGAATATGGCATTCAAAATGTCTCAAACATTTGTGAGTTTGATGGTGTTTAAAACATTTTGGTTGCTTGGGCTATTAACATTTAATTACCCATCTGTTTGAAAGGATAACTCTAATTGAACCCTCATAATTTTCAGGCTATTACTCAAACGGATAGCCAAGAAAGAAAACAGACAGATGCATAAGTCCTCCTTCTTTGGTCCTCTTTCCTCCTTAAAAAAAACCCAACCAACCCTGTGTGGAGAGGAGGAACAGCTAATGTATCTTTTCTCATCATTGGAAATAAATCTTTGTCAGATAGAGGCTGCCAGCTGTGAGCTGTTGGACTTGTTTTCCTGGAAATTTTAAAAAGAGTAACTGGTAGAGAGGAAATGTCATCCTAGAAAACTGGCATGATGCGCAAATCCTTTAGGAGACTTCTACTTTCCCACAGAGTTGGCAGTGGCACCAGCCAGAGATTAATTCTCCCCTCTGCTTGGTTGTTGGGAGGAAGTCACCAAGCAGTGCTTCAGCTGTACAGCTCTTGATTCTCCCTCTGTACTCGGCACTGGTGAGGCCACACCTTGAGTACTGTGTCCAGTTCTGGGCCCCTCAGTTCAGAAAGGACATTGAGGTGCTGGAGCAAGTCCAGAGAGGGGCAGCAAAGCTGGTGAAGAGTCTGGAGCATGAGTCTGATGAGGAGCAGCTGAGGGAGCTGGTGTTGTTTAGCCTGGAGAGAAGGATGTTTAGGTAAGTTGTCACTCTCTACAACTACCTGGAACTAGGTTGTAGCCAGATGGGGGTCAGCCTCTTCTCCCAGGTAACCAGCAACAGGACAAGGCACAGCCTTAAGCTGCACCAGGGGAGGTTCAGGTTGGACCTTAAGGGAATTTCACAGAATGGGTGATTAGACAGGGTGATGGAGTCGCCGTCCCTGGAGGCGTTTAAGGGAAGACTGGACGTGGCACTCAGTACCATGGCCTGGCTGCCAAGGCGGTGTTCGGTCAGAGGCTGGACTCCACGACCTCAGAGGATTTTCCAACCTAATTGATTCTGTGATTTTGTGACAGCTTCGTGAGGCCAGATCACACTTTGGGCTACTCGGTGCATGTCCCTGCAGCCCGTGCCGGCGCTGACCAGCGCCATCCCGGTGCCTCTCCGCGCCTGCCTGGCCTACAGCCCCCACCGCGCCGCGCGCCGCCGCCCGCATCCCGCGCATGCGCCTCGGCAGCGGCGTGTGGGGCCGCCGGGTTGGGGCCGGGCGCCCGCCCTGAGGGGACGGCGGGTGGCGGCAGCAGGTGGGTGCCGGGCCAGGTGCGTGCCCGGGCTGGCGGGGGCCCGCCCCTCGCCCTCCGGGGCTCTCAGCCCTGCGCCTCCCCCCGCGCCGGGGGGCTCCCCAGGAGCGGTTGCGCCACCTGTGCGGCGACCCCCGCGCACACCTCACCCCGGCACCCCCCTGCTCTGCTCCCCCCTCGGACGGAGCGGGGGCCGAGGCCGCCGGGGCGGCCCCGCTGCTGGGGCTGTGTGCGGGGCGGGGGTGCGCGGCCGCGGCTCCGCTCGCCGGGCTGGGGCCGGGGAGCAGGGAGGGACCCCGGCCCGCGGAAGGCTCCGCGCACCGGCCGCGCTGACGCAGGGTTTGGCTCCGGAGAGTGACTCACGCTGTGCTTCTCCGTCAGGGCTGCCCGGGGCACGTTCTCCCTGCGCCCCGCTTCCCCCGGCTGGGCTGTCCCCGGGACGTGCCTCTCCTCTAACCCGCCTCTTCTCCTGCCTGTGGCTGCGACTCCCGGGGGTCCTGCTCTGCCATACTCATCTGCTCTCCACGCCTGCGCCTTTTCGGAGGTGCCCCAGAGGAGAGACAGTCTGTCTCCTGTCTGGCTGGGGGGAAGGAACAGTCACGAAACAGAGATGGAAATATGGCAGTATGCTCTAGGTAATGGGCACAAATAGACGTGCTGCAGGCCCTGTGATTGTCAGCTGTAATAAATGTTAGAAGGAGAGCAGGAGGCAGATGTAATTCTTCGTACCTAGTGATGTAAATCTGAGGGAGCGAAGAGCCACAGTCACGCGGATTTTAATCTCGTTGCAGGCAGTGGCTGTGGGCTCCGGGACGGCTCTTGATGTCTCTTCACAGAACTGGTAAGGGCGGGACAGAAAAAATTTCCTATGTGTCGGCTTTCCTTCCTTCCTAATTTTTTGAGGGATGCCTGATTTTAAGCAGCTACTTCCCTTCTAAAGAAGTCAGTTTAAGTGTTGGTGTGGGGGGGGTTTATGCGGTGTCATAGCTTCCTTCTCATGATGTCTCAGCCCTACTCTGCATGGCTTGCTGTGATTTTTTTTTTTTTTAAGGGGGGAAGTGGGAATAAAGTAATAGCAGTGTCTTGAGGAAATGGAGGATCCTTTAGTGCAAATAGATGGGAGAGCGAAGCAGTCTTACTGGAATTAAGATCAGTGGGGTTTTAGTAGTGCAAGACTAGGTCTTAAAATCACTCAAGAAGGAACTGTCAGGCTAGCAGGAGTGGGGCACTGCTGTGCTTTTGCTGAGCTGTTGATCAGAATACAGTTGCTGGATAATCTGAATTCTAGAATAGTTTCTCAGCTGCTACAGAGTCTGGAGTGGTTGCCTGGAAAGAAACAGCCACTGACACAAAATTCAATTTCGTTATTTATTTCTGGATTCACACAATGTATGTGTGACTGTTCCTGTGCAGAAACAAAGGCTGGAGAATTCATGAAGTAAAAGGAAAGGAAGAGGGTGAGAAGAGGCATGACATGTAATTAAAGAGGTCAGGGTGGGGACTGGTTGTGTCATGTTAATACAATGTTTATTCTGTATTTAACAGATTAAAATGACAAGTGCTGCCTTTCTTAATTCCTGTCTATGATAATATTTTGATAATGTGGTTTGATATTCTTAGTGGGATGTCATTCATAGTGACTCTTCTTCTGAAGAAGGATGAAGGGAATCCCTGAGGGGAGCAGAGGAGGGGTATATTTCTGGAGGAATTGCACTGGTCAGGGAATGATAGAGTTGAGGTGAGGAAAGTGCTGCACACCTGCTCAGGACTGAAATAATTCTTCAATTTTAGAGGTCTCTGCTAATGTTGTTTAGGTTTTTCTTCTATGCTGTGTTTTTAACCTGTCACCTCCCACAAGATGGGATCTTTTGCCAATCTCAGTGTTCTAAAGGACCATGACAATCTTAAAAAACAGAAAATAATAAAAATATTTAGCTTTTAAAAATTAATGTGTCTTACCAAGGTGACATGGTAACAGTAGAGATTATTGGTTAAGAGATCTGTGTGAGAGCTGCCAGTCTTAGTCCCATTCTTGGTGAATTGATTTGTGTGTTGCAAAATTGTTTCCCATGTTTGGTATTTGGGATGCTTTGACAAAGGAATTGGTGATACCATGTTTGAGGCAATAACTGTCTTGGAAATGGTTGGAATGATGCCTCTTCCCGACTGTTAATTGCAAACTTCTCACCTACACATCAGAAGTAATGAAAACTTAAATAAATCCTAAGGAGCATTGCAACTTTATCTGCAGTGGTAAAGTTCAGATGCTTTATATTTTGGTGTATGTGGTCCTACAGCTCTTCTAGCTAAATCAGCAATGACCCTTGCTGGTGATCTGTATCACACTGGTTATTCTAGATCCTACCCTAATTCAAATGGATATGATACAGAGAATTTGCAGCTGTCCAGAAGGAGGAGGTAAACAAACAGCTTCATTCTGTGTTGTGAGTGCAGTGTCCTAAGTGTCCCTTAAGAGATGGAGAGGTGTTGGTACTTCAGGTTTGTGTCCTCAGCCACACAAAGACTTGCCTAAACTTCTTTCTCTGCCACTCTTTAATCACAAGGTCAAGGGTTTTGGTACATAAAGCTTACACAGGGTGAGTATGTGGGAGCACTGGGGAAAATCTCACTTGTCAGCGTGTTACTGTTGATACAGGGTAGGGAAGAGAAGGATGTTGTCTTGCCAACATTTTTGAGATAGTTGAAGAGAAGAGAGTATATTGGTATTAGTATGACTACAAGAACTGTTGTTACTGCCCAGTCACTGCTGGCTGGGAAGTATTTGATGATTCAGAGATGAGAGAAAAAGTCCATAACGTGATAGTCTTTTTTTTTTCTGGAGAAGAAATCTTCCTGATCCCCAGAATCAGGAAATATCAGAGGTTTTGTCTTGTTTTGTTACAAGTGTTAACAATCATTGTATATTTTGCTTTTTTTCCTCTTAAGTTATCTGTGTATATAAATTTCTGCAGGAGCAAGATCTAAGTAGTCCAGCATGACATGCTAGATAAGAGCTTTGCAAACAGTCCTGAGAGGTGTGTTGAGTGTTACTAACCTCTTCAGAAAGTTGAGTCCTGTAAAGACAGAGCCCTAAAGGAGAAAAGTTTTGAATACTGTGGGATATACTTGCCTTAAAAGGCCATTTTCTGGAGCCAAACAAAGTGAGACCTGCTTAGAGTCCTGCAAAGTGAATCTGACTTTTTTTGCAAATACCAGAGCAAATAGTAACAAAACAGAGCTACGGGAGAGTGACCTGAATCGAGCCTTTCCTGTGCCTCGCCAAGGTAACAGCAAGCCCTGACAGCTGAACCTCTGCAAATCCTCTGAGGCTGTATCAAGGAAGAGCTGTTCTTCAGGCCCTTGTTGCATTGTCACTGGAAGCAGTAGGATGAGACAGCTTGAGAATCAAGCTTCCCCCTGTGTGAGCCTACAGGGCTGGTGATGGAGAGAGCCTCTGATGGCATTGCTTCTCACCACTCGGGACAGGAGTGTGAGACGAAACACTTCGTAATACCTGACTTTAAGGCACTACTGTCAGTAGTGTCTTTCAGCCTTTCTTTGATGGGTGCAGCCCTGCATCTCTAACAGAAGTATTTTCTTTCAAGCTTCTGTATTCAAATGAAACTGGGCAGTTGTGATTGCTTTCCACAGATATCTCATAAATAGTTTGCAGTCTTGCAATGGACCAGAAGGTAAAAAAGTCTTTGGAAAATTTTTTGGGAAAACAAATTTCTGTAGAGCTCTGCAGAGAAGTGCCCTGGCGCTGCACTGTGGTTATTTGGGTGAAAGTGCCCATTTATTGTGCAGTACTTGACTCTCATGGAAGATATGTTTGGGGTCTCCTTAGACACTAATCAGAAACCTTTGGTTTATATTTGCATGGTGGTGTCTAACATGGAATTGCCTTTACCCTAAGTCTTGAAGACTAGGGTGACTGCAGGCTTGCCTTTTTTGGCACATACAGGTTTTCTTGTCTCTGTGTTAGAAGCAAGGAGAATTTTGCAGTGCAGAAAGGATGAACACCATGCTAGTTTGTATGCTGGCCTCTTTTTTCTAACCGCATTTGATGCAGATAGAAAACCCCCAAAACTGTTGTTCCAGTACTCAATTGTAATCCTCCTGTGTGAGTTGCAAGAAGCACTCTATATTCCTGTCATGGATCTTTTCACCACTCAAATAATGGGAGTACTGGGAAAGGGGAAACTCCTCCTTTTCCGCTGATCCCAAGGGTCTTGGCTAACAAGAGGTTCTCCACAGAGGTGCGGTTCATGCTTAGCTGGCGTGTTCTTTGCTTTGGAACCAGGTAAATAAAAGGCAGTTCTGCTCTGGGAATAAAATACCTGCTGATATGTAGGAGACATCTGCATTCTACATAAGTAGGTGTTACGTAGGGGGGTTTCTGAGACAAATTTGACACACTGAACTGTGATCAGGAAGTCCATCTGTGGTCTGTCTGTCCAATGCATAAGCGGTAGGAAGCAGGATTCCGCTTTTTCACATCCTTATTTTCAAAATGGAGATGCAGTGGGAACAAAACTGAAAGTTACTGTTTTGTTCCTTTTGTGTAAACTGACAATGGTTCAGCAGCTTCAGCTCCACTGGGGCTCTCCCTGTCATTGCAGTGGGCATTGCTGGACACTGAGCAGTGCAAGGAGCAGAGCTGTTGCATGGAAGTACCTTTTAGTTACATTTCTACACTGAATTACATTTCCAAAGAGACCAGGAATCTACAAGGTGCTTTATGGCAGGAGACACAGAGTTCCAGTTTACCTTTTGCTGTCTCTGTTGCTTTAGTAGTGCCCTGAGGCAGCTGGGAGGAAACACTTTGCTCTGCAACATTCCTGCTGTCAGTATATGATCCCAGTTGGTGACTGGGCAGCACTGGAGTCCTGGGTGGTGCCTCTGGAGTCAGTGGCATAACCTGTGAGCAGCTTGCCCTCCTGCCTGCCTGTCCACCTGGCTCTGCAAGCCTCCCCCTTGGTGCTCTCCGGGTCTTGCATCCCCATTTTGAGACCTGTCCTAGGCTTTTGGTGTATCTCTGGTTCACTTCCAGTGCCACACAGAAGTGGGCTGAGGGTAGTTAAAGTTCCCAGCTCTTCATTCCCAGTCATGTTGTCGGGAGGAAGCATGAAGGCCACCTCAGCACCTCTGGCCTGCATTTGTATGTGTTGCTCAACACCCAAAGCAGTGTGAGGGTGGTTGTGGTTTGTAAGCCTTGCACAAAAAGTTTGGGATGAGCCAGGTTCACTAACACCATATTGACTCCTTAACCAGGAGCTGGGGTGTGTCAGTGTCTGTGTGGGATTCTGCATTTTTTCCAGTGCCAGGGTGCGAGGGCCAGGAACTCCCTGCATCTTGTCTGCCCCTTGCTCAGGTATGTGGCTGCGCTTTGCTCACTTATGTATTTGTGAAGTTGGAATTTTCTTCTGACTCTGTGTGCAAAGCAAATATTGACTTGTGGACTAATGGCATTTGCAGCTCCAGGATATGCCTTTGCCTGACCTGAGGGAGACACTGATGGGGGAAGGGAAGGAAGGCCAAGGGCATCCTGCTAAGAGTTTCCCTTGGATGTTTCATTGAGCAAGTCAGGATTTTAATTTGGAAAATGTAAGTTTTCTGGTTGTGAGAGTATGAAATTGCACTGCCTGATTCATGCAGAGCTTTTGTCTGATTTCTGAGAGAGGGAGATGTTAAAGTGGATCCAATCTACTTGGGATTTCAAAAGCTGAGCTGGAAGAGGCTTCTAGAACTACACCTAAGTGCATAGCCTCCTGATGGCTACGGTGACTTTCAATCACTTTTCTCTCTTCCAAAGCTTTTTTTCTTAATAAAGGAAGAGAATAGAGAGCAGTGGATACCAGCTGACAGTCCAGAGGTGGCAGTGGGATTTACTGCATACACTGTTGCTTTCTGTTCATTAAACGTAAAGGAAAATGGAGTTTTTCTCATGCGAGCTTACTGTCAGAAGAGGTGTTGTAACCATCAGAACAGAGGTGCAGTTCTTGTAACAGTGGATGAAAATTATTTTGGAAAGAATTATTATGCTTGTTCTGCTCCTTCTGATGATACTCAGTGGAGGCTCCTGCACAGTTACTGGTTGTAAAGTTCTCAGGATACAAAAACATTGCTTGATAAAATGTTTGTCTTCTGCACAGTCTGCTAGAGGTATGTTGCCTTTTTGGTGGATCCTTTTGTTGTTGCTGTTGTTGTTGTTGTTGCTAAAATCAGTGGGTGAAGAACACTCCTGGGAAGGAGCTTCTGTCCCAAAATAAAGATCCTACTGAAAGGCTCCAGACAGCGTCATTTTGTGCTTAGCACATCCAGGCCCTACCACCAGAGGCTTAGGTGGAGATCATGTGGCAAAAGAGGCCAAGCAAGTAAAACACAGGCAGCAGGAGATTGCCATCTGGTGTTTGCCAGGAGCCAAGTAATTCTCTCATACTACAGCTGTGGTGAAGAGCCAGTGTGTCCAGAGGAGGCACAGAATTGCCAAGTGGAAGTAAATTTGCAAGACTCCTTTGCAAACATCAATTTCCAAAGGACACCTGCACTGGAAAATAAACTAATTGGATATAATCCTGCATGGTGTGTGCTTGCAATTCCAACAAAGGTGTTGCAGGTAGAGTTCTTCAAATGGTTGTTCCTGGTGCTGACTGCATGCTTCCTTCGCAGTCTTCTTTTTCAGGTACACACATTCATTACACCTGTCTTCTAGCAGGCTGGAACCAGTGGTGGTGTGATTTGTTTTGGACTCTGAATTCAAAAAGTAAATCTGTGAATAACAGGTATCATTTGCATTTTAGCAAAAAGTACATTTCTTTCAAAATGTGAAGACTACCTGTGGTGTGGCCAAAATTGCTTAATACAAGAAACTTAAATTGCCTTTAAACTTGGGAGATGCTCCTTAATGTGTGGGTGGAACTGGTTTTAATTTTGTAGTACTGAGGGTTTGGGAGTTGCCATTAATATTTGTTGGATCTGATGTGTTTTTTCCTTTGTATTTCTTACTGTTGCTTGTTTTCAGAAATGTGTACACTGCAAATAACAGCAATTTCACACATGTGGTTTCATAAGCTTTTTGTTACTTGCTATCTCCTGGCTAGGAGAGCTTGAGAGTTGCTTTAGGTTTATATCCCTCAGTCAAAGGAAAGACCTTACTGTGTCATTCCCATATACCAGGTATCCTCCTCCTCCTCCTGGCCTGCACTAGGTGGTGCCTGGCTGTGTCAGTTCCTGTGGTGCTGGAAGGGCTGGTATAGTGGTCTCAGCACCTTCTCTTGGAGATACCTGGCC
Source organism: Corvus cornix cornix (assembly GCF_000738735.6). Taxonomy (NCBI): domain Eukaryota; kingdom Metazoa; phylum Chordata; class Aves; order Passeriformes; family Corvidae; genus Corvus; species Corvus cornix. The sequence goes on along the minus strand of NC_047057.1, from coordinate 49,441,086 downwards.
CTGTGGGCAGTGCCCAGGGCAGTGTCTCCATGTGCCACAGCAGGAGCCTTCCCTTGGTGTGATTCATGCCTCTCACCCTGCCCTTCTGCACAACCACGCCAGCAGCAAGGTAAGCCTCACGCTCTCTCTGGGCTCTGTCCCAGATGGGTGCTTGCAGGAAGGTTTCTATGGGAACCAGGGGCAGGAAAAACCTGCCCACCAAGTTCAGTGCTGTAAAGTCAGGGACAGGAGGGCAGGCAGGGGAGTGATCCCCAGCAAGGCGGAGGCCAGTGTGTGATGACGTGGACAAGGGAAGGTGTTCCATCTGCTACACCTGTCTTGGGACAAGGAGAGACTCACTCAGTGCTCTCCTGTTTCCAAGCACTGTGGTTAATTCCCTTATTATGGGTTTTTTTCTCAGCCGCATGTCTGACACCTTGGCCTGGCTCCTCTGCAGCAGGTTGGGTCAGCAGTGGTTGTGCATGCAGTGAAGGTTAATAATGGCTGAGGGGAATCCCTGCTCACAGGCTTGAGGCACTGAGGATGGATTCGGGGCACAGGCAATGAGAAGCATGGCAGACATACCACATGGTAACTGCATTCCTAATAAAAGTCATTGGGAACAGGGTTAACTGGGCTGAGAACAGGCAGGGGAGAAGAACCTTGCAGGCTCAGGAACAGAACAGCCATGGTTGCAAGGCAGTGAAAAAAGCATTAAAATACCTTCACAGTGATGCTGAAAGGAAAGTAAGTGTTGTCTGCCAATTTACCTGCTTGGGGTGCACACTGTGTGTGTTCCCAAGTAATACAAGCATGCAGATGCTCATTTGGTAATTGTTGAGTCTTCAACTACTAACCGAAGAGTTGGTGCTAAGGGAACAAATGGGACTAGAGTGATGGGAAGAGCAGACAAACGTTTGCAGAACTGGTGGATATGCAACTGACCATCCTGTGGACAGCATTACTTCTCAGAAACAAAAGTTAGATTTTATTTGTTTGTTTGTTTGTTTCTTTGTTATTCTTTTTCCCCTAAGAGTTGGTGTCAGAACGGAACAGAGTGTCTGTTCATCCATGCTGGCCTTTCTCCAGCAGAGAGCTGTTTAAATCTGTGAGGAGGAAACCTTATCATTTGTGTTCCTGGACACAGCTGCTTTTTATGCTTTTGCAGTGCTGTACAGCTGCTTATCTTGGAGTGCTCTAGCAAGTCACTTCCTGGCTGCAAGTGCTCACTGGAAAGCTCACTAAGATGCAAAGGCAATATAACCTTGTACTAACCAGCACTGTGAAACAACTTGGATAGGGCTTGTGGGATGAATCCCTGGGGTTCCTCCTTTTAGCACCTTACAGTTACAAGTAGCTTTACTGAAAAGGGAAGCTGGAAAAACCATCCTAGATGTGCAAATGTTAGTTTCTCCCAGGTTCTTTCCCAAGGAAGTGTGAGTGACTGATATATCCCAGCACTGTATCTGCTTGGTAGAGGTGGCTCTTGCTGTCTCCCACACACAAATTGTAAGGTTGATCTTAAAAGTCCAGAATCTCTCTCTTTGATTACTGAAATATTCCATTGTTTTCCTGGAAATCCCCATAGAAATCCCCATAAAAATCTGCTGTTACCGAGTGTCGGGAAAGCAAGGAGGGGAGCTCTGTCGCCTGATTTAGTTCAGAGGAGCCTGGTTCCAGACTCATTGCAGAGGTACTTGATAGCATCTTGTCCACATCCACATCCTTCAGGGAGTTGTCCACAGTCCTACACACTTTACTCCTGGTGCTGCTCTGAAAATCTCTTTTGGACTTACTGCATCTAATGATACCCTCTTAAACCTTTTTCACCATTCCTGTCCCTTCTTCATGGTTAATGTCTTCAGAGAATGATGATGTATGGTGTGTTTTTTCAGTTTACATAATTAAATACAGGACTCACAATGTGCAGTGGAAAAGGTGGTAAAAGTTGACTTGTTTTTGACATTCTTTCAATCAGCAATGCTGTTATTTTCACAAGAAATTTGGCAAATGACAGTGTGCTCTTTCTAGCTGGTCAGTAGGTATGAAACCAAAAGGAAATTCCAGTCTCTGGAATTTATTTTTTGTGGGGGTAGAACTTAAAGAATTTAATTTTCATGTGAGGAAGTTGTGTGTGAGGGGTCTGTCAGTCCCCCACCACGTTCTTAGATGCTAATTGAATTCTCTCATCACCCTTTTTTTCTTTTTATAACAGGAATGTAACACCTCTGTGGACAGCATTTCGGGACCTGCTGACACCTGTGCCACTCAGCCTTGCCTAGTGCGATGTCAGGTGAGCACACAGAAATGGCCGCAGTATCTTCTTGTTTGGTTGCTTGCTCTGTCTGCAGCTGAAACTTCATTACAAAGGTTTCTGGGTCCAAGAGCCATTCTTTACATGAACATACTTTCTGGTCAGATTGAGAGAGAGGAAACTTTGTGACCCAGCAGCCTTTTCACTCAGGGTGAACTCAGTTCCTTCTCTTACCACACAGAAACTTTTTCAGCCATTGAACAGAGAGGAAGAAGGAGGTTGCAATGTGGTCTACCTTCCCCATTTTTCATTAAGATTTGCTTGGTTCTGTTCTCCTCCCAAGATTTCCCCCAAAGTGAGTGGCTCACAATGACTGTGAGAGATTTTTGCTGTACAGTGGTAGCTCTAGGGCAGGCAGAATGCTGAAGAATAACTGGAGTTCAGTTGTGGACTGCTGAGATACAAGCTTTACTAAAACTAGGTCTTCTCCTTCATGTAGAAGCCAGCTTTCCCACCTTGTACTTTTTTCTAAGCCTTCCTTCCTGGTCCAGCTGGTTATTTCAGGGCACATAACCATGGGGAAGACAATGCTTCAAAGCCAAGTAAACCTTTGTCTTGCTGATAGAACAGTTGAAGACTTGAGACGTGTTTGTCTGCTTCAACTGCAGTACTTGTTGTCTGCTTGTATTCCAAGGGAAGCTGTTCACTGGGACTCTGCCCAAGTCTGGAAGGGTGCTTGTCTTGAGCACAAAAGACCAAGATCATAGGCATACTTTCATTGCTACAGCTCTCTACACATGGTCTGACAATATCCCAGCCGGCAGGGAAGAAAGGGAGCAGTTGAGCATCTTTCTGAGGACTCTGATTTTCCATTCTGGTACCTGGGTGACAGAGTTTCAGGGAACCTCTGGAGTGCTGCTGATGCTAGTCCATAGGAGGCATTTACTTCTGCAAAGTAATAGTTATTTGGTGATGATTCCCCTGGCTTGTTGCTGATCACAGAGCTTTTCCAAGCAGGTGAGTGATCATATGATGCCATGGAACTATTTCTCTTCCCTATGAATCACTTTCTTAGAGGGAACTCCATTTGGCTTTTTTGCCTCTTTTGCTCAATAATAAGGAACAAAGCCATCTGAAATTACTGGCTTCCTTGGTGAAGTGGGAGCTGTCTCAGTGTCTAGAATAGCAGTAGCAACAAACTGATGAGTTAGTCCTTCCCATGCTGGAACAGTCTGTATTGACACCAAGGGTGTTCTTCCAGGTTTTCACTGCTACGTGTTGATCTCTTTCTGTTTAGGCCATCACACTCCCTCTGCTGGGGGTCCCTTCTCAGCACTCACACCCAGCATTTGGCCTCAGGAGATCCTGGCAAAATACACACAGGTACAGTGTGGGGCAGGGTGGGGATGTTCTCTGGCTCTGCAAAAGTAGAGGGATCCTGGTGTTTTCTGGTGGTCTCTGAAAGCCACAGGGAAAAGGAGGGAGAGGTGCACTTTTCCTCCGGTGCTTTGGTTGTGGACTTCACATGTTTTGTGGTTGCATCCTGGCTCTTGCAAGAGGATCTTGCAGAGTACAAAGAAACTTGTGTAAATTATTTCCCTGTTGTTTTGCAACTATTGCTCCACTGTAAAAATGTTGACACCCTCAGGGAGCCTCTGTCATCATCAAGCTACTCTGGATGGCTTGTGCATGGCAGGAAGTGCTAGCCTCAAGCTTGTTGCCAGGTGGGTAGAGCAGGAAGGAAGGAAGCAGCTGTGGAATTTTGTAACTTAGCCACAGTGTTTGCTGAAAGCAGAGTAGAGCTTTTTGTGAAGCTATGTGGGCAGTGCTTCTTGCTTCTTGGGTGCTGCCTGGGTGCAGTGCTTGCGAGAGTCCCCACAGGAGGCACAGGTGGGCTTGTGGGAAAGGGGAAAGAGCAGTAGGTTTTTACTCCTGGAAAAAGCCTGGTTGTAACCTCCAGTGCATATCCCCTAATACGCCCCAATGCCAACCATGAGCACAGATGAGGAAGGTTGAGATTTGGGTCCTGGACCTTAAGTTTCTTTGGCCTCTAATTTGGACTTGCCTAACAGGTGCAAATCCCAGTTTTGCCCACTGCCTTTCAAAGGAAATTTGAGAGCAACAGGCAGGAGATGGAGTGGTGCAGGAAGCTGAATTTGCAGTGTGTGTGCAGAGGTAACAGGAAGGACTGCTCTGTATTAGTGATGCAGACCATAAAGACCACTTCAGCTGCTGTGTGTATATTCCTCAGTCCATGAGGAGGGCTTCCTATTGCTCCAGGGGGGCAGTTCTGATCTTCATAAGATGGTGAGCTTAAGTCCTGCTGGGAAAATCTGTAGGTTTTTTCCATGGAGAAGTCAAAATGGGAATGGCATGCAACATCTCCTCAGCTGGAAATTGTAGTGCAAGGCTTTAAAAATTAAAGGGCCAAGGGCTTTAGTTGCTCAGAGGACACAGTGTGGATAGTGGTGGGATGGGGCAATATCCACGTGTCTGTGTTCAGTTATTCAGTGATAAACTGCAGAAAACGTCTGTTTTCCTTCCTCACATCTCCCAGAAAGAAGAATCTGTCGAGCAGCCAGAGTTCCGCTACGATGAATTTGGTTTCCGAGTTGACAAGGAAGGTAAAACTGGTCCTGTCCCTCCAACATGCACTGTGTCCAGCCCTTCCCATGCTTTCAAATGTGGTGGGATTTTGCAACTGTCCTGTACTAGATCTTGTCTACCCACCTGTTTCTGTATCCTGCCATTTGTAATCAAGTGCATTAGACGTGCTGGCCTTATGGAAGTCCAGAGCATAGACTATGCAGCAGTCATTTCCATCCCCTTACATTTGTGCCACGGGTAAGAGGGAGAAAAGTTGAGAAGTTACCATTTCCATTAGCAGCTGCATGCTGGGAAAGGGCAGCCTTCCCAGTTCACAGTGGGATCTCCATTGTGTTCAGTAGCACTGCAAGGGCTCATAGCAGGCACAGTGAAATGTGTTGTCTGTTGAAAAACTCATGACCAAGGTGAGTGGTGATATGTTCTGCCCACCTCAGCATCTCGGCGAAGTGCGGGGTAAATTGTAGGGGAAAAACCTACATCCTGGTTTTTCTGCAAGCTATGGAGGCAGGCAACCACATAGAAGGAGGCATGGAGTGCTATTGCAGCTGAGCATTGAACTACAACAGCTGGCTGCCTTAGCAAAGAGGAAGAGAAAGGAGTGGGAGATGTAGGAATTGTTTCATGTGCTCTGGGGTTGGTCATTCCCAGGGCTCAGGCTATATAATGTAAGGGGAGAAGTTGTTTGCGTGTGTGCCCTGAGGCACCTTGAGTCATAGAGGATCCTCTTTGAAGCAGTGACCTGAAGATGAGGACAGAACACAGTGGTTTCTTTCAGCCAGAGCATTTGGTAGACCTGTGCATTATAAAATCAGCAGAAATATTTGAAGCACATTATTGGGATGTATTATATGATGAAGGACAGAGTGCCTTATGTCAAACCTGTCCTTGTGCGAAAGTATCTATTTTGGGAAGCCAGCCTCAGGTTAAGGTGCTCTCTCATTGGGAATTTGGAAGTGTCCTTATTAAAGCTTTTTTGGTGATTAAATATCCCCAGAGTTAACATTTTGCACCTCATTACTTCCATGAACATATAGCTTCTGCTTTCCAGCTCTGAGGCTTGCTATGCTTTTGTCAGCCTGATTTACAGATCCTTACAAAACCCAGCAGGATAACTGCTTCCAGGATCTTGTTTAATTCCAGCCACACTGTGCTCTAAATCATGAGTAAGTAGAGACTAGAAGGCTGCCGACAGCTGCTTAGTTCTCAAGGTCCCAAGCCTTTTGCTTATGACCATAAAAATTGCTGCATGGAGTAGGCAGTTAGAAACCAACCTTTGCCTTTCCATGCTCTGACTGGAAGAAATTAATGTTTTGAATGTGCTTTTTTCAGATGGCCATCCTGTTCCCCACCCCGCCTTGTGTTCATTTCCTCTCCTGTTCCCTCTCTCACTTGTCTCCATTCCTTTCCCTTCCCTTTGCTGAAGCAGATGGTGCTGAGCCAAACTCCAGCAAGCTTTTGGGGGTCCCTCTGACGGAGGAGCCGCAGCAGAGGCTCAAGTGGCAGGCTCATCTGGAATTCACACACAACCATGATGTGGGTGACCTCACCTGGGACAAAATTGAAGTCACCCTGCCACATTCAGACAAGCTGCGCTCCCTGGTGCTGGCTGGCATCCCACATAGCATGAGGCCACAGGTGAGAGTGCTGCCTGTTCTGGGCAGGCACTCCTGCCCAGAGTACGAGATCATGGAGTGGGATCTCTTGGTTGAGGGGGTGCCAGATTATGGCCTTCTGTGGCTGGCTGAGTGACTTGTATCTCTGTTCACCTTGTCCCCCCAGCTGTGGATGCGCCTTTCAGGGGCTTTGCAGAAGAAGAGGAACTCAGAGATGTCATATCGGGATATCGTGAAAAATAGCTCTAATGATGAAACCATTGCTGCCAAACAGGTAGGAGATACTTCCTAGTGCTGAGTGGGAAGAAGGGCAAGATTTGCTGTGTGAGGGGGAAGGGGTGTCTGCCTGACACCTGCAGCAGGGGCAGTTGGGAGGATGTGTGGTTAAATCCTACTAAAGCTTAATCCTGTGGGGCATATTTCTCCTTGTTTTTGTTGGAATAGCAGTTGTTTAGCTCTGCTCTTTCCTAGGACAGCGGGGAAAGGGTTTGATCCATGCTACTTGTAGACTAGAAAACAATGCTGCAGTTGCATCTCAGCAAACATCCCGGTACTCCCTGAGGGAAGGGAAGGGTGAAAGGCTGGCAGGTGCACCCCTGTTGAGGTTGTGGCAGCTGCTTTCCGGGCTTGTCTTTGTTCCCCCAAACAGAAAGTTTCCAAACACCAACAAGACTGTTAAAGGGTGTTTTCCCTCTTCCTTTGACCTCACAGATTTGGCCAGGTTGTTGGTTTTTCTCTGGAATACGTTTGTTGGGAAGGCTTGAAATCCAAGCAGATGAAATTCCCAACTAGTGTGTGTTTACTATTGTCAGTGGTGAAACTAGGGTCTGAGTTAGGTAAGTATTTCTAGGGATTCGGCAAGTCACTGTCTGCGCTGGCATTTTCCCACGTGTCAGTGAAGGCTGTTTAACTGACCTCAGGTGCTTGGACAGGGCCACCTTCTTTGGTGCCTGAGGACTTACAGGTGGGTGTAGGAAGGCAGAGTTCCCTGAGGCAGGGGTCTAGGTGGAAGTGCAGAAAGCTGAAGGCAGTTTTTCAGATGCTGCAAGCTGACTCTGTCCGTGTTTATGGCTGCCTGACAGATTGAAAAGGACTTGCTACGCACAATGCCCAGCAATGCCTGCTTCTCCAACATGAACAGCATCGGGGTGCCACGGCTGCGCAGGATACTACGGGGACTTGCCTGGCTCTACCCAGACATTGGATATTGCCAGGGCACTGGCATGGTAACCTGCTTTCAGAGTGTCTTTGTGACAGGGATCAGTTTGTCTCTGGTTGCTACACCAGAGAATGATTTGAGGTAGTGCTGGCAGATACTGTGGTCTCCAGATGAGCTGAAGAGAAATCCCTTCCACCTGGAATACTTTTCCTAAGGAGGGGAGAGCAGAGTAGCATCACACATCCAAAGATACGGAAGACTTTGGTTCATCTGTTGGGGAGGGGGCAGTAGTTATACTGAGGAGAAGTCCCTTCATTGGAGATTGCAGGAGAGCTCCTGCAGAAGGAAGATTTTTGTCACTTAGATACTGGTCTATCTCTCCATGTGAGAAAGTGGGGAAAGAGTTCTATTCCTCTTAGGACATGCAGTTTTTCTTCCTTCAAAATCCTAGGTGGCTGCCTCTCTGCTGCTCTTCTTGGAGGAGGAAGATGCCTTCTGGATGATGTGTGCTATCATCGAGGAATTGGTTCCTGCCTCCTACTTCAGCACCACCCTCATGGGTGTGCAGACAGACCAGCGTGTCCTGCGGCAGCTCATCGTGCAGTACTTGCCCCGCCTGGACAAGCTGCTTCAGGAGCATGACATTGGTAAAAGTGTGCCCTGGAAACCATAGCTTTTCTTGCCAGGGTGAGATGCAGACAAAGAGTTCTTTTTTCACAAAGGGGAGCATCAGGGAGAGGAGCAAACCTCCTGCCCCTGGAGGCAATGCATGGAGGACAGCCCTTAGAAGAGTCCACCTTCACTGATTGACTGACTTCTTCTGTTGTGATTATTTTCCATGTCTCTGTTCACAGAGCTCTCCTTGATTACCTTGCACTGGTTCCTCACCTCTTTCGCTAGTGTTGTCCACATCAAACTGCTGCTGCGTATTTGGGACCTCTTCTTCTACGAGGGCTCTCTGGTGCTGTTCCAAGTCACTTTGGGCATGCTAAGTATGAAGGTAATTCCCAGCTCCTCTCCCTCCTTTGTAGTACTTCAGTGTTTAACTGAGATTTTGAGGCAAGAAGGTTTTGTATCCACTTGCTGTATGTGGTTTGGAAGTGTGTTAGGGAAGACAACTTCCTGCTGCCTTCAGAATGGGAGGCTGTGAAAAACTTCTAAGGCACCTCACAGAAATTAGAGATTGCTGTTTCCTGTGCATATCTCATTTGTTGGCACATAATTAAACCTCATCAGCTGCCATCCTCTAATCAGTCCAGATCCCAACCTGAGAGTCCATCTTACCTGAACCAAGATACCTCTTGATTTTGCACAGTCTGGGAGGAGAGAGAAGCTGAAGTTGTGATCATCTGGGAAGTTTTGGATGGCACTGCTGAATGCTCTAAGAGATGAGCGTTGTCCTGACTGCATTTGATTTGGCTGCCCTGATCTTTTCCTTTTTTGTGTGAAAAACAGTTTTGTATTCAGTTTGCTGTGTGAAGGACAAGGGTGATCTTGCTGGGAGTAAGGGGAAGTTGGAGCACAATTTGACATGGTCGGTGCTCCAGAGTGCAGCTTCCATTCTCTTATCCCTAGCAAGATCCCTGCTATGACCAGTCCTAGTGGTTGGTGCAGAATAGGTTTGAGTTTGGTTTTCTGTGCTGATTTGATTTCCTTTCAATGGTGAGTGCCGTGATTCAAAAAAATCCCAGCTAGAATTCTGGGAGGAGAGGGCAGTAGAGTAGTAAAAGATGCTGTCCCCCTCTCAAAAGTAGCTTGAACTTTTCCTGCTGAAGGGTTTTTTAATGTAATTTTCTGGTTGTACCTGCCCAGGCTGTACGCTGAATGTAAAACTGCATCTAGCAGCCTCAGGAGCACAGCTGTCGTGTTCACCACTCCATGAGGCAAAAATAACTGTGTTGTTGCAGGAGGATGAGCTGATCCAGTCCGAGAACTCTGCCTCGATCTTCAACACGCTGTCAGACATCCCGAGCCAGATTGAGGACGCAGATGTGTTGCTGCGGGAGGCCATGCGCGTGGCCAGCTCGCTGACGGATGTAGCGGTGGAGACCCAGCGCCGCAAACACCTGGCCTACCTCATCGCTGAGCAGGGGCAGCTGCTCAACTCCAGCACCACTGTCAACAATCTATCCAAAGTGAGTGCACAGAGTCCCACCTGCCTCTGCTGCTCCCTTTTTACCATTCCCTTATGTATTCCCACCCAATTACGGTTTGTGAGCAAGAGGTCTTCCTGTTTGGGAGGATTTTTGGGTCCAAGGTAATCGTTATCCAGTGGAGAAAATGTATTTGGAAGTTCTATACCAATTAAATGGTGCCAGATCTGTCCTTGTTGATAAATCCCCAGATGAAAGGGATATTGGCAATGATTGTAATTATTATTCGTGAGAGTTATGATGATATGTGATGCATTTCATTAATGGAAACTTAAAGAAACAACATATGCTTTTGGCAGAATTTGCTTGAAGCACACAGAGAGTAGGAACTGGGTTTAATCCATTAGTAAGAAACTGGTATGCTAAAATAACCTTGAGAGGTTGAGTCAGAAAACAGCAGCAGCTGCTTTTGAGAAGCCTAATTAAAAATGTGCCTGTGTTTAATCTTGGACTGAGATCCACAGTTGCAGACAAGACACTCAGGCAGTTCTAAAATTTAATAGCTATCCACTTAGAAATTTATATACAATTACATGTGGAACTGCTTTTGACAAAAAATAGAAGTAGAATTAAAATTTTTTACATGGATCATGGTTGATTCTTGGACTTCAATTATGCCTTTGTAATAATTAAGGTATAAATAACCTGTTGCACTTGGAGCAGATGAAGCAGTAGAGCTGATTCAATGTGTTAGGACTAGAACAACTCTTGTCTAAAACTGCCTCTTCACTGGCCTGCCCCTTCTAGAGGTAGCTGTCAGGACCCCTTGCCCAGAGCTGACTGGTGTGGAGGGTTGCTTTATTTTATTTCTGAAATCTGTCCTAATGTGTGCACTTTGTTCTCTCTCTTCCCTCTCCCTCAGATTGTGCGGCGCAGGACTCAGCGCAGGAAATCTGGCATCACCTCTCTGCTTTTCGGTAAGGACAATCCCACGCCTTTCATGTGTTGATGTAGTTGATGGCTACAGCAGCTTAGGACGGAGGGGGGAGCAGGCAAAGCAGGGAAACATTGGGATAGAGGGATTGGAGAGGAGGGAGTCAGAACTGAAGAATGAGAGGGAAGAAGTGCAGTTTATTACTTGCTTTCTTTGATTTGAGCCCAGAAAGTAAATTTTAGGTTAGACAGTCCATGAATGGTAACCAGCAGCAAATGCAGCTCAGCCCAGCTGTAATGTCCTTTTTGCACTGACCAAAAGGTCAAACACATTTTCTGGCAGACCTTCTGCAGCCCACAGTCTGGATGTGGTACTCTCTGATCTTACTCTGCTCAATTCAGGAGCATCTCTGAAGATCTGAGACAGGACAGGATGTCTAGTGTGTCACCCATCAAAATTATAAATGAAAACATCACTTTATTTTCCCTTATTCTGAGAGTTCAATGTTGTGAATGCTTTTGACTCTTAATTTTCTTCACTTACAAGCCAAGCCAGCGTATATCCAGAAAGGGCATAGTCAGAATAGCTTTTGCATGGGTTTAAGAGTAACTTATTTCTTGACTCCATGAGAGCCCTCTCTCCTGTAAGCCCCACTGTCATCACCTTACTTGAAATTGGCTAGCTTTCTTGAAATTGCCACATGTCACCACAGGAATTGTTTTTCCAGAAGAAGACAACATACTGAATTTACAGGGCTCAAACTGTGTTCCTGTTGCGGTTGAAAGGCCTGAATAAATCTAAAAATGGGCTTTACTGTTCTTTCCACAGAGCAGCTTTTCTTATGTTCTCCAGGAAGCTGATATACTGTCACAGGCTTCCTACAAGTGCACAGAGCATTACATAGAAAATACTCATAATGCTGTAAAGTCAAGCATGCAGAAGTGAAGAAACACAGGAAAGTTGCTTGTGCAACCTAAACTCAGAGCTTTTGTATGTAATGTTATCATACAGTCGGTACAGACTGAACTGGCAGGAACTTGGCTGCCACATGCACCTTTCTTGTGTCTCAGTCTCCTTGACTGTGTTTGAGTATTTTTATGGAGGTGATAATGAGTTATACACATGCACAAAGATAAACTTTAAGTTCAAGCTTCAAAATATATCAGTGGCAGAACCAAGATAATTGATAGGGTTTTCTCATTTTAGTGGCGCTTCTGTACAATGACCATCATGTTTTTTACCTACATTATTCTTTATATTTAAAATGTTGGTTAAAACTGAGAAGTTGTCATCCTGCAGCAGTTGACCACAATGGAAAAATTCAGCCCAAGTGAGAGGAAGGAAAGCTTGGGTGTGATAAATCCACCCTCTACTGTGAACTGACAATCCATCCATCCTAAATGTAAAGTCTGCTGCCTGTGATAGTTACTGCTTAGAACTGGTACTTAGCCCTCATCTGGGAGGGAATGAGAATTTACCCAGAGCTTAATTCTTCTTCGATTGAATTCAGACGTGGTAGTAACTTGGACAGGAGTCATAGAATCACAGGAGCACTGTTTAGAAGAGACCTCTCAGCGTCTGTATTCCAACAGCTCCTGCTCGAAGCCAGACTCTTGCTCATGCTAGATCAGGTTGGTCAGGGCTTTCTCCAGCTGAGATTCAAGGAGTTGAACCAGATTTCCAATGCAGGAATAGAAAGAAATAACGAAAGGTAATTTGGTGGAGAGCAGAGTGAGCCAGATGTGTTTTCCTGTTGTGTGGGCATTGCACCAAGGGAATGCAGTAGAGCTCATCCTGTGCAGAGCTGTGCAGCTCGTCAGCCTTTGAAGGCTCAACGTAGAGCCTCCTCACGTGTGGCTGATCATGCACTGGTTTCCTGTTTGGAAATGTACGTGTTGAAGTTTGAAAGTGTACGTGTTGAGTGCAGTGAGGTGAGGCTGGGGGACATGCCAGCTGCCTTCCGCTGTACCATGTCCACTCTAACGTGGGAGAGTGTGGAACTTGCTTCCCATGTCTCCTGCTTGTGTTTGGGTAGGATTGATCTGAGAACAGAGGGAAGAGCATGGTATTTTGGCCAGATGGGACTGAGAGATGACAGAAAGAATCAATGATCTATGTAAATGAGAGGAGCCCACAGAGCTAGTGTGGCTGTGGCTGTGGTTTAGTTTCTTCTCTAGTTGCATTCTATTTTAGCAGCGTGAAATTTCTGGGAATCCCCGACATCTATGTGCTCACCTACCTGCAATCTTTGCATCTCTGAGTAGTAAGAGTTCTTGCATGCTCTGTATCCTACCCCTGGACACAGAGGGGGAGATTTTCTTATTTTTTTATTGCTTGGACTGGGAGCAACTGTGCCCCACAATTCTTCTAGTCCAGAAGCAAAGTTCAGTTTTCTGTTAAGCTCTGTGTATCCGATGTATCTCAAATAATTTAATGTAGCAAAGAAAACAATTATAAAAATAATTTTAAATCTAATTTTGTGCTTCTATATACGTTCCTAAAGTTTGGGTCTTTTTAATTAGGATCACATGATTAAAAGATACTGTTAATAACTTTTCAATTAGCAGAAGCTTAATGTGTATATAGCTGTTGCAGCAGCTGTAGCTCAGGCCATGCTCTATTCATATTGTTTTCTATAATGCTGCTAGAAGATAAGCAGGGTACTAATTTGCTAGCCAGTGATTTTCTTGGCTCCTGAATAAAAGCTGTGTTTGTATAAACATTGGAGTTCAGTGAAAAATACGTTTATTTAAATGTTCATTTTGTTAATCCAGCTACCACATCTTCAGTATATTGTAGTGAGAGCAAAAATAGATATATGAAAGTACACTTTGAATTTAATACAAAAGGATTTTTTTAGAAAAAGAAGCAAATGGTTCATTGTTCCCAAACATCATGTACCCAGTGTGTAAGGCATTCAGATACATTAACTGTCTAAAGAATCCATCCCATCAGGTATCCTTCTGCATAAAGTAATAGACGTAGGCTGTCAAAACCCTGGGGGGATTAGTGATAGTTGAAAGATGCTTTGGTAACTTTTACTTTGGCTCATGACCATTTTTATACACCCCAAACCTTTGAAGCGTGGTTCCTAAGGAGGTTGGTCTAAAGCAGGTGGTGGCTTTGCTCTTGTGGCTCTGACTTCACAACTGGGACAGGAAAGTGGGCTGACTTGGTTTTTCAAATCTTTTCCAAGACTCAGTGAAGAATGTGTTCTCAGCCTGTGAGTTATACAAATATCAGAAGTAGTTCCACCAAAAGCTGATTCAATTTCAAGATAATTTCAGTTGAACAGGATTACTGCAAGTTCTCCAGCCTTGTGTGCCACACTTCAGCTGACTATATATTGTAGACACTTCTCTAAAGTAGTAGCTTGATATACTGAGTTTCCCAGACAGATCAAAGATGACATATCCCAGTTCCATGTGTGGTTTGAAGTACCATCTCCTTAAAATTCGATGCAGCCAAATTGGTATTTGCTATTTATGTTATTGAATAGATTGGCAGTAAGTACTTGCCTTAGTCTAGGTACTTCCGGTTAGGCTTTTTTGGTTTCTTCAGAACCAGTAATTTCTAATGGTAACAAAAAATAAATACCACGTACTTGTTTTCCTTCCTTGGCCTTCCCTCTGGCTGCGTGGGTTCCACCAGGGGATGATGATCTGGAGGCACTGAAAGCCAAGAACATCAAGCAGACAGAGCTGGTGGCTGACCTGCGTGAGGCCATTCTCCAGGTGGCACGGCACTTCCAGTGTGTGGATCCCAAGAACTGCAGCATTGTGAGTGGAAACAGCTGGATCTGCACTGCTGTGTGCTCCAGGCATTGGTTTTGAGTGTCCACCACAGAACAGGGCTGTTCAAATGCTCCTGAAGTGTGGGCTTGAGAAAGAACATGCCAGGTGTAATGGCTTGAGGGTGAGGCTTGCTTAACCCATTCCTGGTGGAGGAGGGCTGTGCTGGGAAGTTGTCTGCTGGCTAAGAGCAGGAAAAAAGTTGGGAACAGGGGCAGGCAAGCTTTGGCAGATAGCTGGGAGTCACCTGTGGCTTTTCATTCCTCTCTGCTCTTATGTGCATGCCTGCTAGGATCTGACCCCGGACTACAGCATGGAGAGCCACCAGCGGGACCACGAGAACTACGTGGCCTGTTCCCGTAACCGGCGCCGCCGAGCCAAGGCACTGCTGGATTTTGAGCGCCACGATGACGATGAGCTGGGCTTCCGCAAGAACGACATCATCACGGTGTGTCAGCCGAGGGGACAGGCACCGGCGGGAAATGCAGACCCAGCTTGTTTGGGGGGTTGCACTACCTCTCCTGCAGAGAAAGAAGGGAGAAGATAAGCTCAGAGCCCAGTTGGGAGCCCAGGAGAAACGGCTGGTGCTCCTGGGGGCTGCCTGGGGATGAGGCAGTGTGTTTCTGTGAGTGTTGTCTTGTGGGTCGTTCTCGCTGCCACCACAAAGTCCCTTTCCTGGCTGCTGTACAGATGTGCAAAACATGGATTTGGTCCAACCCAAGTCCCTGTTTAACACTGCACACTGAATTGTGGGAAGACTGTAAAAGCATCCATTTGCATTTAACTGTGAGCATCCCATCTGGAATTGGGGAGAACAGGATGTTTGCATTAGCTTTGTCCCCTTGAAGGCCCTGGGCCATGTGAGAAGAGAACTGTGACAAAGCAGTTGAGAAGAAAGCAGTTCCTCATTGTGGATATAAAGCCAGGCAGCTGTACCCCACCTGCCGCTGCAACCTCTTCAGCTGGCATTTTCCTCTTTTTCAGATCATTTCCCAGAAGGATGAGCACTGTTGGGTGGGAGAGCTGAATGGACTGAGAGGTGAGAACAGGATGTGTTGCACTGGGGAGAGTGGGGCCAGATGCAGAGCATCCATTCATCTAAAACAACTGCTCTGGCAGCAAAGGGTGTGCCAGGCACCCAGAGTATCTGCCAGGGACAAAGGAAATGTATGAGAGCAGTCATGCAGCAGTGACCTGGTTACTTCTTGCAAACGGCAAGTTTAGGCCTCATCCTCTTGGCACGGGGTGGTTGGGTGCATGTCACCACTGCTGCATGTGGGCAGTGCCCTGCAGTTGACTTTCTCATGCAGCTGCCTTAATTATTGTGATTTTGAGGCTGCTTGCTTCCTTCTTTGGGGTTGGGCCCTATGAACTCTGATTTATTCTCAGCTCCCACTGGGCTTTGTGTAAGGATTTCTCAGTATCTTTGTCAGGCTTATCTCTTTGTTCACTCTTTGTAGGTTGGTTTCCTGCAAAATTTGTGGAGATCTTGGATGAGCGGAGTAAAGAGGTACTTAAAAAACCCCACAACTACAAAAAACCCCACATTAAAAAAAGGGTTGTGTCATAACTGAAAAAAACACAGTTGAAAAGAGCCACAGATTTCCCTCCTTCAGTCTGTTTGCTTTCTCTGGCCATTGAGTGCTTTGTGATGTGATCAGGCAGCTTATCTTCCTAAGCCTGTTTGCTCAACTTCCTCATGCTGACCAAGCAGTGAATGAGGGCTGGGCTGCCAGGGGCACCTGTGTGGAATGCCTGGGGTTGCAAGGACCGTAGAGATGAAAGCTGAGAAAGCAGCAGGGAGAGAAGCAGGAGGATCCTATTGGGCAGTGTTTCTGTCTGCTCCCAGCTGCCTGTGTTCTCTTCCTCCTTTGAGGCTGTACCTATGGATCCTGCTCATGCTTTGTGACCATGACAGTAAAGTCTCCCCAAACAGCTGTGCCCAAGGGGACAGTTGCTGTCTTAGTTCCTCTTACAGCTGGCAGTGATGAGACGGCACTTACCTATAGGAGATACTTCAATATGCCCTCAAGGTTGGGGTAGTGTGTATGAGACAAACAGCAGCAGCTGTTGACCTAAGCAATTTTCAGGGGAAGTGGAGAAGGCCCAGTTCTCCCTCTTCTCAGCATTTGGGGAGTGAGGAAGAGCTCAAAGTCTTACCCTGGAGGCCCAAGAGAAGCCCCCAGAGAGATGTTACTATTGACATCTCACTTGCTTCCTTCCCCATCTCTCAGGGCTGGCTCCTTAGATGGAGATCACCTCTCTGTGCAAACATGTCCTGCTGAGCATTTCTCCTCCTAATTGTGGAAACGGAGGATCCCACTTACGGGAGTGTTAGCAGAGTGTCAGCGTGATACCTCAAAGTGGTGTACCCCTTGACCTGGAAATTCCTATCTAGTTCTGTTTGTCTTGACTTCTAGCAGCTTACGGAGTCCTAGAGACCCTCAGTGCAAGTCCCTCTCCATACCTTAGCTCAGTCAGCATCACACCATCACATTCCTATGTGCTGAATGCTGCAGGATGGTGCTGGGGTCACCTGTGTGGTCTGCTGGGTACCACGTAAGCACAAAGGTCCCAGGAGATCCCCTGCAGTAGCACAGAACATGGGGCCTTATGCAAGAGCATGACAGTTAAAGAGGGGGGAGGGGGTTCTGGTAGGCACCTGGGAATGGAATTGGTCTGTGCAGAGGTGTAGGTGAGTGAACCACCTCCATGCTCTGCTGCCTGCCAGTATGCTGAGAGCTGGCTCTTGCTGTTCCTCAGTACTCCATCGCAGGAGATGACTCTGTCACCGAGGGGGTGACGGACTTGGTGCGAGGGACACTCTGTCCTGCCTTGAAGTCCATATTTGAACATGGATTGAAGAAGCCATCTCTGCTGGGGGGAGCCTGCCACCCTTGGCTGTTCATTGAAGAGGTGAGGTGTCCCAGTTCCTTTCGTGGGGCAGTATTACCAGAGGGCTGAGGTGAGGGGTTGTAGGGCAGAGTGTGCTGACCGTTCTTCTGCTCCTCTAGGCTGCAAGCCGGGAAGTGGAACGGGACTTTGACTCTGTGTATTCTCGCCTCGTGCTCTGCAAGACTTACAGGTCTGTGCCCTCCTCCTCCGTGCTCCTCAAACTGATGCTGCTCTGCACCTTGGCAAGGGTCATGGTCTGTCCCATCCTCCTGTGGGTGGGGTGTCAGTAGGCTGCTGTGCCTGTGCTGACCTGGGCTGGCAGTGGCTCTTGTCTCCTCCCCTGGGCTCATCTCTTTGCTTCTGGGTCTGTATCTGGTTCTCTCGTGCCTGTGGGGGCACCTGTGGGCTCAGCAGTAGCATGAGAGCTGTGGGGGTATGAAGCAGGAAAGGCCTGTGTGTGTCTAGGGTGTCTCTGGAGCTAGCTGGGTCTTTGCTGTGATCTTTACAGGCTTGATGAAGATGGCAAAGTCCTCACTCCAGAGGAGCTGCTTTACCGGGTGAGTGCTGCCCCAAGCCCAGCCAGAGCCCAGCTCCTACTTGGGGGATGTTTCCTGTGGAGACTGTTGGAGGGAGATGCTTCAAAGTCTCCCAGACCTTCCCTTAGCCCCTCTGGTGCGCTGGTGAGGGTGGGAGCTCCAGGGAGGGCAGCATTTCGCTGTGTTGCTGAAATGGCTGCCCAGCCATAACCACACGTTCCCTCCCTGCAGGCGGTTCAGGCTGTGAACATGACACACGATGCTGCACATGCACAGATGGATGTGAAGCTTCGTTCTCTCATCTGTGTTGGACTCAAGTGAGTCATCTGGCCCTGATACCCTCAGCATTGTGGGTGCAAGAGCTTGGGAAGGGACAGAGTGGGCTTAAAGGCAGCAGTGGTTTCAATCTTAGGCCACAGCATCGTTTTTCCCCCCTTTCACTGCAGCCACTGGGTGAGACTTGCTCCTTGTGTATTGTGCTTGCCTGATTCCTAGCTGGAAGAAGGAGCTTCTATTGTGTGGAGTGGCTCACACAAGCTTACTGGGTTATCCTGTTCCCACGGGGGACAGGACTGTGGGTGGGGGTCAAGGCTTGGGCTGAAAATAGACTATCCCAGAGGGTTGGGGTTTCTTTGCCTGGCTGCAGCTGAGTAATGTGCCTCTACCCCACTGTTGCAGCGAGCAGGTGCTGCATTTGTGGCTGGAGGTGCTGTGCTCAAGCCTGCAGACCGTGGAGAAATGGTTCCATCCCTGGTCATTCCTGCGCAGTCCTGGCTGGGTGCAGATCAAATGTGAGCTGAGGTGAGTGTCCTCATGGACCTTGCCAGTGTCTGGAACAGATTTCTTCCTCCTCTGCGAGAGGTGGCCCTGACTACAGCTGGGTTTGGGCCCTCTCCAGTGAGTTGCAGCATGGGCTGCCCAGATATCCCAGCTGCAGAGATTTCCTGCTGTCTGCTAAGGCAGCAACAAATGCCTGGACAGTTAATTGTGAGGCACTGTGCCTGCCTGATCCAAGAGTAGAGCTTGGCTCCTGGGGACCTGTTGTGACAAGCAGGCAGCGTTTGCCTGCCAGCAACCTCCTGCTGTACACCTACTCTGATGGAGAGACTGCCTTTTCAACCCCACTGCTCTCCATGTTCTTTGCCAGCCACTCTAAGTCCACACAGGGAACAGGGAATGTGTGAGGGAGACAGTTGGACTGTCACTGGCTGGGAAGGAGTCAGTCACCCGCTGACTCCCTGGTTAGGTGACGGAGTGATGTCAGGGGCTGAAAGCAGCTTTAGTGCCTGAGCTCACACAAGGCAGTCGCTTGGAGCCCAGGGCGCACATCCCCGCGACTCCTGGCATCCATGTTCCTGGCTGTCCTGCACTCTGCAAAGCCAGGTGAAGTCCCAGGGAGCTGGAGGGAAAATCCCCTGCCATCACCACTGCTCCAGCCTGGTTGCTGCTGCTGTTCAGTGGGAGCTGGCTTTTGTCTGCATCACTGGG
The DNA here is from genome assembly GCF_000738735.6 of Corvus cornix cornix. NCBI lineage: Eukaryota > Metazoa > Chordata > Aves > Passeriformes > Corvidae > Corvus > Corvus cornix. The sequence continues at coordinate 49,421,737 of NC_047057.1, read as the reverse complement.
CTGCCTCCTCAGGGTGTCGTGTTCTCAGTCTGCTGCTGAATGGGAGGGGGTTTCCTCCACCTCTGGGCTGCCGTGTCCCACGGCTGCTTTCTCACAGCGTGGGGGCAGTGCCAGTAGGGCACAGCCAAAGAACCGAGGGGGACTGGTTCATGTCTTATGTCATTCTCCCAGCCAGCAAGGGAGCTTCTCATGCCAATCCCTTACAGCACTTCTGCTGCAGGACACTTCTCTTGCTCCAGAGAGAGAGAGGAGGCTGCAGAACTCTGAGGTGCTACTGGCAGGGGTCTGCTTCCTGGAGGGGAACCTGCAATCTGCCATTGCCAGCTGCGTGCAGCCCTCGGCCAGGCGTGTCTGTGGTCCCCCAGAGTCCGGGGCTGCCTGTGCCTCCCTGTGCTACTGCACCAGGCTCTGTAGGGGCTGCACTTGAGTCACATCTTCAAGCTTCTCCTTCCAGCCTGGGCCTGGCAGGATGTGAAGCCCAGCAAGGAAGGGGAAACAGGGAATGAGTGACTTGCTGCTGTCTTTTCAACACCATCAAACAAGGAATTTCATCCTTGTAAGCTTAGTGGCATGCCGGCACAAGCTGGGGAGACACAGTGTATTTGTGTGCCTGGGGCAGCAGTTGTGGGCAGAGGCCAGGAGTGTGGTCTGGGGTATCTGTTTTAACATCACTCTCTTCTGTTTGCATTGCAGAGTTCTCTGCAAATTTGCCTTCAGCCTCTCTCAGGACTGGGAGCTGCCAATAAAGAGGGAGGTGAGTAGGTGGCATCTCTTATTCTCTCACTCAGCCAGGGGCTTTGCTTACTGCCTCCTTCTCCCAGCTTTCTGCTTCAGCCCATCCTCTGCCTCCTCTGGAGCCAGCTCCAGAGCCTGTGGATGGGGCTTCTTTCCCTGCCAGAGTAGGCTGTGCAGCAGGAGCTGTGTGGCAGTGCTGGCAGAGGGGGCTGTCTGCCCTGCCCAGCTGGGGCAGAGGGAAATGGCAGGCTCCCTTTCCCCAGTGCTCTCCAAACCACAGGGCCTCTCCCTGTGCCAGCTGTACAAAGGTGGGAAGTACAGGAAGCTGCTCTGTCTGGGTGCCAGAGGCCTCGGTGTGCTTGGGCTCTGCCCACAGACACGACCTCCCCCTTTTCTGGGTGTGGTGTACTGACCCGCGTCTCTGTGTTGTCCTGCAGGAGAAGGAGAAGAAGCCACTGAAGGAAGGGGTGCAGGACATGCTTGTGAAGCACCACCTCTTCAGCTGGGACATAGATGGGTGACCCCCACCCCGCCCCATCCTGGGGACCTTCTCGATGGCGCACACTCCTCTGCCCCACCCCCTCATGTCTCACCCCCTGTCCTTCCCCACCCCACCCACTTGTATCTGTGACAAAATCCCCCCCGGGGGCTGCCAGACCACCTGGGACAGATGGCAGCAGGGCTGAGAGGCCGAGCTGCAGACACGAGGGTGGTGATGGTCGAGGGTGATGCTGCAGAATGGCAAGTGTGTTCTGGCTACAAAAACCAAGTGCCCCTTCCCAGCTTTCCACATCTCTGCCACCCCCATCTTCTGCTTTCCTCAGCCCTGCCTCCCCACCTGTGCCTGGTGGAGCAGCCTGGCGCCATGGACCGGCAGTCACGTAGGGGTGTGAGTGTGTCTGTGGCTGGAGCTGTGGGGTGGCTTTGATCCATGAGAGCTGCTGCCATAGTGGGCACTGCAGCTGCAGGTGGAATTGGGCGGGTGAGAGTACGGGAGCAGGGAGGGCACATCCCCTCCCCGTGCTGGCCAAGGGCTCCCCTCTGCTGGGGGACACTTGGACAAGTTCCTTTGACATGGAGCTGAGAAAGGGGAGCTGGCATCAGTTTCATCCCACCTCCCTGGCACTGGTGTGGGGTGTTGACAAGAGTTGCCCAAATTTACCAGCCTGTTACCACTGTAACAGCCTTAGGGGATGGTCCTTGTCTCCTCTGGGAGCAGACAAAAACCATCTCTCTCCTTAGCAAGAGTGTTTCATGCTGTCATTTTAGTCTGTAGATGATTTTTACTGTTAACCAAAAAGCTGTAAATTTACTCCAGGAACATGTATATTTTGGCACTGTTGTAGCTCAGGACAAGGTTTAGGTTGGAGCTGGCTCAGGGAGACTAACTCGTCCTCCTTGCCCTGCGACGGCAACGGGGACGCGGGTCAGGAGTGGAGAATTGCTGCTTTGTGGTGGTGGCTCTGGATATGGGGTCTGTGACTTTCTACTGAAAGCGCTTGTCTGTGAGCACAAACTACTGATGGGATGACACTAGATTCTTACTTTCCTTTATTTGGTGGGTTTGTAAATAAAAACTGCGTCTTGGGAGAGTGCTGGGCTTTGTCTTATTTTTTGACAGGGCCAGGACTTGGTTTCATTTTTCCTTTCTTCCATTTGACAATGGTGATCCCATTTCTGTGCTGGCACCGAGGGAGCTCCTTGCATCAGAGCAGCCCACGAGGTCAGGCAGCAGCTGGGGCACAGCCAGTTCTGCTGCCAGCAGTGGCAGCCCTGCCTCGCCTCTGCACCACCAGCCCTAAGAGCAGGTCCTCAGCAGAGCCCCAGAAAAGCCAGAAATACTGGAAACTACGGGTTGTAGGGACACTGCAGGGGGAGGGCCCTTAGGAAGGGAGAGAGGCTGGCAGAAAGCAGGGCTGGGTGGTGGGGACAGGAGTGTTGTCTGTACAAGAAATGTCTCTGGAAAATGTAGGTGTAGGCTGAGCTGCAAAGTGGGACAGTAACAGGGCACAGGCCCTTGGGAGAACTGTGTTCAGAAGTCCAAGCTCGTGGAAGGGTGGAAGTTGCAGCATATGTACTGATTTGAAAGCGAGTGTTTTCAGTGAAGGTAATTCCTTTGGAATGTGGCTGTGGAAGGGGCAGTGTCACCTCATCACCACCTGCAGTCCAGACCAGCCTGCTGGGCTGGGGGAGACTGTAATAGCTGCCCCTGGTAAAACCTGCTGGTTGCAGGGTAGGTAATTTCCATACACTGAGGGAATCTCCCTGCAGCTGAGAAGGATGAGCCACCACCACTTAAGCTGCTTTTTTCAGGTTTGACAAAGACACAAAGGGATCACCCACCCTTAGCTGAGAAAGGCAGAATGGCCCCAAGCCCTCCCACCAGCATAGCAGAGAAGTTTTTGAGAACGTGGCTGTTTGGAATTTTTTTAATAAAATGGACTTTTTTCTTCAAATATTTGTAACTGAAAAAATAATTCAATTTAAAGATCAGTTCTCTCCCCCATTAACTTGTCACTTTTATCCTTTTCCAGTTGAATACTCGCTCTGGATCTGATGCCCCAACACCATCCAGCTGTGATGGTGCTGATCACCCCTCGCCATTGGCTGCATAGTGGAAGGGAGAGTGCGTGCTAGTCAAATACACATTACAAACAAGTAGTGGTTACAGCAGAAAGATTCAGGATTACATTCAAGGTAGAGGCAGAACATCAGACTTCGTTTTTCCCAATGGGTGCAAAAATGTATGTCCAGGGGAATACCTCTTCCGACAAAGAACTATTGAACTATTATTCAAACAAATAATAGTAAGCAGAGAACTGGGCAAGCCTGCTCTGGGTACTGTTTGGGGAAAAGACTTTCTAACATTTCTGGGGCTGAGGCACCACCTTCCCCTCTGCCCGCAGGCACAGGGTTATCGCTCGCTCTCCTGGCAGAAGGCCCTTGTACGGAGGGACTCTCACAGGTCAGCCGGGCTCCTCGGGACATGAGGCTCATGGTTCTGTATCCTCTGGGCTCCTTGAAGCTCTTCAGCCCTTCAGCCAATGCAAGTATGTTAGGCAAGGTCAGGGTCACTAAATTCTTACAGTTTCACACCTGATGGTGGACGGGTGAAGGTGAAAGGGAGCAGCTGTGAGCTCAGCCTTTCACCAGCAACCTCTGGAAGGGCTACACTCGTAACAGGCATTGGCATCTCTCTGCCAATGACTGGAGTACCTGGCCCAGGGCAAGGAACCAGGGCTGGGTCAGGCCAGGACTGCAGCTGGAGTGCTCCCACCTTCCTCTAGGAGCTCATTGCACTTTATTGATAATTTCCTTCTTTATTTAATGGCTGCAGATTTGTAATTATTTGTACAAAAGAACACAGCTGGTTTTTCTGGGGGCTATTGCAACTATGGGCTAGAAGAACCTGATTTTGCTTGAGTCTGACAAACAGGCAGCCTCACTTTTCCCCTTAGCATTTCGGAGATCCTCGCACTCCCCCCATACTTTCCTCCTTAGAAAGTCCTTGCCTCCTGCCCCTACAGATGGGCAGCTGCCCTAGGGGAGCTGGTGAGACCTCTGTAAGGTGATTGCTATATACTCACTGCTCCCAGTAAGCATCTGGGTTGCACCAGGAGAGAATTCAGAGAGGGCTCATGAAGATAAAGGGGATGCCCAGCAGTCTCTTTTATTCTGATTTTAGTTTGTGACACTGTAGCTTCAGCAATAGAAAGACTGTGGGGAAGGGGGAAGGGTGTCCTCCCCAACCTGGACACTGAGGGAGGCAGGTAAGAGGCTCCAACTTGCTTACAGCTCAGGGCCAGAGGAGAGAGGAGGGGACAGAAAAGAAGGAAGCTGCCAGCAGGCTCCCCCTGCAAATGATTAAGAAAGTGGCTCCCCATGCAGTTAACAAGCAAACAGGGCTCAGGAAAGCAGGAGTATCTCCCAGGTGCAAACAGGCATGACCCCACCCAGCTGCCAGTTCAGTGGCTGAGGGAGAGCACATTGTGCAGGGTTGGCATTCACCTGCCTCACCACGGAATACAGGTACCAGCACCCCTGTGGCACAGCCTCCCCCTGAGAAGAGGACCAGGTACCAAAGTTGCAGGGAAGCAGCATGTGGCTCACAGCTACCCCTCCCCAGCAGGAAGCTCTGCAGCCCAGCGTGGGGGAAAGGTGGGACAGCATCTTCATGGAGATACTGAGGATGGCAGTTGATCCTTTCATTGCCTGAGCAGGTCAGTACCTCAGTCTGCATGACTTCAGAAGCCACAGCTTCCCCCACCTCACTCAGCCCAAGCAGCCTGGACCCAGCTCAGGGCCAAAGCAGGGACAGCCTCATGGCGAGGTGGCCACATCCACCTAAGCCATGTCCCACCTGCTCAGTATGGCCGTGAGTTACTACTGACACAAGAATTTTAAAGTAACGGAGTAAGAGCACAGGAGTGAGCCACAGGCCTGGTGTTCTACCACAGAGCCCTGCCCAAGGATAGCACTGTCATGGCTCTGAGGTCCTGGGGGGCTTGTCCACCCACTCCTCAGTCTGTAGTTCCCCTGAGGCACCAGCCTGGGGTCCTACAGGGACACAGGGAACCAGCTCAAAGTAAGCAGCCATTTACTTTTGCCTCTTACCCTGTGGGACTGGAGGGAGGGAAGAGCAGAGGCCAGCTGCCCAATACTTGCTTTCAGGCTCCTCCCCAGCAAGGGGCCCTCACAGTCACTGAGCCGGGACCTGTGCTGCGCCACACAACACCCCTCTTGCAGTCCCACTTCCCCCTCCTCGCCTACTGGGTCCAACATCCATCCCCAGCTGCTGCTTTCCACTGGGGCATGTGCTGCAGTGAGGCACCAACACAGTGAAGGCAGGAGACAGATTGCACATGGCCCCCAATGATATGTTACTGATTACCAGCTGTGCCCCTCACCTGCTACCCAGGGCACACTGGCACTTCCATGTCTCTGCCCCAGGCTGACTGCCCTGCTCATTTGGGGACATCACAAGTGCCTGGGAGCTGGGGGCAATGGGCTGTGCCTGACAGCAATTTAACATATAAGGACCTGATTTTAGCACCTTAAAAAATGGTTTTGCAGCCCAAAGCGAGTGAAGCAAGCAGGCAGGCCGGCAGGCCTCTGCCAAGCTCAGCAATATTTGGGAAACCAGCTTAGACGTTACCAGGTTGGTGGGGAGCCCTGGTTCCCTTTGGCTACATTTGGAGAAGGTGCCTGTTCTGCCCAGCTCCTCCCAGCCCTGCGGCAGATCAGACCCTCCCCCCCGACAGACGGCAGGTGCTGCAGAGGGCAGCTGCTCTGGGCCCCGGGCAGCCGTCCTGCCTGTGTGTCCTGCTCCAGAGGTAGAATCCCCTTCCACAACCGTTAAGACCGACCATGCTGGGGCAGCACAACCCCCTTTATCCGCCAATCCCAGGAAGGCACAGAGTGCTGCTTCTGGAAACGGCTCAGGCCCAGTCATGCTCCATCCCACGTGAGGGAACAATGCGCTGCCATCACTGCTCCTGCCTGGAGGAAGAGGGGCTGCTGGCTCTGCTCTCACCCTGGCTGGGCCAGGCTGTGTGGAGCGGGCAGGAGGCCACCAGCCCCACAGCTCCTCCTGCCTCATCCCCCCCCAGCAGCCGTTCTCCCTGCCCTGGCCTGGCCCACTGCCAGCTTCATGCAGGAAGGACACTGTTAGGGGAGGAGTACAAATACTTAGGAGCTCGCTCTTTTTTCTTTTTTTTGGTTGACTGGCCTCTTTCCCCTGCATGCCTGTGCCCTCCCACTCCCATTCCCTTCAGTCTCTGCTCACAGAATTACAAGCAAGAATCCCAGTGCAGCTGCAGATCATGTCCATCAAGAAAGTCTGTGGAAAAGAGGCTGGGAGCCGCAGTGCCCAGGGGAGCCAGGCTCATGACAGACCCCCCTGGCAGCTCCAGCCAGTCCATGCTGTCCAAGTTAGCCTCAGCCAGATCCAGGGTTATGCCCCCAGATGGCTCGTGAGCAAAGTGCAATTCCGAGGTGTCCATAGGTGAAGGTGGGTGGTCCAGGATGGCCGAGCTGCTCAGCATCTCACTGTGGAGGTCATCAATGAGGGACAGGGGCTCCGGCCCATCGTGGCCTGCAGTCAGCAGCGGGAGGCCGGTGCTGCTCTCCAGGAAGTCCTCCAGCCGGCCCACGGGCACCGGCTGCCCCAAGGACACCGGCACTGCCAGCTCAGAGGAGGGGTGGCTGCTGGCCGGTGGGGAACAGGCTGGGGCCACAGGTGGTTCTTTCCCAGCTGGGGACGACTGATCCTTGAAGTCAGCAGAAATCTCTGTACAGGGAACAAACAAGCCAGGTAAGGAAAAGTCTGGCTGAAGACCAGAAGGATCCCTCCCACCCACCAGGGCCACAGGGACCCCCGCCAGACTAAGCCATCACTGACCACCAGCTGGGATAAGGAAACTCATCCTGTGCCTGTGTTTGCTGCACTATGGAGAGTTTTGAGCCCACCTCCATGGAATTCCATCTCTGTCAACTATCTCAGAAGCAATGTGCCCAGATCTGATGCAGCAGTGCCATCAAGAACCACAGAACCATACTAAGGCCTGACTGACATCTCCCTCAGTGCCTTAATGACTACTGCCAGTGCTAAAGGCACTGGAAGGGACACCAGAGAGAAGAGTGGGGCCATGACAGACTCTCCTCTCGGTGCTCTGCAACCCCCAGATTCGGACCCAGGGACTATGGGAAATGCTGGCTTTGTCTCCTTACCTCCACTTTCGATGAGGATATCAAACAGGTCGTCCATCTGCTGGCTGGAACAGCCGTTCTCCTGGGGAGAGCAAGTGCAGGATTAGCTTCCTCTTTACCAGCAGAGCTTCCACCTCCAGCAGCACCCGTGGCTGCTGGCTCTCCTCCCTTGCCCCAGGAACAGGGCTGTTGTCTAGCAAGAACGAGCACACCACGAGCATGGCACCAGAGTCCTCTGTAACCCAGGCTGTTACTGGCTGGGAAAGCATGGTCAGCAATGGCAATGAATGGCTTGGGATTTTTACCTGTGATTTACGCTCTGCCCCAAACCCTCCAGAGGAAATTCAACAAGGAAGGTGCAGTTGTGTCTCCATTTCCTATCACTGGCCCCCATATCAAGAAACTAACTAGTTTCACAATGGCAACTTTTCATCTGCTCTCCAAGGAAACCAGGGAGAGTAACTGCTCTCACCTGGGCCTTTGGCTGTTGCTTCATGGCCTCTTCATAGCCTGGTGGTGGCTCTTTCATTGGGACCGAGGGAACAGAAAGAGGTGGTGGAGGAGTTCCAAAAAGCGGCGTGTGCTGTTGCTGCTCCAGGTCCATCTGGGAGGGGGAAGGGGCAGCAGGAGAGCCAGGCTGCGATGAGGACTGTTTAGAATGAAGGCAGAAGAGGGAATGAATGCAAATCAGGGAAAAGTCCACATCAACTCCTGTCTCATGGCTGCTTTGAGAGACCATCACCTCTCCCTGTAAGCACTGCACAGCAGTCTGCCTTCTTCCCTGGACTTTATGCCCTATGCCCGGGCTGCAGGGGAAGAAGACAAATTTCCCCTCCAACTCACAGGTGGAAATCTTTAGCTGATTTTTCCAATGCTAAAGCAGCCACACCACAAACCACCTCCTCACTTCTCCTGGACAGGGAGAGCCTCATCTGTCCAAGTGGGGGATTCCTCCAGCACTTCGGAGAAAAAGGGCACTTCCCTTGTGTGTTCAGCTTACTCTGTGCAGTACATCCAGGGCCTGTCTTCTACCTGCCTCCCTCTGCAGTGCCTGCTTTGGGGTCACAAGCCAGCTTCATTTAGCAGCAAGTTTCACAGCCTGATGGTGGGCAGAGAGCACCAGAGCACTCAGCAGCACCAGAGATCCAAAGGAAACCCCAAGTGCTGCAGGAAGCAGTGTTCATGACTCAGCTTTACCAGATGAATCAGCACACAACTGCTCGTAAGAACAGCTGAAACGAGGATCAGGCCTCTGCCTCTACAGCAGCTATGCATGACCCACGTGGAGACTTGCGCCCCTGGAGCAGCAAACCCTGGGCAGCAGCTGAATGCTACTTCCAACACATGTACATGCTGATGCCCTTGCCCATCCTGTTTTCCCTGGAAAGCTGCTCATCTGTTCTGTGACCCACAGGCAGAGGAGCGACCCTAGACCAGCTGTGCTAGCCAGGGTTCACTCTTCCTGAGAACAGCTGGAAACCATCGCTATGACACAGGCCACTGGGACATGCTGGGAGGGTACCTTTTTTGATACACTGGGTGGGCTGGTTTTGCCAGAAGCACCAGTGTTCAGGGACTGCTTATGGAAACCACTGGGGAAGAAAGGCTGCAGGTTTGCAGGTATTGAGAAAGACAATATGGTGTGAGCCAGCTGCCCTGTGACCACCTGCAGACCTAGCTTCTGACCCTACAGGGAGGCAAAAGGATTGGGAGAGTCAGTACAGATGCCTCTGCAGCACACAGGCTAAGGGACTCTGAGGAAAAAGGTCCCTTCATTTACCTTCTGCACTTTATCCAAGGTCTCAAAGTAAAACCAAGGCAGTGACCCTTTGCAAAGCAGGTATCTCACTCTAAATATACTAGAAATTACTTCTGTCTTCATATCCTTTCCAGGAACTGACTCAGAAATGATCCTCCAAGCTCTAAAAACTCTTCATAATCTTTCTGTATCTTATCTTAATTACAGGTTAGAGCTACAGCTAAGCGGGCTAGAAAGGGAGAGATGCACAGCAGAGCCTCTTTACAGCCAGCACCTGGAGAGGGGTAAAGGCAGAGGTGCTCTCTTTCCTGAAGCAGTATAGCACTTCACAAAGAGGTGATTAACTGGCATGCTCAAGGCAGGGGAATGGAAATTACAGCATGCTCAGCACTACTAGAGACTAAAAGGTCACAGCCTGTTTACCCCTCTGAGCTCGCATGCCCCTTCAGCACCAGGCACTCTGCCCACATCACCCTCTCTCCATGCAGCAGCCACCTTTTCTGTTCAGCAGCACTCCTTCAAGAATCTGGGACATCCCTGTGAATCAAGGCTGCCCACTCCGGCCCCTCGTCATTTTTAATCCACAGACAACACCCACTGGTATCTGCCTATGGGTACAAACCCTGGCAGCAGGCAAACGAAACCAAGGGAGAAAAGTGAGCAGGCAGTGAGCTACCTTAGATTGGTCTGGTCCTCTGGGCTGCTGCTGCTGCGTGGGCTGCTGAGGGGTGTTTGTAGGTACCTGACACAGCGGTTGGCTGGAAGGTTTAGCGGGTGATGATTGTACGCTCTGGAAAGGAAAGGGTATCCATAGCAGGTTATTCCCCAGACATGACATGGACACAGACCTTAGGTTTCTTACAGGATTTATAAGTTTGTTTTTCGCCACTCTTTATTCTTTATGAAATTCAATCCTTCTCTTTCACTGAGCAGAGAAATCAGATTGGGTGCAATTCAGAGTCCTATGAGAGGAGGTAGTACCAGCCTAAATCCCTGGGCAACCCATGACATGCCTCGAGGGCTGCCAGACCTGACACAAGGAGCTGTGCTCTTGTGGAGCAGTGGTGGAGTTCAGGTGAGATACTCTGGGGTATCAAGGATGACACTGGATGCTGATGTTTAGACAGCTGCCAACATCTCACCTGCTATACAGCAAACATAGCCTGCTCAGTGCCTGTCCCTGATGGCAGACACTGCCACTTGCTCTGCAGAAAGTGCAAGAAATGTATCAGCAGAGAATGAAAATTATCATTGATGTCATGGAAGGTGCTGGGGTTTGACATATGCCATAAAACCTGGGCATATTTATCCCTTCCTGGAAGGAACACTCGGAACACTTCTGTTAAGTGCTGAGCTCATGCCAGCAGGGGAACAGTAAATCATTTCTGATGAAAGACTCTGTTAACACTGAAATACTGACACGCATTAAAACAAAGAGCAGCCAAAAAGCAAACAGTCTGCTCCCAGGGTCTGATTTCAGCTCTTGGTAGATAAGATGACCCATCTATCACTCCAACTACGATCTCTACAGTAAAGGACAAGAGGTGAAATACACTCTGCTCATTTTACTACCACGGGCATAGTTGTTCTTTCAAAAACTAGTGAACTGTGGCAGCAAACTCTTGTCATCCAAGCCTGAGGTCCTGCCTGACAAAAGGCAGAACCATGTGTTTGGAAGAATGCTGAACAGCCTGCGATGCACAGAGCCAATCGTGCACTGCTGTACACAGGTCATCATTGTCAAATTCCAGTTGTTTTGCTGAAGATCTGCTTACACTGCTGTTTTACAAAGCCACGATCTAGCAGCCACCGTAGCGAGCAACTCAGCCCTTTCAGTATTTACTGCACTGAATTTCCACCCCATTAAGTCATCCTATGGTTACTGCAGTGGGAAGAGGAGAGAGGAACCCAAATGCCCGCAGCAGTGATGGGATCCAACCCTTGCCTACCTGCAAGGGTGGGCAGCTGCTCCCTGCCTTTCCGTGGGGAGAGAGGCCCTGCCTCTCAGCGCTCTGCTTGGTCACGGTGAGGACGATGTGGGTCCCTGTGGAGTCAGTGATGAGGGTGGGGGGAGGGGTGCCCTTGATGAGGTCGCTCAGGGCGCTCCCTTGCTGGCCAAGGAAAAGCCGCGGGCTGTGGGACTGGCACGGCGGCTCTACTTCCGCGGCTGGCACCTCCTGCTTCACTATCACGGCTTTCTTTGGCACTGGGCTTGGATTCGAAGTGTCCATTTGGCTAGCGGTTGGTGCAGGGCTGAATTGGTCTGTTTGGCCACTGGATTGCTTCGCAGACTGGCAACTCAGGAAACCGTTTTCACTCTTGACCTGGGTGCCGAATGCTCCTGGTTTGGAGGCGAGGGCTGTTCCTTCTCCCGCGGCTGTTGGGGCTGGCTGTGATTGCTGAGAGCGCTTCTCCTGCTCCAGCTGTAGCCTAAGCATCTCCACCAGCTGCTGCTTCTGTTTCAGCATGCGGGTGAGTTCCTCGATCTGCTTGTCCTTCTCCTGCAGCATCTGGTCTTTGTCCCTAACTTCTGCATCTCTGCTGTTACCAGTGCTACACCGCTCTGACCTGGCTGCCACATTTATGCTGCAGGAGGCGGACTTGGAGCTTTCTTCCTTCACCAAGAACTGCACTGGAGATGTCTGCAAGGTGAGCTGGGTCAGAGGTGAAGTCACCATCTCTCCAAAGGTATCTCCAGTGGCCGAGTTCTCGTCCCCTGTGCTCATTTGCGAGCGCTCAGAAGGAGTTGGAGAAACAGGAGGAGTTGAGCCTGTGCTCCCAAACTTCATCACGCCGCCACCAGTAACTGTGGCCACAACTACTTCTGCTGGTGCAATGCCAGTGGTGACCAGGGCTGGCCCTGTGCTCAGCCTGGCAGTTGGGAAGGCCACCACCACTTCGGCAGCTTTAGGGAGGACAGCTGCTGTGCTGGGCTTGGGAGTGGGGGTTGTTTGGCTGGCTGCACCGTTCTGCTCTTGGTAAGCTCGGAGACGCTCAATTAGGTCCGTCTTTGTGCCCGAGACAGGCAAGGCCCTCAACTTCAGCTCTTGCTTCAGCTCTGCTACCTGACAGACAGCGAAAAAAGAGGGCAACATTAAGAGAACATACACTTCTAACTAAACAACTATCAACAGCTACCAGAGCTATGAGACAAAGGACTAAACTGATCTTCCTGCAGGCCAACAAACTTGCACCTCAGGTACAGACTGGGGGGTAGCAGTCCCAGCTGCTATCACTACTCTTGTCAGTCCACCTCAGCCCTGCTCTGGGGCAGCAACATCGTTTGGTACTGCCCACTGACAATGGCAAAAAGGGTCTCTGTGGCTTCACAGGACATTTACCTTCATCTCATCCAGGTTGGCAGGGAGAGGGCCAGGCTTGCCCACCGCAGAGTTACTGTTTTGTCTCATCAGCCCACTAGAACCAGAGGATACTGAAGATGTGCTGCTGACTGTGGCAGAGTGATTGCGTACAGTAGGGGCACTGGTACCACTCTGCTGCTCTCCTGGAGGCCTGCAGGAAAAAAAAGAACACAGACATCAAAATCACAGTGGGAAGACACCAGAGGCCCTCAGTGTCAAACACGTTCAGAAACAGCCGGGTCACACTGAAGCACACCAGTGTTCTCGGCTATATCCATGCCCCTTACTGTGCCAACCAACTCACTTCAGCTGCTTTTGTCTGATTCATCTTGCACCGCCTCTTTTTGAGGCCCTCTCGAACCTACAAGACCAAGTGTGTCACACCTGTCACATCCAGTGGCCACCCCTCACACCCAGGACACCACGTCTTTGGTAACAGTGCTGGGGAAGCAAGCGCTTCCTAAGAGAGCTGCCACTGCAGACCCGTACTTTGGTGGGGCTGGCAGGATGGTCTGATAGTTGTAGTGCTGCTGCTGCTGGTTGAGGATCTGAAGCTGGAGAAAGAGTTGCTGCTGCTGCAGTATTTTGGCATAGGATGAATCCATGGGAGGAGCTCCCTTGTCCTGCTTTTGGTCCGGGGGAATATACTGATGATATTTAAGCTTCTTGACTTTAGGCTTTAAATCCTTGGCTTTTTTACTGCGCTGAGACTTCTCACTAGCAGACTTGGGCTGGCTTTGCTATTCAGAAGAAAAGGAGGAAGCAAGTAAGAATAGAAACATTGATATAACATAACATCCCATGTAAACCAGAACACAGACTGGGACTTTAATTTTGAAATTCTCTAGTTTGTTCACCTCAGGGTCTTTCCATGCTTCTCTGAGATAACATTACGGACACAGCACCGGCAGCAGCTTACACTGCACCATAATGCAGGTCACCTTTCCCAGCACATCAGATCATCTGCTCATCCAGTGCAGACTTACTGACTCTAATTATAGATAACACTGATTGTTTCAAAACGTTTTGCATTCAGCACTCATTTTATAGAAGGTGAATTCTGCTTTCCACGGAGCAGAACATCCCATTAAATATGTTACAATTAGTGTCAGAGGAATACACTAATGAGAAACGTTTCCTTCCTTTGCAACTGTTAATCTAGTACTTCCAGCTCCAAACCTGCTTAAAAGTAACCACCTTATCTTCTTTCAGTCTACAACAATGAAGACATCACCCAAAATAGTACCTTAATGAGTGTTGGTGGGGGCTTGGCAGCAGTAAGAGCCACTCCATTGGTAAGACTAGGGGGCAGAAGAGGTGGAGGTGGCAGTGGCGGAGGTGGCTGCTCAGGTAGGAAAAGAGTTTCACTGGAGTCTGCGCTAATCTGCAACTGGGATGAACCCTGCAGGGACAGAAAAAGGCATCATGAATACACACAAGAGGAGGGAAATAGTTTAATAGAGTGTAGGAACTGTCCACTTAGAAGGAAGGAGCACAGGTTTCAAATCTTTAATCAGACTCCTTTAACCCACTGCTTCAGTTGTCCCTGAGAAGCAGCACAACTTCTTAGGGCAGAAAAGGAATCAAAATCTCACACCTGTATCTCCCAGCATTGCCTGCTGGGATCAGCTGCACACAGGCTGTATCACCAAGCAATGGCTGCCTCCTTCCCCACATGGCACCACCATGAGGGTTTCTGAATAACCAGAGGAGGACATGACTGAGACCACACAGAGCTCAGATCCCTAGTGAAATCTCACAGACTACACCTCTTAGGAAAGCCTTAGTCTCACTTTTTAGGATCCTCTGCCACAAATCAGCATGAAGCTCCAGGGCACTGCAGGAGGCCTCCACAGTCTCACCTGAGCTAGTGATGTGCCAGTGGTGCTAGGGAGAGGCTCACAAATCCGGGAGTCCATCGGCGATGGGACAGACCCTTGGGACTCATGGCTGGCTGGCTGTTCTGGGGAGAGGGCATCACTGCTGTCCTCGTCAAAGGAGGAATTGTCTGCAACCTTTGGGTAGTTCACCTGTCCAACTAAAAACACAAACATCAACTGGTCTGTAAAGTGGAATAAGAAATGATTTCGCTTGACACTAGATGTTTCACAAAGACAATGATGACATGGAGAGAGCTGTGCTTAAAGCACCAGCTAAAATGAGAGAACAGAGTCCCACCTGGATCAGGTTTAAGTGTTTACATTCACTATCTATCAGTAGAATAAAATGATGCAGACTGGGGTGAACCACTTCTCTTGCTTCTTAGCCAGGCAAGATCAGTGAGTGTAAGAAGAAGTACTTAGGTCTGCCCAAACCCAGCTCTGTGGCATGGCTTATTTCACTATCATCTGGCACCAAAGAAAAAGACTGGACAGTATAAGGTTGAGCCACAGTTTCTTTGGTGTTCCTCCTGTATGGTGGAAGGTAGAATCTCTCCTGGATTCTTCTGTCTTGGAAGACAGAATCCCAAATTGTCCTCTAGTCTTACAAGCAACAAGGGCTATGGATTAAGTGGTGGCCCTGGCTGCTATTAGCATTTCTGTCCATCTACACGCCCAGTAGATAAATTCACATGAGTGTACATTTGTAATGTAACAATGTTTTTTTAGACTACATTTTCTCAAATTAATCCTGCTAAGCAGGGAAATACTGTCATTTGCACCTCACCTAAAATCAAGAGGAATCCAGAGATGTACTTTGCCCAGTCAGAAGGAAGCCACATCTCTTATGCTTCAGTTGACAAGTTCATCCTTCCTCAACTACTTCTTGCTCAATAGTGAAGCCAGGCTCTCCCACAACACCGTCTTTTTCCTTTTTTATGGAAAGTATTCCATCCTGCTCACAGTTGTGTCCCATTTGTCTTTACAGTAGGTGTGTGTGTTTGAGGGGATGAATAACCACAGACACATAGACTGCTCAGTCTGGGGAGACGGGAAAGAGCACTGCTGAGGCAGTGGGAAGGCTATTCCTCAGCATTCCTTTCAACCCTCGGAATGGCACTGGCATGATTTACATCTGTTCTGGTTTATTTTTAAAAGGGTTGAATCCTCTGAAGTTTTTGAGTTCACAGACATCTTTTGTTTCATCACACCTGTTTATATTCTGTCTCCCCTCCTGATCTAAGTCAGTGAGTTCTGCCTGACCATGTTGTTGACATGTTATACTGAGAGAGGGATTTTAAGGAGACAATCTAGGGAATACAATCTTCAACAGTCTTTCAAGTCTTTAGGGCATACAGTTACTTTCACATTTTTCCGGAATGTCCACATTCCCTATGATTTAACGTCTCCATAGCATTATCTGGGCCAGAGGGAGATCTGCTTTTCCAGATCCTTGGGCTGAAAGCCTGTGATTCTGGGCCAGGAAAACAAGACCAGCCATGGGATTGCACTCCCTTAGACGTGCAGGTGGATTGATAGGTAATCACAGCCACATGTGGGAAATGCTCTCCACAAGGATCCTCATCTGACCTTACCAATAATAGCTTCCTTCAGGCTTGATTCCACAGGCAAGATGTTCTTCTCCACCAGCTCCATGGGCCCTGGCCTCTGTGCTATCTTCTCATTGAGGTCATCTGCCAGTCTGGCTCTCTTCAGCTTCAGCTGCTTAGCCTGCAAGGAGGGTTCAGCTGAGGTCTCTGTTTGGGGGAAAGTAAATAAAATAGCATCAATCCAACAATGGTCAACCCATACCCTTCAGCAGTTTAATTCTATTCAGAAAGGTAACAGTAGATAACTGTGCAGAAAAATAGGTGATGGAGAACAACAGATATGCACTATAAAGACATATGACACATACTATATATATTTAGGTTATAAAGATAACTACAGCGGCCCTTGTGACAAATTCACTGTTCTTAAACTGATGTCACCCAATTCTCGTTCATCTTTTCCCTCTGGTTGTGCCCCAAGCTTGGTGCTCAGCAGCAGCACAGCACTCCCTCTCTGAAGCTGAGGTTCATTACTAATCAGATCAAATCTGCCTCACTCCCTCTTGGACATTTTACAGTGTCTTCCCTTAGTAGAAGAGCAGTCCATGGTCATTCTATTTCATTGTTGCTAAGCCACATAAACCTGCACAACTTGAATTCACACAACAGGTCCTTATGACAATAATCTCCAGGCAAGCAGAGTTGAATCCCTCCCAAGGAATCATGCAAACAGGCATGATCTTCTGCCTGCTCCCAAGTGAAAGGAAGCTTTGGAGGTCAGTGGCAAAACAGAAAGCTGCTAGAAAAGTAGTTACGATAAAGTTTATTTTCGGTGTTTCCGCGTTCAGCATGTGCCATACCTTCCAGAATGTGCATCCTAACCAGCTCTGATCTCTCTGGCCGAGACCGGATTTTGCGTTTCAGATAGTCCTCTGTCTGTAGCAAAAACAGACAAGCAAGAACCACTTTCAGCTGATCAGACACAGGAGCGAGGTAATCTTGAACAGCACAATGAAAAGAAACAACCATCTTTAGCTGCTACTGAGATCTAAATAAGCACAGAATGGAGAAGGGGCCTATCTCCTGTCCCAGAGCACCCAGAAAATGAGCTTACTCTGAAGATGACCTTCCAGTGTAATTGCCTCAGTCAACTGTGCAATGCTGCCCCACAGAACGGAAACTGGGAAGGACTTCCTCAGGAGAAGTCCTCTTTTCCCGTTGTATGCACCACCACTAACTTGTGCCAGGGTAACATCCATGAGATTTCTTTTTACATTAAAGATAAATGCACTGGGGTTCCACTGTTCACAGAAAATACTTTCATGTACTACCGACATTCAGGGCTGACTTATGGTTTGGGGCATACTCTTTAATTTGATTAAAGATATGTTATTTGTTAAGCTGAAGACCCCATGCAGTCCCTTGGGGGGCAGAATCTAAATGCTGTGACAAAGCTTATTTCACTTCCAGAGCTGCTTTTAGCTCTGTCTTTGGAGAATGTGCTACAGAGCAATGTACGGAGATGATCCCAACAGGCTGAACACATTACTCTTTACACAGCTGAGGAATGGGAATCTGGAAGCAGTGGGTAATAGACTGGTAAGGACTGGCCATCAGGATGGGCCTTCAGAGAAAGCAAGTATTAAAGTCAGTCAGAAAACTGCACCATAGTTGCTCAACTGCCCACATAAAAATATTAACTTAATAAAGTTTTAGGAAAAAAAGAGGAGAAATAAGCAAAAGCCCTTTGGTCACTGGTCTTAATGCAAAATCCCCTGTTCAAATCCTTCCACAGTTTAAAGGGCCTCCCTTACAGGTCTTAATCACAGCTGGGTTTTTTTTGCTTATGTTGCTTTCACTTTTAAAACAAAACTTAGTCATAACAAGTTTCATTCCACTGTAGGCTAATCAGAAAAAAACAGCCCCAGATGCCTTCTGAGGAACAGAAATTACCAAGAAACTCCCTGGTTAGAAAAGGTGGCACATGAAGTGTGATGCCTGGCTTCCTCTTTCTATAGAGCCAGAAGTCTGGGATTTCAGTGTCACGAGATTTTGGGGGGGATCCTCTCTATTCAATTTTGAAGTTCTAGTCTCCTAGATAAACAATTGCATGTGCAGGTAACAGAGAAACTTTCCTCAAGGTTGGAACTGAGCTCCACATGATAAGAGCATTTAATAGCAATTAAGAGCGAAACAGACACCATAAAAATAAAAATGCCAAGTGCATGGACAGTGACGAAGAGTATCAGACACTTCCAGAAAGATGACTCTAGGGAAGATCCAGCCACCATAGTCAATGGCTTTTAGGCACAACTCGTTCACTGAGGGTTAACCAGCACCACATGCAAGCTGCAGAACACCCCACCCAATACATCTCTGACTACAGAAAGCTGTATTACATCCAGAATATGAACAATTCCCTTCTGCATCTCATTAGCAGCTACAGGATACCCAAAACACAAGACATACTATTCCTGACTTTCCCAAAACACTAAAGATTATATTGCATCTTACCCTGGCCCGCTCCAAACTCCTTCTTTGTTCATGAAATGCAGCTGGACTTTTCAGAGCTGTGGAGAGGAAAAACATTTAGTGAATGAATTAGAATGATGGAAGTTCTCTCACTGCACAACCCTTCAGGCCAACTAAGTCAACAAACGCACCGCAGCAACTGCCTCCTGCATCTTCCAACACACTGAGGCAGATCTCCAGCTGGTACAAAGCAATGGGAATTGCCACACTCTGACAGCACCGGGACACAGGAACTGATCTGAAATTTTTGTGGGCCACTGGACAGTCTCACACAGGTACACTTCCGGTCAAACTAACCACTGCTCCCAAAGTTGGGTCCAGGAACATGATTCAAAACCAGCCCCTCAAATAATGCCTTTTACAAGGTTCAACACATAGTATGATACACAGGACCCTTACGGGAAGAAAACACTCTGAAACTCTGAAGTTACATCAAATGGTTGGAAAGATGGGGGACAATGCAAATGAACTGTAAATCCCCTTTACTATCTTTTAATGTCAAAGGAAGCTGCAAGTCTTTCCTTAATCTGCACCGGTGTTTTGTACACATGCAAGGACTGGCTGCAAATCCTGCAGGTCCACAGGACACATATATTGCTCCCTGTAAGAGAAATTACCGCGAGAACAGGAACACTTGGAGAGAAAAGTACATCTGTCTATTGACAGAAAACCACAACCTGAGGAATTAGCTTCACCTCTCCATAGAACAGACCTCCTTGCCCCCTCGGGCCCTGTTTAAAACCAGAGCCAAAATGGATCAGGTTTTAAGAAACTGATCCTCTGCTGTCCAGGACCACACTAACCCTGGAGGAATCTCTCACTCTGCCTGGCTCCTCTGGAGCACACAAAGCTCACGTCACAGTAAAACCAGAGAGAGAGGGTGTAGCAGCTCCTCACAGTTTCCCTGAAGCTGCAAGTAGCTTGTTTTTTTAAAAACGACCACACTGTGATTTGTATTAAGAACTAGCTGAAGGGAGCATAATAATTTCTTTTCATATTTCTGAAATACTCATATTTTAAACTGTCTGAATTACCATCAAGCTAAACAGAAAAGTTAAAGAATCTCAGCTTTAAAGATAAGTTGCAAGTCTTTTGAAGACAGAAAACTAAGCTCATAGTTAGTAACCCCAAAGTATTGCATCTAGGTCCTGGGAAATATAGTCTGCTCATATTATTTTTCACCTAAGACCAGTGATTAAGTAGTTCTCAAAGGTAAGTTCATAATGAAGTCTCAAAAGACTATTAAAAAATAAAAGCCCTTGCATAAATGCAATGTAAGAAACTACTTCTAATATATGTGGAGCCTTCCAAGCCCTTTCCTACAGAATGGAATGAAGTAGCCACAGAGAGCATTAAGACACATCCTGTGAAATACAGAGAGTCCCTCTAGGTTCACATCAATGGGGTAAGAAGTAGAATTCAGTCCACATGGCAGGAATTCTGAACACGCCAGGCATCATAGACGGGAATTGGACTACAGAAGTGAATGAAGAATAATTTGTAGAATAAATTAACAATAACTGAAAACTATAGTGAGTATATAGACCCTACAACATGGGCCAAATAGGTCCTGTTCAGATGAGTTTCATAAATCTGGTTATGGAGAGAAATCACCAGAGAAAGTTACACAAGCTGTGAAATGCACTTTGAGATAAACCAAAGACATATGGTAGGGATTTGTTTTGCAGCAACTACAAAGTAATGAAAAAAACTTTCCCATCTAGCTGAGGCACCAAGAAGGCCTCAGCTGATGCCTGCAAGGAGGCGTCCTGCGCAGTCTGACCGTGGCACTTCGTTGAAGAGCAAGGAACAAACAATACTCTTTTCAAGTCACATGAGCTGCTTGTGAATACACACGTGCTTGAACCTGAACATGCTTTCCTTTCATTGTGTGCGTATCATGGAAAAGTGAAATAAAAGCTCAGGTCCACTTGGGCAAAGATAGCAAGCAACATTTAAATCTGCATAAACATCTACCCTGGAGACAAGCAAAGGAGGATTCATCTTGAGTCTTCAAAAGCTCTCTACCAGAATGTGCAGACACGGCAGTAATTCTTTACTCTCTCCTTCCTGCCTACCTCTGCTGTCAGTATGAGGCAGCAGATGAACTTTAAGTGACATTTCCCTGACCACAGCTAATGGTCAGAAAAATGCAGGAGTTCAGCTGGTGTCACAGGTAGTCCAGGAAAACTCTTGCATACAGAAGAACAAAGCAAGAAAAGAATCCCTGAGTAGGAAAAAAGAAAAACACATATACATTTAACAGTAAGTAATGCAGAGCTGCTACAGGAATAATCTCATAAAGAACAATTTCAGTCTCTCATGACTAGTCCTCTGGAAACGTGCACTGGGATGTAGCTCTCTGGGCTGGCAACATGACAGAGGACTTCATATTCGACCTCTGAAAATGTCAAGAGGGCACAAATCCTTCGCTGCTTCCCTCAGCAATCTAGGATGAGGCTGACATGTCAGAATAGGCTGTCTATTGTAAAATCATACTCCATTTGTAGTTAACTAAGCCTTGCACATTTTTTGGCTTTGAAATGACTACTTAGCCCAGAGCTGTAGAACAACTCTGTTAACTTTACTATAGCAAATTTAAAAAAAAAAAAAAGGAAAAATATAATCCTGTGAAGAACTCGGAAGCAATAAGGCTCTGGGTGAGCTCTAAAGGAGACCCACAGTGCAGAAATGCCCTTTTTCCAGCTCCTACCACTACCCTTCCCGGCCACTTAGCACTGATCCCTGTGAAACTATTCCTGTGCCTCATAACCCATCTGGCTCACTCACCAGAGTGCTGCTTTATCCATTCCACTCAAAACTACCCATATTGATAAAGCTCTACCGTGCTCAGCCATATCAGCTCTGGTGGCTCGTTCTGGCCGTGTATGTGAATGAGTGGCTGAGCTGGTGGAGCAGAACCTGTGCGAACCAGGTGGGCGTGGGGCAGCATTCCCACTCCATCCACAGCCCTTAGTACCTGAAGCATCAGATATAACCACAGAGGGTATGGGGTGAGGCAACTCCAGTCACCTGATGCTTTCTGACTGCTCAACATGCATAAAATACACTAAACTATTCCTTACAGTAGTTTGTCTAACCTGTTCTTGGAGGCCTCTCATGAAAAATGCAATATTATTGCAGAGAAATTATCCCAGTGCATAGATGTTTTTACTATTTAAAAACCCTTCTGAATGTCTAACTTATATTTCCCTTTCTACAATTTATACTCTTTGTTCCCCACCTTACCTGCAAACATTACAAAGAACAATTTATTTTCTTCCTCTTTGCATCTATCCCTTTTGAAAACTTTGGTTCTCCTACAATCTTCTGTTATATAAAATGAACAAAGCCAGTTGCTTCAATGTTCCCTTGCACAGAACATTATCCAGACCTTTGCTTGTTTAGTCTCTTTTGGACTCCTTCCATTTGAGCTGCATTTTTGCTGAAGCCTAGTGTCCAGAACTGGGTACATACTGCAGCCTAGGCTTTATTGGCTGTTACAGAGTTAAATGATTCTTCAGTAACACTTCTCAGTCACACGTCCCAGCCAGTTTGCCTTCTTGTGTACATGAAATGCACAGCGTTCACTTATGCTTGCCTCAACCAAACCACGCCGGTACCAAGCCAGCCACTCTTCTCAGTTCATGCCACGAACTAGGCATTACAAAAAGTAGATATTCTGCCTTTTTCTTTCATTTTATTCCATAGTTCTTGGCTTCTCCAAACATTGTGAGTCCCAGTCCCGTCCTCCCCCCAGCCTACTAACCTGGAGCTTAATAAACATGCAGACTGTTCCTTTGTTTACATCAAATCACTGAAAATATTGAATCATGTCAAACACTGATTTTCTCCCTTCCCATCCCACTCAACAACCCTGCTCAACACAACCTCCCAGTCTGACACCAAGCCTTTATTCCAATACTGTTCCCTCACAAGTTGCATAGGCAGCTTCAAGTAGTCCCAGCTTGCTTCCAAAAACATCAGGTAAGGCTGTTTCAAGTGCCTTACTAAACCTAAGAAGTGCAAAAACACATTTAACACCCCAAATTCCCTGGGAAGCATTTCAACAAATATTTAGTCTGCTGGTAGATCCAGCTTAAGTAATGATCTCTTTTCCATCTCCCGCTTGTTTCTGCCTTGCCATTGATGCTCCAATTGTACTGCACAGGGAGCTCTACTGTGGAACTGTTGCCACAAAGTATCTCCAGCACCTCCCCACGGCACTTGCCCCTCTCCAAACTTAACTGGAATCCTTGATCTAACTATCCAGCTAACTTTGAGTGAGCCCTGATGAGAACAGAGTGCTGCCAGAGGAAAAAAAAACCACCAAACTTGCCAAACTACAGTTGTATGAGCTGTTGAGTTTCTGTTTTCACTGTATGCAAAAAGAAATAGTTGAGAATGCAAAAGTAACTTCTGCAATGCCCAATTTCAGTTAGGTTACCTCCTGCCTGCCTTTTGATTTTATTTCTACATGACATGTACATGGTATTTTCAGCCTCAGCAACCTGCAGTTACACTTTCTGCCCTTGTTCCTGTACCTAGGTCTGGGACAAAGCATGTCAGCCCTTGGTTATGCTGACAAAACGGTCTGTGGACTCCGATCACAGTTGTTTTGAAAGAGTTCTTTTAACCTGGATTGGTATGCTGTTTTACAGCATGGCTCCACAAATAATAGTATCAGCAAAGCTGAGCACAACTGCCCTGCCAGACAAAGTCAGAAATGAGAGGCTGAGTTTAAGGCCAGCACTGCAGCAGGAGCCCCCACTCTGCTGAACCATGGCCCCCCATGTCTTCAAACTGCCCCATCCACCACAGGAAAACAGCCTGGTGTTACAAATGGCCCAACAAGCACTAAAAAAGGCTCAGTGACAGATGGGACAATAGCATCATCAATAGGGCTTGGGACAGCACAGCCCAGCAGGTGCCCTCCACTGAGCTGTACACATTTTTGTCCCACTTGGACAACTGTGGCAGTTTGTAACATCTGCTGCTAGCAGGATGAGTTTTACCCCTCACCTTTAGATGACTGACAGCAGGACTTGATTTTGCTGCCACAGACAGGCTGGCTAGCAAGGATCTCATGAAATTCCTACCACATACATCCTATTTCTTTAGTCTCTCTGTTGCCTGTTGTGGAACATTTTGATGCTTCATCTCCAGAATTCCTGAAGAATGAACATCTTTGTGGTCACACCCTCAGCTACCACAACAAATCGCCCTGCAGATCAACTGTTCTGATGCAACTGTTCTGTTGCCTCCACCCTGCTTCAAAAATGTTGCATCTGTACATTGCCAGTGTGTCCTTCCATCTGACCCCCCAAACCCCATCTACATCGACCCACACCTTTCCATACAAAGCCCAGAGATGAAAGTTGCTAATCTTCACATCAAAGCAATGTATTAACTCATATGAAACGGGGTCCAGAACTGCAGTGCCTGAGTTGAGTGTTCCCCCGGTCCAAGTCACATTTTGCAGATGTGAATGGAAGTGTGACTGAATCACAGAACCACAGAATGGTTTGGGTTGGAAGAGACCTTAAAGATCATGTAGTTCCAACCTCCTTGCTATGGCTGCAGGGTCACCTTCCACTAGACCAGGATGCTCAAAGTCCCATCCAGCCTGGCCTTGAGACACAAAAAGCAAAGCAAAGCATCAGTCTGGTGCTGCTATATACAACAGACTGGATCAAGACTCAGGAATCAAACCCAAATCTTCAATCTAACAGCAGAGACAAAAAGCTGGGCAAAATGGCCCAAACATTTCTGTTCAGGGTACACCCTGCAGTGTACAAAAGCAGATTTTAGCTGTGCAAAGCTTTCAAAGACATTCATATGAAGATGTCCAAGTTCCTGTTATCTAGCACGAGAAATAAGTGAAATCAGAACTAGGCTGAGACACTCTAAGAATGAAACACAGCAGGGGAAGGGGACTGACCCAGCTGCTGACAAAGAGGTCAAAATACCCGTACACCCTACATTTGCTTATGCAGCTGAGAGAAACACTGAGGTTTGCACGGAACCAAACACAGGGAAGAAAGAAAGGTGAAAGGATCTGCACAGATCCTCATAGCTCAAGTGTCTTGTGGGAAGCAGAGGCTGCAAAGCCTTCTATAATCAGTAACTCACTACTCGAGGCTATCAGACTTGTAGACTGACAGAGCAGAGGCAGCATGTGAGCTTTCCTTGGCCATAGTATCTACCTCATCACAGACAACAAGGTGATATTTGAACTGCAAATCAGTTGGTAAGACAACACACAATGTTTGTAGAAAGGCTACAGCTAAATTCAGAATACTGAGTAAAATACTTTACTCTTCAGTTAGACCTGTTCCTAAGGGAAAGGAAAAACCTTCCTTTGCTATGACAGCGAAGCTTGTGTCATGTCCAAACCCAACCTCAGACATGCTGATTTAATCCAGAATGGCAGAAGACCTTCTGCTGCAGCTATTCACCCCTGCTCTCAACCAAATTCTGGTTTCTCTCTCTTGTTTACTATGCTTTCGTAAAAGATGAGATAAAGTGCTGCAAATAGGCTCGATGACTTCCGCTGTCGGTTCAGGGTGGGGCTCCCACCCGTAGGATTTGGTAAGAGACACAGAACCTGAACCACAGAGCAAGGCAGTTAGCACTCTCTTCCTCCCATCATCTTCACCCCACTTTCAAAAAGCATTTCTCACAGCATGGAGGAAAAAGGTATTAAAAAACTGGGTCACATGCACAGAAGGGGTTGTCATCTTGCCAGTGGGGCAGTGTCTAAGAGCTGCTGCATGCTGCAGAAATATGAAAAGGGGCTGGAGAATACACAGCTGAGAGAAGAGAGATCTCCATCAGCATCCTTTTCTCCATTTGCAGCTCTGAGGAGCTTCTCATCCAGTACACAGACCTGATCATACTTGAGAATTCTTGCAGATACCATAGCCCAACATTGGTAAATGACCTTGGATTAAGCCTAAAATATGAGTATCGAGTTAAGGACAGGAAAAGAAGCCACAACTGCTAAATTTTGATTATTCAAATCCAAAAATACACAAACTCAGAAAATTAAAAATTAAGATGGACCTAAAAAAGTCAATCCAAATATATTTATGAAGGTAAGAAACACATCTCTGGCACTCAAACAAATGAAGCTTGCTCTTCAGTGACACCCTTCAATGAGAATGTCACTGTGACTGAAGAATTACGAGTGTTCCTAGACCCAAACAGAAGAAAGGCTCCTTTCCACGTTGCTACTGTTGCCAGCACTGCCAAAGCACGGCATTACAGACACGGTGCTGCAGCTTTTCAGAGTCTTCCCCACTGCCCAGCTATTCCAATCAACAGAAACATGGCACAGAACACAGCCAAATGAAGTTCCCGTTAGCTGGATTGTTTGGTGAGTCCCAGGCTGCTGTGGAAGCCAGAGCTGAGGTCCTGCCTCCCTGACACCCTGCCTCAGAGAGCCAGCCCTTCTCTTGGGTCAACATTCTGAACCTGCACAGCCTACTGGCTCATGCAGCTGTTTTTCCCAAAAAGAGCCACTTTCCAGCTACCTGCATTGGGCTTGCCCTGGCTGCTGAAGCACACAGGCAGGGGGAACTGTGGTACCCTGCCTCGGCTCGCCATGGAGACACTCACCAGCTGAGCTGCTTTCAGCTCACCAGAGCCCACTTTCAGCACGACTGTCAGTAACTCTAGTACAGCAGTATCTCTCTGATGATGCAGCTGAAGTTTAAGATTTTCATTAACTGTGTGAAAAGCCTGAGGTATAGGTTTGTCACAGTAAACATGAAATTATTGGCAGAAAGGACTAAGATATTTTCAAGGCCCAACATTGAGTTAATTTAAAATCTTACATATGTGAAATTTCTCACAAGGTTCATCCTCTGTAGGAGCAAAATGGAAATTGTCACCCATGGTAACAGTTATCAGATCTGTGGGTGACTATGGCTACGGCTTTGTGTCAAAAAACATTTACAGCAAATACAACTAAGGTATAATCTGCTCCATCCACCACCATTAACTCTTGGCATTCAAAAGACATTACCTAAATCTTGAAATGAAAAATAAAAAAAGGCAAAGCTTCATTACAATCAGGATTATACCACCTCCAAACTGAAGAAGAAAAGGGAGACAAGGAACTTCTACCAGGAACCCTTTGATCCATGCATTCGTGGACCAGATTTCATGCCTGTTTCTTGCATGGAAAATCGGCCTTTGCAAACTCCTCTGATAACTTTCCAGAGTGCCATGGGTGGGAAAGGTATGGAGTCACAAAAAGGAGAGACCATTCCCAGACAACAAGTAAGAATGAAGCTAAGACAACTGTGGGAACACGAAGGGAAGAAACTCATATTGCATATCAGACTTTACTCCCCTGAATTATTACGTTTCTCTTCCAACTTTTTCTCTTGCAATTCTTTTATCATGGCAGGGATCAAGGACCAAACACAGCCTATCAAACACCTGAGCATGGTTCTTCCTTCTACAGCTTCAGAAAGGACAAACGGCACATTTCCACCTTAACACAATGAACTTTATTGCTCAGTCATGTCTTATTAATCACAGATCATATAAACACATGGAAAACACACACAGTCAGATATCTAAAAGACAAACAAAGCAGATGCAGTTATTAGGCCTCTGACAATGAGACTCTCCACTTAAATGTACAGATTCCTTCAACACATAAAGCCTGAAGGCTTTGAAATTTTGCTTCAAGAAAAAAGATCAAATTCAAATAACCAGCAAATAATTCCTGGGACACAAGTTTTAGGTATATGATCAAATTAAAATAAAACCAGTTACAGACTTCTGTGCAACACGCCAGAAACAGAAAAAATGTAGAGGACAGCTGCAAGTGTCCTCTACATTTTTTTTTTTTATTTTACAATACTTGCTTAGTGTTCCAGTCTTACTCTCAGAGCATGACACTAAGTATATTAAAAGTCTAGCTGCAGCTTCTGTACTTGAGGTGCTGTGCTATACGCTACGAACCAGAAAATAGCAAGGATTCAGAGGTTTATGGAGTATTAAAATAAGTTATCATTTTTAGATCTTAAAAGACTTTACAGGTTTGTACATTTTATTAAACAAGTCTGGGAGTAACAGTAGTTACAGTCCACATATATGTTTTTAACTCCTTGTCCTAAATGAAATTACAGTTCCAGCTTAAAAGCCTGAAAGTGAAGCAGTTGCCAATGTGCAGAACAGCAGACGTAAGATGTCAGGGAAGTGTAAATTTGAATTTTTTCTTCGTTACTCTAAATAGATTCCATAAAACTATAGGAATGTCACTACAAAGATCTGGTATGTACAGTGGTGTGAGAATGACGGGGACACATTACGTAGCAGGAAGAGCTATTTCAGGGTGCTAAAGCAATGGGTTTAGCTGCAGCTCAAACAGAACACGCTACAACCTTGAAATGTCGGCTCTCTAGCCACATTGCAACGGTTCTGAGTCAGTAAAACTCCGTGCAGGCACAGCAGTTCATCTATCCCGGCCCTTAGGTGGAAGACAAAATATGGCTGAGGCTTGAAGAACTGCCCCTGAAGTCACCAGCATGATGGCAGAGCAGCTCGTGTCATGAACAATACTGCACCTGTAGGTAATCGTCACGTTCCAAGGAGAGCTTGCTGCCTCTCCTTTCTCTGACAAACATAGAAAGATGCTCCTACCTCCCAATTAACAGTTAAACAATTTATACAACTGGTTTTTTCTTTTGTTTTGTTTCTGACATTTAATATGTTCTACTGTAGCTATTGTATGTAACAGGAACCAAAGGTTGATTATATCCTCAACTGACAGGTCTCCTTCAATTAGCACACATATACTAA
Organism: Corvus cornix cornix; assembly: GCF_000738735.6. Taxonomy (NCBI): domain Eukaryota; kingdom Metazoa; phylum Chordata; class Aves; order Passeriformes; family Corvidae; genus Corvus; species Corvus cornix. Next base: position 49,393,392 of record NC_047057.1, on the reverse strand, counting down.
ATTGACAAGATTCATAATAAGAAATAAGAATAACTACGAAAACATGAACATAAATATTAATTATAGAGCCATGCAATAAAGCTAGAAGTGCATAATTTTCAAGTATTATAAAACTTTTTTTTTTTTAACTGAGAAGTGATTAGACTATCAGGTAAAGGCTAACATAGAAATAGCATTTTTAGCTACCCTACACAAACACAAGTGTGGATGTATGGCCAAATCTTGGGGTTGAGATGTTGAAGTCTAGAGACATGACTTAACCTTAGAAACTCACAGGTGGCAAGCACTTCGGTTCCTGAATTCAGTACCTCAAAGATCCTTGGGTTTTTGTGATGGTGGCTGTGCTGGATGCAGAAGACCAGCTACTACAAGCTTTGTCTAGATGATGATCACCACTGGTATGCCAAAGCATAACCTGTGTTCTGTACCCTTAAGTCACTAACTGTCCCCAGTAAACAGCAATTCCTTTAGAATTCATTTTAAGTAATGTCTCACAAACTCCCAAGAAAGTAAATACTGCGTTTTAGTTTAATAACAAATACTACGTTTTATCCACTAACCTTAGGCTAGAAAAAAATGCAGCTAGTGATATGAGAGGCCTAATGAGATGATAATCATGAGACTGCCTGCTGTATCACAATAATTTCTAATTGTGTGACATGTTGCAATTGAACCACGGCACATTCCCCTCATGGAGTCTGAGGATAAAATACACTCGTACTCTGAAATAAGCTCGAGCATCCGGCAGGCTGCACATCCAAGCAAAAACTGCATCAGAATGTGGTAGCACAGACCTAGAGCACAGAAACACCTCAGCACCTGCAAAAGCAATGCTATTGGAATCTCCATGCACAAATTCCATCCTCTTTGGATCTACATAGTCATGTGTTCTGCATCCCGGAACACAAACATACAGAGGAGTTGGATGTGGGCACAAAAACTGGCAAGCATCAGATACACTGAAGTGAAAAAGAAGCTCCTGGAAATTCTCAGCCTGTACAGCAGCCACCCTCCTAGCTTTCAGTGCTCACAATGCCCTTTTCAAAGGATGCCTGTGACATTTTTCAGAGACTCACAAAGCACGACTACAGAGCAACACAAGGCACATTCCCAGAAATTATCTACTTCTGCTTCGCCTGCTTAGATAGAAGTGATGGTCAAAACAGCTTTCCTGCAGGATTGTGCCACATGACAACCTTGCATTCTTGCCTGTGTTTTGTGTTTGCAGCCAGAAGCCAAAGATTACAATCCTGATGGATAAAACAAAGGGCATGTGAAGCTTTAAATCTTGCAAAAGAGAAAAAGAGCCACATGTTTTGCATAACAGAGTATTGCTACATTTGCAAAATGTCTTTCCCCTAAAGAGTTTTGCTGTTTTAGTTGAAGATACTTTCCACATAACTTTCTACTCAGATGTGCACTAGCTACTGTTTTAAATATTCTCTTCAAGGGTGAAAAATGGGGTGTTTAATAGTCGCCAAAAAAACCTTACAATAGCTGTAACCTTTAAATTTGACACTAAAAAATGACAGCATCTGACTGTTCTTCTACAGCACAAGAGTTCAAAGAGTTGAACACAGACAGCAGATTTTGTTTTACTTGCATTTTGTGAGGACAAGAAGATGAAAATCATCTCTGCATAGCTACAAAAAAATGCAAATAGCAAAATGGCTTTTCTATTTGCACTGTTAGAAAATAGGCCAAAACCTGAATAAATAGAAAAACTCAGCTCTCCTTTTTTCAAGATACAGTCATTCTACCTCAGATCACAGGTATGTCAGCTGCAGGTGAAGACTTGCTTCCCACATTTTTTTCTAAGGGCAATTGAGAATTTTAATCTTCAACTAATGAATCCTGCTACTAGTAAAAGGTTACACAAAGTGGTAACAGAAAGCAAGAAGAATTAATGAAGCATAAAACCCAATTACTTTGAATCCTCTTTCACTGCCTATAAATGCTTTCTTACTACAATACACTAATCCTTCAGTGGAGCAAAGTCCTACTGTAGGTGGCTGGTGGGTAGGGAAGGTTATTTAAGTGAGATTAAGTGTACTTGGTAAAAAAATGTTGAAACATTTGCTTTTCCACTCTATCATATAAACAAAATTCCACATGGGACAAAGTAAGCAATTCCCAGTTCTGTTATGAACAAGCACAGCAGGAGTAGCATGACTCTCACTCTCACTTAAAGGTGACACAAATGTGTCATTTCCCACTCCTCATATTTCCAGTGTCAAAAAACCTCGTGTTGATGAAAGCCTGAAATGAAATTTCTCTTTCAGGGCACCAGTTTGCAGAATAAATCTTATGTGGGGTTTAGATTAAGTCAGGAGAACCGAAGGTACCAATGGGAGTTTGCACACTACATAGCTTGTAATGTAAAACAAAACCTTTCACTTCTCCCACACTTGGCTCATGGATTTTTCCATGGCTGTTTGCCTCAAGATATACAGGAACTGATCTGTATCACAGGCTAATCTAAACGAACATGTAGGAAAGCACAGTAAGACCAAAACAGAAACAAAGTCGATGCTGAGGAAGTGACATCCACACTCTGGATATGAAGGTGAATTGGAGGTGTGGTGCCAGACAAGCTGTAGTCTGGTGCCATGGGCTGGATGCATATTAGCTCTAGGCAGAATATTTTCCACTTTACCTTCATTCCAATTTAATCCAGCTCTCAAACTTCATTTTATGGTGCAAAGCAAGGTACAGTAGGCAGTTGCAATCAGGAACTTCATTTCAAAAGCACATTCCTGTAATGCAGATAGAACTGCAGCCATCACGGCTCTCTCAAGAGTGTTAAGACTTTCCAGATGGAAAATAAAGGAAAGAAAAGAAGCCAACTAGCATTTGACATGGAAAGAGCAATCCAGCTCTTTTAGTTCAGCACCAAACCATCCTCTGGATTCCAACTTTTATACTTTTGCTGAATCATCATAAAGGACTGTGTGGGGCTTGGTTCCTGGCTAACAAACCCAAGAGGGACACATGAGTCCAGCATAGCCATGTTCAGTAGCAGATGACAGCAGGACAGGATTAAGTACTTAAACATTTTCACAGACAAAGAGGTATAGGCCAGAGAGAAGAAAGAATACAGGATACTTGCACATTCCTAGCAGTAGTAAAAATGTGTATCCAGGAACTCCTGAAAGTAGAAGTAAAGCTGTTGTGGCTCTGAGATGCCTTCTGGAGGAACACGGTCCCTAGTCATCCTCTGTACTTCTCAGGTCAAAAATGGGACTTTTGTTTTAAGTATCACAATTTATCTCACATCTGATCTTCTCCTCAAAAATGGCCCAGGCAAATTATGTTTTAAACATTTCCCTACGTTCAGTTATTTCCAGTTGGCAGGTATGGGTAAATGATACCATTATCTGTGAGGAACTAATTTCAAATCCTGTTTAGAACAGATGTGTTAAAGTGGGTTTTCTCCATTGCAGAAAGGACCTTTTCATGTGTTGCCAGTATTTTCACGATATTTCACTGAGTGTTTTTCTTTGGTCTGTCACAAAACTCACATGTAGGAGATATAAACGAAGCAATGAAGGGCACAAATCTGCAAAGACTAGTAATTTAGGCTATGTTTTAAACAAATTTAAGACTCACTAATTATTCTGGATGCCTTACTTGAATTACTTGCAAGGGCCTCATTTTCAAAAGGCCTGTAAAACAGACCCCTCTCAGGAATCACAAGTTTGGCCAGCCACACTTTGAAGAAAGCCAGTACTGAACATGAGTTAATAAAGTATTTGCATACATATCCACCTAAAGCAGGAGACCACAAAGAAGTCAGGAACATTTTCTTCTGAGAAGCATTAGTAAAAAGGCCCAGTCACTGGGACACTAGTCTTTCATCCAAAAGCAGGTAAGTGTATTCTGTAGAAGCTTGTATACAAGCTCCCCAGGTTAAAAAATAGACAACAGACAGGATATATCCAGACAGGATAATCTTTTCTTTTTGCTATGGTAACATAATTTTAAGCAGGGGTCCCAGAAACCTCTTGAGAACATTACTGACATCCAGCAAGCCACTTCAGCTGACAGAGTGCTGCTGACAGCTTTTCTTCACTCAGAGCAGGAGCTGACAGTCTAACCTTCAGCCCTCAGCAAAGTCTAAGTCACACCACTGTGTCATATTACAGCATGCACCCCAGAAACAGAAGAAGTGAGAAAATCCTCATTACTACACCATCTTCCAATTAAAGCTTCTGAAACAGGGAAGCAGGAAAGCTTTTGACAGAAGAAGAAACACATACCTGATCCACTGCCTTTTATTACAGCTGTTGTGTGAAACTGAGAGGACCTCAAAAATAAAACATTTGCTGTGTGGTCTTGCTTCAAATTGTTACCTATAAGTCATCTAGTTCAGAGGTACCAAAGCATGACAAAACTATTTGTCAGATACCTTTTTTGCATTTTTGAGGGAAGGAGGAGAACAAAACAGAAAAATACCTTCTCCAACGCTAATCTGACAGTGAAAGCTTGGCTTTAGGGTAGATCCTCTCTGTTTACCCAGAAAAGTAAACGTTCTCTACCTCCACAGATTTTGCCTTCCCCTGCAAGAAGGGCAATGGCTGATGCCCACAGGGCTCTTCCTAGCTGTTTTCTAGCTACAAACATAAAAGAGAGCCCCTTGCTGGCTAACATCTTATACACACTGCCTGGTTTTGGTCGGTTTATGGAATATGTACACACAAAGTTAAAAGTGCCTCAGAGGTCTGGGGAGCTGACACACTGTAAGAACAGAAAATGCAGAGGCAGGAAGCCTGTTAGAAGAGTGATTACCAGCAGGAGTCAAGGCAATCCTAACATAGCATGGTCTCCAGAAGACTGTGCACCGTGAAGAAATGCAAGCCAAGTTTTGCAGTACAGTTGCACTTGCAGCCATTACCCTCTTCCTCAGTATCGGAGGTGGCACCAACACTTCAGAAGGACCAGGCTGGTCCCCAGGGTGGGGCTCTTACATAGGATGTTTTCCATGCAGAAGCAGAGAACCCGATCTTTCGAATCATATGGGAAACCACTCTCTACCAAAAAACATGCATAAAAACACCAGGGCAAAGAACTGAAGTGGTACTTACGCGGCATGATCCCTTGGCTCACCAGCTCCTCCCGCGTGCGTCGCTGCTGGAGCTTCAACTGCAGCACTGCACGACAGCAGAGAGAGGGGAGAGAAGGAAATCCATCAGTGCAAGAAACAACTGAAGAGACATTTTCAAATGCATCTTGTTTTCTTCTTTGGATGCCAAGGCACTGGTGAGCAGCAGAAGGAAAAGACCCCCCCTCCCACCCTGCTGCCCTGCCCTGCTGCAATTGCAGAAGTGGCCCCCAGCAGTCAGGTTTCCGTAGGCTTCTGCAGCCAGGGGGAGAGGAAGTTGCGCAGGGTCTTGGCAGGGTGATAAAAATCCACAAAGCCAGGCCTGTTTCTCAGTTCTTTCTAGAGCACCAACTGCTTTCCAAACCATTAATATTAAAAAACAAACAAAGAGAAACACCAGCTGACAGTCCTCCAATAAACACAGAGTGACACCCCAGCTGCTAATGACTCCTGAAAACTCTAATTACTATGTGCAGATTAAACGATATGTCAAAATTGTTGGTCGTTACTCTAAATTACAAGGCTGATTTCCTTCCTCAGCTCAGAAATTCACCTTCAGAAACATCTTGTGAAAGTGAAATACCACGGATATGTCTAGAGGTGTCCTTCCACTGCAAAAGGAATCCCCTTATCACTAGAATTTTTCCTATTTATTTTAGCATATTCAACATATTCATGACCTGTGTGAAATGCAATTAGCTGGCTTTTTTTCTAGTGCAAATCCCTGGAATAGTCATAATTTCAACATTTAGATTATAACAGCAGTTTCCCTTTAATCTATACAATCAAAGCGAATTCTAGATTTTTTCAAATTCTAGATTTTTCTTACAGTCAAAGACAGCTTCCATATGAAAGTGACCTTTCGAAATTGAGGAAAAAATTCACATGAATGTGTAGACACACACCTGACTCAAATTAGGATAACCTGAGTATCACTGAATCCCATTTGCAATCAAGCCCAAACTCCTAAGTATACTCCACATATTATAAAATGAATGGCAAGGCATCTCATCTCCCCGGTCTTAATTTGAATTTCTCTGTCAAGCTAATGCCTTTTGTATAGTCCACATAATGAAAGTCCACACAAATGCAGTGGAACCACTACAGAGCAAAACTGCTCTACAGTCTAATAATGCAATCCTATTATAACCCTTACGCCACCTTTCTTAAATACTTTGCTTGTCCAGTACATTAACTCCATACATTATATCCAAATTTGTACTGCACAATCCCTAAAGCAGAGATCAAAAAATTTAAGAAGATGCCACTTTGTCTACTTACAGACATCATCACATTTTACCTGTTTCTTTCAACCTGTGCAGTTTGCATTTGACTAAGATACATCTTCCAATAAGGGTTCTGGTCTTCACATGTATAAAAAAAGAGATCCATCTCTTCCTTCCTATGGTTGTTTCCATAGCACCTAATCACCCTAACGCACACTTAATTTTCTTCTTGGATTTGTCTTGGCATCCATTGACTCTTGATGTCCCTTTCTTTGAAACTGTTTATGACACCGAGAAAAGTACCTCCTACCTATGGACGTACCTCTGTGCACAGTGTGCAAACAACTCACCTCTCTTCTGTTTCTTAAGACAAATTATGACTTCTTACTATATGGATCCTGGGCAGGAAACTACTTTCTTTTAGTATATGGAAGTGAGAGAGGGGAGGAGGATGTACAGAGCACCATGGTAATTCTGTGTGGGATCAGCCAAGAGCCAGAAGAAGGAGGAGTGAACACAGAGGGGAAGGAACAGGCCCTTCGTTTGGCTGTGAAACTGCAAACAGAAGTGGTAGGTCCAGACTCTTCCTCCCACCCAGCATGAGATCGCACTCCTACTTCTGGGCTAGCGTGAGGGCCAACACAGCTCACAGCCAGCCTGCTCACAGAGCTTCTCACTTGCTGGATTGCTTCTGAGGTTATCAAACCCCAAATCTACAGAAGCACTTGATCTAACTAACACCTTGCTGAGACAGTGTCAAATTTCTCACTCCCCCCATCCCCTCTCATGTCCCCCTGACTGGTGGCTGGACTCACTGACACGACAGTGACCGCAGCCCAGTCAAAACAGGCACCAGTTTTTGTGTTGGTAAGTTGAAGAGGATGACCACATAGCCAGGAGTTGTAGTGGAACAAGTAGGACACCAGGTATTCGCCAGCACTGAAGGCGGGAGTTAGACTTCATCCTTCCAACAGCACACTGCCACTACGTGATTTCTGCCCATTTAACTCCCACTGCATGGCATTACTTCTACTACTGAGCTGTTTAGGGACTCATAGCCATACCCTAAATTAGCACATGTTACTAAATGTATACAGACAAGGCACAGACCTACAGCATCAGGTCCACCTCCCCAGCTTTAAGTGTACATAATCTTACTATTACTCACATTTTCCTATTTACACATCTAGTAACGTGTGTTAGCCCTTTCTGCCACTTACTTGCTACGACCATCTACCTTCCCTCACATTTCTAACTACGCCTACTTTTTACCTTTCACCTCCCAGTCAGGGATTTTCAGCAAAAAACTCCCCCACACAGGTGTGGCTGGCATTTTTTGCTCCTGGGTGCACACCTGTATTGTCATCTGTATTACTGCGCATTTTGCTCCACTGTCTCAGTTGGCTTAAATGATCTAAACCCTTTTTTAATGTCATTATTTATTCCTCCACTAGTATTTGTTCTGTCCACACTGTTACAATCTCTTGCATGTGTTTCCAGACTCTACCAGGCTGATCTCAGCCAGAAATGCTTTTCTGCTTTCTATGATTACAACCAGTTCTTAATCCAATTAAGCACTACTTCATTAAATTCAAATATACCTCTTAAAACCAAAATACACCACACTACTAAGTTAGAGATGTTATGAAAATCTGTTGCACCCAGACAAAACTCCTAGCAACCAAATTTCACTAATCCAAATGACAAAATCACATTTGATTGGACCTGTTTTCACAAACCAAAAAGCTGATCAGCGTGATCATACTGCTATTCTTACACCACCTAAATTCTTGATCAAATTTTCCATAGTTTTTTTTCCTGGAAGTGATAGCAGATGAGCCATTTTTTACTCACTTTACATCACCCGTGATGCAAAATGTTATTGGTCTTTCGCTCTTCTGAAGTCTCCCTGCTGTTCCCAGAATTATTAGAAATGAATCTCAGACTGCTAGAGACTTCATCAAATGACTTTAAATTCTCCTGCTAACTGCAGCCTCCCTTATGAATTTTCTAAATATATCTTATTTCTTTATTAGTTACAATCTACTACCCGTTTTCTCTCCCCATTATATGCACCTTTTATTTTTAAACCCTATGTCCCTTGACAGAAAGAAACTGTCAAGAGGACTTAAACTGGAGAATAGAAAAAAAGTCATTTTCAAGACCCTTTTTATAAGACTAAGTAGTTCCCGGGATTTATGAATGTATATAAATACATATTAAGCACGAGTTATAATTGCCATAAAGTACTTTTTTTTTCCCAATACAGCTTATTTTTGTGGCAGGGAAGAAGGCAAAAAGGATTATTTCAGTTCACTCCTGAATACATTTTGGCTTAACTAAGTACTTGGAGTTCCCAATGCCATTTCATATATTTAGGAGATCACCTGTTTACATGTGCAAGTGTGTGAATCCTATATATAGATTAACAGATGTCCCAAGCACCAATCCAAGGCTGTTGCACATGGAGCTCAGCCAAAGGTCTAGAATGACCAGAGAAATTCAAAGCTACTCTAAGACAAACTGAAGTGTAAGTCTTTCAATCACTAATGGACAATCTTCTGTTTCCTTTAGCCCTGTACTTAACCTGTAAATTAATTTTCAAGTTAAGAATAAATCAGGTCATATAAAAGGCAGTGCATAACTACTGGCTAGAAAATAAGTTCCAAACTGGTACCCTTCTACTATCTGCAATATTCTGTGGGATTTGTATGCTTGTCAGATTTTCCCACTCAAAACTGGACATAATTTATTTACTTCACAAGTATGAAACGTTCCCAATTAAATTTTGAACAATGTTTTTATATCCCAAATGGACTGTTCCAAGGATCAGTAAAACATTCCAGAGAAATCTGGGAGCTAGGAGAGAGGACCACTGCAGTTTAAGAGGAGTAGAGAAGAACTGCGGTGCTGGGAGATGTATTAAATGACAAATAATATTGTGATACAGCTACTGTCACCAGAGTTAGTAAAATACAGCATGTCATGATTATTTTTTGTTCATCTTAACATAAAACTTTCTCAACAGCCACAGGCATATTCCAGGACCAGCTACTCACAGCTGGTGGCAGCTCAGATTCAACAGCACATAAATAATATACAGAGCCTGCACCCATAAGCACTTTCAGGACAGCTACAACTCTGGTGGTAGTGCAGGGGTGCATTAGTAGTAAGCAGAAGCAAGAACAAATATCTATGATGAGCTAAGTTGTTTTTTGCAGATCATCACCTAAATCTGCAGCAGCATGCCTGCCCTTAGACATAGATATTTGAAAGCCCTTCTATTTCTAAACCACACTGCATTTAGTAATGTGACTAGAACTACTGCAGAAACTAGACTGCAGATTCTGCATCTCAGCATTTCAACAGAGAAAAATAAAATTAAGATCTCTTTTCAGAAACTGTCTCACATACCAGGATAGGTTTGAGACAATAAACTTAAAAAATATTCTGCATTTCCTGTTTTTTGAAAACTAGAAAGAAGAAGCACAGGGCTGTGAACTGCAAGCTTGTGGTGAGACCTTGTGCATGTTATACTCAATACAGACTTACTGCCAAAGGGAGTCTGTGCTCACATTTCTACAAAACCTTTCCTGCTGAGGAATCCCAGGCGATACTTAAGGTCACCCAACCAAGGTAACGATTAAGCACAGCCATATGGTGGATTACAACTGGGACAGCATGAGCAGCAGTGCAGAGCAGGAAGGAAGGAAGGCTGCTAAAGCCAAATGAAACTCTATAGAGGGACTGAGGGAGGCAGAACTCTGTGGAATTCGGGCTGGGATACCCATGCAAAATGGGAGAGTGCAAGACATAAACTGCATATTAATAAGAAAGGCTGTATGCTCACAGACGTGATTTATCAATTTTGTAAATTCAGTGAAAGCAGTCTGCCTGATAGAAGAATTTATCCTTGCAGCCCAATCAATAAACCATGTGATCAGAATGAGAAACTACTGAAGAACAAGTGAAATTAGCCTAACTTCATTATCTAAGCTGAGGAAAGTGCAAGCGTAAGTAAAAGCAGTAAAAAGCAATTTAATGCTCATAAGGGCTCACAGTCATTTATTTGTAAATTGTTCAGCACCTCTGCAGAGCCCATTTTGAAAGCACTGAGCAGCTACAGCACCCTGTTAATTCACAAGAAAGCACTAATACAGCACAAGCTGGGATGGGAACTTGCCAGTTAGTTGAACACCTCTGCCTTTCTGTAGTGACAAAGGTATTTCAGGAGAATTTTCACTGGCCTAGCACTGAGCAGGTCTGACTAGGTTTACTTTGTGAGGGTCAGAGACCATGGACTAAGGAGATGTGGCACATGGCCACCATTTGCAGCCCACACATACTTTCCAATTTTTCAGTCCAGTGTGTTTAACACCATATGTAATGGCCTGCATGCAACCAACTTAATTATAATATGCAACAATAAAAGACAACTTTGATGACATGGGGTATTTGCTGAACAAAATTGGCACAGCTGGTTGTGCAGAACTGGGGCCTCTAACTCAAATATCACAGTGCCATGTAACTACTGCTTTGAAGGATGAAGCCACCTTTCCACTTACCACTCGGCCAGCAGCCCTTCTAATTACACTAAGAAGAGAATATTTTTCCTACTTTCTGATTAAATAGTCACATTTGACCAGAAGCAAATGCCAAATTCAGCTTTTGAATATGCAGCACACCAGCTGTTGTTTTCTGTGGAAGCTACAGCCTACTGAATTCAGTCCCTTGGAGAGGTGGTAAGAACACAAAAAATGGTCTCACACCAAAAAATGGTCTCTGAGCATTTTTCAGCTGTGCCAGCTTACAAAACAAATGTTGACTTGCATTAGATTTTTCATGCCTCAACAGGAAGCCAGATTAGATTCACCAGCAAGGGCAGCATCTGTAAAACTCCAGTTGCAACACCTTTCTGTACAAAAGCAGCAAAGGGCTGTTAGTGTACCGAAGTACTTGTAGCGTCCACAAGAAACTAAAAGAAAAAATCAGCTGTGATAGTTTATGATCAGTGAGTGAGTATACAATGGTCAAAATTAATTCTCAATAACTTAAATTGCTGAGGAGGATTGCTTTTTCTGTTTTAGAGCTGCATTTTTCTGGTGCTGTTGACCACACACCCCGCACTACACAGAATGTGCTAGAATGGGCGTTACCAACAAAGAAAAGCTAACTTTTTGGGCCTTTTTTAAAGGCAATTTTCTGAGCCTAACAGCATTTTAATCCACTAACTGCTGATGGAGAATACATGCTGGCTTTGCATTTAAGCAGACTGTGCAGTTAACAGAGAAGCATTTAAGTGAAGCAGACTGTAAATGACACCCAAACTGCAGGGATTATATGACAGTTTGCTACCCTGGGAAGCGGATGCCAAAAATTCGTGTCCCTCTGTGGCGTGAAGGAGAAGCAGCAGATACACTGTTGATCCTCACAATTTGCAAGCATCCACTGTTGTTGGGAGCAGCAGCCATACGGTTCTGTTCATTTCAATGCATTTTAAAGAATAGCTCGAAGCAAGCCTGCACAAAGGGAGAGTTAAGCAGAAGTTTATTTCTTTACTATTTGAGACTATCTCACATTCCACTACCTCTTTTCTCTACTGAAGCAACAACAACGGCTGCTATTAAAGTGCAGGCAGCTTCCTCTGCCCTTCCTTAGCAACCATGCTGTGGAGAAAATGGAGTTTGGGAGGGTAAAGCATAGAAAGAAAATTTGGTTTGGTCTGTTCAACTGTTGCAAGAACCTTTCACACTAGAGGCAAAAGCCACTTATTTATATTCATGCTGTGGTTTTCCCCCTGTGGGAAGTAGGATTGGGACCACTCTCCATACACCCAAAGAGGAGTTCTGTGAAGCATATCCTGAACAGGAAACAAAACTGGGATCAGGAGCAGCTCCCTGTTGCAGGTTCTGAGAGCGATAAAAGCGGTTTTCTTTGCAGCCCTGCAGAAATCAGCACGTCCTGCTGCAACATGCTGAGATGGAAAGGTGTCTCGTACCAGTCCAGGGAATACTGACAACTCCTTACCCAGCTGTGCTTGTCCAAAAGAGATGATTCTGGGAACAAAGCCAAAGAGGAGGTTTAATCAAAAAAGCCACACAGCTGCATCAAAGGCACTTCTTGTATAGAGGACTTGAAACTTTTTTCATAACCACCTCTTATTTCTTATCCTCTTAGGAAGCTTATGAAAGCATTAAACATTTGTACAGATGTGAACAGGAGTATGATTCTGCCTGATGTAGACCTAAACCTTCTATCAAGTGATTCTTAAAAAACAGAACAGGCGCTTCACCTCCAAAGCAATAACTTTCAAAATATTTCACAGTGTATGTGCTAGCAATAATCCAAGGATGCAGTGTGGGTCATATCACACTGGAATTGGTTTTTTCCATCCAGCACTTCTAAAAGCCTTCAGGCTCTCAAATGCCCAGAAGCTTTTAAAAGCAGCTGAAAAGTACAGAAAAAGGAGTGACTGGTCAATTAAGAACACAAAAAGACAAGGAAATGAGAAAATTAACTGACTCTCACTCTCAGAAGAAGAAGGGCTTGTTTCTTGATAAAATCACACTCTTCAAAGGTTCTAATGCTCAAAATATTCTTGGGTCATATAAAATCATTGACATGGCATGCAGCTTACACATGCCTGTTGATTGCCTATATGAATGTGTTCCAGAAGACTAGTTTTGGCTAGAAACAAAAAAAAAAAAAAAAAAAAAACCCAACAGGTTCAGGGCAATAGCCCTTTACTGTTGGGAGATGCCACAGGAAGAGAAATATGAAATAGGAAAAATTTAAAAAGATGTTTTCAAAGGATGATGGAATACTGTATTATCTTTTAATGAGTCAATGTCATGAGGCATTAAGTAGTTCTCTTAGTGGAGACAGACAAATATAGATTCTTTGATACAGTTAATTTAGCAGAATCATAAGTCCCAACCTACAGAATTCCCCAAAGAATATGAAAACAGAAGTACACAGTCAAAAGTAAAAGGATCTATTTCCATCCTCATATTACCACAAGGTAGCTAGCTCACACAGAGCACAGAACAACAAGCTACCTCAGCAGGTCATTTTTGACGCTTAATATCAAATTTGATAAATGCAGAAATCGCATTAATGTTAATTAAAAACCATATTTAGAAGATAAAACCAGCATTTACAGCAATTTTAGTTTTGTTAGGACACGGTGCTATAAAACAAACAAAACCAGTAGCTCCTTCCAAGTACCAAGACATAATATGATCTAAGCTCCAGACAGGACAGAACAGTTACTCCTGTTAGTGGTTCTCCAAGGCTCAAGTCAGCATTGGCTTTGGTGGTAAAATGTGCAGATCCCAGAGAAAGAGCCAGTTCACAGCCTTAGAAGTTTACTTCTTTACTTCTGAGATTCAGTCTCAATACTGCACACATTGAACATGCTTATTTCACAGGAGCTACTCATGTATATGACTCCAAATAAATGCAAACTTGATTATTACCATGAAAGTTATGCTGAACTTTGGAGGGTTCTTTTCATATATATTTATAATTAAGACTAGCAGTTGCTGTGCATTTTACAGCATTTACCTTTACCTTCTTCCTTCATAACTTAACTTCTGCCATTTCCATTAAACATGTAAGATTTAGGGGGACTTAATGCCATTTTATTCACTGCTACTTTTTAATGCAAAGCCAATCTTGTCTTATTGGATACTAAAACTTTAAAATCAGATATGTTTGTTACTATTAGTACATAAGTGTTTCTACCGAACACATAAAAGCTCAGTCTTAACCATAAAGTTTTGGTACACCTATAATCCATCTCAGCACTTGCTGAAACTGTTACAGCTTTAAGAAATTAACCTGAAATACACGTAACATGGTATATTTAGTAAGATATGCAACATGTAAAAAGGCACAACAAGCTAGTCAGTAGGAAAAGTTGGTTTGCTTTCTGTGCAGGGTACTGATTCCTATAAAATCATTTTGTCTCAGTAGTGCTGGTTAGGTGAAAACTAAGCATGTGAGTAGCTAGGCACATATCCATATCTATGGAATCTGGCTACCATGCATGATCCAACAAGATGACCTGTAACAAAATACCTAGGCAGAAAGGTCTACCTAAAATTGACCCCACTGGTATCATAGTACAGTAAATATTAACTGTAATCAGCACTTGTTGATGCCATCTATATATCCATTGTTACTATTTATAGCTGGAAGAGAAGTCTTGAGGAGGGAAAAACAGAGAGAATTTCCCAACTCCCTGTGTAAACTTGAGTCACAGTCTATAGTGATTTGTATTTTTCCATGAAAAAATGAATAAGGAGGAACCAACATTGCCCTTAACCAGCTTGCAAAGAAGACCCTAGAAAGAAATTCTCGCCCATAATTTAATATGACATGGCAGATGGGGACAAATGAAGAAAGAAGAAGGAATAGGTAGATATATCCTGGCAATTAGATCTACAGCTGTCTACTAAGGTGACAGTACAAAAGGCAAGCTACACAAGGGAAACACAAGTTCAAACTCTTCATTTTTTTTCTTGCAAAGATAGAGGTATCTCTGCCTATAAGAAGAAAGAGTTTCAACCAGCTCATTTTCCATAAAGATGATACATGGGAGTTTTTCTGAAAAACTATACAGAAAGAAAAAACCAAACATTTTGAGGTATGTCAGAATCTGAACAATTTTTTATTGTATTTAAAATTCTGAGTTCGAGGGATGCATTTTTGTGGGTTTCTAACAAGCAGAAAGAAAATCAAGCACTGAGACAATGCCGAGACACATCCATAAACACACATGATTGATTAGATATGTTTATAACACTAAAATTGATGAGGAAATCTTTCTATGCTTCTTGCAGCAAGTGAGACATGGTTGAATATTTTTCCTTCATAGGTCACCTCCCATACTTCAATTTCTGCTACAGCAGAGTGCTCCAGTGCACAAACAGCCTCATAGATCAAGGTCACAAACTTCCTCAAACATTTCTGAGAGACTGGTTTTGGCCCAGTGACTCAGCCTTCCTTCTGCCACAGGGCACCCTCTACAGATAGAGGTTAAAAGTCCCCCTCACAGGAATCATCTAATGGTCAAAACACCACAGAACTTCTGTGGCAACAGCTGGGACACCTCGACATATGAGCTGTGTTTTGGGGTTTTCCACTAAAACATGGAATAATTCTATATTTCCAAGACCATTTCGGATTTAAAACCACCTAAAGATCTTTGGTTTACTGAAACCAAATGCAAATGAGAGCAAATGTGTTTTTTCACAAGTAGTAAAAAAAATTACTTAGAAGTATGCAAATTTAAATACAAAACCAGCAGTTCTTTAGAAGAAATAATTAACTAGTTATATAGGGAACTCAGAAAGCTGGGCCTTATAATTTTAAATTAGCTAGCTTGAGTATCTCCCAGTTTCAGCCAGTTCATTGTGCTGACAGTTATTTCATGGGACATGAAACAACAGTGGTTTTGTCCAAGGTGCATATTACATGCAAAACGAAGACTCAGAGCATTCCCTATCTAGTTAGCATTCCTCTTACCAGCTTCTCTCCAAGCCCCAGCACTCTCTCTTAGCAAGAATTTCAGGTGGATACTACAAGGAATTACCATATTTCTTTAATACATGGTAGTCAAAAACATCTTTGCTGTTTTCTCTGCAAAGAACACAGGCCACAGTCATGGCATCTGAGGCTCAAATAAAGATCCTGGCCTCCGTATTCCAACAGTCTGACACCTTCTTATGGCTTAAGTACAAATTCTATTTGTACTTATTCTATTCTATTCTGTTGCTACTTGTAAAAACGTTGCAAGATTCAGCTGTGGTCATCATATTACTCTGCATTAGAAATCAGTTCCTCCACAGCAGCCCAGTGTGGAAGCTGATCCCCAGAATCTGCATTACACATAAAAAGCACATCAAAGTCCCTCAGAATCTTTGCACCATGATGATACAACATCTATCTACTGTTTGTTACCTCCTTTCTCGATAGACATTTACTTTCTTTCAAAAAAACTCTGGACTACACCTCTCCAGGACTGACTACTGTGGTTTTTTCCATGAGGGAAGATCCACAGCATTGAACAATTCGAGCTATGAGGCTTAATGTACTATCATAGCTATAAATATTTAACTAATATAATTCTGTATAACAGGTCAATCAGCAAACCAAAAAAACCCAGCAGTCCAGAATGGCCTGCATGACCACTGACTTCAGACTGGTGGATAAATTCTGCAGACATTTAGAATGTTACTGCTGGCTCAGTCCTCTGCTGAAGGGCACAGAGGGGACTGCCAGCAGCAGCAGACCACACACACTTCAAGATTCTCTCCAACTGGTAATGGAGGTGGGCTTTCACTCATATCCTGAACAAAAGCAAGTGAAGGGCAGACACGCTTCCCTTCTGTCGCTGCCTGCAGCAATGAGACAGGGAGCTGGCTGCGGGGGACAGCGTTTGTAGCCGTAGTTAAGATTCACCATCACATGTCAGTCCTGAAGATACAATCCTCGTTCTACACTGCCTGCAGTCAGTGTGACAGGTATTATTAGCAGCAGTAAAAGAGTCTCTCAGGGAGACACAAAGGTAGTTTAGCATCTACTTCTAAAATGTCATCTTCTGCTTCTGAAGAGGGAGAATTTGACATCAGAGCGCGGAAAAGGGCTGCAGGCAGGCTTAGAAGGACCTTCACACCTAAGTGTAACACAGACAGAGGCATGAATACTTAGGAAAGTGAAAGTGATTAAAAAGAACATCCACCAAAATAAGAAACAAAACACACAACTATTTCCAGGGACAGGTTACATGTTGCTCATAATACTGATCAAATTATGCAAAGGGAGTTTCTGGCTTGTATTCTGGCTTCCAGCACTGCTGTGAAATTTGCAGAGGTGTGTAACCAAAGAACACACCTCCTGCCACATTCCATTCCTACAAAAAACACAGCTATAGTCTCCATACACTTACTACTGGAGAAACATGGAGCAGTGGGAAGCTACAGAAACTCCATTTGAGAAAGTCAAAAGTGGATCTCTTCCTTCTGTCACCCAGAGAACACTACTCAGCTCGGCCCCCAGCAACCCAGCTGGGCAGCACAATGTTTGTGCCTGACAAGCGTTTTTGAGTGAGGAAGGTTACCAAAAAGATGCTAAATGTGTCAGCTGGTAGAGCAGAGTTGTTATGGGAAATACCCTCAGAATGGTGACAGGCCTTTGAGCTGCCTTTGGGGATGGAGACCACAGAATGAGGTCTTTATAAGCATGACTGCAACACATGATTCCTGTCCCTATGATGGAGAAAAGTCCATCACAGGCACTTCCACTGAAAACTTTCCAAAAAAGCTATCTTTTTACAAAAGGTTTTCTCTACAGCTTATTTCTACAGTTTATTTCCAAAAGCCGGTTTTAAAATAAGATAGTCTAGAAAGTCTGGATTTTCACTGTTGATTTTGAAAAGAATTTAAGTCCCAAAGCAATATATCCTCTTCCTTATCATCAACTTCTTTCACATCTCTTATTAGCTGCATCAGGCCAATATAACTTTAGATGGCAGAACTGCAGGCTGGAAAGTTAAAATCTTTGTTCACTTGAAAGAATGTTGATTATATTATATGCACAATAAACTCTGACAGAAGATCACCTGCACAGTTTTACTACCCATCTCATCTCTCCTGAATACACCAATGAGCAAAAAACATTTTGTAGTTCTTCTTAGCAATCACCATATTGCAACGTATTGCAGCTACTGCAGGTCTGCTCGTAGTTTGGAGAGATACCGGGTTAGTAAATATTACATAATGCCAGGGAAAAACATTGTATCTACTTTCATTAGCCCAAGTAAAAGAAAGAAACTATGAATTCTGCTCCATGTTAATGCCCTTGGGCAGATTACATATCCTGCAGAGCCTCCTGCAAGAAAAAGCAGCACAATTTGCCCCACAGGCCCACTACACATCTTAACTTGATAAACCTAAGCCACATCAGGAGTCACATCCCATTTTCTACCATAGGTTGCAGAGGTTCTTACCAAAAAATGTGCTGGTTTTGCATTTTGGACTGAAATTTATTCATGCAGCAGGTGACAAAATCAGTAATTCAATGCTCAGAAAAGACTGGACATACGGGAGTTGGGGCACGAAATGAAAGATCTAAGCAGGCACTTATTTTTGGTATAGATATTCACTAAGTTGTTGATCAATGACTTGCAGGTGTGACAGCACGATGAAAAATCAGAGGTGACTACTGACAGATCTTGTGGATGATAAAACCACCGAGAAAAATTTACACAGGCAGCCTGAGGTAGATCCGAAAACAGAAGGAAAACCCACTCCTGTCACTGACCCTCATCCTTGGACAAGGACTCCAGAAGTTGTTTCTGGATGCAAAGAAAGTAGTTTGAGTTTAAATACCATAGTTCCATTTTCAAAAAAAGCATCTGCTTTTCAACAGCTCCTGGGAAGTCTAAGCATCAGTCATTTGCTGTTTTAAAGTACAAATAGAGATGTTTTCTTGAAAAAAGAAACAACAGATAATTATGAAAAAATCAACAATCTGAAAGCCACACAAGTGTTTTCAAGCTTTATTAGTATGTTTCCAAGTTGCTGGGATTATCAGTACCTCAGCACCACTGCCACTGAATATGAAGCTCAGTTCAACTGTGAGGAAAATTCAGTTGACAGGGCAGGAAAGCACTTACTGGAAATTTTACTTGGTATCATTACTAGTTCAAAGCATTGTCTGCATAAATGCTACTGACAGCTGTACTCATCACACCACACCCAGTTTCTATTCTTTTTCGTTTTCTGCATGTGTTGAGTCCTTACATCTCCTTGCTCTTGCAGGATGTAAGAGTCTGCAACTCTTTCCTTTTAGTATTACTTTGCACTACAGAAAGCACTGTAACAGCCATTTTTGACAAATTAAGTAGATCATAGTGTGGTAAACAAGTTAGCCTCTGTCCCACTCCTCCTCCTCTTCCCATTCCCAGCATGAAAATAGCTAGGGCTAAAGCAACAGCTGGGGATCATTACACTGACAGGAATAGTTCAGTAAACTGCAAGAGGGGAAAACATGTCATATCCAAAAAAACCAAAAACACATTAGAGCATCAAGACTGAAAAAACATGTGAATTCAGCTCCAGGGATAATGCTATGACTTTTCTTCCACTGATAACAACTGACTTACAAAAACCCTGATCATTCAGTGTTAACCCTTTCCCCAAGCTTCCCACTCATGTCACAGAGTTAACAAATACCCTGAAATACCTCTAGTCCTCACAGTCAAACAAGGCACACTGGCTATTAAGTAAAAATAAATTTAAATTGACAGTTAAATTGACCCTTAAATTGACAACTTCAAGCCACTTCACATAAATTATCATTATCTTACCTTCAATGCACCTCTTACTTTTAAGCATAGTCACAGGCTGTGGTTGCAGCAAGAGGCTACAGGGAGTCTGGTGTGCCTCTGGATCTGCCATAAGAAATGCCAGCACATCAGCTCCTCGTGCATTCAACACATTTTCTGTGTTTTAATGTGTCAGAGCACTACTTGCATAAATAATTCCAAACAGTGGGATGCATTAGGCCATAATTCAGAAAGGCATCTGTGTGTTTTGTGACTGGTTTCTGACACTGTTTATCCATGCATTTCCATTGCTCATGCATCTCCCACAGCAACTTCAGGTCCACTCTGAAGCAGGAAGACACAGATCACCCTTTACGGAAAAATGTCACTCTGCATTCCTGTGAGATGCCTTGGGCACAGGGGCTGCCCTCTTGCTGGGGATCTCCTTGGGACTGAGAGCTTCCGAGTCTACATGTGCAGGTTTCCTGACCCCTCCTCGATGAGGTATGGCCATGGGCCAGCTGGACCTTCAGGTGCCCACAGGTGTAATGACGGTAAGGTCTAGACTACTCCTGAAGAAATCCAAATGTTAACCAGCACTTGCATGACTCCTGATCTCTTCAAAGTACTGAACAGATATTAATAGTTTAATCAAAGGCTAAGCTAACTCAAATTACCTCCCATTTGCTGTGGACCAAGAATGTGCACACAGTTCGTGCAGATCAGATGGCATGCAGGAACTTGTTCCTGTGTCTGGGCCCGGAGATACAAATCTTGGAAAAAGACAGGTGAGTTTCACTGTCAGGCCCCGAGTCTCACTGAATGTTTCTGAAGGGAGGACTTGCCAAAAAAAAAAAAGTGTTTAGTGTAAGAGCAACAAATTAAAGATGCAGCACAGAAGTGGAAAAGTTGGAATTTAGTTTTGGAAGTACTTAATTCTAAGCTAAACTCACGTGAATGCTAACTGGGTTTTGAGTACTCTTCTGCAATTCCCTCTTCATATCTCTCATGAGGGGCTGCCATACTGTTGTGCTAACTGATCTAGGAACTGCAAACCGGGCTCTAGTATTTGAAAACTAAATCATTCCAAGGCATTCTTGAATAGAAAACATGTTTATGGATTCCTGAATTCTAGGAATTTTGCAAATAACTGCCCTAACACACACTTTGAAAAATACAAGCTTAAGTTCTTTGACTTCTGCATGTCAAACCATTTCTGTGCAGAAAGGATCACCAGTTCCCAAACTTCAATGTCAAGTCCTAATTCAAAAGAAGAAATAAATCAGATTTAGGAGACATCTGTTTTCCAGAAACCAGGAAGCAAGACGTAGTCTATTCCACATAGCTGCTTCCCATGAGAATCATTAAGAGAATAGATATGAGCATTGTCAGCATTAATACAGACAGCCCTTATTTGCCCAGTTTTATTAAGAGGTGGTAAAGAGTGAGGAAGACAAATGCATGAATTCTCTGTCTTGATGACAACAAAATTAAGCTGTCCCATTTTTAGGGGGACCAAAATCTAAGACAACAGTCATTAGTTTCAGCTCAATGCTAATTCTGGAAGGGTTTACACATGGGTGCATCTCTTCCTCCGCTGCCTGTAAGATTTGGCTCCGCAAAACACAGGGCATGCTACAGCATAAATACAACAGGCATCCCGAGACTGCAGGAGACTTGAATGGAGCAGCAGCAAAGCTAAAGGGTTATTATTCTCTTCATCTGACAGGAAAGAAGCTGGCAGCATCTATTTTTCTTCCCTAACCTTCATCTGGTAGCTGGTGGAAAGCAGCTTTCCTCATCACATATGATATTAGAGTATCATGAATTAGCCATGGGGCAGGCTGATGGTATTGCTGGACTTTGCAGAGTCAACACAGCTTTTCCAATAACCAGAATTATGCAAGATTTCAATGGTCTTAATTCACTTCAACTTGAGACAGCAACAAACCTTTTTATATTGGTTGAAGTAAGACAGAATTGCTTTTTCCTTGTTGTGCATGTTATCCCGCTGTACAGCTTGTGATATTTAGTGACTGGATGGAAGATGCATCCTGGCACATTCAAATGCAAAGTGCTCACCTTCTGTGAAAATCAATGCTTGCAAATACAGGACAGATGCAAGTTCTGGCTTTTTTAAATTTTGGGTTGTTTTTTTCCTCTGAAGATTGATATGCTGCAGCTCTATGTCTCCAAAGCAGATAAAGAAATCTGGGAACACTGCCTATACTAATGGATTTATAACTCCTGAACTTGAATTTGAGGATGGTGACTTCAGTTTTCTTTTCCTTTTCCATATTTTCTCAACAAAGAATATTCCAATGAAAACATGCAACAAAAATAGTAATATTTTTAAAAGTTAGCAACAAGCTAGCTCTTGATAGATATTAAATAGGCTTGGTAGGGGGAGTGACAATTGGGGGCAGAAACCTAACAGTTTTGTTTGGCAGCTTCAGCAGGCCAAGACTACATACCAGAGAAAAAAATCCTCTAAATGCAACTGCTAAAATCCTCTTCCACACACTGGCCATCTTTTATGCAACAAACATGGCCTTATTCTAGCTGGATTCTTGTCCTCAACACCTACCCCATCTTTATCTTACTTTGCTGTCCAAAATGTCAGAAGGTTATTTTCCCCTCCTTTCAGATGACATTACTCGCTCTTAAAATCAGTCATCACCTTATTCTGAGGCCACTGTACTTCAGATCACAGTTCCCTTCTGCAAGTTCCTACTAAAATTGTAGCTAGACAGATCCAGTATTTCTGATAAAACATAAACCTTGCTACTTGCCACTGGCTTTTTGTGATGTTCTGCCATTCTTCCCTGTAATCTTTTCCCAGTTCCTGTTTGTTGATATTTATTATGCTACGCACTATGAATGGATCATTGCCTGTTTTCATCTTCTCATTCTTCTTCAATCCCTCCAGATCCTCTTCTTTCCTTCTAGATATCACTCCCTGAAATCTGACCTCTCTCTGTCTACATAATCTTTCAGAATTGTTAAATCCTCATTAAAAAGTCACACATATTTGCAGGAGAATACCATCAATTAAAACAAAATCACATTTGGATATATACACCACACTCCTTGCATGCTTTCAAAACAAGAACACACAGAAACTTAAAACGTGATACTCTTATCTTCTTCAAGGCAGTTGCCACTTCAGAACAAGCCTTTACACCTTTAATGAAACAGCCTTAAAACATTGCTCCCAAGTGGCCTACAGATGTAGGGGAGAGGAAGAAATCTTAACTTTGAAATCAAAACTTCCAAATGCAAGTGAAATTGTCTCAAGGTCCCAGCACTGCAAGTCACTACATACAGAGCTCCAGGCTTGTCGAGTGACGTGCTTGGGCACCCTCAGGGACAAGAGGTCACAGGAGTCAGTGGGAAACCCAAAATCTGGACTATTGCCCAGAAAACAAAAAAACAGGCAGATTCAATATGCAAGAGGGAAAAAAACCCCACAACACCACCAAAAAAACCCAAAATAAAACCCCCAAAAATGAATTATACAGTGCCTACAACAAAGAAAGCAGAGCCTGCTAACCTTCTCGTAAGCTGTGGTATGAATCCTGATACGTGCTTGAACAGCTCTTCCCTTGCTTTGACACAGTCTCTGCAAGCGGCACAATCCCAACATAGGCAGGCTGGAGTGTCTTGGCTTTATCCAACATATTAGAGGAAATCCCTGGACCTGAAGGCGGATTCTGTAACACGGGAGGCGTCCCAAGCAAGTGGAAGGGGCTCTTAAACCTCACAAGAGACCCAACTGCAATCCCTCTCTACCAGGTTTCGGTCACTGCACCAAGCGGTAGAGCAGAAAAAAAAATCAGTTTACTGCTAGATTCCAAGGCTGTGCTTGCATCAGAACAGAGAGGTTCTGTAGGCACAGACAAACCCTGACAGCCAACATCTAAAGATTAAAACTAGCAAGGCTCTTGGCAAAATTTTTCTTCCTACGATCTCAAAGCTCAGACAGAAACTTCACTGTTTCAGCAAGCAGCTATAAGCATTCAGGAACCCAGTATGCACAGCACTGCTTATCAACAGATGCGTGGACTTCTTTGTGGGGCCACTTGCAGTAACAGCCAACCTCATTCACCCAAAATAGTGAACAGTTGGTTTCTCTACTCACACTGCAGACACCTGCCAGACAGGCAATATCATGTGATTGAGCAGTACCCTCTCTGCCCCTGCATCTCCCGACTGTAAGCACGCTGTGCACACAGCCAGGAGAATACCCCTGCTCTGAGTGCAGAAGCCACGTGCTTTTTCTCCCTTCTTGCTTAAACCATTAGAAACAAGAGTTTTAGCTGTGGAGAAAGCCAAACTGATAATACTGATAATAATGCATAATCTTCATATGCATTTGCTCTGAGACCACGCATAGGTAACAGCAGGCTACTTCTGTACAAGCACATACTCTCATCCCTTCTTCCCTTAAATCCTTTCTCCCAGCCTAGCAGAAACACCTACCTGAAGGTAATCTGCAGCCCCAAATCAATAACCCTCTACTGCAAGCACTAGAACTTCAGAATCTGTGCTTGTATGGAGGCAGCCACCTCATCTCAAGCTTATTTCATGTGCATCATGAACAGATGCCATATGGCTGACAAACTTTGATTGTACACACTGCCCAGCATGGTACTGGAATTGGAAGTGGCCAGGGAAAGACACATTCCATCTGAGCGACAACCAGGGGGTACTCTCACCAGTACAGCCAGTAGCTTTGCTGGTTTTTAATTTTGCTAAGCATGAATCATAAGAGATGCAATGAAGTCTGGGGTGAGGTAAAAAAAAGAAGAGAAAAGAGAGTCATCCAAGGATTACACTAAAACAGGTATTCTTGTGTCTTTCAAAAAAAAAAAAAATGATGAATGGCAATGGGCATTATCCTACACACCTGAAGCAACAATAACCACATGGACATTACCAAAATAAAAAGATGAATACTCTAAACACTACAGGAACAGTTTCCAATTCATATTCTGTTCCCATCCCAATCAAGACAAAAATTTCTCATTTTCAAACAGGTTGAGAGGCATTCAAGCCATTTTATAAAGCTAGGCTGGAATTAAAATCACAGGGAAAAATTGTCTCTAATAATGAAACTAATATCTAAAAAAAGTAGTGTTCAACCAAATGCTAGATGGCATCAGTGACATTTCTGAGTACTTTCAACAGTACTCTTCTTACTTCAAAATGTTCAACCTTTACCCAGGAAAGAATCCAAACTCCAATGTTCCCATGAGTGAAAAAACACCTTTGGTGATAATATAAAGTTCTGTAATTGCACTACTCCTGAATTACCACCATATACTCAAATTTTCATCTTAAATTTAGGATTTGTAAGAGTCAGGTGAAGGTTCAGTCTCACAGTGAACTTTAGCCAGTAAGGCCAAATTACTGCATAAATAGATGAGCCTGTTTTTGTGTGAGCATTAGCACTCACCGCACTGTGGAGAGCTGCCTTGGGAAACAGACCCAGCACACCACAAGAGTGCTAAAGACAGGATGAAGGAGAAGATAAAGAAACACATTGTCCAGATCCCCCCTTTCAGCAGCAACACAAAACTGCACATTGAGTCAGGCCTGACACTCTGAGCAGAGAGGTCCCATAATTATGGCAATAACTGAAGAACAACTATCCAGTGTCAGACCCAGTTCTACTTCTCCTGGCAAGCAGTATACCATCTGGATGGTAAAAATGACAAGATCCAGCTACAGAGGTCAGAACCTGCTATTATTTTGCCAACCAGGGCCTCTGAGTAGGTCACTACAGCATACAAAACCTGGGAAACGCTAGCTATCTGCTCTATCCAGCAAACCTGCCAATACCCAGGTACTGCCAAAACAGCCCTAAGACGTTGTTCAAGTTCTGATGAAGAAAACTTATAGAACTGATGAAGATCTGGTCTTTTCAATGTACTACTGCAGAGCTGTATATATGTACACAGACATACCTTTCTTTTTTCCTATGCAGAAAACAGCTTGGATAGAAAAACACTTGACTGGCTCAATGGTAGGTAGATAAATCTTTTATGTGCTGAGGAAGATAATCTAAAATTTTGTCTTACAATATCAAATTTGTCCCACAGCATTATTTAGTGTTCTAAAAGAAGGAGTAATTATCCAGATTATCTGGGCCACAGCACTCTGAAAAGGACTTGGATAATGTCCTCCGTGCTGTAAGAAGATAAACTCCAAAGGGCCTAGATTGGAGGATACCTTCAACACGAGCAAGCGCTTGTGGGGTACCCCCTTGCAAAACATGGACTCTAATAGGTAAGTAAGGGCCAAGAGCAACTTGTCTTGTATGAAACACTGATACCATTTTCACTTGTTTATAAGCATCAAAAAAGCTCTAAAAAGTTTAATTTGTTTTACTGGATCCTGATATACTGGTAAGAGATCTGAAAGTCTAATCAACAATCACATGGACAGAAATATCAATGCACTGTAAGAACAAGTAACTTTGACAGTTACTCTGGAAATCAGCAGGGGAGATTGGAAAACCCATTTCACAGCAGAGGTAGGATTCCAACAACAGTTTCAGTTGCTTAACCACTCCAGGAAAGTAGGATCAACCCCACTAATGCACGCCCAACATACAGTGTCTTGCACAACTTTTACCCTGGAATTGGCAGAAGTGCTGTTGGCAAAACAATCACCTTTACCAAGGGGACCTGAATATTTGCCACAGATTTCTCATCTGAAAAACATCAGGCCCATTTTTCATAATCTATCCATGAGACATCAATTGAGCCATATATCCTTTGACTTTCAAGTGTGAAATGAGATGCAGACTGTGGGGATGTATTCTCCCTCCAAGATGCTGCATCAGGTGCACACACAGCTTGCACAGATACTCATGCTGCTCCTTCTGAGGTCTGGTGGGCATGGAACACAACACTTGTATTTGAGGTACCACTACCTACTCATTACTGTGAGTAGTGAGTAGGTAGTGGTACCTCAAATACACACAATTTTAATTAATTCATTAACTTTCTCTTCTTGTATCTTTCTATCTTGAAAAGCCAAGGAAAAGGAGAGAGGGGACACACCAATCTTGACATAGGGTAGACCTTGGATGAGCTCAGCTGTAGCACAAATCCGCATCATTAGTTTTTTCCCCAAAAAAATACTGCATTTTTAAATTCAAATTAATAAGCAGATAGAAAATGTGCTTATAATCTCCACCACCACCACCTTCAAATGTGTATTTTTTTCCTCATTTCACCTCCAGTCCTCTCTGCAGCTCAATGCAGGTTCTCCTCTTTCCCCCAGTAATAATGTTCTCACAGGACACAATGCCTGCAATCATCTGCATGCACATAATTTAGTGATGAAATATAAACAATGTACTACTAAAAACTTGCAAACAGCTGTAAAATATGCTCACTCAGGCAACATGAGAGAGATCTCAGTCAAGGTCTAAGCCAGATGAATCCCAAGAAAGAAGTATGAGCCCACTACATTTGAAGATCTGTCTGAGATTTCTAGCAAGCAGACAAAAGCTGGAAAAATAACAGAATGCTGCACTACATCACTGTAAAGCTTTGAAGTCTTACAACTCAATTCATTTTATACTTCAAAATAAATACAGAGTTCACACTGCCACATGTGTTGCTTATTTCTCAGCTAGGGATCACATCTATGTAACATGAGTTCACTGAGTGGATATTCCCAGGATCCACCAACAGTGCCTCCCACCAACAGTGACCTTTAGGAAGAGGAAGAAAAGCGAGGCTGGGAGCACCGTCCATTTTTGCTTCTCCAGGTCTCAGGAAGAGCCTGAAATTTACCTACTCTTATCTTTTCAACCAGCTGGTGACAGCTAGTGCTGCCAGTCAGCATTCAGAAAACTCCTAGACATGACAGGTAGCCAAAGGTAAACCACCATGCACATGTAAAAATAGGTCACAGCAGCAGGAACCATGCCTGGGAACCTGGACTTTTGTTGTAGCTTTTGAGCAGCTCTTCAGTCCTCCAACCCACTCTGGGATATACCACCACCCCTGTTTTTGGCAAGTTGGCTGTCACTGAGCTGTAATTACTGTGAGTTGAAAGCATAAAAATAGCTGCTGCACAGGGTGGAAAACCTATCAGATGATGTCAAGGCGAGTTTTGAGCCCTCCCTTCCCCCCACCTCCCCCCCTCCACTTCCTTTCCTATGTCACTTTCTCATTACCTCACTGTCTCTAATTCTGAAAGTGCTTCTCTCTGCATCTTTCAGCTGTCAAAGTGAACTTTACACAGCAGCTAGAGCCAAATCAACCCCCAGCCCATATATAAACTCTGCCACCCACTCCATTCCTTGGGATTCGGCCAAGATGTCAGTTTGCCTTTCCCTGAAAACACGCAGCACATGAAATCCTCGATCCCTATCTGCAAAACACTGGACCAAGAAGAATCAGTTCAGTCCAAGGAATGCAACTCTGATCTGCATTTGATTAACTCCATAGATAAGCAGTTTCCAACCAGCAAGGCAAGTCAACATGGTAAGTGAGGTGTGGAAAGACAGCAGCAGCAATCCCATCCCCCTCTGCTAGCACTGAGTAACTCAGCCCTGCCTCTCTCCCAGGCTCTGCAGACCTGAGGAGCAAAGTGTGGCACAACAAAGCTAAAACTTTTGATTTTCCCACCTCTCCCCTCCCCAGACTGGGAACTCAGATGTCAGTGTTGCAAAGAGACTCTGGAAATACTGCTACAAGGGCTGAAAAGAGGGAAAGGAGGGAGAGGAAGGGAAGCAGAGACGTTGATTCACTTATGGACCATGCCTCTCCTCCTTCCTCCTTGCAGGACCCACTTCACTAAGCAAGCTGGGTGGGATAAAGAGAAGGAAATGGTCCAGAAGTCTGTACTACTCTAGATCATGTCCAAACAAAAGCATTAGGTAGCACATGCTCCTGGTACTACTACATGTTAGTGTTACATCTGCTCAGGTGTAATCTGTGCAGCCAAAGAAAATGGTGCAACTTTTAAAGACAAGTTGGTTAATTCAGTTGAATTTTATTCAGAAAACCATTGACAGAAGTTCTGTCAATGCTGTGCTCTGAAAAGCTGCATATACACTCCTTGACTACAAAAATGTGTTGCTCAAGTAGAGATTTCTAGCCCGGAGAAGAAAAAATGGTGGATTTCTCTGACCAAAGCACTGGAAGGACTCTGTCCATGACAGAAAACTTCACAGTAGAGGATAGAAGAAAAGCAGAGGGATTAAGAGAAAGAAGTTTTATAACTAGTTCCCGAACAACTACAGCCCACTGTGCATATAAGCCCAAAAAAAACAAGCAAGTAAATTAAAAACACATATCCAAGCACATCTTATTTGTTATTTCTACCATTTTGGTTGATAAATTCTGGTTAGATGCAAACACTGTTGCATACCTCTTTATAGTTCAAAGTTACTAGCCCTTCTTCAAGTTACCACCCTGTTGTGAGCCCCCAGAACTGGTTGTATGAATGCTCTCACTGTGTTCCAGTGCAAAGTTAGAAAGATTAGCTCAAATTACCTTGGCTAAGCCAACGAGCTTCACAGTGAGAACTCACACATCAAGTACCACATCTCGAATGTGAGGTGCGTATCTCCAGTAGAGAGGCTTAACTGAGAGCTGCTCCAGCTGGAATCACAACAGAATTCCATATATTCCTTTAGTTCAGCTATTACCCATCTTGATCTAAAATAATTACTTAGACCAAAGGAAGTAACAGTTCCTTGCTCTTACCTAAGAGCAATAGTTTACTTGTTATAAAAGAGTCAGAGGTTTCAAGCCAGAGACAGTTACTCAAGGTTCAAGTCAAAATTGTTCTTATCAGCCTTCCTGCCTACAGTTAATCTGCTAATTCACCCACATGCTCCCCAGAAAACTTCAACTTCTCCAGGGGTAAGCAGATGTGCTCACACACGTGCAGATGTGCACTTCCCCACCCCCACCACTGCAGACAGGCAGGAACACCCAGAGATTGCAATAATCACACACACAAAGTCACAGAGAATACTGAGTTGGAAGGGACTCACAAGGAGCATCAAGTCCAACTCTTAAGTGAACAGCACTGACATGTGAGTATACACTGTGACCAGTGGAGAACACTGAGCACAAGACTTTTCAAAACATTTCAAAACATTTCCTCTTACAGATATTCCAGACTTTAATTTAAACCACTGAGAACAAGCGAAAACAGCAAAGTCCAAAACATTTGGTTTTGCTCTCAAGAGCAGAAAAACAGAGGAAGTTCTGGCTGCCAGACCAAGGGAGTTAGTGATCAGGATAGAGTGGAAAAGGAAGCAATTTGAGTTTGTCTTAAAACAGCAAATTGTCTTTAGGAAGGAGTAACTGAGAAAGGACAGGAGGAAGATACCCTTCCCCTCATGTTAAGGCATGTCTAAGAGTTTGAAAAGTTATGTCACTGCTTCCTGTGGCTGTTGAGCAAAAGCTATCCTGCACTTCTCTCTCCCACATCCTTTAAATGTCTGGCAATAAAAGGCTTCTTCTCTATCAAACCCTCCTACTTACAGCACAAGAGGGTTACCTGCAAACACTTGGAAAATGCAGTCTATTTTTAAAGTACCTAAACAAGAGAGGCTGTACTCTGTGCTCACGCACTGCTTGTGAAAGGATTAGCAAACCCTTCATTTACTTCTCAGTTTATACTAGCAGAATTGCTACTAGGTAAACCTTCATTACAGGATTGTGACTTTTGCCCAGAAAGCTACTTCCTTCTCCAAACACATTGTTTACATGGGCAGTAACAACATCGTTGACGCTTAATGTGACCATTACTCTTGGTTAATCTGATACAGAATTGCAATCTCAGAATCTAGATTTTCATTTAAGGCTATCTTCCCCTCATGGTTGCAGAGGATTTCCTCACAACTTGAAAAAACTACACACTGATAGAGACATAATTCTAAAAAGACTATAAACCATCCCATTCATTTAATAAGTTAGTAGCCAATCCTAATAAATTTTAGATGTGGGGTTTTTTCAACTCTTAACTTTTTCTCTAAAAGTGGTTCAAGTCCTTTGTCACAATCAGGTAGTAGTGGAGGCTTGGTTGAGGTGAAGGAGACAAAGACCTCTAAACCAATTCAGTGGTCAGCTGCCACTAAAAGTAGTGGCCTCCTTTTCCATCATCATGGATGCTCACCTCACTCCACAGTAAAAAAAATGCTATTGTCAGGATTATTTGAGAAAGAAAATAAATTTCTCTTTAGAATGTAAAATTCAGTTCTTGCGTTGCCAAAAATCTATAAATCACCTCCAATGTCAAATGCTCAAAATCCTCCTTTAGTGCTGAAATTCAGCTATTCCCTGGATTTAACAATGCCAATCTCAAGTTCTCATGGTGGTTTCAACAACTGATTTTCTGTTTCCAATATAAAAATGTACAGTGTGTTTGAGTTTTAATCTATAGCTACAACATGAAATAAGACTGAGACAATGTCAAGCCACACAACCATC
The DNA here is from genome assembly GCF_000738735.6 of Corvus cornix cornix. NCBI lineage: Eukaryota > Metazoa > Chordata > Aves > Passeriformes > Corvidae > Corvus > Corvus cornix. The sequence continues at coordinate 49,362,261 of NC_047057.1, read as the reverse complement.
ATACAGTTAAACTCATGATATGGACAAACTGATCCTGGAAAAAACTTCCAGGGTCTTGTATGGATTCATGCCCCCTCCACACATGCAGACCTTTCAGACCTTAAGTACAACATACAGCATGAGTCTCAAGAAGGAGAGAATTTTAGACTAGATTTGGGATAGTTTTTACCTGGATACTGCTAAATTACTCCTTTTGATCGGCAGGAAAAATATTCTGGTCATGCTATTGTGGAAGAAGTCCTTTAATGTCTTCATGGGACTCACTTGCCTATCACTTTAGGAAGATATAGTTTTGACAGTATTACCATTCCTTCTCCACAGACTACATTTCTAAGTGAATCCTATTCTGCATCAACCAAACCACAGGTTTACTTTTCTTTACCTAAAGCTCTTCAAGGCTATAAAAGAAGACAGATTCTTGATATGAAATTTGTAACTTCACCCAGTTCATACATCATTTGTGCCTCTCCCCTGTGGTTTGGTCACAATACTGACAGGTACAGAACCAAACCACAGCATTTTCCCTAAACAACCTCAAGTGACCTAAAACATTCACAGTACATCTTTTTCAGGCATTTGAGAAGAATCATGTCTGGATGGAAACAAATGCTCAGCAAAATCCAAGTTCAAGCAAGAAATAGCAATCTTGCACAGACAAGAGCTCCCTGCAGTGAAAACCAGGGTGAGCTACCCTGCTTTTACTGCTTGGTATCAGAACGTAAATTCAAGCGTACTGGGAATTGCCACAAAAATTAATGCTGTAGTTTTATATCCTAAACTTAGCCAGCACACATCCATGTTCCAAACCTCTGCCTCAAAGACCCTTCCACATATGTGCGACTACTATTTTTTTAAGTGCCCACAATACTAAAATCACTAACAAAATTTGAAGGCAGAAAATATTTTAGAGAAGTAGGGAAAGCACAATAACATATTGCATTTGGTTTGATCTGGGTGGGCAAAGATACAGGCCTCCTTTGCAAGGAACATGATTACTTTCAATTACTTTTATCTCACATTCAAGATTTCTGGTCATTCAGCCCTGAAAGCAAAGAAAAAAGACAAGTAACTGTGAGGGTGTACCCTCTTCCCAGTAAAACCTGCCAAATCTCAGGAGTTTTAATCACCAATTGGCCTAAAAGCATTGGAAGGCATGTAGCCTAAGTGCTTATAACTCTAAGGGGAAGCATGCTTGGAACATGATGCTCTGATTCAGACATAAGCTTTCTATTCTGCTTGCCTCCTAAATCTATAAGCTCACCTGAAACAATATGCAGAAAAGTCTCTTCAGTCACTATTTTCTATTAGCTGCCTCACATCCCTTTAAGATGTTCATTTCTTGCTTTGGTATAAGCTGCCAGCACTTATCAGTCAGAACCTCATATTCATGGATTCTAATCAATTCAAATCTATTAAAAAACCCTTTGGTTGGACAAACTGGGTTAAAACACGTAGAGAGATTTACATATAACACAGAGTCTGTGTATCACAACTGGAATTAGAAACACTTGTATCCTTCCCTCCTTGGCTACTGAATCTATTTTATGAATCCAGACACGAGAGGGACCATGAAAGCGGGACTGCATAAAAGCAAACAGGTGGATGATCTAATTGAATAGACAAATATGCAAAGAAAAAAAGATGGTTTTTATATAGCTGCCAGTCGTTATGATCTGACAGGACGTGGCTGCTCACTGCCAGTACACCTAACAGCCGGCTTAACAGGAGTCACTTAAGAACAAACTCTTTAGAACAAAGCCAATTTTAACAGTACAGACATTGCCATATGCTTACTTTTAGCAACTATGCTATAGTAAGGCAGAATTTACTATGAACCCACAATTCTCTCCTATCAGAAAATATTTTCCCTGGGCACAACAGCAAAACTGTCTCTAGGTTTCAGCTACAGTGTGGAGAGACAGACCTGGTGAAAGAGAGGAGAACAGTGGATATTGTCTACCCTGACCTAGTGAAGCTTTGGCACTGTCTCCTGCAAGACCCTCACAGAGAAGCTGATGGAAGTATGAGTCAGGTGGGGAGACTGTGAGCTGGACTGAAAACTGGCTGACTGGCTGGGCCCAGAGGGTGCATCAGCACATGCTGGGGGCTAAGTGGTCACAAAGCAGTTTGGCAGAAAAGGGCCTGGGGATCTCACTGGACACCAAGTTGAACATGAGACAGCAACGTGCCCTTGGACAAAAAAGCTAAGGAAGGTATCCTTGGCTGCACTAGGAGGAATGCTCCCAGCAGATCAAGAGAGGTGATCCTCCTTCTCTGCTCAGCCCTGATGAGGCCACACCCGGAGTGCTGGCTCAAGCTCTGTACCCCAGGACAGGAGAGACACAGTCATACTGGAGATCTTATCCATCTGAAAACCTGAAGGAATGGTACAAAGAACACAGAACCAGACTCCTCTCAAATGATGCCCAGTGATAGGACCAGAGTCAATGGGCACAAACCAAAACACAGGAGGTTCCCTATGAGCACCAGGAAAGAATTTTTTTACTGTGTAGTGCAACTGAACACTGTCCCAGGTTGGCCCAGAGAGGTTGTGAATTCTCCATTCGTGGAGATATTCAAAAGCCATCTGAACACAGTCCTAGGCAACTGGCTCTAGGTGAATCTGCTTGAGCAGGGGGGTTGGGGAAGATGACTTCTTTTTTTTATTCCAACTTCAACCATTCTGTGAGAGATACGTAACCACCCTTCTTGCAGGGACTTGTTTGTCCATTCATAGATATGTAGCAAGCTCAGAGTAAAAACAAAGCACATTCTAACATGACAAACCTCATACTGGGCAAATGCACATATTTTTAATATTCTCCTAAAAATCACTCACTTCTAATTTAATGTATTTCTTAATATTCAATTTCTTAATATTGCTGTCCAATCTTCTCTGTCTCCTGGACTTACTACCCAGCCACTGACACCATTTATAGGTTCCATGAGCTAGAGCTCAGTAATTTTCTCACTCTACTTAGGATTTCAGAGCTGAAACTGTCGAAGTTTCCTCAGCTTCACTGTTCAGTACAGAGTTTAAGTGGCGTTACTCAAGCCAGATGAAATAACCTAGCCTTATCCTCTCATCATTCCTTCTTTTTGAGGGCTCTAGAGGTTTCATAAGAAAGTTCAGAGAGTTAATTAGGCTCACTGATCCATCAGAAAAGTGAGGGGGTTTTAATGGGTTTGTTTTACAAAAGTGAATTAGACTTCTCACAAGAAAGTCCAATTGTCCAAGCTAGCTGGGGCTAAGCAGCAGATGCACTGAGCTGCTGCAAAACAAGAGTGAAGGAAAGTACAACCCCTTCCCCTCCCTCCCACTGGTCATGACAAATCACTGGGTCCGTTTAAACTGTTTCCTGTTATTTCATTATTTCACCCTTGAGTCAAGCTTCTTCATTTTAGTTTCAATCTCTTTACCATAAAGAGATTGGGCCCCAAGAGACAGAACTGCCACATTTCTGTTTGGAGTATCTTGAAGATAAACATACAGGCATGTGCTGTGTATAGATAGCCACAGCATGTGAAATAAAATCAACACTCTGCGGGCACATCAGGATTACTCTTTGTACTACAAGCACACTAGATACTTAATTAGCACAAGCACAAAAGTTTCATGATATGTCAGATTTATTATGGTTATGCTGCAGAAACGTTTGGGATTTCTGAATGTCTTCTTCCCTCTCAGTTAATGGAGCGTAGTTCCAGCAGGGCAGCCAGACATCTGGAAATTCTGCAGAAGTGATAGAAGAACCCCCATGGTCCAGGATGGGGGAGGAGGCAGAAGGAAAAAAGTGGACAGTCTGGGAAAATAAGACTTATACAAGAAGCTGTATCTGCTATTAAATCAACCCCCTGGAAATAAGGTTCCCACCACAATTTAGGCCCCTGGCTCTCCACAACCAGCTTATGTTATAGGAATAAAATTATGCAGAGCCAGCCTCCTCATACAAGTTAGAAAGAACTACTCAAGTACTCGACAATGCTAGAATTATGATCTTAGGACATTTTTCCTCCACTCAGTCCTCCCACACTTTTCCGTTTTCTGCCCCCAGCTCTTCTCTCCTCTTCCCTTAAATCAGTTACTCACCATTTTTTACTAAAGAAATTATTTTCCCCCCTGCTAACTCTCCAAATTAGTTGCTACTCAAAATTCTAAATCAAGCTCTGCAATCTCCTGTCCCAATTAAATCAAAGGAAAAAGTAGTTCACATAAATAATGTTTTCAAGATCCAGTTTTAGCTTCTAGATTTTGCAGCAAAGTTTCCAGCCCTGCTTCAGGGCCAGAAGGTTAAACATTTCTCAATGACGCAGGCTCCCTTAGCAAGAGAGAGATGAGGAAGGGGTCCAAAAAAACCTCCTTCTTCCCAGGCACTAGATCAACAACCACAGCAAACAGTGACTGCCTCTCTCCGAGGAAAACTGGGAGGAGTGGAGCAGTCTCTTAGTAAAAGCAGCCACTTTGTCTGCCACCATAATGCAAAAGCCCAGGACAAAGAGAAGAAAAATAAGCATAAGAACAGAATTTTTTTTAAAAATCCCAGAATTGAGATTACATATTTTGCACTATATACAAACCATAAAAAATTAAAAAGCAAACAAACAAAACAAAATTCTGTAGAGCACTGCACGTCTGCTTAAAATTGCTGTTTTCTTTTGGTCCATTTAAAGTTGCCAGTAATTTTCTAGCTTAAACTTAAAAGATGCTTTGACTTTTAAATGGGCTGAAATTTTCTTGCCTGAGATACCACTTTTCATACACTACATATTCCAGAAACTCATTAATCTCTGGGTTTTCAAGATAAGATTAGCAATAGAGGCTTTTCCATAAGGAGTCTACTAATCTGGATCTTGTTCTTACTTATTTAGAGGTAACATGAAATCAGCAAAGCTATACTGAAAAGTGTTTTCTGTTTATTACAGTTTTTAGTGAAAGAACATTGAAGGCTGTAAGTTTTGGGAGTGTTTTGCAGTAAGTCAAGCTCAAGGTACTTTCTGAACCAAATGTTTTGGGAGTTGCAATTTTTGATCTGTGGTACCTCAGTGTCACATAGTAACTTTAATAAATCAAAACCACTCAATTTATTTTTAAAAGGCATGTTTTTGAGTTGACATCAGTGAACACAAAGTCCAAATCTCAAATATTGAAAAACATAGTCAAGGAACAACAGCTTCAACCAGAGTTTCTCCAGCAGAATTAAAAAAAAAAAGAAAAAAAAGTCTCATTAAGGTCACTTATCATTACAGGTTGATCAAGGCTGCTTGTGCTTCACTGGAAGCTGCAACTTCTTTATTTACGATACGCTCATTTTTGAGGAAAAACAAACAGGGCAAAGAAAATGGAAGACTACAAAAAACTACAAATACATTTTGCAACCTACTTTTCACATGGGATAATTAAACAGGTTCATATCCTGTTGGGAATCCAATGCTGTGCATAATGCCTGGGAAGCATCATTAACATTACTTAGAGGATCTGATTTAAAACAAGTATCACTATAGAAAGATATAAAAAAAACATTGAGCAGGTCACATTAGCAGATACTATTTTAGCACTTGCCTACTTTAAGAATACTTTAAGTAGATAAAGCTTCTTCTAGGGAAAATATTTTGCCTACATTAAGGTTTGCATCAGTTTAACTAGGAGGAGTTATTTGCACTGAAAGCCACTGCCATACATGCACATTTAATATTGAAAAATAGAAGATTTTTAACCAAAGAGAGAAATTCTAGGACAGCTTTCCAGTATGAGTGAGAAATCTAACACTTTTTAAAGTGGTGCTTGATAAAATTATGTAGGGGAGTATATGACCTGATTACTTGCAGCAGCAGGGGAGGAGGCTCTGCAACCCTGAAGAGCAATTCCAGTTCATTCGTTTTATGACTTCTTATCTACTCAAACTATTGCTAAATTATACAGCATTCTTAAACCACACTAAGGTTAATCACAAAAGGGAGCTGTGCCAATGTAATTAAACTAGTTTTCTATATTGATTCTGATAGTAAAATTCTCCTGACAAGAAATTGAGGGGAAAGGGGAGCAATATTTCTTCCATTAAGATTAAGATTCTAGTTTCACCTCCAAAAAGTAGGGCTCATGTTTCCTTAGACACAAACGAAAAACCAGACTGCCTCAAGCTGACCAGCTGAGGTTTCTCCATTTGAAAAGACAATTTGGAATAAGTGCCAGTCTCTCCTTGGAAGAACCCTAAGGTCAGAACAGCAGAGGGTGCTGTAAGTCTGAAGTGAGGTGCAGCAGCTCAGCAGCAAGGAGAATCCAGATGCAACATGAAGCTGTAGGTTACTTCAGATTTTGGGGTGGGTTTTTTGTGGGTTTTTGTTGTTTGGTTTTGGAGGGTTTTTTGGTGCAGCAGGAGTCATTTGAGACTGGTAAAAGCAGACAGCAAACAGGTTAATAATAAAATTTATTTATAGTAGCTTCCACATAACATCAAACAGTAACATCAGAGACATTCCCAAAACCTCAGCAGTTACCTATAATCCCTACCACTGATCTATACAGCTCTGGGCACACATTAGAACATTAGAGATTGATTCACATTGATGCTTAGACATAAAAAAATTGTACTTTAATGCCTACGATCAAAATGTAGACTGAACATGGATCCCATCATTAAAAAAAAAATCCTGATTATAAACACTAATGCAAATTTCTGCTATCACACAGGCATGGAAACTTGAGCACTTTGTTAAATATTAGTCATCTCTTAAATCTGGCAAACACTGGATAGCAAGGAGTCACCAGGTAACTGGGAGACAGAACGGATGTGTGTCTGCAGTGTATCCCTTTAGGCAAAGAAGGTGTGGTATAATCATCATACCAGTTTAGAGAGATTCAGCATAGCACACGTTCAGATATTAATCCAGAACCTAAATGAGTGGCAGGCCACGAAGATGTCTGTGATCTGCCTGAGTCACAGAGAAAAATTATCAGTCTGAGCCTACATAGATAATCAATAATAATTTCTATACAATTGTGCCTAAAGACCCCAAAAAAAAACCTGATTAAAGTAATTCTTTTTCACTTCATTTTTCCAAAGCACTTGAACTATGTTCCTAAAAAAAAGTTGATTCATATTCATCATGTAATTGAGTGGGTAACTCACAGAGAATGATGACAACAACTAAACAGGGCCTATTATACATAACGCATTAATTTCACAGCAAGGAAGACTGTTTTGATTACAGTTACAACATATAAAACCTGACATGACTTTACATGCATTTTAAACTTTCATCTTGTTTTTAATAACAATTGGTGAATGATACAAAAAATTGCAGTATGATGATAACAGTCTTACTGTGTACACTGGAAACTGGTTCAAATGCACACACACATTCCCCTGAAGTTATTTCTCAGTAGCTCTATTTTAAAGTAAGCTGAAGCCAGAAGAGGGGTTAGGAGACAAAGCAGTCAAGTGAATAATTGTTTTGTGTCTACCACATTTTTACTGGTTTAGAAGAAGTGCAGCCTGTGCGTGCCCCCCTGCAAGTTCATCTTAGTTCACAGAATGGATAAGGGCAAAAAGCTGCCTGAGTGTTTTTTCCTGCTCTCTCTTTCTCAACCTATAGGGTAACACTTGCTGTATAAAAAGAATAAACAGAGAATTCTCAAAGTAGATGGAGAAAAAAAGTATTATTTTCAAAAGATGATTTAATGCTTCAACAAATACTTACTCCAGGTTTAAAGAGATTTCCGGGAGTTTCTTGTTTAAATTTAAGGTTGTCAGTAGAAATAGGTACTGCTCAACTAAGTGGTTCTAATGAGTACTCTTCATTGTACACTGTCATTCTTGACACCAAAAGCAAAAAAAAAATAAAAGCATCCCTTATATACTTAGTTTCAGTACAATCCTTTAACTCTAGCTTGGCTAACACAACCACACTGTGATTTGCTTATAGTTAATCACAGGGATAAAATGTAGCAAAAGGTTATGTTCAAAGCTTTCATGAATGGAATAACTCACTAACGTGTAGCCTACAGCTGTGCACTCCTCTCTCCACATCTTATAACAGCCAACCCAGAACTTTCTGCAGTTTGTAGCTCTGGCACAAAAATTTCCATATTTAAAGCTGACTTCAGGAACATCCCATTTGCTGCTTCGGAAAGAATTCCCACTGCATGATGACGATGAGGCTCACATAACTTTGTTCAGTCTTTGAATCACATGCAGGATTCTGGTTAAAAGCCAGTGAAGAGTCATTTTATCACTACTCAGAATATACACACTCTGGGAGCTGTACCAGTAACCAGGGAACTCTTTACGCTCCCCAGGACCTTGCTACCTAGATACAAAAGGCTACATTTCCAAATGCCATAGATTCCAACCAGAAATCAAAGTTCTATTTTTAAAGTAGTGATGATGCAAACTATAGAGCCAGGAATGTCTTCTCCTCAGCTCCACCCTCCATCCAAAACCAAAATCCCAACTGTGTTGATTCAAGAACTCATTGCAATCTTGAAATTCCAAGTTGGAGGGAGGGGGGAAGAAAAGAGAAGAAAAATAAAAGTTCTACTATTCAAACAAAATGAAATGAAAAAAAACCTCACAACTAGAAAAACCTCTCATTAGGAAATGAAAACAACAGCAAGGGGGAAAAAAAAATCCTTGTAACAGGTGCTTGAAAAAGACAAGATGACATTAGAAGGCACTTTACTGCCTCAATGAAAGGTCATTCCTCGTGTACTAAAAGCCAATACTGAATTTTAAATTTCTTTAAAACAGGAAAGAGAACATCAACCACAAACTGCAGCTCCAACATTTGTCACTCCTGAAAGAGCTGAGGAAGGGGACATCTCCCTCCTAAGAATACACAGATAGGCTGTCTGTCCATTTTCTTCCCATTAAAAGCAGTTTAGCAGCTGACATCCCTAAAGCACTTCAACTTAAATCCTGTAAAGAGGGAAGAAAAGAGCCTGGAAGTTGTGTTTTGAAAGAAAGAATGAAGGGATCAGCACTGCTTTTTCCTAAATTAAATATATCCCTAATCATTAAAGTAGCTCAAAAATCCAACTTCTCCCCAGAAAATAAGGGAACTTTTGCATTTGATTCAAAATGACAAATTTTCAGCTGAAAGAATTGATCCTTTTTCAGAATCAGTTGGATGAAAAGCAAATTAGACCACAGAAGTCAAGTTTTATCCACTATAGAGAACTAAATTACTTCTGTGCTCATTTACAGTGCTGACTTCAAAACAGCTCTTCTTTTGTTCTCTAAATATGCATGGAAAAAAACCTCTTGTTCATCTAAACCAAACTTCTGGCAGTTTAGAACCACCTGCTTCTGGGTTTGCATACCTGCCTTGATCTCTAATAGACTTTAAGATTTTTTTCAGCAGGTCAGCAGAACAAACATATCAAAACCCAAAGATGCTATCCAACAGGCTATTCTATCCTGAACAATTCTTAATTTTTTTCAGTACGCTCACAGAAAGAAGTTCAGATTAAAATGGGACAATTATACCAAGACACTGCAAACAAGAGTGTTGTGCACCAAAACAAACCAATGCTACCCAGAACAGTAAACAAAGGTTTTAAGTAGAGCAAAACCATAAGGAAATAGAATTCATTAACAGAAGTAGCCATTTGGCCAAGTGCTAACATCCATTAATTCTGGCAATGCACTGTTAGACTCTACATGACCCTAAGTGGTCATAACTCTTATCCATCCATGCAAAACGTCAGGAAAAAACGATCTGAAATTTAGGGTTTCTCTCTGGCTGATTGCACTTCTGTATGAGTACTGCAGGCACACTTCTGCCCAGCCACCTGCTAGAAGCCACAAAAAGAGACTTGTGACAGAAACAACTAAAATTAAAAAGAAAGTGAAATTCTATTTGAAAGTTTGTGTTTGTTACTTAAACACAAAATCTGCATATAAAGGCCAGCAGCACACCAAGACTCCTGAGATTTTCCCCAGTTGCATGAGTCCCTCATATGGCAGTTCAAAAACATTGAAGTGTTACTGAATTGTAGATTGTGTCCAAAAAAACATATGCTTCTAGCACTCTTGCCTCTCCATTAAAAAAAAGAAAAAGGAAAAATAATATTCATGACTCATTCCTTCAGTAGCCAGTCTGTTACAAAGCCAGAGCACATTAAAAACTGTTTAGTCCATATCCTGACTGAACAGTGACCAACAGCAAAAGAATTTGCAAGGTCTCTACATGGGATAATGAGATAGTGACACGAATAACAAAAAGGCTTCAGGGGAACAAAAAAAAGAGGCTACATAGGGAGATTAGGTTGAAGTAGATAAAGGGAAGGAAACAGCAAGCTTTTGGAATCAGCAAATAAATATAAAGAAAACAAATGATTTTGATGCTGAGAGAGTCAGGGCAGCAAAAAAGACCAAGTGACTCTTGGAGAAAAAACACTAATGAGGGATGTCCCACTGCTAAGAGCTTGGTACAGATCTGCACATCAGCTTCATTGTCAACAGAATGACAACACACAAACTGGCCCAGGGCTGGTTCCAAAACTACACACTTGAAAATGAATGTAGAATTTCGCACCACTGTGTTCGTGTGCTTGTTGAATGATGGATCAGTAACACCAGTTCTTTAAATAAGTTCGGTAGTCCAATGAGATGTCAAATAGAGCAGGATTTTTGGTCTTATTTTTGCATTTTTTTCTAGGTCTACTGCCTTTTTGGAATGTCTTTTCAGCTTGATTTTCACTTTTACTTTTTCCTTCCTCAGCTGTCACCACTCACATTGGTATTTTTACTCCTCCTTTTTTTCAGTTTGACAGGCATGTTTAATTTTTTTCTGGTTAATACATTGTGCACCTCACTGTTCATATTGTTCTTGCTTCAGTTATTTTTGTTCTGAAGAAACAGTCCCTCCCTGCTTAAACTATTCTGCTCCCAGAAGAGTAAAGTTGTAATGTCCTCCTCAGTTCTTTCTCCAAAACACTAAGAATGCTTTCTCATCTTTAGTATCAAAGGAGTTGCTTTTTATGTGCCCACCAACACAGAATACAAACACTATGTCCTAGGTCAGCAATGGCTTCAGATACTGCTACTTTGTGAGTCAACTCCAATTAATACCCAAGCAGTAAATAAGCACAGCCTCCTGACCTGCAGTCTTGAAGAACTTTTGGTCTACAGAGTGCAAGCTCTACCAGGATAATTTATTCACCCAGCTTAGGCCATGATTCTCCTATTTCTTCAGTGGCAGTTCAGAAACTCTGATGACTTGACTGGGACACTGTTTCCAGCTTCCATCTTTCCAGTAGGGCCTCTGGAGATGAACATCAGGACCAAGAAGATTTGAGAAGTTAAGTCTTTCCTCAGATAAGTCATTGTCCTCATTTCCTCAGTCTAGCTCTCAACAGACAGGAGATCCAATTTCAGCCTCTAAAGTCTCAGTTTACCCAACATACAACTACCTCACTAAGCCAAACAAGAGCAGCCACCAAGAGCATCTGAAGTCCCTAAATATGACAATTGAACAAATTGGTCTTGCCATCAAGTAGCGATTTTCCTTATCTAGAAGCTTGTAATACACTTCCATTATTCAAGACAGATCTTTAAAACTTATTATGCACATGTTCCTATTGTCACACTCCATTTCCCCACCCATCTTGAGAATCCATTTACGTAAACATTCGCCTGCTTCTTGCTTAAGATTTTTCCAGCAGTAGTTGATCCAGGAGAGAAGAGAGTGACCACTGATGGAAGAGGTGCAATAAATCTGTATTCCTCATTAGGTAAGGTAAGCTTGCCAGGAAATTGCCTCAACGTTACAGTATACCACTGCATAATCTAGGACTAGGGTTAGCTGATTTAAGCAAAAGCTCCATGCAAGTACTCCTTAGTGGGAGAAACTCTCACCCTCAGAATTAAATGAAAGCCTCAGGAGTTCCCATAATTTGGAAGTGACAAGAAACACAACCACAAATAAAGCTTTGAGAAAAAGCAATACTAATACGAAGGCCGTTTTCTTCATTTTAACAAGTGTTATTTTATTATGTGAGTTTCCTGAGAATATACTGCACAAATTTAGTTATAATTACCCTGAAATGTAAATTCCATGGCTATTCCTTGTTTGGGGGAAAAAGAAAATTAAAAAACTTATTAGAAACAAAGCACGTTAAAGTCAACATCTTTTTTCAGGCTTTCACATAAGAGCTTTCTTTACAGCAAAGCCAGATTAGATACTATTCTGCTATTTGCATCCTGTTCAATACCAAACACCTTCTTAGTGTCTAAACCCTACCTCCAAAATTCACAGACTGCAAGAGTACAACTAGAGGAATGATGTATTATGTACAAACACCCTTCTGAATTGAGACAAACACTACATAAGATGTAGGCCTGTCTTTCCCATCTACAGTGGGAGAGAGAAAATAACCACACTTTGGCTCTCTAAACAACAAAGAATATGTCAGGACTATAAAAAAAAGGTCATACAGGACCTTTATAGACATATATAATCTTCACAGATACTTAAAAAGAACATTAAAAAACCCTATATTAAACTAAGAAATTGCTGGTTTACTTGTCTCTTTCCCACTCATTACTTAAGAAAAAGCATTTTACTTTCAGGAACAAGTTTGTCTTCACACTTTTGGCATTACCTATGTACTGCTTTTCAGACAGTGCTGCCCAAGAGATTAAGAGTACACAAATGGAAACCCAAACTCCTAGGTTACTACAAGTTTGTGGTGAAATCTTACCAAGGTTACAGTCTCTACGGCTGCCATCCATAGAGCAAAGGTCATTCATATCTCTACATATATTTATTAAGTTTCACAACTACATAATGTCCTAGAGCCTCAGATAAAACTGCCCTACAGAAGTATATCATGCTCCCATTAACAGATAATTCTCACTCTAGCATGTCTTACATGTGAGAAATGCAATCCTGTCTTTATCTAAAGGGTAAGCACAGCATCACGAAAAGGCCACAGTGCTTACAACGCAATCATGTAAACAAAATACCATTGTCATTCTCAAGGAAACAGACTTTCAAGATATGAAACAAGTATTGGAAAGTTTCAAGTAAGAGTTTTTCCCAAACTACGCAATTTAAAGTCTCTCCAAAGTATCAAGAATATGTTTAATCAGAAAATAATTAACAGCAAAACCACATAAATCAGTCAAAAGCTAAACAGAGGAACAACTCTTTAGAACAAGTCTTAGCTTTGACTGGAGTTTTCTAATCTTCATAAGCTACATAAATTTAACTCTGGAGACCAACAAGGGAAGAAAAAAGAGATCATTTTATCTCTGATGAAGCTCTAAATTGAAAAGTATTTAACATCCAAAAAGTACCCATCTGCAACCTGAACATGAAATCACTGCAGTTCTCTAATTTGTCTTTATCCAAAGTCACACAGCCTCCTGGCACTTCCTATATAGTTCAGCAACCATGATTCACTAGCAAAATTTAACCACAGGATATGTTTGGAGTGATACCTGATTGGAGTGTTGTCATCTGCATTTCTGGTTCCAGCAGTGTCATGTTGATCCTTTTCTCAACACTTACAAGCCCTCAAAGACCTCTCTTTATATAGACACAGATATGTTAAAGAAAAAAAAATAATCCAAGAGGACTTCTCAGCTTTAATCTCATCCAAAACTTGCATGAAATGCTCATCCTTATATGATGAAAACTGTGCCTAGTGAGAAAACTCAAGTCTTTCAATATGCAGTTCTCTGCTTATTCACCACAGGCAAGCTGGAACAGCCCAAGATCAAATTACTGCTAGGAGAAAAATGAATACTCAAAGGGAGAGCAAGATGTGTAGTTTGCAGAAGTAAAGTCCGCCCCTTGATGCTCTGTAAGTCGAAGGGAGGGGTCGGAAGGGGTTAGACACACCAGAACTGGCAGTTTTTCCCCTTTTATAAGAGGACGATGACGTCTTGGGTAGACTTTCAGTCCCCCAAGGGGCTCTGCTGATGAGGCAATTTCATTCCAAGGACAAGGAGACACAATGTTAACATAAACACGCAGACATCCTCAGCTTTGAAACATGGCCAAAGTCATATACATCCTGCTGATAGATCAGTCACTTTTCTTCAGCCTTTGCCTATCCTTTTTCCTCAATAATTAAACTACTCCCCTAATCAATTTCCCTTGCTGATCTCTAAACCTGAGCTACTCTAAGAGATGGTCGTGTCTGTTTCTTAAAAACAAAAAACTGGCCTTTGTCACTCAGACTTTTCCCACCATGGATCACACCCTCCATCCAACCAGACTAGGGGTTAAAAAAATTCAGTCTTGTTTCCCACATCCAAACTATCAATTGCAAATTATTTGGGATAGTGGACAAAACTTTTATAGTCAAGTATTTATTGAGTAAAAGATAAAAATAGAATTAAGTCTTTCCTCACTAGATAATTCCAGCTCCCAACTGAAAGGAAATTCAGTCTCGGTCTCTAAAGAGTCTCAAGTAATTTGCCCAACAGATAATTTAATTATCTTAACAAACTAATTCCAACACTTCTGTCCCCAGAGCATCTTTCCCTTATTCCCCATCTTTCCACAAGGCTCATCATCGTTTCTCTTTAGGTCATCTAAGTAAGTAACTGCATATATTTGTACTAAGCCCTAAAATATATTGAGCTGTGCATCTAAGATACAGACCAATTTTTAGGTTTTAAATCCCTTTGTAGCAAGTCAGAATCCCTCTCCAGCCACAACGGTATGCATAAAAATGAGTACTTCTGTGTGCAAAACTGCTGAAGCCCTATTTGCTGACCCCTCTAATGTGAAATAACTTCAGGACTTCTCTAGCACTCAGATACAAGAACTCCCTGACAGCTGCTCAACTGCTGAGGGAAGAGCATGACAGGTTTTAGCAACACATCTTCCTTCCCACACACAAACACATCTGGAACTTTAAAGGAGGCAGCAAAACCTCATTTAGCAGCTTCAAAAAATGCAGGAAAATCCCTTAAGAGTAGTGATATTGTAGTATTTATCTCATTTTCACACCCCTTACATCAGCAGTATGTTGTAAAAGGACAAGAATCAGCTCATCTGGGTTTCTCCCGAACTCAATTTTTTTTTTTTTTGCAGTCCTACATTTGCAGCTAGAATAGGCAAAAATTGTAGGCCTAAAATGCTTCTTCTTGCTGTGCAATCTCAATGAAAAGGAACTGCAGCAGCGCACTGTAACCTGAGAATTCAGAGACACTAGTGACAGAAATAAGTCATTTTACCACCTACCCTGAATATTCATACGCATCATAAATAAAGGAAAACATCCATTTTTAGCAGAAGGTATGCTTATTTTTGTTAAGATACATGGAAATACAAGAGGAAGCAGTATGACCCAAGTGGAAAGGAAATCCTTCACAGTGTCCAGGAACATCACTTAACACCCTGAAGTACGCACGTGTGCACTGTCGGTGACCATGAAGGGGCAAATGAAATTTAATGCATTAATCAGGATGTTGCTTATTTGACCAGCAAGGAAGATGAAGACTGCACTACCAGATGTCTTCCAACAGAGATTCTTCGTTATACTTCGTGGCAATGTATCGACTGTGGTAGGGGGAGAGCTACAGCTGCAGAAGTGGCTGATAGTATTCCAATAAAAATTAATTATAGAAAGCCACACATTACAGAAGCAGCAAAGGTCCCAAAGCTAGGATTCACTTGGCTAAGTACTAACAGCAATTGACTATTGTGAAATAGTGCAATCTTTCTTGCGTGAAGCAGCCGCTCTCTGTTTAAGTAGAACAGATTGAGAATCCTGCTGAATGGCATTCTCCCTTTAAAACAGCCAGGCTTCTTTTCTCCATTACTACCCTTAACACTTAAAACAGCGAAACCAGCAACAGACGTCCTTACACAGACAAAACAGCTTGACTTGTTTAGCAAGCAGTTTAAATTAATGAAAAAGAAATGGTTTTTAAACAGCTATCAAATTATGTGTCTAATGTTCATCCATCAGCCCTGAACCTTGAAACCTCAAGGCAAACTGAAGAGAGAAACTGGAAAGGAAAAACAGAAAGGAGAGGAATAGTACAAGCCAGTGATTGTAGAAGGGTGTTAGTCTTGTTAACTTGATAAGGAACAAAAACTTTGTTGAGAGCTAACTTGTTAAAGCCACGACATTAAAGCTGCCTTTGGCATTATTCTTTCCAGCTCAACTATTCCCCCCCCATCAGTATTTAAAAGTTTGTTTAAAATATTTCATGGAGATTACCACTTCTCAGTTGTTTGGTAGCTCCCATCAGTAACAGGCCAGTCATTTCTGTCATGCTCTGGATCTCATAGCTCTATCAGACAGCATGCTAAATTTATAGTCTCGTGGGACATAAAGTCTCTTAACACAAATCTATCCAAGACAGACTGGTTGTTTTTGTTCTAACAACCATTCCCCGTACTCTCACACAAGAGAAAACAGCAAGTCTCACTGGAATGTGTGTGAAGGACAGATCAGAGAAAACTATATATTTTCTGTCTTGGTCCTTTTGCTACAATACAAACTTAATCTTCTTCACATCTAAGTTCTGGATGAGGCAGTAACCACCCCTTGGTAATTACATGTAACTTTGAGTCACACTATTCCAGAAGGCAGACATATACTAGAAGAAAAAAAAAAAAAAAAAACCCCAAACCCACGCCAAACCACAAAAACTGAGAAAACAATTTCAGAATACTCTTATCTCTTTAAAGTCCTTTCTCAGAAATAAAATACCATCCTTGTTTATAAGTAAACATGCCTAGCTTCTCAAATGAGTTCATGAGTCACATAATTCACTTCTTAAAAGGACAGTTTATGGTATGATTTTAAGAAAACGTTATTAATGTTTTTAAAGTCAGAGTAACAAGAAGACAATAATAAAATTTCCAAACCCCTACAATGAGTTGTATTTGAAGTATTTGAATCTAACTGTATTCAGTGTAATGACAATTCAAAATGGGAAAGGGATAGCAGAGGAGGAAGGTAGAAATGTATAGCCTAATAAAAGAATTATAGGAGCAAATCACCTACACAATTATTTAAAACAAAATAAGGTCCCCTAATACTCGTGTATTTTAGTAGTAAATGGGCATAAGAACACAGGCATTAAATTAGCTCTTTAGAACCATTTTAAAAGTTCAGCTCTGCAATTTCTGAGTATAATCAACAGCTTATGTAGCAACTATTTATCCTATGCTTTGTACAGCACTAACACGAGTACCTTCCCATACCTAAAGCACATGCCTTTTGTGTGAGTTGAGTCATACTGAAATTCCACACATTCCAGCTAGACTCTTCCCCCAACACATATGGTTGCCTTTGTAGAAGGCAACTATCCCAGATCAAGTAAACCCCAAACACTGGCAAGCTGGTGCAAGTTCCGTCCAAACCGGTAATCATAAAATGCAACAGTTCACTGGAAAGAATGTTACCTCATCTTCAACAAGCCTGCAGTGAGAAGAAACCAGGACTGCCCTTGGGTTCTTAGACAATGTTTTTCATGACCCCTGGTCAAAGATAACTATGAACTCATCGGGGGGGAACAGGTCAAGAGAGAGAGTCAATAAGCTAGTGGAGCAATTACCGTAATTTGAAATGAAGGTGAAGGAGAAGGACTTTTTTTTTTTTTTTTTTTTTTTTTTAAGAAATTATCAAACTACCTAGGATTTGTATACTCATCAGCTGGGGGTTTTCTCTTTTTTTTGTAAATGCATTCATCAGGGACTTGTTCTAATCCTGCCCTAAGGGCTGGGAAAAGTTATCTTGGCATCTTAGTACAGGTGACTTGAGAAAAATCAAGATATACTGAAGAGCTTCAGATGACTCAGTATGGTCTTTTTCTGGCTTGTGTGGCAACAAATGAGTTGGTCACAGGCCTTGATGAACATGGGTAGAAAAAGAGAAGGAATGTAAATCTGGACTAGAAAACTCACTTTGAAACACAAATTAAATAACTACACCTTAAATGTCCCATTAAGCTTGATGTTTAAATAGAACCTAATAATTTTGTCAAAATAATTTACTAACACCTTACCACATAAGGTGTCCTTCCACTGAAGTGACAAAAAATTGTTTCCTAGCTACCTGTGTTCAAATGCTTCATACTGGATTTCTATACCCTAAATATCTTCTATTGCATTTTAACTGTGTAACTTAGCAGCAGCTGTTCAGTCAGGTTGTTCAAGGTCTTTACACTCGTGTCCAGCTGTACCTATCCTTCCAGGTACTCACGCCTACAAGGAGAATGCATAGCTGTGATAAGGGAGAATATGAAGAGAAGTCTGGATCTGAAACAAACCAAAAGCAATTAAAAAAGCCCCAGAAACTGTGTCTGGCTGCTCTTCAGTTCTAAGAGAAGGAAAAAAAGTTTTAAAAGCCATCTGCAGTCCTAGGGCACATGGCAGCATGCGTATACAGGACTGCACTCCCAGTTTTCCCATGGGATACATAATTCCATGATGCTTCACAAGCCAAAGAAATTGCTATTTTAACTCAGCTAATAGTTTATGTTCCAGAACCACAGTCAGTCACAACAGATACTGTACAAACCCATGCAATGCTTTTCTACAGATACCTACAGATAAGCCAAGTCTGTTTACCAAAAGCTACAGAAAGAGTTAATCTGTTAGAAACTCTCAGCTAAGTAGTTAGTTCAGCTGTGAGTCAGCAGTGCCTGTCTAGAACTGCAAACAGGAGACCCTTTGACACAGATAGGCAGCTTCCAGCAAGTCTCTTTCTTACCACCTCCTCCCCTCCCACTGCCACTCAGCTTGCATCTTCCTCATACCTTGAATTTGGCAAGTTGTCACAGAAGCAGTTTGACTGCACAAGATATATTCTACAACCACTTTGGATTGCTCAAATATTTAAGCAGATTGCCATCTCAACTGGCAGATCATCTCTGAACGTTTTTTAACATGCTTAAAGCCAAGGACACAACAACAACAAAGATACACCATATTTTAAAAAGGAGTTTTAACAAGCTCAACAGCTTTCAACAGCTGTGCAACCTCCACCCCAAGATAACGAAGAAGTTCCCATTTGAAGGAAGACATTTATTCATTCAAAATGCATCAGCTAAATTTCTTAACAGCTCACTAAACCAAGTGTTCTTTTATGCTGTGACAGTTTGCAAATAACCATATTTCAACGGAACTTTTAACTCTCATAGTACTTTAATGAATGTACACACAAACAGCACACAACAAAATACTGCAGCCTAGGAGAAAAGAGCATTGTGTATCTCCTGTGTAGCTCCAAAGATAAGGAATATTCAGGTAATCTAGCTCAGGGACTTCGGACTTTATGCCTCGCCTGAAAAGCTGCCCCTCCGGCAGTAAAATTCCCACTATTGTGCTAAGCCCTGATAAAGAATCAGCTCTGAAAAGACCCACCTAATGAGTCATT
The DNA here is from genome assembly GCF_000738735.6 of Corvus cornix cornix. Classification (NCBI taxonomy): domain Eukaryota; kingdom Metazoa; phylum Chordata; class Aves; order Passeriformes; family Corvidae; genus Corvus; species Corvus cornix. The sequence goes on along the minus strand of NC_047057.1, from coordinate 49,342,907 downwards.
TCCGGGAATATCCTAGTTTTCTTTGGCAAATGCTTTGGGCAGAGGTGCTCCTTTTCAAATACTTTTAAAGCACAACTCTATTTTACCTGTTCCAGTCAAGCAGATTTGCAGCCCAAAATGACACAGCTTCAAAGCTGAGTCCATAAAAATAACATTATTCTGATAGAGGAAAACTATCTACTTCTGTAAAAGATTCCCAAAATACCAATTTTTAAACTTATCCCAACAACTGAATCCAGTGAAGACTTTTGCTCCCATACCAGAATATCCTTTCTTCTGAGCATAACAATACCATTCAAAGTTTCATTTTTTAAGATGTAAAAATCAAAATGTCACCTTCAGGTGGCCAGCTGTCAGGTGCTGGAAACAAAGGCTCATATGCTTTTCCCATGTTCCAGCTCACTATCACTTTCAATGTTATCTCAATTAAATTCCATTTGAAATCCTTCCTTGCCTTCGTAACTATAAAATGCCCAAGTCTACCATTAGCTGAGATGTACTGAGATCACAGTCTACCTTCCTGACTAAAATTCCAATTTTCTTCTATTCACCATCACCACCTTTATCTCCATCTGTTGTATTTTATCTTAGAAGACTGCAAACATTAAAGATTAGAAGTTTTTTGTTCTGTTATTGCCATTTCTATCTTCTCCATTTTTTGTAAACATAACTGTGATCACATAATGATGGTATAATGTATATGAATGAGGAAACTCTTTTTAACCTCTTAAAAACCCAACACTTAATCAATTTAAGTTAATCAATTCTTCCAAATTGCAAAATACTGATACACTATTCAGAGAAAGGCATGGTCATTTTCTGGAGATAAAGATCCAGCCATGTTAAGTGAGGTACCCCTTCAATCCAAATTACTGTCCTCAGTGCACATATTCTAAATCACATTACCATAAGCATTGTTTTGGCTATAAAGCCACTCTGAAGCTCCCCAGCATTTCTAATATACTGTGCCATGCAACCCCATAATGTCCAACACTGTAAGGTGCACAGGACTCGACCATGCTCAAATCCACAGTACCTTGCAGGTGATAGCATGAATTCAGACTGTAGCAAGACCCTCATATTGCCAAGAGTTACCAACATATACCCCAGAAGATGGGGTGAAGGGAGATCACCAAAAGGAATTCACAAACAGAAGCCACCACGTATCAAATGGTTTCATCACTCTCTCAGAGGATGAGTCTGAACATGCAAAGGCTTTCATGGCAGCCTGGTGATCCTGAGCTTCAGGCAGTTAACAGTCTTTAAAAGCCAGGAATTCTGGTCACTGAGTGACCCTGTATTTTGCCACTATATAGTTGCCCATAAGGTACCTGCAACTTGAAACATACACAGGCCATTCTCACTCTAGGACCAGAAGGCCTACTGGGACATTTAATTTTTAACTCTAGGTCTTGCTTCTCCTTCCAGGAAGTCTGAAAGGACCTATCAGACATTTGCAGTGAGAAGGTTACTCATTCTTGGTAAGTGTAGACCAAGGTGGCAAAGAAGAATCTACAGATGGCTACAGACTGGAGATGAGCTATCACTTCCCTTCACTGACTGTCTCAGCATTGCACAACTCAGTCACCACGAAGTACAGGGAAGCTGTTTCTGGTATTCACCTAACATAATAATATAAAGCATTTATCACTGGAACTCTGTGGAACTTCCACAGCCACTAACATCAATTCTTCCAATCAAACAGTGTAAATAGGTTTTGTCAACTCTAAATCATTAGTTTTTCCTACCAGAAAAACATAGTAAGAAGCAATAAAATGCAGATCTGTCATCAGAACGTGTACCGTGACACCACCACTTGGTGAGGACACACTACATGAGACATGAGCACACTGCACCCCTTACCATTCTTCCTTTCACTGAGTGGAGGGAGGTTGGGGTTCCGGCCATGATGGAGGTTGAGGGTCAGCTCGGGCTGCAAGGAGAGCTCCTGCAGCTCATTGGCAACAGCTTCGCTCTGCGGGCTGGGGGCCGCTGACAGCGACACCAGCACCGGCTCATCTTCATTTTCGCCAGCCCCTCCTCCGTCCAGCCCATTTCCAGCAATGACGGAAGGGGGCAGGCACACCACGCCGGAGAAATCCACTTTGGCTTTCGTGATGGCAACCTGCAAGACAAAGCAGAAAAATATAGACCGTAAATCTCACATGACAGTCTTAGCCATACGCCCAGTTCGACGTGGTGTCTTCCATGCTATAGAGAAACACGTTGAGTTCGTGTGATCATTATCAATTGAAATCCAACGAATCACTGAACCTTGCTCAACTCAGCAGTTTAAAAACTTGTATAGACCTCCAACAGCATCACCACAGAAACTACTGATGAAGCTACAGATCATTATAATTTTCTTAGAAAGTATGAGAACATTCTCCATTTTTGGTGTTTTAGGAACCCAGTCTTGAGAAGACAGACTGAGTCACTGCAGTGAAGTCAGCCTATTTGGAACCTTGCTGAACTCTTGACTACTGTCCTTTTATATCAGCAACAGTGTTTTAACAACAGTCTACCTGAAATCCAGTCAGGTAAAGTAATCCTTCATAATAAACTTGGAAAGACAGCTGAGTATGACAAATGAGGATTTTCAGATAAAAATCAACTGCATTTCAAAAACTAATTCTCTTGTTCCATTCTCTCCTCCCCATTTACAGTCAGTGAAAATGAATAAAAGAAAAATATTCCACATAAACAAAAAAGCTTTTCTGCCTCAAACCTCAGCTACAGTAACCAAAATGTGCAATACATAAAGGGCTTTAATGAAATAAGTGATTTTTAAAAGTTTTATTATATTTCCATAATTCTTTAAATAAGTATTCAAAAGCCACTACTATGTTCAAATTAAAATTCTTTTCTGTTCAGTAGTTTAAACAGAAACAAACCAGCTGTAAGTCTCCAGTGAAATGGTTACTGTGTCAACATTTAAACAGTAACGGACATTATACAAGGGCAATCATATTTGGTTTTGATTAATGAGGATGGAAGTCTCCTGCTTCTTAGCATGCTGCTGTTTCAACCAGTCTAATCTTGGAAGACTCTGCTGCATTGTTGTAATTTAGCAAGCAAAAGGTATTTGCAGAGGCTAACCTCAAACTTCAAAAAGATGCGGGTAAAACAACCTAAATAAAAACCATCAGGATAATCCTCCAGAATTCAATCAAAAAACAAACTTGAAACAACTAGTTTAACAATATAGTTTTTTATTAAGTATTCCCCACTTAACACTCATAATTAACCTGGATAAGTGTGACAACATCAACACATCCATAGCTGACAAAGGAGCTCAAATAGTCACTTCCCCCATTTGCGTATTTCAGTTGATTAGCAACATTTGTTCTGTAATATCCAGAATAAAGTTATAAGTAGTACAAAAATTTGTTTCAAAAATGTGTTCAGTGTATATTTAAGACAACAATAAGAATTTACTGGTAATGAAAACATTATTTCATCCATGTTGTCATATATTCATTCCCAGAACCCTATGTCATGATCTGAACGGAAGCAAAGAAAAGAAGGGTGGAGAAAAAAAGCAGAAAACAACAAAAACCACCAACCGAAGCTGGTGCTTGTTAAAACAAATGAGACTGAGCCAAACCTTACTGCCATATGAAGTATTTGCTTTTACTTCAGTTAAAATTTGGCTAGAAAGTGCCTACCCCTTCCCTGATATTTTTGCTGTCCAAAGCAAACATAGAATCATATCCATTTGACAGCAAATTGTAGCGGTAATCTGAAAAGAGAAAAAATTGGTATCATGCCCTTCTCTTAACAATGGATAGAGAAGACCTCAAAACACACACCCTTAAACCACAGACTTAAAAGAACAGAGTTTGGTACACCACAACAACCTTTGCAAAGGCTGGAAAGAGTTAAAACACAACCAATATAGTTGGCCTCAGGCCCTGTCCCTGTAGGATGGGAGACTTGTGGAACGGGGCTAAAAGGAAGAGTAATTGCCCAGTTAGGAGGCTGGCTGGTAAGGGCTGCTGTCACCACATTAGAGGAGCCAAAGCCAATCTGCTTTATGGAAGGAGACGTACTGAAGACATTACACTTTGCCTAGTTCCACATGGTGGTCAGATCATGCAGAAGCACAAGTGCAGCCAGGCCTGAAATCACAAACAGGTGACAGACATATCTAACACTCACTCCACAAGGATACGGAATGGCAGAATTCTCAACCTTCCCTCCTCAATCTACTCTAGAAAAAAAAAGATTTCCTTCCTCTTCTCAAAAGGTGAAAAAAAACCTTGACATGTCTCAAATATGTAAGATCTGCTTCAACTAGGTAAACAGAAAATGTCTTCAGGAACTTCAAACATATTGGATTTTCTTTTCAAGAGGAATTTGTAACCTGCATGATGAACTAGGAAAATCACATTTCAAACACCACTTTAACAACAGTGTTGTAAAACAGAATCTATTTCCCTAATCAGTATATTGACATTAGCCAGACTACTGAAACTCCATCATTTATGAAAAAGCAGGGTACCAAGCCACAGTAAAAGCAGTCCAGCAGAGCCAGCTACAGCACAACAAGGAGCAAGAGACCCATGCTCACACACCAGTTTGCTATGTGACCTTGAGCAACACCATACCAAACCATGTTAATTAGTACTGGGATTACAAACCAGAGCTCCTCCAGTAAATTGTCCAATGAAACTTCATCACAGTAGCTGGACTATCTACAATTGTACCTGAACCTGCACATTTCCTAACTCATGCAGAAAAAGACACAGATGGAAGGTATCTTAATCCTAGCTGGCATGTCAGTCAGTGTTTGTCCCACATCAAAGGAACACAGCTTAAGCAAAACTTGACTTGACACTCATTCTTGCTCTGCCACTATGTCCTGAATTGCGCCAGAAGTGCTGCTTGTAGAGCCATACTGTGAACTGTATCAGAAAGCTGATCCAGCTGAAATGCAATCTTTCATCTGGATCAATTCCTCCATACATGGCACAGCTGAACCAGCACGGTACAGTGGAACACCGCCACAAAATTAAAAAATCAGTCTGACTCTGTGCATCTCAAACAATCTGGACAACAATTCTGTCCAAGAAGGGCTGCAGCTCAAATAAAACTAAACTGGGGTTAACCATTAAACTATTGCCTTTGGTAAGCCTGTCTTCTCCTTACTCCATATCACCTCCCACTTCAGACCAGAACAAGACTCTGCAATGACACACATTAAACCAATTAGAAAACCGACCCAGGTGTAAAAGCCAGTCTTTTGGTTCACACTCCTGCTATATCAGGTCCCTGTTTGATGTGCAGTACCACCAGCACTTGTGCTGGCACTTCACAAGGACAGAACCAGATTATACCATTAGTACATCCAAACATCCAACCTCTTCCTAAGGGAAAGAGAACTCTTTTTCAGATCAGTGCCAAGTCTTAGTATGGAACACATCCCCACATGAAAAAAAAGAAAAAAGGCATCCAGTCCTCAAGATTACAATAAAAGCTATCATTGGATGAGTTTGATTTAAATGTTTTCAATTAAAAGTCTGATGAGGGCAGAGAGGGATTTGAAAGATGCTTTGAGGATTTATAATCATTCATGCCACAATGTTTGGAAGTCCTGTGAAAGACATGGAATCCTTTCCTGCAACCAACATAAGTGTGTTTCTAGACTTCCCAGACAGTTATACCACTCTATAACTGTCATTGTAGAATGATCAATCAGATAGTTACACACATTAATATCTAGAACCTAATTAAAATTTTACAGTGTTTGTTTTCCTGTCATTTCCAACCAGACTAGAAACTTTCCCATAGAGAAATGTGCCATGCCATGATCTTTAAGTGAGTCATCCAGAAGCTGATGGATAGTAGTAAGACCAAGTATTTCTTATCCTTAATAAGGGTTTCAGGGTAAGTACCCTCAAGGATTTGTATCTGTTGCCTAACCAGGCAAAAGCTTTCTATCATGGCATTTTTCTACTTTCAGGCCAGCTGCTTCTGGGACAAGAGTGGCTGTGATACCACAGATGTTCTACAGCAGCAACATCAGCTTAAGCAACCTTTAAGTCCTCCACTGTCCAGCTGCTCATTTCTGTCCCTACACTGTCCCTTCTTCGACTGGGGAATCTTATTTAGCTGAAAACCAGACATTTTTTCCTGGGTATTCAATAAAATCAGTTCCCCAGGCTATTGCCAGCTACACACACAGCTGTGTACCATAGTGCATGTGTCCATATCCAACATAAATGTTGGATAGATTAAACTATTTAATAAGATGACTGCTACCAAAAGTAGCCATCCTGATTTCTTTTTTACTTCCTTGTGCCTTATTCTCCCTCATGATAACCAAGTTTTTGCGTGGCTGGCTGGCAAGCCACATCAGCAACAGATGCAGATTAAAACTAGTAGTGTGTGTGTGTGTGTGTGTGTGTGTGTGTGTGTATGATCAGGTCAAACTGAACACAGATCAGTTTCTTGATCTGGTTCAGCCTGTGCTGGCTGACAGGAGGTGAGGAATGAGCAGGCTGCACTGCTCCTTTTGTTGGCAGTGCCAGTTTAGTGTCTAACCAGAGGATGTGGTTGTATGATACAGCTAAGTTGATCTAAGCCAGCTCTTGCCAAAAGGGGCGGTCTTGGATGCATGCCTTTGTTGCTTCCCTGTGCCAACATTGGTGCTTGTCTGCCCTCATGATGGGATGATTAATGGAGCTAAAATGACAGGAAACTAATCCTAAACCTTTCTCCCCTCCCAGTTTACTTTTCACTAGCTTACTGTTGGGCAGACAGATTTCCATACTGTACATGTCTGTCCATTTCGTTTCCCTCTCACCTTCCAGGCTTTGAGCTATCCTTCAGTGATTCTGGATGAGCAACTTTAAGAGGAATTTCTATGAGTAATTTTGTCACATGGTAAATGCAAAGTGGAATACTGTTTTTACCAATGACTAAGATAATCAGGTTTCCTGTGTGTTTACTGGGATATGGTGTTGCAATAGCAAGAGGATGCGCTTAAACAGCTATCGTGTAAAACAAGCATCAGAGCAGTTTAGTCTTTGTAGTTTGCAGGCTTGATAAAGGGAATACTTTTCTGAAAATTCTTAATGGCTGTGGTTCTTAATCCTATACCTTGTGCAAAATTGATGCTGTCTTGTCTGTCTGAAATTGAAGTATTTAAATGCCTTCAGAAGTTAGAAATGGATAAAGATTATTTATATGTTTACAAGTAATGTCCACTGTTTCTCTTGATCTCTCAGATCCATTTCCCCCCAGGTGTCATGGTTCATGCTTGTAGGGTTGTAACAGTGGTTTTGTGTTTTATATGAACATAATTTAAAAATTCCTCATTTCTGAGAGCATGCTATGGCTCTGCATGATTTTGGCAATATTCATAATTAAGATCTTGACAGTCAGTATTTAAACGAACCAAGGAACACTGTCACCTTCCCTTACATGAAAACTCAATAACCAGAGTAAAACATACAGTAAACATATTTCAAATTAAAACATAAAAGAAATTTTTAAATAAGTAAAAATCAAAGAAGCACCGGGAAAAAAACCCAGAACACATACAATTCCCAAATCAAGAAAGGACACCTCTCTAAACAGCTCTCCCTTGTTTCCATTATAGGACCAAGTTGCCAGGGCAATAGCAATTTCCTACTGATTTAAGAATTGCTAAGCAACCTCCAGCACCTAACAGCAACAGCATGTGTGTGCAGCTGGGCTATTTTGAGTAGACAGGGCATTTTTTTATTTTAAACTTAAGTGCAGCCTTCTGTTAAATGATTATGCCAGCTGAGATCATCCAGCTAAGAGACAAATCTTGGGGCAAAGTGGTTTTAAGTGGACAAATCTTTGAAATGAGCGAGAAGACTTGAAGAGAATACCATGACATGCCCAAAAGCAACTATACCCCCCAGGACATCACAAATTAAAAGAATAACCCAGGAGAAGTGAAGTTTTCAGCAGGTGGAAGCAGAGGCACCACATTAGCTTGAGAAGTTATAACAATCAGAGTGAGAGATATCTTTAGATATCAGAGTCACCAAAAGGAAGACCTATAAAGTTGTATTGAAAAAATTATTTCAGCTCCTGTCAGTCAGCTTAACTTAGGCACACAACTGTTGGCAGAATTAGCTAACATGATGACACTGTCCATAAAGAATATACAGTAGAGTCAGCAGTGAGGCAAACATCACAAAGACTGTATCCTGGAAGAGGTACAGTTTTGAGGACTTCTTCAGGAACCGCCTTAAGAAACCAAACTATGCAGACCACTAAAAAGAGGCCACCTTAGATTATGGAGTTTTATCTTAACACACACATTCCACATGCATTTGACTTCTGCAAAATGAATCTGTCATCAGCTTCCTTCACTTTCACAGTATTTGGGAGCAGGGACGGGCAGAGGGGCAAAAGCAGTCAAAAAGTAACCAAATTTGTTCTGGATTAGAACCAGTGATTTGGAGGTGTAAACTGTCCATTCTACCATGATCACAAGCCACTACCCTGCAAAGCCTGTATTATAAAGGCAAAGATGGCAACACATGGGAATGAAGATGCTGGTAAAACACAGATGAGCACAACTTTATCCGAGCTAAAGAACCGGACTCTGTATGTGTACTGTGCCGGTAACACTGCAGTAACAGAGGGTATCTTTGAATCTTCACCGTCTCTCTCTCTACTACCACCTCCAACAAATCTAGCAGCACAAGAGTCAAAATATGCTTGGGCCAGCAAGAAATGTTATCAGACAAAAGGCATGAACAGCTGTCTAGAGACGTGAGGACTTGAGGGAGAAAAGATGCACATCTAGTCCAAAGCAATCAACTGCATCATTTGTGGTGTAGACAAACACAGCCTTGCACATGATTTTAACAACCACTCATCAATAATGATATTTCTCAAGCCCTAGATATTTCCTTCATAAAACATTAACATTTCCTTCACTCCATCCAGCAGTGATAGAAATTTTTTAAGAGGTCTTGAAAAATGATTAAACATTAATTTCTTAAAGCCCACAAATAGCAAGCTAAGAAATGTAGTTTGACATTCCAGCTATTTTTTCAGAAATATTTTTCATTCTTCAATACTTATTTGGAGGAACTTTGTGGCTTTCAAGCTCATGGAATTTTGGGTACACAGAGAACTGATAATACCAAAGCTAGTTTGAAGATTAGCAATGATATTTAGAACAAACAATCCTTGCTGAAAAAAAAAAAAAATGAACTCTTCACCAATTTCTGAAGTTCTTACTTTTGTTCAGAGCATGAATGAGGACATCCTTCTAATTTCAGAGGACATTAAGCCTCAAACTGGTAAAATCCTTTATAGACACCTAATTCTCTCATACCACTCAGTGTGTGAATGAATGATCTAGCTTGTGAGACTAAAGATCATAGCTACTGAAGAAATAACAATTTCTGCTGAAGTTCAAAGAACAAAAGAGAGCAAAAAAGATGTCATGTGTCAGTGGGTACGCTAATGTATATTAGACCTTGGCCACGATAGAGCTCAACAACACAATTAAAAGAAGAATTCAGCCTACTGCTACCAAGCTGTTGGTTCCTGCTGCTTTCCTTTTGTCTAATGATTGTGCACCCATGGGGTGACTCAGCTCAGCCGAACCAGCAGACGATTCACTCTGTGAAAGATCAGAAACCATTTTTTCCCTGATCAGTCAGCTGGCTGGCCGTGCCTTGTGGCTGCACAATCACCAGCTCTGATGCAAAGGAAGCAGCAGGAGTGCATGGCTGTGCAAAGGTTTGACCTGCCTCTGCAAGAGCAGCACACTGAAAGATCAACTTAACTGTAATGTCAAAGAGCACACTTAAATATCTAGCAGCAGTGCCAACTTAGGCAGCCTGCTACACATTCCCACTCTCATACCTTCCTCAGTGTGAAACCAGCATAAATCTTAGAGAGACAACATGTACTGGACCAGATGAAAAATTATCTAGAGAAAAACACTTCTTTCCAGGAGGATGTGTTCTCCAGAGTGGCTCACCATGGCCACAGTAACAGCTATGCCAGCAAAACAGAGGGAGCTGAGAAAGGGAGCAAGCTGTCTGAGCCTGTGCTGCTCCCAAAGAAATGCATGATATGAACTGCAGTGTGTTTGGAACAGACTGCCTGCTTTCCACCACCTTCTGACTGGCTGGCTTCCTTGCAATTGCTGTTTGATGCACCTTTTAAAATTTCCTTCATGTTAAAGGCAAAGCATTCCTCCCCACCCCATAAGGGCAAGTAGTGGAAGCAATGGATTCAGCTAGCAGCAAAGGCATGTGGCAGTGGATGCCTACAACCGATGGAAGCAGGGAGGCTACAGCAAACTAGAAGAGGGAATGCTGATCATCTGCAGCCAGATGTGAGCTTTGACTTGGAAAATCACAGCTGAAAAAGTATGAAGGAACTCTTGCTGAATATGGATTTAGAGCAGACTGAGATGAGAAAGTCATTGGACAAGACAAGCATGGAAGGAAGACCTCAGAAGAAACGCTTTCAGACAGAAAACTTGAAATTTGAGTCTAGAACTGGATGACAGGACATAATGAAGTGGTGACTTGGGCAAGGCAAGAAAGACAGCTCAGGGAAAAATCTAGACTAAAATAAAAGAAAACATTTTTTTTAATTATAAATTTTTCACAGAAAAAGAAGAATTAAAACAAAGATAAGGTAGTTAAATTTCAGTCAGCTCAGTTCCTGGCACAAACACGCATTGCAGCACAAAGCAGCAGGCAAAACTGCAAAACTGTAGAATCTTAAGGATTTTTTGGCAAGGTTTTTTGGCAACTTACTTTTGTGTGTCTGAGGAAGTAGTTTCACATTTTATCTAATTCAGTCTGACCACGGGCTGTGACTGAGATTGTATGTCCATATTGTATCACCTCACCACAGTTTGAAATTCTCACCTTCTCTTTCAAGTAGTGACACTGCAGCCGTAGAGCAAGTCAATTCAGCTTGCTGTTCTGATGGAAAGCTACACCTTGAAACATGCTTATTTGCCCATCGTGATAGCAACCTGAACCATGCAACCATAGATTCCTCAGATCTCATTAGAAAAACAAAAAAATACAAAAAAACCCCACCCTAAACCAACAGAGGAAAAAAAAACCAGAAGAGCAGGGCCCACTGAAAAATGACAGCTTTCAGTCACCTCATGTGAAGTACAGTGTAAAACCAAGCCTGAAACAGTCTGCAAGAAGTTTTCTGACCCCAGTCACATTCTTTAGTCATGCCAGTATGAAACTGTCTACAGAAATTAAACCAACTGGTTTTGTCTCTGCTTCCCATCAACGGACACTGGGTGTAGGATTCAAATTTCTTTGCATTTATTGGCACCTTCTAATGCAGCTACCCAGCATGACATTCACTAAGTGGAATGCCCAGCAATTGATTTACTAGATATTCTGTTCCCTTTTTCCCTTACAACAGCTGACTTTCCACCCTTGGATTTCCCCACTACTGAAAACAGGTAAGAACTTTCTTCAGTGATTCATAGAGAAGCTAAGATCAATATTACTGTCTTGTTTAAGCTAACCAATTTATTGAAAAGAAGTAGCAAGTGCTCCCTAACATGGAAATCTAATCAATGTGAGTAAAGCACATGGTGTTCACCCAATTCACAGGATACCAAATTCAACTGCTTTCTTTGAAACAAGTCTTACTAATTGCTCACCAGCACTGAAAAGTGGACATGTGTGCTGTTTATACTCTTTTAACACTATAAAGTCCTTGCTGCACAGCTGTCACACTTGACACTAAAACAAATTCAAAATATTTTATCTCTAAACAATACTATCCCTCACTTTTAGTGACTACAAGCAATTTTCAATTCAAAACCTAAGAACAAAAGGTGCAGACTAAAGACAGAAAAAAGAACACAATACATACCTTACTCACAGTTCCCACGGACAAACCCAGCTCACTTCCATGCCAGCAGCTCTCTCCCCAGACACTGAAAGAGAAAACAGGACACAAATACTCAGAGATTTAAAAACAAACGACCAAACAAACCAAACACAGCCCATTTTCTCCTTTAAGAGTAAGGAACAAAGTCCTTTATCTGGGATTCTTTTTAAATAGAATCTCTAATTCATTTGGTACACACTACAGAAGTTGGATTGACATACCATCAAGACTGCCATGCTGGTATACACACACCCATGCTACTTGCAGAGCAGAATTTTTATTTTAGGACTGCTGCTTTGTCAGTTCTGAAGAATGCATTGTTTGAGATCTACTAAGGCAGAATATTCACCAAATCATACACTCAATTTTCCGGTCCGTGTACTGAAATCATTCTTAAACACTGGATAGTAGAACTTGAAGACAGTTATAACTAGCTTATCACAGCAGGTTACCCATCCACACAAAAACAGGGAAAAGATAAAAGTACATTACAGAGATCTGTCAAGACAGCAATGGGAATTCCATTTTGGAGGAGGGGGAGAAGAACCATCCCGTGCACCTTAAAAACTCACAAATGTACTGAAGTAACACATCATTTTCTTTGGCAATACAGTTCTAACAGGTGTACACAGCAGTACCTAACTAGAAGATAATTACTTCGGAGGCTCTGGAAGATTGCTGTCTCAAATGGCAATAAAAAAGGTCAGAAGTTGCCATGCTTCCACTCCTACTTCCTTAGCCACCTTTAAAAAAAATACGCATCATCAAAGTTTCCATTCCATTTCCTCCTCCGAGCTTTTCAGACTTTAGGGCTTCCTACCCACCAGAAGCACAGAACTGCAGTCGAGATGCCATGATATTTTGTCAATAAGATAAAATAAAAAAGAAACAGGCACCTCCCCAAGTACAAACTTCAGACCAGATGGACTTTGGACATGAGTATTAACATAGTTCCAGTGAAAAGGAAAAAAAATTTTTAAAAAATACATATATAGAATAAGCTATCTACTACTTCAACATCAGAAGGAATAAGACCAATTAGACTGATTAGGCTTAATGCTTGGATAGTCAGCATAACACAAAATGTGAGTTTTCTGATCCCCAACAAATAAAAGAATTTTATTCTGTTTACACTGTTCAGAAGGAGCTACAGGTAATGAATTGCATATGTACTTGGTCAACTCTCCTCCACTTAACTCCTCTAATTTGAAGGAGAAGGGATTTACAATACTGGTACAAATGGAAAAAAAGAAGTAAGGACACTACTGCTTCAGAGACTTCCCTTCCAGAGAATATTTCTATTTTTCTCTGAATAAAATGTGCCAGGGCACATTAATCATGGCTGTATCACAGAATCACGAAGTCATTCTGCCACCTCTTACAGTATTTGTCATCAAGTCAATATTTAGAATTACTTACAACTACTGAATTAATTTCATGTGAGAACCCATAATAAGTAATTACTTTTCTTTAATAAAGCAGTCAAACTGATACAACTGTAATTAAAACATAATAATGATGCAAGACTACGCAATGAAGTATATACTTACAGTGTACCTTTTACAGAATTGCAGATCCTAGATTTTCTAACAGGCAAGGCAAGAAGGCCTCAAGAAGTCAAGGAAAGTCTTCCACAAAGATGGTAAACAATTAACCACTGTTAAGAGTTTGCTACTCCAACACGATGAACAAGGTACCAGAGAATTTGGCAAAACAATTTTGCTAAAACATTCTTCTGACTGCATTAAGCACATAACATCAAAATTTAATCGTGATGATGTTGATTCTTTAAATCACAAATTATAAGTGAGTGAAATTTATCCATATATTAAATCTTGACTTCAGTGCAAGTTTTTGGCATAGCTTGGTTTTCAGTGGGATTTTTATTTTTTAGTTTGCTGTTGCTTCGGGATTTTTTTTTTTTTTTGGAGACTCAGATATCCCTGAAACCACTTTTCACACATGAAAGCGTGGAGAAGTTAGCAATGCATTTCATTTGAAGATTTCTGCTGGCCAATCCCTAATTTCCAGTAATCTTGGTTCACTGAATATTATCCTCCAATTTAAGATTGCAACAGCACTGATAAAGCTGAACAATCACCATGCTGCTGCATTTAGTTTCCAGCACTTAAGATCCATGTTCTCCAGAATCTCAATTGACTCAAGACAGGTCCAACACTGAGTCTTTTCCTGATCTGCCTATCCTGGTAGAGGGAATCTGCGAATTTTTTACAGAAGCGAAACCCCACACCCAGTCAAAATAATCTTTGTATTTTCTTCAGTGCTTTTTTTTTCCAGAAAACTTCAAACTGCTGAATACCCCAGGTCTGAAGAACGTATCAAGCTATCCCTAATCAGATGGGAGGGTGAAGCAGAAGGGGAGGAATCTCCCTTTACACCCCAGTTCTACATCCCTTCCAAGGCATTCATAGTCAACAACCAGCCAACACAAAACACCAGCCTGGACAGACATCTCACCTGGCACAATATGGTACACACATACACTGATTTTTTTGACATCTTTTCAAAAACTTAGCACTTTCTTTCAGAAAATAAGGTGTATATATGTGAACATACAAACACGCACTTCAGCAAACAGGACAAATTATTGCAACAACTTTCTTGCCTTAACTTATTTACTTCTCCTGACTTTCCAAAACTTCCATTAGCCTTCTCAGGTGCCTAGAGATCCTTGTTCTCCCATGCAGAACTCATCCTTCTGGACATCGGACATTTTTCTTACTTTCTCTACTAAGAACTCAAGTTTTATTCCAGATACTCTGGCCAATAAAAGGTCAATTTTAAAACGTTCAGTCCCATTTGCCAACAAAGTTCCTGCTCAGTCTGAGATGGTTAAAGTATTGCATCCTGCAATTTACTGCTTAGTGATCTGAACCCCAAATAGGAGATAACTGGCTTGCAATAGGCATGAACAGTTGTCAATTTTTTTTCTAATGTGTGTGCTATTAAGCTAAGAGATGCTGCAGGTATAATATATTCCTATCGTTATCCTTATTCACTCACTCTGTGGAATTTCAATCCAGCTTCAAAACGAAACAACAGAAAACCCAGACACACCCTGCCTTCAAAATTAACAAGCCAAGCTTCACAAATATTTAGCAGAACAGCCTTATAACTGTAATGGAAGACAAGCTCTTTACTGCTCCTTCTATGCTGCAGTGAGTGAGCAAAGATTAATCTGATAACTGAAACATTTTCTGGCAAAATTCCACAGTTTAAACTGTTTTTGCTATTCTTCGCTCACAGCACAATCAAAACATTCCTCCAACACTCCTTTTTCCTCTCACTACAGTCAATGCAGGCAGAACTCTACTGTCCTAGATTTTCTGAAGAAAAAATAGTGTCATCTCTAAGAAATGCAGAAGTCTCATCTTGCTGATAAACTTCTCCATCCAATGGAAAAGTTTATATGTCAGTGTTTACATGTTCAAGCCAAATGGCTGCTATTCCAGTGATTACAACGGCTTATTGCCTTCACTGGTGACTTGGAGTTTCAGCGCGTCTGAACAACACAGAAACTCACTGACATGACTCGTAAGTCTGCTCAGAACATGGCAAGGCAGAATTCATATCCCATCCTTCCAACACCCAGACTGTCCCTCAGATGGAGGCTTTGAAAAGATTCAGACTCAAGTTATCTGCTCCTGTAAATCATGTCCAACAGGACACGAGAGCGAATTTCGGACAGTTACATTAGGCCTAACATTAACACGGCCCTACCAGTCACTCAGAGAAAACTCTCATCTGTGTGCGGGTCCATCTTACACAGTGGAATAGAAATTAAGTTACAGTGTGGACTGTAATCACATTCTGCTGGGAATTGTATTGCTATAAAGATCACTAGGGAGGGCAAAAATAGTAGTAATTTTTTTTTTTTTAAAGGAAATCATTCAAGTAGAGTCTTTCAAAGTTTTTTTCCAAAACTTTCTTTCTGAAGGAGGAAAAGCTTCCCTGTAATTGACAGAAAGTGAATCCTGTCTCATCTTTGCTCAGAGCTGTACCATCACACATGTAAACATTTGCAGAGAGAATGAGTTCATCATAACATGGGTATCTTTGTGTGTAAAGGATGATCTCATCTTAGTAAGCCTAAACAGGGTGTCAACCATATGGACCAGTCGTGCAATGAAGACATATCCTCAGTGCTCCACTAAACCACGGGAAGGGTAGGACTCAAGGAACCACACATCCCCTCCCTAGTGTGTCTATAACTAGTTGTAATTGCCAAATATTACCGGAAACATTAATTTGAGGTTGAAACAATCTGTGATGTAGACTGTCCCAGACCGAAATTAATTTCACAAAACTAGACATACCATTTCAGTCTCCTGTTCCCCTAACACGAAGACACTCTGAAGATGATGTGTAGTCAGCACATTTATTTGCCTCACTAGAAGATGGCAAAATAGGGAAATTTCTGCACTGCTTATGCCAGGGCCCCTGCACTGTGGTACATACACATTTCAATATGCACCCATGGCAAGCAGAGACAAGAGCAGCAGCAACTCCTGACCATGTCCAGGAGAAAGTTTTTCTTTCAGTGCCAAAAAGGCAGCCCCCAGTGATCAGCTGTTAACAAGTAACACGCTGGCACATGCAGCAGCAGCTACCCTACTTCCTCTGCTGTGCTCCACACAAACCCTGCTTTTCTGGATCAGCAGGGCCCAAACAAGCTGAAATAGGAGCACAAGTAAATTAAGAAGGATAAGCAGAAGTAGTTGACACTGTAGTTTGTAGTAGAAGAGCAAAAGCAGATGGATGGCATGAGGTTAAGGTGCAAAAGAAATCTCCAATTAAAAGCTCAGCCTTTAGCTTTCAAGATTTAAAAATATATGTGACTCTGTGTTGCATTTCACCTTCTTACAGAGATGTTATCAATATGGCCGTGTGCCTAAATCCAAAATATTTCTTTGCACAAGAATAATGATGCTGCACACACACAAGAAAATGGGGGAGTAAAAGGGAAAGGAATGCTGCACAAACCAAATTCATTACATCAATTTCTGAAATATAAACCAAACTAATTTAAACAATTACATTACCTCACTCAGTGACAAATTCAAAAATTTATCTGTGTGGAAAATAAGTATCTTGAATAAGAAATAGGAAAGGATCAAAGGAAGCGAAATACTGTTAGTAGCCTTGTTTCTTCACATCTTAAAACAGTATAAAACTGAGGGCAGATTCTGTATATACTGCATGCACTGTTTGGCCTCTGCAAGGACAACCCACGTTTAAAAATTTGAAGGTGCTGAATGACCAATGTGGCACATCTAAGACTGATAATGAAAACTGTCCTCACCCCAATGCCATTCACTTCCCCTGAAGAAGACACTTAACAGCATTTGCACTCCAGAAAGCATTCAAAGGTTGGAAGGTAAAACATACACATTAACCACACACACAGTATCCCTGAAGAACTGAACAGAGAATTTGACAAAGAAATGAGTTTCTGAATTCACACAAACTCATCCATTTCATCTGACACCCACACATAAAAGAAGAACCACAGGAACAGTTTTTAACTACAGTTCCTTTTAGCTGTAGCTCTTAGTGATCTGCTCCTCCACTCCAGCTATGCATTCCTGCAGCTCTCCCACATCTTTTATTTGGGGGGTCCGAGGGGGAGAGGAATAGAACACGCCCAGATTAAAAATCAGGTCTCTAACCTGGCCTAGCATGTAGCTCCATAGACTCCACTTCACTACTGAGCACCTGGTGGGGAGGGGAAAAGAGGCTCATGGGAATATGAGCTGTTTAAGACAGCCCCACCACTAAAAGAAATGTCTGTGTAACCACATCCTCTCTTTGCAGTCTCAGTTCAGCAATATGTCCAACAGGAAATAATTAGATTTGGCTTTCCCAGAGTAGGTGTCTGACAGTTTGAGACCGCTGAGCAATTGCTTTTTCTGCTTCCTCTCCAACAGTTTCTCAGGAAAAGACATTGACCCTCAGGACACAACTGAATGGAAAAAAAAAAAAAAAAAACAACTTTAAAGGAAGAGTCCTGTATAACTATAATATAACTGTAATGCGATTTGTTAATTATTACCATTTTTACATGGAAGAAATCAACTGTACTCTTCAAAAGGAATCTTAATCACAATACTGAGTTATCAGTAAGTAAACAGACATTGAGATAGTCCAATTTTATTATCTACAACACAGGAAGGACAGCTGAGTATAGAGACTAAAGACAGAAGACTGTTGGAGTTGCTACAAATTGTGCTTTTGGGGTAAAAAGCATATAAGGAGACACCCTGCACATTCCAAATGAGTGCAACAATTAATCTTGTGATAATGTTTTGATACATCCTAAGAATTTATCTGCTTTCTTCTCCAACATGCAAACCTTTTTTGTTCTGATACTTCTCTCTCTCTAGTACAGCTGCTGTTTTCTCCATCAAATACCATACAGGAATTTAATCATGGCTCAACAGTGAAGGAAATCCAGTAGGGATTGCTGTTGTTATTATCATCATCATCATTAAGGGGTACTTTGATTGCCTGAATGTACATTTCACCTGGAGGTTCAAGTACGAAAGTCTGTGAAAATTGCTGCTGCTTTGCCATGCCAGTAGAAGTCATAGTTAAAAAAAAAAACCACAAGCAAGCAAGCACTCCTCCTCAAACCTAAGAGTTTCCCATTATCTCATACTCAAGAGGAGGAAAAATTAAAGACTGCTTTTGGAAAAATCCCACATTCTCTTAGTTCTATGTCAAAATGTCTTCTGTACTCCCTTTCTTTGCATTTTATTTCATGATCTGCTTGTTGCCTGAAGATTTGGGAGCCTTCTCCCACATGATCATAGGAGTGGATGGCCTTAATTAAACAAATTAAAGCTGCTTCCACAACTGTTGGAACCAGCAAATTGCTTACATTTTGTACAGAACAGTATGATGCTCAAGAAGCTATAACTGGCAATATTTCACTCTTTTCCTGAAATCACATTTGGTTTCTAAATTGTAACTGAGAAAGGACTGGAAAGGGCTCAGTAAGCTAATATCTGCTAATTAAGAAGGGCAAATTTGCCTACTTGTGGAAAGCTTAAGGCATTTGCTTTTAGCCCCAACTCTTTTTCTCCTTTCAGCAGAAAGCACAAATCTAAAGAACAGAAAAGGAGTTCACAGTCAGCTTCAGATCATACACTTATTTTAAATTCTATTATTAGATTCTATTTAATCACAACTATTAGATCACTCATTAAATCACTGCAGCAAATGGGAACAAATGGGTGTCCCTTCCATTTCATATTCAGTAATGATTGAAATATTTTTGGAAATACTGATGAAGACCTAAAGGCATTACAGTTCCACCAGTTTGACAGTGTCTTTACAGAAACCCAGTGAGGGATTTTGTGCAAGCAGAAGATGTGTTTTGAAATCAGTGGTGGAAGTTCATTTGTATTTTTACCTGAAAAACAACACACAAATAGAAAACACACTTCCAGTAAGTCAGCTATGCCACGACTAGCCCTGATGTCAAACGCAAATTTGAAATAAAACCAGAATATTGGGATATACCCATTCAACCCAGAATAGCTACATTTTATATTTTTCAAATATTCAGAGCTGTGTCTTCAGCTCCTACCAAGAAACAAAAAGCACATTTTAGGTTCCAAGACACAGAAAAGAAACTAGAGACTTAAACAGAAACATTTTTAACGTCTTCAAAATTTATTTTCTATGGATGGGAGATTAAAATGCAGTTTCACAGCACGGGCCCTGATACTGTCTGGACAAACGATACCAGAAAGGAACTGCTAGCAGCAAACCTGCAACCCTTTATTCAGTTCACTCAAGGCTCATCTGGTAAAACAGAATCACACAGAACCGTATGCACACAAAGTTTGCATGATGCAGCATAAGGCTACACAGATCCATATCACAAAGCTCTCGGGAGGGTTATTTCCACTGACACACACATAGAATTATCAGTTTTCATCCGTGATCAGGGACGATGTGAAATTACAGTCCTCTTTGATACAAGATTTTACAGTGACAGAGAGGAAGACAAACAGCTGGGACACACGGATGTAACCTCAAATAAGTACCCAGCCACAGCACGGACAAGCATCTTCCCAGTGGGGAAAATCAACCCCGCTCAAGGGAGCCCAGTGAAGATGACAAGAGAAGGCGGCTGCTGCCGCCCAAACCCTCGAGAACCCCTGTCAGCACTGCCCGGCCTCGAACGCCGGAAAGAGCTCCCCAAAACCACCCCCCACCGACCCGCTGACCGCGAGGCGCCCGGGACCCTTCCCAGGCGTGAGGGCGCGGAGGGGCGGGGAGAGGCGCAGAGCGCGCCGGGGCAGCGGGGACACAGCGCGGGGGCTCCGGAGGGGGCGCAGCCGCCCCGCGCCCGCGGGGAGCGGCCGTGCCCCAGCGCGGGGAGGCCCCTCGGGGCGGGCCCGCGCCCATCCTCCCTCTCCCTGCCGCTGGCGATCCCCGAGGCCGCCTCGCAGGTCCCGGCCGAGCCAGAGCTCCGCACTCACCTGGTCACGGCTCCATCTCGCCCGAGCCCGCCCGTGCCCGTCCCCGCCGGAGAAGGCGCCGCCCCCGCTCCCGCAGCCCGGCCGCGCCACCGCCGGCCGGCGCCTCGCAACCGCGGAAGCGCCCGCCCCCCGCCGGAGCCGCCCGTCAGAGCGCAGAGGCGCTGGTGAGCGGCACGGGAAGTGGCCAATGGCCCACGAGCACCTGGGGAAGCTTCACGGAGCGAGGGGCGGGCACGGTGTGACTGGCGGGGCGCACAGCCGATCGGAAGGCAGAGGTGAGGTCATCGCGGGAGGGACGGACGGAGGGGGCGGGCTGGCTGCTGGGCGGGGAGGGGCGGGGACGCGGCCTTAAAGGCGCAGCGCCGCCCTTATGGGCGCGGTGGGGTGTGGCGGGGCGCTAGTGAGCGCGGGGCGTGGAAAACATGGAACATCCCGTGCGCCGTGGCAGTTCTGGGAGCTTCAGGCTTAAGGACAAGTCGGGAATATTTACCTTCCTTTGTCCCATGCTTTCGCCCAGCACCGCCCACCCCTAATCCTTGGGATGGGAGTGGGGGGTTCCCGTCAGAGGCTGGATCTTAAGTGCAGGAAGCTAAATGCAGCAGGATGGTGATTGTTCAGCTTTATCGCCGGACGGTCGCAATCTTAAATTGGAAGATAATATTCAGTGAAGCAAGTTTACTGAAAATTAGAGATTGGCCATCTGAAATCTTTGAGTGAAATGCCTCTCCAACTTTTCCACACTTTCATGTGTGAAAAGCGGTTTCGGGGGTCCCTGAGTCTCAAAATCACGGAGCAACCAACAATGGGAACTGTGGTGCTCTCGCTGCCTGACCTGTGACTGAACAGGAGGATGCCTCACAGGGTGGTCTGGTCCTTCTCTTGGAGAGGCATGAAGGTTCTTGATGTGGTACAAAGCCAGGAAAATAAATGGTGCAAGTGGGTGAAATGTCCATAATGAAAACTTCGGTTAACTGGGGTGAGGTTGTGCAGAAAATAGAAGAATGATGGCATCCCTGAAGAGCAGGGCAGAGGACCATAGCTGGAGTGTTATAGTATCGTTATAAATAGTAAGTGTACTTTACCTGCAGTGATGTTCTCACCCCTGCTTACTGTATCTCAAAAGGACGTGAGTCATGACAGAGACTGTAACAATGCTCCGTGAAGGATTGTCTCGAACTGTGAAGCTGAAAAAGTCAGGATCACCTTTCAAAACAAAGAAAAGAGCGAGGTATACAATAACAAGTGATATAAAGAAGGCGTCATTGGCCTTTCCTTATTCTCTCATATAGTCAGAGAACTGGAGGACATGATATAACTGCAAAGCAATGTATGTGAAGTAGTTAGGAAAAAATGTTTGTGCAGTGTACAATTAATCTGTGAACTTCATGATAAGAAGCTTGATGTTACAAGTATGTTAAGAAGAACCAAATTCTTAGCCAGTTACTGCCAGTCAGCCACTATCTTGCCCTAGTTTTCAATCCTGACATTTACAGCTTTTTGCTTTTCATTCCCAGGGATCCAGTTCAGCTTTGGCTATGCACATAAATCTTCAAAGTAACATAATTCTTCTCCCTGCTGTTTGACAGGGTTAGCCCTCCGGAGGTAGTTTAGTGGAACAATAGAGTCAAAAACACAAAACATTCCCATGCATGATGGTAATTCTGGGGGTTTCATGTTTAATGACAAATCACGAATATTCACCTTCCTTTCTCCCATGTTTTCTAACAGCTCTTTAGGGGTCTGAGACAAATGGTCCAAGTGAATGAGAGAACATAGATGTCTTCCTGTTCTGCATTGCCAATTTTAGCAACAATGGTGTATGGCTCATTCTTGAAATCATTTGCTTAGGAGACTTGTTAATAGATCTGTTTACAGAACAGGGGAGGACAGATGATGTGTCCAAGGGCATACCACAAACTGGCAAAGCTCACAGCTCTGCCCGTATTTCCAGTTCACAAGCTGGAGTCCTGCTCACTGTATCTGCCTTCAAACAGATGAACATTTAAGAGATGGAAGCATTTCTCCTCATTTCTGTCTGTAGGTTTCACTGGTCACTACCAATTGGTCACTAAGGTCTCTACTGATTTACAAACCTGCGTGTTACAGATTGCTTTCAGTAGGTACTACTATGCTTTTCTAAGCCCTCAAAGGTGTTTATAGGCCTTGATAAATATACAGTAGGGGAAACCATAAAGAAATAATTCTGCTTCTCCCTAAAATATTTCTGTTTCCACCAGGAACAGGGACAAATGAAGAACACATGTTACATGCAAGCTATATTTTTTGGTTTAGTTTTGAAGGCCTAGTTATTTTCAGTAGCTTTCAATTTCCTTAAGACTCATAATGAATTAACTAAATTCACATTTTATTAACAAATGCATGAGAACATCTGCAGTATTGGTAAAGGCAGCGAATCAAGTCTATTAAATTACTTCCATTTGATTTAATGTTAGATGAAAGTTTACACTGAACAAAGAAGGCACCAGTGAAGTATAACAGAATCCAATAGAATTCAATACCATTACCGTGAGACTGATTCTAAATGCAGTTCTGAACTCCATTTCATAATCACAAAATTAAGTTACTTCTGGGCACCTACCATGAACAACTAAGCTTGGAATCTTGCACAGAAATATTTGATTTTCCTGACCTGATGTCTTAGTCATCATTGACTTAGCATTACATTCACTTCTGCATTTGGATTTCTTTTCCTCTTTAAAGAAAAGCAAGTCAGAATGGAGGGGAAAAAAATCAAAAGAGAACAAAGTAAAGGGTGTCCCTAAGAGTGTTTCTAAAGATAAAGTTCTTAAAATGGCTCTATGTTGTGCTTAACATTAAAGTCTGGATGGCCTTCAGCCATCTAAAGATGACTCTGCTTAAAACCACAAGCTATTACAGAAACCTTAATGACCCAACAACTCAGAACATGCCTAACAGTGCCCTGGCATTAGGCTGATGGACAAATTGTCTCCTGATGGAGAAAGAACCTTGTTGGCACAGATAACTGGTCCAGCTTCATTTTTGGGGGAGTAATGAATTCTGCTATCTTGGCTTCTGACTGGTAACATGCATCTTAGCAGCTCAGCAAGATCCCAGGTTTTCCAGTGGTTTGCACAGACCGCAGCAGCAGGTCCTCACACGCGTGCATGTGTGTACACACAAGCAAGAGCATGCAGGGACTTCCCAGGGCTCTGGGAAGCTCCTTCCAGAGGCAGCTGGCCAAACAGGGATGATTGCCAGCCCTGGGCTCAGCAGAGCCTGTACACCAGCTGCTGTGGCCAGGCTCCTGCAAGACACTGACCTGGGCTCAAGGGAAGCCACCCCTGCAGCACCTCTATCCCAGCACCTCTGGTGAGCACTTGTGTGGATGGATTGTGCTGGGCCATTATTGTCTGTATCAGGGCTGGAGGAGCCCTTCCACCACACCAAGCACTGTCCATCACTTGATCAGGTCAGCTTCCCTGGCTGGCCTCGAGCCAGAGCCTGCAATTCCCTCACAGGCTGCAAGGCAGAGGTTGAGGAAGAGAGTGCACCGGACAAGGTTGGGCAGGGAAAGGAATAGGAGGATGCAGAAGTACTGGAGTTCAGGCATGCGTTTGGGTATGCAGGAGGAGGAGTAGGCTGTAGACACTGAAGATTGGGCCCCTAATGGAAAGCAGAGGGCTGTGAATGGTCCAGCTCTGAGCAGGCAGCTGCTGCAACCCTCCCAACGGTGGTGCCACAGTCCTGCTGTGTCAGGAGAGCTTTAAAGTTGACTTCAGGGTTGCATTGTAAAACTAGTAGGAGATGGTGTGTTCTCAGCTTTATTTAATCAAGTCCTGACAAGCAAGAGACAACTGGAAAAAGTGCCTAACAAGACTCCTTGCCTTCAGTGAGGCCAGTTGCTTTCACTTTTTAAACTGAATCCTGCTCTTTACATGGTTTCATTCTTAGTTTCCATGACCTGCACATCAGTGGTTGGTTTCTGTCCTATAATCCCTACAGTATAAGTGTCTCTTGAGAAAGGAGTTGGGCAAGGACATAAACATCTTAGAGAGGTAGTTCATAGACTGTTCAAAATGTTAGAGACACTCATTTTCCTATCTTACTAAGGATTTTCTGTTTTGAAATGGGTCTGCAGTTTCAGTTTGGTAAATGCCAACGTATTTCTATTAATCTAAGCTTTGCTGGCCAAGGAATTTACCTTCCTATGTGCCCTTTACAAGAAAAGAGGATTTTGCCTGCTCAGCTGTTCAAAGAAAGAGTAACATAAAGGAAAAACAGAGCAAAGGAAACTGAATTCCTTTTTAAAAGTATGTCCTTTAGGCAAATATCAACTGCGAGAATTTCCAATAAAGAAATTGTTTGGGGAAGTGTAAGTGCTCGTAAAAAAGTGTGTGGATTAGTATCAGAGTCCAGGGTTAATAATTAGTGTCTTCTATCAAAGAATACATTAATCATTAACCTGAGGCTGACTTCCAAGTTGTGACCCGCATAGATAGAAAAGTATTACCGTAGTAAATAGCAGAGTTTACAAACTCATCTGTTCAAAAGTGCAGGGATAAAGCTACATTGTGGTTTATGAGAAGAGGTGCAGGTTAGCCATCGTCTTTTGGCTCGAAAGGACTGGAACAGACACCAACTCGTTTCTGGGGCTTTGTAGTATTTCACTGCTTCCCTTAGATGGAGCCAAACTCACATCGTCTGGGTGCCTGTGACTCACCAGCAGTGCATGCAACTTTCCCAAAATCAGAGGAGAACTATGCAGCAGGGGAGTTTGTCATGGGTCCCTAAGCTCCATTTCCTGCCCATTCCCCTGGACTGACTTCCTAATATCGGTTCATTGCCTCCCAGGTCTGTTCCTACAGTGCCACAGCAACAGACAGTGACACACAAAAGCACTAATCTGACACTGACCTTCCCTTTCAGCTTGAGGGGAAATGTTTTTTCAGATGTTACAAATATAACCTTTCTAACATACATTATATCACAGGTTGTGCTACTGATCTATTCATCTGCACACTGAATGGGTAAGGCATTAGGAAGAATCGTCTGGAGGCTTCTTCCTTCCATGTTGCACTACGATCTTGGGTAAAATTCTGATCTACCAGGTCTTGTGACTCTGGCCTCCAACTGCAAAATGTTTGGGATCTATATGGTTGCAATGCAATGACTTGTAATAGAAAGTAGGAACTTCAAAGAACAGAGAGGAGTCTACAGTCTCTGCCACCTGTGAAGTGATTGCTAAATTACAGCAATTTGATCAAAAAGCTGCATAAGGAAGACAGGCACAGCTATCAACCAAACAAGGATAAGAGAATTACAGGGTAAGGAGTGAGCATTTCCAATCTTGGGAGTAAGAAACCATAGTTACTCTCCTGACAGCAACTGAAAGTTCTTTCCTCAATTCAAGAGCCAAGAAAGGCATCTTCACATCTGCGTTTAGAAGAGTGCAAAGCCACTCACGTCCCAGTAAGGGGCAAGAGTAAGTGTTTCCACACTGGTTTTATTCACCTGGCAACAGATTTCATTACACTGGATTTGAAAGTGCTGTGGAAACGTCTGAGGCAACTTTGACAGAGTACCCTTTTCCTAGCCTTTTATTTTTAAGCAAGACCACAGAAGAGATAATTTTCTCAAAAGAGCATTACATTTAAAGGGTCTGTCTTGCCATTCACCATTCAGACTAAATCATGATGAATTGAACCATGGAGACTGTGTATTGGTAATATCCCAGTGATACAATTGTGCAACTAACTGGAGAAAAGATCTGTGTCTGGTTTTATATCCCAGTCGTTCTATACCTATCATGACATTTGCAGAAGTCATTTTATCCCTTCTACAGAGGCATATGGAGTGCAGCAAGAGGTTGTGACAACCAAACAGTTGAGAAAGCTGGGAAAGGTTTTCTGGTGCCAGACCAGTCTTTCGGATAGAGCCTCCTTTTCCAGCGGCTTGATGGAAAAAAGAGATGCTGGAGTCCACTCTGGTTTGGCACATCCTCATCAAGACTGTATTGCTTCCCAGCTGCTGTTCTGACTCCACAGTCTGCTCTTGAAGGAGTTGTGTTCTCCATCTTTCATTGCCAGAGAAGGTGCAGCTGAAGGATTTGGAAAGAGGAGATTTGATCCCCACACAACCCTGGGGGTTCCCCAGAGTGGTGAGTAATCAGCATGGGGAGAGGAAGTGTGTGACACACTCATCTTTACTTCATGTAGATGTTTCCCATGAAGCAACAAGAGGATCTTTGGATTTCTCTTTGCAAAGCCCAGGTCTGATTTCAGCTGCGATGTCACCCTGCGAGAGCTGACTCATCCAGCAGGGCTGCGGTTCCAAGGAACACATGCAGAGGCTGGGAAAGTTCAGAGCTATTTTCAGAGCTTGTGGGGAGTTGCCCTGTGGGTCCCACTCTCTGGGAGAGGTGCTGGACAGAGAGTGTGCTGTCCAAGAGGCTCAATAAAACTGGACACTGCCATGACCTCACAGGCTTCAAAGCAAACAGACTGCAAAGGCAGAAATAGTAGAGGAAAATAATCACCATCCACTGGGAAAGAGTTCCTTTGGCATTTTGATCTGACCAATCACCTTTGCACAGCTTAGCTGCATTAAATGGTCTCTGGAGCAGGATTTTGGCAGTGCCCAGAAAAGATGGACCACGGGGAAATTGTGCAACACAATGTCAGAATACGCTGATATTCACCAAAATGAGTGCAGCCTCATCTTCTGCCTCGGTTTACCTTTTTCTGTTTACCTCTACCCAGCTAACACACCTGGTATTTCTAAATCTCTCCCTAGTCTGGGTAAGGCTTGTTAACATAACATTCAGCCTTCCAGCCTCAATAACAAGATTTACAATTGTGATAAGAAACATTTTAAAATGTGATTTAAATATATCTATTAAAAACAGTGGAGGGAAAAGCTCTGGAGAGAAATTAGAGTATTCTGATTTATGCTTGAGAAAAGAAGGATCAAATGGAAGGCAAAAAAAAAAAAAAAAGAATGAAAAAACATGTCTGCCTGGGGAACGCAGCAGCAGCCTCTCTCAGACAAGTCTGATGTTCCTACAAAATAACCAATCCAGGAATGAGTGTCCCAGATAAACAAAGAGGCACAAACATAGGAAGTAGGAATGAAATTCAAGTGCAGCTGTTTTCCACTTTCCCCTGCCCCTGCTGCAGCACAACGCTGAAACTGAGCAGCTGAATTTGCTACCAAAGAAAGATATCCTTGTGTGGCAGAGCTGCCCGTCAGACACCAAAAGCTCTTCCAGCTGCTGGCAGTGTAGCAAGAGTGACGGGCTCCTGGCCAGGGCTCTCCTGATGGAGCCCACGCAAATCAGGGAAGTGCCTGGAGGCGGTTTGTTAGCACTGGGGACTGCTCAGCATCTTGGATACCGACACTCCACAACTCCTTCTGCTTCCAGGGAGCCCTTTGTCAGGGTTAAACGTCTGGTTAAAGGGGCTGATGATAAAGCATTCTCACGGAGCTGATTTCTCCAGAAATGTGCGCGATGCCAGTACGTAATGTCAGGAGGCAGCTTTGCCTGAAATATCAGGGGCATCTCATTTCAAAAAAACTGCACTGGAGAAAGGGTGTAGGTTGGAATTGAAGGACAAATATGATTAAAAGGAGGGAGATATTGCTATGCAGAAGCACCCTGTGATTATTTAGTTTACAGGGAGAAATTCAGAAAAGAGAACATAATGGAAAAGCAGAAAATACTGAAGTCTGTCAAGGTGCTCTGCTGCACCCTGATTGCTCCTATACTGAATGAGGACTCAATGAACCCAAAAAGGGATGCATTTTGAAGTGGATAACAGGAGACGTGTTTATTACAGAATAATGTTGGGTGTGTACAGGAAATTTATTTACTACAGAATAACGTTGTTTGTGAGACTTTTGCTGACCGTCATTGAGAGCAAGAGTCAGCTTAAGTAGGATTAGAGAGGGGGAAAACGAGGATAATCAGAGGTTGTTACTTTTATTCTCTCTTTCATGTTTGAGGGATAAAATCCACCTAGCTTCAGGCCATAGAGCAACCTCAGAAAGCCCACGATTAGAAATTACTTCTGTAGGCAAATTATCTTCTCTTGAATTCTTCTCTTGAACTTTTCTGGAAATAATCTTCTCCTGGTTTCTGTCACAGATAGGATAGTAGCCTGCAGGGGTAATTTTTTCAGTATGTTTTTTACTGCTGGGGTGTATTAGTAAAGGTATGAGCTGGACTTTCAAAGACTGTTTTCAGGCCACTTTCTTTGGCAGAAAAACACGATGTGACAGATGAAAATAGAGGTCAAGTGACTGACACATTTTTTCAACCACTCGATTCTCTCCCAAACATAAGAAAAAAAGGTATTAAATCTGTATTTTGTGACTATGCTTCTTTTTTTCACAGCAACCTACTCTTCAGAGAATCTCCTAGGTTAATATTGTCCAACTTTATATCTTGAGCATCATCTATTTCCTGGATATTGTCTGCATCTCTATTGCTGTTTCTGCTGTAGTGAAGAAATCCAACCTTCTCTGCTGCCAGCATGTTCCAGACATCTTAATCTTTGAAATCTGTCAGTGTGTGGGCAGTGGGGTCTGGCATGTTGAGGGACCCTAGGTTTGCTCCCCCTGCTATGGATATCAGCAGTTCTCCAGCACCCCTGTTCTCACTGCTGCATACATAGGCTGATGTTTAGCCACTGTTTACCAATTTTCTCCCAAAGATGTTGCAAGTCCCTTCTTGCTGACTTGATCATTTGCCTTCCATGGGCACATTACCCTGATCTGGCTCCATGGCAGGCTTATCCTGATGGTGCCAGAGGTTGTGACATACAATCTCCCTGCTCTGGCTGTGTCCTGTAGTGACCTTTACATGGTACTACCTGCATGCAGATATTCTGAAAGATTAAATCTCTTCTGCCCCAGCAAAGTGCCCATCTGAGGGTGAAGTGAGCCACACAATTGCTCTAAGTCTGGTCTCCTCTGGGCACGGTGTCACTTGCTGCCATGGGCACACACACCCTCTGATCCTCATCTGCTCTTGCACCTGAAATGTGCACTTCATCCT
Organism: Corvus cornix cornix; assembly: GCF_000738735.6. Classification (NCBI taxonomy): domain Eukaryota; kingdom Metazoa; phylum Chordata; class Aves; order Passeriformes; family Corvidae; genus Corvus; species Corvus cornix. The sequence continues at coordinate 49,313,468 of NC_047057.1, read as the reverse complement.
GGGCTGTGCACTGAGCTGGTTCATCCCTCTCTGTACTCAGTGGGTCGTGAGAGCTGTCACTGGGTCTCTCTGTCAGGTCAGCAGCCCAAGACTGGCAGGGATTGACCTCCCATTTGCCAAGAGGCAGATAGCAAGCCAAAAAGTAGAAGTGGCTGATCTAAAGGGGGCATAAAGGGACCTAAACAGGTGCCTGAAGTCCAGAAAGGACTTTCAAAAGGGATGTTTGATTTTCCCTGGTGATTCCATGCTTTAAAATGTTTAAACAAATCCCATGTATAATTTGGTCAAATGACAAGAATACGTATACAAGAGAATGATGATAATAACTCACAAAGCTTTGGAGGATCTAAGTGTCAAAGAAGGAGGAGTGGTTACGGTGGTCCTAGTGTGATAGCCATGAGGACCCAAGTGAATTTGAGAAAAGGAAAGTTTTGGCTCAGTACAAGGAACAAAAATATAAACTAAATAAAGCGACCTAAAATAAGTAACTGTACAAAGCCTAAGAAACCAAACAAACCCTTTCTTCCAAGTAGTTATTTTGGAAGAGGAAAAGTACCAGATACTACATTGAGTTCTTTGCGAGCTTCACTCTTGTTGTGGGTTTTTGTATCGAAGCCACTCAAAAAGTTATGGTGATGGTGGCAGCCTAAAATGGAAGGAGCCAACAATAATCGCTGTTTGATTTGAACAATCCCCAAAAGGAAGAGGATGAAATCCCTCAGCAGTAAATTAAAACAGCAGAAACCTGGCACGTAGAGTAAATGACGCATACAGTGAATGGTACAATCTTCTGTTGGGCACTGCACATAGAGGACAGATACATCATGATTTTCCGTGTCTAAAATAAAAAGCCTATAAAAAGTACTTCTTCCCGTTATGGAGACAAATACATTTGACAAGAGTGATTTGTCTTCTTATTACAGAATTGATGCTTTTTTTTATTTCTTTTTTTGTGTGTGTCCTCCTGTCCCTGGTGAGCTTTAAGTGCAGAGAAAAAAATGGTGTCTGATCTGGGTAAGAGTCTGGCACAGATGAGTGGTCTGAAACTGGGAAAATACCACTGCTTTTCACATTGACAGTGCTCTCTCTTCACTGGAGTGTCCCTGGGGTTTAGAGGATGCAATAAAACATGTTCAGTCTAAGTAGAGGAAATGTTAAAACTTCAGACAAAAATAGACATTTAGGCACTGTGTTAGAAAACTGTAGCAGGAGCTAAACCAAATTTGAAGACGTTTGAAGACGTGGAAATTTAAAGTCAGGCAAATGGTCAAAACCAGAGATCAAAGTTGATCTTCCCAGACAGACTTTTCTATTTTTCAATGAAGGTTTTTTTTAAAATGAAGGCTAGAAATATCTGTGTATTGCTGGCTGTGCATTGATAGATGAGTAGTAAAGCAAGGCTGGTCACTAGATCAGTGGGACAGATGCTGCAAATGAGAGCATCCTCTTCAGCTTTACGAAGCACTGACTCCTGCGCCAGCAGGGAGGCAAAGAGCTGCTGCACCATGTTCACAGTCCATTAACCACTGGCATTTTCAGTGCATGCCAAACCCCAGATCAAATAGCTCTGCTGTTAGATCACGCTAAAGTGCTCCACATCAATTTCTCTCTGTCACATCCCAGTTACCAGGCTGCAGGGGCACCAGTGAAAGTGGCATGTGGAAGCTTTAAACTATATAAACTTTGGGTCTTGAAACAAACAAACGTGCAGTGAATGAGCACTCGTTGTTCCCTTGTTCTGTGTTTATGCTTTGGTGAAGAAGGTGGCATTGGGTTCCCGCTGGAAAGTGGGATGACAAGTTTAAAAGGACATGGGCACAGTGCTGGGCAGCAAGTGCCTGCACCATGCCACTGTGCCTGGCCCCGGCAGGGCCAGGCCGTGCAGAGGCACTGCTCTTCTCCTTCCTGCTGCCCTCGTTCCTGGGATGAAGGCATCCAGCTCAGGAGTCGCCTCTCTGCTGGCTTCTGGCCCGGGATGGTTAATGATTGCTGGTAGGAAGGAGGCAGGAGACAGGAATGTGCTGCCATGATGGCACTCTCCATTCCCCTCCATGTTTTTGAGCTTTTGGGCATTTTGTTTCAAAGGCAGCACTCTCCGGATGTTTTCATTCTCGGGTACTTGCAGATGTGACTCTCTGCCAAGAGATGTGTCTTTTTTTATCTGGGAAAATCCTTGGTCTGTTTTACGAGATGGACATACGAGGCCCAGGAACTACCAGCACGTACAAACGTCTGCAGTCTTTCTTCAGACAAGGCCTGCGGGCCGGATTTTTGCCATGGCCCCCGAGAGAGCAGGAATCAGAGCTCGCAGTGGCGCCCGGGTGTTGTTTGCGGGAGAGGCTCCGGCTGGCCCCGGGCCAGGGCCCGCAGCCCGTCCAGCCCCGGGCGGCGAGGGAGACGTGCTGGCAGCGCTCTGCTCTGTCTCTGCTCGGCACGGCAGCCCCGGTCTGACAGCACGGCTGCGGTGCTGGACAGGGTCTGGACTGCCTCACTGCTGTAGGGTGGGGGAATGAACTGCACTGACCCCTCAGATGGTAAAAGCACACAGAGGCAGGGTAAATCTCCTCTCTTGTTTTGCCACCTAATCCTGCCATGCTGTTCCTCCCAAGCTGCATCCTTCTCTCTTTTCAGATCCTGTTTGTTAACCTCTTGTGCCAGATATCTATCACTGATTCCTTTCCTATAGGTCCTGATTTTTGTTTTAACCCTTTTTTTTAACCTGCTCTGCTAACATACACCCAAATCCCACACTTGAACAGAAATACTGGAACCCCTGAACATATCAGGGACAATGTCTCCCTAACATTATTATCATTACTAATATAACAGCATGTAATAATTACAATAATATCTAAAACAGGTATAATAATGCCAGTGACATACTAGTATCCTACAGCTGGGAGGAACAATTCCCAGGAATGTTCTATTCCATTCAAGGATGGCACATGCTTTGGGGACATAGCCTGCCTGTGCTGAGGGAAATGTAGGAACCAAGACAGCATCACTCTTTTTATTTAATGGCTTGTAATCACAACAGGCATGGAGCAGAGGGTAATAGAAAGACTAACTTTATGTCTGAAGTCAGGGCACAGCTGTGTTAGAAAATCTTAATGAAAGAGGATGTGGTTTTCTTTTTACGCTAATAAAGCTTGTTTCCCTCAGATACGGGGAAATGACTGTCTTGTTTTAGCTGAAGTTTTCCTGAGACAGTACAGGTCACACACAGACACCCAACATAGATAATTTCTGCCCACACCACTTGTCAATGCTATCAGCAACTTGAAATCAGACTTGCTAAGAGGAAGGGTTAGGCAAACTCAGCCATTAGCATTTTCCTCCCTGTGCCGCTCATAATCAGATATGGCCTTGCTCCTCTTGTGCAGGAGTTTTATAGCTAGGTGAGGCACTGGAGGAGCCATATCCATGTACCTTCAGAAAGCTGCAAAATTTAGCTGTTGTTTTTGTTTTATGGCAGATGAAGCAATGCAAAAAGGCAAGGGATATCCAGCAGGATGACTTGTGTGGAGAAAGAGCACCTGGCATCCTCTCTGAGCACCCACCTCTTTTATTGCTGCTAGTGATACACCAATGAATCAATGGTGGTAATTGTGCTTGTCACTGAAAATATGACCATGGAAGTCACTGAAAATATGACCATGGAAGTAGATGGATATAGCCTAGTCCAGAATCAGCAGGAACAAATGTGACTGTGTGCCTTTTCTTGCTATTCAGACATCCATATCCTAAGAAAACCCTGCACTGCCCAAAATAATGGGAGTGTTCTTATATTTGCCAGCTCAAGAGCTGTTTTATTAGTGCTATCAAGAGGGAAAACACAGGTGTTAATGAGGTCAGACCATCTCAGGCCCTGCTTATTTGTGTTTTGGATTGCTGTGAGCAGAGCTCCATAACCCACTGATGTAAACAGGGGGTTGTCCCTGGCCTCAGAGCCCCCCTGTTGAGGAAGGGCATGGCACTGGGGGTCACTGGGGGAAAAGACCCAGCACCGTGGCTTTATTTCTACAGCCTGTGCAATTTAACTCTGGACAGAAGTCTGAGGCCACCATCTCATGATTCAGGTTCCTCACTAGTAATGCTTGTGCTCATGGAGCCGTTGCTTCTCCCTTACGTCTCCAGCCATTCCTTCCTTCAGCTGCACCTCAGCACAACCACCACCTCCTCTGCAGCACGAGCATGATGGGTTATAGACCCGAGTTTTGAACCCCAACAGAGGACTGATCCAGGCTAAAATCCCAAGGTGTTAGGAGGAAAAGACAGCTAGATCTCTTTAAATGGGTGTTGCCACAAAAAGCCCTTCAGGAAAATGCAGCCCCTGGGTTCAGATGGCAACCATGAGCATGACCAGCCCTCCCTGGGCATGGATGTGTGAGCATGGAGAAACCTGTCTGTGTTTTTGCCCCACTTGGATCCACTGCTGCTCCTGTGTTCAGAGATAATCTTCACATGGAAAAAAAAGAAGGTGGGTGCCTTTCTGACCCTACTTATTTCACTACTCAAAGACTTCTTTAAAAAGTGGTTCCTACCTTCAGATTTTTTCTTCTCTGTCAGAAATCCAGGTCTCAGCAAGCTGGCTTCCTTGAAAGCTTCTGGTGATAAAGCAGAAACAGTTGTGTGAGCCACCAGCTGCAGCAACAGTCAGGGAAAATCTGAGGGAGGGGAAATTAATTCATCGAGACCACCTGGACCTCTGTGTGCCACCAAAGAGGACCAGTGGGGCAGAAAGCAGCAATGAAAGGTCAAGTTTTCAAGATAAATATGGAAACAGTCATTGCACAGGATTTCTCTGGTAAATTCACTTTGCAAATACAAAAACTCCCAGAAGTGAGTGTTATCCACAGTGCTACACCCTAATTAAACCTCTCCAGCATATCACAGCCACAGACCCCAATTCTATTTGCAGTTCAGCTTCCTCTTGGCTTCTGGGCTTCCCAGTGCTGCCATAGCTGAGAGCTACCCCACCCTTCAGAGCCTCCTGTGGCCCAAGCTCTGCTTACTCACTTGGTGAAATGAGGTTGTCCTTTTGAAGTTCACCACTCGCTTCAACCACAGCCCTGAAAGAGCTGCTTACATGTGGACGTGGCTAAACCCCAGGCAGATATTGTTTCTAAATAGCTGGTGATAGTCAGAACTCAGTTAAAAAGCAGGAGACATAGTAAAGGCATGAGTGCAAGCTTTCATGGTGAAAGGGAACAGTTAATTAAGCCTTAGGCACAACGTATCTCTCTTACACTTAATTTAACACTCATTCTGACAGCACCTGGTGATGCAGACCTTTTATCTGCTGGCTGCAGCCTCTCCCACAGCGGTGACTCAGCTGGCCTTTTCCTACACGCCTTGTTTGAGTGGGAACCTGTTCAAGAGATCCTAGTAAAGTTCTCTCCCCTTAGACCCAGCAATTTCTTACCTCTCTAGGAATGATTGCATCAAGCAAAGCCGAGGAAGAGCTGGTCCTTGTTACTCCTTGTTTGGGAAGAGAAGAAGCACTACTTCAGGCCTAAGCTTGCTTCCTCGTGGACAGAAAAACACCTCCAGGCTATTTTTGCCTCTCCTCCCAGTCCTGTGTCCCCTGTCCTTGCCGTTTTGCTATATTAGCAATACTTGAGGGATTGCATTTGGTACTCTGTTTCTCTTGGATGGGGGCAGTGGAAAACAAAGCTGCAAAGGCTTGATGATGTTGCTGTTCATCAGTCTCTTCGTACATGTAGGAAGTTTGGTTGGTGATTTTGAAAATGTTTCCTTCATTAACTGATTTTCCACCCAGTATTATGGGCCCCTGGCCTCTCCTTCCTGGCAGGAGGGCTCTGCCATGAGAGAAGCCACCCTCATTGTGCCACCTGTAGCAACACTGCTGTCTGCTCCCACGGAGAACCAATCTGAGTAGGTAGCGTTTAGAAAAATATAAAATTAAGCAGAGCTTTAAAAAAAAACAAACAGGAAAGCTTTTTCATCAGATCTGCTCCCTGCACTGCGTCATTAAATGCCTCAATGAGGATTAAGCCAGGGTGAGGGTCCAATTTATTCCCATCCTTGCATTGCCCCTACTCTGACTCTGCCTGGCTGCTGGCCAGGTGGCACAAAGCACGCAGGCAGGGGATGCCACATGCAAAATAAACCCGGTGAGATCTGGGAGGCAGGATGCCTGTCAGCAGTTTGACCATGCAAATGATTGCAACAGCTCAAAGTGGGGAATGAACAACTGAGAAAAGGGGGGTGATGCTGAGCTCAGCTCCCCAGGACCTGGCAAATAGATTTCCTGGGATGTTTAGGGGATATCTCACAGACTGCAGGACAAACAGTGCTGCCTGCCATCCCTGGAGTCAGGGACCTGAAAGCCCATTTGCCCTTTTTCCTGAAGCACTGTTAATTAGTATAAAACCACAACTTCCCTCCAGCCCCTTGCCTGCTGTGTTCCTCTTTGGGCTGAAGTTGTTCATCTCAGCCTGAAGGTTTTCCCAGAGAGGACACAAATGTGATGCCAATGGATTGGCTGCCATGCCCTGCCTCCTGTAGCCATCCATGTCCCCCCATACAGCCGAAGGGCTGCCAGGGAGGAGGGGTCCCGCAGACGGTGCCGCTCCCTCGTGGCATTGCCCACACCAGCACTTGGTGTGCCCTGTGATCCACATGGCCAGGATGGGGAAGAGTTGACCGGGTTAAGGTGTCTCTGAAAGGAGCAGGCTGAAATTTGATTGCCTGTGAAGCCAGCAAATTTCCTCACTGGCTGAGGCTCTGGCCACAGCAGGCAGTACCTTCCCTAGAGCCAGCAAGAGGCTGGAGGGTCTCCAAGACTGGGGAAAACTCATTGTCTGTTGGGGAGACAAGGAGACTTTACTGGAAAAATTGAGGTGCAGAAGGGCTCAGAGGGAGAAAGGGACTCTGGAGGGCTGGCTGGAAGTGGTGCTCACAGGACTGGCCAGCTGCCAGCAGTGGCTGAAGCTACACAGAGCATTTCAGGCTTAAGAGGTCAAGGGAAAATTGTCAGGGAGCCTAAGAGCAGGGATGGGCAGTGACTATTCAAAGACCAGTCTGAAGCTCATAGGAAGGTGAGTTTAGGAGCAGAAGGAATTTAGGTGACCCTCGGCAGCTACCCCAAGTCATACACTTCCCATCTTCACCATGAGCAGGCGCCCAGAGCTGGTTTTGGTGCTGACTCAGCCACTTTGCTCCAAACAGGAAAGTAAGAAATGTGTTTATGTCTTCCTCAAGAGGAAAATAAAACAAAATGAGAGCAAAAGCCTCCACTCGGGATTACAGGAATGAAAGATGGGCAACAGGAAACACTATTTCCACTGCTGGAAAATGCAATTGTTATGTCAACCAGCTGCTGTTGGCAGTCCCACATGGCATGATAAATGGAATTGGGCTTGGTGTAGAAGCCAGCTGGCCTGCACCAGACAAATCTTTATGGGAAGAGATGAAAGCTTGACGAACCGTTTGTCCATACCCAAATGTGGGTGGCTTTGGAGAACCTCAGCTATCAGTGACCCAAGTTTGCTGTGGGGTGGATGCTGTGAGCCACCAGCACTCCGAACCCACCCACATGGTTTGCCCTTGAGGACAGCAAGAGATTTCAAGGGAAACCTTTTCCTTTCAAGGGTGACCTCTTCCTTTCACGCAATGCAAAACCAACGTCCTGTTCAGCTCAGTCTGAGATACAGTGAAGGAGTAAAAAAAAAAAGAAAGCAAATGAGCTGAAAGAGGTGAGTGTCCCAAAAACCCTTGGCGTGCTCTTGCACCCACTGGGAGTTTCCTGTCACCTGACGCAAATGAAGAAAAGCCACTGAGAAACCACATGGACCCCCTGAACCACATCTGAGCCAGCTACGTGCCTGGTGGAAGCACTGCCTCGTTCACCTCTGCCGGTGACAGAGGGCTGAAAATCCCAGTGGGCAGCTTTGCTCAAAAATAGATGTCATAAACACATTGGCTGTGACATTTTGTACCAGAAATAGTGTGGCCAGCAGGACCGGTGCAGTGATCATCCCCCCATATTCAGCCCTGGTGAGGCTGCACCTCAAATCCTGTGTTCAGTTTTGGACTCCTCACTACAGTAAAGGCACTGAGGGGCTGGAGCATGTCCATAGAAGGGCAGTGGTGAAGGCTCTGGAACACAAATCTTATGGGGACCAGTTGAAGGACCTGGGTTTGTTTAGCCTGGAGAAAAGGAAGCTCAGGGGAAACCTTATCACTCTCTAAACTACCTGACAGGAGGTTGCAGCAAGGTGAGAGTCAGCCTCTTCTCCCAGGTAACAAGGACAAGCAACAGTGGCTTCAAGTTGTGCCAGAGGAGGTTTTGACTGGATATTCATAAAAATTTCTTCACCAAAATGGTTGTCTAGCAGTTGGACAGGCAGTCCAGGGAAGTAGTGAAGTCACCATCCCTGGATGTACTTAAAAGATGTGAAGGTATGGTACTTGAGGACATGGTTTAGTGGTGGACTTGGCAGTGCTGGGTTAAAAATTGGACTCAATAATCTAAAGGTGTTTTCCAGCATAAATGATTCTATGATTCCATGATACTGTTCTATCTTTGTAGCCCAGAGAATAGGTAGATGGTGACTCCCCTGTTGCAGTGAAGGGCAGCTCTGCAGGACAAAGTGCTGATTTCTGTATCCCAAAGAACCTCTGAAGAAGCCAAAACTGCAAGTTCTGTTGCAAAAGTAACCTTAAATAGTACCACTCTTGCAGGGACCTCACACACTGTCTGAGGGGAGGCTTACGTGCTTGCTTACGTTTTAGAAAAGCAGTCTTTTCAGACAGGTGAACAATCACCTTTCCCTTCAGTTTTAAATAGATTTTCTTAATAAAATTATGAGTTTGTCACTATTTTGGAAGCTAGTCAGACCATTTGACTGCTCAAAATTGGATGTGAAGAACTCTCTGATGCATTGAAAGCAAATATGTCAAGCAGAGTGGCTTGAGAGCTGAAATAGCAACTTAGCCCCTTTCTGAAGGCTGGTGACAGTATCTGATGCAGTGGTGACAATGTGCCTTTAAAATACAGAGGACAATTATTGTGTCCTTCTGCCCACACCTCTGTTTGCCAGCCTTCCCACCCAGCCCTTCCCACGAGACAAGGGAAAGGCAAAGCCTGCAGCAATTGATTTAATTGGCTTCACTGCCCTGTAATTTTTATCCTCTGCTGTACAGCTGGCATTTTGTTTACACACTCCTGTATTCAATACAAATTAATGATGTTTAAAAGGGACAGGAATATTGCTCTCAGATGTACTAGATCTTGACCCTCCCCATAAACTCTAATTTCCACAGATTAAGTTGTTTAGAAATCTGTGGATGCAACTAGTAACAGCCAAAGGGCAGGAGTATTTGAGCAAAGAACAAAAGGAAAATTCTCTGTGAAACAACCTTCAATTTTATTGTTAAAAAGATGATTTAAACAAATATATTCAACTTCATCAGTGAAGTAATGGCTAAAATTACCAATAAATAAAATAAAGCACCCTAACAAACTCTCTCTGCTATTGTCTAGCTGCTCCAAGGAGGTTTTGTGGTCCTGTGGCAGCTGCCCCAGTACAGCAGAAAAAATAAACTGGTTTTGGCCAGCAGGTCCCCTCCAGCACCCTGGCCCATAGCTGCTCCCAGAGGAGCTGAGGGAGCAGAGAGGAGGCAAAGGAGCAGCAGCTTGGCCCCTGGAGCACCTCGACCACCCCAGTCCTGGAGAAAAGAAGGTTCTGAGGAAACCTTATTGCAGCCTTTCAGCACTTGAAGTGAGCCTTGAATAAGATGAGGACAAACTCTTTATCAGGGCCTGTTGCAATTGAACAAGGGATAACTGAAGGACAACCAACTTAGATTAGGTATAAGGAAGAAGTTTTTTACAATGAGGGTGGTGAAACACTGGAACAGGTTGCCCAGAGAGGTGGTAGAAGCCCCATCCCTGGAAGCATTCAAGGTCAGGCTGGATGGGACTGAGCAAACTGGTGCAGTTGAAGACATCTCTGCTCATTGCAGGGAGGTTGAACTACATGGTTTTTAAAGGTCCCTTCCAACCTAAACCATCCATGATTCTATGATTTGAGCATCCCAGAGATTTTGGGAACTCACAGAGAAATCACAGTGCGGTACTCACTTCCTGCAGGACCCCTAAGCAGGAACAGGTCCCAACACAGAGGCAGACACAGCTGGCACTGCAGCCTGAGTTCCTGGCAAAACAGCTGAATCAGCACAAAATTAGCTGAGGGAGAGAAAATGAGGGAGTAGAAAACAAAGGGGAGATGAATGAGAAGAGCAGGAGAGAATCAATCCCTGCCACAGGTCCCTGCAGCACCTCCTCTGAAGGGCTCTGTAGGCTCTCGCCCACCCGCACTCAGGTGTGTACTCACAATGGAAAGTGATACGTTCTACAAAAATGTGACTTCCTTTCCTTCTCTCCTGTCACCCACTCTCGGCCCGGTGCCTTCCTCACCAACAGCTTTTGTGCTCTAAGGATGTCTGACACCTGCTGAAACAGAGCTGGACTGTTCTTTAAGCACATCCCTCTCACTGGCTGCAGGGCTGCTGGCACACTGAGGGGGTGCAGCTGCCAATTGCCCAAGAGATCAAAATTTCAGCACAAAGCAGAATTAGTGGGAAGGTGGGTTGGGATGGAGGCAGGAGGAAGCAAAGCCATATGGGTGTGAAATGCTGGAGGCGGTGAGTGACGGTGAGGATGGGTGAAGAGGGCTTTTGTTATGAAGCACAACTGAAAAAGAGGGGGGCACCTGTCCCTGAACACCAGAGCCCGGAACAAGGAGCCCATCCATTTGCACCTGTAACCCATCCACACTTCTCTGGGCCACCGGTGGACGTGCATGTCCATGGGTGTCACATTCCAAATCTGAAAATAACCGGTGCCGCTGGGCTCGGCTGAGGGAGCAGCCAGCCAGTGAGGAACACCATAGGCGAGGGGCACGAGGCTGTGGAGCACAGAGGAACTGGGAATTGATGACAACTACACAGGCATGAGGTAGACAGAAAGTCCGCTAGGAGCAAGGTCAGGAAGGGAAAGGAAGGGAAGGATACTCACTCAAGATTTCGGTGCAGTGTTTTTGGGGTCTGTTCACAAAGCTGCTCTGGAAGGCTGGGATGCTACTGGACCAGTGCACAGGAAGGAAATTATGATGATGATGGTGACCTCTGCAGGGCCTCTGGGGTGAGAGGCAGGACCTGGCAGGTGATGGCAGCAGCAGACAGGCTGTGGTACAAGCAGGGGACAGAAATGGCAGCAAGTTTCACCACAGATTATCTGCCTGCTCACCTTCAAGGCAGCACAGTGTGCCACTTCTACCCAGCCCTTCTCTTCTGGGAGGTTCCCAGCTGGGATGAAATGCAAGGCTGTGGCTCAGCCTGACACTCATCCCTGCCTGTGCAGGAGAGGGTGTCACTGCTAATTTTTTGATGGTGGCATTAGACGTTGGTCTCCAGAAAGGCTGCTTTGGTTGCCTTCCACTTCTTTTAGTTTTCTGCATGTTTGAATGTTTCCAGGAAGATTTAGGCTGGCTTGGTTTGGGGTTTTTTTTTTTCATTTTGGGGGCTGTTTGGTCTTCTTTCTTTTTAAACTTGGGTAAAGAAAGTATGAGCTGTGAAAAGAAAGGCCCTAAAAAAAGCAGATGTATCAGCAGCAGAAGAGCCTCTGGCTCTCCCTGCTGTGAGGTTTTCAGCCCCTCCTGGACACATCTGCCTGTGAGAGAGCTGACAAGAATTAAAGAATAACATGACTTAACCTGAACAGCACACGTGGGCTCGCCTGTTCCTGCAATTACACACTGAGGAAATTAATTTTGATAACTGCTCCTGAATACCTTCCTGTGCAAACAAAACCTGGCTGAATTTCTTTCCTCTTCTATCACTAGGGAATCTCAAAGGGAATACTGAGAGGCCCTGAAAGTGTATTATGAAACCACCATGAGGTGCAGGAACCTTCACATAAGGAAGAAGTGGATCCGTGCCCATCCCAGCCAGGAACACCAGAAACTGGTCTGTCTGGACATGCTTTGGCTCACAGGGATGCAGTGGCAGCTTCTCCCACTCTGCCTTGGTGAAGTGGTCTGGATTGTGAAGGAACGTGGAAATTGTATGTGTGTGACTCACCACAGTAATTCTGTGTTTCAAAACTGCTTAAACAACACAGCAGGGATTTTGTATCAGTGATGGACACACACTCTTTAATACGAGGATTTTTTGTATCACTGACCTACATATGCTGTCTGATACGAGATGTGTAGCTGCTGTCTGATTTCAACTCAGAGACCTGCCTGAGAATTAAATCAGAACAAGAGGTACTTGCCTTGAAAAATCAAGCCTGATCCCACAACTTTTCTCAATCAGCATCACAAATTGGAGCCAATCCAGTACATTTCACCAAACAGCCCAAATTTCACAAGACTAGCTCTCACTCCAGACAAGAACCCCAAGCTCTTTTGTGTTCTTACAGAAGAAGCCACAGATTTATTTTTCTTTTGTTTTCTGATGCACATGTGAAGTTTTAGAATTCAACCACTGACCCATGCTAAGAGTTTTCAGATGTTTCTGGCTGTGGCCCACCTTAGGGGCAAGGCTTGCCTGACAGCAGTGGAAGGAGGCAGGACAGATAATGATCCCCCTCCCTTCAGGTCAGGGAGCCACTCAACTCCCACCTGCAGGCAACCTGCTCCCTTGTACCACAGACTGCCCAGGTCACCTGCCCCAGCTTAGCCTGGGAGGAAGGGAAATGCATTCAATATCAGACATGAAACATCAATAGCGAGTGCAGGGTGGTGGCAAATGAAAACTGTCCATTAGTTGATTGTGTGAGTGCTCAGAAGCCTGAACTTGTTCCCTGGCTGCACACAGTGGGGTCTTCCCTTTGCTATCCTTGGGAATATGCTCTCGCCTTGGGAAAAGCAGTAGGGAGCACTGCTGTTGCTGAGCTCTCCTGGGCCAAAGCCGCCCCTTGTTCCATCCCACTTGACTTATAAAAGATCCATCTAAATGATGCAGCTCCCTTGAGTGCTGTGACAGTCCCGATAAGGACAACCACAGGCAAAATGCCCAAATATTTTAGCTCCCAAGTTTTTGGGGTTTTTTTTATGAATCTACTATGAAAAAGGACAAAGGAAAAGACTACTCATTTTCTGTCAAACTACTAATTCTCTCCTGAAGAGAATTAGTTCATCCAGTTGACTCCCCTTCATCCCAACCTCACATCCAAAGCAGAGAGAAAAATTACACCCCTATTTTGCACACGTAACTCCAGCCATTGAGAATGAACCTGCTTTCCTACTATCTGTGTTTTCTCCCTTTTTCTGCCTAGTATCAATCCCAGCAAAGTGACACATGGGAAAGTAAACCAGGAACTTCACAACTGCTTTCCCTTGCAAAGTATTTAAAGTGTAAGGTTCCCACCTATTACCATGACAAGAAGGCACTTGTACAGTGAAGATAGAAAAAGGAAAGGAAGCCCTTCTTTCCTTTTCTGCTTGCATCTCTTTAAATGATCAACACCAGAGAGAACTATAAAATAATGGCTTGATAGAGACAGTCCTCATTCCTGCCAGATCCTTTCTCAGTAGAAGAGCTAGGAGGAAGATCTCTAATATCTTCTGCATGACTAATGTGCCAAACTCACCATTCCAGGATTCCTCTACTGAAAACAATTGTGAGTTTAAACCATACTTGCACTTCTTACATGTTTTACCTATATTTCATAGTAGTGATCACTGCAATGACAGACAGAAAATACAAACACGCCATAAGATGCAGCACCACACAAAGGACAATCAGAAGGAGACCAGGAGGAAGGCAGCTTTCATATTCCCACGTTTTTTGGCTTCTCTTACCAGACTCCTTGCAAGACAGGGCAGGAATAAATCATTATCAGTGGCAACAGCGCTGGTACACTGTAGCTTCCTATCCAGGAACAGCTGATTGCATCAAACAACTCAGCCTGGCTAATCAAGGCAGAAGTCAGAGGGGGAATTCCTGTGCTTATGACATCTCTGGGCAGAGTGTTGATGTTGAGGAGGTCTCCAAAAACATCCCCCACCAGCTGAGAGGTCTCAGCACACTTCCCCAGCCACAAGTTGCATTGCAGCCATGAGAAGAAAGATGTTAAACTTCTGTCCTGGGTTATTCAAAGCCTCTCCTGGTGATTTTCTAAGCACCTTCGCCTGTGGTTAGAAGAAATAGGAGGTGTGTTGGGTTCACATCTCTCACGGTGTGCTTAGTGAATGAGGGGATACTCTGCAGCTGTGTCTAGATTGGAGCAATGCATTGTATGTAAGCATCAAGACGTAATCCCTCCTTGATCTTATGGAATCATAGAATTGTTTAGGTTGGAAAAGTCCAACCATTAACCCAGCACTGCCAAGGCCACCAATAAACAATGCCCCTAAGCACCACATGTACATAGTTTTTGAACTCTTCCAGGGTTAGTGATTTCAACATTTCCCTGGGAAGTCTGTTCCAATACCTGAACACTCTTTCAGTGAAGAAAATTTTCCAGTATCAAATCTAAACATGCCCTGGTGCAACTTGAGGCCATTTTCTCTTGTCAGTTGCTACCTGGGAGAAGAGACTGATGCCCACCTGTATACAACCTCCTTTCAGGTAATTGTATTATCAGTAGGGACTACCAGGGTAGACAGGGTGCTGAAAGCAAACCTGATCTGTAAGCTCTCCGAGACAGACCTTGTTTGGCTTATAACCTGCTCTGAACTTGATTTGGCCACATCTCTGCAAGATGATGGTGCTGTGTCAAGCAGTGACCACTTCAGAAGTCAGCATTGAGCCCGCTTACTTTTCCAGCTTAAAAACACGTCACATTCACATGGCATTTGCATTAACCCTAAAGCATTGAACAAGGAAATTACTTTCATAAAGGTCTCTCCTCACGAGAAGGGGGTCAGATGTTATCCCCATTTTACAGATCATGAGACAGAAAAACACAATTTGCTGTAAAATCGAGCACATGTTCCCTTTTCTAGTCAGCATGAGACACCTGGGAAAGGTGATCTGAACCACACTAAGACATCTGGAAGATCACAGAGCCCACACTGTTGAGGTTGGTGGCCCCCAGACCTTCTAGAGGAGCTACTCAGGGTCTCTTCACATGGAGCAAACTGCACTGTATGCCCTATGCTACATTTTGTAGAGACAGGTGGAGGCTGGACAATGCCTGCACCCACTAAATCACATGGCCCAGCTTGCACACAGCCACCAGTCAATGGTCCCAGTTAATGGAACCCATCATCCTCAGGCCGCAGGCCACAGCTTCACTTCTGCTTAGAGAGTGGCCAAGGGGCTCCAGGGTCCCTCAGCAGAGGGCTGCAGCCAGGAAACTGTAGAGAGCAATTCATTCCACCTGTGCTGAGAGATGGTCGGGAAGGAGAGGTAACCAGGAAGAGGTCCCCCCCCCATAGGAGAACTTTCTCTGGTGTGCCACAGCTGTCCCTCTGGAGCCAGTGCCTCTGCTCTTGAGGACAGCTGGCTGAGCAGAGTCTGGGGAGGCTCTGCCACGGCGTCGCTGCTGCCATCCCCTGCCAAGGGCGGCTGGATGTCATTTTGTGTGGCATTGGAAAGCCGAGCTTCATGCTCAGGTGTCATATCATACATCACATTAGCTGCTCCAGCAGCTAGGAAGGGACAGTCAAGATTCATTAATGCTGTTTTAACATTAATTATGTTTGTAGAGCAGTGCTGCAAAGGAGCCTTTTGACAAGTGTGTCCTTCATCGGCTACATCATTTTTCCCTTCCTTTGCCTTCCAGAACCACACACTTCTTTCCATTAAGAGAAAATGACAGAGCATTACAATCTGTCAGGACAGAATAAAGCAGTTCAAGGTCATCGTGTTGTTCACTTAACAGACGACTTTTGACTTTTCCTCCCCATTTTTTCCTGTGTATATGTCTTGGGGTGACCTTATGATGCGTATCCCATATCGCTGCCTATGCCCAGAAATTAATCATTGGCCTTTCTATGCCTCTGAACTGAGCCAAATTTGGCCAAACCGGAACAGTATAGAATATTTTATCACTGCCCTGTGGAAACTAACCTGAATTCCTCTCTGAAAGCAACTGGAGAGGTAGCTGCCTGGGGCAGCTCTTGTTGCAAAGAGACAGTTCTCTTAACACAGTGCTTTGACGTCTTTGTCACATCAAACTGAGGAAGTCAGTGACTCCAGCCCCTCTACAAATCACACAGGCTTTCACAACTGAAAAAGTATGTTTTCCACAGGGATGGGGCCCCATTCTGTCATTCACCTTTGACCTTCTAATGCAACTGGAAAGTAACTCCTCAGGAAAAAAAGAGGAGTATATATAGGCAGGAGGAGACCTGTGGTGAAGTCGTAGCTGGGCAGAGGAAGGAATGCTCAAGGCTCAGGTCATTGGCAGGGACTCAGTTGCACAAACCAGAAAGCAGAGACTGAAATAATGGAATTTGGTGGCACCGTGAAATTATTTAGTGATATCTTTAAGCCAAGTGCTAGTAAGAAACACGGGCAAGATGCAAATAATCACACAGAGCAACATCTACTTCCGCAAGCCTAAGTAATTCACTTTGTCTGACAGAATCATGTCAAATCTATGAAATAAATATGATGATGGCAGGTTTTGGTGTTGGTGGCAGCAATATGGGAATACCATCCCACCACATCCCTGGAGCGGCCTGAATTCAGACAATCTTTTGCCACAATTACATTACAAATTCTTCCTTCTTGCAACTTAATTTTTCCATTTCATGTAACTCCATGGGTTTCACTCTCCCCTCTGAAATGTCTTGCACTGGAGCACACCACTTGGCTATTTCTTTTTCTTCCCACCAAACAGGCCCTCACTTTGATTCGACATGTTTTTCAAACTAGAGGGGTTTTTTCCCCAGCAGCATTCAAGGCAATAAGCAGCACATTCAAATCATTAATGTTCTAACATGGCAACAAACAAAAATTTTGCCTGTATTGAAACAAAGGCTTGAGGTTCACCTAAGGTTTTAATTTACTGTAATGCAACAATGACACCAAGGAAAAAAATTAACCTTGCCAGTGTGTACAAGCAGCATTGGATGCACCCAGCATAGGCCAAAGGCAAGCACCCACAACCACCCAGCAAGGAAATACAACTTTTCTACACAGAATGGCACTGACCCTCTCCTCCTTCCCAGCTTCTCGTGTGCCCTCCCTCCAGGCTAAAGTTCCAAATCTCCCGATTGTAATTTGATTTCTTTTGGCTCACAGAAAGTCCCTGCTTGGGCTCCTGGCGGCGAGGGAGAGCGAGGCAGGGCAGCAGGGCTTGGCTGCCACCTCCTGGCGTCTGGCCGCCTTCTTCGCTGGACACACACCAAAGCCCACCGAAAACAGAACACACCAAAAATACAAATAATAACCGGCACTGCCCTCCGGCTCCTCGGGTTGAGCCCCTTCTAACTCCGCAGGAATCAAACAGACTTATCATGGAGAAGGGGAATGAGATAGGTTGCTGACTTTCAGGGTGCTGAGTTTCACAAATTATTACAGCTTTTATGTATACAGATATGCATATGTTTATAGGTTTAAATAATATGAAAGCTTGTGACACACTACAGGAGCAGTTAATATCTTGCACACAGGACCTACAAGGCTTCCAGAGTCAAACTGCGTTTCTAAAAGGCCAGTCAAATAAAACACACCTCCTCAAAGGTGAGGTCAGTCTGCCCCTCTGTTACAAAAGGGCTTCCATGAATGTTTCTCCTTCAGCTTTAGAAAAAACTAAAGTTTAGAAAAAACTTATATGTATTTGTTCCAGAGAAAAGCAACAAAGAAATAAATCTTACTAGTTCTTTCTCCATTTCTTTGTCCTCTTCCCTGCTTATGAGGAAAAGAGAAATTTTTCCTATTTCATCTTCAAAACACTAAATGTATTCACTAAACACAGTATTTCAGCTTTCTTGGAACACTCTGCTTTATTCCTGATAAATACTTTGAGAGTTTTGAAAGCATCATATGAAATCTCCAACTTGTATCTTTCAAAATATTATGGAAAGAGTAAGATAAAAATTTGTCATGTGAAAAAAATACAAAACCCTCATACATTGCCTTCTGTAATCCTGGGAATTTCAAAACTAGAAAACTGTGGTGCCAAAGTATTCTTGATTCATGGCCACAAAGCAAGCCTAGGAGAAATAATTCAAAAGAAATGAAGACATTTGTTTTGTATGCAGCAGGTGACTCTGAGGCTTGGGACTCCATGGACATGTGCACGAGGAAAGATAATGAGAAAAATCCATCAAATTAGTTTTCTCACATCAAGCATTCCTGAAAGACAGCGCTTCATAAAACCTTTGCATCAACAAGTCACCATGACTCCTCAAGGACATTAAAAGAACAATGAACTTCCCAAAACAACAGGACAAAGGAAATCTTTTCTGCTCAAAACAGCAACTCTGGGCCTTGATGTGACATCACTCAGCTGAGACAATGAAACAATTAGGGGAGGCCCTATCATTGAATTCAGCCAGACATGCTGAAATCTTCTCTCCATCACAGATGAAGGCCAGAAAGGCCAAGCCAAGAATTGTAAACTGACAATTTTCAGCAAGGAATCCACAGCGAAGCCAGCCAAAGCCTGGCCAGCATTTGTCTCTAATTCGAAATAAATCCTATCGGGAAAAAACCCCAACCTCATCTTCCATATGTGGATGTAAGCGTACAGAAGAGATTAGCTGTTACTAAGAATAAGACCAACGTGCACTGTGACGACAGCTGGATAACAGGCACTAACAATTGCAACTCCCCCAGTGTGAACTGAGCAGTGGCTGAAGTCAGAAAAATGTATGGATAAACCTGGGCTGATCCCAGGCCCCTTCTGCATACATATCCCTGAGCCCAGCACATGTGAATCAATCTGGTGTTTGGAATTAGAGATAAAGCTACAAATACAACATTGTGAAGAGTATTTTCCTGTGGTTAAAATCTGCTTCTCTGAGGTGCTATTCCCAGTGTCATCAGTGACTGTCTCACAGTCTAGCATATTGCCACAGTTGGGAGACTTTCTAAATGGCTTAAGCAATTTTGGCAGCAAATCCCAATGAAAACACCAGCAACCTAGACACACATTATTTTCTTCAGCTGGTTTGAAAAGTCATAGGAAGTGACACAGCAAATGAAAAGTGCTGAGTAATGGGGTATTCTGCAAGAACCCCCCCCAACTATCCAGACCATTCTATCTCCAAAAGAATATACACCCAAGTTTTCAGCCAGGGATTGTAGAAATGAAGCCTCTCACCACTGGTACAGCTGAGATGGAGATGTGAACCGTGTAGTTGATTGCTGCTGCGATAGCACCCCCGTGAGCCGGGCTCCACTGTGCAAGTGCTACGCCAGGATCTGTCCATGTGCTGGAGAATCTCCCACAGATAGATTCTGGCCTTGTTATAACTTCACATTTCCATTGCTGCAAGCTATGGGGAGTCTTGTCTTGCTGGGCTTTCTAATTTGGACCACCACCAAATTCCTGCTCTTCCCTGTCCTCCAGCTGCAGTAACTGCACTGGCACTTCTCTGACTGCAGAGGACAGAAACAAATCCATCTTTGCAGAAGCTTCTGCCCCTTACCTTAAAGTGGCTGTGCTGTGCTCCAGGCTGCTCTGACAGATTCACTACATTGCTACAAACAGCAGAGAAAACTGTTGTCAGCCAAATACAAAGGTGGAGAGATCTCTTTTTAGTTATTATTTTCCAGAAAGTTCTGGAGTTCATTTCTCTTAAACACAAAGCAAAGGAAAAATAAAGAAGTTAACATAACTCTGTAGCAGGCAGTGTATTGCATGGTGCAGCGCTAGCTCAGAAAAGCTCTTTTGCTGTTGTTCACTGAATCCTAAAGCTATCCTTTTTTATCTAGTGCTATCAAAACCTGTGAGCTATGAATATTATGTAAATTATATATGATGTTACACACTAGTGAAGTTTTACACTAGGTCAGCATCAACAGCCCTGTACAGACCATGCAGTCATACACAGCTTTATTTGTGCAAGAGATGAACCCGGCCCCTCTCTGTACCAGGAAAACTTGCTTTGAAGAGGGATCTTTAGCCCACATGGACCATCAGACCATGCCCTAAAACCTCTCTGTTTCTGCTGTGAAAGACTGCAAAAGGCAGAGGGAGGTTTATAATGCTCACAAAATGCCCTTTGCAGACACAGAATTCAGCTTTTTAGATTAGGTGATTAAACAATTACATAAAAACAACTGGTTTAATACCTATCTTCCTCATCACATCCATCCTCATTCTTCTTTAATTTAAATCATATTGATTAAAAAAAAAAAAAGAAGACATAAACCCCAACAATGGGCATAAACACTATGGGCCTCCCATATAGCTCCCTCTCTCCCACAGCCCTGTGCTCTCCCTACCCCGTGCTCATCAGCTGAGAAATGTTTTTGATATGTGGTGTAAAAATAATTCCATCGATGGCAGTGAATACCTTTTTCAACAGATGACTGTGCAAGGAATATCCCAGTTGTGAAAGCTCACCTGTTTTTTCCTCTAAATGGACTGTGTTTACCTGCCTTTACTACAAAAGTCCAGCAAGAAGCAGGGTCAGTACTCCCCCTTTTCCTTCCTCAGCAGGTGAGCAGTAAGACGTGTAAGGAAGGATTAATCTGGACAAGAAGCTTTGCAGTGCAGCAGACTCTATTCCTCTTGGTCAGACCGGAGGTAAATCCTGTTTTTCCTCCCACAAGGGGTATGCTCCAGCTCTCAGGTTTTAATAACTTTCTTCAGTGCAGCCAGAAAATCGTTTCATGGAGAGACTCTTCCAGCAAAGTACAGCCAGCTCTGGCAGCAAATACTGTTATTTAGCAGCACTCAGCAATTCAACATTACATAAGACAAAAAGAACATGTTATACCCTATCACTTGTCATCCTCCTAACTGAGGCTTACTGAACAGCATTTCTGTTGTAAGATATATATATCCACAAGATATATATATATAGATATAGATATAGATATGAGATGTATATATATACATGAATAACATTAACCAATGAGCTAAAATGTGTTAAATACTGCCCTACTATACAGGCAAGCAACCCATAATCGCAAGAAACATCGTTTGGAATACAAATTGGAGCAGAATTCATCCCAAACATCACAGATTCCTGAAAAGCCACTTGCTTTGCAATCTCTAAGATGCCACAGGGGCTTCCTACTTTCAGTCAAAGTGTGGGGTGGAAAGAGAAAGAACAGCACAGGATTAAATTTAAATCTCCTAAATTGAGCCAAGGACAGAATTATCCATGACGGAACTCGGCTAAGACAGACGATCCTCTCTGTTGCTGTCTTTTGTAATCATCTTTCCTTTCTCTCTTCTCTTGAAAATAGTATTAAAAATACAGGGAGAAGATCTGTTTTTCACATGAGAATGAAAATATTTTCTGTTAAGTTCTCTAGAAGTGAATTTACACAATTTTGGATGGCACACACAGTTACTACTGACTGCACAGCAGAAGTGCAGTGCACTGGCAACCCAGGCTGTCACTGCAGGTACTTGTGCCTAGAGCTGCTCCTGCCACACCACCTCATACTCTGCCTCCATGTTCCATTTCCAGCTTCAACTGCCATAACCATGTCCATTAGGAGCCACTTGTGTCTAAAAGAACACTTGTATGTTTTGTGCTGTTTGACAGGAACTGTGTCATTAGTTCTCCTACAACTATTTTTCTCCAGTGAAATGACCAATCTACAGAGCCTGATTAGCTGGATCATGTCTTTACACCATCCCCTGAAGCTGCCATTTGCTTGTGACGAGGACAGCAGGAAATAACAATTTATGTAGATATATTTTAAAACAGAGTAAAATTATTGTATTTAGGTTTTATTTCTGGACAGTATTTTCCACCAAGGATGAATTACAACTCCAGTACCAAGATTAAAAATAGTCTTTCTTAGTTTGCTTTGATAAGTTATGGACTTTTTAATCCCAAAAATACTCACCAATGCCTAAATAATTTTAACAGAAATGTCATCATCTGTTCAAACTACATCTGAGAAAACTCAGGTAGGGGTACCAGCTACAACACGAACATTTGCCTGCCAATCGAACAAATGACTAAATAATTCCTCAACCATCTGCATTTTGGCTCAGTCACACAAGGTTAAGTAGTTTTTCAGTTATTTCAGTTTAATGTCTAAATCAATACTGGAGAATGCAGAAGCAAAAAACATTTTAAATGCCACAGGTCTACCATTAAAAGGAGACCGGACATGATCCCAGCTTCAGTAGCTTTTGCTTTCATTCCTTTATGAAACTGTTTTATTATAATTGGTCAGCAGAGCCAAGTAGAGAGTTTAGGGCAAAAACATCTGTTACAGGTTTAATGGTAACGCAGACACAGCCAAGGCCAGCATTCCTTTACACGGGGCTTCTGTATTCAGCTTTTTTTGCAAAAAGGAAATACTTTATCCCTTTGAATCCACACTGGCAGATAGACATTTTCTGGCTAGTAAATGCTAGCAAGCATTTCCTTTCTTCTTATAGGTAGAGCAACCAGAAAAATATTTCTGTAGGAATTGCTCCCTCATACCACAGACCAGAAAAGTCCGAGGCGCTGAACTCCAGCTCCTGGCAGCCACGCAGATTTCAGCCAGGCTGGCACGAGAACCACTTTAGTTACCGACAATGATTCTGACAGCAGGAATTTTCAGGTGAGATAGTTTATCAAGAGCCATACTACCGATTCCAAATTTCTTATTAAAAACACCCAAAAGACAGCAAAATAGCTTTCCACAGGGCACCTCATTTCAGTAAAAAAAGTATTTTCACTGAAATTTTCAGAATTGTGATTCATTCTTTTCCAGTGGTGAGGTCTCCAGTCTTACATTTTCATTCTTTATCAAAGTATAACTACAGCTCATTGCATTTTTTCATTCTTACTTGTCTATAGAAATCCTACTTGGACTGAAAGTCAACCAGCACTGGATTAAGGGCATTCTTCTTGTATAGATACTCTCAATACTCTTAAAAGAAGCAATTGGTGTAAAGGCTTTTATTCTTGCTCAAAAGACATTATCTGCAGAATTGTTTTACAATTTCATACTTAAAATTGACTCAACTGAGACTCCAGAAACAGATGCCATTCTGCAACTTAGTAATGTATTTCCTGCAGCACTTAAGTCTTCTCCCAGACATTCTTGGTGTTAAACTGCCACGAAATCTTTCAATACTTCCAACAGAAGATGGTTCTTCAGAACAAATCCTACTGCCAACTTAACAATGGACAGAGCAGGATTTAACTGGGATTTTAGGGTCTAGGAATACTGACCAGAACTATGCAGAATGAACACACATGTACATTAACTGGGACAACAGTTATGACTTTTAGGCTTTACGGTCTGGGAATATCAGTGGAAAAATAAACAAATCACATTTTTGAGTGGGCACAGCACTTCTGAAGCATGGGGCAGTGCTCCCTGTCTGCATAAGAACATGGTGTGAATTCACATATTCTCACAAGGAAGAATATGTGATACGTGATACACAGAATACTTCACGTATTTCTGTGTAACAAGCCCATTCTCTTGAGTCAGCTTGAGGGACTCAGCTTGAAAAAGCAAGAGGTTATGTTCCCCCTATCTAGTCAGTATCTGCATTCAAAATTTTCAAGATTCAAAATAGCTGGATTCAAGAAGACAAGATTGCCCACTCACTTGTAATATCCATTCCAGCAGTTCAGATCCTGTGCCACAAACATACCTGAAGGTAAAGAAAAACCATGCCAAAAATGTTAGTCTTTATGAATTATTTTAATGAACCAAATACAAAGTGACAAACACAGGTCAAGGAAAATAACACAAAACCAGCCCCACCAGCTGCTGACAGAAGGTAAAGACAAGAATAGTTGAGGACAATTTGAGGGCAAACAAGAAAGCATAGTGAGAAATAATCATTCTTGCCAAGAATATCAACCAAATAACCAAATCACGTAATAGTTTAAATTTCATGTCAAGTGCTTAAAAAGGTCTCTAGTTTGTTTCTTAACACAGTGAGTCCACAGAACAATAGGGAATGGGCTATCCCTGAATTTGTGGCAACAGGTCCTATAGAGCATATTCCAGATTTCTCCAAATACTGGAGATAAAGGTGGCTAAAAAGAGAAGCAGAGAAAGTGAGGACCCTTTGTTACCCAGCCAGGTCTCACAAACGGAATGTGTTTTCCGGACTCTTTGGCATAGGTTCCTTTTCAATGTCTGCGTGAGTGCTTTAATCCCATGACTGTGAAGGTTGCAGCAGTCAGTTTCTCATACACCAGAAACATAAGAGCAGCAGTAAGGACTGTCTGCAAGAGCTTTGCTTCAAGGCCTTTGTAAAGTCCCACTAATCCAAAACGCCTAAGGAGAAAAAAACAAACAAGAAAACAAGTATGAATAGCTTTCTGTAAGTAAATCACTACAAAGAAGAATCAATATCACAATTTAATGACAACTGTAGGAATCTTAAACCCACTCTTGATCTCAAGCCAGCTATGTTTAATCATGTTTTAAAGAAAAAATTCTGCAGAAATTTAAGGTCTTTTGTGCAAGAAACCTGCTACTTTTCAAGTTGAGAGGTGAATCAAATTATTTATTATCCATCTGTATCCTTGATGCCACTTGCTGTACAGGCATTCAGGGGAATTTGGGTTTGTGAGCTTACTCTACAATATATTACAAAAACCAGGTTGACTCAAATTAAGGGATGCAAAAGGAAACAAAATCCAGATCCAGCAACATTTTCCAAATATTAGTAATACTCAAGTCTTCTATATCATGGGAGCAGAAATAAAATGAGAAAGCTCACCTCACTCTCTGTTGAAGAAGGTAAAGAACATTTCTAAGACTACCCAGTGTTCGGTTCTCTGGGTTCAATCTGTGGCGTCCAAACTGAAAAAAAGGAAGAGTATTTTGCTGTACTATTTCCCCACTGTGCTTGGCAGAGAACACCATACATGCATGAAATCTGGAGACCCTACCCTAAACCTCTTTAAACATTTTCCACGTTATATTGCCATCAGCAGAGAACTGAGGCCAAAGCTCAGGCTTGCAAGCATTAAAACTGTACATACTACTGTAATTTGTTTTGGTTTTAAGATGGATTCTAACAAAGGCCACATTACCTCTCTTTCATTTGCTCTGGAAGAAGCAGTTTTCAAGATCTCAAAAGCATAATTTGCAGTCTTAATAGGGATATGACACTCAAAACAAGTTCTTTCTAGCTTTCTCAGCTTTCACTCCGCAAAGATTCAGACCCTCACACATCTGCAAATCATTACTGCATTGAGATTGCATAGTTGAACACAAAATTTATCTGCTCAGCAATGGTCTTGGAGCAAACACTTATGTGTGAACTGCTGTGGAAGAACTAAAAATCGTTTGATCCACCTACCTGGCCTGAATGATATTTCTTTTACTCACTGCACTTGCTTATCCCCAAGCTGGTTCTCAGTAGGCGTGATAGCTGCTGCTGTAGTTTTATGCCTCAAGAGTTAAACTAGCAATTTCAGCAACTCCTTTTCTAGCATTCATTGATACTTTTATCTGATACAGGTCAATAGTACTGTCAGCAAGCTGTAACTATGAATTATTAATATACAAGAGTTGGCACACTTTTATCTGTAACAGCACAGCCTAATAGCTTTTGAAGCCTGTATTAAGCTTCTGTGCTAAGAAAGGTGAACTTGAGCTACTGCGTGTTGGGTGAGTTTTTTCCCAGAACATGCTCAGGCAACTGCTACTTCTTAGGGGTAAGAAATTACCATTGACAGTAGGTAAAGTATACCAGCTGATCTAGGCAGTTCAAAAATTTTAAGAAAATGCTAGGATGATACAGGTTTCTTTACTATGTATCTTAATAATTTGGATGGAAACAGCAGCAGCAGAATGCTAGTGGAAATCTCCCATCATTAGGTAAATATGCACTCAAAATCCACAATCTTCTCATCAACAACTAACCATTTGATATTGATAAATCAATGTTAAGAATTATTGTCAGACTCGGACACACTCCCCAAAAAATTGCTAACTAGGTTCCAAGTTACAGTGTCAGTCACTGCCCAGATTACTCATAGGCTTCCACACTACACCACAATTAGGTGCTTCATTCTCCTCTCTTCTCCACCACTGACAATATTTGTACTACAAACATAGATTCATTAAGAGAGAAAAAAACCATTAATTTTTCACTAGGATGTTAACACTTCAGTGTTTACTGAAGATTTCCCAAAGGGACTGTGACAGAGAAAAGAGACCTTAGTTTTAAACAGAACTTTTTCATCTGGGATCACTGAGAACATTAATTGTATTGCTGTACCTCCAGAGGCAAATTTAATTTATCTGCACTTTACTGACACATAGGCTAAAGAACAGTTTCACTGTATAATGAGTAACACCAGTGTTACACAGTTTTAATGACTGAAAAGGAGAGACATACCAAATGACAAGACTGTCAATTACACAGGATAACTGTTCATTATATGACAGCAAGAAGAGAGCTGTGCCAGAGTTGGAGGTGAAGGTGTAGAGACTTTATTACAAAGAACCCTAGTAACTTTCAAAAAAGAGTAAGTTTCTAAAGGTTTAAGGTCAAAAAAAAAAGTCCTGTACTACTTTGATGACAGAACTTAGTTATGATGTGTAAATTTATATGAATTATTTTGAGCTTATATTAGTCTCTGTGTAAATCTGCTAAAATTGTTTCCAAAAAACCCCTGCAACTATATATATTTTTTTTTTTTTTAATGCAGAATATCAGTTCTGAAAATACTGAGCCTTTACTCATAACCCTTTTTTTTAACATCACTTAGTGTGAGTGACAAAAACATCAACTAGAACAATGTCAACTTTAGATTAGAAAACACATCACAAAGTAAAGCAAGTCTGAACTGGACAGCACAGATGTCACAGACACACATTTCTGCTATCCTCGACAGATGTGATCAGGGGTCCTGGCTGTTCGCTGTTCTTTCATAGAGCAAAGGGACAGAAGTCACCCCTAGTGACTGCAGAACTCGACACAAGGTTCTTGTGCTCCCCATCATCACAGGGAGAGGATGGACTGGCAATTTTTTTTTTTTTTTTCTTTTTTTTTACACTGTCATCCAGAGTCAGAAGAATTTTGTTCAAAAAGCTAAAAGGAGAAAGAAAACATGAAGCCACGAGACTGTAACCACTTCTCTCGGAACCATGGAAAGGAACAAGGGCTGAAGCTGCTCTGCGGATGCAGCCCCATGAAACCCGCACTGCTGTGCAGTGCTCAGGCTACAACAGAGCACTCCAACTTTCCTTCCAGTTGTCCTTCACACCAGGAGAAACTGCATCACAAATTAAAACCAGACTGATGTTGCAACTTATCCAAACAGAGCTATTTCTGCTTAAATGTTTCTCTGTATCTGCCACTCCAGTAACAGAAGTCTGTGTTATTAGTTTAGCTACTGAGATGTGTCCAGGCTGTTAAAACAGGGTAAGGCATTGAAAGAAAATACTGGCTCAGCTGATCCAAAATTATGAAAACTTCAGAAAAGATGACTGCTGACAAAATTACACAGTACATATATTCAAGTCCTCTTGCTTTGAAATACAGCAACCTAACTATCTTGTTACAGGCTACGAAAAATCAAGATACATTTATTCCATTCTAATTAGAGTGTGAAAAATAATTGCAAAACTTGCTTGAAAATTACTTTTTCCAGATGAACAATTAACAAGAAAATTCCCTTATTAGAGAAGTCTGAAAAGTGATACCCTCAGCATGGAAGGCTTGTTTTCAGCAATTCAACTCATTCTCCAAATTTGTCCAAGTTTTAGAACATACACAATGGCTTTACCATACAGGCAAGTTAAGGCTTCTCCTTACTTAGGAAAATATATTTCATGTGGAAACACTTATTAATATTTAACTGTTACAAAAACAGGGTTTAAGGCACAGAAATTGAAGTAGAATATGCTTATGCATGGCCAGGTCTCCTCCTTCCATCCTACCCCCCAGTTTTGTCTTGTGTCAATATTTCAACATTATTGGTACACACTGAAGGCAGCATTATTATCCAGCACATATACGAATTGCAAGTAAGAATAAATGTAAGTGTTTCCATTACCACTACAATTAGCCTACACGGCCAGGCAAGTGGTTAAAGATATTATTTATGAGGGAGCTCAGCTTCCCCTGATGAATCACATTTTGGACACTGACAAGGTCAGACCATCATCTGACCAACAAAGCCTATGAACAGAACTTTTTTTTTATTACTATAGGTCATCTGGAAACAGACTGGTTTTAGAAGATTTAATTTTAATTTCCCACTTGACACATTTTCCCTTTATATTCCAAGAAGTAAATGTACATTTTTGTCGTGTCTAAAAGCAGCACAGTGCATCAGCTTCCGTGAAGCACTGTACTAATACGATATGCTGGCAATCCTACCAGCTACTTGAAACAAATGTCCATCAGTACACCAAGTTCAATCAAAACCAAAGAGGAGAGACATTCTAATCAGTGACATGCATTGGGAAAAATGCCTCCCAAAACAATGGGTCCATTAACACAAACAAAAACAAGCCATGTGAACAAGGCTTCCATGATACAGACCAAGTCAGAGGCAGAGTTACCCTGAAATGAAATTATTACTTACCCGCAGAATTGACTGTACTGTCTGCAGAGGGTAAGTGAGGGTGGTGGCAACTGCTTTGGCTATTGCACCAATGACAAAAGCATCCAAAGATGTGAGCTGTTCAAGAGATAAAGAATAGATTTACTTCCACATATTACCAAAACAGCCAATTACCCATTTGTATTTGGGGATTCTGTACTGGTACCTGCTACCAGATTATCTAAGGATTTTTGGCAAAAAGATTTCAGGAAATCTCAGGGTCTTATAATTTTAAAGAGTTGGTTATAGTTCAATTAACTTACTTTTCCACAACTTAAGTTTATTTGTAACTTCTACCTGTTTTTGCATTTCTCAGTATAACTAGACTACTAAAACATGGTTGATAAAAGGCCATACAACCAGACCACTTTAAAGCACCAAGAGTGGGCAAAAGATAAGATACTTTAACATACCATCAATCAAAAAGCATTTCAGTTTTTGCAACAGTGAAACTAAAAAGTCACATGGTACTTGTGAAAAGGTGACAGTGAAAGATTCCTTGAACATCACTCTGTATTCCTGAGACATAATCACTATGCTCCCAGGTAGAATTTTAGTCTCAATGCTATAGGCTAAAAATCTCATTCCCTATTAGTTAAGAACCCCTGCTGAAGCCCATCCTCAGCACCAAAGCCCACTCTGCTCCAGGATGCACCAAATACATTCTTACAGCCTATACTGATTACAGTGCATCTCAGTCTAACAGTGTTAATCACTGAACATAAGTAGGTGCCCAGATCAAAACATGCTCAAAATAAATTCTAAAATATATTGATTGCAATTAAAAATATGCTCATGCATGCACATCTTACACAAGGTCAACCTGATATAGTTAAGAGAATCAGGAAAGGACCAAATAGGAAGAAAAAAGTTGTCCAAAATAAGAATTACCATTGCTAGGTGAAAAAAAAAAGTATTTCTCCTCTCCTCTTCACTGATCACGGACAAAAAAATACCCCAATTTAAGGTGGAACTAAGCAATTAAAAAAACCCACAGGAAATAAATATATAAATAAATATGTTATTAACCAACAGGAAAATAACAATGCAGATGGAAGCTAAGCTCATCCTTCAAAAAATGTATTGTGCATAATGTAACTGAGTAGATCCATAAAGCACAAAAGGAGAGCTACAGCTGCACTATTAATTAAAGACAGCAAAAAATCCACGCCTCACTGATGATGCAAAATCTCATGTAAAAATAATCTCACTGTGTCTTGAGGAAAAACTAGATGGCTTGGTAACATACTCGTATGACCTAACATTCTAAAATCACAAATTAACAGCAAAGCACCACATCTTAAAGATATGTTATGACATTATCTGAAAATGTAACACGAACGTTTTTCAGTTTGCTGGAACATAAAAGGAACATGAGTTCAGCTGAGATGCTATATGTGATATAGACAAAAAAGAATAAGGAAAAAGAAGAGGACTATAAAGCAGAGACAGAAAAGTGATTATACTTCTATTTAGAGAATCAGGAAGGCATAGTTGTAATGCTATGTTTAATTCTAGTGTCCATCCTTGGTAAAATTATATTGAAAAATTGAGATCTTCAAGAAAAAAAAGTTGTTATTTACTGCAAAAAGGGTTAAAAGCAGACTTCAAAACAGTCAGTATGTAAATACTTATAGAAGATATATTAGAACTGAAATCTCTACTTTAAATCAAGACCTGTGAACATATGCAAACAAACGTGGACAGCAGTTTTATTTTTACAGGTAGAAGAATTCATTACAGGAATCTCTTCCCTAGGAAGATGAAAGATTCCCATCTCATTTCATGATGCTGGACCCTTTTTAGACACACTAATTCAAAAAACCACTCAAAAAGACAAGAACCAAAACCAAACCTACATTCTGAATTTGTTCAAGTGATGCATATCAAAGAACCTGTCTCATAACAGAGCATGTTCATCATCTGGCCTCAAAACATACTCACTTGCAGCTGCTTTTTCAAAAGCTTTCGTTTAAAGCCTTCATAAAACATGAATTGTATGGCAGGATTGAAGACCAGCAGCAAGGAGGGGAAAGTACCATTCCACAGAGCTAAGACTCCTTCATCTCGTATTATCTGATGAAAGGCATCTGAGACAAAAGGTGGGGGGAAAAAATCATTAATGTTTTGAGTACAAAACTCTGAATATAAAAGATATGAGAAGTTACTCTTAAAGCCTAATACACAAAGTGTATAAAAATCCACTGCAGTCTTTTATGCAAGCATTTTTATCTCCCATTTTAATCCAGAAGTTAACAGAAAGGCAGTGACAAAGGAGGTTCTTGCTCGCATCACCATTAACATAAATAAAACTCATCATCAGCACAGGCAACCCCCCCTCTTTTTTTTTTTTTTTCCCCAAGTGTGGCATCCACATTAAGGTCTTCCAAACCTTCTTCAAAATTACAGTAATATTTATTTGGTTGGTTGGTTGGTTTTAAAAGGAAGACAGCCTGAACATGTGAGTGATTAAGAGATAAAGGTGAGTGAAGTTTAATTTTCAGACTGTCTGTCCCAACTCAGACTCACTACTGCCCCATTATCTGTATGGTAACATATCTGCCCTTGCAATAGGTATTTTGGTTACAGGAGTGCACACTCCTAATTACCATCATAAATAGCCACGTCCAGCTCCCTGTAAGACTCAACAACTGCAAAGTGACAGGGTAGGGCAGAGATTACAGGGTGAAACGAGTTACATGAACAAAAGTCTTCAAAGTCCTTGATATATTTTATTTCATTAACTTCTCTTTGGTTGAAGACAACAACAGGTGCTTACCTATTATGCCTCTGTAATTGGTTGGTACAATGTCTTCATTTCTGAATTTTGCTCCCTGCAGCTTCAGGCGTGTGTTCACTACCCAGAGAGGGGTGGTCACGAGTACATTCACTACTCCTAACGCAAAACACAGCAAGATTACAGAAACAGAAGGTTTCAAATGTTTTCTTATCCCCCTTCCCCCCCAATTCACATGGCTACTGAAATTTCTGGTAGGAAGAAGGAAAAAAAAATCAACACAACATATAGGAAAAGTAAATGATAATTTGTACCTTATTCCTGCAGCCTGTGTTCCAAAATATACTTACATGGAATTTTACCACAGACATATAACCAACTTAAGAATTTCCTTCCTTACTTCCACCAGCTATTCAGCCAGTCATTATAC
The DNA here is from genome assembly GCF_000738735.6 of Corvus cornix cornix. Classification (NCBI taxonomy): domain Eukaryota; kingdom Metazoa; phylum Chordata; class Aves; order Passeriformes; family Corvidae; genus Corvus; species Corvus cornix. The sequence goes on along the minus strand of NC_047057.1, from coordinate 49,281,646 downwards.
CTACACTGAAAGTACAAGAAACTACCAACCACCCCCCCACCCCCCCAAAAAAAACCCAAACCCAGAGGTCTTTTTTACAGGGTTTGGTTTTTTTTTTTTTAAATCAGCTTGTTTCTACGCATTCACATGAGCAATAGTCCCTGAAGAATATTACTGGCAAACATAAGGCCCACAGTGGTAACTTTGCACATTGGATTTGCTAGAAAAGTCACTAATGTTATGATCCCTTCAAAGAAGGCACTGTAGCATCCACATAAGAGGATGGAATAAAAAAGAATATATGGTCCCATTGGACCTGCATATATCTAGGAACTTCCTGTCACTGTCAGGTGACAACCTAAAACTAAGTCTGAAAACTGACACCCAAATGGTTACATTAAATTTCTTACTTACAGCAACTGAAATTATTTCAAAAATGGCATATATCTTTTCCTCTGAAAAAAACCCAACTATCACCTCTCCCTGCCACTTGTCTTCAGCATCTTACTGATGATGCTTAAATACCTGGTAAGCACCACACGAGACACAAATATCATCCTAAGCCACAAGAGCACTGTGCTCTGTGCCAGAATTCACAACAGGAATGGTCTATGCATCTCTTTAGGAGGTAGGGAGGACACAGAGGAGCAATCAGAAATAAGCAGGTCTGCATACAATGGGACATGTGAGCACTCAGTGTGACATCCAAAGGACTTCATAAAGAAAATCATTAGATAGCATATACCAAAAATACATTCTTGACAAAATGGAGATTTTTAAGTATTACCTGCAACAACCCCAAGAACCAAGTCTTTTCCAGTGGTTGAATGCTGACCTTTGACCCAGAGGGCTTTAAGACTATTAAATGTATAAAAGTAAACAAAATTGGAGCAGCAAAGGCTGGAGATAACAGGAAACCACCCTCGATATGGTGCCAACCTAATGGAGAGCAAAAAGTCACAGTAAGAATCAGCATAGTATTTATGTGATCGGGCTGATTTTATGTGAGATACAGCGCTCTATACTACATAAAGTGCTAACTAGGTATGTCTTTATCAGCAAGGGTAAAAAAAACCATACTTAACTCCTGAGTTAGGAAAAAATGTATCTGGATTCTCACACAAAATTTAAACATTTAAGACTAGTTACTGAAATTCATATTCTCCACCTAGGAGAGTCTTCCAAAGGATGTAGCCTGGGACACAAGATACACAGGTGGGAAGAACTTCCAACAAATGCCTTACGGTAAAATCTAGGGCAAATCAGTCAGGTAAGTGAGAAGAAGACATTACCTAGTTAAATTTAACTAGATTAATCACAGATAAAAAACTGAATATCATCTAAAGCTATCTTGATTTAGGAATGATTTCGTAACAGCTGACTAACAAAGCTCCCCTCTCTGACAGGCCTGATGATCCTGTAAAACAGGGACACCTCAATAGCTTGTTCTACATTCCCAACACATTCTACAACACATCCAAAAAAAGATAATTATACACACCTTCACTGGAGTTGCACAGAACAGGTAGAGAGCTGGTATTATGTTAAAAGCATAAAAAATCACCCCAGCAGCAGTAGTTACAGAGGCTCTTTAGTATTCATTAAAATACTGGCAGTACACAGAATTTAAGGATCTCAAATAAGACTGTAAAAGGTGTAAGGCTGGTAAACACCACATCTGACTTTTCTTAAAATGTAAATGTCACCTTTTTGTCTCAAATCCATCAAGTGCCTCTCCCTCCCATGTAGCTGGGAATAAACCTTCTGAAGACTGCTTCTGAAGTTACAGGCTTAACTAACCATACAGTTACAATTACAAATTACCTGACTATGAAGTTATTCATAAACTAAATTAAAACAATTCTTATATTACCTATCTCTTCTGTGCTGGAAAAGAAAGGGAGAAATATCCTCTAGGGATCATGTCCTCTAACTGAGAATGTTAGTTTGGGCTCAGTTGATTTATTAAGAATGACTTCTGATGATTTTCAAATGGAACATCTTACAGTACAAAACATGAAACTAAAACAAAACCCATGAATTTATTTTAATGACTTAAATTGTCAGTAGTAGCATCCATGATTCACTGCAACTTTGAGAAAAGCTTGGTGTACACCAATGAACACCTTTCACCTAGATCACCTAGAAAACAACGGAAGTGCAGGGAAGAAAGCAAAGCTGTTTGATAAACTTCAGCAGGAGTCCTTTAGCTCAACCTATTTGCTTTATCTAGACGAGATAAGCAGTCTCACAAAAGCATGGTAATGAGACAAGACTACAAGCTAATGTGAACAAAATGTTTATGATCTCACATCACATTTCAGATTTGTTGTTTGGGCTTTCTGTGTTACTTCAGGCACATCTCTAAATTAGTACCATTGCTTCACCAGGCCTTCCCAATACCTTTGGAAGAAGCGATGTTCCACTCTTGCCAGAGCTACTGATTTTTCTGTTTCACAGGAAAAGTAGGATGACCACTTTTGCAGTCTTTCCACCTCAGTTAACTTCTTTATATTTCCTTTTTTTTCTTTCCTTTTTTTTTTAATTGAAGTTTACTTGCCACTCTCACATGACAGAGGTAGTGCAGTAATGTGAACAAGAGAGATCAGCTGGCAGAGAACTCCTCATGCGTACAACTGCCCAAGTTCAAAGGTGGCCCAGCATTATGGGCCAAGTTAAACTTTTGTCAGCTTTAATATCCTGGAAGCTCTAGTCTACTTAGGAGTTCCAGGGATTCAGTTAGGAAAATACTGCTAACAAGGACAGGCATACAACTGTTTTTCCCAGCCAGCTCAGCTCAGACTATGACAAATACTAAAGCACAGCACTGCTGAAAGTTAACTGCTTTTAGACAGATATTGAATCCCACCAGCATGAAGTGTCATGTGTTGTTTACTTCTACATGCTAGGGAGAAGAAAAAAACCTTCCAACTGGGAAACATGTCTCAATTCTCTTGAAAGTGGCTCAGTTGTCTGGGAATTTCATCTTGGTTATGAGAAATAGACACACCCAAGAATCCAGGCAGACAAAGCTGGCTGATCAGGTATATGAAGGTACATTTGCATTTCTGAGGAGGCACAGCTACCTCACTAATGAAGGCACAGTTACATCACTGAACAGATCAATTGCATAAGGTGCTCAAGAAAGTTAATCTTAGTTAGCTAAAGATGAACACGTAAGATTATGCAAGTCATATCACACTTGTGTGGAGACATTTCAATTCGGAATAAAAATCTGTCCACACAGAGGCAAAGTGTTCCACTTTAAAAGCATAATCAAATTCGTTTTAGAGCTTGTCTACAAGAAGACAAACAGAAAATTAACATCTACTCACAGGCCTTCTTCTTTGATTATTTCCAAAAGGACTGCCGGTGTTGTCTTTGACTTCCGCTTCTCATCAACTGGAAAACAGAAGAATCAAACTTTTAGATTATTCAGATTTTTAGCACTCTTTTTCTAGTCCTTATCCTTGCAATTCTGAATATACCCTGCAAGCTCATGTTTCTTCTTCCTCATAAAGGACAGAAATTCCCTACTTTTCCTTATTTTCATTTGCTAGGTAAGACTACTTCCTTTTTTTATTCTTCCCCAGACTAGCAGGTTCAGTTGTGCTTCAAAGTATCTGTAATTACCAGTTCCTAATAGCTGTGACATGAACTGAAGGCAGGTTCCCCTTAGGTAAAGGGCTAGAATTGGACCTGTCTAATTTCTCTCAAAATTATTCCTTGGAGACCAGACTAGCACCAGCAGCAGAGCAATCCCCTACAGTTCATCTGCAAACAGCTAAGCCTTAGCAAAACAGTCTCTTCCTGCACTGAAAGCTGTTCATTGCTCAGCTACATACTTCTGATGACCTGGCTGATGATCTCACTCCAATTCTTAATGGAGCTTTAGTCATAGCTCTAAAATGTTGGTGATTCTGTGACTTTTGATTAGAAGATAGAATGTTAGAACAACACAGTTTATACCCAGATGCATTTTTGTAAATATTACATATTCCTAATCCCAGTTCTGACCCTGATTTTTCCCTTTAAACCATCCTCAGGAATAATTCTAGACTTGATTTTCATGATATTACCCCTGAATTTTGAAGTGTTCTCAGCAGCCAAAAACAACAACACACAAATATAATCCTGTGCAATCTCACATCTTTGTTTTTCTCTTTGGTCTTAGATAATCATTTAAAAGCCATGTCTGTCCACAGATCACACAGCCTTTTCAGCAAATTAAAAGGTTGCCCAACTTTCAAAAGGAAGAATTACCTCCAATTGGAAAAATGCTGTTAATGTTAAACAGCTGAGACTCCTGTTCATGTAAAACACATCCCCCTACAACCACCCTTACAAGTGCCCAGGCCAGGATGAACAGAAACACCATTGTACAAAGAAACTAGATTTTGACACTTACCCTGAAGTCTAAGCCTAGCAGTATCCAAAGGAAAAAATACAGTCATTGCAGTCATACTGCCCTGAAAAACAAAATAAACTGGCTATATAGTGTATCAGTTGCTTATACAGTGCCTGCTAGACTCTTTGTAGCACTTCACTTCTCACCCACAAACCAGTCTGCTGAGAAAGTTTAAAAAGGGGATAAATTCCAGACATAACACATTTTTTTGTTCCCATACTTACAAATGGGGGTGGGGGCAGTGTCGCTCTTGCATTAGATCAAGCTAAAACTAAAACCATTGAAAGCCTTTTGCCAAAAGAGAAGGGTTTTGAAGCCTAAGAGTTAATCTAGTAGGCATCAGAAAACAAACATATTGCACTTTCTCTACCTCCCATTAGCCTCAAAAAGGCCCTGGCTTGGTGTAAACCTGTTTTCCATGCATCAGATGGCTGCTAAAGCTGTGGCACCTCTTCCATTTGCAGCCATGCAAACAGTTTAAATGGTGGGAAGGTCTGGGACACAGCAAGTCACTCAATGCTGTGTTTAAAGTACGGTGCACAGTGTGACTTGAGCTCTTCTAGAGCTGTCTTATGCCATACATTTAAGTGAGCTTTGACCTCTGGAAATACTCCAGCTCCAGAGCACGTCCTCCTGCTTGGACCTATCTCTACAAGCAGCAACAGAGGATTATTTTTTCTGGTGGTGTTTCCACACTAAAACAACTCTGGGTCGAAGTCGTAACCAGACTTAGGTTTCTCCAGTTTTGTTTTTCACTAAAACAGTTTTCGTAACACCAGGTAGCAGATGAAAGGAAAGGCTTAGCCACAACTACCAGGTTATTTTAACCCGTTTAGTTTGGGCTCCTGCCAAAATGGTTGGTTCTGCTCTCCCATGTACTTGTGCTGTGTCTGCTCATTCTCAGCACCTACCATGTACCCAGCTGGACAGCAAGTGGATTAATGAACCCATCTACTGAAAATTTATAAAAAGCATATCTCAGTTAGAAGGTCAGTGCCAGCACAAAAAAGCGCCAGAAAGATCCATAATACTCCTCCTAATGAGAGCTGTGTTACCACAGGTTTGAAGACACCCTCAAAACGCAGCTACACCTACGCACGGAACAAGACTGCAGTCACTACAACTTTCAGCTTTCCCCTGCTCAATTCGTCCTGCTTCCATCCTCCCAAAGCGAGATTTGTCCTGAATCCTACTCTCAATGCAATGCACCACACAGCAGCAACACACACACTTGCACTCAAAATTAGGAAATGGAAATGAGGAAATAGTCTGGCTAGCGTCACACAGGACACAATGGATTTGTGGACACAAGACACAGAATAGTCTATTTCAGTTGGAAAGGACCTGCAGTGATCACCTAGTTCTGCTGCCCCCACCCTGCTTCAGGGCTAACCAAAAGCTAAAGCACGTTGTTAAGTGCATTTTCCAGATGCCTCTTAAACACTGACAGGCATGAGGCATTGACCACCTCTCTAAGGACCTGTTCCAGTGTTTGACTGTCAAACTGGCTTAAAATTTATATGGAACTATAGTTCAAGAGAACATCATCCGATAACTAAGCTGACCTAACAGGTCATTGCACATAAAAAACAATTTGTACCCTTTCCCCTTCTTTTGCTAAATTGAGGGAAATAGAAAAGCCAAGTTACTTTTCTCCTGGGTTTACAAATTGAACAACTCAACTACATGATGAGGAGGCTGCTGGAAACATCATATGTGGGAGACAGGATTTCACAGCTAGAAGAAATGAAAAGAGGGATGAGCAGGACCAGTCCTTTCCAAACAACAGAAGCCCTCGAGACAGACTCAGATTCCTTGCTAAATTGCACTTGAAACCAGCAGGTGAAGTAAGTTACACTACTGATTGCAGGAACAGATGCTGCCATGGATTACCCTGCACTACTGGAAGGGTGAGACTTCACTGTCAGCCCTCCCACCACCTCCCTGTCAGCACGGGATCTCGGTAGTTTGCCAAGTCACATTACCACTGAATAATCACAGGGACAGGTACAGACTGGTTCACGTAATCCCAGGCTCTTGGTCAACTGTATTTGCACCCCTGTCTCCTCCAACCTGGCAGCATACCTTTCTGGGCACCTACACAATGATGCAGACACAGAAACTGATCTGGCTGAAAAACTACTTTTCCCACTGGGCTACTTCTTCAGCCCCATCAATTCACTGACCAGTCACAGCACCAGATAAACAACTGTGCAGTAGCCACGAGGTGCCCGGAACAAATGGCCTGAGGTGACTGCTGCCAAGAAGATGTGTGCAGGACCACAGCCTGAAGCTTGGCTTTATAAAAAATAGTAATAACAAAAAACTTAAAACATATTAAAAAATTTAAATACTATTTTTCAGCCACTATTCAGCCAACAAAGCAGCCTGACTGCTCTAGAATACTGCCATAAAAATCTCATCCCTATAGCTTTTACAACAGGAAAATTATATTTTAGCTACATGGAGAGTTAAAGAATACTTATGTAATTCAATTAAAGTTCACAGGAAATCAAGCACTGGAGGTTTTTTTACTATTCACAAAACTATTCCTTCACCTCAAATTTGACTAGGTTGCCTAGAAGGTATACAAACTTTCAGTATATTAGAATACAAACAAAAGTTATCACGTTGTGGTCTGACACGTGCTTTTGATGCATCAGCTCAACACAGTACTGGGTTTATGGCTGGATTTATAAGCTTGGTTCACGCCACAAACTTTTTTCAGGGGTGCAACCTGATTACAGCGATCTGTATTTGAAGTGAGAAGCTAACAGCAAGGTCTAGAAAGTATCACTGACTTCTGTAGAAGTCAGCAAAAGGAAAATGGGTAGTATTTCAATAATGAGCTCATTTGAGAGAGCTCCACTTTTTGAAAGCGGAAACAAAATCCCCATTGCCTTTGGTGTTTAAACAAGCAGACTTAGAAGTATTTAAAGAGCAGACAAAAATCTTGTATTTATTTATAATAAAACCAAAACATCCCTTAGAGTCTTTTTTCACCTTTTTAGAATCAGCTGTTGTAACAGAATCACTGAATTATCAGGGTTGGAAGGCACATCTGGAGATCACCCAGTCAACCCCTCTGCCAAAGCACTGTCACCTGGAGCAGGTGACATAGGAATGCATCCAGGCGGGTTTTGAACGTCCCCGGAGAGGGAGACTCCATGACCTCCCTGGGCAGCCTGTTCCAGTGTTTACTGTTCAATAACATTTGGCAACTTTCATCCTATAGGAGACGTGTAGGAGACAGTATGCCCAATCCAACATGCTACATGCACTAAAATTCTTAATCTGTTGGAAGCAGAAGGCCGATTTGCTATTTAGAGCTAGCACTCTGAAAGGAAAAACTCAAGGGCTGGGCATACTAGGAAATCTACATAGATTAAATGTGACTTTTTAATTTACAAGCATCACATGAAAAATTAAATTCAGTAACCGACACAAACCTCCTCTGGCTGCACTGTGCTCGCTGTACATTTTGATTAACACCTATGCACTGCCTCACCCTTCGAAACTCCTAAGCACTTACGAGGCCGTGGCACGAGGACGATGCTTGGTACAGCTCTCGGATTACACAGCTGAGGTGCTGCCCCTCTGCCTGAGCTTCTGGGAGGCTTAGATCGTCACCGCTGAAGTGATGCCCAGCTCCAGATGCGTCAAGCCGGCTTTCTGAGGGGCAGGTCCTGCAGCTCCCCTGGCTCAGAGGAGGCTCCGGCTGCTCAGGCCCAGCGCCGGCCTCCAGCCTCACCAAGCCCCGCGCCGGTTCTCCGGCCCGGCCCGGCCGAACAAAGGCTGCCGGCGGCCCGCGCCCCCCGCCAGGCCCTCGGCCCTCCGCCCACCGCTGTCCCGCGCGCTCACCACGGCCCCGGACACGGCGTGCACCAGGCTCTCGTAGGAGGCGACGGACGACATCGCGGCGGCTCTCGGGGGCTGCGGCTGCTGCTCCGCCCGGCCCGGCGCCCCCGCGGCCCCGGCCAGCTCTGGGCTGCCGCGCGCCGCCGCCGCGCCCGCCATGGCACCCGCCCTGTCACGTGCGCCGGCGGCCCCGCCCCGCGCGGGCCCTGGGCCGGGGGGAGCCGGCGGGGGAGGCGGAGGCGGCCGGGATCATCGGAGAGGCTTTTTGGAGAAACACAGCGTCAGGTGCCCGGGAAATGCGTTCTTGGTCCTTCCTCTGTAACTGCAGTAGCTCCTTGCGTCTTCACCAGTAGCTTCGCTTCTCTTTGAGGAAAGGCCACCTCATCAGTGGCTATCAGCATCTGAAGGGAGGGTGGTAAGAGGATGCAGCCAGGCTCTTCTCGGTCGTGGTAAGGAATAGAACAAGAGGCAACGGGCAGAAACTGAGGCACAGGAAGTTCCACCTGAACATGAGGAAGAACTTTTTACTGTGCAGTGACCACACACTGGAACTGGCTGCCAAGGGAGGTTGCGGAGTCTCCCTCACTGGAGATGTTCAAGAACCATCTGGACACAATCCTGTGCCATATTTAATAGCAATGGGGCTGTTTTGTTGTGGGGTTTTTGTTTGGTTTTTTTTAAGCAATTTCACTTGAGAATCACAGAACAGTCTGAGTTGAAAAGGATGCAGAAGCATCATAATGTGCTCTGGGATGACCCTGTTCAAACAGGGAGGCTGGACCAGATGATCCACTGTGGTCCCTTTTCAACATGACCCATTTTGGGATTCTGTGATTCTCTTTCCCAAACATTTAACACAAGCATTTAATTAAAAAGAAGGAGCGATACTAAACGTCACATTCCGATTCTACTTTTTGGTAACTACAGTCCCTTTTACCTACCTAAAGTCTGGTATCTTCAAAGTAACACTTTTTCAAAACAATAATTTTTTATTCCTTGTGGACCAGTTGAGCCTGATGCATGTTCAAGCATCAGGGGATGTTTAGCCTGGAGAAAAGGAAGCTCGGGGGGACCTTATTGCACTCTGCCCGTTAAAGGAGGTTGTAGCAAGGTGGGGGTTGGCCTCTTCTCCCAGATAACAAGCTACAGGAAAAGAGGAAACAGCCTCAAGTTGCACCAGGGAGGTTTATATTGGATATTAAGAAAAATTTCTTTAATGAAGGGGTTGTCAGCACTAGAACAGGCTGTCCAGGGAAGTGGTTGAGTCACTATCCCTAGAGGTATTTACAACACATGTAGATATTGCACTTGGGGACATGGTTGAGTGGTGGATGTGGCAGTGCTGGGTTTGTGGTCAGATTCAATCTTAGAAATCTTTTCCAAACTAAACAATTTTATTGTTTACTCATTTTCCCAGTCTGTAAGCCCTTGCTCCTCCTTTGCCATCATGCTGAGAGCCTGCAGCCGAAGCACACTGCTACAAACAGAACATCTCCTGGCTTGTCACACCCTTTGGTAGCTGAGGATGGAATGAGAAGTCCTAGCAAGACAGCACTAGACACAGCTAGCTCATGGCTCACCACAGTTAGGGCACACAGAGACAAGGCTATCAAACACACAGTTTGGGAAAAAATAAATAATCCTATAGCCTCCTCTTGAACTGTTATGTTGGAGAGGTTCCACAAGTATGAAGGAGCTGAGGAAATCAAATGAGTTTGGACATGCCACAATTCATAACAGCACTTGTTCTTGTGATGTGTCTGTTCACATCCTGTTGGGTTTTTTCCCATTCTCATGCCATATACTGGTTTCCAGATAGCTTCAAGGTTTTGCCTGTGTTAATAATCACTCCCCTTTTATTAGTTTCACCTATACTTGAGAAAAAACTGTAAGTAAAGATAGGAATGAGTGTTCTCTTTAGCTTTGTATCATATTACTCCTGGGCTCTTTGGTTCCTATTGTTACTCCACCATCTTTCCTTCTCTCTGAAAGAATAACTTAGTAACTTTTTCTTCATAATTGCAAGTCTTAGTTCTTCAGCCACAACTCCCAGCTGCCTCTTGTTTGAGCTGCAAGAGCTCCTAGTGCTTATACCTGTGGTAGGAATCACCATACCATCCATTACTTAAACAAGGACAGGGTAGTTGGATTATTACACTCTTCCCAAGAGTTTCTATCACACACTTGGGTAAGCCATTCCTTTTTGAGAAGATGTTCCTTCATCAGGTAGCTATTAACAGACCCTTCTCTACCCTTCTGTGAGGAAAATCCCATTATCTTCTCTGAGGAAGGGCAGGTATAAAGAGGCAGAGTCGCCTGTGTTAACGCAAGCGTTTCGTTTGGAGAAAAACATTTCTCCAGTGCAGTGCTCCAGCACACCCCAGTACTCAGACTTCAGATGCTGATACCAGCAGCCTAAGAGACACAATTCTTTTATACAGTGCTGATACCACTGAGAGTCCCTTTTTTTTTTTTATAATGGAAAATGCCATTATATGGCATTTAATGGATGCACCCCTTCTGACTGAGTGACAGTACTTTGGTCCAGGCACCACCAAAAAGGAGGCCTGACTGAAATCATCCCCGCAGTGCAAACACCGAGAATCGTCCTAAGCTGTATCTTATCCAGGAGCAAAGGAGTTTAGGCCTCTCTTATCAGGAGCTCACAGTGCCAGCCTGAGCTGGGAGTGGACAGAACTGAAACTGCTACAGATGCACACCTGCACATACACCAAAAGGGCCTCTGACTATGAGTCAGTCATTTTACCTTCTAAATAAACATCTGTGGCCCCTGTGAGCCCATTGAGCTCTCCTGTACAGCAGCAGGCTGCTCAGCAATGATCTCCCTCTCAAGCAGGGATGGCTCTTAAGGTTAATGCTCGAGGCTGAAAGATCCCCTTACCAAATATCTGATACCTATAATGAGGTAAGTGACATTTTACATTAAGCCTGAAAGTTTATTGTATACTATCAGCAGCTTTTATAAATTTAGCTATAGCTTAATTATTAGAAGTATAGTAAGTAGTAGAGTGTTCAACCAGAGTGTAAATTATTACTTTAACAATTATTTTAAAGCATTGTTAAATCACTGTTTAATTACCCTTTAATTATTGCTTAATAACAATTCTATCATCATTCACTTTTCATTTAGGTGTCAATTATCTTTGATCATGGTTTAATCATTAATAAAACCTTTTTAGTTACACCCACATTGATGTACCTTTAATAACTCACCTGTGACACACTCCTGCATGCAAAAGACTCAGACCTTAATTTAGAATTAAGGTGTACACAAGTCACTGGCTATCTCCTGTCACTAAAGCAGGCAGGAGCAGCTTTACAAATCCAGGGAACAACTGTGCAAAGTGATTGCACAATCAGGTTCATGAGCTTTCAGAATAAATACCTCAAACAGGACACAGACTCCCATTACTGCTGTTCTTTGTGGTTTTGTCCCTCTTGTGTGAAGGGAAGCTTTCACCGAAGAGTCAGTTTATACTGCAGACTGGAATTCCATCATAAATGTGCACCTAAATAACTCTATGCTATTTCTACTACATTTAGCAATATTTTTAATACAACACTATGCCCTGTATATATTGCAAAAGAGTATTAACAGGTAATGCAACAACTGCAATATTCTTAAAGCAACTTACTTTATTGTTGGAACATACAGACCTAGTGAAGCTGTCCAAGAAATACAAGGGCACACTACAGATTAAGTTAAACAAGATTTGCCTTGTATTCTACATAGGAAAAAAAATAAGGAAATTACCTAAAAACCTACCTAAGCCTACCTACATAAAAGGTTTCACGAAGGCATGGCCTGAAGGTCTTCACAGAAGTGCTGCAAATTCACCAGGTTTCCAGGCAAACACATAATATGCACAAGTGGGGTTTAAGGAAGGACAGAAGGCCCAAGTTACCTACTTTTCCTCAAATCTGTCAATTCTACTGGAAAGCCTGGAAGAAGTGAACTAAGTTAAGCAACTACAAGTACAAACATATTCTCTGTGCATGAACTGCATCTTCATAATTTCTTGCTTGCGTAATTCTGTAGGTTCCTGTCCAAGGAAGTGATCAATCTTGAGAAAATTTATTCTTCGTGGTTTTTCTTTGGCTGACCCAAACTTTGTTTCTGATTCATGACAAGGAATGAGGATACTGTTGGTGACTCCAGAGGCCAAATTTACTGCCTCTGCACTGTGTCCTACCTTTACAAGTAAAGAATAAACTCTGAACTTAAACTATTTCTACCCTAGTACTCTCCTTATTCTAACATTAATTTTAAAAAAATCAGAAATGCTTACTCCTTTATTTTTGCTTAGAAGTTCAATTCATTAGAGAGTGCAAACATGTTAAGACAGAACTTAATTACTACTTTCAAAACAACTTTCTGAATCTGCTGCAAAACTTTATCTTTCAGAGAAGGTGGATAAACTGGATCATACTCCCAGTACATCACAGATAAAAGCAACTAGAAATTAACAAATAAGATTGCATGTGCTGACAATTTGAATTCATTAAATAGAGCAATTTGATCACACCAGCTTGTCAAGAGCAGGCTTAAGTATTAAGGCCAAGGTAAAACCAGCCTCTTCCAGAAGCAAGTATTGTAATCACAAACATATTAAAAAGCACACCTGTGTGAACTTTGCCTGACCAGATTTTGACTGAGCCCACGGAAGGATGCAGAGTGTTCCCTATGCACTTCATCTAGGTCCAGGGACATCAGAAAAGTTGAAATTCTTTCTATTTTAAATTACTTGCATTTGCCATTATTACATTTAATCTCCCATCATGGTACTTGCTCAACAGCCTAACTAGACCAAAAGTCCCTCAGCCACCTTTAGTTTTACATAGACTAGGTCAAACACAAATTTTGTTGCCTTGATGTTGTTGTTTTTCTCTTAGGCACTTGATAAATGTCTAGCAACTGTTCTGTTCTAAATGCACATTTTTCTGGTGTTGGTTGGTTGTTGTTGTTGGTTTGGGGGGATGAGGGGGTTTTTTGTGGTTTTTTTTGTTTGTTTGTTTGATTTGGTGGCATTTGTTTGTTTGTCTGGGGTTTTTTGTGGGTTTTTTTTTGTTTGTTTTTGGGTTTTGCGTTTTTTTTTTGGTAAAGGCTAGTACTTAATTCCAGTTCAGAATCTTGCTTTTTCTGGTCTGGAAAGTTTTCACACAAGAGAGAAAAAATGTGCCAGATTACAAAATGGCTTCTGAAAAATCTATTCATTTTCAAGAACTTTTCCTCACTGTAGGATAACACACAAGAAAGCGTGGGGGCAAATCATATTGTAGAATAGTTGTGTTAATTTTTAATTATAAACTCTTAGCAATAAGCCATGTTTTAGACCTATTTTTTAAAATCTGAAATAAAAATCTGAATAACAGGTGGTTTTCTTTTCCAAATAAGAACTAGATGCTAGTGGCTGAATGTCAGAATGAATTTTCTCTAATGAGAGGCAGTGCGGTTGGCTGCAGCTCAGACGCCTCATTCTCAATATAGTACTTTGATATTTTTCCATCTAATTCTGATGATTTCCCAACAACTTGTACCTTCAGCCTATTTTAAAAGTTAATTTTATTGAACACTGCACTGGTTCTTACATGATATTAGTTATATTTTTCCTTCTGAAATGCAAAATGCAAGTTCAACTCATTTCTAGTAACTCCTACCCACCAGTGAGAATGTTAGAAAACGAAATGTTTCAATAATGGAATTCAATTTACTATTACCTGCTTTAAACCTCACCTCCTTGTTACTTACTTTGCACTTGAGTAATAAGTACCTTGTTTTTCTGAATACCTTTGTTCTATACAAATGATGCTTACCATCTGGACCGCTGCAGCTGCTGTACTGCAGGAAGAAATTCCAAGATAAACTGCTAACCTAAACCCTGTAATCCTTCACGTTTAATTTCTTTACATATAGTAGAAACTCATGTTCCTTGTAGCCTCTGAAATAAATGTTTATACATTAAAAAAAATCCAGCACAACAATGAAGGTGCCAAAGTTGTAACCCACTTAACAAAAAGAGACATAACACATTCTGCAAATACATTTATTTATTGATAAGATCTCAAGCTTGTCTGAGATCATCCATCTAGAATACATCTTTCAAAAGTGTGTTTGTACAGCAGACATATACAGTAGTAACACTTTGTTAGCAAGATTACAAATTAACATTTGGATTTGGTTAGTCATCAAGATTCAGATTTACAGGAGAGTCCTTGGTATTTACATTCCGTGAGACCTCAGGACCTCCAGTCAGTAGGGACAAGGAAAGGTTTGTCTTACATGAAGCTCCTGTTTGTGAGGATCACATCAAGTGAGTATCACTTACCCAAGCTCTGATTCACAAGGTGATCAATGACTTGTAGCCCGGTCACTTGAATTTTTTTTCCTGCTCCACAGTACAGAGTCACCAGCAACCACCTGACTTGCTTCATTTGTCACATTAAAACTGTTCTTGCCTCCTCTGTATGTGCATTTTCTTTTATCACACTACTGACCTCCTATGATTTGTCTTGTGGTACTGAACATGGAGGTGTCTCCATTTGATTGGACACCACCATTTTTTACTCTACTTCAGCTCTTTGGTAATCCAGAATTACTTTCCTACAATGCTGCCTTCACTCCATCATGTGTGAAGCAAGGTTGAGGCCCACCTGCAGAGCTCTGAATACAGTTCAGGAGACACCTTTCTCCAGGCATCAGAAGAAAATACTGCTACTGTTTTCCTAATGAACCACCCTCCAGCTCCAGGTTACCAATCCACATCAGTACCAATAACTGCCAGTGTCAGAGTGCCCTGCAGCAAACGAAAGGAAAGAACCCTCCAGTCTCTACCATCAGTTCAACAACCCACTTGCCCTACAGCCCTGAAAGCACTGCAGCATCCCTACATGCCCTGTGGGATTTAAAAGGGGCTCCAAACACTTCCAGTCAGCAGCACGCCATGATCCATAGAAAGGTATATGCCAAAGCTAACCTGGCTCCAGCTCCCCCTGGCTAGGTCCAGAATCCCCCACCCATATGGGTGAAGGATTCTGCTTGGACAGCAGGTGCCATGAGCTGCCATAACAACCTTATTTGCTCTTCTATCCCACAGAAGAGGGATGTACAGGCATATGCAAGAGTGTGGCTTGTATGAGCTTTATGCAAAAGCCCTGAAAGTAACACACAAGAAAAACGAGGTGGCATTTAAAGACAAATATTTTAAACTACATATAGTACTTGCAAAAAGCTGTTTCTGTAACATGGTTTTACCTTTACATGGCTTTTTAGTACTCATTGACCCATTCTCCTCTGGGCTGTCACTGTTCTACCTAGGCTTGTCCCACCTGCCTTCATCCAACTTTGAGAGTCTGGCTCCTACTCATCCAGTCACTGCCGTCCCACAAAGACAAACCAAGCCACTTCAACAAATACCATTTATTCATAGCCCAACAATGAAGGGAGAGAATATTTAAAAAAAATTCTGGTAAAGGCACCAAGCTTTGCGTTCTCCACATTACTATGCAAAGGGACTCCCTGTGAACTAGAACAGCCTGGAAGTGGCAACTGAGGGGACACTTGCTTTCCCTTGGGGCAGCAGCTGAACCACAGAGGACAGTGAAGTCACTGGGACTCACACAGGAACAAGGCTATGAGCCTCCGCTACCAGTCAGCTGCAGCTGTGTCACTGCATTGAATCTGTGGCATGGGATCAGCCAAAGAGCATGGTACAGGACTTGTGCACAAGGCAGAAAGGCACACCTGAGCCAGGGGCAGGACTGGCAGCACTCTGTCCTAGTTGACATCAATACGCTCTTGCAGCTTTCAGAGTCAAACTGCCAGCAGAGCTGATTATTGCCACTGCACTTACAAGAACGACCCCCTACTCTGTGCTGCAACAGAACAAATAGCCTGAAGCAGCTGCCAGTAAATACAGGAGCAACCAATGAAAACAACAACTTCCCCCTTTAGCTACTTACATCCCACATTTGGAACTTCCCATTTTTGCTCATCTCTTGTGCAGTTAGCTTTCTGCACTTGTACTTCTGTTCAAACCAGTTTAGCTGCTTAGATGTCCACACACTAACTCAGGGAGCTGAGATGAGGTCCAGACAGCTCATCAATTTACTTGCTGAGCGACACTAAAACCAAAAAAGCTCACACACCAAAGGAGTCATAGGATGTGTATTCCCAAAGAACAAGAATTCTAAATAATATAGCTAAACTGCTAACACCAACATCAAAATGAGGGAGCATGTTTTCATTGAATCAACTCTCAATAAGGGCAACTGATGTGTAAGCAAGCGGGCAGGACACAGATATGACCATTTCTATTAGGTAGGAGTAACTTCCTACTTTTGACTACTCATGGCTAGACAGACACAAACAGCCCAGATGGAATAACAGGAAACTGTAGGGAATAAACCTATATTCAAGATACTCTGATTTGTGCACAACACATATGCACTAGCCTGAATGCAGAAGTCAAGATTCAGCCTATTTTTGGGGGTGACCTACTTCAAATATCTCTGCCCAGGAATGGGAGATCAAGACTATGACCAAAAGCCATGCACACAGCAACACACAGCTGTAATTTGAGTTCATTTGGTCATGAAGATAAGCCCTTAGGCATTTAGTTCCAATTTAAAACACAAGTTATACATACAGTTTAATTAAAGCACTTCCACATTTAATTTAAGCAAAATAGTTTTTATCAGAAAGTTACACAAACCCAAGAGGCTGTGTTTTCCAAAACCATACTTTATTTTTAAAGGCTAAGAGAAGTATTCAGAACTGTATTTCTTAAGCAAAAAGATTCACATTTCACTGTGTGGGGTCATTAGTAGGAGAAAAAGCATTTGGAAATTTACTTTTTTGTAACTGCTGTTGAGTTCCTACATTAAACCAGATTTGTTTAAAAATGGTAACATCAGTTATGGCTTAAGATACAGAATTACAAAAGAGTAACACAAACCTTGAAACTCAAGTGGTGAACAGGTAACGATGGTAATTTTTTCCCACATAAAGATGTTTTAGCCAAGACAAACAGAAGCAACTGTCTTTATTGGTAGCCAAATCCACTGAACATCATCAGCAGAACATCATCAGCACAGACACTGCTTCAAGGATACCCATGCTGATAAAAGCATGTGTTAGAAGAATGTTTTGTCTGTTCCAATTACTTCATCTTCTCCTCCGTATCACAAGCCTCAAAACCATGGAGGTATGAAACCACAACAGATTTTTTTTTTTTTTTTTTAAACAAGAGGCTACAAGAAAAGATGGAAGACTACAGAATGTGGTGAAGAAAGAGTCATCACCTCTACAGAGACAGCAGGACTTTGACCAAGAAATTTTAATCAGCGAGCATGTAAGGACTTAAACCAATTCAGAACCCAGAGCTGCAATTTTGTTGGGTATTCTCCCCTTCACCGACCTATAACTCTGCATATACATGTTCCGGATGGCTTGGATTCAGTGGGACAGAGGTAGTGATGGGAACAAGATTCCTTCCCTAAAGTTTCCAAATAGATGCAACCTGGTAAGCATGGCCCCAAGGAAGGATGAGCAGAGGGCCTGCCAACTGGGAAAGGACAAGAGCACAAGCACAGACAGTAAGCTGCTCTCCCAGACACAGACCGATAAATAAAATGTTATGTAAAGGTGCTGGACAAGAACTGAACAAGTAACAAAACATCTGTGGCCTCTGCAATATGTACTTCATGCCAGCTTGTGCAAAGGATAGAACTGTACCTTTGCTGTACAGTTGTGGTGATTGAAATTATATAGGATTTGCAGTACTGCCAGAAGTTCCAGTGTGTAACTAGCTAGCCTGATTATTCTGATAATAGCTCTACAAAGTCAGTCACCCATTAAAAAAAGTAAATCTGTATTTGTAGACAATTCCTTTATCCAGTTAGTTCTTCAGACTTGTCCCACCTTTGCTATTTTTCTGTCTTAAGGGGATTATGACAGACTTCAACTGTTAAAGTTCTTTCCCCTTTGCTCAGTGAGAGCAATTTAAAAAATAGCATGTTTTTATCTTGCACTCCTAGAATACTACAATTTGTTGTAAGCGTACTCATTCAGAGAAAACTGTCTGTAATACTTACAGTTAAATTTATAATAAAAGGTTGCAACTCTTGGACAAGAGGGGATGGTTGAAACTAGGTCATCTGAATATAATTTGAGTTCTATAAACCAATAATTGAATAAAGTCAATACTTGGGGCTAGAGAGCAGTTCTCCTTAGAACACCCCATTTCTCTTCTTAGGAAGATCAGAGGTAAAATGGTTTGTTTTATTGCAACACTGGTTAGCCAAATCCAATCCTTCCCATTCAGATATGATTTTTAAGAACCAGGGATTTTATGGTTTACCACCAAATTTGGCAGACAATTTACTGATGAGATTCATGACCTTGGGATTGCTCTGGTACTTGGACATATTTGCTGGGTTCTGGGCAACATCTTGGAATGCAACCATAACTTCTGGATCCTGCAGGACAAAAAGCAAAAAGAAATTAGGGCATTTGTACAACAATTCTACAAAAGTGATTATGTGGTTCCACATGAATCTAATCTTGCTTTTACATAAAAAGACTACATTAGACTTCTGGCAAGAAGTCTCTAAAGACAACCCAGTAATACAGTGTATGTTGTTAAGGCACCAGAGTCATTATTGAACTTGTTACAGTAATAGTTCAGTGTGTGACAAGGGGGGATAGGGTAAGAGTTGTGTTTTTCCAGAACAGGAACTACCAAACACAGCCACACCTACTGTATTATTTCTGTTCAGGCATCTTTCAAATGCATTTTGAAGGAGGCAGGATTTTGATGTGTGTAGCATGCATGATAGGATAACTCTACTCTGAGCAACAGCTAATTCTCATCTGTTGGGGAAGATGAAACAGGAAAGCCTTATAAATATGATTGCCTGACAAAAGATTTTGGGAATATGAAAACTACAGGCGACATCGAAATGAAAGCCACCTTTGAGATACCAAGTCTTAGTTACTGAACAACTGGAAAACAATGGTATGGCCAACTGAAGGTAATCCCCTCTTGATTGAACAATACCCTCTGCTTGCAGGCAGGTCCAAGGGTCAGAGCAGACCCTACTAGCTCAGCAGAAGGGGTCCAAAGAGTAGTTTTTAGGAGTTAAGATGTAACACTCTATGGTAATATAACAATTCTTATAGGCTGTATGTAAATGCTATAGGATTTGTATCTTGTATTAGATTGGCTAGTGAAAATTAGAATATTCAGTACAAAAGATGATTTATTGTATTGTAACAAGGACTTCTCCACCACTCTACTTACTCCCTTACCGGGTACTCTCTTACTTACCTCCTCTTCGCTCACTCTTACTCCACTCTTACCTACTTGCTCTTACTTTTACACTCTTGCTCTCTTGGGCCTGCTCCGAGCTGCGGCTGGCAGCTCTAAGCAGTGCCCCTGTACCCACGCCCTTTGCAATAAACCGCATGTTCCAAGATCTGACTTCAGAGATCTCTCGTCTCCGTCCGTCCCGACCGTCCAACCCACCCAAGCTCCTACACTCATCCTTTTGTCATTTTTTCATTCCAGCAGCAAAAGCCTGAAACTGTTGGGTTGTGAGCAGACAATGTGGTAATGTTTGGCTTTTAAAAATGCATCTAATTCCCAGTCATTCCTCACCTTCACTGAGAAATCACACATGGAAGAGAACCTTGTTATCTTTCATCACACTACTGTGTTGCAGTTGATAAATACATCCACATATTCCATTAAGTCAGTGCCCAAAAAAATAACAACTCCATCTTCTCTATTTAGTATGAGAAGCATTAATACCTTTTTCCCATACTTCTAGTACACCTTTGGCTTCCACTGAACTTGAACTGGTTTTATTCGTTTTACATGTGTATGTTTTGAATATAAGGAATCTCTATGTATCAACTTTACATCTCACCCTGGAGAAATGTTTTCAGTATAAGCAGTATCTACAAAAATTCCAATTTCTTTTAATTCAACGAAAGTGCAAGCAGTTTATTATGTTCAATACAAGTCCCAGATGTTAGCTGTAATTTAATCTGCTGTTTTTTCTAGGACATTTAGGTATTTTCACCAAAAGATACACTGCTCCCTAGACTTCTAACCCACTGCTACAGCAGGCATGTTTTTTGGAAACCATCAAAACCCACGAAGTGTGCCCAGAGCTGTCTGTGCTACAATAACACCATCCTGTATCTATTCTAGCATGGGACTCAGTCCAAAGCTGTTTAACAACTCTGATCCTAAACTGTATTTGGAAGGTGTGGAGTCCACTGAAAGCACCCACACACCTCAGTCATATTTTATACGTTGGGAACCAAGAGTCCAGTATTATGGGAGGATTTGTGTTGTCTCCCTCACAAAAGATAATCCCCAAAAGTATATGGAAAACAGAATGCTGAAGTTCAGAAAAGAGAGACTAGATACATTCTCTCCACTTTACAGGATTCCCACGCAAACAAAAAAAGGAAGACTTTCACAACCTCAGACTTCTTGAATTGATTTCAAAATAGGGCATATGAGTATAAAGATAATGTCATGTTGTTAAGTGTGTGGTTTCACTTATATATGAATCTGGAACAAAAAGCTGAGTAAGCTTAGTCACTAGTTTGTGTCAAAACACACCTAAATTAATGTTAAATATCCAGTTTTATGCTATGTGTTTCACCTTCCTATCAATTCAGAGCAAGTAAATGATTCTGTTCCTCTGTGACTCCCTGGAAGCTCTCAACCTTACAGAGTGTTTGTAACATCCACGGTTTCACATTGATGAGCAATATTATCGAAATAAAGTGTTAAGACTGAGGATATCAACATTTCTCTAGGGAAATGTTCAGTACATAAGGTGGAATGGTAGCCATTCCATTAATGGTACAAGGGAGACATTCAGTTTTCTAATGCTCTAGTCTTTAGCTGCAGAAGGAAAAATAATACTTCCAAGAAAAAAGTTATCACTATTTTTTTTTTCTAACTTAACACATTTTGTTGGAAGTCTGTGTCTAACATATGGCTACATGTCAAATTAAGAGTCCATAGGTTTACCTTACACATCACTCCTTATAAAAAACACTTCTACTTGACTCCAAAATGCAAATGTCATGTGTCTAGAGAAAGCTGTTGTATATGCAAGATACAAAGTACTGGACAGCCCTCCAGATAGGCAAAATAGTAAAATAAAACACACTAAAATTTCAGTCAATTCTTCTGGAGACTAGAAAGCTTAGGGGCAAATGAGCTAAAATAACATACATTAGAAGTCACTGCAAAAAGTCACACCTTGCTTTCATTAAGAAGCTGTGAAAAGAAATGCAACAGAAGTTTTGCTGCTTTGAGCAAAAATAATAATAATAATAAAAAATCCTGAAGAAATAAATCTTCAGGTAATGGAAC
This sequence comes from Corvus cornix cornix, assembly GCF_000738735.6. NCBI lineage: Eukaryota > Metazoa > Chordata > Aves > Passeriformes > Corvidae > Corvus > Corvus cornix. The sequence continues at coordinate 49,259,980 of NC_047057.1, read as the reverse complement.
CAGAAATCTCCCTCAAGAAAGAATTTTTATAGTGATTTGCAGAGATCACAAAACCACAGAATTGTTAGGGTTGAAAGGGACCTTTGGAGGTCATCTAGGCCAACCCCCCTGCTCAGGCAGGGTCACCTAGAGCAGGTAAGATTTATGCCAATGACAAGCAGTAATTTCCCTAAACATGTCCACAGGCATCCATATCTGGTTCTTTGGTTGCTTCTATGGATAACAAGATGAAGTTAACAGCATAACTAGTTTAATCTGGCTTGTCTTCAGGCACACACAGTTGTCAGGCTTACTGAGATGTTAAAAGAGTCAGGCACATTTCAGTGTTAACTCATGGAGAATAGTCTCCAAAATGATGAGATCATAGCAAGTCTAAGGAGACTGAGGTGGTGGCCTTCACTCTTAGAATATTCCCATTTTGGCACTAACTCTTCACTATGAAAAGTCTCTACAGACTATCAGTTAAAAAGCAATTTTGGAGCAACTTGTGTGATTCAGTATGTTCAGACTTTTTTGTCACCTCAGATAACAGACATAATAGCTGCCAGCTAACATTATCCATCAACATATTCCACAGCTGCACTGAGCAGATGCCAAGCAGTAGAAACTACTGTCTTTTAAAATTAGAGCTTATATGGCCACTTCGGAAAAGACCAGAACGCAGAATTGGACATTTTAGGAAAAGGTGGCAGTGTAGACATAGATCAAGTTCTAATAAATCATATCTAGATACCAAGTTGGTACAAAGAGGACAGTAAGAGACTCAAGGTTTGCTAACAGGCTGTACATGTTAAAGCCTGCCTGCATTATCAGAAAACACTGTCAACACACATTCTTGCAACTGAGTCCTACCCTATGTTGGGGCATATGTAATGAGCATGCAATGGAGTTTTCTTAAAGGCATATGACAAGCACTTAATATTTAGCTGCACCTCAACACTGTTTTCAGCAACCTCTCATCACAAACTCCAGTGTTACAGCAGGAAGTAGCCAGGTAAGGAAGACAGCTACAACACAAGGGCCCTTTCTGCATGGTTTGCATGCAAGCCAACATTGCTGACTGCGGCAGTCCAAGTAAAGGTGTGTTTTCCAACATCAGCAACCATAAAGAGAATGAACCCACAAACCTTTGCATGGTAAGTGATGTTTTTTTGTGATTCCAGGGCATACTGAATAAGGTTCCCTTGAGATGCCTTTATTTCAATGAGCTGAGGACAATATGTAACTCTACTTTAACCACAGCAATCCAGAAAAAAGAAACAAGACAGTTTTATACTTGATTATTAGAATGCAAATGTGACTACATAGCTCTGACTTTTTTCTAGCCCACCAGCCCTTAAAACTGATGTTGCCAGATATGTTCCATTTAATCTGTTGAAATACTTTTCTTGAGTCGAAGTAGTCATGACATTGAGCAATTAATTAATTGAACAATTAATCAAGTCCACTAGGGAAGTAAGCTTTCTGCATATGAATTCAGAAAATATCCAGTGAAGAACTATTCTAATAATACTTTGTCTGTGGCAAAACCTCAAACATTTAATCTCCTAAGAGAAAGGTAATTCTCATCACAATATTATTATAATATATTGTGTCAGAAAAATATTAACAATTTTTTGTTTGTGCATAATTATCCCTCTACGAAGTGTGTGCATTCAAAAAATGAGCAAGTGAATAATAATGTGTGGAAAACAACCACTTGAGAGAGAGTTTTTCAAAAGATATGACAACTGCATATGGCACACAGTTTTGCCTATCACAGACAGGGGGCAGGGTGTGTGTGATTTTTAATTAAGCTTCCATTAGTTTGCAAAACAGCTAACATTGAATCCAGACAATCTGGTGTCACACATATCAGGAAAGAATTTTACAACAGAAATAAGCAAGCACCCCATCGCTATCCAAAAGGTCACATCTTCCTTCCTCCCCTTAGGCTCTTAGGCAGTTTCTCTTTCAGAACACGTAGCTTTGACTTTAACAAATACTCACCTGCATGGCTGCCAGAACTTCGGGATCACTGAGAATCTCATTGAGACCTGGCATACCTGCCATTCCTGGCATACCTCCAGCCCCAGGAAAGCCACCTGAAAATCCAACACAAGAAAAATGCATGATGAAGAACATTTAACTCACCTATACAATAATTGTGTTCACTGAGACTAAGACATACTGCCCTTGCCACATCTCTAAAGCCATGTCCTTCTATAGGGCTACAGCTGGTCCACTCAATGGAAAGTAGGGTCTTCTCTTACTGTGAAGACCTACATCTTCTTTCATCCATGTTTTTAACCCAATTGAATAGGAGACTTGTAATGAGTACAGTTCTTTTTCTGGTTCACTTAAATGAGGTAGGTCTCAAACTCAGGAACATAAGGAGTTTGAATGCCTGGGGTGAACAACTTAGGGCAGAAGCAGCTCAGTAGTATTATGTCCCAGACACATTCCACATTTGGCAGGAACTTTAGGTTTTGAAAAATTGTACCACCAATGGGAAAAAACCCAACAAAACACCAAGAAAAATAACCCTGAAGCAAAATTCTTGAGGTTCTCTTACGGAATCTTTATTCAGTAGCTTCCCCAGCTGTGCTGAGCATGACACATATGGTCTCTATCTGGCTGCTGATGCAATTGGAGCATGCACACAGCCTATCTCAACTCTCAACTACAGCTCAATCTTAAGAGCATTAGTACTTTTTTTTCTCCCCAGTTCACTGTCTAACATGGAAAGCCTGATTTTTGTGATGCTGTGAAGGATAACTTTTCTACAAGGTAATCTGCACTACCTCCTTTAAAAAACTATTCTGTTTAATAACAGCTTGCAACCAGCACAGACTTCCCTCATGTTCAATCCAAATTTTCAACTTGAAAACTACTGTTCTTAAGCAAAATGGATTCAAGACAACCTTGGTAATTTAGAAAACACTTTTATACTCATTTTTCAACACATTATCAAGCAAATTATGCTTCTTTTGTTTTCCCAGACCTAAATTCTTTCATTCTGTTATCCTCCAGTTATTCATTTCTGTCTTCGCTCTACTTGCTACACAGCATCAATCCTCAAGAGAAAGAAACCCAACCCTCTTACCACTAGTGCTCCAAGAGTTATTTGTACACAAGTTCTGAACTTCAAGATTTTTCTTGAAGTAAGATCTTTCTCTGTGTCTTGAGAACAAATGCTATAAAAACAGCAGTTATAACACTCCATATGGAAACAACAGCCACCTCTACCTCAAGTATTGGTGCTTAAAAATAAAATACCTGGGAAGCCACCAAACTGAGCTCCTCCTGCCTGTCGCCTTGCTTCTTCCTCCTGCAGATGAAAGCACGTCATTCCACAAAAAACAATGGAAATGCAGCCTGTTTTCTACTGCTCAGCTAGGTTTAGCAGAAAAAAACCAGCCGAGACTGTTTCAGGCAGATATGCTATCACAATAAACAAAGCACTCTACTGTGGTTCAAAACCACTGACAAGAAATTGCTCTGTCTATTCTTAATTTTGTACATGATTGCAGGTTAGTTATGCAGAGTATGTTTCTACTGAGTACGAACTGTACTATTTCTTTTAGCTTCCCAACTGTATTTTTAGAACTCCCACCCCCCACAAATTAAAATATATAATTAAAGCACAAAAAAAAGCAAGCAAGAAAAGCAAACTGTGCCAGGAATTGAGGAAGAGAAGCAAAGTATAATTCTGAATTTAAAACCTCCCACTCTGGGATACATAAGTACTTTAAGTGAAAACTATTCTGGAACAGTCATACAATAACTGACTTCTTGAAATACAGGATTAATAGAGATTCCAGAGACTGTTTTTGTCACAAGCAATAAAACCAGATGAACTCAAATGCCCTCTTCTCCAGATTTCATTACCAGTCAAGTAAGCAAGACAGAAGCCAACTCTCTAAAATTTAAAACATTTTTTCCTCTGTAATTCATTTTAACCAAAATAACTATGACACTCTCCAAATAATTAAGAGATATTAAAGCCTAAATACTCACCCTTTGTGCTTTCTCATGCTCCTCCCGTGCCTTCTTCACTCTTTCCATTCTTTCCTTGATTTCCTTTTCTTCACGCTTACGCTCATATTTTCGTCGATGTTCTGCAATTTTCTGTGCCTGTCACAATGGAATACCAGGAGCTCCTATACATGTCTAGCATATCACACAATGTATTTCAATACAAAACACATGTAAGCATAACCAGCTGGTTCTACCAGTTCTTAAATTTCACACCCTAAAAGGCTCTTTGTTTTAGGAGCCATTTGCTACTTCTTTCCCATGGCAATCAGTCATTCATGTCTACTCAACCCTGACTGGATTCACCAAAACATGCACTCTAGCATAGTTTTTTGCAGTAGTTTTGGGACTTGCAACATCGTTAGAACTTGAACAGGTTATTATTCCATGTCCCTTCATATTTTTTATGCTAAAATATCAATTTCTCTGGGGCTAAAACCAGCAATTGCCCTGGAAAAGGGCACAATAAGAATTCCCACTGCATACACACACACACTTTTTAGATAGTGTTACTGCTGTTTCAGATGCCTCTACAGCATGTACAGACCAACAGGCAGACCAATGAATTCCTCAATCAAACCAAGAAAGGGCTGGTGAGGAGGACGTTTGCTTCCCCTTAGTAATTTTTTCCTCAAGTGTATTAAATCTACAGCCCCAGCGAAAGAGGAATTAACAATCTTCCCAAGGCTCCTCACTCAGGGCTCATTATAATGACAGAACTAACTGCAGCACCACTTTCCTCAAAACAGAACGTATCCTTACAAATGACTGCAAAAATGGTTCATGATTTCAGAAATAGTGTATGATGGTTACTCTGTACCATTCCTGTAACTAAAAAACACATACCAAAATCAGGGTGCAAGAACAAAGATACTATTACCACAACGGATACTCTTGTATTCTTTTAGAATACTCTTTAAAGGAAAACATTACTTTATAAGTAGCAGAGCTTTGATACAACTTATTTTAGCTAGGAGATACTCATTTCATACTACATCATTCCTAAGTGCATCTGCCAGAGAAAGTACACTGGAGGCAGCAGGAATGATACAGAGTGAATGCAGTACATGCTATCAGATCCTGATGTCACTGCCATTTAATGGCTCGTTAAGAGAGAGGTAAGCGTTCTGTTTTCTTTTTAATAGAAAAGCATAGAAGAAAAGCAAGAAAAGCATTTTTTAGAAGCATAAAGAGTTTCCAAAGTTTAGATTTTCATTATTTCTAAGTATTTCTCAAAACTAACTAAATGTTTTTAGAATTTGACTTAGACTTTTAGCTCAAAGTGCTACAAAGTAAAAAATTCTAGTAAAGCTTGAAGTGAATAAATTAGATTAATGCATCCTTTTCACTTACTTAAGATTTTGAAAATCACCCATGAAAAGATGCTATGTTTTTCCTAGAGCTACATACACAATTTCCCATGCAGCCAGCAACTACACATCCATATATCACAGATACTCTGCTGTTTCTGTGGGAAAGAAAAGGTTCCCTCTCAGCCAAGCATTAAGTATACTTCTTATGAAAAGCAGTTGAGACCTACATTAACCACAGATCAATAGTCTCATAAACAGAAGACTAAAAGGCTGTAAAATGGTTTCCATTGTCATTTTGCTGGAGACAGCAAAGACATGGTAGAAAAGCTGAAGTTGTTAGACACAGGAATGTTTATGCATGTGGGGGGTTTAACCTTCACTGGCTGCCAGATGCTCACTAAGCTGCTCCCTCACTCCCCCCTCCTCAACAGGAGAGGAAGAGAAAATAAGGTGGAGAAGCTCTTGGCTTGAGATAAAGACAAGATCACTCACCCATGACCATCATGGGCAAAAAAGACTCAACATAGAGAATATTCATTTAATTTATTGCCCATTAAAAATGGAGCAGCATGATGAGAAACAAAGACAAAACTAAAGCCACCTTCTTCCCGAAGTTCAGCTTTACTGCTTCATTTCCCATTCTTCCACTTCCTCCCCCCATCCTGAACAGCACAGTGGGGTGGGGGCTGTCATCAGTTCACTGTACTTCTGCCGCTCCTCCCTTTTCACACCTTTTTCCCACCCCAGCGTGTCTGCCCCACAGGATACAGTTCTTCACAAACTGCTCCAGTGTGGCTGTCCCCACGTGGTTCAGTGCTTAAACAGACTGTTCCACCATGGGTCTCCCATGAGCTGCAGCTGCTAACACAAAACCAGCTTCAGTGTAGGCTTCTCTCCACCAGCTGCAGTTTCTGCCAGCAGCCTGCTCCAGTGGACTCCCCATGAGCTGCAGCTTTCTTCAAGGTGCACCCACTTCCTCTGGCATGGGATCCTCTATGGGCTGCAGGGTGGATCTGCTCCACTGTGAACCTCCACAGGCTCGAGAAGGACAATCTGCTTAACCATGACCCTCTCTATTGGCTGCAGGGGAATCTCTGCTCCCATGCCTAGCACACCTCCTCCCAGTTCCTTCTTCACTGATCTTGGTGTCTCTGCAGGGTTGCTTCTCCCATATTTTTCTTCTTTACTGCCCTCCCTCTCACAGCTGTTATGCTGCATTTTTTAACCCTTTCTTAAATATGTTATCATGGAAGCACCACTGGCATCACTGACTCACTCAACTTCGGCACCAGGTGGAATTGACTCCCTCTCTCACAGGGACAGCCTCAGGTCTCTCCTTACAAGAGGCCAGCCCTGCAGTCTCCACCTTTCCCCAAACTTCCTATGTAAACTCAATACAGTACAACAGCTGCCATCTGTGGTGTGTCAACCACTTCAAAGTAACAGGCAAAAACACATGAAAAAGGAAGCCTGCTATCAATAGTGTTACACTGGTTACACAGAAGTTCCTCCTTAGAAGATTGCTGGGGTCAGCCATGGGAGAACAGCTGAAAACCCGTTGGGCAAAGCTGAGGCTGCCCTCATGGGGCTGACTAATGAAAGTACAAACCAAAGCAAAATCCTTCCTTTAGAAAATATGCTTAAGGACAAAGCTTTGATCAACTCAGAAATATCTTGGGAAAAAAAATCCATTATCAGTTATCTCTTGCTTTTCTGAAGGTTTTTAGTCAAGATTCTAAAATACCTGGCAAACTTCAACTGCTTCAGATTCTTCTCTTAAAATTTTGAAAAGGAACATACTTCATATTTTGGTTACATGCCCAGCCCCACACACTCAATTTCCCTACACACTGCCATAAACAGCTGTTACTGAAGACAGAAGTATTTATAACTGCAGTCTGAAGTGTTGGAAGACACATGAACACATTTCTTCCAGACAACGCCTATTGAAGAACATGAAGGCAGCTTTGTCACTCAGACAAATACAGGGAAGACCTTTAACATTCCTCCCCACTTACTCTTGGCTGCACCTCCTTCAGCACGGCGCTTGCATCTTCATCATAATCCAGTTTGCAAGCTAATGCAAGATCATGAGCAGCCTCCTCCCAGTGGCCAAGAAGTCTGGAATTGGGAAGACACCAACAGTCAGAAGGAAAAACTGAACACTTAACAGTTCTTCAAAGTATTTAACCATGCATCACTCAGAATTTTTACCTAGAGCTACAAGGACGCACAGAAGTTTAATAATCGTGGTGTTTTCACTAAGTTGCACACTACAATACCACTAGAGGACGATTGCTTGCTTGCCTGATATCCTTACAGTAAGTTTTGCTTGAAGTAACGACGAGTAAAAAACTCTCCATGAGATCATGTCATTGTCTGCTATAAAGAATGATCTAACAGGGAGAAGGTATCCTAGCTAAACACATGAAGCACACTAAGATTAGCATTTGCTTTTTCCACTTTTATACAGGCCATAAGAATTGTCATCTTTTTTCTCTGATTTATTGCTATTTCAAAAAAAAAAAAAGTTGAACTATAGTTGGGGGGATGCCTAACACCATTTTAAATAATTACACTATTTGCTTAATAACATTTCTCAATTGCAACAAATGGCATTTAAATTTACTATGTAGAAGAGCTCCGGGATCTAAGGAATAAGAACAGCAGAGAAATGTTCAAGAATTATAGGTCAGTAAAAAAACCCAACAAACTAAGTGAAAACAAAAGACCTCCAAACAAATAAACCACACAGTCCTAGATCTCATAATCTTTACCAAATGATTAGAAAATGTTATTCAGAAAAGCAGTAAGCCATTAGAAGATGGGGGGGAGGAGGGGGAAACAGGGGATGAGTGTACCAGGAGGACTACTCATAAATTGCCATCAATAAATCACCATCTTTTCTATTCTCTAAGCCACATACACAGCACAATGGTTTCTTGGCTCATGGCTACTGCTCTCAGGAACAAGACAAACAGTTCAGAGACACAGAGAAAGAGAATATATGAACAAAACTGTTTCCCCCAAGTAAAGATACTATGAAGTGCAGTTCATTACCTGTGTGCTTTTCCCCTCCATTTGTAGGTCTGTGCAGAGTCAGGATTAATCTTGATGGCTCTGTCACAATCTCTAATGGCAGCATTTGGCTTCTGGAGTTTCACAAAAACACTGTGGGAACAAGAACATTTATCATACATATTGAAATACCAAGTTACTAACTTAAGCTGGAAATAATTTTGGGTGACTAACAGGCAAGCTAGTGAGATAATGTATTTGAAGAGCTCAGTTCAAAACGATTTTATAGCGATAACAAAGTTGCTAAAATTTAGTCTCACTCTCCCAGCATTGTAGGTGAATCATTAGCAAGAACTGAAAGCATTCATTGTTCAGACTCAAGTCCTGCCAGCAAGAATAACCAGTGCAGAAGGAGAAGACACAGAAATGCAAAGGACAGTTCAGCCCTATGGTGCTTGGGGTCTATAGCCAGTGGCAACTAGCAATTTGAACAAAACAACAATAATATTCTGCATGTTATATTGCACAGTCTTTAACACAGTAACACAAAGAAAGCATGAGGAGTTATGCTAACCCATGACAGCAGGCTACAAAGATCAACAGCTAGAGTCATGAGGAAAAGGATATAGATGAGTCATCAAAATCAAAAGCAGCAAAACAAACACAAACTCAGAAAGAAGCCCCAATCCTTGTCAGTTCAATGTAAAAACTGAAAATTTTACAACACACAAGCATATCAGACTAACTGATAGAGCGGTACTTTAGGAGGTTCAAGTAATTAAAATTAAAAATCTCTGAAGGAAACACTAAAAAACATTCCTGAATTGACAAAAGTATTCAATATTCAACATATTCCATGTCAAAACTTCTACATCTACATCTAATTCTACATCTCCCTTTTACATCTACTTGAAAACAATTTATCAACACTTCCTGTAAGTAACTTCATTATTAAGATTTGTTATAAAGCAAGTACAGAGTCACACACTTTCTTCTAGGAACAAACAGGTGGACAGGGTGTCAGGGAAGTGTCCCAAAGCTACACCTCACCAATGAGAGCCATTCCAATGTTGCTGGCTCCACAAAGCCACTAGTCTCTCAAACACACAGCCCCCCCTCCAGAAGCAAAACCATGGATTACTCATAGCACTTGATCAGCATGGCAAGTTTTACAATATCCTAATATATTATTCATTTCTTTCTACAACAGACCTAATTGAGGGAACTTCTAAACTTCTCCTAGCATTCTTATTTTTCACTGCTATACCAGTCCTGAGAAGATATGGCACTGTAAGAGATTTTAAAAATACTGTTATGATGGCAACAGCAACAGTGTATTAAGGTACACAAGTGGTGTTACATGCAAAAATTTTGATATGGAAAGGAAAAAACCAGCAAGGCAAGTACCAGTTAAGATGTATTACAATGGAACAGTTAAAGGACAGTAATTAATCTCATGAAAGTTGAAGTTTTCTTTGAATAATACCTTGCTATGGGAAAGATCCACTAAATTATCAAATCGTCCATGGTTAGTGGTCTTTTGCGTAAGAACGGAAAAAAAAATCTGCTTCTGCAACACATACTTGTCCAGCTTTCCTGAAGAATCAGGAAGATAAAGATGTTTGTGCATTATGAATTTAGGAAGTTCCCAATGCATCATCTGCAGCCTGGTAGATGTTATTAGCAGTAAGGTGGGTAGAGAATGGGCTGAGATACAGATGTGTCCTGTTCAAACATAAGACTGTTGAACAGAACAGTCTACAGGCAGTAGGTTTGGTCTACTAACAAATTCATTTAGCAGGTACAACAGGGACAGAATTCACAGGATTCTTAATTAAGTTTGCATCTAAACAGAGTATCATTTCAATCATCATATTAATCCCACAATAAACTTCAGATTTTACAAGTGTTTCTAATCCAGCATTATTCTATCTCCACACACCAAAAGCAGTATTGTTGAGGAATACTTTCAGTGCAGGTAGCTCCATGTGCAGCTGCAGTGTCAGCTGAAGACTGAACTCTCGTGCTGAGAGCCCCAGGCAAGAACTGGTGCCAGCCTTTGCACAGGGACCTGTGGCCCAGCCAGGTGACTGAACACTCTGTGACACAGCAGAAGCCCATGACCCCAGACTTTCACAAGCACAGACTGTGAGGGTATAAAAGCCCAGGGCTTCCTTTGTTTGGGGTCCCTCCTCAGAGGCACCAGCTTGAGCTGTTAGTTTGTTATTGCACCATGATTAAATTATTTTAAGGATCCAGGTATCTGAGACTGCTGTGGGAAAAGCAGGGTCAAGACAGTAAGGAAACCTGGTCTGACTGTGTGACTATGGGGTGCGTAGCTGCAAAGGGGTTTCAGTCCCAGCTCAGTGTGAGTGTGACTGCGAGGGTACCCCTGGAAGGTCAGACAGGAAAGTATCCTTAATGTTACCACGATGCATTTTGGAACACTATTCTGTTATTTACTGTATTATCAAGATTCTTTATATGGCTGCTTCAGCAAATCCGATGACTCAAACATAAAAAAAACTGCATGAAATGAACGCTACCCTTTCCCTCCTGTGGTTTAAGTTTACACAGATCCTCAAGTTGCCTTATACTTAGACTCTTTAAGGAAAATAACACAACAGGCAGAAACATAAATCACTAGTTTATGACTCACCTTGCCCTCTTGGCATACAAGATGGCCAAACAAGGATTCAGCTTGATAGCATCCGTGAACAAGTCAACAGCTTTCTGAAGATCCCCTAAATATAGGTACCAGTGAAATTTCAATCATTATGTAATGAAATTACATCCAAATTCCCAAACCTTTCTTACAGTGTTATGTGCCTAGACACTTCTTAAATAGAACATTATCAACAAAGAAAAACCAATTTCTCCCTCTCACTATGTTACTGAAGTACAAACTCCAAAATTAATGCTTGAGAAGAGACACTTTCCCCAGTTAAATTTGTGTATTTAACTTTGAATGCAATCAAATAGAATGCCACATCTTTATTATACACCTTTTCACTGCATTAAGACAAACCACTAGAGACACTAATCATAACATGGAGGAAACTACTATAATGATCAATGCGTAATTAAGATGCTGCAGTACCTCATTTCCCCCTCCCACCTTTCCCTAACTATGGCTACATTGGAAAAACAGTACTTGAAGAAGCTTTCATGTTCTAGATAGAGGAAACATACTTCTTGTTGGATACCCAAAACTTTCTTGAAAGCATTCAAAATGGTCCAAGATATCTATCTTCTTTTTTTAATAGGAGAACCAAACCTAATGTCCTTGAGTAAGTACTAAAAAACAATTTATCACCTTCACTGAGAGCATTTATCGCTTCAATCTTCTTTTCGTTAGCTTGATCTGCCATCTCTTCAGTTACCTAAAAAAATTAAACGAAAAACACACACAAACCCCAAAAGCTGTAGAGTCCAGGCCAGAATTACCACACTAAGACTGTGCCAAAAGAGAAAGCTTCAGTTTTCCAATTCCAGAACCTTCATTTTAATTTGCATTGAAATCATAGTTCAAAAAAACCCACAAAACCTTTGCTTTCAGCTTGAAGACATTAGTCAACATTATTTTTAGCTATAAAACACCTGAAATCTAAGTTGAATAATTGTAGAATTCTACATATCTAGTTTGCATGGGTGTTTTGATAAACTTCTTTGGCGTTTTCTGACTTGACCTTCCACATTAAACTTTTTGATTGACTCTAACCTTAAATAAGAAAAGACTGTGATTTTAAGCCAGTAAGTTTTCTGTTGAGAAAAAAAAAGAGCCAAAACAAAAGCTGGCTACACAGATAATAGAGTACTCATCCTCCCTCAGCTGCTATCCCTGATTACACTCAAACCCTCTTTCCATCTTTCCTACTGCCACACTGAAAAGATTTTGCTTACCTCCACATTTTCATCTCCCATTTCTTGAGGGTCATCGTTGTCTGGTTCAATCACTCCCTCATTGTCAATTTCTGGGGGAAAAACAAAAAGCAAGACTAAGCTCCATCTATAGAGACAGGATTTTCAGAATCATTTTCATGTTGGAAAATGCAGTAAAGTCACTATTTTCCCCACCTAAGTCACTCTCTTCACTTTCTGGTTCAGGTGATTTAACCGGCTCCTCTGGATGTTCCTCTGCTTTGCCCTGAGAGAGACACATACTTGTAAGTACACATTATTTCTGACTGATGCTCTATTTCCACTCTCATGAACAACAATGTATTAGAAAAGTCAGATCACTATACAGCTGAACCATTTTATTTTTAAGATACTAATCTCCTTTTCCCTCCTCTCAGATTAAGTCTATCATGTATGCAAATATTTAAGAGCTCAAATCTGGACTCATGAACTTCTATTATTGGTAAAGCTGGTCCTTCCAATTTTGTAATTCAATAACCAAGACCAAAAAATCCAAATAACACCCAATTCAGACCCAGTTTTGCAGTGATTACTAACCAACTCTTCCACTTCCTGCCTTCCCTCACACATTCTCTGGATCAAAAATTCTCTCAATCTAATACTATTTAGCTAAGGCCTTTTAGCAGGCAACAATAAGCTGATGACAGTGATTTAAATATTGTTTTCATTTGCCAAGGCCTGAGATTGTTGCCATACATACTTAGAATATTTTTTCAAAAATTTCAAATGCTTTATCAACTTCTAACTAAATTTCATCCAAATCCCATAACTTAGCACATCCTGTCTATTATCACAGATACAAGCTGCTTGTCTTCATACTTAGTGTCACACACTATATTCAGTACATAGACACAATCCCTCCATAGAGCTCTAACTAGCCAGTAATTCCAGCACCCACTGTCTTGTTAAATAAACTAAAAATCATCTTTTTTTCAAAAGAATTTCAAACTTGAAAAAATCCTGATGTAAGTATCTACACAGCAAATTTATTTTCTCCCTTAAAATAAATAACAAAAACCAACATCTTCCGCAACACTGCCTTAAAAATTTGATAGTTCAACTGATCACTTCATTACTTATCATGCTCATTAATATTTCTTCTCATGAAAAGATTATAATTTAATCCACTAATGACTAGAGAAGTGGTTTATAAACAGACAAGAGAAAACAAAAAAAAAAGAAATCAAGCCTCTGTATGGCATTTGCATTGCAGAGAACATCAGGCATTCAGGATTAGGGAAATGGAGCATGATAACACTTGAAATGAACTAGGAAGCCATCTGTAAGAAGTCATCTGCAACAGACAATGGGCAGGCTTCAGACTGAACTCCCACATTCAGCCCCGTCATTTGAGTGAAAACTGACAGCAATTTTCCCCCTTCTGCTGCTCAGTAATTTTGTCAGCATCAATTTTCCATGATAAATTTTTCATATCTCACCTTACTTGTCTCCTCTGTGGAGGTATTGGCTGGAGCAGGTGGTATTGTGCCTCCCATACTTTTTCAGCAAAACAGAGAAAAAACAAAACAAAACAGTAATATTATCAAAATAGTGACATGTATTTTATTGATTCAAATCCTGATAATCTCGCCTTTTTGTTGTAACACAAAACATGATGATCCATTTCACTGTCAAAGCAGCAGAGTACACATCCCCCACACTTTTCTCAGTATAGTGCAATGCACACTGTCTGTTGTACAACTCCATTGAGACTTGTACTCACTTGCATCACCCTTCACTCACCCACCCTTTCTCACAAGGAAAAACTGCCTCTTGGCTCAAATGGATTTTCTCCTTTAAATGTAACTTATGTTTGAAACAAAACTAGATATTATGATTATAGATATTACTAAAATTATTTTTTGAACAGAGGTCAAACAATTAAAGAGAACAGCCTAAAAGGCCTACGCAATTAAAATAAACCTGCTGCCTAGGAAAAAAAAAATCATTTCTCTTACATACTGCAATATTCCTGCTTTTCCTTCATTACAATTAAGGAGCAGTCTTTGTAGAGACAGCATTCTGTCAATACAGAATAAACTTCCACATGCTATCGACTTTGGTTAGCAGCCAGGAATAAGAGGCTGAATTCTCCAGGTGTTAGATGGAACATCTAATCATACCTATGACAGCATGCCACAAGGAATACCATTCCCAGGCATCCCCTGCCCCAAATTTCCACCTACTGATGGTTTTCAATAAAAATGATTCTATGAACTCAACAACCAACTCCTTGGGGCCCTACACAAGATGGGATGCAGGGGAGAGGAGAAGGAGGTGGGCAAACAGGGGTGGGCAGGAGGAACTGGAAGGATGTAGGACTATCTGCTTTCAGGAATTAGTGCAACATAAAACTGCACCCCAAGGATGAGAAGTTATAGCTTCTTAAGTCAAGCTACTGCAGTCCATTCTCCCCTCTTTTCTCCCTCCTGTCAGCAGCACCATCTCAGAGTCATGCTGAAAACAAACCTAAATGAGGAGGGATAGGACAGTGATAGGGATGAATTGGGGGGAAAAGGGTAGAAGAGTGAAAAGGAGTTGACAGGATTGACACATCCTGGCACAGGATTGACACATCCTGACACATCCTGCAGCAAAAGGCAAGAAACAGCACTAAACTACTTCTTATTTACAAGGAAAAACTGTCAAAAAAAGCCAAAACCAACAAACCAACCAAAAAAAAAAAAAAATCCAACAAGTGACAAACCCCAGCATGTTCTGAAGCTCCCAGGATGCTGACATTACTTAATCAAAGTTATACTGCAAGGACTAAACAACTGCAGTCTGAGAAATGATTATCCAGCTAGGCAGAAAACACAGAGCATGAACTAACTGTTCCTCCTAAATTTTTGCCCTCGTAGGCTGACAATAGAACACATAACTCTCTATTAGTCCCTAAAAACCAAGGAGAGGACTACAGGGACCATCCAGTGAAGCCCTGGAACTGTTGCTGTTATCCCCAGAAAGATGGCAAAATCACAACATAAGTCCAGGTCAGATGATATGGCCAAAGCAGAGCTAAGCCTCCTTTGATGCCAAAACCCCATCTTTTATAGCATGGATCGCAAAAGAGAAATTACATGAGTGGCCTACTGACCCACCACCTCTCAAGGTGATAGGCTGAGCAGTAAGACACCCATTTCCAAATATTATTCTTAAAGAAGGAAAATAATTTTCACAGTTCTCAAAACAACTTGCAGGTGTAGAAACGATTTACTGTTGTCCATCCAGTTGGCATGAGAACGAAAGCTTTCACAGAGAAGCTGTGAGAAGCTGGATTTCTCTGTTTCTCAGCTACAGCATGAGAAAGGAAAAACTTCACAAATGCTTTCGCAGCTGGAAAATTCCTCTGCTCCTGCCTTTTAGCATCCACATGGAACTTTTCTTTTGCATAAAGAAAACTACAAATTACAAAGCATTTTAGCAGTGCTAATAGCTAATATCCATGGTATTGCCTGGTTTGAAGTCTGACACCTTAAATCACCTCAAGACTGAAACAACTTAGCCAGCCTCCTCTGTTCTCTTCATATCCCTCCAAAAACTATCCAAGTTTAGATCAGTTTGAGAAATGTTTACTAATATACATGCATATTTTATAATATGCTATTTCATGTACTGCCAAGGCTAAACAGTTTCACTCACAGTACTTGAAAATATTTTTGCTATCCTGGTAATCTCTATTTAAACTACAGTTATAATCCCAGAATGAAAAGAAAGTTACTCTAAAATCTCTTAAGCCAGTATTTGATTACAACGATTAAATACACAGCAGGGATATATGCAAAGTTTGCAATGTATTAAACCTCAGCAGTATACGGAAACACGAGACACTCTCATAGGAAAAGGGGAGTACTGAGCTGTAGAAAAAGAACAGACACACACAAGACACACACAGAGTGCAATGCCAGCAACAACTGGGGGTTGTCAGGACTCCATTGCAACAGTGACTGCACATTTCCACTCATCACAGCCATGAGAAGTGTCACGTTCATGACTTGTTGGAAGAACCGCAAATGTGATTTCTGCAACCGCTTTTATTATTGACAGCAAAATTATATTTAGAGAGAAATTGGATTACCGTGAATTCAAAAGGGTAAAAACCTATTTGAACAAAACAACAAAAAAGTGCAAAAAGCCTTATTCATCAATTAGGGATTCTGTGTTTTATTTTTAAGGACTGCTATTGTTTCTTTGTTCAATTGCAGGGTTTTGAAACGTGTTTCCCTTAATGACTCATTTCATAATAATTCAAGCAAAACATTTGTATTTTTATGCAATTATGAAAAAATGGGCTTGATAAAACGAATGTCAAAACACTTTCCAAACACACTCACGCACTACCGTATGCTTTCTCTACAAAGAGAACCTATATGGAAATATAGGCAGAACAAGGGTTAGAAAACAAGGGCATGAAAACAGGTAAGACTTAAGGTTACTGATGCAATATTAACAGCTAGTCAGAAATAAAGCATCCCATTCTGGCTTCATGAGTAGTTAGCATAATTTAAATTAGAATCCCTAGGTTTAGGGGGAAAAAATCAAATAGATTAGCAGAATTTTAGTTGAAAAATTTAATGATGGATTTTAGTATCATTTAGTCATTATTCTAATCATTCATAACACTACCTAGGTAAACAAACCTATATCTTTCAGATTAAGACAGGTAAGCCAGACAGAGATGTAAGAGCTTCCGAGTTTATTTCCACCTAAAGGCAGGTCATGCTGTTTGAAGCAGCTTCCAAAGAATGATCAGGCCCTATAAATGCACTTAATTGTTCTACTGCAAACAGCACTATTATGTAAAGGCAGAGGGAGACCCAGCAGAATTTCAGACAGTTTTGCATGGAAAGTAATTTGGGTACCACTACCGCCAGCCAAGTGTATTATTTAGGCAAATATAGAACTCAAATACGTGAAGAAAACCAGAAAACTTGAGAGAGCTGTAAGAGGTTCTGCTCTGAAGTATTTTTTAACTTTTGAGATAAAGACATCCAGTGAAGATTTTACATGTAAAAAACATTCCATGGCTCTAAATGTAACTTCTGTATTTATAAGACAAGCACCAAATACAAATTCTAAAACTTATCTGGAAATTAAAGCCCTCCCCATTAACATGGAGAAAGTCAGATGGTCATCTCTCCATTCCCTAACACTTTCTTTGACCAAAAGAAGTCAGTGTTCTTCCTCTCCCTCTTAAAGCAGTCTGTCCACACCTTCATATTTACACAACAGAAGTACTGGAAGAAACCCAGGGTGAGGCACTGAGGTATTTTATGCAGTAGCAAAAGGAAAAAAGACCTGCAGTAGGGTGAGACAGACATCGATCTCCTTCCTAGACAGAGGTACATCCACTGTCAGTACTGCAAAGCCAAGTTCAGTTAAATACAAGTGGTTTTACAACCACAGTATTATTCAGATGCATAAAAAACCTCAAATATCACTGTAAAAGAACACGAATAAACACTTCATTGTAGCCATTTTCATTACAGGACATATTGTGAAATGCCGGTGTTTAGTTCTTCATATACGTGTGCATATATATACACCGATACACACAAAACCCTGCTGATTCAGATTAACGCAAATTTTCTAAAACAATTCCCACTTTGCCACTAAATAAAAATCTTTTAAATCCCATTTGCATAAAATGTGCACCTGAAGGTATGTCCTTCACTTCTTAAGAGTTCCTCAGTGTAGCAGCCATAAAAGCCAAGCAGAGGTACTGGAGCTGAACACAGGGGTTCTGTGGGTTCTCTGCCAGCAGCAAACAATCGCAACCCTTCCAGCCTCGTGCTTCTGGGCGCTCAGGGTGGAACCCAAAGAGGATTTTTAACTGAGAAGCAGCTGTTACGACAGGCCCGGCTCACACAGAGTACGTGCAGCGTAAACAGCAGGTACCTAAATGGCTCACAGGGAGCGGAGAATTCGACTACTTTTGAGACACTAAACTTCAAAGAGCAAAACACGTTTTGGACAGGAACTATAGCTGCCAGGTATTTTGTGCTTTGGGGTACCAGGATGTAAATCAACGCCACTCACCTCCCCACAAACTCGGCTCCTTTTTAAGACAGGCTAGCCAACTCTGCTGCGTAATGCGAGAATTAGCTCAGTAAGTATTACTCTGGGGCTTTCCAGGCTGGAAAGCTGAGCCACTGAGAAGGCCGGGGGGCAGGCTTTTTGCAATGGGAATAGCCAGCGTTAACGAAACAAAACAAAAAATTAACGAGTCTTTTTAACGCGCCGGGAGTGAGCCCGGCGGGAAGAGGAGAGGGCGGGAAGGCCGCAGCGCGGACCGAACCGGACCCGACCCGCGGGGGCGACACTGCGCGCTCCCCGCTCCGGCCACGCGGCGCGCCCGCGGGCCGGCAAGCGCTGAGGAGACACGCCCCCCTCCCCTCGCCGCGTCCCGCGCCACAACACCCTTCCCCCTCGCCCCTTCACGGCCGCCTCCTTCCACGGCCCGGGACCGACCTCTCCACCCACTCGCGGAGGAAGGCGAGCTCCGGGGTGTGCAGCAGGCCCGGGTTCTGCTTGCACAGCCGGACGAAGGCCCGCAGCTCACTCAGCTTGCGCGAGTCCATGGCGGCACGGCGACAGCCCAGACGCGCTCGTTCCCCCGCCCACCCGCCGCGGAACCTTCCAGCCCGCCCCGCCCGCCCCAGGCTCTGGTGCCGCCCACCGCAATTGACTCCGCCCACACCAAACATTGTCCCGCCCACGGAAGCAGTGGGCGCGCCTACAAGTGCCGCGCAGCGCTGTGGAACCTTCTAGCCCGCCCCGCCCAGCCTTTTCCGAGTCCTCGACCCCGCCCACGGCAGTGGTGGGCCCGGCCCTCCGCGGCGTGGCGGTGTGAAGGTTCTGGAAGCGGCAGCCGTGGCCTGGTAGCTGCGTTCCGGCCCGTGCGGCGCCGCTCCCCTGCTGCTGTTGTCGCTCTCTTCCGCCGTGGGCCGGGGTCCCCCTCGCGGCCGAGGCAGGCGGCCTCCGGGGCTCCTAAGCCGGCGCGGCGCCGCTCATTGGCGGCGGGCCGCGCGCGGCGATGGTGTCAGCGCGCGGCGCGGCGGCGCAGAGAGGCCCCGCCATGCGCCGTGTGGCCCGGCCATGTCGCGCCTCCCGCGGCAGGGGCTCGTCCTGGCGGCCAGGGGCTGGCGCGGCGCCGCAGGTCAGACACCCCTCCTCCCCCTCAGCGCCCGCGGCTCCGGTCGCGACACCCGGCTATGGCTGCTTACAGTCCCGCTTTCGCCTCTCGGGCCGCGGGAAAGCGGCTCTTCCCGGCGGCGCGGTGGCTCTCAGGGCTGAATCCTAGGAAAGAACAGGCACTAACTTGAAAAATAAAGCAACGGTGTAGAATGCTCCTCCCTGCTTTCAAGGCGTTGCTTTATTTAATGCCCGCTGTGCCGCCTCGTTGCGAACTGCCCTGCTTGTCTGCTGTGTATGTGGAGAAAAACAGTGGAAACGCCAATTTTAAACTAGACTGCACAAAGAGCTGTAGCTACATTTCACTGCCTGGGTCCAAGCATCACATAGTGAACGCTTCATGTTACGACTATTAGTTGTCATGCATAAATGATGTGCAATTAGAGGCCAGTTATACTGGCTCCCACAGCAAATTCACAGTCTGTATATTTTGCTGTAAGCCTCAGAATCTCAGCTACCAGAAAAGCAGATGTTTTGCTTGTATTATGCTTGCTTATGCTAGTGAAGAGTTAATAGCATTTGTTCTAAGAATCCTATGCCATGCTGTAGCAGCACATACTGGTTTTGTGGTAGGTACACGGTAAGTAATATAAACAGCAACCGATTTCCAAATCATCAGATGTTTACCGTCTGACTACCCTCTCCTTCCACGTCTTGATGATTTGTATTCAGGCACAAGCAGTTCTTCAGTTGCAAAATGCTGTGACTGAGAATTCTAAAGTTTCTGACAATTCATTTTTAATTTTAGATTTTTGTCTTATCATGCCCACCCCCAGCTCACAGAAGCATGCTTGTAGCTGTCTTTAAACTCACCTGCTGTGGTTGTGTGTGGGCTTGGAAGTGGGATACGTAACTAGTTCAGCTAGTGCTACTGCCATGGAAGGTCAATGCATAAACAGGAACTCTTGGGTATCTTCCATACAGGAAAAGAAAATCACACTCCTGTATAAACCTGTGTTATTTGATGGTTTCTTTGGAGCATTATTAGTAAAAAACAGAACTGGAAAAGCCTTGAAAACTGTATAATTGTTCCAGATGGGTGACATTTTTTGAAGACATAGTCAAGAAGAGACAATATACAAGTGTGGTGCTTGGAGCCCTGTGATGTTTGAGGGAAGCAAGGGAGGGAGAGCACCGAGTGCCTCTTGAACACCAGTTGTATGAATTGGGATGTGCAAACCAACAGAGCTTCCTGGGTTTCTGCAGTTTCCTAACTGGAAAACTTTGGGGTTTTTTTACCTTGACATGGTGCATTTCTTTTCCTCTAGTTTGCAAGTCATGTGCTCTCCGAAGATTTTCCATCCAGCCTGCCCAGCAGAAGAAGATTCCAAACCGGTACTTGGGCCAGCCCAGCCCCTTCACACACCCACATCTGCTCAAACCAGGTGAGGTCTGGGCACTGTGTGAGCCAGTCATTGACATTTTCTTGTCTCTGTTTTTCTGAGTGTATTGATTTGCTGACAACTGTCTGTGGTTTCAGCTGTTTATGATTACCTTCATTAGCCAGTAATTATATTTAGTAGCTAATTTCCTTGTCTGAGATGATACTGATTCCAAAAATAGGCTTCACATGTGATGGCTTTCATAGCTTCTTACTTTCTTCTCATAATGTTCTCAGGGTTGTTTACTTGGGTGGTGCAGAATTTTTGTGGCAGTGGCGTTTTGGGGGCTTGTTGTCCTGCAAATAAATATGTTTGTTATTAAGAGGGAGTCTTCCATGCAAGCTGACCTGTCAGAATGGTTCATATTCCATGTCTTGTGAGTCACAAAGTAAAGGTGCGGTTCAGCAAAGGTGAATGGGGAGGGACATTGATAGATGGACACTACTTGTCTACAGAATTTGCCCTGTTCAGAAGAGTATTCAATATGAGGAAAAGGAGAAAAGGAACCTTGTGACTACGAAGTTAGACAGTAGTGATAAAAGAGAAGCTGAGGTTGTGCATTTTTTTGAGATTCATGAAAATGAGCATGTAGGCATAAGATGACCACAATTAAATCTAAAAAAACAAACAAAAAGAATTGCAGCAAAAATATATTCAAGAATATGTCCAGGAAAACATTCTGTGTTCTTCCATAGGTGGGTATAAAGGGAGAACAGATGAGTGTGTGTGTATATATCTATCTATCTATCTATCTATCTACACACACTTCTGTATTTAATTGTAGAATAACTCGGGTCAGAAGGAACCTCACAGTTAACAGGTTCCCCCTGTGCTCAAAGCTGGGCTAACTTCAGCATTAGATCAGGTTGCTTAGGGCACTAATAAATGAGGCTGACTCCTTAAAGTGCAGCTGGAACACTGGAAGTGAATTCTAGCTCTCCATAGTATTTTCCCATTTAATAAAGGAGAGGTGTTTTCCTTAAAATAGTATGACATTGTTTATTGCAATTATTGTTTTAAAAAGCAAATGCCTTTAATGCAAAGAGAATTTCCAGGCCTCACAGCTGAAAGACAGCTGGTATCCCCATGTTCCACCCCATTGCAGCTTCTGAAATTCGCTGGACTGTGGCAGTTAGAAAGCTGACTGGAATGCGGTGGAATATGGGAAATTTGCAGTATAATATTGCAGAATTGTGAGGCCAGATTGCATTAAAACAGTTTCTGTGTTCTCTGTCATTTGTACATTTGCAGGGTGAAATAAATGTGGTGGGTTTGTTGGGTCTGTTTGGCTCTTTTTAAAGACTTTTACACCTAATAGGTATTGAGGATATAGTTTAAAAGGTGTAAAATTTAATGCAAATACAACATATAAAATTTTCTTAAACCCCTTTGTCAAGGAAAAACATTCTGGATAGAACTTCCCCCTCCCACTGCACTCGTGCAAGAATCCACTTGCAATACAAGTCGAATGTCAATTTTTGTTCTAGAATCGTCACTGTGTAATACATGAAAGAGGAAGAAAAGATTATGAAAGTGGAAAGTTAACAAACACTATCAAAATGCAATCTATGTTAAAGTAGGGTGTTAGCCAAAGAACTGATTAAATCTCTTGTATTAATTTAGATCATAATTAGGGAGTCTCACAATTTTAAAAATACATACTTCAGCTGTTGTTGGTTGTTGTTTCAACTTCAGTCTTGTTTTGGTGAGTATCTTGATTACTGTACTTCGTGTCTTTTGGGACTGGAGCAGTTGAAAGAGTACTTTCATCTAAGAGATCGTTTGTTTAGTTAGTGTTATTAGAATTATAGTATTTAACTGTGGAAAAATCTGAATTGTTAAATATTAGAAAAGCCGCATATGCCCTGGAGAAGATCCCTTCCCTTAACAGGAGTCTGACAGCAGCATGCAGTCCATGGTTTGTTTCTGCCTGGAATCTTGTGACTGGTTAGACTCTGCAACCTCTGTGCTTCTGCCTGATCTCCCAGAATCTCTGACACTCAGTCTGCCCCTAGTGGTTTAGAAATAGTCACTTTATGAGTTGACTTAGTGTGTATTTGAACAGACATTCTAGCTTTATCTGAGGAAATTAATGCTCAACCTCAGGAGGCAAACTTCTGTTCAATGTCCAGATGCTGTAAAACCCATCAGTTTTTAGCAGTCAAAGTTCAGTTTGCCTTGCCCTTTCCCCTTTTTTTTAACATGTTCTCTGCAAACATTTGGCTGTTTGTCTAAATCTACCAGGTTTTGTGATTTCTGCCTTTGCGCAGAAATATGTAACACAGCATCCAACTGGTTAAAACCATTTTCTGTCTTTGCATGATGGAGAAGCAGACTGAGTGGGGATGTGCTGTAGGGATGGAAACTGAAGGGGAGCAAGGGAAAGGCTTGTGGGGGATTACAAGGAAGCCATGCACATGTAAGGCATCACAGAGTAGGCAGGAATCAGGCATGTGACTAGTAAAATACCCTGAGTGCCTTGAATTTCTCCATCTGATTTGTTTTGTATTCACAGGAGAGGTAACCCCGGGATTGTCACAGGTGGAATATGCTCTTCGCCGACACAAACTGATGGTGTTGATCCAGAAGGAAGCCCAAGGCTTGGATGGTTTGGACCACACAGTGATTCTGCTGTCCAACCCCACATACTACATGAGCAATGACATCCCCTATATTTTCCACCAGGACACTAATTTCCTGTACCTCTGTGGATTTCAGGAGCCTGACAGCATCCTGGTGCTGCAGAGCATTCCAGGCAAAGCGCTTCCATCTCACAAATCCATACTTTTTGTGCCCCGGAGAGATCCAAATCGAGAGCTGTGGGACGGGCCCAGATCAGGCCCAGATGGGGCAATTGCTCTCACAGGAGTAGATGAAGCTTACACCATTGAGGAGTTCAGGCACTTGGTGGCCAAGCTGAAAGGTAACAAAAAATAGAGGGGCAATGAGATGAGGTGTGTTCTGCAGAGTCTGAATGGTACAGGTTTGGGAGGTGGTCTGTAACGTCACTTCAAGACTAAAATGAACTTGGGGAGGAGCAGGGAGTATGGCTGTGACAAAGGCACTTGGAAGTTCGTGTTAGCTTGTTGACCACCAATGGATAGGTAGTTTTGAAGATTTCTGACTTTCTTGTGTATCCATGTGAATGCCAGCTGCACATCTATGAAATATTAAGGAACAGAATAGGAAAGACTGAGTTACTGTTTTAGTCATATCTGTTTGCTGACAGTGCTAGAACCAGATGAGGTATAGGAAACTTGAAGGCTTTTTATTCATAATAGACTTGGAAAATAATCCACACAGGGAGTTTGTTAGTCCACTCACATTTAGCTAGATGATGACTTGCCCTTGAAATACAAACACTGCTGTCCTTTAGAAATACTCTTCTGCATCTAACATCACCATGTAGCCTCAGTACTTATAACACAGGGGGAACTTAAATGCATTATAAAATGAAGCTGAAGAAGGCTCGTGACAATATGATAAGGGCAAGTGTGACCCTGGAGGGGTCACACAACTAGAGAGAGAATTCTTGAGTATTAAATACCATCTCGGAATCTAGTTACTTTGTTTCAAAAAAGGATGTCATGAAAATAGGTAAGTCACAGGGCAAAGGATGATCAAAAAAATCATGAAATGTGTGTGAGATATATGCTGAACAAACCCACTCAGCCTGAAAATGAGAAAACAAGGCAGGGTATGAGATGTGTATAGTTGGGGAAAGCACAGAGAGGATGACTGTGAATGATTAATTGCTGGTTTTCTTAATTTAAAAACAAAGGGAACACTGAAGTTATCACATGGCAGGGTTTGGCACATTTTAAGTTGTAGATCATTCATGGAAGATTTGGAATATCAAAATGGAATCAGAAGTTTGTAATTCTGTGGGGAAGAGGTCCATGAAAAACAGTAAAGCAGCTAAAGGAAATACTCTTTAATAAATGCCCAGTTTCTTAGACACTTTTTGTAAGCACCTGCTAATGGTTGCTGTCACCAAAGAAGGAGGGCTTGAGTGGACATCAGCAGTGACTCACTATGGCTTTTCTACTCATTTGCATTTAAAATGTTCCCATGAGGAGAATGTTGGTGCTAACTGATGTTGTGAATAAATTTCCACTGTGGGTAAAATGTGTTTGTTCTCAGTAAGCTCATCTTTGAGTGACTGAAATAAACAGTCGTTCCCCCAGGTGTTCTGAGGCATTGTTGATAATGATCCTGATGCCATGCAAAAAGGTAAATTGCCTTCCATCGACAATGTGGACAGGCTGAATGGGAGAGCGATTCAGAAGGTGTGCTGTGATGTGATGGCTACTTAGCTTACACAAGTGTAACTTTGACACGTGAACTCTGAATGGATTTGAGCCAGATGCATATATTCAGTGATTGTTGTAAACCCCAGTATTTGCCCAGAAGTGGGGATTTGTCAAATCTACATGCTATGAATTGGTAATCTTCCAGACTTAGAAGAGATTGCTTGTGTTCTGTGACAGTGAAAGTGTCTTTGTAGTCTGTCAATGTAGACTCAGAGAAAATTATTTTTCTCAAATACAGCAACAGATCTCGTTTAGGAGGAGTAAGTTAGTTTAGTATGGGGAGGACATTTCTGTATTTCTTTTTGTCTGTGTCAGCTTTTGTTTTGTATTCCAGGTGAGTCAAACATGATTTGGTATGACTTGAGAAAACCAGTGCATACAGAGCTGCACTCTGACTACATGCAGCCCCTGGCTGAGGTAAAAGCTCGGAGCAAAAACCGCATCCAGGGCATTCGACATCTCGTGCAAAACCTTCGGCTGATCAAATCCCCTGCAGAGATTGAGAGAATGAAGATAGCTGGCCGGGTGACAGCAGAGGTAATGGGGTTGTGTGCTCTCCAAATGAACCAGTGCATTCCATTGATGAGGTGACATGGGTTGGAAGGAGAGCTTTGGTCTAATCTGTTACTGAACTGCTCTGTCTCACCACTGGCTGGGCTTGGCTCCCTCCACAGGACAGGGAGAAATGGGAAGACTGCTTTGAATACCAGATTCTCTCAATTAGCGTGACTCCACTGAAGACAAGCCAGCAGCTGTTAGGCTTTGTTTAGAAGCAGTATCTGTTCAGGGCTAGCCTTTTCACTGTCTTCCCAGCTTCCTCTCGGCTTTTCAAAATAATTTTCTTTCCCATCTACTCTGTTTATTTTGAAGTAACAGGATTTTTTGAAGAAGTTTCCTATGTATATGTCTGCATTCCCCCTTCTCCCTGAAGTACCTTTTGAATTCATTGACCACTTTTAAACAAATCTGACAGATACCTTAAATACAATTATGTTTTTGTAAATATTATTAAAATAGATAGCCAAGTAGAAAAGAGAGGCACAGGTTGTCCTTCTCTGAAGGAAAAGCTGCATAAGGCAATCCTATTGTACCTGAGAGAATCTGTAGGTGAGACAACTTCTAAAATGCCAAACTATGGAATCAGCCTCAATCATCTAATCTTTTTTTTTTTTTTTTCCCCAAAAGCTAATCATCCCCTAAATACAGTTTCATAGGGAATAGAGCTTAACTGGTTCTAGTCTTGACAGCACTTTCACCAAAGAAGTTGGTGAAATCCTCTGGTTCTGGGCCAGCTGATTTTGGGCCTTCCTCAAAAGATAACAGGTGGAAAAAAGGCACTTCCCTCAAGTTCAGGCTCTCTTGCTAACTGGATGTCCCTTCTTTTTCATAGGCTTTCACAGAGACAATGTTTGCCAGTAAATCCCCTGTGGATGAAGCCTTTCTGTATGCAAAGGTGAGTGTTTTGTAGCTGGAAGTGAGATAGAAGGGCTGGATGTTGGTTATCCTTCCAGGAAACCACAAATGTCAGATCTCTTTATCATGTGTCTCCCACTGTAGCACATTTCTTCACCCAACTCTTGTGGTTCCTTGCACACACAGAAGAGTCAGTGTGAGGAATTCTTCAGCTGTACTTCCTGTACCTTTATTTAAGGAGCGTAGCAGTTATCTAAGTTTCTATCTGTTGATATCTTTTTGTACTATGTTGAAATGCAAAACCTGCTAAACAATCAGAGATAAAGTTATTACATGATCCTATAATACAGGTCTGTTGTACAAAATTTAAGTAGTTATAACACCTATTTGTAAAGCCTGCTTCTCTTGCCTCTAGTCTATTACTACATCAGATTACCACAGCCATCTTGAAGCAGTTTAGATGCCTCTCAGTTAAAAAATAAGGACTAATTGGCCTGCACATTTGGTAAGGAACTTTGTAAGGAATTGCAGTGAGAATGCCTGTTCAAGAAACATCAGCAGGATTTGACCCTCTGTTATGACATGAATGGGCCTGTGCTGACATGGCACGGAGTTGTAAAAACTACTTTAATTAAAGTGTATTTTACAGATCAGTTTTTCAGTCTGGACCAGGATTATAAAACCTTTGCTCTATGTAGGCATCCTGGGGTGTTCTGGCCCATGTGATTTTGGTAATCATAGAAAAGACATGCTATTAATATATTGAGGGTCTTTATAGATTAAGTTTATTAATTTTCATGCTTTCATCAGCTTCATCATTCAAGACAGGTAAAGATCTTGAGGCTTATGGTGCCTTTTTCTTCTATCCCCTCAGACATCAAGGTAGCGCATGCTTTCAAACCTTCTTAGTCCAACAGTCATGAAAATAGGTACTGCTGTAAATATGGTGATACTTTGCAATTTTAAAAGATAGCAACAAACCATGACTACTGTCATGCTGACATATAGGATCTTCGAAAATTCACAAAGTCATATGGCAAATAAGAGCATTACTTTATATAAGAACAAATCCTCACCTGGATGTATGACAAGGTAGTGAGCATTTGAGACAGTACTGAACAGCTCATACCAGAAAGAGCTTCCCTGAGCCCCAGTACAGGCTTGAAAAACTTTGAAAAAGTGGATTGTTCTGTATTCTTTTTTTTCCAGAGTTCTTGGAACATTCAAGATTGCTTTCATTTAGTCAACTCACTTTCCAGTTTCACTTTGTGCTGTACAAATTAAGAAAACTGTTGTAGGACATGAATTATTATGGTTCTAGGGCAGTTAATCACCTGAATCAGCACTAATGGTTTCCTCTTCTCTGAATTGTTACTCTAGTTTGAATTCGAGTGCCGAGCTCGTGGTGCTGACATCTTGGCATATCCCCCTGTTGTTGCTGGTGGCAACAGATCAAACACTTTGCACTATGTGAAGAATAATCAGCTCATCAAGGTAACCTGTGTGCTGTCCAGTAACTTGAAATGCAGTGCTGTGACACAAATACATGTTCCCTAGCTGCTGTTTGTTTTGACTGAACAGATCAAAGCACTTAAATACATATTTTTTATGTGAGCAAGGGAAAAGAATCCTGCCCTGGTTAATTTTACTGTCAGTGGCAGATTCGGCTTGTCTTTCTTTCCTCTCGGTGCTTGCTGCAGTATTTTCTGAACAGTGCAAGGACTTGCAAACAAGGTTGCAGATAATTTAGTGAACATATCTGCTCTCACAGCAGCTTGTGGTGCTGGGGGCCTCACAGAAAAGAGGAGCCACTGTTGCAGGCAGAGCAAAGGCCCGGGCAGGGTGGATCTTCTGCTGTCAGTTGCATTGCTTGGCCTTGCTTTGCAACATAAGGGGCAAAGTGCATTCCTGCTCTGGTGAAGCTGAAAAACATTTTGGTTCCATGTAGCCCAGCAAAGCAGGAAAGGGGAACAAATAGGGAAAGGATCAGTGTTAAATGTCAAGAGGTGGAAGAGTAACATGTTTTGTCTTATTTCGAAGATTCTCATTGAATTGAACCCTCTCCAGCTTTCCTGACAATAGGCCTTTAAATTCAGATAAGTATTTTCAGGGGCAGTATTCCCTCACTGCTCTGCTCACTATTTACTTTTCAGAGGAGAGTATTTTTCCTCTGTCTTAACACAGGATGAAACTTTCCCACTAGCATTGTCTTTTCTTGAAGCTGGCATGCTAGCAGACCTTGAAATGATCTGCAGAGACAAATGTACAAAAGATATGACAGGCTGCTTTTGGCAGAAAGAAGCCTCCTTTGTTGTTCTGTCATCCAAGGTCAGGCATGCTGATGTAACTCCAGTTGCTTCTGTTAAAGTTGTTCAGTTAAATGACTGTCACTTGTTTTTTCCAAAATGATTAAGTAGGAGGTTAAACCCATAAACTTAACTCTTCCTTTGTGTGCTGCTTCCTACAGATCTTGTTTCCAAATAGGCTAACAAAGTGTCTACTTTGGGTGGTATCTGAATGTTTCATTCAGTCTTTTACTTAGAGGGCTTCGCTTTATAAAAAGAGGACAAGCACAGCATAAGGCATTTACTGGACAATCAAAAGGCTGAATTCCCTTAGTCAATAAATTGTTACTTAGCTTGTTTAATTGCTTGGAATATGACAGGTATTGTAATTTCATATTTGCCTTAAAGAATTGAACCAACTATTCTGAAAAAGTTAAAAAGTACAATTTAAATGGATAGTTAATGGCCTGTCTATTCAGTGGGATAGTGAGATCTGCTCACTGCTGGTTTATCTGCTGTGTATCTGTTTGTGTCACGTAACTGTACCCAATCATAGCAGCTAGCACTGGAAGTAGCGTTAGCAGTGAAATTCTGCTGCTTTATTCTTTCCCTTGACGTGCTGCAATTATGGCTTGTCATTCCACATCATGTCTGCTGGCACAGTCATGGATCTGTGGAATGAATCTCTACATGCAGTGTAAATTTGTAGAGAATTTAATCCAAACTTTTTGAACATCTTCCTTCTCTATTTGTTGTTAGTCCCTTTAAGGAGGGAAAGCAAGACAGTGGTTTTGTTCCTGGCCCTTTGTGTTTCTTCTGTGTGACTTTTGGGGGATGTGTAGTCAGTGATTTAATTGATATGGAACAGTTTTGCTGAAGTGAATTGGAGATTCACATCTCCAAAGTTTTTTCTTCATTACCAGATAGATGCAGAAAGATATGTTAGAGCAGTCAAGAAAGTCCAAGAAGAGAACGGGGAAGGCGGTACGAGCAATTCAACACTGCATTTACAGCAGTGATACACTGTCAGATTTTGTGATACACAGTGATTTTGCTGGGTCCTCATGTCCTATGACAAGGGTAAATGTTAGTGATCCTGTGGGGAGCTCAGAAATCCTATGGTTTTGTTGCAAACCCCCTCTGTTTCAGTCACTATAGCTGGGAACTTCTAGTGAAAGGAGTTGTAGGCATAATTTGCTGGAGTAAGCGATCCAGGTGTGAATTGGACTCATGTCTCAGAGAGCAGAACAGTTCAAGGTGAATGCCTTTTTTTAACTCCAAAATCTTCGTCTTAGAAGTTCAAACACTAGAGAAGCGTAACCGTTAGAGATGAGCTTGCGGAGAAACAATCCAACTGGAATAGCCTATTTATAAACAGTAGTACCCGGGATATTACTCTGCAAAAGGAATTCACATTTCTGCAGCTGCGTTGTAAAACAGAAGTATAATCTCCTTTCCTGCTCTCAGACAGAAAAATCAATTAATAGCTGGACTGACCCACAGAGCATTCTTTCCTGTTATTCTCCAGGATGGCGAACTGGTCTTGCTAGATGGTGGATGTGAATTTTCCTGCTATGTGAGTGACATCACACGTACCTGGCCTGTCAATGGAAGGTATGCTGCAATAAGTTTTTTTGAAGAATTTTGATAAGTTCTTAAGTAATTGATGGATTGAGTGTGCCTTTAATCATAGTTTTACCATGTCCCATTCTGTGGTGCTTCAGAGTAATCAAATTATATAAAGTAATCGTTCAGCTGTATTCCCCACTGCCTCATTAATTACTACATGAATATGTGTGATTACTGCTATTTTCAGCTATTACAGCATGCTTAAAGTGCAGAGAGGGCTTTTGTACATTCAGCTGTGGCTGACTCCAGTTGTGTGTTAAAAACCAGGAGTTTCAGTTGATGGGTACATAGCTCTGCCAGTTTCGAATTTGTTGGTGTGATGTCGCTGTGTTTTTGTTTGATTCCTGTATGTTTTGGCTCAAGTGCATTCTTTTTCCTGCAGTAGCTTCACCTTGCTTTGCTTTGGGGTTAGGTTCTCAACTGAGAAACCATACACAGTGCATTGAAGGGCATGTTGCAGTGATCCTTTGTCTAGCCTTTCATACAACGAGACAGTTGCTTTGCTTTCTGATTTTCCCTTGCTCTGTCCTTGAACTGAACCTGTCCCCAAAATAGGTTCTGGGGACAGCACCTCTTTTCTCCTGGAAACAGATTTAGTTGTGAGATACTCCTTTTTTCAATGGTCTTCAGGTTCACCAAACCCCAAGCAGAACTATATCAAGCTGTCCTGGATATCCAGAAGTCCTGCTTGAGCCTGTGCTCCCCTGGCATGAGTCTGGAAAATATCTACAGTCTCATGCTGAGCCTTATTGGACAGAAACTGAAAGACTTGGGTGTCCTGGAGAGCAGCATCACTGACAGCCATTTCTTCAAGGTACTTCAAGGTTTTTTACTCTAGTTTACCCCTATTTACTCTAGTTTACTCCTATTAATCCTGATTGTTTTATCCTTGGGTAGTGTTAGGGCTTTAGTTTGGGTCAGGAATATGCTTTCAAAATGTCTCTTCTAATTATTGACACACGCTGCTTTAATTCATGTTGTGGGCTGGTCTCAGCACAGGAATTAATTTCTCTGAGACAGGGCTAAACTCCAAGATGTAATTCAACCATTTGGTGCACAATTTGGTCTGAAGTAACCCCCAGTCTTATATGCACATAGTGTGAATATTTGTTCCTTGGCTCTTGTTGTTTCACTCTGCAGATCAATTCCCATTGCTCTGCACTACTTGCCAGTGCAGAAACAGCTTTAGAGCACAGTCTGAAGGGAGCTATAGGGACATGGGCACTAGCACAAGATACTGGGTCCACAGTTGGCTACAGGCAGCTATTCGTAGTTTTGTGATCTGTTTAACATCATATAAATCTGCAGTGCCACCAAAAGGTGCAGCCTATTCTCAGTCATTCCACCTGCTGCCTCTTCTGCACCATTTTGTGTCAGTACTGGAATTCACAGAGCTACCTGATGAACAAGACTGGGAAACTGGTCTGCTGTAGAGCTGAACCTGCAGATAAATAGGATTGGTTTGCAGTTAAGAGAAGTCTATCCGGTCACTCTCACTGCAAAGCTGCATGACTGCAGATGCCAGTACTGCAAAGATGGCGGAACCAGGTGACGGCACTACGGCTTTTGGCAGCCGGACAGGTTCCTGCCGGATTTGGTTGTGTGCGGTGCCGGTGCCATGGCTGCCGCCGGGGGACGGAGGGTGTCGTGCCGGATTCTCCCGGCAGGTGGCAGCACAGCCAGACGGGAGCAGCGCCTGCAGCTCAGTCCCTTGGGAATGAGGAGCGTGGGGCAGGGAGGAGTTCTCGCTGATTCCTGCTCTGGAGGGAGGGAGATTAGGATGGTGCGGGGGGAGGCGGTGTCAGTGCCTTGTAGAGATGGATTAAAATCATTCTGTAGCTACTGAGTGAAATCGGCACAGCATTCGCTCTGCTGTGCATAGGAGACCACTTTCACAGCCTGGAGCAGCTGTATCCACTGCTGCCAGTTCTGAGGGTCTGCTGATGAGAGTCATGCAGGGCTTGGATGTTTAAGGGATGGAAAGGGTTGGGGCAGCAAAGCTCAGCGAGTTGCAAATTGACATCTTGCCTGACATGCTGAGATGGTGATGGGTTTGGGCTGTTCTTTTCAGTGAGGGGGAAAGGCAATCTGCAATGTGCTCATAACAGGCACCTGGTGCTGGTGGGTTTTAAGGGCCATCCAGTTCTAGTACAAGGAAGGTAGCCCCTTGTGACCTAGTCATGGCAGTAAGACTGCTAGTTAAGCACATAACCATTCTGTCTCTTTTTCCTATCTTTTGTATTGCAACAAGTTGGGCTGTGTTTAACTCCCTCTGTGACACTTGTTCTGTCTTTTCTTAGGCTGTTCGAAAGTACTGCCCTCATCATGTGGGCCATTACTTGGGCATGGATGTTCACGATACCCCAGATATATCCCGATCGCTCCCGTTCCAGCCAGGCATGGTGATAACCATTGAACCAGGTAAAAGCAGTCAGTGGTGGACAAAAACATGCAACACTGAGGGTAGCAGCATTGCCTTTCAGTAGTTAGTTGGTCCGGCAGACCAAAGCATGCAGGCCCTTTCTGGTAAAACTGGAAATTAGAGCAGTATTGGAAAGCCTTAAGTTATTCCCATCCCAAAGTCATTACAGTATTAGAAAACCCTATTTCCTTCCCAAACACAGCCAAGGTAGCACATAGTGGGAATAAACTCAGGAAGCAGAGTAGTAGAGCTCAGACTGTGCAGCACAGGTGAACTGCAGTGCAGAAGAGCAGGGTTGATTCACTTGTGCTGGGTTTTGTATTCCTGCCACCAGTCACTGGTAGTGTGCCTCAAGCATTACAGTCTGCAATTACAGGGATTCACAACTTAGCTTTGCAAATTAGGCATACTGTGATGAATCTTCCCTTCTGCTTGTCACTAGATTTGGAGCTGTCAGCTGGAAACTTATATTTAATGCTTGCCTCTTCTCTCTATTCAGAACATTGTTAAAATCATCATTGTGAATGCAATACTGAGAGCAAGAACTGTGAAAAGGCCTGGTGTAACTATGGAAGTTTTTATTAATGTGCTATTATCTGTAGGCACAGAGGGACACTTTTCTTTCTTTGCCCACCAACAGCCATGAGTGAGGGGAAAGAGTAACTTGCCATATTAAAAATTCTCAGGATCAAGCTCACATTATGTTGCTGAAAATCCAACCCTGCTCTCCTGGCGGTGCAGTAAGGGAAAGGTAGTGTTCTGGAGAGTGTTACGTGTTTTAATTCCATTTCTTCTTTCAGGCATTTATATCCCTGAAGATGATGTGAGTGCTCCGGAGAGGTTTCGTGGCATTGGTGTGCGCATTGAGGATGATGTTGTGATAACAGAGGATGCACCTCTTGTCTTGTCTGCTGACTGTCCCAAGGATATCTACCACATTGAGCAGATCTGTGGCCGCAGCTCATGATGCACCTTCTCTGCCTCTTCTCTGCCTCTTTCATTCCCCTGGGAGATGCAGCCCTGCAGGGATGCAGATCCGTGTAGACGGCTGTAGTTGTCAAGTGATGGAATACATGGACAGTTGATGGCTGTTTCCAAGATTGGGGCTGGGCAGGGGAATGCAAAAGGCTTGGGTACTGAGGGGTGAAAAAAAGACAAAGCAACCTTTTCTGTGTGCATTTTTCTTCTGATTGGTGCTGATGTTGAACTGTTGTATGACATGGGAGTGGATTCATCCCTGTGCTGTGTGGATCCATGTGTCCTGGGGCCCCTGGGGGGGTTGAATTTTGTCAGTGCCACTAGATGCATAGGTACAACAGCTGAGACCAAGGCCCCATTTTTTCCCCCTTAGTAGCAGTTTCACAAGAGTCAGATTTTAAAAATGAAGCTTTGGTAAATGCTGATTTGGGATAAGAAAGTGTCAGCTTAAATTTTTATAGAACCATGTAAGGAGAGGGTTTGGTAATGAGGAAGATGTGTTTGGTGGAGAGATGGTTGTATCTGAAGCCAGTGGAGAATTCTTTTAGTATTTTAAGGATAAGGATATGTATAGGCCTTGTTCAGGCATATGCAAAATAGGCCTGCAGTGGGGAAAGACACCTTGTCTGGTCTTTCAGCTTGTTGGAGTGTTGGGTAATTCAAAAAAGGACAAACAGGGCTCAGAAGGTTAGACATACTTATTCGTGCTGTCTTCCACATTTGCTTCCTTTTGTCCCAAAGGTCCATTCCTTTTTCCTGCTCTGAGTCCCTCTCTACCCTAGGAAGCAGGGCCATGTTGATTATGCTGGATTCCAATGGTGAGCTGTTGGTTGTCACCCAGACGTGAGGTGTCCAGTTCTGGGACAGTCACAGCAGCTTTCTGGCTTATGTTTGCTGTGTGCTGTAAGTGCCAGCAATTTCAGCAGTGTTTTTGAAGAGTCTGCCCTATGGCGAGTGTCAAGTCTTTACATGGCTTTTATATGGAATTAATTGGAATTTAAAGTAATTCTTCTTTTCTGAACTCTGAGGGCATGATAAGAGCTGCCTTTTGGGTTTTGCCAAGTGCTCTGGTAATATTTTTGAGGCAGCTGCAAATGTGATTTGGGCTAGGCTGGATGAGGAGTAAAGAGAAGAGTTTTCTACCCTGAACATCAGCCTACCATCCAGGCCATTGTACGCTGTAGTAAATACACCTACTAGAGGCAAGCACAGCATCTGTGTATTTACTGAAAATATTTTGACAATCAGCTATTTAACATGTCTGAAAAATGACTCTCATCAGAGCATCTCCTGTTAATTACACTTGCTGTTGCATCACCTTATTTCCTTTCTTATGGTAGCTTTCAGTGTTCTTCATCTGTTATTCTAAATTTTCTTTCTCTTCTCTTCCTAGATTGTCTGTTTTTGACCCACTGTGTCACTGCTTCCTAATCCATTTTACTTTCTTATCAACATCACTGCCTCTTCCCCAGTTTGGCCTAATTCCTCACAGTGAATGTAGCCAGAAGCATGTGGGCAAGGTGGTCAGGGTTCTGGAGTTTGACCTCTGGTTCTGTTGCTGTGTAATCTCTAGCAAAAGTGCAGACTTTTTTTTTTCCTTTTTTTCCTTTCTTTTTTTTTTCTTTTTGTTTTTTCTGTGTTTCATTTCACTTTGTGAAGACTAAGTGGGCAGTGTCTCGCATCTCTCATTGCATTTAATGTGAGCTGGGTGCATGCACTGGGGTTTGAATTTTGGCACCTAAAAGGCAGCAAAGATAGGCCATAATTTTATTTTCTAAACATGACAAAAATAAATGCTTTTACAGGGTTTAGTGTATCAAGTTTCACCTATATAAGAGAATCTGCTAATCTCTTATGGCAGCACTTGTTAAATACTCCTGTGTTGCAGTGATAGCTACAGCCTAAAATGTTGGGACAGAGGCTTCCTAAGTATGAACACAGACCTGTTGAATACTTTTGATGTTGTTCTGATCTGTAATGCATTTGTTCCAATTACACCTGTTAGAGCCATACCAACTGGGCTGAATCTTGGGGATTTTGGAACTATGTAAGCAGCTTAAAATAACATTAATCTGAGAGATAAATGTGTAGGCTGATCTGCACATCTGCCCATGCATCTAACAGAGTTAATAATTATACTTACTGTAAATAAGCCTTTAAAATGCATATATAAAAAATTATTTTTAAAATAAAACAATTTGTAGAAAGTAATTTCTCAGGCCATCAAGTTGCATGCTGTTGAATAGATATATGCACCTCCAAAACCAGCATTATTTTTCAGGGAGATTTATAAATTGTGTGTCACCTGTCTTGGACTTGAAATAGCAGTGTCAAATGTAGGCACACACTAATTCCTACTCCTCTCGGGAAAATCCTGCAAGTTGTAAACACCAATAGATCTTAGGAATGCTGCGAATGAATGTTTCTGTTAGTAAAGAAGTTTTTGTGACTCTGCTGAGTGTAAAGTAATGGATCTGCTAGGGCTGCTGAGTGTGTCTTGATTTAGGCCATGTATATTCTGTAATTCTTCCACTGTGTTCAGCCATTTCTTCAGCATAAACTGCTGCTGGTTTGAATCTCTTGTTCCATGTAAAGGGTGCATTTTGCAGAAGGTATTAAATCTGCATCCTGTGAACCTAAATTTTTGAAGGCTTTTTCTCGCTTGTTGCAGAAATGAATAATCTGTGACCTACGCACATGCTGCTGTGTCCCTTGTAAACAACCAAATCCTTAAAACATTTTACACGACCTTCATCAAGAAACTCTATAATAAAGAGCTGGGTTCTCTGGCTGCAGGCACGGCACATACCTGTGGTGTATCTCCCCTGTCGCCGATTCCATCCTGCCAGACTGCCTCTGCCACAGAAGAGATTCCTCGCTCCAGCCACTTGGGTGCAGGAGCAGCTCTCAGCGGTGGCACAAGTCGACAGCTGCTTGATGAGGGCATTGGTGGGAAATTGAGGTATACACAAGTTCACATGGGGAGAGATTTTATTTCATATGGCTCTGGTCTTAAGGGCATCAGAGTATGAGAGAAAACGAGAGCCAGTCATCCCTATGGAGAAGCTGCTCTGCTTCCAGAGGAACCCTGAGAGGCTTTTGGCTTTCCCATTTCACCTTTTACCAGGGGACTGCTTTGCCTTGCAGAGAACTACTAAAGTCCTGTTGTTAAATAGAGTCTGAGCAATTTGCAGAGGTACCAATTTGCAGATTTGCTTCTGTCATTGAAGTGGAATGAAATTTGACATTTAACACAATTTGGCATTCTACCTCTATGTGGAAAAATACAGTATGTCTTTCCTAAAATTGCATTCATTATTTTGCAAAGGAACACGGTGTAGGGAGTAGCAAACTGAGGTAGCACAGCAAAGAGAATGGAGATGGAGGTTTTTGGGACTGTACAATGCAATAAGAGAAGAATCAGGAGAAGGTTGTGATTTGGAGCTGCAGGGATGTGTGCAGGGGGATGGGAGAGCAAGGAGAGAACAACAGGGCATAAAATGGCAATTTAGTATGTTGTCAGAATGGTGCAATAGCTCCAGAAAACTGGTTATGCTGTTTCATAACCCTGATTGATTTGTCCTACTCAGTAGGGAGGAAGAAAAGAGTCAGATTATATTCATGAACTTGGTCTTAACAGTTAGTTTAATTATTTCTTTTAAAAATCAATAGAATTATCATATGAGAAAGTTTTATGCAGTTTCAGGCATTGATTATGTGTCATATTTTAAATAATGCAAAGGGAAAAATGTATGTTTCTAGGCAAAATCTTCATTATGATGGAGAGAGCTAGGCTCTTATGCTATCAAAATTACTGCTGTGGAAATTGAGTAATTACTCCCAGGAGAATTAGCATAAGGTGAAAAGAGTTAGGGTTAAACTTAGAAAAAAAATCTGTAGAGCTAAATGACTAAATGACAAAAATGTTTTAATTATGATATTTAATACTTTATGTAATTGGATAACAAAACTCTGCACTGACATAAATTGATGGTTTTAGGTTTCTTTTAAGCTGAGTTGTCCAGAAGCCTGTACAGGCATCTCTTTATTAGTATGCAGATCTAAAGTGCACTGAAGTTTATAATTCTGACATCATTACAGCACATCTGTTAAATATGCTCCCTACATGTGTGCACAGCCTCCACTTGTTTAAAAATCATCCTTTGGACACTGTCACAGTGCTGGCTCTAGGAAAGGGTCTATAAAATTCACTGTATTTAAGAGATATAACAATAAATTACACTTTAAAGCAGAATTTATAATTGAAATGGACAGTGAGGCACCGTGGGCTCAATGACACTCACTTTCAGCTCCTTTCTCCTTCTCAGTTTGTCTTGCTGCCTTTACTGCCTGGCAGCTCTGAGCCTTCTTCCCTAGCAGCAGGTGGAGCAATGAACCCCTGTCCTCCTGGGACAGCTTATGCCTCAGCCTACCTGCTTGTTTCTCTGAAGCACCACCCAGTATCTGGCTAACCAAAACCAGGCTTTTCAGAAGACAGGCAGAAAGGAACAAGGAAGAATTTCCAGCTCTTCATGTGCGCCTTACCTTCACTTGCTGACTCATACCAAGTATGCCTTTTTAACAACCATGACAGAGTTATCCATTAACAATGGCAAAGGAAAAAAAAATTCCTGTCTGGGTAAGCCTGACAATGAGATTTTTGAACAAGAAAAAGTTAATAAGCAAGTTGGTTCTAGACCCTAAAGTGAGAATGTCTACTATAGGCTTCAGTATGTTCCTTCCACGGGGATGCTAGGGAAAAAGGTAGCACTGCAAGAGCAATCTGCAGTCTTTCTTTGGGAGCTTTTTGCAAATGCTGGTCTCAGACATGCTGTGGTGGGGCAGAACTGACAGTGGTTAAAGCTCTGTATTGGTTTTTTTTCTCCCAAGACCATAAAGAGCATGTGGCTTTTTAAAGGAATCTGAGTTTTTCATAATTCAGGCAGAAATGTCATGGCAGCACAGGCTGAGAACTCTCAGCCTGTGGTTCAACTGGAAGTTGTTTCGTTCCAGCGAAAACTTTTAGAAATGCAGTTCTTTCCTGGGAAACAGCTCACTGCATCTTTTTGTGAGTAAACCAGGCCAGTATGAACAACATTGTGTGAGAGGGAGAGAGGCTCAGCTTCTTTTTATTCCCAGCAGAGCAAGGCCTCTGCCCCTGTGTGCCTTTGGGATATTAATGCAAAATAGGATTGGCCACTGATCCAAGTTAAGATTATGTGGTCTGACTCTTGTACCAGGAAATAGTTAGCAGATGTCAGGTAGTCTCTTATCATGTGAATATTTTACTCAGGTAGTGCTTTAAGTTTGGGGATAATATACTTTGCTCTTTCAGTCTAATGTGCACAGAGCGTGTAACATACAACATCTGTTTTGCCTAGAGGAGCTACAAGCAGCGCCTCTGTAATTAATAGTATTACATCTCCATCATGAACACACAGCAAATTATTAGAGTCATTCTGAGAAAGCACAGCTGTTAATGCCACAGCAGGGGGTTGGGTTCAAGCTTTCTCTGCAGGCCTTGTTCCAGGCTACAAAACCTGGTGTTCCTCACACCACCTATGAACATCCTTCCTTACCACCCCTTGGCAGAATCACCATTTCTATTGGGTGGCCTCTGTGAAGTTTGTGTTGGCATTTCTGTGCTGTTGTCCTAATGTGTCATCAGGATCTGCTTAACAATTTTAACATTGTTTCTTGGATAGACAAGGTTTGATATGGCATGAGGGGTTAGGAGAGTTTTGCTGTGGAGCCAGGTCTGGCTGGCTCCTTGCACACCGTGCCCTTGGTCCATTAGCCCAGTTGCTCATGTCTTCCTGTCCTCAGCAGGACAGAGAGGCACGGCCCTACTGACAGCTCAGGAATCTCCAGTCCTCACATCCCCATGCAGCTGCTCCTGTCACAGAGGCCCTAATCTCCAACTGTCCTTCTAACTCTTCCCCTTCAGGGCTTGCAGAGGTACCAGTCTGGAGCCAAAAGCTGTAGCCTCTGGAGTGCTTGTTGCACTGACCAGTTGTCAGATTCCATATGGTGCCGCTGAGGCTTCTGTGATGCATTGCAGTATCTGGTATGTATATTGCTTTCTAATTTATGCTTTACCCTCTTCTTTTTTCCAGAAGATGAGCCATTTAACAGCTACATGGGTGTTACTGTGGTGACTGTAACCAGGCAAAACCATGCAGTTTGTACTGAGATAGTTCTACATTTGTGGACTTGGAGATGATTAAGAAATTTTTAAGGGTTTGTTGGTTTTTTCGCTCTTTCCTGCAGAACAGAGAGAGGTTTCTCATGAGCTTTCAGTTACAGACCATGAAGGGGAAAGGTATCATTTATCTTCAAAAGCACAAGTGCATTAACATCTATACACAAACATCACATATTAGGCAAACAAACATTGTGACTTCTAGCTATTTAGAGATTTAAAAGATTTTTTCTCCAACCGTAATTAAGATTGCTTAGATATTTGACTCTTCACTTCTTTGTGTTGTGTTTGGATTTCTTGTTACATATAATTTTACCCTAGGAGTTCCAGGGTTTATTATTCTGGGGGTTTGAATAATTGCATTATCTCTGTAACGTATTTTACTGTAAGTCACTGCCATGTGGCCTTAACTTTGCCTCCATCTTCAGGGTTTTTTTCACTTTTATAATATAATTTCCCTGCAGTATGAGTTTTTTTCAGGAGACAGCATCCTCTGATTCTCACCTGAGGAGTGCCTTTGCAAAAAAAGGTGAGAATGTGCTATCTGAAAGATGTGATTATTACTCTTGAAGCTTAAAACTGTAAACTATGTGAGTCTTGAACCCAAATGTATCATTCTAACTTAGGTTTTTAGAGATATAAAATTGAATAAGTAGAGCAATTAATGGAAAGAAGAACTGTAGAACAAACTTAAATTCCTAATAAACCGATAACTGTAAATTAATCTCAGCAATTAGATATAAAAGCTATTTTCCTCTAGTGTGCAACTCTTTGAAATTTTAGTGAACTCTAATAATAAATTAGAAGACTGATAAACTGTTTCTCTAAGCTTGTTTGAGACAAGAATTGCACCAAATGCCACATTTCTGAAGGAGACCATTTTTAATGATTCACAAGCTAATAGAAGACTGAGTTAAAATCCTCTACAATATTGCCTGTATTCTGTTAATAGAGTCACTGAAGGAAAGGGTAGGAGGAAGGACCCCTTTGATCAAGTAGTTGGAGCCCCTTCCTATTACAGCCATTCACCTCCTCAATTTAGTGCTGAGCCTGGTAGTTTGTGTGTGACAGCAACAGATCCCTCAGTAAGATATCAAGCCTTGATCAGAAGGCTGGTGGAGGAGAAGGATAAGGTGGAAAATGGCTTCTTTCAGTCATCTGCTCCAGCTGTTAACCACCCCATCATCAAAAATCCATGCGCTTTTTTTTCCCACCCCTTACCCCCAAACAGGCATTACAGAGAGGATAAGGAGCAGCTTTACATGTTTAATAAACCTGCTCTGGGTTCAGTGTAGGCTTGACAGTGGAACTGTGATTGTACTTCTGTAAAAATGTCTACAACTGTGAAATTCATTCGCATTTCTCAGAGTCCCCAGAGCTGCACAACAGGGCCATTTACAGTTTAGCAAGAAGGACAAAGAACCAGAGAGGAAAGAAAGAAAATGAGCAATGAAGAGACATATGTGTTGCATGACTCTCCTCTGGTAGAAAAGACCTTGGATGTGTACAAATACAAAAAAGAAAATCAAGTCTTCTGGAAAATAGTGCCATTTCCTTTTTATTCTTTTTTCCCCTAGTACTTAACATAATCTTGGTGAGTTTAAAAAATTAAATGTAATGATACAAAAGGGGCTGCAAAGTGACTCCTCTGGACCTGGATCCATACTACACTGGGACCTGCCCTGCCTGCCCTTCTTTTTGCCATCATGTTTGTTCGCTTAAAATAAGCAACTGTACAGGACACCAGCATTGTCCAGACATTATCCAAGTCTTCCCTTTATTCCGTGAATCATCTGGCTTTGATCGCAGACTACTCATGCCAACACAAAGTGAAAGAAAAATCCAAACCTGAAGAATAAGTATAAAGGAGAGAACCAAGTAATCCTGTGAATCGGTGTTGCCTTTTGGGTGACATTCTGCATTCAGGATCTGGTGTTTCAGGAAAGGCCCAACCTTGTCTGTGTTCTGTTACATTTGATAACTTTAACCACCTCAATAGCAAAGGTCTTTCCTTAAAATCCTCATTGTCTGTTTGTTGCTCTTGCTTTACATTTGAAATCTAACAGGCACAATACAAATTTTGTGTACCTCCAACGTTTTCCCATCCACTTGGTATACTTGCATTGATCCAGATACAATGTATTTAACAGATCAGAAATATACTGTGGCAGAGATGTTTTCATCCTGTCACCTGGTATTTTCAGAACATTTCCATTGGAAAGCTTGCTTCAGATTGTGTGCTGGAAGATACAACTGCCACTGAGTGTAGTTAAAAAGAGGGGAGACATTTTACAGGATCCATAACCTGGATTTGCCCTGGAAAAAATTTTAGGGAAGGTCTGATGCAGGCAGCTTGTCCCAACCCCAGACAATGACCAGGAGGATGTCTCAGTGAAACATTATTCCACACCTGGAGGAGAAGGGTTGTGAGCCTATGTACACGCACCATGTGCTTCTCTGCACACTTCCCTTTTCAATTCAAACAGGGGGAAGCAGAGACACCCTTAGCATTCCTTTCTTCAGTAA
Organism: Corvus cornix cornix; assembly: GCF_000738735.6. Lineage (NCBI taxonomy): Eukaryota > Metazoa > Chordata > Aves > Passeriformes > Corvidae > Corvus > Corvus cornix. Next base: position 49,217,367 of record NC_047057.1, on the reverse strand, counting down.
TTAGTTCAAGAGAAGTGCCTAAATCACAGAGCAATTGCAAACTGAGCACACAGTGATGGATAATCTCTATTGCTTGTTATGAATTCATTATTTCCTCTATCTTCTCAAGCCAGTCATGTAATTATTTTGCTCTCTTTTTGGGCTCTTCCATTCAGTCTCTTGTAACCTGCTTGCACACAAATCATTATTTCATTTTATCTGGAGGTGGCTGGACTGATGATAATATTTAATCTGTTTCAGGAAGTTTCAGAGGTCACCAGCGTCAAGGAACAACAATTTGCCTTAGCTTCTTTATTAAGTGTATTATTTTTTCAATCGAGTATTATTTTATGGCAAAATAGAAGCATTCTTGAAATTTATACTTGTTGCAGATATCATATCCTCTTCCACCAACTTTGAAATAGTTACATAAACCAGAAGATTAAAAACGTTTTTTATTATAAAAATCTGGGCAAGGAAGAAGTCAATTCTTTATTTCTAGCTTTTTTTATGCAGAAGATGAACTGATTAACAAAAGTTAACAATATGAATTGCAATGAATTTTGTAGCTGTTTAATATATAATATTTTTAAAGCATTATTTTCACTGCTCCCAGGTGTAAAATCTCCCAAGTAGAGATTAGACTAGTCTTGAACTGGCATGTTCCAGTCTCTGACTGGAAGTGGGATTTCTGTACAGGCTGCTATTACGTATCATACCCTCAGCTGGTCTTCATAAAAAGGCCAGCTGAAGTATTGCTGAGCCTGTGGAAATAGGAACAAGTGCTCCCAGTGTTATCCCAGCAATGTTTTAGTTGTAGTAAAGGACTTTTGCTCCCATGAATTCCAGTCTTGATGGAAGTGACTGATGTTCTCTGTCATACTCTAACAAGTATTTGAAACATTAAGTATTAATGATGCATTCAAATAACAGAAAAAATTTCTCCCAGCTGCCCCTTTACTGGAAGGATCACTCTCCATGTGAGAGTGGCTGTGGCTGTGGTGGTTGGGTGTAATGGGGCAACAGGCTCCCTATGAGCTTTTGCCTGTGAGGCAGAAGGAAATGTCCGTTTTGTGAGAATGCAAGGTCTTTCTTGCACGTCTCTATGAATGTGCTAGTACTCGTGGCAGAAGCCACAATTCCTTTTTTAATTAAAATGCTCAAGGTTACAATAAAAGTATGCTTTCTTCATTTATTCTGCAATTTTAGTTAAAATTAACTAGTGCGATGGGTTTAGCCTAATGCGTGCAGTGTTCATGGAGAAACACTTCATCCCTTTGTTACATGGCCAGTTTGTATCTTCTTGGGAAAAAAGGGAAGATTTGACCCTTGACGGCTTTCCATCTGTTTTCTGTGCCTCATGGTAAATTAAAAAAAAAGAAAAAAAAAATTGTTGCCTTTTTTTATACACTCTTTCTCTGACCATTCAGAAGTTGAAATGTCCCCAATGTAAATTCAAAGCCAGCACACAGATACATACTCTGCCTTGCACACCTACTCTTTTCCATGTAATATGAACAAAGCATGCAAAATACTGCGACAACAATCTGTTAAAAAATCATATTGTTCACAGCCATTCTATAGCAGTCCTTCAGATGTGTGAGCAGACCACTGCATAGCCACAAGGTTTAGAGGATGGAATGACATTTGTACTACTCATGTTCAGACTCCCTGAACTTAGAGGCAGTTTTTATCAGGTGGGACAGAGGACTCACTTCCATCTCAGAGAAACATATTCTTGAAAATTATATGTATATCTTGGTGGCATATGCCTGTACATTATGAAGAGACTAAAAAATTTAACTTTGCAAATTTGTATACATGTATTATTTCTTGTCCTGGAAATAATTTGATTTTTTTTAATATACTTTTGAATTTGCAGAGGGATGGTTTCTGCAGAGTTCCCTGGTGTTAGTTACATTAGCATTTTATAGGTTGCTCGTGTAAACTCTTGAGCTTTCATGGCTCTCAGTATTAGCTTTTTAATATAGCACAGTTCATACCGGCTCTTACTGCTGTCTTAATTTTGGTTGGGTTTTTTATGTGGCTCCCCAGCTGCAATGAACGTGGCCTACACTTGTTTGAAACATTTCTTGTCTGTGTAAACCTGCTGTTGATGTCTTTTTTTCCTTGCATATTGTAACACTCTAAGAGCTTAACTTGCTTGTATTTGTCGTGAAGATCAATTATTCTAGATAGCAAACCCAGATCTCATATTACAGGTGGGAACCCAAAACTTTTAGATAGCAAATAGAAGTGTCTTCTACCTTTGTACCATTATTTTCGTTGTTCCACAGATACAGAAATCCACAGTAAATGGCGCTCCTTATTCAAAGAACACATGCAAATAATTCCCAGCCAAATGTTAGTTATTGACTTCTAAGTTAATGCATTTTTTGAAGTGATCCCAGTATCACTCTTCTCTTTTGGGCATCTGAAATTGTTCAAAGTAACATGTGGTTTCTCACCTTTCTATAAGAAAAAGGCAATTTCTACACAGGGGGCAAAAAAATGTAATTTAAATAAAAGCGGGTTTTATTTTGGATATTAACGTCTATAACAGCAGCTCTCCTGAAGAGAGAGAACATTTTCTACCAAAAAAGACCTTCTTAATAGTTATTCTAGATACATTTCTATGGACAAGTCGGATAGTTTTTAAAAGGTCTGTATAAGATACTGAGAGGAGCAAAGCTTATGATTTCTCAAGTCTTACAAGGAAAGGATGTTCTCTCTTATGCATTAATGGGCTTCATCAGAATTCCCGGGTATCTGTCCAGCTATACATAGTAAATATTTCACATACCAATAAACTGATTCCTCAGCAATTCAACCACTCAGCACAAATGAAGCTTAATTTATGATGGATATCTGCACCTGTTAAAGAGTGAAATAGGCTCCTGACATAAGTGATTCTTTCATGCTGTTATTTCTCTAAATTTTTTCATAGGTCCTATCTTCCTAGATTCTAATCTTTTAAAGATCATGATTTCAAAAACATTCCTGAATTTTGAAATTTCCTATTGAAGAAGGAATATATGTGATTTTGAGCTAAAGTGTATATATGTAGTGTTTAGATCAACACTGTTAAAGGAAGGCATAAAACGTGCCTATTACTGAATTAGGCATTTGTTTTGTATATCTAATGATAAAATCAATATGAGGCTCCATCAGGGGAGAGATCCATCAGCCTCTATCTTGCTAGCATTCAATCAAGAGATTGAATTTGCAAACTTCAAGGGGGAGAGATGTTTCTCCATTTTTTGACAATCCATATTACGCTAATTCAGACAGCTTTTACAGAGAGTTGCACCAGTTTACTCAAGCATTGCTTTCAATATCATTTCATTAAATCAATTCAAAAGGTTGTGTTGACCTTTTAAGTATACATTTAAATCTGATCAGTGGAGCTTAAATTGATTAGGAACTGATTTTAGACAACTCTTAAGGCAAATAAGTGTGTCCACACAGGGTTCCTCAGCTGTTCAAGGAATTGATGTGAAATCCAATTTAAATTAAGCCACTGCAAACAAACCACTGTTGTGTTGTACACGAGTCCCAAATGTGCCCTCCAAGTTCTTCAAGAACTTTCTTTCTAACTTGAACAGAGAACCCAAGGGAGATACAGTTAATGGAGTGAAAGCTGTTCATCCCTGTCAGGAAAGGAGGAATGACTATAAAGCACAGTAAAAAGCTTCCAAACAAACATCCAAGGTTCAGCCAAAAGCTGTGTTTGTAAACCTGTTCACTGTCAAATGATGGTTGTTTTTTACTCTTTTCTCTTGGCAGCTGTAACTGTAATGAACAAGGCAGAAGTGCCAGATTCTGGCAGGAGGAAGCCTCCCCCATATCTCATGGGTTTAAAAGATCTAAAGTGAGTTTAAAGGAAATCCCCTCTAGTTCATGTTTGCTAGGGATTAGGATATCCAAGGTTTTCAACCTTCAGTTTACCTTTGCAGGAGCTTGGTGTTTTCGTGGTGTAGATTACTCCTCTCTCCTAAAACATCACTGAAGACCTTTGCAGGACTACAGAGAAGCCCCTTGATCTTAACAGCCCTTAAGTCTACAGGGAGATTTCAAAGATTTTGTTCTCAGAGCAAAGAAATGGGAGATGCAAAATGAACTTCACTCCATATTGATTGGTAATGCAAATAAGATGGAATAAAATGGGTATTTGTAGAAGGGAAAGATTACCTGATAATTTCTACATTTCAGCAAACCTGTAAACCTGGGTTTTAATGACTGAGTTTAAAATCACTGACAATCATAAAATCATACAGTAAAACAGGCTGTGAGAGAAAACAGGGGTGAAAGAAAGAAATAGAAGGATATAGCCCAGTAAATTGAGGGAAAACTGGTTTAGTATAAGCAACTACTTTAATTATTAATCCAATAACATGGGAATGCAAGTTGCACTCCTGAACTTCTGGAGGCTATCTCAACCTCTCCTACGCATTCTTATCCAGATAAATTGTCATCTGCTCCATTTTCCCCTGTCCTAGAACTGAGGAAAGTAAGTGAACAGTTTTCCTTATACTCTCCAAAATGTTTTAATTATTTTGACGGTTTTGCTGTATGAAAGAAGAGTTTTAAGGGCTCTTCCTCAGTTTCGCACCCCTATCTAACTGAAGATTGCTGTTTGATGGACATTTGGGAGCTCTCTTTGCCAGTCCAAACCCCAGCAGGAGAGAATTATCTAAATTCCAAATATCTAAATATCTAAAAGGTAGGTTCTCCTATGAACAAAGGGACGTAAGAGATTGGGCCTTTGTTTTTTCTCCTCCAGGGATTCAAAAGGGTCTGGTGGTGATGGCTGATGGTTTGGATGTGTGTGGTAGTGGTAGATTTCTGGCCTCTTTCCAGCTTTCCTGGTTCCTCAAAATTACTTAAAATATTCCTATTCAAACCTGTGCAAGTGATTATCTTGAATGGTTGTAGACTCGCAAAAGGTTGTGGGATGTGAATGAACTCGAACATAAGGCTCTTCCATGGAAACTCATTGAGTATGTCTATATGTTGAGGTAAAGGAATTAAATCCTTGGTACCAAGTGGAGTAAACTCATAGAACTTTCTATGTGTATTGCTGAAACCTCCCCAAAGCTGTTGCATCTTGTTCTATTCTTTTATTTTTTAAAGTCTTGTTGACTGCAGGTGAGTGGGAGTGTGTTCCTAGTGCTAGATTATGGGTCTTTCCTGTTTCTCCTAGCACAGGTCAGTGAATCCTTAAACTGGGTTGAGTAATAAAATGATGAATGTGGTGAGCAGAAGGAGAAAGAAAAAAACCACAAAAACCCCACCATGACTGGAGGGGAGAGAAGAAGGGACAATGTCACTTTGCAGTGGTAAATTACCAAAAGCAAAAATTACCAAAAGTAAAAATTACCAAAGCAGTAGGCTCTGCACTCACACTTGCTTCTCTGCTTGCTCCTATTTTCTGCATTTCCTGCAGCGGTCAGAATTGGGGAGCTTCTCTGTTCTGATCAGTGAAAGCTCGCTGTCACAAATTGTCCTTCTTTCCACTGATGTTCTGGAGATCCAGTTGTGCTGAGTTTGGAAATTAAAGGAAATGGTGTTTAACACAGCAAGATACATTCAAGGTATGTTCAGTATAGAACTGGCAGAGAGACCATCTCCTGTGGGATTTGCTGACCTAGATGCTGTAATGAACTTTACAGTGAAGTCCAAAGCAAGGCTAACCTCAGTATATTGTCTTTATCTAGGCATTCATAACAGAAAGTGGTTAAATGCCAGAAATACTTTAAATCCTGCCTTCTGAAGACTGTCTGAGTTAGGTACCACAACTTTTTGTTCCTGCTGGTATGGGAGGCAGAGGATTGATGGCTCCCTCACTCTTGGCTTTTTTGTAATATCCATATAGTTTTTGTACAAGAAATTGCCATGTCGTTAGGCCAGCTATTTTTTTCCCATTCCTTTGTGTCTTTCTAAGAAGAAATGGTATAAAATCAGCTCAATTTTTTTTCCCTGAAATCACATCTGAACTCCCTTCAACATCCCCCTGCCTAAAACCAAATAAAACCAAGAGTAATAACAAAACCCACCAAAAAAGTGACAGAAAAACTTGGATCTTTACAGTTTTCAATTGTCAAATGGTGCCTTTGCTATGACTACCAGGGACTACAACAAGATGCTTTAACCAACAGCAGCATCTTTCCTATTGTGACAAAGAAGGATGGCAAAGGCTAATGAATTGTGTCTTATTGAGCAGAACCTGCAGTTAGGAACTTGATTCCATCAAGAGATCTTTGGAGGAATTTTGGCATACTATATTTCTTGGGAAAAGAATAAAGAATTAATATGTAAGTCAAATGCAAAGCTACAGCTCAGTGGTTGTCACCTTTTCAAAAATCATCAAAATCTTTGACTCAGTGGAGGTAGCTTCCAGACCTCTCTTTTCTGAATTTTTTTTTGGTCTGATTTTAGTGCTTATTCCCTCTGTATGACTCTCTCCCACATTCAAGACTGTCAGGGAAAAACTGTAGATAAGAATATCTGTAAACAGTGTTTTAGTGTCTCCCACGCAGCAGTCTGGAACTGCCTCCCCTCATGTTTCTGAAGGTTCATGGATTTCCCAAATCAGTAGGAGTTTATTGATTTACATGCAGGCAAGCTTGTGTTACTACCTTGGTTACTCTTGTGGTTTTTTCTGGCTACTGCTAATTAGCCTGGCAGATCTTCCAGTGTTGCTTACATGCAGTAGTAAATGAATATAACTACTTCTATTGAGTTATCATAACATTGTCCTTTTTTCTTTTTTGTATCCTCCTTAAATGGATAAAAGGCACTTTGAAAACTCTTGTTTGAGCAATGAAATTGATCCAGACTGTGACCTGATACTCAAATGGTGCATCTCCTGCACTTGACTATCCCATAGCCTCTTGTCACATCATGCAGTTCTTCTGGGTTATTCAGGTTAACAATCATCACTCCTTTGCTACTGCTTTCCTGTTAGTTACCCTCTGAAAGGCTTGTCCTCTCTTCCAATTACAATCCTAGCCTGTCTCTCACATCTCATTGGGATCCCAGCTCAGGTTAAAGATTCTTCCTCTCTTCCAAGAGATCACTCTTCCCTGTGTATGCCTTTTTTTTCTCAGTTGCTATGGGCAGTCTCACCCTCCTGCTTCTTCAACCTTGTTAGTAACTGAGGTGCTCAGACTGCAGCTGACCTGGAGGTGTGGCGACTCTCGGGCCCACGTCTTGCCTCCGCCGGCTGCAGGCGGTGTGGAGAGTCCTGGCTTCCCCGGGGCCCTCCGTGCAGGCTGGGAGCCTGGCTGTGGAACGTTTCCTTTCCTCTGAGCAGAAGCCGGGATGCTGCTTTCTCTCGGGAGGTGGCAGCACAGCCAGATACGATCAGCGTATGCAGATTGACGCCCAGAACTGCAAAGAGGTGGCAGGAAGGAGGTGGGGTTGGTGTTGGATTCCTTCCGAAATGGAGCTCCTCAGCAAGGATTAGGATGGGGAGTACACGGGTGCTCATGCACAGGAGGGATAGCTACAAGCCCTTTCTTGAAGCAGAATGGAATCAGCCCAACATCCTCACGGTAACACACTGGGATCCCTCTGTCCTCACCATGTTTCTCTGTATCAGCTGCAGCTGATTGTCAGGCGTGATGTGGGGCCCGAGATGCCCACTGTGGGGACGATGTCATTCGCTGAGTCTACAGCCGCAGCCCCAATTGCTTGTTTATTCATGTGGGGGGAAAGACTCCCTGCAGGAGATTGGGCAGAGTTAGTATGTACCGTGGGTTTTGCAAGCACCCACTGTCCTGCAGGCTGCCACAATGGTTGTGTGTTATTTTAGCTATCAAGCAGCTTAAGGTAAAATGCCAGGAGAAAGGAAGAGTGACAATTAGTCACCATCCCTTTAAATGCTACAACCTGCTCCTCTCTCAGAACCTCATCTGTTCTTTTTAGCCAGTTTGGAGGCTCCCATTCTCTCCTGAGGTTTTAGTAATGGATTACAAAGACAGGGGTACTATATGGGGTTTAATGTGACCATCATCTGGAAGACATACACAGAGGCGGGGAGTTTGGGTTTCCACAGAAAGCAAGCACAGTCTGGTTCAAAAATCTATGGGATATATTGCTTAGTCTACCCCTCTGGCTCTGTCTCTGAATTCAATTTCCCTATGCCAAGCACACTGAATCAGCTGGAGATGCTAGAGACTGGTACAGAGCCTTGGTGAGAGGTTGTGTTTTGTGGCAACACAGAATAACCGTAGATTCAGTTTTGCCCCAACAGTGATTTGTGAATGCTGTCTGTGGGCTTGTGCATCCAAAAGCAAAGGGTGCTAGAAATCCCAACTTAGCCAATTCAAATGGTTTTACTAGCATCAGCAACTGGAGGGCAGCCAGCCAGTCAGCCCTACAGTTCTTTAAAAAGTAATAATGTGCACCTGATTTTTGCTCCTTGAATGGCAACCACTGACTAGCAACTAGTCCCATATACCAGGTAATTCCTGCTTGACGCTGCTTAGGGCACCATTGAAACCACACCTTAAGCAGGCAGCACCGAGAGGGTAAAGCAGAGAAAGGCAAGAGAAAACTTGAGGTTTGTAAGCACTTAGAAAAGGGCCACCTCCTCTTTTTTCCCCCTCTTTGCTCCTGGCAGTCTTGGAAGGCCCATTCTTACTCTCATGACTTGCTCTGAAGAGTGTTTGAAAGTGCTGCAATTCTCTTTCAAAACAGTTTCTTTCCTAAGTGACCCCAGTGCCCCAGAAAGAGCCCATCAAATTGGAGGATTAGTCATGGTAACTGTTCATCTTCTCTGGTGCTGCAAACAGCTCAGGCAGTGAGGACTAAGCAAATCCACCTTTCCTGTCTGCATTTTCCTTCTAACTCAGTTCTGGGGGATCCTCCCACTGCCATGTGGATCCCTCTGCTCTGGAGGGACAAGTTGTGTCAGTATGAACACCACCAGGCCTTCTGCCCAGTCCCCATGCAGGTGTAGAGCCAGGGCTGCAAGCAGCCATCCCAGTTCCACAGCAGTCCAGTCAGGCACAGGCATTCAAAGAGTGCATGTATGGAGGAGGGAAGCATTTGAGGGATAAATCCCACATAGGATAATGTTGGTGACTGCAGAAAAATAAACAATCTGCCAACAGAATGAACATAAAGGAGAAGGGCAGTGACCAAAATCCAAGACACTGGTTTTGAAAGGTTGTTGGTACCTTGCTTTTTGGAACAATCTTTGACAATTGGGAGAGAGAGTTTCTCATTTTAATTGGGACTAACCATATTCACAGCAGTTGTCACATGCCACCTAGTCTGTCTGTCTCCCTGCCTTTTCAATTTGGCAGCCTTCTCTTCTTCCCCTGCGTGTCCCAGAGATTTGAAAAATGATCCATTCTTCAAAGCATCCCTGGTAATTTGGACCACAGTGTTATACTTCTTTTGAGACTGATGCCTTTCAAAGCTGCAGCCTTTCTTCCTGCAGCAGCTTCTGACAACCCTCTATAATATACAGCCCTAAGAGGGCAAAACAGGTCTGAGGAGATGCACTTTTCCTAGGAGGAAAGAGATTGGAGATAACACTAAAATCAACAGAAAACAGACTATTTTATGTGTAGAAAAGAAGGTAGCTTAGCCCTTTTTATGAAGTGCAGGACTATACTGTCACTAATTTCACTTTGCAAAGTGTACTGGAGATCTCTTAATGCACTTGTTGGTAAAATGTAACTGCATACACAGATAAGTAAATATTAATTAATTAAACATGCAGATATGTGTTCTGTCCTGCACCATGTTTGCTATCTTTTTTGTTTTCCTAAGAACACCACCACCTTTTTAGCAAGACTTAACTCGAGATCTGTGTTGCTACATTATTTTTGCTGCCAGATACTGAAAGATAAATCCAGACCACATGATTGCTGGCTGCATGGCTTTTACCCACTGGCAACCACTTCCCCCGGTGACAACAGCTGAGGAGGGGAGAGTATCATTTTATATTGCAGCAGTCACTTAAAGTGAAAATGAATGTTAACATTTCTCTGGAATGTATATGCCCTAGTCTACACATTTGTTCAATGTCCTGGCTTCTTACTGAGGAATGTCCTACTGGGGACATTGACATACACATTACATCACATACACACTAGGGTTAGAATTGATGTATCTATTAATAAGAAATCTTGCAAATTCTGCTTTGAAAAGAGCTATTTTTTTGAAGGTGAAAAATACATTTTCTCAAGCACCCACCTCCCATTTTCAAAATACTCCTTTGCAATAGTCCTGAATACAGAGCAACAGGATGGAAACCTGAATTTGTTTTCATTCAGTGAAATGGAAGCTTTCCACATAGGTAATGAGAGGTGTTAAAAGAGTGTTTACATGAGGGAGGGCATTTTTCTTCTTCAAACTTACCTTTATTGTCTGTGCAACTTTCAGGCTCAGCCTGACCCTGCCAATATTTAGGCTTGTGCATAAGTCAAGGCACAAGCATTACATGTCTTTCAAATATGAATCCCAATCCAAATATTAAAATTATCCCAACACATCCAATAATAGCATTATCTCGTTCTTACTGCAGGTCCCTACTTTAGGCTTAAGTTTATTTGGAGACTGCCAGACACCCCATCCCAGAAAGCACTGGGTCTCAGGAAAAAGCTGTATGCACACAGCAAGATGGGTACAATGGAGACAGACCAGAACAGTGCTCTTGGGCCCAAGTACTTATGAGAGGTAGAGTACAGATATTGCTCCCCTGTATCTATGCAAGAAAATGGCCTTTTAGTGCTTTGACAATCTCCCCTTTCCCACATCCATGGAGCAGCACAGTGTATAAACGGATTTAGAAGGGGTGACTCTGCAGACAGATCACATCTCCAGGGACCTGCAAAGCTGGGTAAAATTTCAAGATCTGCAGTTGTCCTGCTGGGGAGCGTACTGCCCTCAGTTTCCATAACATGGGCAATACTACCACTGACCTTCTCGGAAAGGTACTGATGGAGGAAGCTCTCAGAACCAGCTCCCGTGCCTGTTGCCTCCAGCCTTCCAAGAGAACAGGCAAGGCTTGGGCAGCTCTGGCAGCACCTTTAAATCCATGCTGACTGTAACTACTGTATGCACAAATTGCACGCCGTAAGCGTAACCTGGACGCTGCGCATCTTGTCTCCCGCAATTCCATGTTCCTTTCAAAAAAACCTGGGCTGAGGGAGAACAAAAGGGCTACAGCAGCAACACCGCCGGCCTCACCTCATTCTGCATCGATTACGATGGGCGAAAACAAGCTAGACGTTTATTGACGGCTAAAGCCCCTCATATGATGAAGGCAGGGAGCCGAGCGCCAAGGGATTTTAGTGAGGTGCTACACCGAGAGCCCGAACCCGGGTGGCGGAGCGCTGAGGTAACTTCGCGGCCCCGCCCTGGCTGCCGCCCTCAGGCGCGCGCTCACGTGGCCACCCTCACGTGACCGCGCACTCAGGCCCCCCCCCCCCCCACCTGCCGGCGAGGGGCGCGGCGGGAGAGGGGGCGGGGCCATGAGATGACCCCTCCCACCCCCTCCCGCTCCTCCGTCCCCCCGCCCCGCCCCACCGCGCACGCGCGCGGAGCGGCACGGGCCGACTCACGCACCCAAAATGGCGGCCGCAATGGATGTGGACACCCCCAGCGGAACCAACAGCGGCGCCGGCAAGAAGCGCTTCGAAGTGAAGAAAGTGAGGTTCCGCCGGCGCGCTCCTCCGGCTGCTCCCGGAGGCACGGGGAGGGCTGGGGTCGGCCTGATGCCGGCGAGCGGGACGAAGGAGGGGGCGACTTCCCTCTGCTCTCACGGAGCCGGGTACCCGGTTCCGCACCGGAGCGGTGGGAGGGGCGGGGCGAGGCCTGCGGGGAGTTCTGGCGTGCGCCCGGGCCAATGGGTGAGGCGGGCTGCTGCACGTGCAGCGCGAACTGGCCAATCAGCGGGCGCGGCTGGCGGGGGCGGGAGCAGGGGGGTCCCGACGGGGCCGTGCTGGCCGGGGGATGCCGCGGTCGGAGCTGTGCCACTCGCTCCCCTCGGGCGCTGCGGCCCCGACGGGCCTCGGCTGCTCCGTACCCACATCCTCTGGGCAGCTCGGGCCGGGAGGCAGCGCTGGAGTGCTTCCGCCTCCCCATCACCCCCGGCCGCTGTGGCCCAGCCGCCCGGGCTGCCCCATGTGCTGCGTAGAATGCTTTCTACAAATGTCTCTGGCCGACTTTTTTTCTCATTCATATTTAAATCGAGCCATAACAACGTGTTAGTCAGCAAATGTTCTCATGCCACCCTGGCTTTTCCTCCTCACTCAGAGCAGCCATAATATCGCTCTCCTATCCAGTGCCACCAATTTGTCAGCTGGGTCGTGGTGATGGTCCGAGGCTCTTCACGAGGATGTAGACAAGCAGGGAGAGATTGTGTGGGCTTGTACTAAGGTATAATTTGAGGAAAAGCGACCCCTAGACTGGATATCAGTAAACATTTCCAGGGATTCCTGCTTGTAGATGAGTTTGTTTGAAATGCAGCTGCCATCAGTGATGATGGAAACTCCTGGATCTGTGCAGAAGGAAGTGTTTGGGAGACATAATTGCTTGTCCTTTGGAAACAGGGACAGATGTAATGAGAGGTATAAGAAGTGGCACTGTTTATGTGTCAGTGGCATTCCTCCTCCCCAGCAAAGTACCAAGACCTTTGTTGCATGTGTGGCTCAGTACAGGTCTGTGGGTCATCAGTGTAGACCATGATGGGGTAAGAAATTAAGTACTGGAGCATGTGGGAGAGGTAAGGGTGCTGAGAACTTTTATTGCAGCTGCCTTGAAGTATGGATGAAGTCCATGAGAGATGAGTACCTCAGCCAGAAGGCCAGCTAGACTTGAAGTTGGAAGATGGGGGAAAAAAATTAGATCACTACTGGTGCATGTCCTAAAAGATCTAGTAGTATTGTGAATACTTTTTATATAGGTACTAATGAAAAATTTAAAAGCTTATCAAAGTCCAATACTGCTCATCAATACTTGGAAGTCTGCATTCCTCCTTCAGAGTCCCAAACTGAGGGGAAGCAATGAAAACATTGAGATGGAAATGGAACACAGTAGAGAAGATTTACTAAAGGGAAGATTTACTATAGTACAGTCAGTACAATTATATACTGAAAAAATGTAAGGGGAAAAAAACCTATACTACTTAAGTAGTAAATGAAGATTATCCCAATTACCAGTACAATATTTTGGATTGCTTTGTATGTTGAAGGCAGGCCCATTTATTTAATGAGTTTACAAAAGACCTGATTATGGGTTTTGTCAGGAGGAATAAAAAGGTATCATGTTTTTCTGCATAGCTTGCCCTAAAGTCCTCAAACCCTTCCCCTGAAGTAGCATGGGATAGTGCTATTACTTTTTTATATGTATAAAGGAAGTCTTTGAAAGGTTAATTTGGTAGTAGTTTGAAATTTTTATATCCAGCCTTGCTGATAGGTTGTTGCTTATTAACCTTTTGTAGGGAAGATTATTCAGGAGTCAGTGGAGAGTAGCATTAGAGATTTAGTTCTTGACCCCAACTGCTCTGAAGGGTGATTACTAGAAGAACTGCTGCAAATAACGGGAATTCCTCTTAACAAAAATGGCATCTGAATTAGTATTTCTCCAAGGGACTGTCCTTTCCTTCAGAATTGAGGATTTGGCATGAGCTGCATCCTTGCTTTTGGATCTTGAATAGAAATCCAGGTGTTTGCATCTGTTTCACAAAAAAAAAGAGGCGGGGGGGGAGACTGTGGGAGTTACCTTGTTTTTGAAGTGGGAAGGAGACATTGGGTCTGGGAGGTTTGTGAGAGGAATGTACCACTGCTTCCTAGTAACCTGAACTCATGATGAAGAATTACTCTGGACTTCTAAGATTTGGGTTTTTTTAAATATCCCAGATTTTCTATTTCAAAAAGTACACGGGCTCTTGAAGAATAACAAGGGTTTCTGTCCACTGTAAATTGAATCAAAACTATGTTTTTCTTTTTCCCCCTCTCTCTAGTGGAATGCCGTAGCTCTGTGGGCATGGGACATTGTGGTTGATAACTGTGCCATTTGCAGAAACCACATTATGGATCTATGTAAGTAAATGGGGGGACACAGTTGACAGTTTGGACTTGTATGTGATGAACAGCTGAAATTACCCCAGCTGAGGATATAATTCAGCAAAGCTTTCAGTTAGTAACTGATTATTTTGCTATGTAATGCTGAAGTCTCATAATCTATTTTTGTGACCTCTGTCACCATACTGCTTTTCCCTCACCCTTTTCTTGTAAAGAGTAGGATTACTTGATGCCATATCAACAGACATGATGCTGCTGAGTGTATTTTGACTGCAACAAAGAGGAAAAGGAGTAATAATAAAGGGAACTGAAATTATTCAGGGTTGACAGGCTTTGTTTACAAAGAGGTATTATATTTCAGAGTTGGGGAGGTTGCTATGAGTATCAACTTCTTGATGACACTCATTAAGATGAAGTCTTGTAACATTCTCTGTGTCTGTGTCTGGCAAGGAAAGGCATGGACCAGCAAATTAATTTGACTCCTCATTCTATAAAACCTACCTTACCTAACTAACTTAGTACGTGTTATAGGAGGGGGAATTTTGTAAACACCTAGAGAATTATTTGTTCACTTACAAAGGAGAGTAATCAAATGCCAAAATAAGAAGCAATACGTTGTTAGTATTGGTTTGATTTCATTTTTTTTTTTGCTGTATAATCTTGATGGTTCATTTCTATCATGAAATAGGAGTGTATACATGAAGTCACTGATTTCAGTCCCTTAGAGTATTGGTAATGAGTACAAACTCATTTTCTCCTCAAAAATGACAAAGTACTGTTGGCATCATAGCTGTCCATCTTGTTTCAATCATGAGGGACAGAAGACCTTTTAATATACCCCAGATAGAAATTTGCATCTATTTCTAAAATGTGAGGCTGGTGGAACCCCCCAAAGCAAGCCCAGGTCCAACGACAGTGCCTGGGGATGGCCTTATCTGATCCCACTGGAACAGTTTTGTTGGACTTGTTTTTATGTGGTCGCCCTTGGAACCAACACTATTGGCAACTTCCTGTCAATAAGACTGTATGAAAATAAAACAGTTCAGAAAAATGAGACTTAATAGCTACTGAAGGATGCATCTGATTTTACTTCATATTTAATAATAATTACAAAATTACTTTCAGAAGCTTTGTTTGGGTGGTTTTTTTTCTTTTTTCTAATACAGAGAAAACACACTGTAACACACTGGTCTGAAAATGGATTAAGCAGGTTCACTTCTTTTGGACAGATATATTTGTATTTTGAGCCAGCTACTGCCTAGCCATGCTTCAGTGTATTCTTGGTTATTAGACAGGGAGTGATAACACTAAAAAAACAGGGATTATGAAATAAGTTGATGTCCTTTAATTGAAGATTTCCTTTCTAAGTGTCTCTAACCTGTACCATCTCGGAAAGGAGTTTCAAAAGAAGGTGGACACTGGGCTACTACTTAGTCTCTCAGGTTTATGCTATATTAGAGAGGAAAGCATGTTGCTGACAGGCAAATGGAATTTCAAAGATTTATTAGAACGTAAGTTACATTTATAGAATTTCCAAATGTATAGAAAAAATAGATAAAATCCTGTAATTCAAGGTAATTATTCACGATAAGAGGGATGTATTTTAAGATAGGAGACGCTGGTGTGTTTTATTCTATCAATCTGCCTCAAAATTAATTGTACCTTCCATGACAGACCAAATACAGTCTCATATATTTGCAATTTTTTTTTATAAATATCAAATAGGGATGAAGGAGAGGTGTGGAGGAGCTGGAAGGAGAATGGACAGATGCTATTTTTCAGTAGTAAATTTTGTTTGTCAATTCTTAAAAAAAAAATTTTAAGAAGCCCTAGCCATATGTGGGTGGGGATTGAGAGTATATAGGTAGATTAGGAAAAACAGTAAAGGAAAATGGCATAGGTAAGTTTTTTTTCATTTTTGAGTTGCTCAAGCATAACATGTTATTAATTTGTATGAGCAATGTTACGAGGAGCCTGGACTACAAATGACAGACTAAAATTGACAGCATACAGAGTAGAAGGGATATCTAAATTGGTATTCCGAGATCAGTGTTGGCTCTGGATTTGCTTACTTCCTTGTTACAGATCATTAATGTTGTTAAACAACCCTTTAATTAGATTTTCAAACATAAGATGTGAAGTGATGACAAATTGAGAAAAAATTAATAGAATGTGCAGGGAAGAACAACACAAGATTCAATTTGATAAAATGCAGGATACAAATGTCTCCCACTCCTAGCAACAAAGAGAAACCTTGGATGGGAAAACATTAGAAGAGTGATAAGTAATACAGTCATGGTAATGAAAGTTTGTTAATGTTGTAAAGTCAGGCATCAATGGTAAGGTGTCATGCAGTTCTCCCCATGCATGTGCCTTATGACTCAGCAGTGATGTGGTTCAAAGGATCCCCCTGCCCTCAGTTTGGTTTGTTTTCAGTGTACAGAAGGAATAAGTAGACTTTCAGTGTTTAGGTTTCGTTCTTCTCTGGAAAGACCCAGGTTCTGTTTAGATTTTACTTTAGTCTTTCTTCAAAGGCTTGCTCTCTGGTGCTGTCACTGCAACATGGTAAATTGGGGAGTGTTAGCAGTGTGTTTAGTATACTGGATTATCTTCTGGTTTAAAATGTGTAATGTATTATTGTAGTAAGATGACCAATATAGGTTTGAACTGTGTAAAATGTGCCATCAAAATACTGTTCCTTTGCTTTGACGATAACGTGCCAAGTACATGAATCCAGCTTCACAAAGACAGATATGTTGCACATAATCCAAAGAAGAATCTCAGGATGTTTATTAGATGGAATGGGTTTGGATTTATTTCTTGATGTGTAAATATACAGGAGATTTCTGCAATAGAAAATGTATAGGAAGTAGGCTGGTTCTTATGATGCCAAGATTCAGAAGCTGCCATTATATAAGATGAATTTCTGCATCCTTGAGTTGAAATGCTTTCATTGCATCTTTCACAATTATTTACAGGTATTTCGGGTTTTAGCTGTATCTTTCTGCCCTCACCTGCAGATACTCTGTCAAAAGCAAGGCAACAGAAGAGTCATTCAGTATTCCTCCAGTACCTGTTACTGACTCTTACTGCTTCTTTTGGGTCAGCAGATGGTAAATAGGTTCTCTTTCTTTCAAGAGCCGGAATCATCAGCTTTCATTCTAGGATGGAGCTTGTCCGTGTGTTTTATTTATTATTTATTTTTCATTTGTTGATATATTGTCCTTTTCTAAAATGAAGCAAATACAAGACCAAAAAGTGTTTCAGCTTTTGGGAGGCTCTTTTTTTGCAGCCAAAGGTAGCAGTGCTAGCAGTAATCTCCAGTGCATTTGATGAGGGAGCTAAATCTGGGTGTCTTGTTGGAAGGGCTTTACATCACCACCAGAGAACTCCTCCTCAACCACTACCACACAAGTTCGTCCGTCCTCTTAAACTTTTGGGACTGTCATGCCTTAGACTGTCAGTGAAAGTTTGAGTAACACCGAAATGAATGTCAGTGCTGCTTCTTTTCCTTGCCTAAACCATCTTTCTTCCCTCTCACTCCCAGGCAAAATACAGAGTCCTTTAAATCCTGAAAAATTAAGAATTGTGTTCATGCAGCTCTCAGGTTAGGGCCTCTTAGAGAGGAGGAAAAAAAAAAAAAAGACAAAATGACATAAAATGGGCTAGATGGACTTCACATCTAATATACCCAGTATTTTGCTTCCAGAAGGAAAAGAGAAGAAACAAGATAAGTATATTATATGCTGGAGTATTTTCCTTGCTGTCATAGAGGCTGTCTGAGTTAAACTTTGCTTACTCTTTGACTTTTCTCCCTTCTGAAGAATTTCCTCATCTTTTCCTTCTACTCATCTTCTCACCATTATCTGTTGCTGTACAGACTCTGGCCAGATATATAAAAGCTAATATCTTATGCCCCATGAGTCTATACTGTAGTAACAGTAAAATTGTTGCAACAATCTCAGGTGTAGAATTTTATACAAGTATCCAAAGTAATTTAAGTTTTTCAAGGGTCTTAAGCATCTTCCATATTCTTCATCGGATTTTGTTTTATTTCTGTATGTATTGAGAGATTCAGGAATTAAGACATCAGACCTTTCAGAAGTACTGGATTCTGTTTTCTTCTATGGGCAGGCAAGGGATTGAGCTTTGGACTTTCTGCTGTGGTATATCATATCTTTGATGTAAACCATATGATAAATACGGGTTCACTCAGATCTTGCAGAACAGCTGTTGCTACTGAGTTTCTTTAGACATCAGTCTTGTTTTGAGTAGTTCCTCGTGACCAAGGTTAACTGATGTCTCTTGCATCTCAGAAAAAATGGGCCTTTCTTTTATTTTGTGCACCTCCACACCTGAAAAATGGAGAAAGGGATGAATAGGACAGGACAAATAGAGATTACATTTTTCAGCCAAACCTGTGCGATTTGAAAGTTTTTGAATCTTTAAGTGATGAATCAAACTCCTTTTCTCTAAGCATATTCAAGCACACAAAAAGTGGACAGAGAATTGGAGTTCATTCAGACATCTTTGCTAGGAAAAAAAAATCTGCAAAACAAGAAAGCAGCAAGCTCATGTGTTGAGTTCGAAGCTGATCACGTATCAGCAGGTCTTTTTAAATTATTTGGGCTTGACTCTTACAGAAAGCATCCTTTAGCAAGGAGTAAAATGTTAGTCTCATAGGTTTGTGCTGCTGACAGTGGAGGAGTTGGAAATATCTTTTTTTCTTCTGAAGTTCCTTCTTGAGCTGGAGCAGAAGTGAATTGTTCAGGCTTTAGAATGGAGAACCAGCTTGCAGGATTTATTTTCTCAGTGTTGTTCTTCCTTCTTTCTTCACTCTTTTTCATCTCCTTCATCCACGCTATCTGACACAAAAGCCCAAAACATAACCCAAACTCATAAATAGTTGGAGTGGGGGGCGTGGGGAATCCTCCTGAGTACTCAGCTCCACGGTGTAAAAAGTCCAAACCATACTGTATTTCCTATTGTGGGCTTTTGGGATGTACTTACCTATCACAAGACTATAAAATAAAGACAGGCAAACTCCAGCATTACATGAGCAAATTAATTTGCAAATAAAGTATACAATGTGTGACAAGAACATATAGGAATTTATATTGAGAAAAACCTGGTTAACAAGTTTAAGTAAATGTACTGTCAACTGATTGTCTCTTTGAACACAAGAGGAAAAAATGAAAATATTTAGCCTTGAAATTTGGGAAGCAGACACATGTTGCCAGCAGATGAGCTATGTACTCCTGCCCTCTGGAACTTTGGAATACCAAAAAGGTAGAGAAAGGAGGAAATCAGGATTAAGTATATTTTGATTTGATGCTTTTGGAAAAACAGTACACATTAAACCATAGCTCTTGATACTTTCTGGTGTGTTAAATACCACAAAAGAGCTCTTCCTCCCATGCCTCCACTTGCTGTTACGAAGAAATCTACCAGTTAGTGTTGCATGTACATCTTCAACTCCTGTGTATATTTGTTCAATCTTTATTTTCCTAGGCATAGAATGTCAAGCAAACCAAGCATCGGCTACCTCTGAGGAGTGCACAGTTGCATGGGGCGTCTGCAATGTAAGGAAAACTGTTTTATTGTGGAGCTCGTGTGGGGGGGATCCTCCTTTTTTGAAGACTTGAGACAGAATGAGTTCTGTAGTATTTTTTACATAACCCACCAGAAATAAGAACTTTAAATTCCTTATGTTTATTAGAGTGTAGAAAGGAGAGAGAGAAGAAAATAAAAGGAAGTGAAAGATGGAGAGATGTAATTAGGCACAGAAGCAAAGGGAAGAAGATGAGCCTTAATTATTTTTTTAAGGAATAATAGATCTTTCCTTCTGAGCATGTTTTTCCTGATCATGGTTTGCCTAGGAGTTATACCTTTTTCTTTCCCTGTGGTAATAGGATCACTTAGATGTCAATCTGCTTGATTTGTCTTTGTGCAGGCTAATTCAAAGAGTCAAGCTGGGGTACCCAGGTGATTTGCTTTCAGTTTTGGGGGAAGATAAAATCAGTTGGTCCCACTAGCACATGAACTCCAAGCTTGAATACCTCTTAGCTAGCCTGGGCCTGAGTTGGAAGATAAACGATTCCATAGTGGAATAACATTCTGATCCTCAATCCCATCTTCACTGTGCTGTGGGATTGAGTTACAAAGTCTTAATGCTGGAACAGGACTAAATGTTGCAATTCTGTTTG
The DNA here is from genome assembly GCF_000738735.6 of Corvus cornix cornix. Classification (NCBI taxonomy): domain Eukaryota; kingdom Metazoa; phylum Chordata; class Aves; order Passeriformes; family Corvidae; genus Corvus; species Corvus cornix. The sequence goes on along the minus strand of NC_047057.1, from coordinate 49,197,137 downwards.
CAGAGGACAAGAGCAAAATTTTTAACCATGTCAGGATATTCAAGTGTCAAAATTATGTTGTGTGTGGAACCAAGGGGAACCTTGGTTTTAAGTAGCTGTATGGGGTAAGGAAAAGGGTGTCCTTATTAAACACATAAAAGAGATTTTTTTTTTCTTTCTAATTTTGCAAATTCGTTTTTATTCAGGCGCTGGTATCTCCTGCAAACTGACAGAAAGCTTCCTTCAGCATGTGTACATTCATATCATCCCTGCTACTCACTCTGAAATCCTCTCTTTTCTTTTTGATTATGCTTCTTATCAGCATCTGCTCTGCCAATTTTAGCAGCTGCTAAACTCTGCACTCTCTCCTTCATCAGAAGTCAGTCAGTTGCCACTGCATGCACTGTGGAACAGGCTTCCTGCTGCCATTTCACTAATGTTTCCTCCTCTTTGAAAATGTGGATCAATTTCTTGGTGGTTACCAGCTAATTGATTGATCAGTTGTCCCCACCTTTGCCTGTAAACTCTTGCTACTCTCTTCTTACTGTGATGCTTTTAATGGTAGTTTTCACACTGAGATGCATTCATAATTCTGAAATTATGTGATCTGAACTTTGTCTTCCAGCACGCTTTCCACTTCCACTGCATCTCTCGCTGGCTCAAAACTCGCCAAGTATGTCCGCTGGACAACAGGGAATGGGAGTTCCAAAAGTACGTATCCTGCACGGATTTCAAGATGAAAAGTCCAATTGTCCTGTAAATATAAATGATCAATGTCAGATTGGTGTGTCTGAGGGTATAGTTGCTGTTCAGAGAGGTTTTTTCTTCCACCTTGTTGTATATGGACTTTTCCTTAGGCACCTGGTTCTAAGTGAGCTCTGAAGGAAGTCCAAACAGCTGTGGGGTATGTGAGAGCTGTTGAAAAGTAGTGATTTCTATTGACATTCTCTCTAAAGAATAGAGAGCAGGAGAGAAATGGAATTAGCTAGAAGTGGAGTCTCAGGTGGATACTGTGCCACTGCATGAGCAATTTGAGTTTAGAGAATTACCTGAATTCAGCTGCTTGGGTTCCAGAGTGTTTCTGCTGAGGTGCCAGACATTGTATTGGGTCCCTCTGTTACCTTGATGATTTGTTTTATAACTCTGATAGCCTCAGAGATTAATACAGCTGATTTCCTAGCATCTGGAAAGCCATTCCTGTGGCTTTGGCCCATTTTTTTCATAATTTCTGTATTGTTTGTTTTGTTTAATGTTTTTTAAAGGTCTCATGTTAAGAATAGCAGTAGGAGATCCAAGAATGGGTTTCTGAGGGGTAATCGTATTTTGAGAGGTAATTGTACATTGAGAATAGTTAGGAAGTTTGCCTATCACTTACTTCATTCTGCACCATCTATCTGTTAATCTTTTCTTAACTTTTTGAAAAAATAAATTCGTTCCAGTCAGAATCCAGACTGAAACAAAGCAAAATAGGTATTATAACTGTTGAGGATTGTCTTTGGGCTCTGGTACACAGTCAGGTGTGCAAATCATCATTGACGTGACAAATGAAGTACCATCGTTTTCCTGAACACACAATGAGAAATGAGTCCATGTTGCCTGGCTAATCACTTCATATTGCACGGGCAGCATGATGAGAAACGGAGACATGAATTAATATCTCCTGGTGCATGCTCAGTGTTACTTCCAGGGCTGTGACAAGCTTTGTTACATGCCAGATATATTTGAAGTGGGATTCTGGGCAAAAGATAACTGGTACTGAGATCTCTTGCACATGGTGCTGTGGATTGTCAGTCTCCTCTGACTGGTGTCTGGGTAAATGTTTTAGGGGAAGTGAAATGTGGAGAACATCCTAAGATTTCCTTAACAACATTTCACCTTCATCCCATTTACATCTTAATTATGCTGTGGTAGAATGAAAATAAATCCACCCAAACCAGCACTACTATGAATTGTAATTTTTAAAAAAACATTAACATATTATCTATTTGCAGGTATGGACACTAGAGAGATGGTCACACGCTTCTTGTTATGTCATCGAACTCAGTTGCTCTTGTCACTATGGGTTTGTTTTAGTGACTTGGAAAGTCAGTAGTGTATACAATTCTTCTTTCATGCTAATTTCTTGCTATTGTATACCATTGAATAAAGTCTTGCTGGAGCTTCCAGTCAAAGTTTTTTGTCTTGTGTTCAGGAGCGGGCAGTCAGAGCATGAGGGAGGAGAATTATCTGCAGACCAGGGACTTAAGCTAAGCTTAATTCTTTAGTTTGGCAGTGCTTCTTTTTTGCTGTGCCAGGCTTTTGACTGTGAGTTTGGTCCTACTCCCACACAACTGAGAACCACACCTTTGGCTCACTGAGGTCGGTATTAGGTTCCATTGTGTAGTGCAGTGGGTGCAGGACTTGGCCTGGCTAAGAGTAGTTTATGCAAATAGCTTTTTGTGTGGACATGCTTTATTACAGCTGAGTTGAAATGATGATCTATACAATTAGGGGTTGTGTCATCATTAGAAACTATTCTCTCACTTCTGCTCTTGAGTTTGACTAGACCAGCTCCCCTGCAGAGGAAATTTTCACTAACTTCCCAGTTCCAGCTGTTTAGCTCTGGGGAACAGAAACGGGATGTCACTTTTTGTCAGTGTTCATAAAGCACTTTCATATGTTGAATGAAAGTAAACTCAGGAAATTCATGTGCTAGATAGGCTATATTGGCTGGAAGGCTAAAAGTAAGCAGTATATAAGCAAACCAATTCTTGGTTGACTTTCTAGTGGTATTTTTCCCAGTTCAAGTCTAACCAGCCTTTGAAAACTACGTAATGTTCTGTTTGGTGTCACCTCTGCCAAATGGCCTGGTATCCTGCTCACTGCATCAAATTTTGCCCTCTATGTCAACAGCCTCAGCAGATGCTGAGAACTGAAACAGTCCAAGAAATTCTTTCTGCTACAAAAGGCTGCCTCTTTATGTCAGTGATGGTAGACATGGTAGATTTCTGTCCTTGGCTGTTCATGATGCCATCTTTGGATGTCATTTTTTTTGCTAGTTACTGAGGATGGGAGATATGATAGCTGATGTTAAACATTAGTGTACTGTAGTGATAGGGGATAAAGATGGCCATTGACAGAACCAAAACTTGCAGGATTTTCAGTAATTGCTGGGGCTTTCTCTAATCTGCAGCAAGCAAATGTCAGGATTATTTTATCAGTTGGTGTCATTGCTCTGAAATGTTCTGGTTCACTGTTTTCCACCCTTAAGAAGAGAATAGGAACAAGTAGGACTAGGAGAATTTATAGCTAGACAGTTTATTTACCATGTTTCTTGGTAGAAAGCTCATCCTGAATTTGCCAGGTAGTTTTGGTGATGGAGGCAGGAATGGAATAGAAGAGTAGGGGGAAGATGATCTCAACAGTGGTCAAAGTATTCATTCAGGCAACAGGGTATCCAGGTTAAATGCCATTCTCTGAAATTTGAACTCCTATTTAGCGTCCTGTCCAGATAAGTGAAATGTCAGATGTCCCTGGTTTTGATTGTCCATTTTGCTTGCAGTGGTTGGTTTTTCAGGACCTGGTACCCAGATGCTCACCAATTTATATCCTTGAGAACTTTGTTTTGGGTCCAGCTATGTTGTTCTGATTCATCCCCCTTTTGACTGTGCATATTGTCCTGAGCATATTTTTTTTAGCTGGGGACAGACACATTTTCCTCTCCTTTGTGGCTTTGTGTGCATTTGCTTGGGGCTGTGCCTGCAGAAAGACAAGGGGAGTTGGTATTTTTTATTGCCTTTTTTTATAATGTATCCCTCCAAATGGCTGGCTACAGGCACTCTCCCCTAAACACCCTTTGAAACTGCGCTGCTGCAGTGCGTAAAACTCTTGTTAAATTTGATTTCAGATTGCTTTTGTAGTGTCTGTCCCAAACCTGGTTTTCCCAAATGGAAAAATACAGAGTGCAAAGCACCAATTGCTTACAGGCCCAGGAAAGAAAATCCTTTTTCAGCTGCTGCCAGTTGCAGTGGCCCTGCAGCAAAGGTGATGGCTTGTTGCTGTGGCACAAGGCTGCCGGCAGCCCTGTTTTCTGTAGTGCATTTAGGGTTGTGTTTGGGAAGACAAGGGAAAGCGTCAGCGAGTGAGCTCAGAGAGAAGATGTATGGCACAGGCAGCACCAAGTGAAGGTACAGGAGATCTCTTTTATCCAAGGGCACAAAGTGCCCCATTTCCCCAGGGAATGCTTGCTTGCTCAGGCTGGTGTCTCTGTGTCCTAACTTTTACTGTTCAGCTCTCCACCTCTGCTAGATGTGGGAGAAAGCCCATTTATTTCTGCTGCCTTTTTTCCTGAAGTAACAATCATTTTTGACTACAGCTTCCCCTTTTTGCAGAATACAGAGAGCTTCTTGGGGAGGAAGGAGGAATAGAGCATATTTCTAAGTATCCTGTGGGGAAGATAGGTGCACAGGGGAGAAAAGACCATGTCAGTGCCACTTGCCCATCTTATAAATGGAGAATGCATTTGAACTGTGGATTTGAAAATAAAATCAGGAGAGAATGACAGTTAAAACTGCAGAGAGCAGTGTATCCTGCAGCTGCCCGCCTTAGAGAAAAACAAATCACTGGTAGACCTGCTGTGGAACAGAAGGTAATTTTGACATTTCTGATTCTTTCTACAAGTCTGTCAGCCGAAGCAGGCTGCATCACTGAGCAGGCCATGGCAGAGAGCAGCCAAAATGACCAGACAGTAACTTCCTTCTCTGCCTTTTGCAAAGGAGACAATGAGCTCCAGGTGCTGCATGGCATCAGCTGTGCCTCCTGCACCAAATCCCTCAGTGGTCTTGCATTAAAGTGCCAGAATCAGGACAATGTGACACCAAGATGACACGGCACATTGGGCTGCATAAAAGTAGGAGGGGACAGATGTGAATTTTCCTGTCAAAATCACTACAGACCATACATTAGAAAAATGCCAGGCTGGCAGGAATCTGCTGGTTGAAAAATGGCTGATGTCTGAGAAAAATGGCTGAAGCCTCAACCAGTTTGCCAGGCTTGTAGCAATACACTATGGAGTGAACTTCATGATCGTGTCCTCCTGCCTCAGTCAGATGGGGAGGGAGTATCTGTGGAGAAGCAGCTGTTTGGGCTGGGATGAGGAAGCTTTGCAATTGCTTTGGGTAGCCCTGAGCAAATACCCCTTGCAGGGGAGCCCCAGGAGCTGCTCCCAATTCTGTGTGGTCAGGTGGGATGGTGAAACCCCAGCCACACATGAGAAAAATACACCTTTGAGTGTGGAGTTGTCTGTGTGCAGGCAAGAAGGGGGCCTGCAGCTGTCATCCCTCTCCCACTATCTCCTAATAAAGAAGCTAATGGCATCCCCAAGTGGTCTGGGACCACATCAGCAGAGCTGATGTGAAGATGAGCCAAAGCAGCACTGGTGGTGTGTGAGCTGCAGCAAAGCCTGTGCAGGCAGAGAGCTGAGCTTCCAGGAAGGGAGCACCCACTTGGGAAGATCTGCACTGTATCTGGAAAAGTCCCTCCTCCAAAGGCATCAGAGCAGAGACTGGCAGTAACACCACTTCCCTGACTGACTCTGCCATGAGTTTCATTCCTTCAACTAAAAAGGAGCAGCCAAGAATGTGGGGGAAGATAACTCAGAGATGGGCAGAGGCAGAGACCAAGACTAAGTCTCTGTGCTTGCTCTCATTGTCAGGCAGGCAAGGGGATGTTCTGAAGAATGGGGCCTACCCTTGGTGAAGAACACAAGCTCTTCCCTTTGTCAGTGTGGGAATGATCCCACATGGTACTTGGGCAGCAGGAATGTAGTGCTGTCATGGGACAGCAGAGAGTCACTTGCAAGGTGCAGAGCTGATGCCTGTGAAGTGTTGCTTGGCCAGCATGCTTCCAGCCCTTTCCTGGACCATCATGAACTCCCATGCTTCTGCCCTGTGGCAGCTGCTTTGCCATCCAACAAAGGGATGAACCCCTCAGCTGTGTAAGAGGAGGCTTTGGGTGGGCTAAGTGGGCACTGGCACCCCAGGTTGCTCATCCCAGCCTAGGTGACAGCCATCACTGCCTGGAGACCCCCAGGCCATGGCTGAAGAAAAAGAGGAGGAGGTGACACTGCTGAGGGTATTTTCCTAATGCAGGTTCCTCTGGGGGCTGGAGGGGAAGAGGAGGATGGGTGTAGAGAAGCATCCTTAGTCTCCCTGCTTTGCTCACTATGTTGTCCCACAAGACCTATGGGAAGAGCGAATTCTTCTTGCCTGCTTTTGCTTTTCTTCACAAGCTCCCTCTGCCAATATCACTGCCAGTTTAATCTGCTGTGAGGAAACACCATTCTCCCACCACAGGCTCCACACATTGCTTAGTTTTCCTCCCCAGTGCATCAGGCTTTGCAATAAGCCTGTTATTGCTCCCTGCAGGGCACCTTGGCGCATGGACGGTTTCCACATGCCCCTCATCCCACTACCACCCTCTCCCCATTCCCCACTGCTCTCTCTGGTCCATTCTCTGCTCTCCTCTTTCATCTCCCCTCTCTCTGATATGGTTCCCATGGAGATCCAAGGTACCAGTGGTGCCCTTCCTCCGCAGCCTGAGGGAGGGGTTTAGTGGGATGATTTTGGGCTCACCTGGGCTGATGTTGCATTCAGTCCCAGAAGTCAAGCTACAAGGTGCTGGAAGTTCTGTTTTGTCTCTCTGCTACTCGACTGCTTCACAACAACAGCACATTGGCCTGTTCTTTCCCTTTTTTAGCAGCTTTCCAGCCGCTCTCCATTGGACACAGAAGGGGTAGCTCGCCAGGTCTTTGCATCCTGCCGTACCCAGTAATGGTCCTGGCTGTAGAAGAAAAAAAAGGCATTTGTGTTTTGATTTGAAAATCTGTTGGAAATTAGCACCAACTGATTTTGGAGAGGCCAGATCTGAGTGCGGGGATGCACCACTGCCTGCTTCCTTGATGAATTTACCCACTCCACTGCAGCAGCCTGGAGTTTGCCTGTTTGCTGCCTTTTCTTTACATATGACTGTGAATATGGCTCAGTCACCTGATTTCTTGGTCCTTGCATGAAAGGTGAGTCCTGACCTCACTGCTCCAACACCTAAACCAGGAACACAGCAGAGCAGTTTCCTCTGGAAAGGAACCAGAGGTACCAGCATGGTAGGTATCAAAACTCAAGATCGGAATGTGAAGTGCCAGTGTTCTGATGGTGCCCTTGAGAACACATCCTTTTTTTCTGGTTGTGCTGTTCTTACCCTCCTGTCCTCTTCATCTTCCTGTGCTGGATCTCAAATGGATGCTTAGGAGTTGGGAAGGGGATTAAAGGGGGTTTTCTTCTCTCGAGATGCAGCCTACTTAATATCCTTTTCATCCCGCTTCCTTTCCCATGTCCTAGAAGACACCATTTTCAATGCAGATCAAAAAGGGCATTCATCTCCTGTCCACTCACAGAGAGAAGTGGTGTGCTGTTGGAGCAGTCTCCTCATGGCAGTTGTATTGGATGCATTGAAATGATTAATTTTGATATTTTAGACATGAAACATTATGATTTTTTAATGAAAAACATGGGCTTGGATGTTTTGTGCACTCTTCCCCCTCCCACCCTTCACCAAATGTCAGTTTTGTGGATTTTTGAAGGGCGTGTGTTTGCCAAAATTCATCCCAGAGCTGCAGCCTTTTCTGTAAAACATGAGTTCAGTTTTTGCATGGTTTCAGTGTGCAAGTCATTATGCTTGTCACAAAACCCTTTTACTCACGTTCAGTTTTGGGAATGAGAGATGGCTCCAGGTGCCAAGGCTCTCACATCCTGCTGCTCTACGCAAAATGAGTGGCCATCCATGTCCCTGCTTAGCTAAGTGGAGACCAAACATTTAAATACTCCTAAATCACGGATCTATGTAATGTTCAGAGATGAAAGTCTACAAAGAAAGACAATAGCTCTGTGAGGATTGTCCTGAGCCTCTGGTTTCTACAGAAACCTTCCAAGACTCCCTAAAGGGGCTTGTCTGAGAAGCAACACAAACTTGTCCTCACAGTGGATATTTTGGTGTCCCTTGGTGCCTTTCCAGTGGGGCGGTAAGATGGCAAAGAAGTGTTGCTCCCAGGTAGGAGGCAAAATGAGATACCCCTTCCTTTTTGAGCCATTTTAGGACAGATTTCATTTTATCCATGTGGAATCTTCTTGAGATGTTTCAGGTAAACATGAATCCCAATGAGTCTATTGGACACACCGTCCAGGAGGGTAAAATTCAGAAAGCAGAAAGGTCCATGCTAGATTTGGTTCAGGGGATTTTTACCTATTTCCCATACCTTGTTCCCGTGTCCCCTGATGTCACCCATGAGATTTAGCTTCGTTTCAGACAGTAGTCAGCTGATGATAAACCCAAACCACAGTCTCTTTTTGGTCCAGGCACTACCCATCTTTAAAATCTGAGACCGGCACACAGAGATGTTCCTTCTGCTCCCATATTACATATCACATCTCTCTCAAAAATTGTTTTTACTGTTTCTGCAACCATTGTGCTCACGCAATATTTCTGTCCTGGGTTGTGACTGCCTCCACCACCTCACTGACATGGCTCATCCTGCTTATACCTGGAGACCTCCAAGGGGCAGGATGGCATCCATAGGAGAGGGACACAACAAATCCTCAAAATCACAAGCAGCTGCAGCATTTATGCCACAAATCACTGTTAGAACCCCGGGCATTACTTGTGGCTGTTTCCTCACCTATGCTGTAGGTTGCATTGGCAGAATGGAGCTACAGGTGATGACAGTGGCCCTGGATTTGAGGCCACTGTTGATCAACCATCTATTGAAGCACTAAAAGCAGCTCCTGGAAGATGAGGCAGGCTCATTTACTTTCTCCTTTCCCGCTTCTCTTCTGAGATCAGAATACCAGTTTGGGCTCTTTCCCTAGAGTGCATTGTCAAGCTCTTTGAGCTGTCTATAATGGTAGTATATTCGTTAGTGTTTAATAATCCCTGGTCATCTCTGAGCAGCAGCCCATGCAGATGGTGCTTCTGACAGGAGGCACCTGTGGCCAGTCCTATCTATTGTGGCAGCACATGCTCATGAGAGCTTTGCACACAAAGCAGATGTGCCTGAGGTGAGGATGATGAGCTCAACCCAGCTCCTCTCTGCTGCCCATAAATCACATTAGAGTATATCAAAGCCTTGAACTGTCAGTGCTACCTAGATGTAAATACCGTAATTATCCTAAGTAAAATTAACAATTTATCAGACTTCCTGTGTTGAATCTTTTTATTACAGGGTTTTTTTCATCACAGATTTGATTTGCCATAGAGCTTATGTGACTCTGGATTATAAATCTCTGGCTTTCAAACACTACCTGAAATCATGAGCTGTTCCAGCAGCTAATTGTCAGCTGCTCAGAGGGTTATTTTGCTGAGGAGAAGGCTCCTCTCCTGACTGCCCTGAAATTTTCTGGTCCCTTTCAAAAAAAGGTTTTCCCATGCAATGAGTGATGTTGGATCTGTACCAAGGTCCTATGGGATCCAGGCATGGATGCAACCCTACACAAATAAAGCCATGAGCCTGTGCCAAGGAGCACATGGCGTGATGAGCGTGGGGAGAGGAAAGGGCTCGAGCCTTCCTCATGCACAGCAAAGCAGAAGGCGGCAGCGTCACGCAGTGAGCACGAGGATGGTCTCTTCAGCCCACCATCCCCACCAGTGACTGCCATCACGGACTGCCTCCACGTTAGGGGAGCCTGTTGACAGCGGCTGCCAAGGTAGGAGCTTCAGAGAGGTGCCTGCACAAAGCTGTGCTAGCATCACAAGTTATTTATAACACAGTCAAAGCTTCCTAATGATTGTATCAGGCTGCACAGTTCAAGTCATATGAAATAACCCTTTTTTCACTCTATCAGAACAGCCACTGAGCAAAACTACTCCAGTAATGGGGAAGCACTTGACAAAGCCCTGTGCTGCATTTTCCACTGCCCACTTCCCTGCAGCAGAAGCCAGAGGACGGTCAGCACAGGCATTTCACCGTGAGTTACAAGTGGCAAAGAAAAAGGGGGCTGTACTTCGAACACATTAAAAAGTGAACCTTTTTTCACACACACCTTTGCACAGCATTAGGAGACAAGGAACATTATTGCTTTTGTCCCAGTAGATCCTGGCTGTGAGAGGTTCGTCTTGGTGTTTTTCCTGCCTGTTCAGTGCCTTTCCATCAGATCCACACCTCCTGAAGTTGATTCAGAACATGAAACATGACAAAACAAAACTCATTTTAATAGCTTGTCTTGGCCAAGGCCAACTAGGAATATAGCTGTGTTATTATCATGAGCTGGAATGCAGAGCTATTTACTTCATTCACAGGAACAACAAAATAGCAGCCCGTGGTGCTGGCAAGAGTAGAGCCATAACTAAAATATTGCATACAAAATAGAAAAAGACCTGGAATAAACTCCTTATTATGGATCTAAAATATTTTTACTTGGACAAAATAGGCTCAGAAAACTCCAACAGCTTGTGAGAGTCTCCCTGAAAAGCAGAGTTTTATCCAACATCTGACTGCAAACATCTGACACCCTGAGGATGAAACACTGACACCCCTGCCTCCAGATGAAAGCCAGGGTCTGAACACTGGCACTACACTGATGAGTGAAAGTTTAAAGGCTGGAGACTGAAGAAGGACAGAGCATTTAACCAAAGTGATTTTACATTTTGGACTGAATACAGTTCTGGAACCAGGGCAAGCATTGAATATGTATTTCCATTCCCAGCCATTGAAAAAGGAGAGCTGCAGGTAGAGTAAGAGTAGGCTGAATTCCTCATCATAAGACTAACATAATCAGGTTGGATTCTGGTTTGCTTTGTTTTACTTTTTTTTTAATTAAAAGGCTCTCTGTATGATTTTGACAAGTATTTTCACTGACTATGGATAACTTCTTTCCAGGGACAGGTTTCATTCCCCAGCTGGACCTGAGCAGCTTCCCTGAGCCATGTGGATATGGAGAGGTTTCATTCTCTGGAGACAGCACTTCATCTGAAGTACAAAACAGGAGGATATAGCCTAGAAATAACTATAGTAAAATCTGCTTAACTTTGAAAGAGGAACAGACTGTTTATCTGGTTGTAACAGCACAATGTCCTTCAGTTTTGTTCTAAATTTTCAGTCTACCTTGGACTATCTTTTGCATCTTAAGTAGATCAAGCTGTCCCTAAATGCCCCATGAACATACCTGAAAGCAATATATGCTTGTACCTCGAGCATGTCTTCTTCTTCCTCAGTCCACTGGAGAAATCTTTTAAAACAGCCCTTCAAAGTGCCTTCCAAGAGAAGGAATGGTTCCCTCAGTGGGATTTCAATTTTCTCTCTCTGTTCTGGACACTTGGTCCATCCACCCTGCTGTGCACCTCCCCATTTCCCCAGCCATGCCTCCACCTGCTTCCCATACGTTTGCAGGCACTGCTGGAGGAGACCCTGTGCCACCAGCTCTACTGAGCCAGGAGGTGGCTATAGGAAACGGCACCAAAGATCTCCAACAGCTCATCCAGGAAAATGGTTTGGGTTTGGGGTGATAGGTCCTCTTACCCCCATCCCAAACTGCTGTGAGCGAGAGACATGGCTACATGTGCTTCCTCCAGTCCGTGTATGTTCATGCTGACTTTAGGAGGAGACATAAAAGCTGACAGAGCTGCTCTGGCTTCCTTCTTTCCTTGAATTTCCACCATTGTTTTTCCCCTCACTTGTGCTTTGGGATCAGCTGCAGCATAAGCCATACAGAGGCTTGAAGAAGACAAGGTAATGTACATCTCCTGGAAAGTATGAGCTTCAAGGTATTTAGTCCATGGGCACATTTGCGTGCAGAATGGTGTTCAGAAGGGCAGCAGGAAGAGAAATACAGATGAGCCCCAGCTCTGCCTTTGTGAAAAGGCTGTGTACAGCAAGAGGAGCTGAAAAGCTCTGCCACACCCGCTCTCTCTCAGTCTTACTCTGCAGCTTTTCCAGGACATCGGGCTCATCCTCCACCTCAGCTTTCTTGTTGGCAGGCCCGGGAAAGCAACACAAACATCTGTAACACAGGTTTAGAAGTGATTACTCAGAGTCTACAGCGCTTTGGATCAGAAAAGCGCAGGGCAAGCACTTTTATTTATTTAGGTGCTAGACATGTATGGTAATTACTCAGTGCTTGTGTGTTTGGGTGGCTTTCTAAGTTGGGTTTAAAAAAAACCAGACTGCCACGAATCAGTCACCAGTAAAGATGTCTCAAGAAGAGGAGCTGAGGTAGGGAAGTTTCTGTAGTGAGTCACAGCAAGATCACAAGTAATTTGTCAGTGACTTCGTGTCCTCATCCTTGGCTGTTCAAGCCATTTCCCATCCCGCTGGGTGGCCTCCAGGCAGTGCTGCTGGTTCCAGCATCCAACATCCCTGCACATGGCCCCGGTCCTCACCTGGTCTTCTGTGAGCAGCAGTGCACAGGTCCTCCTGCACGCCTCTGTGTGCACATCTTTTTTCCTCCCAAAATGTACTCTTTGGGGTATCTTTCAAGGATTATCCACAATGCAAGTGAGATACATGTTGGGGCTGAAATGTAAGCTCTTCGTTTAGCAAGCCATACTGTTTTGATACAAGGAAAACCAAAAATCAATTTGCTCCTCCTCCTTCTGCACACTCACTGTTAGAAACATAGACTAAATTAATTGCAGGAGCATCAGGCACCAGAGGGGTAGAGAAAAAAAATCCAAAGCCTTGTAGTACAACTCTAACAGCATTTCATGTTCTCTGGGGTTTTCACTTGCAGTGACTCTGAATCAAGGTTTCAGTCACACAGAATTCAATGCCAATTTTTATTCTGCTCATTCCATGCTGGGGACATGCACTTGACCTCTGCAAAAATACACTTTAAGGCCTCAATGCATCAGTGCTTTTTGAGTCTCAGGTATGAGCAGGCCTCCAAAATGATTTCTCTCTTTCATTTGCTATGAAACAACAAGCTTTTTCTTCCTTTCTTCTCTCTGGGTCTGGATTAACAGATAGACACTATCCATCTGTGCCAAAGTCCCAGCTCCTGGGCAAGGTGATGAAATCTCAGCTTCCAGAGCTAAGATGATTTCTTTAATAAATTAAACTTTCAGTCTTTCATCATACTGAGAGGGAATTTGAAAACATCACCTAGAAGATGTTGGCTGAAGTCTGTGGAGATGCTGGAGCTGTAGCTCAAACACCAGATGCACTGCATCGTGCATCTCAACCACGACTTAATGAGAAGGGTTATTTCTACAAGGGTTTCTCCCTGGTTTATGGCTGGGGTGGCCTTTCACTGGCCTATAAATCTGGCTGCGGGGGTGAAAGATTTGGCAGGGGTCTCTCTTACTGCCAGAGGTGGAGGAGTCCCACAGCTCGAGTACATCCTACCAAAGATAGGGGACATTTGACATCATACTGAGGATGGGAGACTCCTCACCCCTGAATTGCCAGCAGGGGGGATTTTGGATCACCTTTAGAGGCGATTTGGAAGCTACAGAAGATTGCAGAATGCATCTGGCTGCCGGCACAGAGCAGTGAGCCCCGCAGTTGTGCCATATTGTGCTTGGGGTGCTCCTGCTGCAGCCTCCTTTGTGGGGCTGGTTACAGGATAGAAGGACCTGAAAATCTTTGAGAACACCTGCTTCATGCCTCCCATCAGGAGTGCTACAATCACTGCAATCTCTACCTGTTTGTTTCTGGGGGTGAATTTTTCCAGTTCAGTGACTGAGGTGGCAGTGCAGGGAGCAAAACGCTCTGATAAAGCTCTCCAGATGCCCGTGATCAAAATGCCTGTTTTGGAAAATGGATCCACCAGTATTTTATGCAACCAAACATCTTAAAACTCATGATGCTGAATGCTCTCAGTAGACCTTTTCTATAGGATTATCTTCTTCTCAGAGCATGTTGGAGCCTGGATGTGTCAGTCCCCTGGCCCACGGAGCCTTGCTGAGGGGACACTTATTTTCTCAGCTCTGAGTGAGGAGCCTTGTCAGATAAAACTGCATCAAGCAGTTAGCAAAATTCTGATCATTTGCTTTGCCAACAGTGTGTGCACCTTCTTGCACAGAAAGATTTCCTAGCCATCACTCAGGCACTTTCAACTGCCATACCATGCCAATAGATTGTTCTGGCTTTTCTGTAATAAAGGAGCTCACTTCAGATACTGCTGGTTTAAAGTATTCACTTCCTCTTACTATCTTCTTTTTTTGTTTGCTTGTTTGAGGCTTTTCCCTTGAGAAAGCGAAAGTAATTTGCCTGTTCTTGCGAGATCTGTTTTGCCTGCTCCCTTCCCCAGGACTGATGCTTGGCTGCTGGGACCAGGAGGTGACTAAGGGCTTTGCTGCAGCCACACACCAAGCAGAAAGCCCTTTGCAAAGTTGCGTGTTATATAGCGGGAAATGCTAAACATGATGAAACAGTTTCAGGGCTCGGCATTTCAGCAGCCGATTACTCCCGGTTCAGGATGAATCACCCTGGAGCTGCTGCAACCTCAGGCAGGTGCCACCACCAGAGCCCTCCCACCACCTTCCCCATGGCCTTTCCCATCTCCTCACAACGTTTTATCCACCAGCAGCAGCAGTAGCAGCAGCAGCAACACAGATAGTCAGAAGCACTTTGCTCTCCCTTCATCTCCAGCACGAAGGCTGGAGCCTGTCTGGCATGGTGGGACATCGCCATGGACTTACTAGACAGCACCAGCAAAACAGGAGAGGGAACCTCTAGCTTGGAATTTTTAGATCTCTCAACCAGCTCTGGGTTGCCCTGAATCTGTGCAATTTCCTGAGAGCAGGATCTGCTGTTCTTGGATACTTTGTTCTCTGGAGCGGCAGAGGGATTCAACAACCCTAACAGCAGTAAACTCCCAGCTGAAGTAAAAGGGGCTGTAGGGTCAGCCTCACTCCGAGAAGCACAGAAACCATGATCACAGGGTAGGGGTGAGCTTGAGAGGGAGCTGAAAATCCCTGTGAGCTCTGCAATCTCTTCATATGCTGCCCACATTGCTGGCTGCTGTCCGGTCCTGGGGTTTAAATGTCCATGGGGTGTTTCTGAGGAACTTGGAATCCCAGCTCATCTCTGCTTTGTCCTGATTGCATAAAGGACCCCAAAACAACACACCTCTTGGGGTAGTAAGGGGCTGAACATGCTCATTGTCGGGTCTCCACTGGCAGTGTTCGGAAAATGACTTCCTGCTTGGCAGAGGTGCTGCCAAACAGTGTGGATGGGAGATGTGTCCTCCTCTGCTCTGCACAGCACCTTCTGGACCCCCAGGGCTCTTCTTTGTCCCGTTGTGCCATGATAACTGGGATTAGTATCAGCTGCAGAGCCTGTCCCACTCAGAGCCATCAACCATCTACTCCTGGATATCCTGCTCACACCACTCTGGGACCTACTTGTAGCTCCAGAAAACAGCTGTTTGAGGGGCTGCTGCAGGGTAAGCTTGTGACTCAGTCCAATTAAAGGGTGGTTTGCGATTGAGCTGAAGCAGTTTGAAACTGGGTCCTTCAGCAAAGTTGGTTGGTTTTATAAATGGAGACAGGTTATTCAGAAGAAAGAAAAGCTCTCAGTGATGTGATAATTGATTGTTTTGTCCTGAATTAAATTGCTATTTTTTCAACTCCCTTAGATGAAAATACAGTAAAATAGGGTTTTTTCAGCCTCCTTTTCTTTATAGCAAAATATAAGATGGATACTGAGCTGATGTACCGAGCTCTGCCATGAGATCCTAAGCAGGGAGATAATTCCAGTATGGGACCCTGGACTGCAAAGAGTTCAACACTTTTCATACTTATAGCACTTCAGGTAGCCCAAATCTTTGGGAGCTCAAAAAATGCTGCATCCACTTAAAACTTTTGCTATAAGTATACATAAACATATGGAAATGATGCTCCAAGTTCAAGTAAAAGGGAGCAGGGGCTGGCTTTGGGGTGAGGGGACACCTAAGCTTGTATGCAGACATTTTCCATGTGGATTTCTGTATAAAAACTTAGGCTTTTTCCTTGTTGTTTGTCCCTAAACAGCCTTTAGGCCCTTTGCTCGGGAGCAGGACAACACTGAGGAGGCCAGCCATGCAGCAACAGCTTAGGAAGGGTTTTTTACCCAGTTTTTTCTTTTCTTTCCTGGATGCTGAATGAAGCATCTCTTTTGTGAACAGCAGTTGTTTACATTCTTCCTAACAAAAGCTGGGATTTCCTCTGATGCTAATAACTTTGTCACTAACACATACAGCCAGCCTGAACTCTTGGACTGGCTTATTAATAATGCCTGGGCCAAATGGAGCGTGCTGGTCACTTGTAGGAGCAGCCTCCTGAAAGTCAACACACTGCTACCAGAACAGGGAGGCAACTTTTCATCACCACCTTGTTCAGCCAGGGCAAATTCCACACATTGCTCCCTGCAAACCTTGGGCCAAACACTGGACTGTGCTTGCAAGTTTTCAAAGCACCCACCATCCCCCTTTGACTTGCTGATGCACATTGGGGTGCAAGCACTGATGTACAGGAGGTGATCAGCCAAAGCGCCTCAGACCATTCACAGTTATCCTGGGCATTCAGACAGTTTTTCCACATTTTTAACACTTAGGAAAATGTTTTCTCTCTGTCTGAGTGTTTCTGCACCATCTCAGCATTTAAGTTTTCTCTCTGAAGGGCAGTGCTTAGCCTTGGTTTCAAATGTATGGCAAGGCAAGAAGACTGACATTTTCCCATGTTCCCATTTGCAGGTGGGGGTTATCCACATATCCAGTATGAGGAGGACCATACTGGTCTGTGGGTATCTGTTGGTGTAAATAGGGAAAAGTCTTCCCTTGGCAGCCACCAGCTCTCCATCAAGTATTACCCTAGAGGATCACAATTTGCACTTGAAGCATAAGGTGGGCTTGGAGCAGGCTGCGATGCCAGCAACTCAGCAGCGTGGAGGGAAGCTGCCTGCAAAGTGTTGGCTGTGACCAAAAATGGTGAACACCACAGACCCCTTTTTTGTCCCCAGTGCATCCTTCAGAAAGAGCTACTTGGGAGCATGAGCTGCTGCAACCCTCTGCTCTCGTCATGGCTTTTCCCCACACCCAGGGAGGACAGGAGCATTCCAGTGAGCTCTCCAGCTCCTGGAGTGCTGGGTGCAAACCATTCCTCCATTCCTTGCCCTAGGCCTCTTCCTGTTGCCACACCAAGGGCTAAATGAAAAAGAAAGTTACTTTCCAAAGGGACTCAACCAAACAGATTCCCAATGTTTTGGTTCTGTACATAAAAGTGAAAGGTTTATCAAAACCTGCTCTTGAGGTACCCTGTGCCATTTAAGCATGTTTATGTAGGAATGCTGCTATGTTTTAGAGTAGCAAATCCAAGAGCATCCTGTCATGCTCTGTAAGTAAAAATATTAGGATATCTAAAAAGAAAATAATTTATTTTGACTATCCAGAATGAATGAACACTAGTAACCAAACTACATGAAAACACAACTAAAACCATAGTCCTTATTTTCTGTATTTGAAAGCATTCAGTTTTTCTCTCCAATAATCTCTTGATTTCATATCTATACATTTTTTTCTTTAGTCACCTGGTAGCTCTTTTTAAACTACATGTTGAGAAAGAAGATTTCCTCACTGATAATCTCAAACCTTCAAAGCAAACCATGAGTTCCCAACCAAAGAGCTCTTTCCGTGTCAGCACAAGATGTGAAATTTTGAAATGCAACAAAGGTAAAGAGAGGTATTTAAATTCCTTTGAAAGAAAACAACTCCCTAAAATATTAATATCAAATGCAGAAGTACTAACACTTGTCAAAGCTAAACAGATCTTCACCTCCTAGGACTGCTGTGGCAGAGGGGTCAGAGCAGGTGGAAGAATATGCAGAAGTCAAGGAATAAAACCTCTTTCTGACAAACAGAGGCAGAAGCCTTGGAGAGGGAAGGGCCAAGAAGGACACTAATGCAAGTTGTGATCCTTCGTTAAAATAATCATCAAATCAGAAGTGCTATGGCCTGGCAGGTAAAAGCTTTAGGTTGTAATCTGGGAGGAGTGATCACCAGGGTTTGAAATGTTACTTGGTGATGAATAAGCAGGTGAGCAAAGGTGGGTGCATTTACCACGTACACGCTCCTCCTTTTCCTTCATCCCCTAGATGAGTCGGGAGCACTAAGAAGATGTCCCTGGGCTAAGCACAGGTCTGCTCCAGGGCAAAATTGCGTTTAGGCCCTAAGGGTTCTGGTCCATCCTGCCTGGCTCCTGCTGGTCCCCCGAGAATCGGGGCAGGGGAGCATGTGGGCGGCTCTGCTGCTCCTCTCAGTGCCCCAGCCACCCTGGGGAGCAATTTGGTGAGTTTTGCATCCAAAACAGGGGGTGAAGTGAAAAATTTTCTCTTTCTCTCTGATGTGCTCAGAGCAGTGTGAAAATAACACAAAATTAAGATAAAATTGAGAAAAAGTCTCTTTTAATCATTAAAAAAGTAAAAGAGTGCAACAGTAGACCACAAAGGTTTCTGGAAGTTTTTCCTCATGGTGTGTCACTTCCCTTTTAAATTCAAAACCACCCACTAGTGATTTGAATGAAAATCACTGAAAATATAAAAGCTCCAGAAGCGTTTCTGATTGAGAGAGGTGGACAACAAACAGATCATAAAGCTGCACACAGTCGCCATAGCGACGGGGCTTCCAAAAGGACGCAGGGGAGCCTCAGCCTTCAGGAGCATCACCAACATCCACTACCCCAGGAGAAGCAGGAGCATCCCAAAAGGGACGCTCGGAGTTGTCCTTCACAGGGAGGATGTCCCTTCAGGGAGACAGGTGGGAGGCTATGCAGACAGAGTCCTTCCTGCTGACCCCCTTGCCAAAAGAATCACTGAGCAGATGTGGAGATTTTGGAATCTTGGAAAGAGACCTTCAGAAACATGGCCTTAGGACAGCTATTGAGTTGTCTGGACTTACCACAAGCAGTGGGGATGGGAGGTGATCTCGGTGTCTTTGGCGGCCCAAATTTCTGTTTGAGACTGAGACCTGAAGAACTCCAAATAAATAAACTAATTAAAAACCAACAGAGGCCAGAAATCAACCAGCTTGGCTCAAAAAAATCTTCCCTGTCATGCACTGATTTAAAAAAGAGCACTGAAGGCTCCTGACTACAGCATGGGGCACAGTTCACAGAGGACTTCATTTCGTATGGTAAAAACAAGATGAGTAAGGAAAAGAGTTGCTCTGCTACCCAATAAATAGCAAAAGCTATTGATAAATACTTTCAATAAAGTAAAAGTCCTTAATACTTTTTTTATTATCAGTCTACAGTGAATATATTGCTGCTGAACAGGCAGCCAAGAAAGGGAATGAGATGCAAGCCTGAAAGAAAGCAGTGGTTAGAGAGCACACAGATGAGGTAATGTTTATGATTTCATTGTGCAGGAGCAATTTCACCCAGCACTAACTGACAGTAGTGGTTAATTTGGGGAATTTGTGATGGATATGCCAGGACACCCCAAGTTTAAAAAGGCCAAAGGAGTTCCTATGAACAGAAAAGGGAAGACAAGAGAAGCCAAGGGACTCACAGACCAGTCAGCCTAGCTGTAACTCTTTAGAACAAATAATTAATTTATTTGTAAATATCCAGGAGATGACAATGAGATGAGAAGCAGCCAACTTGGATTAGTCAAGACCAAACCATACCACACCAACCAGCTTTCCTCCCAAAGCACACTAACAGCAGAAGCTCCAGAGGTGCAACAACGTGGGTCCAGACAGGCTGTGGCCCAGTCTCATGCAATGTCCTGCTAAAGCAGGCAGAGAAACACACTTGATAAAATTAGTAGAGGGCAAGTGGCAAAGCCCTGTGCTATTCTGGTCTTTAAATGTGATTTCTTTTCCAAATGAAAGGCTGTACCAAGTGAGGGTGAGCCAGGATCTGTCCTGGCACAGGCCTGTACATGGCTTTCATGTAAATTATTTGCCTGAAAGAAGAAAGATTAGGTTGCTTAAGTCCGCAGATGACCCAAAGCTGTGTCATGTTGCAAGTAACACAGATAACTCTCCCTAAAAATAATACAAAAGACACTTTCTCAAACAAAATAAGATATTCAAATTTCAGCTATGCTTACTAATAGCATCTCACAAAGACTGAATATACATACAGATGAGATCAGTCAAAATCCTTAGCTACATATCACCCTAAATCAGGAAATTACTTTCTACCAGAGCACTGTGCAGAGCTCGCCCCCTGATTAGTGCTGTGTCTGCAAAAGGAGAACCAGAGCATCTTTTATCTTACATTTTAATTTTTTATTTTTAAGGCCCACGTACTGCTTCAGACATGCTATAATTCACATCAGTGACAAAGAAATGTGAAAAGCCTTCCACCATGTTACCAGCAAGCCTGAGGCCTCCATGAGCTGGGAATTCAAATACATTTTGACCCTTGCTTGGACTGGACATTGTGAGATGAGAACAGACCCAAAGTAGAGTCAACACTGAGAAAACTTTAATGGTCAAATAGTGATTAATGTAACAGTGTTTTGTAGGTTTAGGTCAAAAGCCATGAGAGTAAGGGAAAAATTTCCCCCAAGTTAGCATCCCAATTCTTTTCCATTAAGAAATTCACAATATTTTAACTGTAGGAGGAACTAGCACAAGGAAACTGTACCAAGGAGAAAATGTGCTGAGCAGGATACCAGGTATATTTCTATAAGTTGGGAGATTTCCACCGGCAGCATGTTATACTCCCTTTACCTCTGCTGCAAGATAAACTTATGCCTTACTGGCAAGGCTTCCTCCTACACATCTGTATTTTATATTACAGATGAAGGTATGATCAAAACTGATCAGGCAAAATTAAAGGTCACTTGTTGATGGGACTTCCTGACACAGCTTGTGAGGAACCTGGATGACAGATACCCTCCAAACCACCTGACAGCCTGACAGCCCAAGGCTGATTGAAGTAGAAGTTATACTTGTACAAATGATGATAGTGATGAGGGAAACATGGTTCTTTTGTATCATCCACTACCCAAAATAAAAACACCAACATCACCACTCTGCCTTGCTCTGGGTAACGCACGCAGAGGAAGATGAGCTAGACTTGAGCGAAGGCTCTCACTGGGCTGGGCAGGCTGCAGCCTGCTCTGGGGCCACATCAGACTCCAGGCTGTGTGCCCAGAGGAAGCCTTCAGTGCTGTGCTTGGCGTAATGAAGAAATATGGACATGAATTAAACCCTCCAAGGAATGATGAAATTACATTGCTTGTTTTCACCTTTGTTTTAATGAATCAATTCCATCTCTTCTTGTTTTTTCGTTGGTATGAATGGGTGACCAGGTGTGCTTGTGTGAAAAATACCCTTGGAGGACTACTAAAATTAACTAGTAAATTAGTTAAGGTGGCAGTCTTTGGAGCTGAAAACAAGATTATTCTGAAGTAGCGAGGCTTACCTAACCATCCCTTCTGCTTTGGCAGTAGAGAAAAACAGGGCCACTTGTGAAACAGGGCATATACAGACAATAAATGTTAATACATTTAAAAGTAAAATCAAGGTTTAAGAAAGATGTGTTAAAGGAAAGTTACTGTGGTGATGCCTGTCACATTACATCCCCAAACACAGTGTAAACAAGATTACCATATGACCTGGGTCATACAGCTTGGCAAAAAATCCAAAGACTGGACATCCCCCTTCGAAGCAGGGGAGATATCTCCTTCAACATCCTTATATCTTTCAAAGGCCTATGTTCTTCACCCAGGGGGTCACTGCATCTGCTGGAAAGCTCGCTGGGGTTTTAGCCTGAAAAGACTCTGCCTCCTCCTTGAAATCTTCCTAGACAAGATTAAAATCTAAGTAATTCCTTCAGTGGCAACCTCGATAGATATACAACCTGTTGATCAACCATTTGAATCTACTGATTTATTGATTTGATCTTAATCATGATCTCGGTGTGATCATTTAATTGATCTGCCTTTAATTAGCTTAGTAGAAATAATGAATTAATCTAGTGATATCCTTGCTCAGGTGTTCCTTCATGTGTTCATCCTTTTTAATCACCTCTGCAGGGAATATAAAAGGTAGGTTTACACTATTAAATAGTCACCGAGGTCACAAACCTGAGGGCAGGAGTAAATTTGGGCAGGGCATATGCTAGCAGCTCAGCTCTGCATCTCTCCAGCCAACACCTCATACACCTTGTGAATAAACTCATCTGCAGCCATGTTTGGTCTCCCAAAAATCTTGTTGCATTGCTGAATGAAGGGCATGGAGGGCTTCATCTCAGAAGCAGTCAAACATTTCAAGGATGTCTTTCTCCATGGTGCACAACCAAAGAGGAGTGGACAGGGCATCCTGGGCCCCACACTGGATGATTTATCCTCCCTTAGGCTTCACTCATGAGCCCAGAAAGCTCTGACTCCTAAAAGTCCTTCAGGAAAAAGTTGTTACTGAATTAAACTGAAAGAGAAGGCGAGATTTTGAACTGTAAGATTTTGAATAATACAGTACTGGGCTGACAAGCATCCCCTTCTGTTCTTTATTTTTTGCATTGTCATAGTTCTTGGATACCAGGAAAGATCACACACTCCTGTGGGATAGGCACCACACAAAAAACAAGTCTCAATGGACTTTTATGTGAGGTGGATGGGTGGTGGAAGGAAATGAACAGCTGAAATCACACAAAATCACTGGGTATTTGCACCTAGATGGTTAAAATTTGAC
This sequence comes from Corvus cornix cornix, assembly GCF_000738735.6. NCBI lineage: Eukaryota > Metazoa > Chordata > Aves > Passeriformes > Corvidae > Corvus > Corvus cornix. The sequence goes on along the minus strand of NC_047057.1, from coordinate 49,174,512 downwards.
CAGAAGAGCTGAGATTTCATGCTTGTCACACGATGTGAGTGAACAGAGAAGGAACTGGGCTGGTGCCCATGGAGTAACCCACCACGAGAGCATGAGCTCCCACTGCTCCCCGTGCCCAGGCAACTTTTCTTTCAGGATTGATGCTTTCAAATTCAGGTCAAATGCATAACCAAACAGAATGAGAGGGCGGGGAAAAAAAAAAAAGCTCATATTACCAGCTCTGAGTGGGTAAGGGATGCAGCTTTCCTGACCACTCAGTTAGCTAATTTTGTTCTTTACAGATATTGCTGTTAGCTATGTGAGAAAGTCAGCAGACATCATCTGAACTGGCTTAAAAATGATAAACAAGCATTTTAATTTTTGTTTAAACTGGAGAAGCTGTTAGAGGCCTTTTCTGAAGCCAGTTTAAGTCAATGGAAGGATTTAATCGGGCTTTGTTTGCAGGTGTGGCAGCAGCCTCTTTTAAAGTCATTCCTCTGCTTATAATCAAGCCTTACCCCGGTCAGATTTTAATCACTTCTTCCTAGGTTAGGGGCCAGGATGGGCTGGTGACAGTCCCTGCTGCAGTCACATACCACTCGTGTGGTGCTGGCATTCGAAGCCAGGCTGCTTCACTGTTTCCACTGCTGACTGTTTGCAAACGCAGGAGAGGAGCTGGGAATGAACAGAGCAATGCAGAGTCAGGGAGGGAGGGGTTTGGTGGCTGGGCTGGAGTTAGTCACCGCAGACTTCCATTTCCAGATCATGAGGAAGGACTCAAGCCATTTTAGGCATTTTCTTGGACTTCCTTCCCGGCTTTTAATTGAAATACCCAGGAGGGATGGAGGAATCCACAGGCCCATTCTGCACTGATGTGGGATACTTCTGTGCAAGCGCAGACGCGCTCACCCTTCGTATTGTAGAGTCAGACCACTGTTGTTAGTCCTTGGCTTGGTTCCTTTGCATGGGAACAGGAAATCTTTCACACGTCTCACCTTCTGGAAGCTGATGGACTCCTCTGTGAAAGATGCTCACTGTGGTGAAAATAATTTTTAAAGAATTTTCTTGCAGGAGCTAACTATGCTGGGATGGCTTGAATATTCAAAACAAAACACATTTCATTCCAATACCTCTGAGGTATATAAATATACATATACATTTAGATATACATATATCTGTAAGTGCCACAGATAGGAAGACACATGAACCAGCAAATTGCAAAATCGCAAGAGGCTTCGAACACCCCTGTTTCTTTTCAGCAGGAATTCAGATGCCTACATCTAGCAGAGCAAACAAGAAAAAAACTCTGCATAGCTGCCAAGACGACTGACACATCCAGATGCCAGACTTTTCACTACGCTTCTCACTCTGGTGTTCTAAGTTTTGCATCTCCCCTTGTCCGGCAGTCCTTTTTGCCAGAGCAGCTGGTTGGGACATCACCCCCAGGATGTCCTGGGGGAGGCAGGCAGCAGGCATGCTAGGAGCACATCCAGCATGGCCAGGCAAAGTCCCTTCTGTCTGTTCCCAAAATTGGAGCCAACACTCACAATGCAGGGCGGCAGCAGCAGCAAATGGGATTTTTTTTGTGGTTGATGTTACAACTCTTTTTCCTCCTGCTGAGACAAAGGAATTTTCTCTGTCTGGGGGACCCCAGGGTCCTGGTCATCCAGAGAAGCTTCTCCTGGGCTTGGTGCTTGGCCTGGCAGCACCATGCCCCTTCACACGGGGCCCAAACATCTGCACAAAATACTTATTTATCACATGGTGAAAGAACCAATGTTTCTGTCCTTTTGTGCTGATTATGCACCTCATACTTTGTGTTTTGCTTTCTTGAAGCTGATTCTTAATTAGCAACAAAGTTGTGGTCACAGAAACACTGAGGACAGAGGAGTGACATCAACCTTGAAATTGTTACTTTTCTGACTTCTAGAAAAGCTCTCTACCTTCCCCTGAAAGCTACTTAAAAGGTTTCTTCACTTCTAAAGAATGATAAACAAGTCCTTGCTGACTAAATATCATATGCCAACCACGACTTTCCTTTCTCTTTGGGGCCTGCTGGTGTATGAAAGTTCTTTAATGAACCATTCCAGCCATCTCAAAAGGTTTTAGTTTTACTCCCAGGTGGTTGCAACTTTATCATGGTGCCCGTGCTGGACTGGGCAACTGGCCTTTCCCTGACACCCCACTGATGTGGTTTGTGACCACCTCCATGCACTGAATCTGGAGCATGCTCTGGCACCCCTTTCCATGTCTGTCCTGTGATCAAAGGGAAGGCATCTGAGATGGCAAAGGAGGTTGGAGTAAGCATCACAGATCAGCCCATAAAGCAGGTCTGCTCTGCTAAAATGATCTTTCCATAGCTTGAGGCAATGCAGGAGCACGAGGAGAAAAAGTGTGTTGCTGGGGGGCTGCCACAGCTTCTGCATTCTGGCTGCTCCCTTGCTGCCTTTTAGTAGTGTTGCACCATCAGGGGCTGATGCTCCTTTCTCCAAGGCTCCCAGGCCTCACCTACGGGACAGGCAATGAACGAGAACAGAATGTCTGCTGTTGCCTGATGTCAGCATCCCTTGCTACAAGAGACCAAAAGAAAAAAAACTGACAGGCAATGAAATGTGAGGGTTCACAGGCAAACTTCTGGGAAGAGAAGTGATAAATTCATATAAATTAGGAAGGTAGGGAACTGAGGATTAACCCTATTGTTTTACACAGAGTGGTTGCACTAGAATCAATTGTATTTTGGTGTTTGTGGTTAATTATTGACTTCTATTTGAGTGTAGAAGGAAAGAACTCATGCCAAAAAGCCAAGAAAGTACAAGATCTTTTTAGAGAAAAGCAGAAACAGAAAAAAAAAAAACCAACCAGACCTATATTTCCTGTGGAATTTTTTTCTTCCATGGCAGCTGTAAAACCAGCTCAGATTGTGTTTACTAAGTGTATTATCCTGTGAACAACAGGGTCCCATTAGTTCCATCAGAAGGCCAATACCCTCTGTACTGAAAACCTCTTGATTCACTAAATTTCCCTGCCACATAGTAAATTCCTGCTTGACCCCCTTGAAGGAATTACTTTAAATCTTGAAACATAGAATCTATTAAAGCAGAAAAAACCCCAAACTTTTTCCCTCTCTTTGCATTTTGAGTGGAGACATCAAACAATACATTGCAGTTCAGCATATAGAAGAATGCCGTGGCAAGTAAAAAATAATAAATTAAGAAATACTGAGAAAAAAAAACAACAAGAAAGGGATTGCATGACAGTAATAAATGTATTCTGTTCTTTATAAACACATGTGTGGTGTGGATTTGTGTCTGTGGGACAATTCAGGAAACAAAAGAAAAGATAAGTTTCGGGTTTAAGCTCAGCAGATTTCAAAGTGCATTGTTTATACCCTCTACAGTGCAATAAAGCTTATCAAGAACTTTTCCATTGGATACAAGAGTCAAAAGAAATAAGAGGAATGTGAACAGTATGCTTCCTTTGGGTGGCAACAATATCTGTAATTCTTTCAGCACAGATTTCCCATGTTAGCTTAAGCTCTGTCTCACAACGATCATTTTTAGCAGATAATCATAAATATTTTGCTGAGCTGAGTTGTTTAGAAATTTGCCATCATTTCACTCTCCACAAGCTCAAAACACGTGGCAAGTTCAAGGGCCCTTAATTAAAAATATAATACTTTCACTCTAGAAGCTCTTGCTTGCATCCTGGTAATACTCTGGGATAAATCAACTGCTGATGTAAATGCATTAATTTCAGTGTAACTTCATTTAGAAGCTACAAGAGTACTACATTTTTATTTAATGATTTGAACGTGCTTTCTGTAAGGGGGAGTAGGATCACCTCCCTCTTACAGAGGAGAGAGCTAAGCCTGGGAAGTGAGAGGCAGAGATTTGACCAGCCCTTGGTAAAAGGTGGGAGAGCACACAAGCCTCTCGCTCCGATTCCACATTTGTGCTTTCAGCATGAACCAGGACATGGAAATGACACACAAAGATATATACGTTTCAAGCACGAGATTGGCTCTCGATCACCAGACCTCAAAGCTGCAATGTTTCCTAGGCAGAGTGTACTTCTGCCCCTCTCTTAAATTGAGAGGTCAATTTTTGTCTTCTTTTCTTATTTTGCTCTCGTAAGGGAATACAGCATGGCATGTTTGTTAGAACTATAATGTTGCATTTGCTAATTAAATAAAGTGGGGGTTTTGGGAGAACTTCTTTTAAGCAAAACCATGTGTTCCAGGGAGGAAACATTCTTCTGGTAAACAGCTGAGCCCTTAACATTTAGCAACATAACTCTGTGTTTGCAGCTATTGAAAACTGTGTGACCAAGGAAGCCTGTGTTTCTGAGGCTGAGGACTGAAAGCATTTTGCTTTCTGTCAGAACGCCAGCCCTTTCTTTTATGTATATGCTAAAAGCAAGAAAGAATCAACTATTGGATGGTTGCTTCTTATGGTTTTAATAAAATTTGTCTCATATCAAAACGCTGCTGGGTTTTAATGTTGACGCTGCGCTGAGCGATGTTCTCTGCTCCGGCACAGCTGGCTCTTGCTTTCCAGAAATATAGCTGCACCCTGGCATTACTTGCAAAAAATTGCAGCCTTAAATTATTTCCTCATCCCTCTGACCTATGCCAGGAAGGACCCTCCATGCATAGATCTCCTCGCTGGTACGGAGAAGGGGGTCATTCCTCCTCCCCTCCCCAGCTGCGGCGTGAGCAGAGTGCTGTGATGGCAGGAGGTAGCTGGGGAACAGAGGAAGTTACCTGCCAGACATGAACAGCAGCCCTGGAAAGCTCAGGGAAAAAGATAATAGAGCTGGAACTACAAGCAGAAATAGGACTGAGAGAATGGGAGTGTCCTGTCCCTGGGTCCTGCTTCCCATTCCACAAGTCCACATCTTTTGGAGACACTCAAAGGGCCACAGGGCTGTGGGGCAAATCCTGCTGAAGGGGAGAAGGGAAGTTTTATTTGGTATAAGTGATTTCCTGAGTAGCATTAGAGGCGGGGGGGCGGGGAGGCTGGCTGGGTGACTGAGATCTTACACCACTTCTCCATCCAGCAGCTGGAAGGGGAAGGCCACAGTCCCGGCTCTCTGCGGGCCGAGGGAGATGATTATTCCTCTGCCCGCTCATCTCACTGAAGTTGGGCTGCTGAGCTCCGGGCATCACGTTGACCTTTGCAGTACAAAGGGATCTTATCTTGTTCTTTGTAGCCCTCAAAGCAGCTGGGCATGCTTACAAATTTCAGTAACTTACCAGCTGAGGCCAAACAAGATCCCACGATAAAAGTTCAAGGCTCTGCATTCCTCTCTCATTGCTTTCCCGAGCAGATTCTCATTTTAACCGGACTTACGGTACTTTCATCCAGTTATCTTGAAGTACATAATGACTACTGTAATTACTGACAATGATGAGCTAATCAATTCTTCTAGGTAATATTTTCAAGTGATAACTATTACTATCCTTGCTGTCAGAATGGGGAAACTGAAGCAAAGAGGAGAAGTTGTTGGATAAATAGATGTATTTTACTTTTAACGGTATAATAACCTCCTGGTTTTATTTGTATAGGTTTATATATCTGCTTCTTAGCATGCTTTGTGTTCTATTATTGCTTTCCAGTAATGTTATCTGTCATGGGTTGTGTGCATGAACTAAGGTTCATTTAAGAAACTGCAGTGATTTCAGAAAACTTAACAGATATTTAAGGTTTTTTTTGTCATTGTTTATAAATATATTTGATTTATCATAGCTCTATTTTCCTGACTTTTCTTTTTTTTCCTCCTTCTCTTATTTTTGATGCCTTCTTTTCGAGAAAAATCCCACAAATACCATTCTTTTTCTACTTATTTTCCCTATACTTCAGCTTGCATATAAATCTCTAATATGGAAAGCCAACAGAATATGACTTTCTAATGTCTAAAGAACTAAGATATTCTACTGGGTAGGAAGCGTGCAAGGCAGACCTATGCCTTTACTAAAATATCAGTTAATCACTTATATCTATAATTAATACTCAGAAGCTACATGCTGGTTTGGTAGCATTTACCTAAGAGTTTAAGTTTCCCACAGTTCAGGTATGCTTCCCTGAACCCCTTTTCAAGGGTAGATAAACAGGTAGCCAGATCAGAGGCTAAGCTGCACCAAAAAAAAATTTAAAAAAATAAAATAAAATTTTGTTTGTCAGCACAATTTCAGTTGAACTGCGTGGTAGGATCTAGTCTGTAGGTAGGAACAAATGTAACAAAACTCTTATTTGAAACATTTTCTTTGCTCCAAACTTGTTGTTTAGTAAGGGCCTGACTTGAAAGGCATTTAGGTGTTTATGTGCACCTCAGTGTTACCTCAGTGTCTTTATAAATCCAGCACTAATTCCTTATTGAACTGTGGGCCTCCAGATGGTCTGAAAACCTTATATAGACTTATTTCCATCAACTTTTAATTCTAAGGAGACCAAAAAAAGAAAAAAAAAGAAAAAAAAGTTTAAATTACTCTCAGCTGTGTTAAAAAAGTGCTTCACAAACAAGGGAAACAGTCAATCTGAAAAAAAAATTGAGGTAATACAAAACTTCTATAACTGCAATATTTTGGGAAATTTAGAAACAATAGAAGGCAAAAAACCTGTGAGAACCACTAACATAGTTTTTAAGGTACCACTCTTAAGTAATGCTGTTAGCCCTCACAGCTTTAGTTCTGGGACTTTCTGCTCTACAGATTATTTACCTGAGGCTTATTTGTCCTTGCAAGGCTCCCTCCACGTCTTTTAGTGCACTGCCTATGGCTTCAAGACTTTTCAGGAAGGCAAATCCAATCTTTAAGCGTTTTTGGAGAGGTTTGTGTTTCCCCTTTTGTGCTGGGGGAGACAACAACAATCTTGCTTGAAATAAAGCCCAAACAAGGGAAACTGAAGAGTGGGAGTATGTAAGGGAGCTGGTGGATAACTTACAAGGCTGTGAATCTCCTCCTGCCTGTAGGCTCCTCTTGAAGGCTGCAGTATTGATTCTGTGTTTAGTCTAGGCTCTTCCCAAATACCTGCTTCGGCTCTTACATGTACTGCAGAGAGCTCAGCCCTGAGGGTGAGTGGCAAGGGAAGTCCTCCTCGCAAATGTCCGGTTTTGGATCAACACCCCCCGATTTTCCGTTAAAAACATGCACGTGCCTGCATTTCCCTTCCACTCCTATCCTGTAATGGTGTGCGGCCCGACGGAGTCCAAATGCACTGAAGGGAAATGCCGGGATGGGGCATTTCCTCACAGATGAGCCCTCAGAGATTCGAGGAAAACTCGTGGCGGGTCCGTAACCTCTGGGACGGCTCAGGGGCCGAGAGGGCTGGAGAAGGACCGCGCCAGTGTCACCTGCGCCTGCGACAGCCCCTCTGAGGGGCGGGTGTGCTGTCAGGGCACTGCAAACCCTCGTACCGTGCCCTGCGCCATCCCCGGCACAGGCGGGGGTCTGGCACAGAGCGCGGGGCTTGTGGGCTTATTTAGTCTCTGGCATAAAAGCGTGGGGGGTTGGGGTTTTTGTTTACGTTTTGTTAACGCCGACGGGAGCCTGAGGCAGCTCTGGGCACCTCTGGGCACCTCCGGGCTGGGCAGTACAGAGCGCCCCCAGATTAGGAAGAATTTACTCACAGAAAGGGCAATTAGGCATTGGGAGCTGCCCGGGGAGGTGGTGGAGTCTCCGTCCCTGGGGGTGTTTAAGAAAAGACTGAACGTAGCACTCAGTGCCATGGTCTGGCTAACATGGTGGTGTTCGGTCATAGGTCGGACTTAATGATCTCAGAGGTCTTTTCTAATCTAATTTATTTTGTGATTCTGTGACCTCGCACATCCACCCGCCCGGCTCGGGGGCCTCGGGGTGCGGGTCCCGCTCCGCAAGCCCTCTGCTCAGAGGCCGGGGGCTGGCAGCCCGGGCTGCCATGTCTGTGGCGCAGCACGGCCCGGGACCGGCGGCAGGAGCGCCCCGCCCGCCGGCGCCGCGGGGAACCGGCCGGGAGCCGGCAGGGAAAGGAGGAGGGCGGCGGCGAAACAACGGCGCTCCTGCCGCCGGCACCTCAGCCCAGCAGGCCGGGTAGCAGGCACCGGCTAGTGCGGTAGGACTGGACGGCCGCAGGATCCAGCCAGGCTCCCTCGGGCCTCCGCCGCGCACTTTTGGGCCGACAGTAAGGCCGTGTGGGGCGGGGCAAGAAGAAGGAGCCTTTTTTTTTTTTTTTTTTTTTTTTTTTAAGGGAAAAACCCTTCGCCTTTAAGGGGCGGGGCCAGCGGAGTTTGCGGAAGAGCCCGGCTTGGGGCGGGGGCTGATTGGATCAACGCGGTCTCGTGACGGCAGCTGGAACGGTCCCAGCCCCTCCACCCCGCCGGCGCCCCGCGTTCCATTGTGTGCGCGAGCGCCGCCGGGCCCCGCCCCCGCCATGTCTCCGCCCGCAGGGGTGACCACGCCCCGGTGGCGGCCCCGCCCCCCCGTGTTCTCTTGGCTCATTTCCGGCCGCCGCCGCCACCGCCGCTTCCCTCCGAGGGCTCGGGAGAGCGAAGGAACAACAGCCGCCATTTTGTTTGTGTGTGAGCGACGGAGGGAGGAGGAGGGAGCGAGAGGCTGAGCCGGACGGGGCGAGCCACGGGGAGGGCAGCGCACAGAGACCCAGGGGCTCGGACAGGGGACGGGGAGAGAAGCGAGGAGCCCAGAGGCCCCCCCCTCCCCAACCTGCCCCGTCCCCGCGCTATTCCCTCTCTCTCTGTTTCCTTTTCTCTCTTCTCCTTTTCCCGGAATTCTCTCCCCCCGCGCTGCCCTCCACCCTCGCTTTGCCCGCTCTGCACACACGCCCCCGGAGCGCCAGGCAGGGGCAGTACGGAGCCTGCGCTCGGCCCCCGCGCTGCCGCCGTCCCGCCCCAGCCCCCCCTCCCCCCCCGCCGGGCAGCGCCGGGGACCCCCTCCCCCGCCCGGCCATTCCGGGGCGAGTCCCCCGGCCTCCTCCGCTGTGATTTTTCTCCTGTTTTATTATTTTAATTTTACCTCTCGCTCCTCTTCTCAGAGGGGTCGCTGAGCGGCCTCCCCTCCCACCCCGACTACCAACCTCTTCGCTCCCTTCCCCACCCTCGCAGAGGCGAAGGGGGAGTCCCCACCGCGCCCGAACAGCGGCCGAGGGTCTCCTCCCTCGCTCATCGCGCCCCGCATCGCCCGTGGGTCCGCGGGAGCGGAGACGGGCAGCCCCCTCCCTGCCACCGTCCTCGGCCGCCCGGGAAGGGGGAAGGTAGGCAGAGAGGGCGGGAGGGGCCGGCTTCTTCCTCCTCCTCCTCCTACTACTCCTCCTCCTCCTCCTGCCGCTGCTGTGGGATCGGCCCCTCTGCCTGCGCCGGAGGAGGGGGGGCAGCCTGCTACTGCGAACGAGAGAAAGAGGAAGGGGAAAGAAGAGAAAAAGGGGGGGGGCAGAAAGGGTGTTGAAACCCGCCCCCCACCTTCCCATCCCGCGATCGGTGCTGCCTCCATCAGGACAACAACCCCTCCTCCTTCCCTGCACAACAAGATGTGAAGCGGAGACTCCTGGGACTTATCCTCACCCTCCTCATCCTTACAGCTCCCCTTTCTGCAGCCATTAGCGACGGGCGAGGAAGAAGCGAGTGGAGCTGGGGACCCCGCGCACGCCGTGCCACTCCCCCCGCCGCCTCCCCCCCCAGCCCTGTCGCTGGCGGTGGGTATTTTTTCGCAGGGTGGTGTTGGAGGGGGAAGGAGCCGCTGCTTAGAGGACGGTGATCTTTTTTTCTTTTTTCCTCCTCCTCTCCCCTCCTTCGCCCGCCTCCTTGTGGCGATGAGGAGGAGGAGGACGGCGCCGAGGAGGAAGAGGCTGATGGCGGCGGTGAGGAGGCAGCAGGAGGAGGAGACCCCCCGAAGGATGAAGATGATGGTGGCGGCGGCGAGGAAGCACCAGCACAACAGCCGGGATTAATTTTACTAAAAAAAAAAAAAATATTCACCAGCCTCCTTTTTTTTTTTTTTAATTTTTTTTTTTTTTTTTGGCGGGGGTTTTACCTGCTCTTCCCATCTTCGTTCAGCCCTTTCGCCTGGGGGAAGAGGCCTCTCCCCCGCCTGCCCCAGCTCCCACCTCTCCCAGCTTCTCCGCTGCCGCCCTCCCAGAGCCCGAGGAGCAGAAAAAGGGGAACTTGCCCCCCCCAACCCCCCCCCCCACCTCCCCCCTCCGCCAGATCCTCCTCGCTCGCTCTCGGCGTTATTGTTGTTCTTCAGCTGACTCGGGGCCCCAGAAGAACGTGAAGGTTTTGGGGTTCACCCCCCAGCGTCTCTCTGCTCTGAGTGATTGTCTAAAAAATTAAAAATGGCCGAGAATGTGGTGGAGCCGGGCCCGCCTTCAGCCAAGCGGCCTAAACTCTCCTCACCGGCGCTCTCCGTGTCCGCCAGCGACGGCACAGGTCAGTCTCGGGGGCCCAGGCCCTCCCCACCTCTCTCGGGGCCGCAATTCCTGCCCTTTTCTCCCCTCTTTTGCCTAAATCTCCTCCTCCCTTTCGCTGCTGTTAACTCGAGCCTGCCTTTCTGCTTCCCGTCTGTTTCGCCTGTTCTCGCTGCGTTTGAACCTATTGGCGTTAATGGCTTAGGGAGGGTGTTCAGATGTTTCTGCCCTTCTGATTTTTTGGAAGTGATTGAAAGCAAAGCTGTTCGGTTTATTGTGTTTTTGATCAGCTGCAGATAGGACTTAGCAGCTCGTCATTTTCGTGTCTTTCACAATAGTAGCGATTACCGAGCTCCTTGGTAAGCATAATGCCAGTTGCAGAAATACGAAATACTGCTAAAGACGATGCTTTTGTACGCTTTATTGTTGACTTACGTGTGTACACACAAATGTCTTGGTTTTTATTTTATTTTGCATATACAGGGGTTTTTTTACAGCTTGTTTAGAAACGAGAGATTTATTTCTCTGCTATTTTTGTTTTCTCCGTCTTATGTGCAGTCTGCTTATATGATTTATTTTTTTTAAATCTTTCATTCTTCTTCCTTGCAGAAGTGTATCAAAATACTGCTTTTCTGATTCAAATAGACCATCAGCTTTAGAAAAAACAGCTAAAACCAAAATCCAGATGCTACTCTTGTGGCATAAGGTTTATCGAGACTCTTGCCTTCTTAGAGATGAAATTTTACTTCACTTTATTTGCATTAAGAATCAATATGGAGTGTAGTTAATCTTGCATCTCCTATTTCTGTGCTGCAAGACCAAAATGTCTGAAATTCCCCTGTAGACTTGAGCTGTGAAGAGGAAAGGGGCATTTCTGCAGTCCTGCAAAGGTCTTTGGTGGTGCTGCGAAGGCAAGCTAGAGCCGGCAAATTTTAGGTGTCCCAATCCCTAGCAAATATGAACTGGTTGTACTGGGAGGGGGGGAGGAAGTAACAAAGGGCTCTTCAGCTTTTTAATGCTTCTTGTGAAGGAGGTGAGTATTCGGTGTCATTTTGCTATGAGAATACTCTGTTATCTGTCCCACAGGAGTTTCTTTGAACTCACATTAGATCCTATTAGTCTATGGGATATGGAGGAGGCCTCCTCCTGCCAGTCTGGTGACTGGTGGCATTTCTGAAGGCACCAGTGCTCTTGTTCAATGCAGTTAATAACTGGCAAGAAAAGGGAAGAGTTGTTTTTTTGTTGTCGGTTTGGGTTTGTTTTTTTTTTTTTCCTAAAAAGCTCTCTTTGACAATTAACACCAGGTTTTAATAGCAGGTTTTTGGTTGAGCAGAGGATGTGATTCTACTTGGAATCATCTCCAAAATTTTGATTTTGCCTTTTCTATTCTCGGTGAATGACATATTAGTTTTGAAAAGTTTGTGTGTGACTTTCAGTGCATATTAAATACAGCCAATAATATGTTGTAATTGGAGGACATGACTATTCCTAATATCAACAGGTCTCTAGTAAGAGAGTAGAAGAGTGTTGGAGAAGCTACTCTTTAGCTGGAACTAGTTGTTGGCTGTTTTTGTGCTAGATTTGGAAAACGGTGGTTAATTCAATAGTAACGTTTTTTAACTTGTCTTGACAGTGGTTATTTTGCTCTGCTTAGAGAGGTGAAATAAAAATATTTTGTGAGAAAAGTTCTGATACTTTAAAAATATGCAAGTTAAAGGCACATTTTGATTCAAATGAACACACATCTAAGTTCCAACATTTGTGATCAAATAAGGGTTGGGTAATTTGTGAATTTCAGTTTAGCAGGTGCAGACTTTTGCAGAATACTTAGTCTTTAGTTGTTAACTTACTGGGCAGCTTTTTACAGTTAATAAATGAACTTTTTACAGTTTTGGTGAAACACTAGGGACTGGACAGTTTCAGTAGTGTACAAATGTGATAATTTTTCCTAAAGTGATTGGGACTGTCATCACCTGATAGCTATGCAGAGGTTTATAGTGGTGCAAACACTTCATATACGCTACATAAAATCTATTAAAGTATTCTTAGTCTTCTGCCTTTTTTTAAAAATTGCCAACTAATTATGCGAACATGGGGCAGTTTTACTTTCTGTGGTTTTTAGCATGACATATCATATCTATTTCTGTAAATAAAATCCAACCTATGAACCAATGAATGTATTTTGAGAGTTATGTTTTTTCATTTGCTGCTTGAGACTGCACTTTGTTTTGTCATACTTCTGTTGTGGGAAATTGCTTTGAAGTTTACATTTTTTTTTAACCTATCTGTCGGTTAAATTTGCTTTGAAATAGTGCAAGCAGCTGTCATTAAGTAAATTCCACTTATAGAATCTTGTATTGTCCCCACTCCTCAGTTAATTATAGGAAATAAGTAACATGGTGCTTATGTACTTACTCAAACACTCTTTTTAAAACTGTTAGATTCTCAGCACCATCAGATGGAAGGGGAAAGGCAAGAAACTTGCACTGTTGACAAACTTTTTGCAGCACTTGTCCATAGTGCTGGTTTTGCTTTTAACTTTTTGCTTAGTTTCTTAATCTGAAATGTTTTAATTTGTTAGACATGTAAAAATGATGACTGACTCCTGTTAAATTGTTCCTAAATTTGCAGATATTAAGTGTATTTATATTGAAGACTAAGAGGAATCTCTGACTCATGTTTTCACTGTAAACCTGAATGATACTCATATTCTGGGCCTGGAATGTACTAAACTGTAATGTTGGTGGCTTTCTTCTAAAAAGAAGTAAGCAAAGATTGTCCTAATATGCTTGATTTATTGGCAGCAGCCAAATACAGCTGCATTTCCCACTGTTGTTGCAGTGCTGCATCTTCTTCTGTCTTAAAAGTTATGGATGGTTCATGTGTTCCCTGCTCAGAATTTGCTTTGCCGTGGAACATACTGTGTTAGTTTACTTTTAAGTTGCTTTATTAATGCCAATTCATCCTTTAGGAGGCAAACTGAAATGTTTGTAGCACATCTTGTAATAAACATTTTGAAGTAATTTAGAAAGTCTTGGTATTTTCAGTGCCCTGTAGTATATTAGAATTTGAATGGTCTCATTTTTTCTTTAATGTTGTGTAGCTCTAGAATAATTTCAGAGATAGGACTTTGTGGGATTCCCTTGAACTACCACAGGTTTTTCTACAACTAATTTTTTTTTTTTTGGTGTCTTCTATTTAAGTGCTAAATTTGTTGCAAAGAAGAATGGTAATGATCTGTGTATTTTGTCTAGGCCTTAAGTTTTCTGAGGGCCGTTACAACTCTACAGGTTCATCTTTTGGTGGCAACAGTGACTTTGTCACACTTTTGTACCAGCACGGTTACATTGACAGAAGTACTTTGCCAGTGTAGCTCCTTTGCTCACCTTTCCTAACTGGTAGCAACAGTTTTGATATGTTGCATGTACTCTAGCAAGACTTTCTTAAACACGGCGTTAGCAAACTGGTGCATACTAGTCCCCCTGCTATAACAGAATAACTTGAGTGCATCCTGAGGAGTTACCTCTTGGAGTGAAATGGGTGAAAATCGTTCATAAAGATACCTTTTTAATTGAATGGTTTAAACCACTTGTTTTGGGGGTTTTTTTGCAGGGGGCAGGGAGGTGTGTTTTTATTTGTGGATCCCTCAACTTTTCCTGCAGTGATGCAGGTGTGCTAAAATTGCTATGTACAGATTTCAGTGCGGTCTATTCAGGACAGGAGAGTTTAATCGTATTTTACAGCACCCCCCACGCCTCCTCCCGCTTAGAAGTAACCTGTCTTCTGTGAACTGGGAAATTGTTTTGGGCTCTGGATTCAGAACCACTGTGTTTCTTCACAGAATAGAAATGGAGTACACCCCCTGCTGCAGTGTGTTTGTATAGTATCATGTCTTTAGGCAGCTAGATCTGAAAATAAGATTTTAAGTTCTTAGTGTTTTGGGCTTGCTGTGACACTGGAAGTCAGTTTTCTACAATTAGTTGGCACGTGTTATATCAGAGAATGTATGTGTGGTATGTGCCTTAACATCCCTCAGTTTACTATATCCAAAAAACATGTTTTTCTGTGCAGTAGCACATCTTCAATCTCCCTTGGAGTATCCATCTTTTGTAAAGTCTGGATGTTCCTTTTTGTCAGGAACTGTTTTTGACCTTTTAAATTTTATTCTCCCTCACATCAAAGGTCTAAGACCTGTAACGAAACTTCTCTTCTGGGCAACTGCAATTTTGACTGATACTCATCTTTCATTTGTTCCAAATGGATCAGGATGTTTCTTTTCTCAAAATGAGTTGTATTAATCTTGTCTCACTGCCCTTTTCAATTCTGTTTTCCTAGAGCTGTGTGTTTTTTGCTAGCGTTTGTATATACTACATTTAAAATTAAATACATTACACCAGTCTGATTTCTAGCTAATGTCAAAGACCAGATGGTCAGCTACATTTAACTTACAGCCATCAGTTATGTTTCCATCCCTTCTTGTTAAAAGCCATACTTTTTGCCGTTTTTGCCTTAAAATGTCATTTGGTGGATGACATATACTGTAGGTATATGTATGCATTGGTGGATGCCTGTGTGGCAAAAATGAATGTCTTTGGTGTGTAGCTAAAAAGGCTCAAAGTAACTGTATTAGGAATAAATTTAAACTAAGAAAATTTAAGTCTGTGAGACTTCTTTAAAAAGTAAACCAATCATTCATATTGTGCTTAGTGATTTTTTTTTTTAAGAAAATTTTGCAGACTTTTGAACCTTGTAGATTTCCGAACTGCTGTATCTGTTCTTTTGTGTCTTTCACCAAGTATACTGTGTCTCTGATGTAGATAGGTACTTCTTCTGAGCAGTGTTAGAAAGGTACCTAATTTTTTAAAAAAATAAATACTCCAACACAAGGACCATACATACCATGGTG
The DNA here is from genome assembly GCF_000738735.6 of Corvus cornix cornix. Classification (NCBI taxonomy): domain Eukaryota; kingdom Metazoa; phylum Chordata; class Aves; order Passeriformes; family Corvidae; genus Corvus; species Corvus cornix. The sequence goes on along the minus strand of NC_047057.1, from coordinate 49,159,236 downwards.
TAAAACTGAGTGTTGAGCACTTACAGATAAAAAACCTTTGAGACTGGAAAACCAGTTTACAATTGCAATTTATAAATAGATTCACAAGTTTAATATTGCAGGGAAAAACCTTTGTTTGGGAAAACACTTGGGAATTTAAATCCTAGATTAAAAAAAAATGTACTAGTTTTTGCATTTTGTTCTTCACAGTCCTAAAGCAGGGCTTGCATTGAGTTCAGGTTATTGGTCAGTTGTGCATTTGTAGAAAACCAAATTTTATCTGGGAAGGGTCTATCAGACTCTAGGGTTTAGTGTATGTTTTTTTGGGGATGTGGGTCTAATAAGATACTGGGGCTAAATGCTGAACTTCTACTGTCCGAATTCTGGGGTTTTGTATCTTTACAACTTGGAGAAAACTACTTTATTATTAAATTTCAATTTTTTATGATTTAGTATATATTTCCTGTGTCTTCCCTGTAGGCTACTTGATCATCTCCAGTGTGTCACCTCATTGTCTTGCTTAGCTGCTTTAGCACGAGCAGCCTTTCAGTGCTTGTTCCAACAGCATAATGATACTACTTCAACCTTTCTTATCATCTGAATTAGTGCTCCTTCTGAGAGGGTTTGCCCAAAAATCACCTGGATTTATTATTTGACAAATGGAGTAATTCTGCTGTGTAGATTTCACTGACAACTAAACAATGCACACCTGTGTGCAAGGATTTTGTTTTTCTGTCTTTACTTAAACTGTAGCAGCAGGCTGAAGTAAAATACATCTGTCTCTGCATATGGTGGTGTGCCTGACAAAAAATTTCTGTGGCTGCCTTAAATTTGTAGAACTTCAAGTAGAACTTAAACTAGAGCAGAGATCCTCTCCCTGAACAGTATCAAACAACGTATTGTTCTCTTCCTAAATAGCAACAAGTTTTCTTAAAATGGACTGGTGTATGAATGTGTTTAAAGTTATCTTAAAAACTCGATGTGCAGTAGTCTCCTTCAAGCATCTATTTCTTCCAAATCTTTTTGAAGAAAATCAGGAATGTTGAATTCTGGTGGACTCAAACCACAGTAACTTGTTGCTCAGTTGATGCTGTTCCTGTAAACACACCTGGCATCAAGGATGTGAAATCAGGGGCCAGTCTAAGATTTTAATTAAAAAGTGCCAGTTAAGTACAGAACCTTGAAGAGCAGGTTATTTTCTATTACTGGTTGTTGTGAGATGGGGCAGATAAAGATTTAGCTCTTTTCCATTTGATGGTGTGAAACACCTCTGTACTGCATCTTTTGTTGTATTCCCACAAGAGATCTAAGTGTAGGAGTTTTGAACATTCTCTGCTTGCAGAATCAAGATTTATTACTTCCTTTTTTGTAGAACTTCCAAATACCACTGAATAGACAATTTCTCTTGTTTTAAGAGAGATTGTAACACATTCCTACTGTTTTAATGAACTAAAAGACTAATTCTCAGGGTTTTTTCCTTTTCGGAATTCTAAGAAGTAAAATTCCAGCAAAGTGCTGATATATGGCTTGCTCAGTACAAATTTTGCTGCAGCTAAACTGCCTTTTACATGTTCCTGAATGCAATTTCAGGAAATCTGGGGAATTACTGGTTTAAGATAATGAAGTCTGATCTGCTGACTTACGTTATTTTGTTTACTTGAGTATTTTTTGTACATAAATTCAGCATTGCTTTTTGCTTTTACTCCAGAGTAACGTTGAATGAACTCAGAAAATTGATTTGACTTTTTGGTAATTGTATATGCAGATTGCATAGTTTCAAAGTCGTTGTTAACTTGACGATGAAATGAACTTTACTCTTTTCTTGAAACTGATTTGTAATCACTTCTAAAATGAATTCAGTGTGCTCTATGCACATAAGGATGTACCCAGTTTTGTCCACCAACATAGCAGACCAGCACAGCTTCTCTTAACTTTGTAGGCCTGTATGTATACACAGATGCCGCTGGGAATAAGAATACTAACTTAGAGACTTTTGACTCTAATCTTGAAGTTAAAGGTAGCCCAATGATTTATGCAAATACCAACATGTTCACAAGGAAATTATTAATGGTGTGACTTCAGCATTTTATAATTAAAATTTCAAAACTTTATCTTATGTGGGTTATCAGTGATGGCAAGACTAGTACCTTTGTATAAAAGCATAAATAAACAGGTACATAAATAAAAATGTCTCTGAAATTCCTCCTTAAGTAATATTAAATCTTTAAACATACCTTATTCTCGAATTTTGACCCCAGTCTTTTCCATGTGATTACACCACTTCTGTTTCCCTAAAACAGTTACAATTCTATATTCCAGAATCATACCCATTGCATTTTCACTATGGTTTTCAGTGGTTAAGTCCTGGTATTGTCTGTATCTCTAAATACTGATTTTTGAAGAACTTTGAATATGAAACTGAAAAGTGGGTTATAAATACAATTTTCGTCTGAAGCTGTGAAAAGCATGCATCACTCAGAGTCTACTAAAATAGGCATTTCTGTTGATACTAGTTTGGGAAAGGTAGGACTTAAACTTGCAGGTTATTGAGGCTTCACAAAATAGAGACTATTTTCCTTAAGCCAAAATTGATGTGTTTGGCTAGGGATTAGGATAGTTTAAAAAATGGAGAGAGCGAGGTCCTAATTTTAGGACTTCAGTAGATATTGAGTGATATGCTGTTGCTGCTTTAGAATGATTCTTGTTGTTGTTCACACTTGTAAAATACTTATATTTTTGCCTGGTTGTTACAACTAATACTGGAATCATGTGTGTTCTAGGTGGTGAATTGGACTTTGATCAACAAATGTTTGATTGTTTTTAAGAATATTTGTGCCAGAAGTTGTTTGCTACCATAATGTGCTAACATGTTTTGTGCCTTCATGTTTGTTGTCTTCCAGGTGTTTTGAATAAGGTTTTTTTAATATGTTTTCTGTTTGTATTATTTGCAGTCTTACCTCAAATAACAATGTTTCTTGATACAGTGAAGAAATTCAGGTCTTTTCTGGATTGGCAGGGAAGGAAGGTGGCAATGCTTTCTCAGTTTCTTAAAGGGAACAGAATTAATATCCAAGTCTAACACTGAAGACTGTTACTCAAATGGCATAATACAGAATACGAGTTCTCATTTGCTGCTGAGTAAGGGATCACCCCCCGTTAGGGTTATACAGGGAGTGCTGTCTGAGGATTTTGGAAGCAGTAGCTGCAATGATGACTCCAGACCTTGGTATCTTAGGCTGATGTGGATGTTTTGCGCCTTCATTTCGAATCAATTTAGTAGATGAATTTAAATTAATTCTATGTTTTAATTTAGAGAGAACATTTTGGCAGAGTTTGTGTTACCGTTGGGTAATTGTGGCTTCATAGAGGATCTACATGAAAAGGCCCCTTTTTAAATGGATTTTATGGTCTGATCTCCAAAGTGCGATATAGCAAAGTTCCTACCAGGCTGGTGTGTGCCTCTTTCTTAGGCACGTGGGTTTTTGTTTGGGTTTTTTTTGTTGGTTTCTTTTCTTCCCTGATAAAACTGCCTGGACATGTCTAGCTTAATTTTCTGTCATTGTAGAGGCCTTGGGAATTGATGACTCTGTTAGCACTTTGTTTCAAGTCTGTGCTTCACCTTTGCTTCTGCGTTTTCATGGATACTTGAGGATTATCCTATGAGGTTGTGTCTCCTTATCTTGTTCTGCCTTTGTTGGTTGTATGTTTTGAGTTCTGGTTTTTTTTTTTTTGGAGGGCATTTCAGACAGCGTGTTTTAGGGCCTGTAATGCTGGGGCTTGACTGCAAGCTTGAATGGCTGATTTCTCTGGAATACTGGTGGTATCTTCAGGGCACTTTCTCTGTTACATGTAGGCCCTGTTCAGTTCTGGATTTTCAGTTTTTGTATCACCAGGCAGGGAAGCACCTTATTGTTATTCTTTGTGTGAAAGCACGGCTAAGGTGTAATGTTTTCCATGTGGTCCAACATCATCTGTGGTTCCTGTCAACCCTGCCACATGCGTGCTTTGTATTCAGTGTCCTGTATAAGCCTTGTCCACTTGTTTCATTGTGAAACCAGTGACTGTGATATAAGTTGATCCACTAATAGGTTGCTGGGCTGCAGAAACAGTTGTGTAAAAAGGTGGCTGTTCAGCAGCTTTCTAAGTTGATGTGTCTCTGTTTGGAATATAATAAATGGGAAGCAGGGACAGGAGCTGTTGAGTTTCTTATGTCTTTGCTGGTCTGACAGAGGTAGGCTCAGGAGTCAGTGGCTGTCTGACCTATCTGCCATGCAGGGTTCTTGAGGCATTGCTGATCACACATGATGCTTTTTCTTCAGCTTGTACAGCTCTTCTTGAGACTGAATGCTCAAATGTCTTGAGTCTGAGGGTTCAGTACATGAGAATAAAGTGTTGCTACTTCTTAGCACATGGGGAAGTTCCTAGAAAACCAGTATTGTTCACTGCAGCCTATTTGCTAGGACCAGATAGCTTCCATATAGATAGAAATTCCTGTTTTATTCTGAAAGGTGAATAAAGGTCTGTTGTCTTAATCCAGAAATGAGAAAATGACAGAATCCTGACTGTAGGCTAAAAAGCATGTAAAAGAAACTTGTATGTGCCACCTGAACACGTGTTGATTTCCTTGCTAAGTAGTTAGTATTGATGTATTTTCCCTGCTTTATAAGCGCTGTCATAAATTGCTGTCCTGCCTTGCCTGCTTTGAGAGCTGTTGCATCACTGGTGGTACCAGGTGCTTGTGCAGTAAAACTAACTTGAAATAAATACTTTGTATCTAATTTGAAAATTGATCACTTGATAAGGCACTGAAGTCTTATTGACTTAAGGATTTTGATTGCACACTCTACATATGTATTAGTTTAAAGTCCATTTTGGTGCTGGGTAGCTTTTCAACCCAGGCTGGCAGTTTCCTTGCATTTTGCAGATTAGACATTGTCAAAGGCAGACTTTTAGAAGTAGAATCCAAAATCAAGAACAATCCGTAGCATGCAATGCAGGTCAGTACCCTGATTTTTGAAGTTGCTTTCTCACAGTTTAGGACACAGTTCATACTACTTAGTCCGGTCTAACTGAATTGCCACTGAAAGAGATGGACCTGCTCCTTCTTCTGTCTTTTCTGACTTTCTCACTACAGATGTAATGTAGCCAGGGCAAGTGAGGCTGGTTTCTTGACTTTTTTTTTTTTTTTTTTTTTTTTTTTTTAAGACTTGCTCAGTGTTCAGTAGGGGTACAGTTCCTCAAAGGACTTATGAAATGCATGTTGAGATGATCTCAGGTTAAGACTGTCTGATCTACTTCTTAGATGTTGTTTTGAGGAGGTTTTCTTTTCTTTGACTCTTGGGTGGCAGCAGCAATCTGTTCTATATGTTCTTGTTACCTGTGGAAAGAAATGCACCAATAATACCATAAACAGCATAATGGGGGATCACTCTGTGCTACTGTACTGAGATCAGGATTGAGATCAGGATTTAGCTCTACCATTGCCACTTTCTTCCAGTGTATTACTGGATGGTTTTGGGCTTTAGGCCAGATACTGTCTGTTCTGTTATATCCCAATTTTTCTGTGTCAATATCTCTAGAGATGATGAATCAGGTGGACAAACCTTTGCAGGACTAATCTTCCTCCTCTGCCTTCCCACAAGCTTTATTTTGTTAGCGAGAAATCTTTGTGTGTATCATTAATGAAACAGATTGCAAGACTAACAGTGGGCTCAGTGTACTGGAAAGGCAATCAGTTCTGGGTATTTCTCACCCATGTCTTAAGCTATGCCTTTGGCTCTTGTGTGAGTATATATGATCTTGTTTCCACATGGTTTGTGAGTTGTCTGGCCCAGCCTTGTCAGTTTTTGGCTTGGGCATAGATAGGACTCTGTACAGTGGGCTTTAGGGCACCAATTCTGTGTAGAAGACAGAAATGGATTGCAACTGTTGTTAGATATAGACAAGGTCCTATTCGTCTTTGTGGTCATTTGAGATCGTGTTTCAGTCCTGTATCAGAAAGTTTCTGCCTCCCAGCAGTTGACTAAAAATGTAATTTTCTTAGCTGATCAGACAACTGAAAGTTTGTTCCAGTTTTCTTGTTTATCTACTGGCTAAGGAAGACTTTGAAGGTTTCTTTTTGGAAAAGACTCCTAAAAAGAGCAAACTCACACCAGAATATTGCTTTCTTAGTAGTTACGACTTAGAATTTTGGCTAATAGCTGACAGTATTCTTTTATGATGAATCACCTATTGTATATTCTCTAGGATTAAAAATCCTAGCAAGTTAGCTTTATGTGGAAAGTTTTATATGGGATGTCTTAGACGTTTTGGTGCAAACAACTAATCCAATTAGGATTATTTCACAACCATTTAGGTTGGGGGTGGGTTTTGTTAATGTAGCTGGTGCTATGTTGTGTTTTAAGGCATTAATAAAAAGAATTAATGCCACTTTGAGTTTTTATGACATTTTTCATCCTGTTCATTGATGTCACAGAATGATCAGGCCAAGGAGTTCATATAGGTTGTACTTGGATGCTCCAGTTAGTAATGGGCTAAGCCTTAAAGCTGGAATTATCTCCTCATTTATGAGGAAGGAGAATTTAAAGAAGAGTGAGGTCTTCAGAGAAGGAGATTAATATTTTCTTGTGAGTAAAGATGACCAAATCCTTGTCTCTCAAAACAAGAATTGCACTGCCCCTTTGTGGTGTTACATCTGAAATCATCTACATGGATCTTCCTGGGAAAATACTATGTTGTAGTTTGAAAAACAAGTTAGTTTTTCATATTAAACATTTGCTGGTCACTCTCCAGTTGGTTTTGTGAAGGGCTTTATATGCAATGGTCTGAACTCAGGAAAGGTGAAGTGAGGACTTTTGGTTTGGGACTTGCCCTGTACTGGAAGTTGTGTTTGTTCAAGAGCAGAAATTCTTTGCCCAGCTACAGTCAAAAAAGTGGCCTTTGGACCGTGTGGGTGTTGATGGGAGGTGTCTGGGCTGCCATGATGGTTATGTTGTAGGTACAGGCTTTGTGCTGGGTCATGTTTTTTCCAGTCACTTAACTTTTGTTTTCAGTTTTATTTGTTTGTCATTGAGGACAGCTGGCTAACTTGTGAATTCCTGATCATATTTTTTACTCCTTCCTCACTCATGGTCTCTTAGTCTGATTATTAGCCACAGTGTTTTCAGGATGTAGTGTTTCAACAGTTGCCTGTTAAATGTGTCCTGACAGGCTTCTTAAGGTGCTAGTTGAAGCTGTTTCAAGCTGTCATCTATTTTTTTTGATTGTTTTTTTGATTTCCTTGATCTCTTATTTGAGGGTCTCTTCCACTAACTCTTTCCGTGTTCATCAAAATGTAATTCTTAAGTTAACCACTGAGCATTGTGAATTGGTTTTGGTTTTAGTTTTTTGTTTTGTTTTGGGTTTTTTTTGCGGGGATGGGGGTGGGGTGTGTGTGGTGTGTTTTTAGATGAGTCTACTGACACACAATATTAAGTTCATCATTGTAGATGAAAGAGAACTTGAACAAAGATTTATTCTTCTGATTGCTCCTTCACTTTTGAAGCTTCAAAAATACCCGTCATGCAAATGAACAATCAGCCCTTGGTGTGTCTTGCAAAGCGTAACTTCTTGCACAAGATACATGGTCATGAAGAATTGGCTACCTGATTTTAATAGTTTAAAAGTTCTTTAATGGAAATTTTCTTTCTTTCTCTGGTGGTTTGTAGTAATGTAGAGTGTCTAAAAGGAGTGTTGTAGAGTGTCTAAAAGGAGTGTTAAAATCTCTGTTATGGTGCACCTGTCTTCTTGCCAATCTCATACAGTATTTTCGGAATTCTAACGTCGTGATCTTATCTGTGATAAGAGTTGTGAAGTTGTAGGAGCTCTGTTAGTCCAGGTGTTTGATAATTTGGGTATAGTATCATGTGAAACATTTTAAACAAATCCATAATGCTGATGAACTTTTCTGGCTTGCATGCTGTTTAACTGTAGTTTTTTTTCACTAATACTTGGACCTTTTGGATCTTGAGCTCCACTGTTTCTGGTCCCAGCAGCCAAGGCTGCATTTGAGCTTTGCATTCCTCAGCAGCCACTCATTGTTGGTGAGAACAAGGTCCACTACAGCACCTCTTCTTGCCAGCTCCTTTCACTTGGAGAGGGAAGTTGTCATTAATGCATGTCAGAAACCATAAGCTTTCTAAGTTATTTTTGGTTTAACTATCATAGATTATGTGCTGCTTCGGCAGACATAAGAACTTCGTGTTCTCTAGAGCAAATAGATTCTGGGTACTGTGTAATATTCTTGTATCTATGTATTCCAAGTAGCAATCTTTCGCCACTTAGTTACCTCAGGGATTGCTTCGCATGGGCTCTTGAGGTGGGAATTTTTTTTTTCATCCTGGTGTTTTTCACAGCTTTGTGGGCAGGAGGGTTACTTTGTTTTCTGGTAGTGTTTGTTGGGGGAAAATACTGGCTGTCCGGTGAAGTGCAATGAAATTTGGCCATTCAGTGCTGGTAATGACTGGATGTGGAAGAATAAAAAAACCAAACAGCTACCCAAAAAACCCCTGAAACAACCAACCAAACCAAATGCCAGAAAACCCAGTTCAACATAAAACCCTATAACCAAACCTCTATTTATTATTTTATAAATAGTAAATATATTTTTTAAAATGATATTGCTGTATTAGTTATGGCTGTCCAAAAGTTATAACTTTTTTAGCAAAAGTGATAAAGACAGTGTTTTCCCATCAACCTGCTAATTCTTTCTTGTAATGGCTGTTTAATTCCATTGGCTAACTGAGAGATTTCAATACATATTTTTCACTATTCCCTTGTCAAACTTCTCAAGTTGAGAGATCATAGTCTGAGATATCCCATGATCTTTTGACACAAATTGTAGGAGGCTGACGTAGAACAGTTTTCTCTAGTTTAGACACCATAAAGTTTAGAATTACTTTTATCCTGACAAACTGGGTAGCTTTCAGTAATGACTGATAAGGGAATTTTGCTCAAATATAAAAAGTCAAGTTTTGCTAGTTACTTGAAATTAAAAAATAGAAACTTCAAGACGCTACTGATTGCTCTGAGCTCATATACAATCTGTTTTGTTTTTCAGATTTTGGATCACTCTTTGATCTGGAACATGACTTGCCAGATGAACTGATCAGCTCCACAGAACTTGGACTCACCAATGGTGGTGACATTAACCAGCTGCAGACCAGCCTTGGCCTGGCACAAGATGCTGCCTCTAAACACAAGCAGCTGTCTGAACTTTTACGGGCTGGTAGCTCCCCAAATCTCAATATGGGGGTTGGTGGCCCTGGCCAAGGCATGGCCAGTCAAACCCAACAAAATAGTCCTGGAATGGGAATGTTAAACAGCATGGTGAAAAGCCCCATGGCACAGGCTGGGTTGACTTCTCCCAATATGGCGATGGGTGCAAGTGGACCAAACCAGGGTCCTTCTGCCCAATCCACAGCAGCAATGATGCCAACGGTAAACAGCCCAGTTAACCAGCCTGGCATGGGAATGAACACAGGGATGAATGCTGGCATGAATCCTGGGATGTTGGCAGCAGGCAATGGACAGGGGATGATGCAGGGGCAAGTCATGAACGGTTCAATTGGAGCAGGCAGAGGGCGACCTAATATGCCGTACCCGAACCCAGGAATGGGTAGTGCTGGTAACTTGTTGGCTGAGACACTGCAACAAGGCACTCCACAGATGGGAGGGCAGGCTGGACTAAGAGGGCCACAGCCTGGAGCCATGAACAAGGTAAGACAAGCTAAACTTTATTACCTTCCTCATTGTTGACTTTGTTTTGTAAAATTTATTCCTCTGCACTGTGGATTCTATAGGGTTTTTTGTTTAAGAATCCCATATGATGGATTAAATAGTTTATATGCTGCTGAAGTGGAATTTGTGATGGTCATCGGAAGCAAAAATTGAATCTTGCACAACAAGCAAGACTATGGCTAGATTAAAAAGCCTGGTTTAGAAATCTTGTGACAGATTATCCATAACACTGAAAAGTAATTTGATTGTATTTTATTCTGTTTTATGCTTTGTCTGCAACTGTATTTTTCCATCTAATGTGATGCTGGTATTGTGAGTGTGATGGGAATCCATCAGGACCTTTTAGATGTTGTGGTGCTTTTTTCCTGTATGACAGTTAATGCAAGTATTTGTTGTCTGAGATCAATTGAATGTTTGTGCTGTAGAGGCACATGCAGGTTTGAATTGACTGATCTACTCACTGTATGTGCCGGGTATTCGAGTTAAAGGTAGAGAATGAATGCTTGTGTAAACACCTGAAGGCAGTGTTGGGTTCTTAAGACTGTTAATCCAACTCAGTTTTTGTTTTAAAATTTGCAGTGGCTTTGTCTATAGGAGAGTAAACTGGAGAGCTAAAAAAAAAAGTTTTTAATACTGAAGGGGAAATAAATGTGCTTTTGTAATATCCAGGAGGTTGGAAGAAAGTTGTTGTCGTAAGTCACCGAAAAGATGAAAGAAGACCTACTGGTTTAACTAATAAAAAGATGTCTACATTTCATTTTTGTCATGCACAATTAGCCATCTTAGAGTAGGAGCCACTTGAGTATTCTCCATTTTTTTGTCTTTTGATCAAAAGCCTAGAAAATACTTCAGTGCTTTAGTTCACTTTAAGTGCATATTTTGTGTTTCCTGGCTAATGAGGGGATAGGTTTTTTTAAGGTGCTTTGCAGTACCTAAATCTATCTCAAAATGCCTAAAGTCAGTCCCCTTGGAGGACTTGGAATTTTAAGTAACAGGCTATAAATGTATTTAAAACATAAATAAAAGTAATGCTGTGTATTAATGGTCTTGCAATGCTTTAATATATTAGGTGAAATTACTTTAGTGTCTTGTGAACATTAATTATGAAATTCTTTGGTCTTAGTTGCTTCCTTAAGCTCAGTGTGCTAACTTTTGAGAGAGTGTGTGTGTATGTATATATTTAGTAATGAGTTATATATATATATATGTGTTTAGTAATGAGTTGATTCTGTGGTCTGGTCATTTCAGATATTTTTGCCTGATAGGAAAGTTAATGCAAAGCTTGATTACTACAGTAGAAAAATTATATGCAGCTTACAGTCGTAAGAAATATGTAGCTACTTGAAGTATTCTTGTATTTGAGTTATATAACACCTCATTCATTATTCCTTAGCTGTAAAAAAAAAAAAAAATTCATCTTCAGAAATCTGTCTTCAGAGGTCAAAAATTGATGTAGTGAGTATTTGGATGAAATGAACTTCTTCCTCACTTATCAGAGCTAATGTAGGGTTATGCAGTATAATAAACTCATTTATCTAAAATTTTAAAAAGAACATAAAATCAAGCTTTTGACCAATTTAGTCTAAAATTAAATGGTCTTCTTTCCTTACTTAAATTCCAGTAGTGCTGTACATCTAAAGTAAGAACATTTTATGCTTTTGAGGATATTTAGACCAAATACACAATAACTTCTGTTTTTTAGTTCATAGTCCCACATGGATTAAAAATATTTAGGGTTCTTTAATTGCTGATAAAAAAATCTTGAGACTTTTTGTGTAAGTATAGTGGGTATAGTCCTCATAAAGGAGTTGAAACTGTTGGATGAGAGAGAACAGTCTGAAATGGAGGCTGAAATTCCAGAATGTCTTCAATTGGTTTGGCTGTTGGCAGGGAGCCTGTGTTTCACTTCATACAGTAGAGCTAGCAAAGTCTGACAACAGTAAAGTCTGACCATTTTATCTCCCCACCCATCTGCTTTTGGGTTTTCCCACCTACAAATCTTCAAAAAGTAGATGAAAATAGAGGACCTTAAGCAGTTTTTAAAAGCCAGTTTTTCTAATTGGTAAATTTAGTAATGTGTTGCTGTTAATGTGGGAGTTGGTGTAATAACTTCTGTAGGTTTCCTTCATTGCTGCAAAAAATGCGCATTATCCAGAAGCTCTCCTTCAGTAGGAGGAAAAAAAAGCCAGATGAGATGCTTTGGTTATGATTGTTCAACTTGATGATGTTAGCTTGCCAAAGTCAGCCCCTTTAGGTGATGGGATGGTTGCCTCAGTGAGTTCTCTCTCAGTGAAATAGAGGTGTTTTGTGCAATGGTTTGTATGGAGTAGCTTAGGTTTCCTGCGATGTTGAGTAATTGGGAGGGAGGATGTTATGCTCTTCTAACAGGAAAGATGAGCTCCAAGGGGCTAGTCAGTTTGGAAAGTGAAATTGGTTACATTTCTACTTTCTGTTATCCTGTGGAATTACTGAAGTTTTCTTCCTCTCTTCCCAAAACATTGACTAGCAATAGAATGAAACACTTGCTTTGCACATTAACTACGTACTTCCGACCTTCTCTAGTTGTGCACGTTACTTTTAGGACTTGAAATTCCCAATGTCACTGTAAATGATTTCTATTCATAAACTTGTCCTGTCACAATCTGATGCTTCCATCCTGTGGTTTAATGCTGTAGTTTTCTGTTCTGATGTAAGCAGTCACCACCATATGAAGAAGCAGTTCTGTCTGGATGCTGTCTCTGTGCCAGCTGCATGACAGGCTGTGTTGAGAAACTAAACCCGACTCAAATTAGAACTCAGGTGGTCATTAAAAAAAATTTAATTTGAGTTGGTTTTTTTTTCAGGTCCCATTTGTACTTATCAGTTGGAAAGCTAGTATCCCTATATTAGGGAGGGGATTTTTTAAACGAGTGGTCTTGCCTGTCAGAGGAGGGTGTGAATCCTACTTTGGTGACAGTACTGGCATAAAAATGCCTGTGACAGTCTACCCTGAAAGGAAGTGTTAGAAGTTTGGAGGGGATGGAATTTTAACAAGTTTTGCTTTCTTGAATAGTTTTTTGTTTTCTGTGTGCTTGGTTTTATGCAAGTTAAGAGGGTAACAGACATGCCTTTTACTCTTGAAATAGTGTTTTGGAAATTGTTCATGATGTTTGGGTTCTGTCATCATTTAAGTATTTTTCAGGCTTTTTGTTTCACTGGATAGTTTTACAGCTTTGATTTAAATGTGAACAGGTAACTTATTACAAAGCTTGAATTTGCTAAAAGCTGATTCATGTTGCCTGGTTTGAACCATTCTTCATTTGGAATTTTATCTAGTTAAAATCTTTGTGTTGTCCTTCCACTGGGTTCTACTGAGAGTGCCCCGTTAGGGTCTTAACTGTCCAGCTTCATATGAGGGGAGGAGGGTATTTTGTTTATAAGTTGCTGTATGCATTTCTGTCACAGCAATGCTCTGCCACAGAGTGATGAAGTTCACCTGACCTTCAGGTCACTTACATTTCCTCTCTGATTCAAGCCATGTTCCCTTACTTTTGTAATGAAGCGGATGTGTAGGCAGTTCAGATTAGTAAGAGCATTACTACTGCCTCTGCTATGTGAGCATTTCACTTGAAACATGTAGTTCCAGTAGTAATTCTTTGTCACTTGGTTTACTCTGAGTATGTACAAAGATCTCTGCTATTATTGGCTTTATCAGTTTAACTTCTGTTAAGAAGATTCAATGGCAATATTTTGCAAAGACAAAGATAATTTGTCAGAATCTCCTCAACTTCCTCTAAGTAGAACAATACGAAATTTCATAATAATCAATTTCTGCTCAAAGTTGAAGAGATTGAAGATGTCGCTCTCAAACTGTGCAATTAGATTAAGAAAATAAAAGTGTCATATATTCCTTAGTTTCTTATTTTAGATAGGTGGTCAGTGTTCTTGGTTGCCTTTCTTTTTTCAGTAGCTATTTGATTCAACAGGTAAATGTATCCGTACTTACAGTGTCTGTGACCAAGCATACCATATGATCAAGTACATTTATCCATTCAAAGTGTAGTGTGAGTTCCAGTCCTTGGCTTTCTCTTCTTTGGTAAACCAAGGTGGGAAAAAATGAATAATTGCTCACTTTATTCCAGAGGAAGAGAGGAACGTTTGTTTATGAGGGAAAAATGAAGCAGTGAAGACTTGGAGTCTTAAGTTTCTGGAATGGCATGGGGAGTTTCTAGCAGAAACAGCAGTGACACAAAGGTGGTGTCTTGAAAAAGGTATCTTAAAAAACGATGCAGTTAGGTGGAAAGAATGATAATCAATAACAGTCCTTGGAAAGAATGCAATGGGCAAAATGTAGTTAGGGTATGCCTGAGTTCAGTAATGCTCTACCAGTCAGTAGAATGGCACTAGGAAGTGATGTACAGTAAGTTCTTGTTTTTAAAGACCCAGCTAGAATTTACTAAAATTAAATTTCCTGTTTGGGGAAAGTTAATTAACTTTCACTTGTGAACCTGTGGATATGGAAAGATACTAGATACCATCAGTATAGCCTTAAACTAGTCCATGCACTGCAGTTTCCCTGACAGAGATAGACATAAATGATACTGTGATTGCTGGATTCTTTGAAAGAATGTTATTAAAACTTAATTCTATTTGTTTATTTCTCCATGCTTATAGTTATCTTTGCAAATCTAAAAGCTGGTCATGGTTCGATTCTACTGCTGATACCTAGCTGTTTTTCAAATATTAGACTGTTAACAAGGAAGTTGTTCTTACAGAGAAACAGTAGAATATTTGCAATGTCTGTGTGCATACCTGTAGCAGGTATTCCTTTTCAGTTTGTACTCCATGGTATTAACAGTAAAACTAGAAGCAAAGTTAGTCACTTGACCTTCTGAGCTGAAGATGCATGTGTTTCATGGCATTAGAACAAAACCTTGGGGAATTTCCTCTGCTTTTGTAGTTACCCCTCTTAGATGGGGGAGTACCTGAACAGCGCTGTCTGATGCTGCTAGCAAACTAGGATGTTTCCTGAACTCATGTCATCCATGGTGAGAGATACACACCTTTCACCATTCTGGTATTGACAGCCCCTGCTTCCACTGGATGCAGGAAAATCCAGTTGTTTTCTATTGTGCATGTAAAAGGTAGAATCATTTGAGATTACCTTTGCCTTCTGTCAGCCACCTATCATCATTTTATGATCTTCCTTCTTTACTGTGAGTTAGATTTCTGTCTGCTCTTCCTTGTGTGCAAATTCTTGCATATGTGATGAAATTAAGTTGAAGCTGTAAGGTGAGGAGAGGAAGAAAAACTTTGGATGGATATGAAGAGAAATAGGAAGGGCAGTGAAAGGAAGTGGTGGCCAGGAAGAGTAAATAGAGGTTGTACTCGCCAACTTGTAGCTATAATTAAGCCATGTATGCTTTTGCACTGTTGCAGGTGAAGCCTTGTACTTCTCTTATGTGGTAGTGCTAACACCACCTTTCTTTGGCTGGTTCTTCTGCACTTGGTTGTTTATCTATCCCCTCCCAATAGATCATTCATGTGCTCATGAACTATGTGTCAGTCTTTCTGATGGTTGCCTACTGATGAAATTATACAGGATTTTGATCTCCCTTCTGTAGTCATGAGGCCATACATTTCTTCCTGTTAGATGTTTTCTTTTATTCATGTTTCTCAACATGTCACAGCAAATAACATGAGCATGCTCCAGCTTCTTGTGCAGGGTCACAAGGCCACCTTGTGTGAGATGGAGAATCTCCCAAATGACCCTTCTCTTGACTCAGTCTAGAGTTGCATGCAGGTGGTTGGTGTCAGGTTAGTCTGTGATGGCAGAACTGGGGGGCTTGCTTTGCGGTTCAGCTGAGGATCTGGCAGGTGTCAGTCTCACCTGGATCAAGTAATGGCTGCTGATTTGTTCAGGGAGACCTTGAGGAATCTGGTATTAGCATCTTAGATGTTGCTTGAGTGTCTGGCTTTGAGTCAATTTGGTGTGCTTGCCTGTCAACCTGGCCTGAGCTTCTCTGGTCTTTGCCTCTCCTGTAACCTGAAATGGGAAAATATTACCCCTGTAAGGAGCAGCTAGGCTGAGCTGGGCATGTAGTGTTCTGCTGCCAGGTCCCTTGGCACAGTGGGATAGATGGGGAGGGGAGCCCTGTGTTTCTGCTATGGAGAGAGCCTTGTTGGAGGGGGCTGGTCTTGCACCCCAAACAGTGCCAGTAGCTGATGCTTGAGAGAGCATCAGAGATTCTTGTGCTAAGCCAGCTTGATTAGTAATTTGAAAAAGTCAGATGCTTCACATCAAGTTTGCATCCAGCTTTGTTGCAAATATAAACGTTGATTGGCTTGGTGAAACCTGATCTGTGAGTTTCATTAGAAAGCTGTTTTGGGTGACATAGCAAAAGTGGTTTTATTAAGTCTAGGTTTGGGTTTCTTACCCTGTAGTCAGGACAAAGCTGGCTCACAAGGTGACAGTTATTCTGAATCCTTTGATACCAGTGTGTGAAGTCTCCAGTTGTCTGAGTTGGGGATCTTGATTTCTCCCTGTAACACCAAGTTGTGAAAGTGTGTCTTCAGCCTTTAATTCTGAATTGTTTGGTTTGTTTTTTGTATTTAAAGCTGATAGCATAAGTTACAGGAGTCAAACGGGGCTGGTGATAGTGACAGCCAGCATAGTCTGTGCTTTGGTGTACTCTCAGATATCAACTGACTTTGGGAGCCATGAATGTTAATGAACTTGAAAGCTTTGCGCAGAAATGTATGGTTTTGGGGATGTCCTTGCTTTCAAAACTCTCTCTGAAGCCAAAGGGAACAGGCTATCTTACAGGAAAACATAACGTGTTTTCTTAAGGGACTAATTCTTACTGTCAGGCCTTCACTAAGCCTTGAAAACCTGTTTGTCAGTTTGAGGTGGCAGTGACGATGGGGAGTATTTCTGAAAGTGTTTGCTGACTCCTTACGCTTTTCTTCTCCCTTTGCCTTCTGCATAACTTGCACGTAAGATTTTACTAGTCTTCTGAGGGAGAGGAAGGAAGGCCTTGGGTCTTGCCTGTCCTGATTTTGGCAGCAGCTGCTTCATTGGTCACCACAGGTGTATTCACTGTGATCGAGATGTGGCAGTGGAAAGAAAGGCTTTTAGTTCTGCCTGATCATTACATAGTTTGTTTTTCTGCCATGTGTAGAGATTCTTTTCATTGCTCTCTAATGAATTACTGCTGTGTGATTATGGTTATTGCTTATGTGTGGAGGAGGGGGGCTGTCCTCAAGTGAATTCACTTGTGCATATCAGATGTCTAAAGTGGCAGGTTCTTTAGTGAATTTTGTATTCCTTTTCCTGCAGCTTGAGTTTGATCCTGCCTTATTTTGTAAATGCAAACTGAAGGCTATTATAGTGGATTGGAGGTTGTTACAGCCTGAAAAAGGGAAGTGTGACTAGTTGCAGGTAATCTCAGGGTATGTTGGTTACTTCTAGTGCAGGTTGAAGAAGCTTGGTGAGCAGAAACAAGGTGTTTCTGCTAGGGATGGATGCTTCGCGAATAAACGTAGGAGTGATTAGAAACAAGCCTACCACAGAAGTTATGTTCTTCTTTGAATGCAGGAAAATGCTTTGAACCAAAGAGCATCAAGGAGACTGGACCTTGTCTAGTCAAATTCTAATGTGAGTTGAAACAACGCAGCTCTTTAAAGTACTTTTGTGCCTTTGTTTTTGAGTTATGGCTCCTTGAGGATCCTGCCTGAGTAATGGTGAGAACTTGGTAATCTTAACAAAAATCTCCAGTTTTTCTGGTCCTCTGTCTAGTTCTTTTGGTCCTAGAAGGCCAGATTTCCCATGGAAAATAGATGGGAGTGCAAGGAATGGAAAAAGATGTCAGAGGACAAACAACTTTATTGGCAAGATTGGTCCTTGTTCTTTAGGTTCTAGGCGTTCCAAGACAACAAACAGTATATTGTGGTGTCCTAAAACTGTTGAATATGCATAATGGCTTGTATGAAACATGAATCTCTTTCCCCTGTGAATGAAGGGTTTGGTAGACATGTTTTGTTTGCAGAGTTTCTACCTGTCCTCTCCTTTGACCTCTAGTACTGCTGACTGCAAACGAGTTGGTGTGACTGTGGTGTATTCTTAAATTGAAAATGTTTGTGTACTGATAATGCAGACTTGCATTGTTATGTCTGTCTGGAGAGGAGCTGTGGGAGTGCTGGCAGTTGGGTAGGATGTTTTTGGGATAAACTCTGCTGATATGAATGAAGATGGTATTTGTCTCCATTTGGAGTCTGCACAAGTGCAGGGAGGAGAACTCAAGTCTGGAAGAATTATGTAGTCCATGGTACAAATTTGTGATTCAGAAAGCTGAAATGAGAAATCTGTTGAACCAAATATTTTATAAAGAAATAATTAGGCCACTTCTCTCCAGTCAGACCTCAAAGATTGCTAAGTTGGCTTTGTTGTGTTCACAGGAACTGTCTAGTTGAGGAGTTAATGTTGTGTGATGGGTAAACCTGTGAACACGAAGAAGCAGGGGGAGCATGTGGATCAGTATTGCATTGCAGCTGCCTCATGGCTGTGATCGCTCTGACTTCTCTGAAGTATAAATTTGCCTTTTACATGGTGAACTTAAACTATCTCACTTGAACATCTTACCATTTTATTTCCTAGATGGGAATGATGAGCAATCCCAGCCCTTATGGCCAGCCTTATAGCCAAAATACTGGGCAACAGATTGGAACCAGTGGACTTGGGCCTCAGATGCAGAATAAAGCTGGACTGCAGAATAGCTTACCACAGTTTCCAATGGACAAGAAGCCAGTTCCTGGGGCAGGAATGCCTAACATGGTAAGTAGAATGAAAGATGTATTCAGAAAATGTTGTGGTAAGGAGGAGCAATATGCTCTGGTCTTACCACGTTGTGAGTTTTTTGCAGTTGTCATGCCTGGTGTGAATATGTGCTCTGAATCCACACAGAATGCACTTGTTTTAACTCCTAAGACTGATATGAGTGAGAGGGCTGAGTTGTGCTTTCTGTGTTGATAAACTGCATCTCCACTCTTTGGCCTTCAAACCCTGTTAACAGGGAAAGTGAAATAGAGCTCCTGAGCTGAACTGAGCTTTGCAACCTGTTTGGACACCTCTGCTCTCCTGTCCCATCCCTTCTTTTGTCATTGCTGTATTGGGCCCCTTCTCCTCAGAGTACCTCTGGCTGGAGAATTATTTTCCTGTTTGTACTTGCTGATGCTTTTGGGAAAAAGAAATGTCCCTTCTCAAACAGGTATTACCTATGATAGGGCTTAGAAACCTCAGCTGTGTGTTCGTTCTTGTTGTGAATTACATGAATACGCACAACAGTCTTGATGCTGGAGGTGATTCCCTGGCAACTATAGTAGCCTTGGTACCTTTCCCTTTTACCTCCACTCTTATCGCAGCAGGACTTGAGGAAAGGGGAAGTAAGAATGGTGGGAAAAGTGGATGACCCAAGCCTGTAAATGCTAGTGCCTCGCCACATGCCTTAGCGTTAGATTTCCTGGCTTGAGCTTAATGCTGATGGCTCATTATTTTCAAAGCTTGAATTGGTTAGGAGTATGACATGCAACATGTCTTGCAAGTTTTTCCCCTATATATATTTTTTTAATTTAGGAAACAAATTCATATTTCTGAATATAGCTTATGTTTCTCCGTGCTTCAAATTCCACTCCCACGCACCTCTTGGGAGGGTCAGTCTATTGATCTTACTAACTGTTGCTGAAAAACCATTTCCAGTTGACTCTAGTACCTTTAAATTAAAAAGAGCTCAGTCCTGTGAGTTTTATTTAATGGTTTTTAAAGCGTTAGCATGAAACATTGGAAGACGAGCAAACCAGTTGGTTGTATGAATCAATAAAAAAGCAGCCAAAACTTTTTCAGAACCCCAGCTGTCGAGTTTGTGTTCAGTGCAGAGCATATAACACTCTTGAGCTGCTACCCAGCTGAATGTAAGAACTTAGAGTTGCTGCTCTCTCAGTTGTTGTTTAGAACTCCAGGCTGCAACCAAGGCAGTTACGGTGATACTGAAACATGCACAGACCCTGAGGGCCTGACTAATTGGTGAAGTCTCCTTGTACAGTGAAAGGTTAATACTAGTAGTCAAGAGCTACAGGAGAATTGCGGTTTAGAAATACAGGTAGCTGAGGTCTAAAGGTCTGGAGATCTCCAGAAACATCCTGTAGAACCTCTGGGAAGAGTCGGTTAGAAAGTGAAGTCTGTTGAGCTGAAGTGATAGATGCAACACAGAGTACCTGAGCCTCCTTTATGTGAGTATTCCTCAAATGTCACCTGAAAGGAATACAAAAGGTTCTGAACAAATAAACAGAAGCAGAGAAGACAAACTAGATGCTGCCATACCTGATATTAGTTCTGTGGTGTTTATTATCCTGAAGTTGTGCTTCTTCTCTAGCAGAAACTAGGAGATGCTTGTTTTGAATGCCAATGTGCAAGTTTGGTGATGGAGAAAAGTTAAAAGCTTCCCAGAACTTCTCTTTCATTCTCCTTTTCTAGGAGTAGGCAACTTGAGACACCTTATACTGAGAGAGAAAACTGGTCACTGTAAAATGTGCTTTCTTGCATTAATGCAAGAATTGTGGATGCAACTTTTTAGCCTCCAAAAATGAGGAGATTTGAGATCTAAATGCTATTAATATTTTCTGGTTGGTCTAGCACTGCAAATTAACCTGTGAACTGTGCAAAGGTCTGCTGGCCCTTGATAAGGCAAGAGCTAGGACTAATAGAGTGATATGGGGAGGAAATTGTGGCTGGCAAGAGAATTGCCAGGACTGTTGCTAAGGGGCATTTTTAATGAGTCCTCCAGAACTACATATAGGTGGGCTGTTTCCTTAATCGTAGAATGTAGTAGTAGTTGTTTTTCTTCTTGGACTTTCTCTTGTGTTGCTGTTTACTTGCTAAATGAATTCTTTTCAAAAATAGATTTATTTCTGGGAATTTCTTTCCTGCCTTCTTCAGGGCCAGCAGCAGGCTCCTCAGGTTCAGCAAGCTGGGATGGGGCCAACAGCTTCTCAAGGAATGGGGTCTGGAGCACCGACAGCAGATCCAGAAAAGCGCAAACTCATTCAGCAGCAACTCGTTCTTCTCTTACATGCTCACAAGTGTCAGCGTCGAGAACAAGCCAACGGGGAGGTGCGACAGTGCAACCTCCCTCATTGCCGAACCATGAAGAATGTCTTGAACCACATGACACACTGTCAGGCTGGCAAGTCTTGCCAAGGTAAGGGAGGAGTGGTTGTGTAGATACGGTCAACATTTGAGGGAGGAGAAAGGCTCGTAGAAAGAGATGGACTAGTGGGTGACTTGGGAAATGAGGTAAAGAAATTCTGTCTTATTTGCTTAAGACTGGGAATTGTAAGCAACTTCTGAGCCTCTAAAGTTTAGGCAAGTTAGAGGGGATAAGATACCACAAAGATGAGTAAAAATCTTTTGCCTAACTTGGTAACTCACTGTAAGATCTTTTGGATGCTGCCTTCTTTTAAAGGTAGACACAAACCAGGAATCTGCAAATAGGAGTCTGCCTGTCTTCCTTAAACTGAAGCGATCAATCGCAAGCAATACCATGCCATGAATTTGACTGCTACTGGCACTCACAACCCCTCTCTCTGTCTTAAAAATGTAATGTCCTACTAAAATGAAGTCTCCCTTTTTGATAGCCTAGGCTCATCTGGATTGTACCAGTTGTAGGCATCTCAGTTGCTTGGCACAGTCTGCCTGATACCTGAGCTATATGGAGTTATCCTTCAAGCCACAGAGACGTAGGCTTGGGTGTATCACATGGGGTTTTCAAGTAGGCTTTAGCTGAGCCAATAGTACTAGAAGAAATCTGGCTACATTTTCAGGTCTAGTTAGTGCTGAACTATTTCAAATAATACTTTATTGAGTTGCATTGATACAGATGTGTGAAAACACCGCTCTCTACCCAGTTTGTGATGACCATGTGGAGATACTGGCAGTAGTTTGTAAAAGTTTTTCATTCCTTCTCTTTCTCAGTGGCACATTGTGCATCTTCCCGACAAATCATCTCACACTGGAAGAACTGTACAAGACACGATTGTCCTGTATGTTTGCCTCTCAAAAATGCTGGGGACAAAAGAAATCAGCAATGTAAGTCTGCTGGGGAATTCTTTGTGTTGAATAAACCATAAAATGCATGTTGGGAGTTAAACTTTCTTGCACCCATGTGGTAGTGGTGATGCTCTCAAACCTGGGAACATGTTTATGTGATTTTTCTCTTATTTTAATCTCAGAGTATTTTTCTGGCTTTGATTACTAGTGTTTATGAAAGCTTTCTAACTTTATAGTACTTTTCTATCAAGAGAGTGGTAAGGATGAACAAATCATAGCTGTCCCAACTAAGTGATTGGCTTTTCATTACTGCTTCTTCCGGCTGGACAGTTTCTGGAGACAGATGTGCGCACACATGCGCATTGTCATTTCAGCCCTGATACTTGGTTCTGTCTTCGTTCTTTGTTTGCATCAGATGTCACTTCCCCTTTCTCTTTGTGTCCCCTTGGTCTCCCTGCCAAAATGTTTGGCAAGATTTTTGTCATTGTGTTACCTGTATGGATTTTTTTTCTCCTTCCTTTAATGTTACTGAAGGCTCTTCTCATGACTAATGTGAGCTATTTCTTGGTTTAAGAAAACTAAAAAAATAAAAGGGCAAAAAAGGCATTGCAATGGCTGGTGGAGAACTGTTTGTGTCCTTCTGCCTTTAGCCTCTGTGACGTGGTGTGCCTCTGTTTTCAGTTTGAAGCAAGCAGATGTGTCCTAAATATTTAAGAGTGGGATTTCCTCTGAGCAGCCCAAAGGGAAAACAGCATGTTGGATTGGCTGGTTGGGTCAAAACTTGTCTTTCTGTTTCGTGACAGGTTTTTTGGATCTGTTTCCCTGCATGCTTCCAGAAGCAGATGTCATAGTTCTGAGAAGCCAGTGCGCTCTTTGTCCGTGTATTGGTGGGCCTCTCTGGCTGCCTTCTGCTGTCCTCACTAACTCCGTGTCTCTTGCAGCGCTGCTGGGCGGAGCTGCAGTAGGACTTGCCAATACCGGCTCTGTGGGCGTGGGGCAGCAGACAACGCCCAGCATAAACACTACCAGTCAGATAGACCCCAGCTCCATCGAGAGAGCCTACGCAGCCCTCGGACTGACCTATCAAGGGAACCAGATGCAGACACAGCCCCAGGCTCAAGTGAAGAATCAGCAACAGGGACAGTCACCCCAGGGTTTGCGCCCTATGAATCCTATGAGTAAGTTTATCTGCTAGTGTTAAAATGCAAACTACAGGCAGCCTCCCCATGCTACATCTAATGCAAATTTTCTCAACCTACTAGCTTAATACTGCTAGTTAATTTGCAAAAGGTAGGGCTTTACAATATTTTAGACTTGAAATAGCAAGTTACTCAGTGGAACAGGAACATTAGAGGGCCCAGGTGCCTTCTTCTGGAAAACAAGTTCTCTGGGAAAACTAGTTTCTTTGGAAAAATGATAATTTTTCAAGGCTTTTTGGGTTTTTTTTTGGTAGCTTTATAATTGTACTGTAATGCAAGTTTCAGGCTGTTGCGGAGTTTTTAATTGGATATACAGGCGTTGGAATGCCAGCATTCAGGTGTACTTCCTGGTCACTTAGAGTGGAGCATTTTACATTTGTATCTCAGATATGTAATGTTTGTTTAAAAAATGAAAAATAGTAAATAACTGACATCATCCCCAAATCCTGTTGTGTGATCTCACATAGCTCTAAATTGTCTAGGTGGCTTATTGCAACATCATAGGGCTAGATAAGAATTTTAATTCAAAGTGCAGTTAATTGGAACCTGGCTATCGCTGGTGTCAAATGAAGTCACCTTTAACCATCACATCTAAGTTTTTCTGAGGACTTTTTCTTATTCCTGTTTGCTTGAGTTGCGTAAGTAGATGTGGCTTTTTTAGCGGAAAAGAGGAAAGAAGAACTAGTAGTGATTTATCACAAGCTTGTATGGGATTGCAGTGATCCTGCCTACATGTCCCATGACAAACTTGTGTACAGAATGAGAGATTGGTGCAGAAGCACACAAACTGCAGCCTGCAACCAACTGCTGCTTTCTTCTGCAGAGGGAATGCTACTCCTGAGTTACTCAGGAAAAGGCTGCTGGGTAGATTAGACTTGTTAATGAGATGACTGGCCCTTGTAAATTGTGACTTGATAAAACTTTACCTTCCAGTGTGTAAAAACAGAGGAAAGGGTAAGGGTCCTGAGAGCTTAGTCTTAAAACAATTGGATTAAAATAATACGTTTTTCTATTGTGCCTTAGAGTCTTTTCTGAGGCAAAAGGATTCATATTCTCTTATGTATGTAATTACTTATAGACAGTGTTTGGCCTGTGCATTCCTTGCAGAACAGTGGGCATTCTTTGTATGGTTGCTAAGAAAATCCAATGAAATGGGATTGAAAAAGCTCTTGGAGTGTGAAGAACTGCAGCTTAATGTAGACAGGACAGGCATGGAGAGTGTAGACTTTTGACTGTTGCTTCCTTATTAGAAGCAGGTGGCTAAGGAGGGAATTACAACAGGTGAGAAGGAATTACCAGGTCATGGCCTACAGGAAAACAGGACTAGTTTAGGAGAAACAGCGGGATTTGAGGAAGACTGCCATGTGAAAAGATGCAGTCCTAAGTGGCTCAAAAAAAACTGGTGGGTTTTTACAGTTGAAAAAGGGAGAGTTAAGATAAAGTTGGACTGTTGTCTTGCATGCCAGTGTGCTCTCAGATGGCAAAGTGGATTTGGGAAGAAGAAAAGGACTAAGGGAAGAGCGATTTGGAACAGATTTATGAAAAATCTGTTAAATGCTTGGTTGTGATATTAGGGGTATGCATTAGGCTTCACATACTTAATTTCACTGGGTTTCTCTTGTATGCAGTGTGTAATTTTGCTTGAAATACAGATTCTGTAGGATTCAAATAAATACTTGTGAAACTTGGTAATGGCTTTCATGCTATTTGCAAATTCTCAAAATTATCTGTTTGGAAGCTCCACACAGAAAGATGCTGCATTTTTCTTTATTTGAGAGGTGACTGAAGTGTGTGAAGACAGTTTTTATGGTGATTAAGATCTGGTGTGATTCAGAAAATCAGATTTTGTTATGCAACAAATTAGAGGTGTTTCCTGCAAAGGATTGTCAGATTTTCCCTGTCACAAACATTGGAGTTAGTTGTAGGATCATTAAGTATGGAGTGGGTGAGAGGGGATCTTGTCTGATGTAGGTGGTAGTTGATGTTTTAAGTTTTTGAAGCCTTTGTGAATATATATCCTAAGATTCTGAATGAAAAAAAACCCAACTGCTTCTAAACAAAAAAGCAGAAGTGGTTGGAATCTTTCATTAGAGAGGCACAGGAAAGGACTCTGGAACATAATGTTTGCAGCAAATTGAAATCACTTGTTTGTTGATAAGTTCAGGAAGGTGTGCAGAAGAGTAATGAGGTTGATGCTTCACTTGGAGGTCACCAGTGTCATGCCTCAGGCTTTTTCTAAGTTTGTAAAAGAAAGAGGGTGAAGAGAGCAACGAGTAATTAAATTCCCTTCACAAAAGTCCAAGTACTTGAAAGTCTAAACCCTTGTTATTGCTGAACAATTACTGACTTTGCATGGTAAATGTGGCCTTTGTTTTTTCTGTATTCTTCTGTTTTCTAGGTGCAAATCCAATGGGAGTGAATGGAGGAGTAGGGGTTCAACCCCCTAATCTGCTGCCTGACTCGATGTTACATTCAACCATGAATTCTCAAAAGTAAGTTGAGTCCTTTGTACCCAGTGAATTTGTTTTGATCTCATGGCGCTTCTTGCGTAAACAGTGGAGTAAATGCCATTGATGGCTATCTCTCCCTTTGGATTTTGTAGCTTCTGTTGCAGTTTTCCAAATCCTTGGGTAGAACAACATGTACTCTTTCATGGCGTTGTTTGGTGCCTGTGCAGCTATTTCTGCAGTTTGTCCATTGATTAGGGAATGGCTGAACTAGCACTTTGTCCTAACATTATTCTAAAAGAGGCTATGACTGTAAGATGATTAAGCTGGGGCTAGACTTTTGCCCTCAATTCTTGCTCTGTTTTTGAAGCCCCATGATGAGTGAAAGCGCCAATGTTGCCAGTTTGGGAGCCATGCCAACAGCTCAACCACCCAATACTGGAATTCGAAAGCAGTGGCATGAGGACATCACTCAGGATCTCCGAAACCACCTTGTTCATAAATTGTGAGTAGCTAATATCAAAATAATCTCCTGTTAGGTGAGCTGCTGCCCCAGAGGTGTACTGGGGGCAGAGGGGCTGCAGAAGGAAGCCTGACTTGCAAAACTAGAGGGCCAAGGAGAGAATTTTGTCAGGATGCATGAGAAGGGAAAACAGAAGCCCAAAAGATGGAGTTGCATCTGCTGGTTTGGGGCTGTTGTCTTGGAAGTTTCCCACTCCATACTCAAGCCATCTACAAAGGACAGTGTTCGTGGAAGCAGTAGCAGTGCTGCAGTCTGTCAGCAGATTTGCTTGCTGCTTTGTGCTCAAACCACTGGAGTTAATGCTGGTCTGGGAACATTCTAATCACTTGCATGCTTTTTTTTTTGTTTGGTTTTTTTTGTTTGTTTTTTGTTTTTTGGTTTTTTTTTTGTATTTTTTTTCTCCCCCCTCAGAGTCCAAGCCATATTTCCTACTCCTGACCCTGCAGCATTGAAGGATCGACGGATGGAGAATCTGGTGGCATATGCTCGGAAAGTGGAAGGGGATATGTATGAATCAGCAAACAGCAGGGTGAGAAGCCATCCCCCGTCATCTAGTTCTGTGTATTTCTACCTTGATCCTGTAGTGACTGGGAAGGCAGAGGAATGAAAGCACAGATGGGACTCCCAAGTTGCGGAAGCAAGTGTTTAGGGGCTGCTGGATGGGGGCTAGGAACCAACCAGTTGAAGGCTGCTGCCTGGGTGTGCCAGGAGTTGAGATGTGCTGTGCCTGGGACTTGTCACAGTTCCCTAAAGGCAATGTTGAAGCTCTTCACTGTGATTGTCCCGGAGAAGTGTTGGACACGAGAAGAGAAATACCTGGTGTTTGTCTAATAGTTGAGAGCAGTGCCCTTAGCAGTGCCCCTTTTTCCTCTCCTATCTGCACGACAGTCCCTGCAAAGGGGAAGACCACCCCCCACCCCAAGCCAAAGTGTGAATCACTGGGACCTGTTGCCCTTTCTTAATGTGTGTGTGATCGCCTTTCTTGGCTTTTATTCCTCCCAAACAGGCAGAGTACTATCACTTGCTAGCAGAGAAGATCTACAAGATTCAGAAGGAATTGGAGGAGAAACGAAGAACCAGGCTGCAGAAGCAAAATATGATCCCAAATGCTCCAGGCATGCCACAAGCTCCCATGAATCAAGGGCCCAATATGGGACAGCCACAGCCAGGAATGTCTGCAAGTAAGAACCTTTGGGTTACTGATTATCTGGTACAGGAAATCCTGTACTGTCATTTCAGTAGGCTGGTGATCATCTAGGTGTTCGTGGGTACCTGACTTGTTTGTGAGCTACTGTTCATTGTTGCACCTTGAAAACATGCTTTAAATTTGTCCTCACTTTCTGACAGCTGACTCTAAGTCAGAGGGTATTTCTGTCACTGGGATGTAGTTATATTTTCAATGAAGTTCTTGAGTTTGCCTCACACTTTGAGGACTCTTTAATAATGTTTAGTTACTGTATACATTTACTGTTGTTATACATGGGTTTTAATGTGTAATTCTCACTAAAACGTGTGGTG
Organism: Corvus cornix cornix; assembly: GCF_000738735.6. Taxonomy (NCBI): domain Eukaryota; kingdom Metazoa; phylum Chordata; class Aves; order Passeriformes; family Corvidae; genus Corvus; species Corvus cornix. Next base: position 49,131,714 of record NC_047057.1, on the reverse strand, counting down.
GATAAATCTTGGTGGTCTTCTGAATAACACTACCTTATTTCAATGTCTTTTTTCCCAGATGGTCCTCTTCCTGACCCAACCCTGATACGTGCCAATGTGCCAAACCAGATGATGAATCGCATGCAGGCACAGCCAGGTAAATATTTGAAGAAAATTTGCTACTGTGATTTTTTTAAAGGAACCCTGGAATTGGGCAGCTCTTACTGAAGCATCAGAGACCTTGTTTCACGTGCAGTTTTTACATTTGATTAAGAAAATAGCTATCTATATTGTATAATTCTTACATAACTATATAATAAATATATAACACTATCTCTAGTAGCATTTCGTCTTGTGATTTTGAGATGCACATTAGCTACTTGCTTTGTTAAATAAAGAGTTTGATGCTTTTGGAATTTCTGATCATGTGTGCATGGGGTGGTGGGATCAGCCAACTCAGGTGAGGACATGTTGGTAGCAGAGGGAATGTGGTGAGAATTACTGCTTGGGAAAAAAGGGCAGAACGTTTGTTACACATTCAATATGTGTTATAGCCAACATGCAAAGTAATTGAAGTTAAGATACAGTTTGAGATTCAATAAGTGAATTTCTGATATGTAATTAAGATAATGCAACTTTCTGTAGAAAGTTGATCTTCAACAGCAGGTGTGACAATCAGTATTTGTCACGTGTTACAGTAGTTCTTAAACTTAATGAGTTGTAATAACAGTGGAAACAGATGTCTTGAAGGGGAAAAAGCTGATCTGTATTCTGAAAGAGTAGATAGCTTGAACACTATATTTAAAATTACTCTACATAACTACTTAATAGAAGGCAATATTGAAATGATTGAAAGCTGGTTGCTAGAAAGCAAAATTAGAAAGAAACAGCATTTCTTCTCCAAATGTTGAATGGTGCCTAAAGGAGATTTCAGGCCTTCGTTTACAAGTGGTTTTTTGGCACAAACTCACAGGAATGAATCAGTTTGGCCAGATGAACATGCAGCTGTCACCGATGGGACCCCGACAAACCCCTCCTCTTCAGCACCCTGGACAGCTAAGTCAGGCTGGGGCCATGAACCAGGTCAGTGTGCCTTCCTGCCAGGGTTGAGTTCACAGGTTTGCTTCTCTTGACTCTGGTTTCCTTAAAAACAGTAAATAAAAGATGCTTAAAAATAAATCAAGCATCAATTCTTCATTCTCTTGGCCCTTTGGTTTCTGTCTTTTGCATATCCTCTTAAGTTCTGTCCAATATATAGTAAATCTTTACATCTTTGTGGTAAGAATTGCCTAAAAATTAAGTTGAAGTGGCTTTTTGTTGCATCCTTAAAACAAGGAACCAAAATAAATCTTAAGTCGTGGTCCCAATCTGAAATCAATATCCTTTTACTTAGCTTTTAAGAGAAATCATGAATTCTGTCTTTTGAGAGGAGCTATAAGCAGGCTTTTCATGTTGTATCCTACAGATAAGTGGCAAGCATCAATTTCTACAACACGATAAAAGTTTTTGGTGGGTTTTTTTGTTTTTTTTTTTTTTTTTGTAAAATGTTATGAAGGTGTATGCATATTGTGTGAAATGAGTTCCTTTCTTTTCCAACAGATGGGATTTCCTTCACGTATGCAGCAACCAGGAGTTGGCCAGCCTTCTGGTCAGAATCAATTTCTACAACAGACTCAGTTCCCTGCTTCTTCCCCGGGAATGAACACAGCGAGCATGGCTATGACTCAGCCTGGCAATCAGACACCAGTATCTCAAGTAAGTTTCTGATTTCTTGAAGTGCTGTTAGTGAGCTTTGTCATATACTGATTATGTTTGTTCAGTTTGTAGTAATGGAGAAAAGCTTGTTTCCTCAAGAGACTGTTGGAATTATAGTCAACCAAATTAATTTATTGAGGCTTTTCATTTTCATGATCTGGCACTGGGAATGGCAAGGGTGAAATATTGTTGACTTGTTCTCAGGCTTAATTTTAAGTGTTAGAGAGGAATTGGTTTTGGTTTGTTTTTATGGAGCAAAGAAGAAATTGTGACTGTGTGCAGTAGTTAAGATTCTCTTGCTGAACAGCGAAGCAGCAGAGCCTGACAAACTAAGATGTGGTACAATAAGTCATAAAAAAGCATGTCTGTCCAGGCCTGTGTGTTGCTGGCTTTGGGGGATTAGGAGGGTTATCACTACTGAAGATCTGAACTTACAGTCTAGCAGTTTCCTTTCTGTCCTCTCCCTCTCCCTTTTCAGCAAGAACCTTTCAGGCCAGGAAGAAGTAGGGAACGTCAGTTTGCTTCTCACTGATGCTTCTTCCTAGTTTGCAGGCAAGATTATTGTGGAGTTACAGTTTTTTTTCTTGACCAATACAATTTTTTTTGTAATTTTATAATGGTAGAGTTACAGCTGTACTTATTTGTGATGATAAATTCAGTTTCTAGTCTTGGGGGTGGAGACATGGGCACGCCAAGTGTATTTGAATGCAGTTTTTCACTGTGTGGTGCATTGTCCCGTATTCAGGATGTACAAATCTGCAGTTTTAGAAAGAAATGCTTTGCGAACCATGAGTGTAGGTGTGCCATTTTTAAAATATAACAAGTATAAGTTATTCTATTAAAACTTCTCTAAGAGAGATTAATAAATTATAAAACAGCCTTATGTTTGTGTAGAACAAAATAAGTAGACCATTTCTGCTTTTGAAAGAGTTTTTAAAAGTAAACAAATAGTTGTCACATTTTTTTAAAGTACGCTGTGGAAAAGCAAACATTTGACAGTAATTTCTCCTGCGTTTCTATTTCAAGTCATTGCAAATGTGTACCTGTTTTCCCACAGGCACAAATGACCAGCGCTTCCTGTCCTGTGAACTCTCCTGCAATGGCTCCAGGTTCTCAAGGGAGCCATATTCACTGCCCACCTCTTCCACAGCCTCCCATGCACCGAAATTCTCCTTCTCCGGTACCTAGCCGAACCCCAACACCTCACCACACGCCCCCAGGCTTGGGATCACAGCAACAGCAGGCGGCAGCAGCGGCTGCCACCACTGCCCCCACACCTGCTCCTCAGGCAATGCCACCTGGACCACAGTCCCAAACTATGCACCCCCCTCAAAGGCAGACTCCAACACCTCCGCAGGCACAGCTGCCTCCACAAGTCCAGCCTCCAGTTCCAGTTACCCCTTCTGCAGAGCAACAGCAGCAGCCCTTGTCACAGCAGAGCACGACTGCATCTGTTCCCACACCAACAGCACCACTGCAACCTCAGCACCCCACAACACCTGTAAGGAAATACTTTTAATTGTGCTTTCCCTGCAAATGTTTGTGTGTAAGGTTTAATTTTCAGTTGTGTGCTCCTGGCATGTTTAATATTAAAATAGGGCAGGTTTTTTGTATTTGGGGAGTAACCTTTTTTCATCAGGACAAGTCTGTAGATCATCTGTTGTTTCCAGAGGGGAAGCATTTTCAGAATTCTAGTGCATGTTTTGAAATTCACTGTGAAACATAGATGAGACTTTTGGTTATGTCTACATAAGCATAGTGCTTGTATACAATAGGAAAACAATGTCATTTTCTATATACCAGGCCTTCCAGTGCATGCTTCTGATGCATGTTTTCCGATAGTTGAGGTTGTGGGACATTTTATTCTTCAGGGAAGGCAAATAGAAGGAGTAGAGTGCTTTTAAACTTGGTGGAAATGCAGTATAGGTAAAACATAGATTAGAGAAAGAAAAATAGGTTCATTAAAAGCCTGCTTGTAATGTGTTTTGTTTCCTCAGCTTTCACAGCCAGCTGTGAGCATTGATGGGCAGGTATCCAACCCCCCATCCACCAGCAGCACAGAGGTGAACTCTCAGCAGACTGTTCCAGAGCAGCAGCAGCCACCCTTGCAGGAAGTGAAAATGGAGATTAAAACAGATGAAGGGGAACCGGAACAAACAGAGATGCAAATGGAGGAGAAACCTGAGGTGAGATTATTCTACCCAATATCTGGTCAACACCTTCATCTAGTACTGCTGGATGCTGTCATTCCTTCCAGAATTCAGTGAGAGCTCTAGGTGCTACCTGCTGCTGCTGCGGTTTTGATTGTTGTCTTTTGCCTTATTCCTAAAGAAGTGTTTTCTGGTGAAATTGTGGTAGAAGTCAGTGGCTACAAGAAGGACCATTATAATGTGGTTGCTATGAAGCTTTGCTTTGGTAAATACCAATGTGAGAATGCATTCAGGTCAGTCCTATAGCTGTTAAAATAGCAGATACTAGCTAGGATGAGAGGAAATGGCTTCAGGTTGTGCCAGGGGAGGTTTAGATTGGATATTAGGAAAAATTTCTTCACTGAAAGGGTTATCAAGCATTGGAACAGGCTGCCCAGGGAAATGGTTGAGTCACCATTCATGGAGGTATTTAGATGATGTGTAGATGTGGCACTTTAGGGTATGGCATAGCAATGGACTGGGCAGTGCCATGTTAATATTGGACTTAATCTTAAAGGTTTTTTCTAACCTAAATGATTCTATATGTACATGGTGGGCTGCTTTACTGGGCTTTGACAACTCGTCACTGAGGACAGCTAGAAGTGTGGCTGCCAGTCACATCCTCCTGGTGTATGAGAGGCTGTTAGAACTGCCTGAAGAGCTGGAGAGGTACCCATGTGTCTACTTGCAGCTCAGAACTTGTTAGCAGCTCATTGCTACTACTGCAGTGTTTAAAGATGCATTCTAACACATTTGCTCAAGTTTTAGGCGAGTTTTGCCTACAAAGGAGATAGAAGAGTGGGTGGGCAGCATGACAGATAGGTTTAAAGGACAGAAATGTGGATGGGTGGCCTCCCAGAAGATTTAAGTGACAGGCTCCAAACTACTTTCTAGGTGAAAGTAGAACCAGTCGTGGAGGAATGTAAACCAGACCCAATGGAGCAAGAAGAGAAGAAACCTGAAATGAAGACTGAAGTACCAGAGGGTGAAGAAAGACCAACTACTCCAGCAACTCAGTCTTCTCCAGCAGCTGGGCAGTCTAAGAAAAAAAGTAAGCAGAAACACTGTTTTTACTTAAATTCACTGCATCTCCCTAGAGAAATCTCTGCAGGAGAAAAAAACCTGGGCTTTCCTTTTTGGTACTTAGTGGATTATGTGGTACTTACAGGGATTGTTCTTTGTGGCTTTTGGACAAAAATATTAACTAAGACAAGTGCTTATAATTGGCTTTGGCAAGTTCTTTAAGCCTTTACAATTAGACACTAAGCCATAGTAAAATTGTCAATACAATGGAGATTTGAAATACTCAGTTACAGATTCTCTAGACTATTTTTTTTTCATGGGGCCTCCGAGAGGGGATGTATCTGCAATGTGAGCAATCTCTACTCATCAATGTCTTCTCATGAGCGCCTTTTCTTCAGGTGATCATTTTAATATCCTCCTCTCAACTCAGTGTTGCAGAGGATAAACAAGCCATGCTAAGTACCTTAAACCCATCGTCTGTAGCCTTTTTCCACAGACATCACATTTTCTAGCAGGTTTCTTCCTTCCAGCTGTTTCTGCTATCTTTCTAATGTTGATTGTTTTCCAAAGTTTTCAAGCCAGAGGAGTTGCGGCAGGCACTTATGCCAACACTGGAGGCACTTTACCGTCAGGATCCGGAGTCTCTTCCATTTCGACAGCCTGTGGATCCCCAACTACTAGGAATTCCTGTGAGTGTCTTAGTAAGATAGTTTCCTGGTTTTAATTCAAAGCTACTGTATTTTGACATACCTGTTTGAGAACAGCTTACATCTGTTTTGTTAACATCTTTATATTGATGCGTTTGGGGAGGTTTAGCTTAGGCAGTGGAACATACAAGGTCTAACTTAGGAAAGTTTGTTTGGTTCTGTTTTCCTTTTAATAAATACGCAGATATAGCATGCACTGGAATGATTTACCAACAGAACCCCAGTGCTGTATGGGCTTTTTATTGTTGTTGCTTCATATTATGATGTTTTTATTGCTGAATTTCATAGGTGTGTCTCATCATGTATAAATCTTGTCTGAAGATGTGGGAAATTAAGCAGATCAAACCCACTTAAAAATATCCATTAATGGTTATCTGTAATAGGAAAGGAAGAGACTATTTAAGTTGGAGGTTTGTTAAGGTTAAATTTTCTGCTGGTTTTAGAACTGTCTTGAGAAGACAATTATCATTCAGGGATCTGTGTTTCTAAACTCTCTGAATTGACCACACAAGATAGATGTAGAAGTCCATTTTAGGTGCTTCAGACAATGTTTTTTGCCTGAAAGAGTTTTTGTTTGGTATTGGTGTGGGGGTTTTTTTAAGGCAAATGCTGCAAAATTTCAAGGCCTGCTGTCTTACAAGCATTTATACACTTGCTAATATTTTTAACAAGCTTTCAATTGACTGTCATTCGGCAGACTTTTGTAGAAGTTTCACCATAATTGATGGTGGATTGGGAAAGGGCATTCTTTAGAGGAGACAGGATAAGTTTTATCATAGAATAAAGGTGTTTATTTTTGTTAGGTTTTCTGGGCTACCAAAAACAGTTGCTTTACATTAATGCTCTTGTGTATTTCTTTGGATCACAATGGCTGCAAAAACTTTGGCATTTTCTACTATTTGTAATACTTGTTTTGCTGATTAAAATTAGAGTGACTTGATTTCATTAGTTGTGAATGAGCAACAGCACCTGAGAAATAAAGGAATAAGGAAAAGAAAGCACTGGGGAATTACATGATATTACTTAGAGATTGCATTCTGTGTGTCACAAGCAGTTTGACTATCAAGTCAGGGAGGAACCTGTTTTTCTTGATTAGAAGAATTTATACGCTGAGAATGCACATGCTGTCATGTCACAACATAGTTCTCTAGTAGGGTTTTAATGTGCTGTGTATTCTTGCAGGATTATTTTGACATAGTGAAGAACCCCATGGATCTTTCTACCATCAAGAGAAAGCTGGACACAGGACAGTATCAGGAACCGTGGCAATATGTAGATGACATCTGGCTCATGTTCAATAATGCCTGGTTGTATAACCGCAAAACATCCCGGGTATACAAGTACTGTTCCAAACTGGCAGAGGTGTTTGAGCAAGAAATTGACCCAGTTATGCAGAGCCTTGGTTACTGCTGTGGAAGAAAGGTAAGAAAGTAAATATCTTTAGTCTGATGCTTGCTTCCTTGAATTGAAGGGGAAAAATAATAGTAGTTGCAGTTGTTATCAGTTATGGTATGTCAAAAATTTCCCAGGGTTTAGCAATCCTGAGTAATCTGAATTTGAGTATTTTGTGGATCTTCTAGCTAGTCCTTAAATAATCTATTTGTATATAAGCCCTTGCAGGATAAAAAGTCAGCAACAGAAGGCTTATTTGATTAGGGCAAACTTTTGCTATTGCAAATTAAACAGGTGTGTTTTTATTACTGCAGAAGTTCTGTATTTCACTGTATATTGAAACTGTGTTTCCCTTGTCTTGTTTTGATGTGCTTTCTGTCTTTGGAGAAGAGTTAACTTGAGAATAACAGCCCACTTAATGTCTTTTGTGACTAGCACTTCATACACTTTGCTGTACAGAGAGATCTGTGCACAGAGTAAGGTGGAAGTGTTCACTGTCTGGGTCACACTTGCTTCCCACGGAGAGCAAGTGAAAATGTGTGTGAGTACTAAGTCGACCCATTCCTCTTTGCAGTTGGAGTTCTCGCCACAGACTTTGTGTTGCTATGGCAAACAGCTATGCACGATCCCTCGAGATGCCACTTACTACAGTTACCAGAACAGGTAAGGAAAACTCAATTGTTGCAGTTTTGTGCATGCTGCAATCAATCTGTTATAGGCATGCATGTATTTACATAGACACCCTCTTTATATGTGTACACCTTTGTTTTAAGATAAAATCTTTTGCTGGAACTGCTCTTGAATAGTTTGCCTTGTGTGTTAATAAAGATTTCTTTGAGCAAAAGTTCACTGCAGCCTTTGCTCTTCCTCTTTTGTTCGCAGAAATGTTACGTTTTACTACATTTTGATCCTGCATTTTGATGCCTGCAAATCATATATACAAGTCTGTTGCTTTGCTTCCTACTGTGTAGCAGTGTTTTTCATGCAGAACACTGAGTAGACCGTGCAGAAAGTGTATTAATGCTCGTAATACATATTATTTTTGGCAAGTCTTTGTTTTTCTCGTGATGTTAACACCAAAGAACAAACTTACTTCTGTATTGCACATCTTAATTGGAAGATCTGTGTATTCAGGTCTTCAGCAGATTGATGCTTGCTTTTTCTCACAAAGTTTCCTAAAGGGAATTGTCTTGGCAGTAGCTATCAGTAGCTCTGTAAAATGCTGTCACTTCTACAGCTCTTTGGAGCATCTTTTTTACTTGGGGTTTATTAAAGGATTTAAATTTACTTAACTTCTGAAAGGAGGTTTCTTGCTAGTCATCTCTGCCAGCTGGGGAAGTGTGGCAGGAAGAAGCAGGCAAACACATGCTTTAACACTGCCATATTCCCTTGCCTGTCACCAGAATGTACCTGCTAGAGCAGAGGACTGGTTATTTCCAAGATCCATACAATTATTTAGTTCCTGCTCTCCATTCATTCCAATACCTCAAACAAAAAAAACAACCTGCCCCAAAACAAACCACAATAACAAAAACGTGGAGGATTTTACCCTAAAGCCAAGATTTTCCAAGAATTGTAGTTTCCTTAAGCACCTGGTCAGATGAAAGCAGTGAAAGATTATACAAGTTATATCTTAACCTTTTAAGGCTTCATAAAGGGTTATAGCAGCAAATGGTGTTTTTTAAGCTTTTCCTATTTCTTTAGTCCTATAGAGTATCCCACAATAGCTATTGTAGTTTTAGATTTGTATGTAGCGTAGAGCTTGTCTTGTCATGTCAGTATCTTCTGCTTATGTTTGTCTGTGGGCAAGTACTAGATGAACCAAAAGACTATTGCTCAGAAATCTGACATTTGACGCATTTTCAAATGTTAGAAGGGAATCTTTGCATTGTAACAGGTGCCTACGTGTGACTTGTAAATTACATCATATATATAGATGCATATATCTATAGACTGAAATGTATAATTCCAGAAGTACTGTTCTCTGCATTATCTCAGATTAAAACTGGGAAAGAAGGTTGAGACCTGTCTTTTTAGCCTAACAGTTGCTAATAACACAGATTTGTGTGGCTTTGTAAAGAACTTGTTTGAATGTTTTATTTCTATTTTTAGCTATCTTGTGCACTCAATTAGCATGCCTTATAATGGAGAAGCCACAGTTTTAGAACATTTTTGAAGGCTAGGGTACAATCTTGAATTCACCTCTATTTTATTGAAGTACAAATGAAATCTTCCTCTGTAATGCTGTAGTGATGGCTGGACTGTTCTATGTGCAGACTATGATATGGAATCATATCCATGTAGACCATTATGTGTCTAGTTAATGTTAGTTAACAGAGTTTGACAGTTCTATTAGTCTGTAAGACTTTTGAGGACAGATGTTATTGTTCCTAAAGTTTCTGGTATTTAGCTTTCCCTTTCTACTGGGAGAGAATTCTGTGACCTTTCAGCATTTATACATTTAAGATGGAAGACTACCTCTCTTCCATTGATCTCCTGCAGATCCTCCTCCCAGCAGAACTGCTGTGCTGATGTACAAGTCAGAGTAGCAGTTCCTCCTTCCTCCTGCTCTTTCCCTGTCTCATTTTAATTCTTTGCTGTACGTGGCATGGATTATTAAAATGAAGAGGGTATGGGTATGCTAAAATGGAATACTCTTGTTTAATTTGTTTTTATCGTTTGCTGCTTGTGAACCCATTTGAGAGATTTAATGCTAATCTGTGCTTTGCCTTGGCTTTCTGCTTTGTGTTGTCTTGTCTTGCTTCTATGTTTTTGTTTTTGTCCTGCAAACCGCCATTTCTTTGTTCGTGTGTGTGTTATTTTTTTAATTTCTCCTTCATGCTTGTCATTGTCTGCACTTGGCTTTGATTGCGCAAAAAAAAAAAAATCCAAACCAAAATACCAAACCAACCAAACACAATGTGGGGCCCATAAATCTGCATCATTGAATATCCTTGTCGCCGTTGATGACCTGCTCTCTGCTCCTGTCCCTTCCTTGGCCTGCTGTGATTGGTGGCTCCGTTGCTTGACTTGGGCTGTGTTGTGTGGACGGAGCAGTTCACCCAAATATGGCCTTCTTGCTGACAGGTATCATTTCTGTGAGAAGTGCTTCAACGAAATCCAAGGGGAGAGCGTTTCTCTGGGAGATGACCCATCACAACCTCAAACGTGAGTTATTTGTGTTTGCTTGGGCTGTGCTTTCGTAAGCTGTATCATGGCCTCCAGTGCTTTCTGTAGGGAAGGAGTTCAGCTGTAGGTTTTTAGGCTAGTAGAAGGTAGATGATACATCCTTCATAAAAGCCTGGACTTGTGCTTGTCTTGAAAACCCGGACTGACTGAACTAGTCAAAAATAAGCACTTAGTGCTTAAAATTGCAACTCTGCCAATAGAAGGGAAAGAAGAAAATGGCTTTTTCCTTGAAAAAAAGTGAAAGTATTCTACTGCAGAAAAATAACCATGCCTGCAGGCAAGTATGTGACAGACATAGCTTGAAATGTCAAATGTACCGTTTTCTTTATACACTAGCTATGCTATTAAACTTGTATTCAACATCAGGTGGTTTTTCATCCAAATCAGAAGCAGGCAACCTCCTTTTGCCATACAAATACTTCACTGCTGGAATGCCATCTGCCTATGAGAAATGCTGTGCAGTTGTTGAGGAGAACACAGTAAAAGGCTGTGCATGTTGCCATGTTGCTGGCAAACTGTTGGGGCAGTCTCTCATTTTGCTGTATCCTCCTCATACCTCCCCCCCAAAAAAATTTTGAAACTGAATTTTGGGAGACTAAGGAATCTGTTGAGGGACAAATGAGTGCCAAGCAGTTACTCTTTGAGCTGTTCAAGAATTCCCTTTGGGGGAAGGCAGTGGAACTACCCTGCAGGTAGAACAAAATGAGGAATTCAGGAAAGTTTGAAGCCAGGGGGAGAGTTGTTCAAGTTGGTAATTGGACAAATTGAGTTAACTTTCATTTGGAACCAGATCCTGGATGCACTAATGGATACATATAGAACAGTACTGGAAGTATCTGTTTGGGCTTGGGATGATGTAAGTGTACTGAAAGAGGGTAGATTGAGATTAGATACAAGGAAGAAATTCTTCATTATGAGGGTGGTGAGGCACTGGAACAGATGGCACCAGGAAGTTGTGGATGCCCCATCACTGGAAGTGTTTAAGGACAGGTTGGATGGAACTCTGAGCGACCTGGTCTAGTGGAAGGTGTCCCTGACAATGGCAGGGAGTGATGATCTCTTAAGGTCCCTGCCAGCCAAAACCATCCTAGGTTTCTGTGATCTGCCTTTCTGGAAGGAAAAAGGAAGAAATAATGTTGTATGCTGGTCAGTACAATGGGCCATGTCCCTGTGGGTAGGTGGATTGCTATTCTAGTAGAAGTAAAGATCCAAAGTTTAATCCATATAGTCATAGAGTACGTCATAGGAATATACATGGTGGGTCCTGTTTAAGTTCCATGCACCATATTATAAGAATAGTTTGAGGTAATTGAGATATTTAACTTCATCATTTGTTTTATAAGGAGCTTCAAGTATTCTGCAGGTGGCACTATTCAGAATAAACACTGAAATAAAAGGAGATAGTAAGGTTAATTCATCTCGTGCAAATTGGAGTGAGTCTGTGTCTGCTTCTCAGAGAGGGACATACTGATCTTCTTATGTTATGCAGAGCACTCTTTGGGGTAAATTCTCACAGATTTGAGTATTCTTGTATGTTCTGAACCAGCTCATTTAAAATATACTTGTGACCTCACTGTCAAAAAGATGGGATTTTAGGCCTTGAAAATGATGTAGGGAAGGTAAAGATAATGTGCTGTGGTGGCTGGGTTGGGGTTGCAGGGTTTGGAAGCTGAAATTTATCCTTTGAAGTCGATGTAGGAGGAGGGATAGGGGAATCTGAAAAAAGAGAACCTACCTTTCTCAGTAATCAAAGATAACTGGAATTCTCTGCCTGCAGAATATGAGGCATATCAAGTAGTCTTTTCACTGTTAAATACTGATTAGACCTATCCAAAACTTGAATTGTCAGCAAGCTTTAATATTTATCCTGTAGTAAAACTGAATAAGGGAACAATGTTGCTCTCTACAAGAGAAAAATAATGTTTTTCACAGACAAAGTGGAGTGGTGTATACTTCAGTTGCCTGTCACTGTGTAAATATAATTACTTTCTTTGTAGTGCCAGTGAGTGTTTAAAAAATCTGCTTGTAAGTTTTGTCTTGTTTTGTGGATAGGTGTGGTATGGCATGAATGTTTGTTGTCTTGTGTTAAAACTGAGTTTTATTGCCTGTTTCTCCATAGCACGATAAACAAAGAACAATTTTCAAAAAGGAAAAATGATACACTGGATCCTGAACTGTAAGTATTGCTGTCACTCTTTGAATGATCCTCATGCTATTATAATTACTTTGTAAGATATGTGTTATTCATCCACCATGGGTTTTGTCTTTGTTTTCCAATTTCATGGAACTCTGTTAGTATGTAGAGGCTGCTCAGTAGTCAGCAGATCTGGCATTCTGTGCTGAGAACCCAAACCACCATGGCTGTGCTTGAGAAATATGTAAAACTGGGTGTATGGGCTGAAATCACTCCATTTTGTTGTCTTGCATGTGGATTCAACAGAAGGATGAATGCAGATAGCTCTGCTTTGAAACTTTGGTGTGGCAAATGCTAAGTCTCAGAACTGATTGGAGTCATTTGGCAGTAGCTCTTACTGCTGTTGGCTTTTCTAGTTGCTGTATTTTACAGGCAGCTGTAATAGAAGGAAAAGTTGTTATATTTTGAATCAGCCAGTTCTTCTGTACTTCTCTGAAAGCAGAACTGTAGTCATTCAGTAACATTAAAATGATGGTGACTCAGCTGCCTTTTTTGATATTTTTGAAACTGCTTTACATGGTCCTGCATCATACACCTGTGCTGCTACTCTGCAAACATTATCTTCATTCTCAAATGAATGAGCAAAAAGGGTGTTTTTTATTCCCACACCATCCTTCTAAAGGCACAAGGGTCAGCCAGTTCTTCTGTTTTACAAGGGCTGTGGGAAGGGGAGAACAGTAGCTTGATTCATAATTTTTCTTTCCCTTTGTTAAAATGAAGATAGGATATAAGCCTAACTTACAGTCTGATACCACATGCTCTACACAGATTACAACTACTCATTCAAAGTCTCAAACTTTTAGACAGGCATGTTCAAAAGGAGTCAGATTGTCCCAATATCTGAAGCAACCTTAGGTATTTTGGAGAATTATATTCACCAACATCTGGGAACTAGACCATATGACTTATCTCAGTTGTCCTTAAATCTCTGCTAATCCTCTGAAAGTGACTTAGATACTCGCTTCTGTGTTCTTCCTTCCCACCTTTCTGTAGCATATTTGCAATGTACCCCAGGGTTCAAGCATAGTGGGGTAACTAACAGCCAAGTATTTCACCTGGTTCTTCCTTTCTAGCATGCGAATCCATTTTCCTCTACTCTTTATGGCAACAAGCAGTTTACAGATTTTATCCTTAAAAGGGCTTCACTTGAAAAAAATGAGTGGATGGTGATAAGACAAACAAATGGTAATAATAATGTGTCCCTGCATAGTCTGCCTGACTTGAGCTGGCAGGTTCTTAATTTTTTCTGAAGGCTGTTCTCAGCATAGATGTGCCCTCTATGTTAAATAGACTCAAAAGCCTAAATGCTAGAAGTGCTCTAATAAAATCTTACAAAATATACAAACAAGTAATGATACTACTAACCTTTGCTTCCTTTTGCCTTTTTTCTGCCTTCTACAGATTTGTTGAATGTATAGAGTGTGGAAGAAAAATGCACCAGATTTGTGTTCTTCATAATGAGATAATCTGGCCTTCTGGGTGAGGAATTTCTCCTTATTAAGTAGATAGCATATTTACTATGTGGTAGAGCTCATGCATAAAATTCCTTATATTGCTTATATTTAAAAGACTGTTTAATGGAAGAAGTTACATTCCCTGAAAATTTTACACAATCTAACATCAAATTTAGACAGTATATCTTACAGTGTTGTGTGGGAAGTTTTCTAATCTTTAATGTTTCCAGTGCTTTGTGTGGAAGAGAGCATTTCAGCATTTTATGTTTAGAGATGCTAGCCCTTCATGAAAAGACATTTTTAGTTCTGGTAACAGTTTCAGACTGACCTGTTTTCTGTACAAATCATACTGCTTTGTCATCTTCAAAAAATTTTGTAACAACTGAAGGGTTTAACAGGTAAATGAACTTTTTTGACCTCAGCAATCAGATTAAATTTCAAAACCACTATAGTTTTCTTTAGATACTTGACGGTTCTTGATCAAAATACTGGGTTTTCTTCTGATTGATTTAAAAACTTTTAAAAGGATGATAAATTGTATGTTGGTAAAGTTTTATAAGAGCTTAAATGTCTCATTTATTGTCAAAAAAGCTGTGAGTTCTAGCATTCTGTTGTCCTATCCACATTGCTGCAGAAGAGGGTGGATGTCCTGTAACTGGGGAAGAATCACAGAATCATTTCAATCTACAGTGTATTTGGGCATTTAGAAAAAAAAATCAGCCTTTTGCTTGGTGTTGCAGTGTCTTATCTTCATCAGAGACAGCAGTTTGAGCCTATTTGCTCCAAGAACACTTTGAGCTGATATTGTCAGACCTGCCACTGGAGACTTTCCTGGGCTTTTGGGTGGTGATGTGGGTGACTGATAGAAGATGCAGCACCTGGAGCTTAGATCCTCCTCTGCAGCTTTGAAACAGTTGGGCTGTTCTTTGTGCTTTTATTTCAAATTTCAGTTAAGGTATTTTCCAGATAAGATCTGGTGAAAGATTTTGCTTCTAATGGTAAAATGCTAGAGAACTTGATGGTCTGACTTGGGATGACTTCGTGTTCTCTCTTGTTTGCTTCAGCTTTGTCTGTGATGGCTGCCTAAAGAAAACGGGACGAACCAGGAAAGAGAACAAATTCTCTGCTAAAAGTAAGAGTCTGACACTTGTACAAGCAAATTTAAATAATATGTTAAGAATGGAGAAGAAGTGGCTTTTATGCTTGTGTTGCATTTAGGTTTTTTGGAGCTGAAGGAGGATACTTTTGGTCAGTTTTGACCGTCAGGTCTGTGGTGTTCAGAATGTTTGCATTCACAGGTGGTGGTGTTAGCTAACAGTCTGTTTTAGAGGGCTAACATACTGTTTTAGAGCACTTCTACTGCAAGGTACGCATCCTTTTATCTCAATTGCAGTATCAATGGCATTGGGAAATAGTTGATGTGTGACTGCAGTCTGACTTAAATTTTTGATAACACGTTCAGGTCACTGTGACTATTGCTGCTCTTAAAAGCTTTGATGGAGATAAAGGTTATATCACCTGGTGACAGAACTCTAGAGACATTTCTTCTTGATCAAGGCAGCTGATTTGAAGGCAGCGTAGGAGGAAATTTGTGTAGTCATTGTCCATCTGTTCTGTAGACGAAATAAGTCTTTCAGAAACTTCTTAGAATGGTGTACTTCTTAGAAATAATGAGGATTTATGTTTCTACTGAAATTTTTAAAATTCTGGCCAACCAATAGCATCAAAATTCAGCAAACTATTCAATGAATGGCTTCAGCATCTGAGTCTTTTCAAAATCTCCAGAATCAAAACTCCCTAGAGTCACTAAGAACACAGGAAGAATACAAGGGTTCTTTTACCATTTCTATCGGTTTTTGTTTCTAGCAACCTGAAAGCATAGTTAACGTAGTAGAGCAGTGCTTAACCAAAAGATGTCAAATTGGAAAAATGAAAAGCTGGTGGATGTGTAACTCTACCAGAAGTAATGGCCAGTGTTGAGGCAGGCCCTGTTACATCAGAAGTTCTACTTTCCCTTTCAGCTTGAGGTTTTTGTCAGCTAATGTACTTCTTTTGTATGAAGATTGTTTGAACATGAGAAGCTTGTAAACTAAGTATGTTAGTTACAGATACAGTTGTATTTAGTTTTCCTTCCACTGTTGAAATACATTATTTTTGTGAGTGGAAATACTAACTTGGCTAATATGGCTTTATAGACAGAATATACTTCCAGATGCAATGTCTGCTCATGAAGATGTGTCTGAAAGCAGTGTTTTGTAATCCAGCTGAAGTAATTAATAACATCTATTCAGAAGAAACCTTAATTGTGGTTGACTTTTAAGACAAGATAGAAATTGGGTTGAAATACTGATTCTTTATTCATTTAAATAATGTATAAGCCATAAATGTGCCTGCAGGGGAAAGGCAGCTAACCCTAGCTAGAAGTGTTAGGGTTTAAAGATAAAGCTTTAATTTATGCTAACATACTGCATGTGTTAAGAGTTATTTTTCATCTAACATCTGAGTAGAGAAATCACATATGAACAGTTCAGTTTTGTATATGTTTAGAGCTGTATTTTCCTCCTGCAGGGTTACCAGCTACAAGACTTGGTACCTTCCTGGAGAATAGAGTCAATGATTTCCTAAGACGACAGAATCACCCTGAGGCGGGAGAGGTCACAGTTAGGGTGGTACACGCATCTGACAAAACTGTCGAAGTAAAACCAGGAATGAAAGCAAGGTATGTTCATTTCTAATTTTGCTTTCTTTTGGGGGAGATGGGAGCTGTTTGTACTTACATGATACACTTTGATTAAATAGAATAATTTAGGTTGGAAAGTGGCTCTGAACTTGAGTCCAGCTGTTACCCTAGCACTGCTAAGGCTACTGCTAAACCATATCTCCAAGTGCCACATCTACACATCTTCTAAATACCTCCAGGGATGGTGACTCAAACGCTTGCCTGGGCAGCCTGTTTCAATACTTGACAGTACTTTTTGTGCAGAAATTTTTTTCTAATATCCAGTCACAAAAGACTGTTGTATTCAAGACCTCATCACCAGCCAGTTCTTGACAAACAGGGGTTCCCGCAGGTTAATAATTTTTTGTGATGAGTGTCTTTTTCACAGTAAAAAGTGGCTGTCTTATATTTGAGTAGTCTATAAATATTTACCTTTCAAATTGCACTAAAATTACACTTACAGTAGCCCTCATCTTTGTTGGCTTCACCTGGTAACATGCAGTTTCTGATATGAGCATATATTTGATATTCCCCTTCACCCTCTGGTCTGCAGGTTTGTAGACAGTGGAGAGATGGCAGAGTCTTTCCCTTACCGAACAAAAGCGCTTTTTGCCTTTGAGGAGATTGATGGTGTAGACTTGTGCTTCTTTGGGATGCATGTGCAGGAGTATGGCTCAGACTGCCCTCCACCCAATCAAAGGTGAGGAACTCCATGAAAGTCTGTTGTATTTTGGCACTCTCTTGTTTGGATGAACCTCCTGTAGTTCTGTATAGAGCTTCTCTGTTGCTTATGTGAGACCCTTAGTGCTGTTAGGTTCTAGAAACAAAGCAGCTTCTGTAATGTTAGAGTTGCTTCTTACTGGGGATGCTGGCTGGCAGACAGTGTTGCCTTAAGGATCACTTACCTGTGTTCTCAAGGAAGGGGTTGGATAGTTTTAGGGAGATGAGGCTAGGATATCAAAAGAAGGCCAAGTTTCTAGAGGTAGGATCAGAGACTTTGCAGATTGCTGTTGTAATGGATGCTTCAGATATATAAAATAACATGAATAAACTTAAAGTCTCTGCTCTTTTTCACACTTTTTTTTTTAGGCGAGTGTATATATCTTACCTTGACAGTGTTCATTTCTTCCGCCCTAAATGCTTGAGGACTGCTGTCTATCATGAAATACTAATTGGATATCTAGAATATGTTAAGAAACTAGGGTAAGTATCTTATAACATTTTCTTCTGTGCTGCATTGTGCTGAGTAGTTCTTTTTGCAAATTAAATTACTACATCCTATAGTACAGAATATGGTGCCTAAGTATCCACCTGTGATAGAGTAATTTGACAACAACTGTGTACAGTTGAAAAGAAGAAAAAAAGGGATTGCAGGCTTTTCAGGGGAGGCCTCTGCTTCAGACATTTTTAGGTTTCCAGACTTATGTGAAACTTCCTTAAGTCTTAGTAGAAAAAGTGAGCCTGTTCTCTAGCCCATAAAATGTGTAGTGCCATGGTTTTAATTAGGTCATTCCTTTGGGCTAGCAAGTAAGTTCTTGCCCTTGTTTATAAGGAGAAAGGTAAGTGTATTTTGTCTGTACTGATTAGCTCTGTAACAGTTGTATAAGGCCACTAAGAAATCTTGAGTAGCTGAAATTGTGAGAAACCAAAGAGTTAGGAAAGAAAGAGGAAAATATACTTCGACAGCACAGAAGAA
The DNA here is from genome assembly GCF_000738735.6 of Corvus cornix cornix. Lineage (NCBI taxonomy): Eukaryota > Metazoa > Chordata > Aves > Passeriformes > Corvidae > Corvus > Corvus cornix. The sequence continues at coordinate 49,113,417 of NC_047057.1, read as the reverse complement.
CACAGAACAACTGCAGTAACAAGAAAGGTGGAAATTAAATTACCATGATTACTGAAGTAGAAAGGCCAGTGAAGTAAACATCACTCTACTGTCAAGGTGCCTAGTGTAGGTTGGTGGAGTTACTTGTGGAGACATTATTAGGGACTATGTTTAAAGTAGTTGATGAGAAAAGTTAAGAGAATTGAAATGGAGGTAAGTGGTACTATCTTCGGTACCTCAGTGAGGTGGTGTGTTCTTTACTACTTCAAAAGCATACATTAGGGTTCTTTCTGCTTTATTGTCTATCTTCTAATCTGTGAGTCTGTACAATTGCTGCATAAAACTCAAGCCTCAGCTTTACTTAATACTGTTTTCTGTGCTAATGGGTAACATCAGGTTCTCATTTTGGGAAAACAATCTTGGTCACGCAGTATCATCTCTCCATTCTCAGGCAGAAGGAATGACAACTGGCTGCAGCTCCCAGGGCTTGGGGAGGGTTCTGCAGAGCTGTTTCTCAACAGGGCAAGGATAGTTATTTTTCTCTGATTATTCTTCCTATTGGAGTTCTCTTCAAAAACTAATAGAGAAGAACTGAGGATGAAGAAGTGATCTTTGGTGTTACATTCCCTGCAGCTGCTACTATTTGGCTGTCATCTATCTTACTAGTACCCTAGATTGTGCACCCAATAGCATAGGTTGGCAGTGCCTGTTTATTCCCAAATGTAATTCTAAAACTTTTTGAAACTGATTCTCAAAACCCAGGGGATTTACAGTAGAAAAGTGAGTTCTGTCTTTAAGTAAATCTGTTTTTTAAATGTTGCCAGATAAAGAATTATTGCTCTGTCTCAAGCTTTCACTACTGAAATACCTAGACTCCATCTTTCTCCCATTAGTTAATTGGGAGATGGCAATTGCAGGTTTGTATCAGGCTTTGTTTTTTATGTAGGCTGTAAAATGTGCACATTTTACATATAAGTGCTCCATATATAGCGCTAGATTTTAGAAAATTAGTGAAAAGCTGGAAATGTTGAGTCCGGGAACAGCCGCCAGCTCGGTGGTGTCGCCACCTGGTGTCAGAGAGGAGAGCGCGCGAGCGTCCATTGTCAGTGCCCACATGTCCCGGTTTTGTTTGACCACTCCAGGTATACTACTGGACATATCTGGGCGTGCCCGCCCAGTGAAGGAGATGACTACATCTTCCACTGCCATCCTCCTGACCAAAAGATACCCAAACCCAAGCGACTACAAGAGTGGTACAAAAAGATGCTGGACAAGTCTGTGTCAGAGCGCATCGTCCATGATTACAAGGTGTGTTAAGTGTATGCTTGGGGAAGATTGACCAATCTTGTCTTGATTTCTTCCTTGCCCTTATGCATTGTGCCTGATTCTTGGTGTTTACTGCATTAGTTTTAAGTGAATTGAACACCAAAAGTTTAGAGTTAAAACATACTCTCTTCAAAACATGTAGCTTCTGAAATTGTTCTAGCAAGAAACTTGAAACGGTCCCTTAGAACAAAATAAATTATGGAGGAATACTGTGAAAGAGCAAAAGAAAATATATGGAATCTTCAATCTTCTTGTGTTAGAATTGCAGGGTTAGGATGCTGATGCAGTTAGAAATATGTAAATTTTTTTGAATTATCAGGACTTAAGGTAGTGTCAAGATTATGGTGATTATATTGTCTCAATTGGTAAGAAGGCTCATTGAAATCTAGGACACAGTAATGATTTATTTCTTCTGAGTGGGAATATTTGAAATGTATTTGACAAACTAACAGATGCACTTAGAATGTGCTCTTGTAAAATGAATTGAAATATTAAGCTTTCCTTTGTTTAGTCTGCTGATGCCTTTCCTTGTCACTCATTGAGAATGTTGCCTTTCGTTATGTGACTTGCAATACTGATAACCAAATGTGGTTTTGCACTCTTTTAGGATATATTTAAGCAGGCAACAGAAGATCGTCTAACAAGTGCAAAGGAGCTCCCTTACTTTGAAGGGGACTTCTGGCCTAATGTTCTAGAGGAGAGCATTAAGGAGCTTGAGCAAGAGGAAGAAGAACGAAAGAGAGAAGAAAACACTAGTAATGAGAGCACAGATGTAAGGATGCTTTTGCTATTTTATGATCTAATGTAAAAGTTCTGATTATATATGACTAATTATTAAAAAAAAAGAGGGGGGTAAGACACTCTGGTTAACTGGCTTTTTCACTTTTCACTCTAATATAAATTTCAATTTTACAGTTTATAAATTAGAGCTGCTAAAATACCACTAAGCTACATTTGGATGAATAGTGGGTGTTCATATGGCTATAAAATATCTAATTGCCAAAGGCAATTTTGTTGAAACAGCTGCTAGATGAATATTTTATTGCTGAAATCCAATTGTTATCAATGATCATGTTGCCACCTAAGCCTGATTTGGAAGTTTTTTCCTTAAGCATTAGCTTTTAAATAGTGGCTCAATCTTTTCTTTTGAACTTGGATGTTATAACACCAATCTTAGCAGAATGTTCTGAGAAAGTAATGGAAATCTGTGAGTTAGTACTTGACTCTCAATAGGTTTGTTTAGTAGCTTTAAGGCATAGAGGATCTGAAGCACAAATTACTGCTGAACTGTTGTTGGGCTACTTTAAGTGAGAGAAATTTCTCGCTGGTGTCTTGTGCAATTTTTTTTTGAGAATGTACAACTGTGTTATCACATTCAACAAAAAAACCCTCAAAAATAAAAGAGATGCCTCTTAATTCAACAATAAATTTGAAAATGAACAGATGCAGAATTTATGCATCTGCCTATCCTTGGATGTTCTGAGCTTTTATGGAAGAGGTGGTGAGTCCAAGGTAAGTTCAGTAGTTTTGCTCATGCAGTAGTACTTGTTAGTTAACTCTGTTTAAACACTGCTGCTTTGTCACCTTATCAGATACTAGATTATTTGGGGGGGTTAGAATTTTTTTGCTGGAAGATCTTTGGATCAGAAAAAGTTAACATTACAATTAAAAATTGTGATTCTCCTGTGCTGTTCTTTGCAATACCTTCTTTCAAGGACTTTGATTAAACAAAGTGCAGGAAATCAGGCAACATGATATCAAATTTGCATTAAGTAACATCTTTCTTAGGAAGGTATTGTTTGCTTTCCACATGGTATAGCTTAAAGGTCCTCATCTCTCTAATATACCAGAAACCACTTGTGAAGGACCATTTAGCTCTGTGTATGATGTTGGTCAATATTTAGTCAAGCCTTCACAGCAGTTTGGCCCCAAAATCCTGTGGTAGGGCAAGCTTGCAGTACATTACTATTTAACTTTATTATTATTACAAATAGTTTTTACTCTTTATCGATCCTGTGTTTCACTGTTGAAGAAGGAGCAGTAATAAACTGTACTGTCAAGTGACGTGATAGTCATTCATGTTCACTGGGAATTTCCATTCTGGCAAAGTTATTTTAAGCTTAGGAAAAATGCTTGTTTAGCCAACAATTACTTTGATCCTTGATCATCTTACGCTGTGGTGTTTTGAGGTGCTCTCTGAGCAGCCCAGCAAGGAATAAACTGTTCATTGCTAACAGAATATAGCTGAAATTAAGCTGACCTGTTTTGACTGTTGCAGGGTATGACAGGAGGCAGGTGCATGCTAGAAGTTGCACTACTAATGCCTTTTGGACTCAGAACAACAGCCTCGTACCAAAATCAGTTTAATGCAGTCTGTTAAAAGTACATCTGTCAGAGCTGTAGCAAACTAAATCTAGGTGGTTTAAGTCTTTCTTACCTTTGCTTAGTGCTATATCAATTGCACTTTTCAGTTATTTTTATTTTCGAATTGCATTGAGAATTCATCTACTAAACCTCTTTGTGATTGTCCAAGAGGTTCTTCACCATGTAGCTGTAGCAGACAAACAAGTTTCATTATATAATGTTTTGCCTGTACCTCCTGAGCATCTGTGCTTTTAATATTTTTAGATACATGTATTGCTGATCTTGATATCTTTCAGCATAATTCTAATGGAATTAATTTAATGTTCCTGGGGACCCTAGTATGTGTCTTCGGAGTAAATTCTTGTGAAATGTGTTTTGTCCTGCAGTTATAGAATATGTAAAAATAATAAAATGGTGATGTGGTGTTGCTTAGATACCTGACATAAAATATCTTTAAAATTGCTAGGTGAGCAAGGGAGACAGCAAAAATGCCAAAAAGAAGAACAACAAGAAGACAAGTAAAAACAAGAGCAGCTTGAGTCGTGGCAATAAGAAGAAGCCTGGCATGCCCAATGTGTCCAATGACCTCTCCCAGAAGCTGTATGCCACTATGGAGAAGCACAAGGAGGTAAGAGTTGATTGAATGAGAAATGTTTTTTACCTCAATAAAGAGGTGTACAAAGCTTTGATACTTCAAACAGAGTCATGCCCTGCAAATTATACAGGTTTGGCTGGAGAATTGAGTGGCTCACCCAGACAGACCAGTACCAGTAAGTCTGGGTGCTCTTTGCTGCAAGGGCAGTGGGAATAAATGCAGCTGTGCTCGTGCAGAAGTTCCTAACAGTCTAGATTGCCAGAGCAGTTCTACTGTTACTGTTTGGTCCAGTGCCCCTTACCTATTTCTTCAGAAGAAAGTGAACCTGCAGGGCACTCAGAGGTCTGAGATTTCCTGGGCCTCACAAGCACACCACCTGGCAGCCAGTTGTTCAAGTGTTAGCTGATCCCGGAACTGTACACTCTGTAATGAGGATTGGTGACCAAAACATCTTGATCAGTGCTGCCATATTAAGCCTTTTTATTTTTCAGGTCTTCTTTGTCATCCGTCTCATTGCTGGCCCTGCAGCCAACTCCCTGCCCCCCATCATTGAGCCTGACCCACTCATTCCGTGTGACCTGATGGATGGGCGTGATGCTTTCCTAACCCTTGCTAGAGACAAGCACCTGGAGTTCTCCTCACTACGAAGGGCTCAGTGGTCAACTATGTGCATGCTGGTGGAACTGCATACCCAGAGCCAAGATCGCTTTGTTTACACCTGCAATGAGTGCAAGCATCATGTGGAGACCAGATGGCATTGCACTGTCTGTGAGGTATGTTTGGTGAAGTTTTCCGTGCTTCTGTCCCTGTATCTTTATGCCCAGAGTGCTCTTTACCTGAATTCTCATTATTAACTGATGGAAAAAGATCTGTGCAGCTCATCTGCTGGCAGTTCAGAAAGGAGGGAAAACGTTTTCCATAACAAGCGGTTCTATTTACTGTGCTGCTTGGTGTGATTTTTGCCTCGTGGAAAGCTGAAATGGAGTTGTGTTTTCTGTAGTTCATTTAAGGTGCTGCTGCCTAAGAAGCTGGGAACTATAGCAATGGCTTGAGCTGGAATGGTAGGATCAGCTGGTTTTTCTGAAGAGCAACGCATAATTTTTTCTTCCAGAGTCAGAAGTGTGGGGCTGCAGTATTTCTGTAAAGAGGGCGCTCTGTTGGTTTACTGGCACTGAGATTTTGCTGTGCTGCAAGTCAGATCCCAATACTGGGGCGATTCCTTCACTTCTCTGTTGTTTCTGTAGAATGCTGCAAAGAGCATTTGTCCTCAGAAGTGTTTGCAAAACCAGTGTGTTTGAAGATCAAGTTCAGGGATTTGATTCAATGCTCTCCAGAAGGTGGATTATCATTGTATCTGGCTTCTTGTAACTTAGTTTTCTAGCCTGCTGGAAGGGAATGACTGACTCAGATTTGATCCTAATTACAATTTGATGCTTCCCTTTCCTCTGGTTATGTGTGTGTATGTGTGTGTGTATATATATATATTTATATATATGCACACACATATACACACGTGTGCTTTTATCTTCTTAGTATATGCTAGAAAGTAAATTCTAAATTTCCTATGGTTTAATGCATCCTGAGAACTTAGGTCTTTTTCTTAAAGATCAGTTATTGAGCCCAAACTCATGTGCTGTTGCTTTCACAGAATATGTTCTGCTCTTCTTTCAGCACTCTCTGTTGTTTAACTTGCATCTGCAAACTGAAAATGCAGCTTTCATTCTTTTTTGAAAGCTGGTACCTCTTCTGCCACTCCTGCCCTCTTCTTTTGAAGCAGAAGCAGATGAGCAGCTGTTTGTCCCCTGCCTATTTCTTCTACTTTCCTGTTGGGAAAGAAAGGGATTTTTCTGGCCCAGCTGAATAATGTGTGACTTACTAGCTCAGAGCCAACTTGTTTTTCAAGGTTGATATATTTGTGTAGCTTTCAGACACCCTTACACCCACACACTTTCCCTGGCTATAGTTTGGATTTATTCCTTCTCAATTACCTCAACATGGCATGAAAGATTGAATTTTTCCCTAGAGCAACAATTTGCCTGGAAGAGACTGGGAGTAATTTGTTGAGGTGGCATGACATCATTTATTCATTTATTGTATGGAGTTTCAGGAACACTGATAACTCATCTTTTGTTGTCTCTTCAGGATTATGACCTGTGCATCACCTGCTATAACACTAAAAACCATGACCACAAGATGGAGAAATTAGGCCTTGGTCTAGATGATGAGAGCAACAACCAGCAGACCACCACCACGCAGAGCCCCGGCGATTCCCGCCGCCTGAGCATCCAGCGCTGTATCCAGTCTCTGGTCCACGCCTGCCAGTGTCGCAATGCCAACTGCTCGCTGCCGTCCTGTCAGAAGATGAAACGGGTTGTCCAACACACCAAAGGCTGCAAACGCAAGACCAATGGAGGGTGCCCCATCTGCAAGCAACTCATTGCTCTCTGCTGCTACCACGCAAAGCACTGCCAGGAGAACAAGTGCCCCGTGCCCTTCTGCCTCAACATCAAACACAAGCTCCGTCAGCAACAGCTCCAGCACCGCCTGCAGCAGGCGCAGATGCTCCGAAGGAGGATGGCGAGCATGCAGCGCACGGGTGTGGCGGGCCAGCAGCAAGGATTGCCCTCGCCCACACCGGCTACCCCGACAACTCCAACGGGCCAGCAGCCCCCGACACCACAAACCCCACAACCCCAGCCTCCGCCTCAGCCTGTGTCGCAGCCTCAGCCTGCACCTCCCAACAGCATGCCACCTTACACCATGCCAAGAACTCAGCCCCCCAGCGCTGTGTCCCAGGGCAAGGCAGGGGGCCAGGTGACGCCTCCAACCCCACCTCAGCCACCACAGCCTCCAGTTCAGGGTCCTCCTCCGGCAGCAGTGGAAATGGCCATGCAGATCCAGCGGGCAGCAGAGACCCAGCGCCAGATGGCACAGGTTCAGATCTTCCAAAGGCCAATTCAGCACCAGATGCCCCAGATGCCACCGATGGGAATGAACCCTCCACAGATAGGCAGAGGTCCTGGTGGCCATATAGATCAAGGAATGGGGCCAGCAGGAATTCAGCAGCAGCCACCATGGGTGCAGGGGGCCTTACCCCAAGCTCAGCTGCAGCCAGGAATGCAGAGGCCATCTATGATGTCAGTAGCTCAGCCGGGTCAGCCGATGAATATGGCCCCTCAGCCAGGGATGGGTCAGGTACCTGGCACTGCTCAGCCCAAACAACCACCTCTGCCCCAGGCAGCCTTACAAAACCTATTGCGGACTCTCAGGTCTCCCAGCTCACCCATGCAGCAGCAGCAGGTGCTTAACATCCTTCACTCTAACCCTCAGCTGCTGGCCGCTTTCATCAAGCAGCGGGCGGCCAAGTACGCGGGGTCCCAGAACCCGCAGGGCATGGCGGGGCAGCCTGGCATCCCGCAGGGGCAGCCAGGGCTCCAGCCGCAGCAGGCCATGCAAGGGCAGCAAGGAGGGGTGCACCCCAACCCAGCCATGCAGAACATGAACGCCATGCAAGCAGGAGTGCAGAGGCCCAGCATGCCCCAGCAGCAGCCGCAGCAGCAGCCACAGCAGGCCATGGCTGGGATGAATCCTCAGGCGCAGCAGATGAATATGAATCACTCGGGGATGGCTCCCCAGTTCCGAGATCTCCTGATGAGACGGCACCAGATGATGGAGCAGCAGCGCCACCAGCAGCAGCAGCAGGGAGCGGGACCGGCACTGGGGCCAGGGATGGCCAACCACAACCAGTTTCAGCAGCCCCAGGGTGTCGGGTATCCCCAGCAGCAGCAGCAGCGAATGCAGCATCACATGCAGCAGATGCAGCAAGGAAACATGGGACAAATAAGCCAGCTTCCACAGGCCATGAGTGCAGAGACAGGAGCCAGTTTGCAACAGGCTTTCCAGCAAAGGCTGCTTCAGCAGCAGATGGGGTCCCCAGCTCAGCCCAATCCTATGAGCCCCCAACAGCACATGCTCCCCAATCAGGCCCAGTCCCCGCACCTCCAGGGCCAGCAGCTCCCTTCATCGCTCACCAATCAAGTGCGTTCTCCGCAGCCTGTACCCTCACCGCGGCCCCAGTCCCAGCCCCCTCATTCAAGCCCATCCCCTCGGATGCAGCCTCAGCCTTCTCCACACCACGTCTCCCCGCAGACCAGCTCCCCACATCCAGGACTGGTAGCTGCCCAGGCTAACCCCATGGATCAAGGGCACTTTGCCAGCCCGGACCAGAGTGCAATGCTTTCCCAGCTTGCTAGCAATCCCGGCATGGCAGGCCTCCATGGTACAAGCGCCACGGAACTGGGGCTCAGCTCTGAGAACTCAGACTTGAATTCAAACCTTTCACAGAGTACACTAGACATACACTAGACACGTTGTAGCATTTTGGGAGCAAAAAAAAAAAACCTAAAAAACAAAGAAAATTAAAAAAACTTATTTTCGCAAGACTTTTTGTACTGAAGACAAATTTTTTTGAATCTTTCTTAGCTAAAACGACATTTTTCCCTGGAACACATCTGAACTCTGCAGCACTAGTTTGTGGTTTTAAAAACAAACCAACAACGAACCTGAGGGACAGTAGAGTACAAAGAATATATTTTTGTTATGGCTGGAATCATAACCAGTCCTTTTTCTCGGCTTTTTTTTTTCTCGTGTGCGTTGGGGAGGTCGGGGGAGGAAGGTGGTCTTTTGGTTGTTCACCAAAGGATGCCCTGCTCATGCCTCCAATAGGTTTTATTTTTTTTTAAATTAATGAAAATATGTAATATTGATAGTTATTATTTACTGAGGCAGATGGTAAACATTTTCCCTATTCTGGTTTTTCTTCATGTCACTGCAAAAAAAACACCACAAAAACAGAACAACAGAGAAACACAGGAGAAACTTTTCCTAAAACCGGAGGACAAAAGGGGTTAATGTTGCTTTAAGAATACATTACATATATAAATATATATATATAAAAATAAATACCAATCTTTTCCTCTTTGGTTGGAAATATGTCAATTCTTTGAAAAATGTAAAAATATTAAATAACTCAGTCCCCTCCTGAAGTCTACTTTTGTCCTCCAAGAATTTTTCTATACAAGAGTCTGAGCTTAAAAAAACTTCAAGTATTAAAGTAATTTGTACATGTAGAGAGAAGACAACATTTTTGCAAATACACAGGGGCAGCTGCCAAATGGATGTAGTATATATATTGTGGTTTCTGTTTTCTTGAAAGAATTTTTTTCGTTATTTTTACATCTAACAAAGGAAAAAAAAAACATAAAAAAGAGGGTAAGAAACAATTCCAACGGGATTATTTCAACCTGAGAAAAAGTCCCTGGGGTTTCTTCTTTATGCTTGCTTTCTCTCTCCCGTGCCCCTTTCCCATCCTCTTCCACTTTCTGTAAAACTTGAAAATAGAAAGCAAAAAACCCTCAAATGTTGTATATCATGCAATTAAAGTTGGTTACTTATAAATAAGAACTTTCGATCACTGTATAGACTGTTAAAATTGATTTCTTATTACCTATTGTTAAATAAACTGTGTGAGACAGACAGCCTGTTTTTAATGTTTCCCTTCTCTCCCACATGTGTTGCTTGTTCTTAAAATGGTGGGGGTAGCGGAATATGTGCTACTTCAAATGTTTGCTATTTAGACGTCAGAGAGCTATTTAATGTATATGACTGTTTTAAAATGCAAATCTCTAATACGGGATGTGGAGTAATAATTAGTCTTCTAAATGGACTTTTTTGGTACAACTCTGCATTCGCGTTGTTCCCGGCATGTATCTTACCAAAGAAACGAGGTCTGACCTCGACAGTTGTGCCAGTCAGCTGTGCCCTGCCCTGCTCACACAGCCTGGGAGCAGCTGATCTTCAAAGGACCTATTTTGCATTTTGAAATGAGAACTTTTTGTTTGGATATGTGATATTAAAAGATCCTATTTCACTTGGAGTATATTGTGCGCCTTTTGGCACTGAAGTGTGAGCACGAGGTAAGCTGCACTGGGGTGGTGTGTGGGTGCCCAGTCACCCTGTGTCACAGCTGGTGACCTGCCGGACACAGGGGTGCTCCTGAACAGAAGTGCTGTCGCCGTGGAGTGCGTGGGCAGTGATCTCAGTTGTGTGCTGCTGCCAGCTGCGCTCACGTGGAGTTAATCCAGTCACATCGTGTGTTGTGCTCGGGCTGTTTGTGGTGGATGTGGCTGGCTCATTGAGGGCTTTCCAAAATCCAGCCTCGTGGTGTGCATGTGCCCACAGTGCTGGCTGCCGAGGGAATAATTCACCACCAGGGCAAATGTACCTGGAAGCCCCAGATGGGACCAAAGATGTGACCAGAGCATGATGTCTGTGGAACACCGGCTTTGTTGGGAGCATCAGTGTATCTGCAGATCCCAGACAAATAACTCGAGCAAGCTGACCTCAGGAAACTGCTGGTGGAAGATGAGGGAGGGGGTAAATGTGGATCAATGGCAATCTCAGCTGCATGCCAAACAAAAGTAATGGTGTATTACAATGTGAAGGGATGTTAGAGGTCTTCAAAAGCGGGAGTAAAATGCTTGATGTTTGGATATAAACAGAAGTAGGACAATGAATCTCTTGTATTTAAAAACGGGGGTTGATAGCAAGCCTTCAGCAAGATGGTGGAAAGTTCATGGCAGGCCTAAGGAAAGCAGCCCTGGGCTTTGGTATTCTCCCTTGGCTAATCCTTATACCACTCACCCCTGCGTGACGCAGACCAGCTCTGCACCAAGCCCACAATTACCCTGCCTGCATGGGGAGGGACTGCTCCTGACCTGCCCTAAAGGAGAGCAGAAAGCCAAAAAATCCCAATGTGTTGAATGCCAGGGCAGCAGCCTGGGATTGTTTAGATTTGTGCTCTCCACAGTAAGCTTTCCTCTTCCTTTCCTGCCACCAAGCAAAGCCTAGTTTTACTTTCAGTTTTGGGGGACTTCTCAGGATGGAGCATAAATAAAATTCCTTCTGACCACATACAGGCTAGTGAAGTGAAAAATGTGCCCAACCTTCTAACTTGTATGCTTTTCCTGCAAACATCTTTCATTCATGCCGCTGAGCACACAAAACGTGGTTAGAATTTGTCCTGACCTGCCCCTGAAGTGGGGAAGCCCTGGAACGTTGCAGAGCACACTACAGATCTTCCAACTTCAACTGCCAACATAGAGACTTGCTTAAAAGATGCCATGATGCATTTTATGTGACAGCACAGCTGCTCTGTACCTCTTTGTAGGTGCTGACTCTGAGCCAAGTTCAGTTTTTGAGGTGGTGTGGATGATCAGTAGTCTTAAATTTGCATAGGGTTTCTTTTCCCAGCATCCCTCCACTTCTGCTTTCCCTGGTTCTACTGGAGAACCAGAACCCACCATTTGGGGAACTACTTGGCTGTTTCAAGTAGTGGAAGGATTTCAGGATGAGAACAGAATTAGGGTGTCATCTGTATCTCTCTTGGCATTCAGTTGCATCCAAGTGAGAGTAGGTTGTTTCACTCCTATTTATTAGACTCTTGGCCAGCAAAAAGAACTCACACCCAAAGTTCTAGCAATCCAATCAGGTATTAATTGTCCAGTTACAACGATGCTAATGGTTGTGCTCAAATAATTTGTAGTTCAGTGATGTAAATTTTCTAATGCCTGACCTTCCAATGTCCTTTGAGTCCTAAGGTCAATGACTGAAGTCACAGTTGGGGAGGGCTTGAAGTGAGTTTGTCACAGGGAGTGTAATATTTATGGTTTATTGCTCAGTCTTGGGGACACCTGTTTGTAAAAATTACACCTTGCTCTTTCCTGGTTCCTTGTTTCTCATTATGTCCCAATTTACTGTTTATGGTGTGTTTTACATGTGTTGCATACTTATTCTTTACTCCTAAAACTCTGAACTTGGCCATTGGTGAGTTGCTCATAGCCTGGACCTGCAGTATCATCTGCGACTGTGTGTGTCTACACTGGTGCATTTATTTATTCATTTATTTTAATTCTAACACTGTCATTGTAGATACTCCGTTCTACACAGAGCCACTTACTATTACAGAAGGCCAGAATGGCTGAGGTAGGCACCTCTGAAGATCATCTATCCACCTCTCTTCTCTAAGCAGAATCACCTAAAGCAGATGGCACGTCCAGCTGAATATCTCCAGAACGGAGATTCCGTGGCCTCTCTGTATAGTCCGCAGCCCCATATCCCCTGCAAGGTGTCTCTATGCATGGACTAGTCCCAGCTCTCTCAGGCTCTCCCCATCTGACAGATGCTCCAATCTTACCACTATGCTGGCCATTTGCTGGATTCACTATGCCCATGTCGCTCTTGTACTGGGTAGGCCAAACACCAGATAATTGCACAAAACCCAAGACAATGTTGGTAGCCATCACCTGGTCATTATACAACTGTTGTAACAGTAAAACGAGCTACAGCAGCTACTGGCAGGCCAAGACAAGCCCAGGCAAACTTGACAGAGCCTCACACAACACAGAGCTTGTGGCCTCTTACAGGCAGTGGCAGCACCATGACAAAGCTGGGGTAGATGATGTGACAGTGACAGCCATTCCAGCTTCTGTTTCATTTCTCCCAAGCTTTTTTCCAGTGTATGATACAGTTTCTCTGCAAGAAACTCCACCTCCTGTTTCCAAGACGGTCTTTTTGCAGACAGTATGTCCTTGATTTTGCTGCTTCCAGTTTTCAGCCAAACTCAAGGACTCTAGCCCATCCTCTCTGGACAGTCTGTAGCAGGTCCTGTAGTGAAAGACAGCAGAAGAGTCTGCTCCTTATGACCGGTTCTGCCCTGGTGTGTGATGAGGTTTCCTACTTCATCAGCCACAGCCACAGGGTGCTCTGGCTGGGGAGTGTTTGCCTTCCTACAATACACCCCTGGGGTATCTGCCAGTTGGGCCAAGGAGCCATTTCTTCCCTCAGCTTGTCAAAGCAGATTGTGTGCCATTGATTCCGGCTCGAGACAGAGCCTAGCCTGGCCCCTGAAAGTGTGAGAGCACAACAGGCTCCATCCACAGGGATTGCAGCAGCATCTGTGCTTGCATCATGGATGGAAAGCCACTGAGCTGCTCTGTCAGCCTTGCAGGTGTGGCATTTGCCTGCCCAGCTGTGCTCTGGCATTTTGTTTAGAAATGTTTTGATGGTTTGCTCAAGTTGCCTCAGTCACACTCCCTTAGAACAGGGTCTTGGTTTCAACTCTCCAGCAGGGGATATTGGACGTTTGGAAGGGAAACCTGTTCCATGGCTGGTGCTGTGGATAGCTGATGGGCAATCAGCCATGGCTCCGGTCTACTCTCCCTGTTGTAGGGAGTGTGCTGGATTTGGGCAGGGTGGAGAAATTACTGTTGGCACCATCTCCCACAGTCATCTTTGATGCCCTTCCTAGAAGTTGGCACAGCTCAGACTGGTTTTCCCCGGGTGTGCTGGGTGGTGGCAGGCTCTGGCATATCTTGGGAGCACAGAGCTACGTGGGATGCAACCACAAGCACTGTCAGTGGGTATTTTGCTACTTCTCACGCCCCTGCAGTCCCCAGGGCAATAGTAGGAATTGAAAGGCAGTGACAGTGTCATTACAAGAAAGCTTTTTGCCAACCCTGCTCCTCTGGCTGCAAGTGCAGAGCTTCTGTTGCCCCGAAAAGCAAGGAGTCTTTCATTTTGTTTTGCTTCCTCTTCACTTTTGCTTTTCACTGTCTGTGTTATTCCACACCAGCGTGGCACTGAAATGAGCTCCCGGTACAATGTCCTGGTGTCCAAAGGTTTGGGAGCCATACAGTGGATATCTCACCAGGCCTGTCGATGGAAAGCCAGGGCAGCCTGAGGCATGACCTGGGTCTACCACCACCCATGCTGCCAGGGCTTGTAACCACATTCACTACCTGGGTTAGAGCCACCAGAAGTTAGATCCCCAAATTCATGAGTTCAGGAGAAAAAAAAAAAAGAAGACCTCAGGTGCTCTTCTGTTTGCCTGCTGTTAGCTCAGTCTGAGCTTGTATTGAAGGATTTCAAGCCTTTTTTTCTGTCACGTGTCACCACAAACAGTGAGAGAGAGCCCTTAACTGGGACTCACGAAAGGATATGTAAAGGGATTTCCACCTCGGTAAACTGCGTATTATGTGTCAGGCCTTGTGCATGGTGTAACATCTCATCTTCTGCTATTAGCTGGACTTACTGGTTCAGGCTGGGGAAGGTGACCTGGCAGGACATGATGGTGTCCCATGTCTTCCCTGAAAGGCTTGCAGAGGAATCAAGAGGCAGCACAGCTCAGCTCTCAAAAGCCAGATTTCTTGGGGGTCTGGGATGGGATAAGTGCTTCAAACTGAGATTTGCTTCCCAGGCAGTTAACTCTTCCCTCTCCTTGTCAGGATAGCCTTGGGACTGGGCGTAGTTGCTTTTTGGGGGGTTGTTTTGGTTTGGGGTTTTTGGGGGTGTTTTTTGTATTTTTTAATCTGGACAAAAATTATTTACTGTTTTGTTAGTATTTGTATGTAGAGTTGTGTTGACCTATATTGACAGATCTAATGTGGTAGTAAAATAGCATGGAAGGACAGGCTAATTTAGTATTTGTGCCCTTAACTGGGTTGCCTGTTGGGTTTGGGGTTGGATTATTTGTTCACCACACAAACTGTTCAATTACTATGTCTATTGTACAGTGTTACTTAGTGACAAGTTGCTGTAAATGTGGAAGAACATCAATGTAACACTAAGGATGGTCTGACAAGGGTTTTCTGTAAGATCCTCAGCCCATGAGAGATCTAGAAAACAGCAACTGCTCAAAGCTCCCACCTGCAAGTAGGCTGTTGCCTGTTCTTACACAGTGCAGGACATGCCTCTCTTCATTTCACAGTTACCTTGGTAAAATTAGTCTGCCAAAGGTTAAGCAGAATATGTTTTCTTTTATTATTCCTTCTGTTTGCTTGTTGGTTTTCCAAGCTCATCTACCCTACTTTCCTTTTTCAAAGATGATATCATGAACATATAGCCAAGGCTTACACGTCTATAAATATTTTTTCTTCAAAATGGTTCCTTTCCCAGTCCTCATGACAGAAATTAAACCCTTCAATGTTTTTTGGTTTTTCACAGTGTCAGCTAGGAGAAGCGCTACAAAAGCCACGTGCCACTTCCCACTGCACACAAGAGCTTGGAAGTCCTGTAACCAGAATGGCTGCCACTTACTGCTGGAAGTGAAAAAAGGCCCCTTCTTATCCTGGAGCACTAGGATTCTCATGAGCTCTTTGAAATAACAGAGTAGAAAACTAAAAAAGGAGGTTCTGGAGAAGCAGCAGGTGAATTTATGAAGCCTGGGGACCTGGAATATGAGCTCTCCATCCCCGAGCATGGGTGAGAGAACAGTCCCAGTAGACAAGCACAAAGAGCCACTGAGCCAAAGCTCCTCAAGGAAGTTGTGGTAATGAGGGACAGAGCAGATGCTGAAGTACAAAAGCTGCACACCTTGGAGCTGAGTGCCTGAGGAAGCAGCCTGGCCCCCCTGTCCTGCAGCATTGATCCCTCCCACTGCAGCCTGGACTCCTTCTGTCATTTCACCTGACAGCAGCCCTTTGATACTGATCTTTCTAAAATTTTTATTGCAGATGACATCAAAACACAGACCAAGCCCAGAACAGCAGTAGGGAAGGAGATGGGAAAAGGGAAGTCTAATCTAAGTTTTGGGGTTTAGTTAACTGAGATTGTCAATGCTGTTCTCTCCCTAAAGAGAGGAGTTGGCTTTACAGAACTATTATGATTAATGAAACATAACAGAGTTTTTATTGTTGAGAAGAATATAAGTATTCCTTAATCAAATTGAGCTTGATTCACATTAAAATTAATTTATTTAAATACTATTATTTATTGAAAAGGCTTATTTAGAACTGTAATGAAAAATGAACGGCCATGGGATGGGCACTGCTTTTAAGCTTGTTCTGTGTCAACACAGAACTTGGTTTTGCTTAAACCTTCAAGAAGCCTTGAGCCAGCCTCTGTGTGACCTAAGGGAGCAGTGCTGATCATTCCACTCTGGGAAGGGAGTAGGGGATGCACACCAGTTATAGCTCATGATGTGTTCCATGAAAGATTATTGCAGTGGAAAGACTTTAATGAGCCTTTAATTTTGTATTGTGTCTTTTCTGGAAACAGCTTTGCTGTCTGCCATGCCGTGCAATGCTTAGCAGTATTTGCAAGGGAATAACAGTCTTTATGATTTATTTCATTATTAACTATATTATTTTAAAGCAATTTTCTATTTTTAACATTGCTGGAGGATTGTTTGGAAAACCTGAATGTGGAGGATCCCTGATGCTATGGAAATTTGCTGATCAAGTTGTAGATTGGCTTTGCCAGCTCCCTGCCACTGTCCCTCTGTAATTAGGCTGTGACCACTACCCCAGATTCTCGGTGTGTTTCACACTGATAGTGACACTCCTTTGTGTTTAGATCAACAGGCTTGTCTTGGGGTGACTTTATGATGTGTATCCCATATCGCTGCCCTATGCCCAGAAATTAATTCTGTGCCTTTCTGTGCCTTTAAACTGAGCCTGAAAGGGGAGAGAGAAAAAACCCAGCCTCATTTTAGAGCCTTTGGATTGTCTGGAAGAGCAATCCATGTGTATCTGTAATACCTGTAAAGTAAGCCTTTGGAATGAACCTTTTCCATGCTGCTTTACTCCCACCTGCAGCTAAGACTGTACAGTTGTGCTTCACATGTTATTTGTTCAGCCACTCATTACAAAGCCTGTACAGACTAGGAATGTACAGTACAGCCTTTTTTCCCCCTTTCTTTCTTTTCTTTTTTTCCTTTCTTTTTAAAAAAACTTTTTTTCTTCTTTTTTTTTTCCCTACAACATCAACACAGTGACAGTGATAACAAAATAAAGGGGGTAGAGTGGAAAATAGAACTGACTTGAGGGACTTACCTTTACATAAACTTCTTGACAGGCTGATAGAGCTGTGGTTGTTCAGCCTGGAGAAGGGAAGGCTCTGGGGAGACCTCACTGCAGCCTTCCAGTACCTGGAGGGGGATTATAAAAGGGAGGGAGATGGACTTTTTATACGAACAAGTGGTGACAGGACAAGGGGCAATGGTTTTAGACTGAAAAAGGGCAGACTGAGATTAGATACAGGAAGCAATTCTTTACTGTGAGGGCATTGAGGCGCTGGCACAAGTTGCCCAGAGAAGCTGTGGATGTCCCATCCCTGGGAGTGTTAAAGGCCAGGTTTGACGGGCCCCCGAGCAACCTGGTTTAGTGAAAGGTGACCCTGCCCACGGCTGGGGGTTCGAACTGGATGATCTTTGAAGCACCGTCCAACCCAAGCCGTTCTGGGACCGAGAGGGCTAATCCCGAACTACAAGCAGGAATGGGGCCAGCGGGGGGCGGCAGCGAGGCCCGACCTTTCCGCGTCCCTGGGCGGGACCGCCGCGACGCGCTAGGCCCCGGAGAAAGAACTACAGCTCCCGTCGTGCCCCGCGGGCAGCGCGGCGGAACAAGCTCCCCGCTGATTTGCTGTGCTTTCCGCTGCTCTCGCCAATCAGACGCACAGCTGACGGGGGACGCTGTCCACGCGCGTGAGGCGGGCTGGCGGCGTCCCGGGAGCGATGGAGCGGGACCGGGGAGAGGTGAGCGGGACCGGACGGGACGGGGCGGGGCGGGGCGGGGCGGGACGGGCCGGGCCTCCGCCGGGGTCCGGGCTGGGCTGCTCCTGGGGGCGGCGGCGGTGGGTGCGTCTGATGCCGGCGGGACGGGCCCCTGCGTCCCCCTCAGCTTCCTGATGAGGCTCCCGGTTCTGCTGCCCTTGCTTGGCAGCTCTGGGATTTGTAACGTGTCCACAAGTTTCACTCGCCTGTTGTGGAAGAGTAACGATGCAGTGGTGCTCGGGTCCTACGAGCTGGTGGAAGGTGCACCCACACAGGGACTAGAAGGCGATGAAAATATTTCTATTTTAGAGGAGTTCAGGCCTCTCAGACATCAGGAATGCTGTCTGAGAGCCTGGATCCGCAGGAGAGCAACTCTTTGTTCAGGGAACAACCTGGGAGCCTTGTGTCTGTTTTGTGTGGAAGCCAGAGATGATGCGGGGAGACAGCAGTGAGTGAAGTCTGATCTTCCTTGTCCACGTGTCTATAATGGGAGCCAGGGATCAGAGGGAATTAGCACTGGAAGGTGATGGGCTTGCTGCTGATCTTTTGTTGTTGCCCACTTGGATAAACAATTGTATCCTTATGCCTCATGTAGGCATGAATCTGCTTTTCTGTTCCATCACTTCCTGTGCTGATGCTGACTTCTTGCTGCTCCTTCATGAGTTGCTAACACCTTTTCCCAGATTCTTTTGTGCTTATTTGGAGCCTGGTTCAAGATTCTTCTAGTCTGAGACACAGTCACTGTTTTTCTGTGCCCTTTCTTCAGTCTCTGCCTCGCAGCAAGTACAAAGAGCTAGTGAAGATGTTTAGCTGTGGAGGCATCTGGTTTTAGGCAAAAACCTGTAACAAACGTTCTGCCATCCTGCTGGTGCAGTTCCTGAACTGAGGTTAGCTGTGGACTGTGCAGTTTCCAGAGGACATGAACTGTCTCCAGGGCTGAGGTGGCTCTGCTGACTTCCAGGCTGTGCTGGTCTGGTGAGCTGTGGTGGCAGGAACGTGCAGCTTTGTGCTCTGCTCTGGAAGTCTGTGGTGGCTTTACTGTGATGGTGTCTGCATTGCTGTGCTGTGCAGCTGTGCTGGGAGAAACATGGCCTGGAAGGACGCAGTCTCATCTGTCCTGCATCAGCATGGCAGTGCTTTGCCCTGTACTTCTTCCATGTTCCTCAAGCTGTTTTCTCTCTAGCTACAGCCCTGTGGCACTTTTCTCTTGAGAAGCAGAATGCAGCCTGTGGAATAACAGTAATGGGATCTGTTTGGGGGTAGGGATTCAGACTCCTGCCTTTGGGGCTATTATGTGGACTCCTTGCTTGCCCTGAGGCCACTCCCTTGCCCAAGAGGCCCCCCCTGGCAGCAAAGGCAGGTTTATTGTGCAGTGGGGTGTAAAATGTCTATTTTAAAGCAAACTGGCTCTTTTTGTAGTTGGTGTCTGCCTTCTGCCACAAAACTTCATCTTTGGAGCGGGTGGAGGAGGAAGGCGATGACGATGAGGAGGATGATGAACTGGACATCTTTGGGGGTTATGACAGCCTCACATGCTACAACAGCAGCATGGGCAGTGACAGCAGCTCCTGTCTAGAGGAGTCTAGTGATGATGAGGTGGCAGACCGGGAAGCTGGAGAGCTTTCGACCTCTCGGATGCACCACCCATCCACAGGCCGGCTCACAGAAGACAGTGGCTCCGAGCCAGGTACTGCCTGTGCTGCCTAAAACATGTTCAGGGGAAGCGAAGGGTGTGTGGCTGCACCTTGGGGATGCTTTGGGAGCAGTTTTGGATGCAGACTGCATTTTCTGGGCTATGTGGGGGATCTGCTCTGTATAATGATGGTTAGCTGGTCTCAGCTCTGTCCTTGTAGTGCATTGACTCTGCTGAATGCTCACATTTTTGGCCTTCCTTCTCTCAGCTGTGTGCGAAATGTGTGGGATTGTGGGCACCAGGGAGGCTTTCTTCTCCAAGACCAAACGTTTCTGCAGTGTCTCCTGCTCCAGAAGCTACTCCTCAAATTCCAAAAAGGCCAGCATCCTGGCCAGACTGCAGGTGAGTTAAAACCTTTTCATCTGGCTCTCAGGCTCCATTGTGCTCGCAGGCTCTTGTGCTGGGGGACTTCAACCACCCCGATACCTGCAAAAAGTAGCATGGCAAGCTGTAGGTAATCCAGCAGACTCCTGGAATGCATGGGGGATAATTTCTTAAGCCAGGGGGACAGACAGCTGTAGCAGAGGGAATGTGACAGTAGATCTGATTGATGGTCACCAAGGTAAGTGAACTAATTGGGGATGTCAAAATTGGAGTCAGCCTGGGTTGCAGTGGTCATGCATTGGTGGAGTTTGCAGTCTTGAGGAATATAGGTCAGGTAAGGAGTAAAGTCAGGCTCCTGAACTTTAGAAAGGCAGACTTCCAGCTCTTCAGGGAGATTCTATAATTCTATGAGCTTTCCTGGGGATGGAGCAGGATGTGCCTGTATGTAGGGGTAGGTGGTTGCTCTCTAATTAAATATCAGACTGACATTCCCAGTGGCTTATTCTTCCTGCCTGAAGTCCCCAGAGAAGGCATGCCAGCTTAAAGGTGATGCTCTCTAAAAGCTGAGGACGGACACTGATATTTTACCTGCTGTTTCTTGTTCCTGTGAGCGTTAATAAATATTGTAGTAACCTGAAAATTGGCCCAAGGAAGAGGTGCATACCCAGTTGCAGGGGGTGACTTAGTCTCTTGTGCCATTAATGTTTCTAATATTCCTTCTTTTGTAGGGGAAACCACCAACGAAGAAAGCTAAAGTTCTGCACAAGGCATCCTGGTCAGCCAAGATTGGGGCCTTCCTCCATTCGCAGGGCACGGGACAGCTGGCAGATGGGACACTGACAGGTCAGGATGGTGAGTGTAGGTGAGGTGTGAGGAGGTGCAGCTGCTGGAGTCACAGAAATAGGGACACCTTGAGGGCTGTAAGCTCTGCAGTCCTCCTCCTCCTCCCTGGTACACTGCCTTGTATGATATGTGGATTGCTCTGACACAGGCTGCAAGGACACAGGGCACATCTTTTTTCCTCTCCCTGCTCTGGTGGAGGTTCCTGCCCATCACTATTGTAGCCTCATCCTTGCTCCTCATACGACTTGACCTGGAGTGTAAGCTCTGTGGTCCCAGTCCCACGAGGTGCTGACTTCTGCTGGCAAAGGTGACTTAAAGGTGTCCTGCTTTTCCCAGCCATTCGCTGCCCCGCTGCTTGTGGGAAGTTATATTTGCCCCGAGTCACTCACTGATCAGCTTGAGCAATAACCAGCTCACTTCCAGCTGAAGGAGCAGCAACTTACTGTGTTAGGGCAAAGGGGAGCGCCGGGGCATGGCAGCAGCAGGGTGTGATCCCTGAGCAGACTGCTGCTGGAGCAGAGCTGTGGCCTTCAACCAGGAGTGGCTGTGGGATTAACCTCTCAGATTAGTATCTCTGAGTTTCTCAGCACCTTCTGGGAAAGCAAGTGCTGCTGATATGACCCTGCACTGTTGCCGCTGAGAGGCAAAGCTGTGAAGTGGTGTAGCCCTGAAAGGATGCTCTGTCCCTGGAGTGCTTTAGCCCTGGGCTGGACTTGACCCCTTTTATTTCCCTTTCTGCTTCCCTTTTTTCAAAAGCAAGTGACAGTAAATACTGATTAATAATGTGCTTTGCTTCTTGTGGGGGCTAGTGACCGTGCACTCATAGGGGTCAAGTTTCCCACCAGAGAAAATGCAGTGGAATGCGTAATCCCTGTGTGCTGTGTCCCAGTGCCTGGAGGCTGCAGGCTGTAGTTCAGAGGTAACTGAGCTCTGTGCCTATTCTGTGATCTCACCTGATTTTCTGCTCTAATTGTAGCACTCGTCCTGGGCTTTGACTGGGGAAAGTACCTGCAGGAGCACGGCTACAAGGCAGCTCCTGTCAGTTGCTTCAAACACGTGAGTTGTACTTTGCTGTGCATGGCAGGGCACACGGGGCGTGTCATATGCATGGGCCCCCCTGTGCTCCTGTGACAGGTGGTGAGCAGAGGCCCAGCAGGGGGTTATTGAGACCCAGGTGATGCGAGGAAAGAAGTGGTGGTTCCTTGCAACTGAAAATGGGAGTCTCACAAAGGGACCAGGAGTTTGGGGGGAAGGAAGCAGAGGGGGACTTGATAGAAACACTGCTGGTAGTGATGTGCAGAGAGGAACTCAGTTTATGTGAGCCTGGCAGTAGCTGCCCCTCCAGCATGTCTGATTCTGATAAGACTTGTTATATTCCTTTTGAGTTGTGGTCTGATAATACTGACATCATTTCCTTTTTCTTGAGGATAGGTCAGGCAGACATGGCAGGTTTATTGATTGTTAGGTATTTTTGTGCCATAGAGGAATGGCAGCAGCTACTTTGGGATAATAGGACAGCTGGCAGTGAAACAGTTAAGTGTTGCTATATGGTATTCTGCCTTTTGGGATCCTCAGTGAACACCCCAGTGAGATGTTTGGTACAGTTCAACTGTATTTCAAGACTTTGGCAGATCCAAGAGGGGTAAGGCATGCAAGCCTGTGCCTAAAGTGAAAAGGGTAGCTGCCTAAGAAGTGTCTGTGGAAGCTAGAAGGGCCTGCTCTGATTGTCCACATCCCTCTCCCAACACGGCTGCCTCAATCTTTCAGGTGCCACTCTTCGATCAGTGGGATGATGTGGTGAAAGGTATGAAAGTGGAAGTGCTGAACAGTGATGCTGTGCTCCCCAGCCGTGTGTACTGGATTGCATCCGTCATCCAGATTGTAGGTATGTCTCCGATGTCATCTTTGACAGCTGGGTACAGCTAAGCTCTGAAGGAAGCTTTAGAGAGCTGAGGGTAGCTGATCAAGCAAAACAGCAGCTCTTTGGAGCTCTACAACTGCTGAGAGATTTTGAAACAGGAAATATCATGGTGCCGGAGTGAGTGGAAACCAGCATGTACTTCCTCTTGTGCTTGCTGGGCAATTTGCAAGAATAGTTGCTGGAGAAGCTCTGGTAACCTATGCAGTGCTCTGAAGGCCATGCTGTAGGTGCTAAGGCTGTGGTGCCAAATTTGTGGCCTCTAATGCCTTTGGTTGTCTGCTCTATCCTGGCAGGATATAGGGCCCTTCTGCGATATGAGGGCTTTGAGAATGATGCTGGTCATGACTTCTGGTGCAATTTGGGCACAGTGGATATTCATCCCATTGGCTGGTGTGCCATCAACAGCAAAATCCTGGTACCACCACAAAGTGAGTGTGGGGCAAGAGAGGTCAGCACATACCTGGGCATGGGGAAGCTTTGGTTTATGCCTAGCACAGGGGGACAGGTGCTCCCACTGCATGTAGGACTACAGCTCCATTTGTGCTTTGAGTTACAAGCAGCAGTTTGAGTTTGGGAAGCTGGAGGCTGCTTGGATTGCTCCCTCTGCATCTCCCTGTCATTGACCTGGGGATGCTGCATGCAGAGCTGATGTCAGACCTGTGGGGGCTAACGCAGGTGGCTTTTCCTCCTTCTAACCCACGTGGTGGCTGGACTTGAACTTTGGGGGAACTTTTTGGTCCTATATCCTGGGCAGCATCTCTGGTAAGCACAGTGGTTCCAGTCTCTGCACAGCTAGCAGTTCAGAGAGGGATGCCACTTTAGTGGAATTTTGGCAAGCTGAGATGTTTTTGCTCTATTACCACTTCCTTATCTAGATCAGTGGAGTTGAATGTCTGCTTGGCCCAGTTAATTCTGTAATGGTGATTGCTTCAGCCAGATGTGGGGGCAAGCTGGCAAAACAGAGTACAGAATCTGAGTGTGAAGAAGGTCTTTTAGTGCTAATGGGCTGTCAGAGAGATGAAAACTGTGGTGCTGTAATTATTTTGGTCATAAAGATGGACTTTTTCCCTGCCCATATATAGCTATCCATGCCAAGTACACTGACTGGAGAAGTTACCTCATGAAAAAACTGGTGGGAGCCAGGACCATCCCAGTGGATTTCCACATGAAGGTAAACATAGGAGGCTGTCATTTTACATGGGGTAAATGAAGCTGAAGTCAAAACATGCTCAACATGTCTCTTCTGGTTCTGATCTGTGCAACTTTTGTGTGCCTTGAAACCTGGGCAGGGCAGGGGCAGTGAGTGCTTCCACGTGCTCCTAAGATACCTGTCATGATGCTGTGGGTAATGGCACAGCCTCCATGCCCTCTCAGCACAACAGTTTCTCCTTTGGGTCACAGGCAAGCTTTAAAATCTGTTGTCACGTAGTCTGCTGGGACGTACTGGGGATAAGGTTTGGCATTTTGCTGAAGGGAGAGAGCAGTGCAGCTCCAACCTGGCCTTTGGCTGCCATGTTTCAGTGACAGGGAATGGCTCTGAGAGTCAAAAACCTTTGTCTTCAGTGTTGGTAGCAAAGCAGCCTGGAGGGAATGAGAAGGGCACAGGCTTCCTTGAAATACCATGGCCTTGGCATCTTTATAGCTCTCATGATTTTTTTTGTGTAGCCTGCACTGAGATTAGAGCTTGTTAGAGAGAAGAGGGTCTTCTGGGGCTAGGAGCTTTGGAAATGGCAGATAACAAAGTCCCAGAGGCAGCAGGCAGGAAGGCAGGTGATAAATTCTTCTATGTGCAAGGTAAGTGGTGACACTGAGCTGGAGATCTGGATGTAGTTAGTGTTTCCCATGTCACTTCTTAGAAAGTTAAGAGGGTGTTTGTAGCTGCTTGTTCCTGGGCCACAGCTTGTAGCTGGAAGGGAAGTGGTGGAGGGAAATAGACATTGCTTGTGTCTTTCTCCCTTCAGCATCTCCCACCTAATAAACAGGAGGTGGAAGGGGAAGACCTTAGCTTAAAAGTTCTTCTGGATTCTTCTGGTGTAGGCTGGTTTGGGTGCCTATTTTGTGTTTCCTAGTTGCTGCTCAGCATCTTGGGATCACAGTTCCAAAATGTCAGATGTCCTCTAAGCACCATTGGGCATTTGTGGATGAGTAGGACAAGGCTGTATGAGCAAACTGAACGTCTCGAAAAAAGTCAGAAATCAGCCAGTGACTCTTTCTATATGCCTGTGCATTTGGGTCAGTCTGCAGAGTAACTGGCTTTGGATGTGGAGTTGGCAGATAGATCATTGTGTAGTTCAACCTCTGGTCAGAATGAAAAGGTGGAAATAAGAACCTGACCTCTTTTGAAGTCAACTGAAAATCCTGTTGCCCTTTGGGAAGCTACACCTCTAACTAACTGCAGCCTTGAAACCCTTGTGATCTCTTTCATGACTGAGAAAGGCACACAATTCCTCACTCAGTTTCTGGTGAGCAGAAGTTCACACTGGGAACATTCACACAAGGTGGTGCCTGGGCATGGCTGCTGGTCGGGGGTGGGGCAGCTCTTATGAGGCGACACGACAAGGGAGACTCAGGGAGTGTGTGCCCAACCACACTGTCATGTCTGGGGCTGCCAGCTACCTGTCCACCCGATGAACCCACTCCCATGCATCCCTTCCTAGTCAGCTTTGGGCAGTGCCAGGGTGCCTGTCTGTGGGGAAAGCTGTTCTCTGAAGTGTTTGGAGCACTGTGGTTGATCTCACCTCCTCTGTCGGTTGTTGCCAGATGGTGGAGAGCATGAAGTACCCGTTCCGGCAGGGCATGCGGGTTGAGGTGGTGGATAAGAACCACGTGTCCCAGACACGTATGGCAGTGGTGGATACAGTGATTGGGGGCAGACTGAGACTCCTCTATGAGGACGGTGACAGCGATGATTTCTGGTGCCACATGTGGAGTCCTCTCATCCATCCTGTGGGCTGGTCACGGAGAGTGGGCCATGACATAAAGAAGACAGGTAAGGATCAGGCCACTGCAGCCATCTTCTGATTTGCTGGGAACTGCCTGCACCCTGTTGTTGACACCAGTCTTGACATGCTGGGAGTGAGGCAGTTGCCTCAAGACCTGACAGATGAAGTCTGCTTAGTTTTGTGTCTGCTGGTTTTTTATCGGGGTAGATAAAAAAGCCCCATGATCACAGGTCAGGACAGGGGACTGTAGAGTTTCTTATGTGAAGCAGGCAGTCTGTCTCCTTAGTGTGAGAACGCAGACTTTGCAACATGACAGATGTTTATAGTCTTTTTGAGGAAATTCATGCTGGCTTCTGTAACACTGGATCCCATCAGGTTGTGTTTTTCTGGACTTTACCAAGAGGAATTGTTGATCGGCTTAGGCTGGCAGAAAAAAGCAAGACTTGAGCTCTGCTGATCCTTTAGGTTGTGTCTCCATTCCTTGTTGCCTCTCCCTGGTGATTACAGCCACATGTAGCGGTGTTACCAGTAGTGCTCAGGAAGCTGAGCCATCTGCTTTGAGCAAGCCCTTCATCACAGCCCATTTTATGAGAAGTGTAGAAGGACTGACCTGTTCTTTTTATTAAGTGGCCTCATATTGAGGGGGTTTATAGCACCTAAGCTCTCACAGGAAAATTAATAACCAGTCTGTTTTCTTACTGCAGTTGCTGCAGGTTTTTTACCTCTCTTTCTTCCATTCCTCACAGAAGAAAAACGTAATGACATGGCAAACCATCCCACCTTCCGGAAGATCTACTGTGATGCTGTCCCCTATCTGTTTAAGAAGGTAGGACAAGTCTGCCTTTCTGTGGGGGTCACAAAAAAGGAAGTGGTGATAGCATTTCCTTCCTTGGGCATACATGCTACCGTGTGGGTTGTTGAGGGTGGCTCACTAGTCTTTCTTATAGCGAAGGGTGTCAAGGTTCTGGTTAAGCAGGAGCAGGTCAAACTAGAAAGCTGAAAGAATTAAAGGAGAGTGACAGATTGAGGGACTTAGTTGAAGGGCAAGCAAAGGAGCTTTGAGTTGGAGAGGGAAGAGGATTGCATGGGAGAGACCAGTTCCAACAAGGAACTGGATCACGCTGGTAAGAGCTGAGATGAGAAGGAGGCTTGTTTTGTTGTGGAGCTGCAGCTGGGCTTGGCTCTCTGACTGACCAGAGCTGTGGCAAGAGGTTGCTGACAGAAACATAGTGTTGGTTTGGCTGCCTCTTTGTATTTCTTGTAATATTTTTGCTTTCCCCTCCCAACTTGAGTTGAGCCAAGTGAAGGAGTTCTAATCCCATTTGCACTTGCTGTGCTCGGTGTCAGGATGGGACTGTCCCATACCCCTGGCAGCACATGATACACCAGAGTCTCCCTTAGGTACGGGCTGTCTATTCTGAAGGTGGATGGTTTGAGCGAGGCATGAAACTGGAAGCCATTGACCCCCTGAATCTGGGCAACATCTGTGTGGCCACTGTTTGCAAGGTAAGTTCAGTGGGCCTCAGGGGGTCTGCTGTGTTTACTTGAGATAATGCAGCTTCTCCTCAGGTCTTTTCAAATGAATAAGACCAGGTAGGATTTTGTGTAGGGGAGAGGAGAGGGCTGTCAAGAGAGGTGGACAGCTGTTGTGTGGAGGGAACTTGGGGGTTACCTCAGAGGTCTAACAAGCTGTCATCCACGTGTACCTAAATGGACAGCATGAAGATGAGCGTGCTTGCTCTGCAAGCTAGTGTCCAGTGTGTCTGACTGGCAGCCACTCTTTTTCCACCTTTGGGCATGCAGTAGGGAAGATTTGTTCTCCAGTTCTGAGAGTGCATAGAGAGGCCTCTGTGGAAAGAAGGGGACCTCCATGTGGGGAATGGCATGAGGAAGCTGAGGATGGATGTGTCTCCTTCAGTCTCCCTTGATGAGGTGGTAGTAAGTTCTACTCTTGTGCTAGTCTTGAGAAGTAAATTGCTTGCCCAGGTTCCCTCAGTGAAGTGTGTTGAGTGTTGAAAGTATAGCATCAATCTGGGCTTTTCCTGCTTCCTCAGGAAGCTGTTTGCCCTTGCAGAACCCAAGCTGAGGACTTTGACACCTGGAGTTTGGCAGTGGGATGCTAGGAGAGCTGTTCGTGTCTGTAAAATGTTCCCTTCAGTCTTTGCTTGGAAATGGAAGAGTTTGGGACAAGCATGCCTATCACCTTTGGTAGGCTCCAATTACCAGTGAGTGACAGGATGGGACAACTCTTGTTGCTGTATGAAGTAGCAAATCCAAGGGTGGTGCTCCTTCCCTTCTACCCAGTAACAAATTTGTGATCTGGCTGGTGTAAAGGGTTTTTGGGCTGCCAATAAAGTGTTTCTAGGGGAGAACAGAGCTCCTGACCATTTAAGGCTTTTCACATAGTCCTTTCACAAGGCTCTTAGTGTTGGTCCCAGTCCTGCAGAAATTGCTGCATTGGGGGTTAGCTTGTGTTGACTAACATACTAGTATAACATTGCATTTTACTATCTAGTGGCAACTCTGATCGATCTGTGGGGACTCTTGAGAGAATCTTTTGTGAGGAAGAGAGGCTTTAGAGCAAGCAAAGCTCTACACTCATGCCTTCACTCCCATCTCAGGTTCTCTTGGATGGGTATCTCATGATCAGCATTGATGGAGCCACATCTGATGATGGCTCTGACTGGTTCTGCTATCACGCCTCCTCACACGCCATCTTCCCCGCCAACTTCTGTAAGAGGAACAACATCGAACTGACCCCTCCAAAAGGTGAGATTTGGACTCTGCCCTGTGGTACAAACCTGCATGCAGAGTCTGATGGGTGGTGCTTTTCTGAGAGGGGTCGTGTTCAGATGAATCAAAACAAGGTCCCAGTCCGCTTGTTTTTCAGGGAGATAGGGCTAGTTCAGAGGCAGGCTCTTTGAGCTCTCCCCATATACCAAGTCTTGGTTAGCTCCTGGCAGATCAGTGGGACAGGTGTATGATCCCCAAACTGAACAGAATAAAATGTTTTAAAGGACAAGGAGGGTGGGAAGGGATAAGTAGAGCCATTGCTGCAGGAGTCAGTACTCAAGTGTCCAGAGTCATCTCTATTCCTTTCTCTATGAATAGATCAGACATGAGTATTTCTTCAAACTCCTAAGAGACAATCACCCTAGCAGTTTTTACTGCCTCATCTAGCCATACCCAAAAAGGCCTGCTCTGAATTTCTGTGTTGCAGTATTTTTGTGCAGTGCTGTTCCATCTTCCTTTGATGTTCCTGCTGCTGGGAGGAACACTGGTTTTAGTGGCGTGTTTTGAACATACTACTTCCTACTTGCTGCTGCTCCTCCCCTTTCTCTGTGGTCTGCGTCTATGGCTGACACAGATGTTCAGAGCTGCAGCTTGCACTTTTCTGTATTTGCCAGCTGGAGAGGGGTGCTGGACTCCCATGGAATCCATGCACTAGGTTCATGTCCAAGATCAGGCTGTATGTGCTGGTTCATGAACCTGCTTTGCAACCAGTTGCTATGCCTCCTTCCTGCGTACTCTGCCTTTTCCCCAACTGGTCTACCCAGTGACTACCTTTTTACCTCTTAGTGTTTCTTCCTGCTGCAGGGCACGATGCAAAGACCTTCAGCTGGGAACGTTACCTGGAAGAGACCAAATCAAGACCTGCTCCATCACGGCTCTTCAACACAGTGAGTGCTGCCAGGAAGAAGTGATGGGTGGGGATGCTTGAAGTAAGGGAGGAGGAGTGCAGGAGCTCTGTCTGTCGTGAGATCACTGAGGTGGAAGTGCTTCTTGTCCAACACCCCTGCTACAGCAGGGTCACCTGTAGAAGGTTGCTCAGGACCATGTCCAGATGACTTCTGGATGGATGGAGACTCCACAACCATGTGGGCAACCTGTGCCAGTGCTCATTGGCACTCACAGTAGACCGTGTGTCCTGATGTTCACAGGGAAACTCCTGTGTTTCAGTTTGTGCCCGTTAACTCTGGTCCAGGCACTGGGCACCACTGAGAGAAATCTGGCTCCATCTTTGCACCCTCATTTCAGGCATTTATACACATAAATAAGGTACCCCTGAGTCTTCTCTTCTCCAGGACGAACAGTCACAACTCTCTCAGCCTTTCCTCATACAATGCTCCAGTTCCCTCATTATCTTCCTTGTCCTTTGCTGGACTCTCTCCAGTATGTCCATGTCTCTCTTGTACCAGAGAACAATTCAGGTGGGGCCTTGTCAGCGCCAAGCTGAGGGGAAGGATCACTTCCACTGATCTGCTGAGAACAGGCTAACATTAGCCTCCTTTGTCCCAGGGGCACATCCCTGGCCCATGTTCAACTTCATGTCCACTGGGATTCCCAGACCCTTTTCTACCAAACTGCTTTCCAGTCAGTCTGCCCCCAGCTTGTGCTGGTGCCTCGGATTCTTCCTCCACAGGTATGGGATTCTACCATTTCTCCAGCTTGTCAAGGTACCTCTGGATGGCAGCACAACTATCTAGTATATTCTGTTCTCCTCCCAATTTTTTGCCACAAGCAAGCTTGCTTGGTTTGACATGACACTCTGACATGTCATCGGGATATGTAATGAAGATGTTGAATAGGATTGGATCCAGTATTGACCCCTGGGGTACACTGCTAATTACTAGCCTCCAGCTAGACTTCATGCTACTAATAACCATCCTCTGGCCCTAGTCACTCAGCCAGTTTTCAATCTATCTTGCTGTCTCCTGTATAGTTCAGGCACACAGCATATATAGCTCAATCATCTTCTCTATGAAGTTCTGATGGCAGACAGTGTCAAAAGCCTCCCTGAAGTCAGGATAGACAATATGCAGTATCTCTACTGGGCTGCAGTTTGCTGACAGTCGGCACTTTAAGGAGAGCTCAAGGCCCAGGAGTATGCACTCTCCAAGTAGGGACAGCAGTGTCCTGCCTTTGTGGGTGTTAAGATATCTTGGTCCCTCTGAGTGTGACCTGTGATTCTGTAGTGTTTCTGTGAGCTCCAGTCTCCTGGTGGGCTCCTCATTGCTCATTGCCTGTGGATGTGTGGCTGGCATGCAAAACTGGTGCAGTACCTGGGCCTGTGCTGGTCTTCTGATACACCAGGGGTATGTCAGGCAATTGTTTGACTGTGTGTTCCTGAACTGCTGCTTGCTGCTCCCCCCAGGTCAGGATCTTGCTTCTAAAGTCTGGGTTGAGATTGACTAAGGACACAGCTGGCCTTGGATCTGTTTTTGGATCTGTGGGCTTGTTGTCTGTCTGCTTGCTTTAGGCTGAAGGCTAGCCTGTGCAAGGGTGCTGTTGGCCAGGTACGGGTTTGGACTGAGTGCAGTGGCCTTGGCTTTTCTTTTTTCATGTTTTCATTTTTTATGCACCCAGGACTGTCCAAACCATGGCTTCAAGGCAGGCATGAAGGTGGAGGCAGTGGACTTGATGGAGCCCCGACTCATCTGTGTGGCCACAGTGAAGCGTGTAGTCCAACGTCTCCTTAGCATCCATTTTGATGGCTGGGACAACGAGTATGACCAGTGGGTGGACTGCGAGTCTCCAGACATTTATCCTGTGGGGTGGTGTGAGCTGACAGGCTACCAGCTTCAACCACCAGTGGTTCCAGGTGAGTGAAGATTTTACTGTGGTTTCTAATGCTAGAGATAAAGGTTTCCTTCCTCCTGCTCCGAGTGGCTCCTTTGGTTTTTGGGCCTTGTAGGGAGAAGCAAATGGCCTCCTTGATTTGCACTGGCTACCATAAACCTTCCTCTGTTGCTACATTCTAGCAGCTGGCAGAGGGAGGAGTCTGATGGGGAGAAAACAGCCTGAGTTTTGAGGTTGGCTCTGTTTTCCCTGTTCCCCCACACCAACAGAGAATTAATTGCTCCTGCAAAGTTGGGTAGAGTTCCAGGTGGTCCTATCCCTGCACAGCTCCCTTTTATGAAGCATATCTATGACCTTAGCCAGGTAGCAGTGGGAGCTCAGCCCACGCTCCCTTTTCTCATCAACTCTGTGACTCTGTCTGTAAAAGGTAAGAGCATCCTCTCAAGAGTTCGTTCCTTCCCTTGTCACAGGGAGGCCACTGCCTCACCTTTGCAGATGTTTTCCTTCTTATCCCAAACTATGAATCTTGTTTCTTTACTGCCCCTGCCAAGTCTGTACTGGCCTCTCTCCCCTGTGCTGCCCCAGCCTGCCACCCTGGGCCCTCACCTGGAAGCACAGACAGCAACTGCACTAGAGCCTTGCTTTCCCCTCAGCTGGTTGTCTTGGGAAGAGGGCTTTGGCTTGGGGGGACGGGTATATCTGTTTCTCGCTTATGTCACTTCATCCCAGTTACCTACTGGTTATGGGACTTGGCTTTCGTTTCCCTCTCGTCTCCATGACAGAGCGCACAACTCCAGCGAAGGCCAAGGAGGTGCCCAAGAAGAAGAAGAAACCCTATGGAAAGAAGAGTGAGTGATGTTTGATTAGTGCCCTCCCGCTCGCTCGCAGGCTGGGCCCAGTTAGAGGAAGCCTGTCCATGTCCCATCAGAGCAGGAGAGAGAGGCCTTGTCTTGCTGTGGATGCCCTTACTCAGCTGTGGGTTTGCCAACACAGCTTCATCCTTCTTACCTGCCCTGTTACCTAAAGAGCAGAGAGCTGTGTGTGGGAAGGATCTGTTTTGCAGTCTGTTTGCTGTTGGCCGAGGTATATATGGCACTTGCTTCCAGGTGTGAGGTTGTGCTTCTTTCCCTGCTGTGTCCTTGATTGGAAGGAGATGTTTGCTGCAGGGTAGCTGGAGAGCAACCCTGGTTTGTGCTGAGGGAAAGAAGGCCTTAAGATGGCTGAAGAGGCCAGTAGAAACCATTTTATTGTTTCATCTTGTCATTGTTGTGGTCATTGTTGCTGTAGCTGTGGCAAATCATGTAGACAGACAAGAAATGCCTTGCTGGGGGGGGTGGAGGGGAAAGGACATCTAAAGAATATAAAGATTTTTAACCTAAATGAAAAAGTCAGCTAAAACCAGAACATTACAGTTACAATGTCTGCGCCTTGCAGTAAATATGCTCATTGCCTAGGACTAGACCCAGACAGGTAAGCAAAGCTGACTCTACACTGATTCCAAGAGGACCTGCTCCTTGGAAGTTAAGCACATGCTGAAGCGCCTTGCCTTTAATGAAGGAGAACATGAAAGAGCATATTTTGAGATGATGACAATGGAATTTTTCTCCAGTAGGCCATTTCTGTTGCATAACCAGTTGGCAGCTAATGACCATGTAGCTTTCTGTTCAGTTGTGCTGGTCCCTGGTCTGTGGTTTCTCAGAGGAGCAGGGTTGCTGATTTTCCAGGGGCAAAGAAACACAGTTTTGCTCATACTCTGTTATCTCTTTGTTAAGGAAAAAAGTTACCTGCCAAAGCCCGGAGCATCAAACAGACTGTCAAGAAGCCTTCTGCCACAAATGCAAAACGAGAAGCAAAAGCTGCTAGCCAGGCTTTGCCAGAGCCAGCACCTGATGAGAGTAAGGGAATGAGTTACTCTACCCCACAGCCACATTCACATCTCCCCATACACCCTCTTGGCCACTAACTCATGGGCGCCTCCAGGCAGGAAAAGGCAGCAGCATGTCAAATGTCCTTCCCTACTTCTCCAGAGATACTCCAGAGAGTAGAAGAAACCATTTGCTTGCTTTCCCTGGAAAAGTTTTCTTCCCAAGAAGATTTGGCGGGACCAGTACTGCTCAATATCTCAATGCTGCTACTGCCTGCTGAGGGCCTGGCTGCCCTGCTGAGCAGTCTGGTTGTGTGAGGTCAGGGAGGAGAGACAAAGTGGGTATGTCAGAGGTGGCTGTCAGATCCCAATCCCCATAAGGGCTGTTGCAGCACGTGAACACAGCCCGTCGTGCTGCAGTGACCAGAAGAGCAGCTGGGTCACTTGCCAACCCTAGTGGGTAGCAGGGAGGAGGGTGGGTGAGGTGCCTTGTGCACATGGGAATGGAGAGTCATGAAGGTCCCTCCTGTTCCCTTAAGTTCCCCTGTGTGAACCCAGACAGATTGAAAATGGACCACACCAGCTTTTCCTCCCGTAGGAGTTCTTGGGAGCCAGCAGCTGAATGCTGCCAGGGTTTTGTCCCATCTTGATTGCTGCTGTGACCGTGGATAGATTTGCACTGGAATGACAGGGGGCTGCCTGTGGTGAGGGACCCTCAGGAAGTAGACTGGCCCCAGGACCTGGGGCATTTTGACCTGCTTGAACAGAGCTCGTTTGGAGGTGCTGCAGGTAGTGAGAGTCAACATGGGTTGATTTTATTTACTTATTTTTCCCTCTCTCTGTCTGTCTCTTGCTAGTTATTGCTGTGCGGGTGAAAGAAGAAACCATTGACCCTTCAGATGCAGAATTTGGAGAGACAGAGCTTCCTGTTCCCATCAGCAGCATAAAGCAGGAGGACACAGACTGATCTGGAGCATCCCACAGCTGCCCACAGCAGCTTCACCTTGTGGCTCTTTAGGGAAGGTCCTGGCAAAGGGAAGCAGAGGACCAAAAGGGCCTTCCTTTTTTAAAGCAGACCACTCTGCAGCATCACAACTCTGCTTTTCTGGTGTGCAAGAAAATTTCCCCCAGACTTGTAATATTAAGCCCTGGGAAACAGCAGAAAGACTGCAGGCATGCTGAGGAGCATTACCAGGGTTGCTGCTGTGGTTGTGCATGCCTGATTTTGAAGGCACCTTTTGGAGCAGAAGCTCAAAACAGGGAAAGAGGCTGCCAGAGCACAAAAGGGCAGTTTGGGTTCTTGGCTGTGGCTGGAGGTGATACGCTGCTGTCCAACATGATGAGTGCAGGACGTGTCAGGAAAGGAGCTGCTCCCATAGGACTTTGGTGCTGTACTCTCCGGTCTAAGCGCTGCGAGCCCCAAGAAAATCAGGACAGGAAGAGTGGAAAGAGGTGAAGAAAAAAAAAGAGATGATGATGCCTCCTGAAGAAGCGAGACCTTTTTTCATAGAATGGTTTGGGTTAGAAGAGGACCTTGAAGATCATTTAGTTTCAATACCCCTGCTGTGGGCAGGGACACCTTCCACTAGACCAAGTTGCCCAGAACCCCATCCAACCTGGTCTTGAACACTTCCAGGGATGAGGCATCCGCAACTTCCCTGGGCATCCTATTCCAGTGCCTCACCACTCTCACAGTAAAGAATTTTTTCCTAATACATAATCTAAAACTAATGGTTTGAACCCATTCTCCCTTGTGCTGTCACTACATGCTCTTGTAAATAGTCTTGTCCCATCTTGCCTGTACGTTCCCTTCAGTCAGCAGGAGGCTGCAATTAGGTTACCTTGAAGCCTTCTCTTTTCCAGACTGAACAATCCCAATTCTCTCAGCCTTTCCTCACAGGAGAGGTGCTCCATCTCTTTAATCATTTTGGTGGCCTCCTCTGGACTCGCTCCAACAGGTCCATGTCCTTTTTGTGCAGAGGGCCCCAGAGCTGGGTGCAGCACTGCAGGTGGGGTCTCAGCAGAGCAGAGGAGGAGAATCCCCTCCTTCACCCTGCTGGCCATGCTGCTTTTGATGCTTTCACTCATCTTTTGATGCTTGATTGGCTTTCTGGGCTGTGAATGCACATTGCTGGGCCACGTCCAGCCTCTCATCCACTGTACCCCCAAGTCCTTGGCAGGACTGCTCTTGATCCCTTCGTCCCCCAGCTTGTGTTGATAACAGAGGTTACCCCAACCCAGGTGCAGCACCTTGCCCTTGGTCTTGTTAAACCTCATGAGATTTCCATGTACCCACTTCTGAGCCTGTCCAGATCCCTATGGATGGTATCCCATCCTTCAGGTGAGTCAAGAGCACCACTCAGCTTGGTGTTATCTGCAGACTTGCTCAGGGTGCACTTGATGCTTTTGTCTGTGTCATTACTGAAGACATTAAATAACGCTGGTCCCCATACAGACCCCTGAGGGACATCACTGGTCACTGATGCCCACTGGGACTCTGAGCTGCTGACCACTACCCTCTGAAGGCAACCATCCAACCAATTCCTAATCCACCAAACAGTCCACCCATGGAATCCATCACTCCAGTT
This sequence comes from Corvus cornix cornix, assembly GCF_000738735.6. Taxonomy (NCBI): domain Eukaryota; kingdom Metazoa; phylum Chordata; class Aves; order Passeriformes; family Corvidae; genus Corvus; species Corvus cornix. The sequence goes on along the minus strand of NC_047057.1, from coordinate 49,077,789 downwards.
TGGAGGGAATCCATCACTCCAGTTTGGAGGGAATAGTTGTGGGGGACTGTGTCAAAAGCTTTACAGAAGTCCACCTGGCTCAAGAAGCTATTCTCCATGCATTGCAGGAGTTCCCTGGATTGCCTACAGCCTGCCTTGGTACTTTCCCAGTAGATGTCAAGTTGGCTGAAGTCCCCCAGCAGGACTGGAGCCTGTGAGCACGATGCCTCCTGTAACTGGAGCAAGAAGGTTTCATCAATAGGCTCCCCTTGGTCAGGCAGCTGTAGCAGACCGCAGCCACAAGGTTCCTTTTGTTGCCTCAGTGTCTGATTTTTACCCACAGGCTTTTGGCCTGCTCATGGCTGTTCTTCAGAGACAGCTCTTGACACTCAGTGCACCTCTTGATGTAGAAGGCAACCCCTCCACCTCTCCCTCCTCTCCTGTCTCTTCTGAACAGCTCATAGCCATCAGTAGTCACACTCCAGTCACACAGTTTGTCCCACCAAGGATCATAACTGTCCAGCAGCGTGGTGGCTTCCAACTCCTGTTTGTGGCCCATGCTGCGTGCTTTGGTGTAAAGGCTGCATCACCTTCCTAGAGGAACACCCCTTAATTCCTTTGAGATATTTCCCTGCTGTATCCCTGTTGGCTTCTGTAACCTCAGGAGTCCCTGGCTCACATCTGTAAGACTGCAAGTGTGCTCCCCCTGTGTCTGGTACCTCTTTGAGTCACCTGCAGAGGGATCTCGCTAGCACCCTGTCCCTCTAATCTTTTCATACCCTCCCCCAGCTTGCCAGGAATGAACCTGATACTGTCCCCCTCACATCTGGTTTCATCAAGCAACTGAATTACCTGAGAAGGAGCACAACCATAAACACCTTCAGTGATAGCTCTTTGATGCTCAACTTGAGGGACAGTCAAGGAACACCTTTCACTGCACTGATTGGTATTATCTACTCCCCAGAGGAAGCCATGGGACTTTGGACCTCACCTGCACTGAGTTCTTTAGTTTAAAGCCCATCTCACCAAATTAGGCAGGTTGCTGCCAACAATTCTCTTACCCTTTATAGACAGGTGGATCCTATCTCTCCCTAACATACTACAATCATTAAAGCACACACCATTGTCACAAAAGCCAAAATCTCCATGGCAGCAGCCTCAAAAACAGATGCTCATCTGCACTGTGTCTGCTTCTGTCACTCCTTGCTTTTTAACCCAGAACTGCAGAGGATTTGGAGCATGGTTTGAATTTTCAATTTTTTTAACAGCTGTACTGTAAATTTGATCTACAATCTGTACCCTAAAGCCCTGTGACAAGCTTCAGGAAGAAGCCAAAGGCTTGTGTATTGCTTTCCAGGCAACCAAAATCCAGAGTTAGTCAAAACGTATCTTTATCTGTAAATTTATCTTTTGAAGCCTTTTCAATTTAAGCAAACTTCTGGGGCCTGAGGTCCCAGCCTATGCAGTCATAGGGAATAAGTTGAGCACATTGCTTATCATGGAAGCACTTACAGATCACTGACCCCATTTCACCAATTGGATCACTGATTGAATTCTGCAGGAAATAAAAAGGTTTCCATCTGCTTATGTTTTAATTCTGAGGAACTGCTGGGAATTAAGGTAACATTTTCACTAATAATTTTTAAGCTTTCTAGTATAAGATTTGCACCAGTGCAGGACCTTACTGGTTGGTGCTGGTCGCAGTCCCACTCAGGGTTCTTCTATGATTTTGGAAGCTGTGAAAGTGCTCTCAAAACCAAAACCAAACTTGTGGATAGCTTTTCCACATGGCTTAGAAAGAAGCAGTAAGTATTTGATTTCATTGTTTGTATCACCAAAGCATGCTACAGAACATGCCTCTGTGTCCTGCAAAACCAAACCCCTCATCTTTGGCAAATCAGCATTGTTTTGGTCGCACCAGGCTCTCCTTTGTGCTTTGGGCAATATCCATCTCTCCGTGGTGGGAACAAATCTAGAAAAACTGCTCTAGGCAGACTGTAGGTATGGCCCTGTTGTGTCCAGCACATGTCCTAAACACCTTAAACCCTAAGCTCTGCTCTTACTGAAGCCTCTGGCTGGAGATTTTCCCGACCTCTTTTTCTTCCTGGGCTTGCTTGCAGTCTTAGTCTTGTTAGGATTGGTTTCCCCAGCCTCACCTCGGCCCCAGCCAGGACAAGTTAGGAAAGTGGTGGAAAGCTTGACCTTCAGCCCCTGGGCTTCTGCAGGGGACCCACAGGTGGCCCCTACGTGGAGGTTGAGTTTGTTGATCCACCTGGAAATGTGGCAGAAGATCAGGGAAAGGAATGAGACAGGGCAAAAGGAAAGCCAAAAGTCTGTGCCCATAAGTAGATGATCACTTCAAAGTAAGGCCAGACCACCTGGGTGACCTCTGAATATCTCAGTATTTTCCCACCCCAGCTTGTGGCTGTTTTCCCTATACCCAGAAAGCCCAGGCAACTTCCATCCTTGCACAGAGGTGTGTGCTACATCTCGCCACCACGGGAAAAGACCAAAAATGGCTAGTGTGCTGTGAGCTTGTGCCTTCAGCATGGGAGGTCCAGCTGCCCCCCAGGCAGATCCCTGAGGCTGTTCCCCACTCCTGGCACTCACCTGTGCAGTGGAAGAAGCTGGCAATTGCAGTGGAAAGGTACATCCTGCAGGTTGAGGATCTCCAGCCCTGTGAAGTTGCTCATGTCAGGTATGTTGCTCATTTTGTTGCTCTCCAGGTAGAGGCTTCTGATCTTGGGACCGAGGCCAGTGAAGGCATGAGGGGAAATCTGCAATGGAAGGAGAGTAAGTCAGGGGCATGCTGATGGAGGCAGGGCAGCAAATCTCTGCCCTTGTACTTCTGATCATCTATTCTGGGGGGCCTGAGAACTTGTCCTGAACCTGGTGGCCCCACAAAAGAGATGCTTTAAAGAGGGGGGACTTAATTCAAGCAGTTTCAGTCACATCTTGGAACTCATTAGGCTCCTGTTCAGTCTTCTTAGACAGAAGGTTACATGCAGGAGGCCTCAGAGTGATCACCGTGTGCTGGTAAGATACAGTTCTTATGAGGGTGCTGCTAATACCACTTTCTTGAGAAGATGGAGATATTTGGGGTAATAGCAGTGAAGAGTCCTGCAGGACAGCCTGTAATAAGAGAAGGAGGAATCTGGCCAGGGCTGGGCAAAGGAGGTGATTTAGGGAATGGTCTGGACCCCACTGAAACTGGGTGTTAAGGACTGGAGGGAGTAAGCTTCTCCCAGGGGAGCCAGGAGCAAGGCTGAGGCAAAGGCAATGCTACAGCTGAGCCTGAAGAAATCTGGCTTCCCAGCTAGGCTATGGAGCATCTCCTGAAGGCTTGGGAATTCAGGGACGTCTGGATGCCCCTATAGGGGCCACCAGCCCTGGGCAGTGGAACCTGTGATGCGCCCTGTGGTGCCACTGCCCTCTGGGAGTCCCATAACACACTCACCCGCTCCAGGCCCATGTTGTCCAGGTAGAGGTGCTGCAGACTGGAGGCCACCGGCAGGAAGACACTGTCCCCCATGTGCTTGATGGGGTTTTGGGAGAGCTTCAGCTCACTCAGGGCAGGCAGGCCCTGCAGGGCTGCTGTGGGCACCTCCGACAGGCGGTTTCCCTCCAGCTGCAGCTTTTCCAGCATCTTGGTAGGAGCCAGGGCAGCAGGGGCAATGTGCCTGATGGCATTTCCAGCTAGGTAGAGCCAGCGGAGCCCCCTGGCCCCGGCCAGGTCGCCGTCCTCCAGCTCCCTGATGGCATTGTGCTGCAGATGGAGGGAGATGAGGTTGGGCAGGAGCTGGAAGGCGGCTGCAGGCACACGGGTGAAGGCATTGTGGTCCAGGTCCAGGTAGGCCAGCTGCGGGGCCCCCTCGAAGGCAGCAGCCGCCAGGGTGGAGAGGTGGTTGTCAGTGAGGTACAGGTAGACCAGGCTTTCCAGCCCCCGGAGCGCCCCAGGGTGCAGGACCCTGATGCTGCAGCTCTGCAGGTGGAGCGACACCAGCTCCTTCAGGCCAGGGAAGGCATCTGGTGGCACTGTCCTGAAGGGGTTTTGGCGCAGGTCAAGAAGGTGCGTGTCCCCAGGGAAGTCCCGAGGGATCTCTCGCAGGTCCCTGTTCTCACAGGACCCATGATGGAAATCAGGGGAGCAGACACACTCCCGGGGGCAGTGCCTGCTGCCAGCTGCCCTTGGCTGCTCTGGTGGTGTCGTGGGTCTAGGGGGTGGCCGGAGGCGACCACATCTCATCTCAGGGGGCTTCAGGGAGTCAAGGGACCGGCCACGGAGGGCCGGTGGTGCAGCACAGGCACCCTCGGCCTGCACCCGCGCCCTTGCCAGCCACTTGTGGAAGGGACGCAGGAGGCAGGAGCAGAGCAGAGGGTTCCCATCCAGGCTGACCCTCGCCAGCCCCCCCGCACCAGCCAGGGGTGGCAGCCCCTGCAGCTGGTTTTCGCGGAGGTCCAGCACACGAAGCTGGGGACTGCGGGCAAAGGCATCGGGTGCCACATCCTGGAGGGAGGCATGGTTCAGGAAGAGGTGCCTCAGTGAGGCCATGGCCAGGGCTTCCTCAGCCACATAGGTGATGGGGTTGTGACCCAGGTCTAGCCGGGTAGCCCCATCGAGCCTGGCCAGGGCCTCGCCAGGCAGTGCCTGCAGCTCATTGTGGTCCAGGCTCAGCCTGCGCAGGGCAGGCAGAGCAGCAAAGGCCTCACTGCCCAGCACATGGAGGGCATTGTGGGACAGCCGAAGCCACCTAAGAACCTGCAGACCCTGGAAGACCATGTCTGGGAGGTAGACCAAAGCATTTGCCCTCAGGTCAAGGACAGTGAGGGACCCCAGATGGCCAAAAGCACCCGGCTGGATCTCCTCAATGCGGTTCCCCTGCAGAATGAGCTGCTGGAGGGAGGAGAGCCCGTCCAGGGACTCCTGGTAGAGGAGGGCTATGCCATTGGAGGCCAGGTTGAGGTAGACAAGCCTCCCCAGACCCCGGAAAGCCCCTTCCTCCAGCCTCTCCACCTTGCAACGCTGCAGGTCTAGGTGTGTGAGGTAGGGGGTGGCAAGGAAGGCTCCCGCTGGGATGACCATGAAATTGTTGCCCCGAAGGTCTAGTTTTTTGGTGAGCTGTTGGTCACACAAATAAAACACTGAGTTACCCCAGGGCTGCCATACCTATCTTCTCTCCCCATCCCTCGACCTTTCTTTCCCTTGCCCACCTCTGGGATGGTGTCAGGGATGGCCATCAGGCTCCCATTGAGGCACAGGACATGGGCACGGAGGTTATCACAGACACAGGGTGCAGGGCAGCGGGTAGCAGCCGTCACCCCCAGGGCCGCTGTGAGCAGGAGGAGCCCCCAGGATGGCCCCATGTTGGAGGGCACCTGTGGCTGGGGAGAGACAGCAGTAAGGCCAGGAGAGAGGCTGGGTTCCCATGCGTCCCCAAACAGCATCACCTGCTTGGCACCCCATGTGCCAGGAGGGCTGTTGCTGTGACCTAGTGGGGCAGATCTCACTTGCTCTTGCTCTCATGCTGTGATTTCACAAGTAGTAAACGAGGAAGGGAGTGTAAGAAAGAGAGGAGGAATACTTGGAATGAAAAGTGAAGGTCACAGCTAGCAGGTCACTCACAGGCAACTGGCTTGAAGCAGACACCCACCCCACCGCACCCTCCTGTTTTCTTCACATATCACTAACTTAAGATTGCCTTGGTCTGTAACAAGCTATCGCTATCCCTCCTACAATTGCTTTTGTAAGGCAAGCAGGTATGTGCAGGGAATGTGAGCACACAGGCTTCTGAGCTGCTACCCTTCTTTAAATGGCAAATGTCCCATGTCTCCACCATGCTGGACATCTGCTTCCTACCCTGCAAGCTCCCTGCTTCCGCCCCCCCAAGCTATTCATAGCAGTGTTTGGAATAGAACTCTACTGTTTAGCTGCAGGAAGGACGGGTTGGTTTTGGCTGGGCAGGAATGAGCCCCTGGGGAGAAGGTACCAGAGAGAGGCCAAGGCTGGGGCAAATGCAGAGGAGGCAGCGAGCTGTAGATACAACCAATACACCCCCCTAAGCTTTGAGACAGCAGCAGTGGGGTCTGCAAGGCTCTAACTTGTGAAGCCACTGTGGTGCACAGCCCCATGCCCCCTGTAGCTCATCATCCCCTGTGGCCCCATGCCCCAACTCTGCCCTCCTGCTGTCACAGCTAGTCCTGCTGCAGCCTACACACACACTGGGGCAGCCCCCTCCTGTGCACCCACCCACCAGTGACACCAATGTAATGCCCCCAAACTCAGTCCCTGTGTTGTGCCTGGAGCACTGTCACATGCCAGGCATCATCCCATCACTCCCTCCCACACACCTGGAGGGTTCACACACCCAGGGCTGGGAGTACCTGGACTTCAAGACGTGGCGAAGAGAGGAAAGCGTCCCCTGCCCCGTCTAGCAGCTGCCGAGCTCCTGCACCAGTGTTTGCTCTCCTTGCAGAAGTGAGAACTGAATGGGCCCCGTTGTGTTGCTTTCCCAGCAGCTCTCACCGGGCAGAGCCAGGAACGTGGGAGGAGGAAAAGGACGGGGGGAGGAAGGGTAAGCCACCCCTGGAGAGAGGGCAGCAACCCAGACAACTGCCTCCCCCTCGATTCACCGGGGGCTGGGAGCACCAGCCCGACAAAGCCCATGTGGTGTTTGTATTCACTGTTTCCCGGGCTCTCCCTTCCCTTTCCTGGCTGTATTAGTCACAGGAGCTACAGAGGTGCAGGGCAGAAAGGTGACATCTAGCCAGAATTGCAATGGCAGTGGTAGGCCTGAGCAAAAGGAGAGGCAGCTGACCAGTCGTGCCACATTTACAGCCCCTCCACTCTCCTCATTTTGTTCCTTTGCTTGTTTAGAAGAGGCCGGGGTGGCAGTGCCTGCATGACACATCATTAGCTTACAGAAGGATATGGAGACATTCATTTTCCTGCCAGACCGTTGTTTCACTCTCCTGGGGAACGGGAGCAGATCTGCAGCCTGACAAAAATCTGGAAGGTTTGGTATTAGTATTTCCTTCCCCTATTCAGCAATCTCAGCTGCCAGAACCAGTATGTCCTAGTATGGACACTGGCTTCTTCCCAGACCTGCCAGCCAGCCCTGACCTCCACCTAAGGGACAGTGTGGTAGAGTGGCTCTGGCCAGGCAGTTTCAGTGGTCTGGGGAACCTTGACCACTTCCACCAGAACTACAACCTCTCTGACCTGTCGCTGACCACCCAGCATCTCAGCAGCAACCCCACCTGCCAGCCAATGTGGAATCACCCACCACATCCACCATCACCCCCACCACAAGTCTGGCCACTGTCCAGCTCACTCTGCTCCCCTCTGCCTGGCCCTTCCATCATCTCCCCTGGCCAGGAGCACCCTCCCCTGCCTCGACAACAGCCTGGACAGCAAAACCTCCCTGGTAGTGGCCTGAGCTCTGCTGAAGAACCATGGAGAGGGGGAGATGAGATACCAGGCACTGAATGTCACATCTGGCCTTTCCCCAGCCTCACCCCAGGCTTTTATTTTATTCATTTACCCAGCAATGATGTCACCAGCTTCAGTTTCTACCGAGGCTGCTGGGAGGCAGCTGGTCTTTACTCTCCCTGATGGGGCATGGGACATGAAGGCACCACACCCGAACTTCCACTTGTTGAGGGCCTAACCTGCCTCTGCCAGGCCAGACACTTTCACTTTCCATTTGTTTGACCTCTCTCTGCAAGGAGCTGAATCCCATTACTACCACTACAGGGTTTCACTGCTCCCAGATGTGCCCAGAACTGCTCCATGCAGAGCTCTGCACCATCCCTGACTTGCTGGGCTGAAGAAGTTCAAACTAAAAATCCATCTGACAACAGCAGTGCTTTTGGGGTGAAACAGCTGCACAAGACAGGCTGAAGCAGCACTGGAAAGACCCCACATTCCTCCAGGGCACCACAGGGAAAGTCATCCTCTGGGGAGCAATTTTTAACAGAAACCAGAATCAGCAATTCCCAGCCTCTTTTTTTTCCCCCTAATCCAGAAGCATAATGCAATTTTAAGGGACTTCTGAGTCCATGTCCTATTTAGAAGCGAATCTGTCTTCTGCAGAGACAATTGATTCTATCCTTATACCCCCCTTTTTCCTACAGATCTCATCTTGACACAAAATACCAGGTGAAAATCTTATTTCTAAATATTGTTTGCTTTTGAAAAACCTTACGGGATCAACCCCTTATGCTTGCCTGCTGCTATGGCTTGGCTACTCAAAGCTTGTTGCACAGGTTTCCCTCCACAATCTGGCACACGGGTCCTTGTGCAAGCAGCAGAGCCCTCTGGCCTTTCCAGGCTCCTTGCACAGACAGGAAGGAGCTTGCCACACAACACGATCCATGGGACCCACTGCAGATGGACTCCTGTAGAGGTTGAGCCCATGGCTTGGCTCTGCATTGCATTCCTCTTCTTCATGACCCTTCTCCACAGCAGAGGGACACAAAGAGCAGCAAGAGACCAGGAAGCTTCAAGGAAAGCTACACTAGGTTCAAGACTTACAGAAACTACTTTAAAAAGGTTTTTTGTGTCTGTTTTACCCTCGAGCTCACAGAAAAACTTAACAAGGACAGGATGAGGTGGAGAAGGCAGGGCTGAGACTGCAGTGATTGAAACACCTGTAGGTGCAGATAAAAATCAACCTTCAGTTGATTTTTACCACTTTGGACACAAGGAAGTTCAGCTTCAGCCTGGGAAACTGGAATGCATTTTGCTCTTAGCCTTAGGGCAGCCTCTTTGTAAGGAGGGGACGCTGCTCTCACACAAAAGCCAGCACTTTGCCACCAGAATGGTAAGACACGCTGCTTTCTTGAGTCTGCTGGATCACAGCCACACCAAACTTCCCCCAGCCACCCCAGTTTCACCAGAACAGGCTCACATACTGGAGGAATTTAAGCAAAGGGTGTATCCAAGTAGATCTGGCACATATCACACACTATTTCATTCTAGTGTCTCAAGCCTTTTTTTCTGTCCATGCTGCTGCACACCGTGTCAGTTCACACCAAACTTTTCCTGCACCAAGGCCAAGCATGTGCCAGCTGTGGCCCACACTGCCTCTCACAACAAAGGGACAGCCAACTCCATCTCCTTGCCTTCTTCCCAGGACTATTTATCCTGCATGTCAATGGTAAGGGAGGATGAACAGTCTCCAACTGAAAACAGAGAAGGAAGGAACAACTCTGCGCTGCCTAAAGAGATGTGTTCATTCTCAGAGGCTTGGAAGAAGATGGAGCAGGACCAGCCTGTGATTTTGTGTGCTCAGGAGCGGTACAGGCAGGTACCACAAACTCATATGGGCACATGGACAATCCTCCAGACAGCTTTAGTAGCATCTGCTGCTACTTGTTCAGTGGAAGAGAAAAGCACAGCCTTCTCTCTCCATATTCTTACACAGGCTTGGCTTTCAAACACATGAACAGCGCACACAGGCCTGGTGTTTTGTCAAAGGGAAGAGAAAGGGAACACATTCCACAGGAATTTCATGGATTGTATTAATTTCCAAACCGAGCTTATTTAATTAGGGTGAGAAGGAAAAGGGCAGGAAGAATGAACAACACAGGCAACGGCAAAAAAATTTACAATAAAATATGCTTGCTCCCTTAAGCAATGGCCACCAGGATCAGCGCCACTACACAATTATTCCAAGCCACAGCAGAAGGGGAAGAGTACATTAAAATAAAAATCAGCCACACACTGCCTTTGACAACAGACTTGAAAGAAGAACCAGAGGGGATCACACCTCACCCCTCTGACCCATGAGCAGCACCCCTGTGGCCCAGAGAAGCAGGGCAGCAGCAGCACAGCCTCCCTATGGCACAGTGCTAAATGCTATAAAGGCAGGAGTCAAAGTCCAATAAAATAAAATGCCCAAGTGGGTTGATCCAGATGAGAGCTCTTCTGGGCCCCGTGTTACTCTTGGCACACCCTTGACAATGCAACCAAAATGGAGAACTCTTCAATTCATGCTGAGCTCACAGCAGTACGGACTTATTTTAGCGTAAGCACCTGCCCTACAGACCAGGGAATCACTTCAAGAGGAGTAGGAAGACAATTCAGCAGGATTTGTTCAAGTTTATGAAAGCAGAAGGAAGGACAGACTTCCTACAGGGAGAAAAAAAAAGGACAGTGTGTCTGTACGGCCTCTGGGATCCTCTCCCACTACGCAGCTCCGAGCTCTGCTGACGACAGTCCTATGAGGAAGGAAGGGCAGGCACATCTCCTGTCTCTTACAGCTGGTGGAGGGTCTGTAAGAGCATGTGGCGAGCAAATGAACAGGAGTCAAGAGCACGGTTTGGTCTGTGGAAAGAAGAGAGATAGTGTTTATTTGCTCAGTCAAAGGCAGACACAAAGCCATTCTTAAATTCTACATTTTAAATCTATTTCCAATGTACTGGGCATGTATGCCCCAAAACCTACAAATTTTACCCTCAGTTATCTCTTCCAAAACCATTCCATCATTGCTGCCCAGATCACTGCTTCCCTTTCAGAGCTTGCTGTGGAAAACTCTTTCTCCTGTTGCTAAGTCCAAGTCAGGAACACAATTGCCAAGAATCAGAACTTTTATTTTCATAACTATAAACAATCTGCTGCTGACTTTTATGTCTGCAGCCCGGTGTCTCATTTTGGGTAGAATGATGGAGGTGGGGGTGGAAACCCCCTTCCCTCTCTTCTGGCAATGAGATTTTCCATAAAGTTTCACTGTTTAGAGCCCCAAAACACAGGAGATGACCTTTTGAGCACTTAAATCTTTTCTCACCAAGTCATCTGCTATCTATAATCTGATGGTGACTTTGGTCTTGGGACTTTTTAAGTCTTTTAAAAAGGCAACATAACCTCCTGTCCTCTCCTTCCCTGAGGTTAAGTAGCACCTGACAGGCTTTGCTGGGCCACCTTTCAGAGAGCCTTACAAACAGCCCACAGAACCTGCAGAACATGACCTGAAAGGGCCCAAGACAGAGGTTGCAAAAGGTAATCAGACTTACACAGAATAATCTTTTCCCTGAAAGTAAACAATGGGACTACACTCAAAGAAGGGTTAACGTGAGGCTAAATTTCTGTAACATTCCCATCGCCTCCCAGTAATGTATATTTCTGTTTCTGCAGGCTAATTGCTGGCTCAGCATCACTGAAACTTCTACCAGTCTCTATCCATCCACTAGGGAACTTCCACCAAAGAATTTTAATCCAATGTTTTCTACTGTTCTGAGAATGCAAATCATTAATTTACCTCTCTCCCACCTCACCACAGCAAAATAACCTTTAACAATGAACAACTGCGAAGCCTACTCAATTTGGGAAAGAAGGGTGAGCTGAAATAAAGAGTGGAATTATCTAGGAAGGAGCAAGGAGTTCACCTCCAGGTGTATAGCACAGGAACAAGAGCTGCAGAGGTCATTTGGTACAGCACTCCATGGCTGCTGCCATTTAACAGAAGCACATCCTGGAGAAGACTTAACCCTTTTTATTCCCCCTGCCAAGAGTCATTCAATGCCTTGCACTGAACACACAGTGTCACAGAATTACAGCCTGGAGTTTATTTTCAACATGGCTGGGAGAGGTATTTCAGCCCTCATCTTTGGAAGACCCAGCCTTGTTTGCAATGAGGGGGCTGGTTCCATCCAGGCAGCTGCCCATTTTTGGAAATAGAGAACCTGGACTGCTGATGTTGATCACAGACAAGATCCCTCAGCCCCCTCTCCCAACACTAAACTCCACAGCAAATAAGGAGGATTTTATTGCTAGAGGAGGCCATCTGCCTGCCACTCTGTGCTACAGACTGTTCAAAGAGACCAGTGACGTGATGCAATTCAACAGCAAGGAGCAGCATAAAAAAACCCCAAAAAACCAACCAAACAAAACCCCCCATCACCTCCAGCAAGTCACAAGTGGGCAGGCAGACATCCACATATTTTCAGTACTTCCACCTAAAAAATTATGGAGAAGCACATGTGGATTCACAGCACCCTCTTGCGTCCAAAAAATTCAAATGAGGCTTGACAGCAAGCAGAGTAAGATGGATGCTGTTTACAGTCTGTATCCGTAATTCTGTAATTACTATTGAATTGAGAACACAGCCTACAACAACAAATTGTCACAAAAGGAAGAAGGTAAGTGACTACTCCAGAAGCTCCTTGCAGTAAAAGGCAGCTGGCCTAGGCAGCTACAAGAACTTTACAGCTCTAAAAGCCCAAAAGAGCTAACTGCAAACCAAAAGGAGAAAACAAATAGAAAATACCACAAAAATGCATACCAGTTTTCTGGTATGTGAAGTGAAGGAACCATGGGTTTGACAGAGTGGATGTAGATTTGTTGCAGAAACAGAGGCCAGATGAGCTCTAACTATTACTAGGTAAAGGTTTAATTTTAGGATTGCAATTTTACTCCGGTTGAATTCCAAGAAGAGACAAGGGATAGTGGTTAATTGAGAAGCTGTGTGATGGTTTTGGCTGGGCTAGTTAATTTTCTTCACAGTGTTTTGGATTTGTGCTGGAAGCAGTGCTGATAACACAGGGATGTTTCAGTGACTGCTGAGCAGTGCTCACACAGCTGTTTGTCCTTAGGGAAAGCACTGTAAGAAATGCTTATGTTCATATAACAAAGACAGATTGCTTATATCTAGTGTGGCCTTCATTATGCAGCACAGGACAAAAGTTTCCCTATAAAATCACAGCTTGCAACATGTTTGTAAGGCAGAAAACTTCAGCTTGAAGAATTTCATAACACCAGGGACAGTGGAGGCTTGGCATTAGCACAGTACATACCACAGGAAGGCAGACAGGTCTGCCTTCCACTGAGAGGCTCTCACTGAGCTTCTGCAGAACCTATGAACAGTCTCATACTTTCACCAAGAGACTCTCCCCTCTTGTTCTTGTAGTGAACTGCTGGCTTTGGATTCAAAAGGTTCTTTCTTAATGAATTCATGAAGACCAAAATTTCACTCTTTGTCACATACAGCATCATCTACAGCTTAAAAGCACTTATTGGGAGAAGGCTACATGCACACATACAGGGAGAGGGGAGACAAGTATCTTTTCTGAACAAAATTTGTTAGGATGCTTAGAGTTAAGAGGCTCCTCTGGGCACTGCTTGACATAAACAATTAGGACAGTCAAATGCCCTGAACCAAAATCCTTCTTCTGTATTCTCAGCTTCCAGCAATTTAAATTCCATTTTGAGGGCTGGGGCTTGATCAACAAGCAAGAGCAAGTCCTGGTACTTCTTGCTTAAACCTATAATGATTGAGTTGGAGGTATATTTGTTCAGTTGGTAAAGCATATGGTCACTGGCTTGTAACTGCCTTAACCTGATCAGCACAAAGAAAGGACACAGCAGGCAAAGTGCTGCACAAGAAGGGCCTCCAGGTAGCATTCGCACATGTGTAAACAAGATACTTTATTTTCCAAAGCTGACCTTAGCATGGTTGGTGTTTACGGACACAAACCACTGTTACATATCAGCTTTGACAGCTTCAGCCACACCAATGCTTGGAAAAATTCTTTTCCCCTATCGTAACTGGCCAGCTTCCAAGCCCAGTGGAATCAAGACAGACTACCAATATTTGACTGCATTCCTACTGTGTTTCATACTGACCACAACTATCTCATGCCTCCACCTTTCACCAGGAAGGGATCCTAAGCAGCTGCATATAACCCATATACCATGAAATTGAGAAGGCTTAAGCTTCACTCTGCAACCTGCTAAAAAGCTGCTCTCACCCTACACAGCACATGGTCCATGCTGAGCCAGCCACCAAGCTCCAAACTGATTTCAGGATTCTGCTGCTTCCCCTAAAGTGACATTTTTGGACTGTTTCTCCTCTGACTGTTGAACAGTAGCATGCAATCCTATCGCAAATCTATTTGGTGGGGTCTTTTCCCCTAAATCTCATCAATGCTGAAGTTGACACTGATTTAATTCAGGAGAGATATGGTTTCCATAGCCATTTAATACATTAAAAAAGCTAAAGCTGGTGGGCACAGGGGTTGGTTCTATGCCTATAGTGGAAGTAACAACATTAAGTACAGGCAGCTTCTTCAGTACTTATGCTCCCAATTTAGTTCTCAGAAAAATCACTACCTTGGTTGCTGTCACAGTAGGAAGTTCCATTTAAAAACAAATTCAGTCTTTGTGTTTTGCAGTTGCATCTGCTGGTGTTCAGTGTCTCACAGCATGACAACACTGGTAGAGCCCTGCTGACCCTCTTAACTCTGAAGGATGACTTGGAGGGCATAGTTAGACCTGTGTACCCAGCAGGTTTCCTTAAGCTCAAAACAGCTCTTCTGTGAGAGGCATTAGCAGTCTCTGCTTCAGAGCCACTTCCTTGCAAAGCCAACTTCCCACTTTTCCTTCTTTAGGATTAAGATTTTGGTTTTATCTCTGAACCTCACATACTGCAGTAAACAAGATAAAATAGAGACCCATTAAGATACTAATTCTCAATTTCAGACCAGGCATTTAATGGGCTTTCACAACAGCTTACATGTAGTTATTAACCCTCAAACAGTTCCACAAGCTCCCACAGAGAAGACTGCATGGCAAATACAATACTCACTTTGTAACAAAAGCCGAGAGAACTGGGGCCAAGGATTTAGGGAAATAATCCTGCTGGACCATATGGTTCAAGGTCATAAGAATACCATAGAGGCTTGGAACAGTTTTGATCTTCTCTTCACTCTGAGAAATGGACAAGAAGTCAGACATCAGACAACTGGGATTTGATTTAACCCAGTAATTCACAGACAATGAATTCTCTGCTGAATGTAGCAGAGAAAGCTGGTCACTAGATTAAGTACAAGACAAAGGTGGCCAATTCCATAGTCTCCCAGCACCAGCACCTGAAAAAACATATCAAGAACATTCTAGTACTTATCAACTGACAGCAGTAGTAATAGGGAAAGGGAAGTAGTGAACCTCCATGTGAAAGAGCCAAATCTTCTCAGATGCTCTGTGTCAAAGTATTCTCCTGAGGAATTTCACCAGACTTCAATCCATAAAGCATTCAGTTGCCTTAACAATTTTTTGTATTATTCTGTAGCTTATTTTTATACCATCTCCAGCTCTTCATCAGGCTCCCTCCAGAACTTGATGCAGTGTTCCCAGGACTGGTCTCACAATTATGTACAAGATAAAGCCAATAGTCATCCCCTCGCTTACATGACACAAGTTATTCTTACTCCTAATGTGATACTACCCTACATATCCCAACTCTTACATTGCTCTCATTTATTTCTCCACAGGCATTTCAACAAAACCCCTCATTCTGCAGACAGGACATAGACCTGTGTTCCTGCTGTATGACCTTGGAGTTCACAGTATTAATATCTGGTGCTCACATGCTTCCAGCTACATAGGACTGAAAATGGAGTATGTACCTTCCCCACATGTAGGGGGCTGGTGATGAATTAGGCATATCACAGATGACAATCAGCAGGCTGATCCTCCAGGGCATTATCATCAGTGCCACTTCCTGGCCTCAAAGAACTCTTCTGGAGCACAGGTGTGTGCTTTGTGCCTCATGCATATTGCTATTTTCCATATGGGCAAGAGGTAGGTGGCAGTCCTCAGAACAGGCATTCTGCCACCTTGGGTTCCATTGATCTTTCTGATAAATGGGAAGCTCAGTGTTGGTCCAGTATACAATGAACACAGAGAGAGGCGAAACTGATTTTTAGGAAATTAAGTCATATATGTGCATGTCAACAAGGGTCTGGAACCCAATCTGGGTATTACCAGAAAGACATTCATAAACCTATTTAATAGCAGGCTGCTATAACAGATTATGGCTTTTCTGTAGTTTAGAATTGTGTTAGTCCAAGTTTCCATTCTCAGCTTCCAGGTCCTGAGGCAGTGAAAAACACTAATCCTTGTAGCACACACAGGCAAAGGTGTTTAAGTCTGCAGACAGAACCTCTCCACAGTCACCTCACTGAAAATAAAGCTACTAATTCTGTGCAAATCACAGGTTTCCTACTGACCCTCAATCTTCTCACAATAAGTTTATTACTTGTAACTAATAACACCAGCATTTGGCAAAGAGTCTCCAAAGCATGAGGTTGAATGCCACTGATCTGGCATGAGAAGCAGATAAACATTGTTGAGACATGCTCTCAAGAAATGCCCTAAAGGACACCATTAACTAATAATATTGACATGGCTTTTATGGACACCACAGTCCAGCAGCAGCACTATTGCCCTACCTGATCCTCCCTGCCTTCAGGGAAGGACAGAGAATGCAGAGCACATTAAGCAGGAGATGTACAAAAAGGTGACACATTCTTCATCCTAATGCAACCTCGCAATTTGCAGTTTCTGCTGGACCTGCAGACTTCCATTGTCCCTGGGCATCAGGCATGCACAGGCACCCAGCTGCTTCCATGGCAACATAATTACCCAAAATCCTGCCAGTCTGGTCTTCAACAGCCTAAACAGACCATGACTTAACTCTTTCCTGCTTCCTCACCTTAAGTAGCCCCATGTGGACCAAGAGGTTTGTGATGAATGCATCTGAATTAAATGTGGCAGAACTGAAGGCTTTTTTCATCAAGGCATCTAAAAAGAGATAAGCATATTATTTTTAGCAATACAGAAAAAGGACACCTATGGATTTTAAGATTAAGATGGACCATAGAGAAACTCAGCTGTTAAATGAGTTTTGTGACATTGTATCTGTTAAGACTTCATTTGTCTCTATAGCTATAAGCTCTGAAACACTCAGACAAGTAAAACCCCTTAAGTATAAGGGAGAAAAAACCAAATTCAAAAAAATCCAACAAAACACAAAGCTCACATGAGAATTCCCACACTGCCAAGCTTCAGATGCAGTACATCCCAGTCCTATGCACCACCAGATGCTCTGCCTGGTGCATTTGAGCATGCATGCTATGCGCATACATGCATATAAACACAGTTAGATGAACTAGAGCACCATGAGGTAGAGCCTTGACTTCTTAAAGGCTAGCAACAACTCACCTTTCATTTGAAACCACAAGGAATGAGAGAACACAATGAGAAAGTTTGTTCAGCTGTTTTCTGGGCTCCCTCAAGACCAATACTGTGCCACAAACAATGGGCAAACCAGTGCTCTAACCTCTCATGTCTACAGGGTGGGCAAGGCAACCCACTTTTGACCTCTGACAATTCTGTTTTCTTAGAATGGGCAGAACTCACTAGAGTTGATGTAGAACAGTGCCAGACATTAACCAGGGCCTTCACTCTCAGCTGATGGCTACTTTTATGGAAGGAAAGTAATTGCCAGGTTCTACCTTCCTGAAGAAGCAGGAATAAAGATTAAGATATACACAAACACTTCAGACAACAGTAATATCCTTTGTTCCATTTTTTACTGGAGACAACCCATAACAGGCATGAGCCAAGGTACACTAGCTCAGTGAGGTGCCAACTGACTATTTTTCACTGACTGGACCCATAACCAGCTGCAGAGAACTATTGTGTTACTGTTTGTAAGACAACAGTTTCACCATGTCTGTGAATTCCAAACAAATTTCAAACTAGAGAAACACACAGTACACCACCTTAAATGGTCTTAAAAATAATTAATCCAGCTCTTTTGCACAATACTGATTGGTAGTTCATGTATGGGAGAAATGAACTCCTGGGGGATTCAAAAAAAGATGAAAGGCAGTGCTCAGATACCCAGGAATGTTTGGAAATTCCTATTTCCAAGCAAAAACATGAAGGGATATTATTAGTCCACACACTAATCAGACCTAACCCAAATAACTATTCCACAATATAGTGTGAGAAAAGGTCCCTTGTTTGAAGATTGGCTTCTGTATCTTGCCCCATGTTGGAAATCTCTGCTTCCTGAAGAAATTAAAGATGTTTCAGACTGATAAAGGGAGACATCAATTAGGACGTCTCTTTACAGTCTTGTAACACTACACTAGGGAGGCTACTTCCTGCAAAACACTTTTTAAATAAACAGCCTTGGAAAGGTAACTGACCTTGAAACCCAGAACTACTGGCTATTGAGAGCCCAGCATCAAGGAGATGCAGTAAGGGCAGCAGTGGCTCACTACAACAGTCATTGCCCAGCTTTGGAAGCACAAACTATGCCAGGTTCAGAATGAATCTTCCACTCCACACAACAGCAGGGCACAGCTTGGCACTTTGTTATCCGCCAGGGACAAAAATGCCCAATGGCCTGGCCCACAGGGGCCTTTTCCCACCTTGCAGTGGTGTCTATGGCACTGAACCAGGTGACACCAGAAAGTGAAGAAAGGCCCAGTCACCTGTTGTTTCATGTACTGCTGTTTTCACTGAGGCTTCATCTTTGAAGACTGAGGATATCCTTAGGAGAGTTGCAACTACTTTCTCTACATCAGATGTATCTGTCTGAAAGAGAAATAGATATCAGTTCACTGCTAGACAGCTACACAACATGGGTCTCTACTAGGGCTGTGGCAAGAATTACAGCCTTCAGCTGACTGACATCAGCTTTGCCTTGGCCATATGAGAAGGCACAAGCAACAAACAAAATTACTCTATGTAGAAGCTCTGATGCCAGTTTAAGCATTAACTGTGTCATCTACTTCCATAAGGTTCTTCGGGATCACTGGAGAAAAGATGCAAATCTAGGTCAAGTTATAACCTCTGGCAATTAAAGAACTTTGAGAGCAAAATCAAGCTCAGACAAGCACCAATGCACCTACCTGCTGAGCTATCAGCACCGAGCACTTTGGTCCTAGTCGCAGCAGCTTCTCTGGTGATGGGAAAGCAAGGAACGTGGCAACATCCACAGGAGGAGATGGCACTGGAGTTGAAGCCTGAAACAGGCAGAATCCATCTCAAGTTTATTCTTGGAAGTAAATAAATTGGTTTAGCAAAAACAGATGGGACAGGTCAGGGCACAGCTATACCAGGTCAGAATTTGTTCTGTTTGAAAACAGCCCGAGGCTGACCTAAGCCCAGAGTTGGAATGGCCAGGATATGGTAGCACAAGGGCATGCCACTGTGTGTACAAGGTCTCCACCACTTTCTGAACATGGAACACTTTGGCAACAACCACTACTCTGCCTTTCCCTCCATGCATGTGTACACCATGCACACTTTACAACACACACTTTTCAACTAATCCATTTTATTTCCTGAATGTTATGTCCCTGTTACATTAGTGCCAGCCCATGCAGGAATGTGCCTGTCAGCATTTCAAGTTCAGACACCAGGATTTCATTTCCTCCTTTACGCTCCTCCATCTGATGAAACAAGAATCTATCTGGAAGTAAGCTTACCTGTGAATCAATTATCTTCTTAGGAGTCAATGACTCCTGTTCTTCTGCTCCTCTTTCTTCCAGCTGTTTCTGTTCCTCTTCCTCCTCCTCCTCATCTTCATCCTCCTCCTCATCTTCATCCTCCTCCTCATCTTCATCCTCCTCCTCCCCTTCATCATCACTAAGGTTTGAATGTTACACATTCCATTAATTACACACTTGGAATTCCTATACACTGGCACTCAAAACTTTTCAAGAACAAAAGAGCAGCCTCTCCTCAAAGTCCTACTGCAAGAAGCACATCTGACCTACAACACACCAAGAAGACACTCAATCATCAGTCACCCAGTTGAGAATAGCAAGAAAAGAGCAACAAAATCTAACTAATGCTAAGGTAAGTCCATCAATGAAAACCAGACAAGTTTAAGACACATCCTTGGCTGTGCTCCACACTCAGATCAACATCTATCAGCAGTGAGAGAGTTCTTATTGTAAAATGAGATACATCAATAAGAGTGTTGATGAGAATTGTCAGAAAACTTCTGATTTAAACTCTGGCATCATGCCTACCTCAAAGATCCCAGCACTGATGCCATATTGAAGCCTTCAAGGATCTCATGGAGCTGCTCACATACTTCTTCTCCCAGACAGTTACCTAGGTTGATAGAGGAAAGGGAGCAGACTTGACAGATGCACACAAGTTTGTTCTTGAGGACTTAGCTGTATATTCTTGTCTATCCCTTGTTTCTGAAATCAAACAGTTATATACCATTTCTGCACAACACCTTAGAGGCAGCAACACAAACCACACTTATCAGACAGAAGCAAACAGTTGTTAAACAAATTTCAGCAACATTATACAATGGTTGAAGATGAAAATGCCCTAATGTTTTAGTGTTTGAAAGACTTCCTGTTAACTTTCTAAATAGCTCTTGTTCTTAGTGATTCTAAAAGTACACACAGCACAGAACCAGTGAAATGCAGTGACCCAACGTAAGAACAGCAAAAGCCAAAATTCTCACACTCTTCTGCAGAGTTGCACACAAAGGTTTTTGTTTCCAAGTATCAAGAATCTGAGGTAACACTGAATAATTAGAGTTTTACTGAAAAAAGGTACAGTTATCAGCCTAATCTTTCCACCTTATGAGGTCTATCAAAAATGCTTAACAATTAACTGAGTTCATAGTTTAAGAAAACTTTAAAGATCTAGCCATTTCTTGTCCCAACATCATGCAAGTTCAGCTACTGTTTTTTATATGCTGACAATTGCAAGAATAGAATATGTGGTTCTGTCAACATTCTTCCTAGTGGTTTCTCATTGGAATCAAACCAGACATACTTTGATCTAGCAAACTTACATACCATTGAGATCCAACTTCTCCAGCTCTGTCTTATCTTCAACAGCTTCAGCAACAGTTAGAGCAGCATCTCGTTTGATCTCACAGAAAGACAAATTCAGTTCCTAAGAAGCAGAAGAACATTTTGTCTGCAGAATTCCTATTAACATCTATCATATCCATAAATTTCATGTCCTCACAAGTGTTCTGGAAAGACTCATTTGAAGTGGCTCCCAGCAAAAAAAAAGTGTTATTAATTGAATATAAACCCTGACATACTCCTACCTCATATACTTAAAAGGGGAATTTTGAAACATACTGGTGTTAAGAGCAGCACTATTAAAGGTGGTAATTTTAAAATACCTACAGATCACTGCTCACCTAAAAGGCAGCAGACATTTCAGATTTGCAGTCAGCTGCCTGGAGATCTTCACTTATCAAGGGTCACAGGAGCACTCCAAAACTCACACTCCAGTAAGTCTAACAGAGGAAGGGGGCAGCTACTGTACTAAACAGATTGGACATTTCCTTTGACACCTCAGTTACAAGTTAAGGCCTTCAAAAAACAAGCCATGAGTGGTACTACTTCTGATAGACCCAGCCAACAAAGAAACCATGTGCACTAGTGAGAGTAAAGTTACTCAACAGCCAGACACCATCCCCCACCATTCCCCATTGTGCTCAATCAATCCCTTCCTGAAAAGGGATTGAATATTAACAGCAGAAGAGAAGCAGTCCTTGAACAGAATGAATCAGCTGCAATTGCTTCATGCTGCCCTCCCTTAACCATTTCTGCTCCAGAAGAAAGAATTTAACCTCTGGCTGTTCATCTCAATACCCCATTACTTAACTTTTCTTGGGAGATTCAGACAAGTTCCAGTAGAACCAGCAGAAGCCCAAGCAAGGGATCACACACCACAAAGAACCTACTTCTTTCTGTACCAGGTTCATACACATAATTAGATATTAATTTTTGTCTTTGACCGCAAGATTAGGAATCACATGTTCAGCATCTGTCTCAGGGCAGCTATGACTCATGGCAGGTGTTTCTAGAGATCCTAGTTTGCTTATGTTATTAATTTGACTTCAGCCTATCCAGAATGTTGTCAGATTCAAGTCCTGTGCAAATATTGATGTAGGAGGCTGTGGTATCACCAAAAAACTAAAAATACTTGGACCTTTGATTGATGTTCTAACAAAGAAAAAGCATTAACTGTATGAGCTATGAAATGTTGAAGAGACTACAAGCATTAACTGTATGAGCTATGAAATGTTGAAGAGACTACAAGCTGTTCGTGAAGTCCCCTTTGTGTCAGTCCCCACTCATGAAGCTCTGGGGAATTCTAATAGCAGGTACTTCCATTATTAGATTTCTTGAGTAGCACTTGCTGAGTTGAGCTAACAGCTGCAAAAACATCAAGCAAAGACTAAACAGATCATTGGTACACCTCCACATAGCACAGCCCTAGCTGGATGGTAGGATGCCATTGATCTACAGCACAGCTTGCTGCATTTCAGTTGTGAGCACAGAACCGGCACAGAACTGAATCCTGTTTTAAAGTAATCAGCAGCAGTAGGAAAATGAACAAAAAAACATGAAATGGAAAACTTGGCATTTTTCAAAAGAGCTGGACAGCAAGCAGACAATACCTTTAATTTATGAAGCCCTTCTTTAACAGCATCAGCAATAGCAACAGCACCCTTCGAACGCACCAGGCAGTCCCCGAAGTTGATCACTTCAATCTGCCGAAGAGCCTTCAGGGTCTGCAGAGCAAGACAGCACAGAATTGAAAGTAGACATGCAAGTAAGTGAACATCCTATTACTTCTGGAATGTCATCCTTCCCATTGCAGCATGGCATGCAGCTCCACCAATCCAAAGGTGTTAATGCCAACTAGACTTGAGACAAAACTCAAAACAGCTGCTTAAAACAACTCACCTCTGCCATGGCCACAGCTCCTTTCTCTGTGAAGGTGTTGTCATTCAAGTTTATAACCTTAAGCAGTGGGTTGATAGCAAAGGCCTGTGCCAGTGCTGTTATGCCAGGATGGTTAATTCCATTCTGTGGCATATGGACCTCTTCTAGAGTCCCAATGATCTACAAAAGGATGCAGATAAAACAGCTTTTATTAAACATACTTCAGCTCAAGAGTATACTGCTCCATTCTTAGGACTTAAAATTGTTTTGAGTTTCAAAACTCTACCAGTTCTTCTACAGTGATTTACTAGCAATTCTATCACAAATCTAAGTGCAATAGCAGACACATGGCAAGTGTCAGATTAACACAAAGCCCTGATTCAAAGAGACAAGTATCATTGTCCTATATGCCTACTCTAAATAACTTAAAACTAAGAGTTCCTCACCTGCAGTTCAACAACACTAAAACAGACCACACAACATCACTTTAATTTTCTAATTAAAATCTACATTTTGCCCTGACCACAGAGGCAAGCATGTAAAAAAGTTAGTACAAATATTGTTTATGGACTAAACAGAATGTCACAATGATTAATCCCATTTTGGTAGTGCCATTCAATCTTGATTCTCCATGAATCACATTGTAACACAACTCCTAAGTATTTAAAAAGTCTTATTTTTGCCATGATTACTGATTAATCAAAACCACATCTAGGCAGCTCTTTATGAAATAAGTCAGCCTCCAACCTGCAATATCATTGTCAATATGCCTGACAACATGCATTATAATTCAGAAGTCACTTCTAGCAGCAATTGAGGTAAGAAAAGGGAATTAAGGTGGTCCCAACCACAGTGAATTCTCTTCCTCCCACAAAAGTGCAAGTAGGTCAGTGACAGCTAGAGAAAGCCAGGCAACACTAAGCTCTTATCAGATGATCCTAGCAAAGACACTGGGCTGCTTTTGCCAGATGAATGAGCAAAGTGGCACTCAAGAGGACAAGATGGGATACCTTACCCCAGTGCCCATCAACAACCATTACCACAGAGAGAGGAAAAGGAACAGAACTATTAAATTACTCAGGAGATGACTATTTCTCCCTCAGGTAACTACTTTACACAGCTACTAGTTATGTGTTTGGAAATTTAGGTCACATAAACACTCAGTCACCAACTCTAATTCCACTTGTTGAAGACACCAGTTTCAGCAGCAAGAAACATCATGACTTTAGTGAACAGACCACCAGCTCCTGCCTCCAAGATGAGGCAAACTCTGTGTGCATCAACACTAGCACCGAATCATACCTTGCTCCAATTTGCTGTCAAAGCAGCTCTAGTTTGATACTCACCCCGAAGGCTTCAGCCAGGGCAGTGGCACCATCATTCTCCAGACGATTTCTGCCAGCCACAAATATTTTTAAAGCAAGAGGCTTGCCCTGGGCACTTGATTTCCTGTGACAATCTTTCAGAGCAGCTGCCAGTATCTAAAGATAAAACAAGCAGATTATACTCCCCCAGATCATTCGACAGGAATCCTACTGTGTTTTGTAGGCCACTCTCAAGAAATACTTTGGGCATCACTGAAACGTACCTGTTTCTAGAATAGGGTATACAATAAAACTGTCTCTACCTGCAACACTTGCACATTGTGGTCTCAGGCAAGAATTGATAGTTTTGCAACACTAAAACACACAGAGCCATCAAGAACATTTTCATTCTTATCAGGCAAGCATATATGGGTAGGAAGTTGACCATGAGCTACCAATACACATTTGAAGCAAAGGAACTCTACTGGGCTGCCTTGGGAAAAAGCACTCACAGCAGGTCAGATCCTCCTCTACTTAGCCCTGTGAAATGCATCCAAGCACAGTGTCCAATACCAGGCTCCTACATGGATTTACTGGGGTGAGTCCAGCAAAGGGGGCCAAGGATGATTAAAGAACTGGAGAATTTTACTGACCCCTGAGATTATTAAGGCTGGGGAAGAAAAAGCTCTAGGGGAGATATTATCCATGTGTAAATATGGATAATATCTATCTGCCCAGAACAACAAGATGAGGGGCAAAGGTAGTATAAAGAAGACAGAACCACGACACAAATGCACACAAGCCAGTGCAGAGAAAATAGCATTTTAACATAAACTCCCTTTATTACTGTGAGGGTTATTAAACACTGGGATAGACTATTCATAGAGCTTGTGAAGTCTCCATATTCAAAACCTGACTAGACAAAAGCCCAAAGAACCTGGTGTAGTTGCCTTGAGCAGGGGAGTTGGCAGTCACCAAAGATGAGACAACCCTTACCTTGCCACCACCAATGCCCATGCCACAGTTATTGAGCTTGAGTTCCTGCAGAGTGTAGCAGGCAGGGCTCTTCAGCAGAGCCTCAAAGCCACGCACACCGTCTGGCCCAAAGGCATTGTCACTCAGGTCCAACTCTACCAGCTGGGCTCCAGCAGTGATGAGTGCATCTCCCAAAGAGATCTGTAAGGAAACAGATGGCAGTGGGTGGGAGGGAATGGATTAACTTTTAGTGACAGCATCACTGCAGTGGCTAGGTGTGACAGTGATGCTGCAAAAAAATTTCCACTTTGAAGACATTCTGCAAAGCTGCATGGGGAAATAAAACTTTACTGCTAAATCCAGAGAGGAAGTTGTACAAATTAAGCTAAAGATAACCATAAAGCAGTTACCAAGACAGTATCCTATCCCTTTAGGTCAAATGCTTTCCAAAGTGAGTTTCCCCCTCCACACTGCTGAAAGAAATACTGTTTTCATCATGTTGAGCTTATGTTCTAGCTTCACAGGACTCAAGGAGACAGAGGTCTGTAATGGTCTTAGAAGACAAAGCCATGTGATTTATTTAGAAAGCTTAACTTTCATTCTATCTGTTGGGTCACGAAGATGTTTTTCCCAGTGAAAAGCTCCTTCACTAGCATGGACTTGTATTTATCACTTAATCGACTCCTCTCCACCTCATACAGGAAGAGCAAAAGAGAATCACTCACCTATTCTGAGACATTTCGTGTTAACAGCACAGAGAAGTATCAGCTCTGTACCAAAATACAGACTCCCACAAAAAGCATGACAGGTGAGAAAACAGGTTATATTAGTCAGAAGTCTCAGATCTCATTTTTACTTACCAAAGCAGGAGGGATCTCAGACCTTAGCCTCCCTGTGAACATGTCACTCCAATGACACCTCTAAAATAAGAAGCATACAGATAAAACCCACTAAAATATTTAGGTCAACACAGTTGTAATAAACATTTACACATACAAGCTGCTTTACATCACTGGGAACAGCTTAATGCTGCCTCCCTTCCCTTGGGTTGTCATTTGATTGTACTAAAGAGCTGCAAGAATCAGTGTTACAATCACTTTCATTTGCAAGGACAAAGTAACTGAAGTGCACACCATAAACATTATATATACAGAAGAATTCTTGGTTTTGTTCAAGCTGGATTTTTTTCTGCTGAGAAAATTACCACAGAAAAAAGCAACAGGAAACAGAAGAATACATTAGGAATGCTGATTTTACTAAGGTATGAAGCTCAACAATCTGAACTTACTTGAAAAGCCACACTTTGATGACTAATGTGTATCAATGTTTCATACCACTCTCCTTCAAGGGACAGTGTAGCATCTCTAGCAGTACAGCATCCCCTTAACGTCAGGCCAGAGCAACAGTAGGAAACACAGCTTGGGCAAAGATAAACCTCCTGTTACATTTCCTCCATTATTTCCTAGCTACTCAGGCATTCACTGAAGACTCACTCTCCAGAAGATCTGACTCAGCTTTCCAGAGAACTTCATTTTGTTGCCATGGCTCTTGGCTTACAGATGCTGCCTTCAGTAGGGGTACTTCTTCACACAGCTTCCTAGCTTCAAGATTGGAAGCCTTCTAAACAGGAAGTTAGGAGTGCAGAAGGTGTTCCCATTATCCCAAAGTCTCCAGGTTATGCTGTATTTTCATAAGGTTGCTCTTCCTACTGGAAGAGCCACCAAGCAAGCTTTGGAGGTAACTCAAGGCAGGCTTCTGTAGGAAGAGCCTAGACAGGCCTTCAGTATTTCCACATTATTTCTTCCCCTTGACTACTCCCCACTTGAGAATCTCACCTTGAGCTCACTTTTCTTCTCCAAGGCTTTGGCAATAACCTTTGCTGCCTCCACACCCACTGTGTTGCCTTCCAGGCGCAAGGCTTCCAGGCCATCAAATTCCTCAATTTGCTTGATCACTTCTTCAGCTGCAAGAAGCAGATAATCTAGTTGGTCTTTCAAACACTGTCTTGGTTACCACAGTAACCCTCAGATCCAGTAATACTTGCTCACCTCTAGCAAAAACAGCTGAACAACATTATGTGAAAACACCCTGAAACAGCAATGGGAACAGAGCTAAAGTGTCAGGTCACCAGAGAGAACATTCTTCATTCTCTACCCTTCCTTCTCATAATTTTCTCATTCTATTGTGATAGACATCCTCCTATTTGCAAAACTTAATTTCTTTACTTCCCAAATAAAATTCCTCTACCATTCAGCACATGGTTTAAAAGCTAGAGTACATGTCCCTACAGAAGTGCAAGGACTAAGTTAAAAGTTGATGGGAATTGGTGTCACATCAACAGGAAGTTCCAACTGACTGGCAAAAGTAATGTCTGTTTAGCAAACACGTCGGGGTGGAACAATTTAACTCTACAGTAATCCTATGCAAGGCAAAGAAGCAAGCTGCAGTCTCTCCTGCCAATGGGCACTTGTTATTGTTCCCAAGCTCCAAGGCCCTGCCCCACAGTTCAGTGCCTTTGAACTACTAAGCCAATCCATAAAATGCTCCACCTTCAGCATCAGCAAAAAAAAAAAATAAGCACTACAGCAAATAGCCTCTCTGAAAAACATGCTGGTTTTCTTATCTTGGCAGAAACGTTGATATAGGAATATATACATTTTCTCCAGATATTTACATTAGCAGCCACTGTAAGGCTTATTGTGAAACACACATACACCAAGACAGAAAGAAAGTGAGCTGTTGCAGCAGGCTAACATACCAGCCCATTCCTCTGCACACATCTTGTTCCAAGAGCTGTGATGCACTTCTTCACTGCTTTTAAAAGGAGCACTGACTTCTAATGCCCAGTGACTGTGAAAATCACTTAGAACACCAAGAATACAACAACTGCAAACCAGGCACCCAAACCCCAGTTACAGCAGCTGCAGCACTGCCAGGGCACCAGGTGAAAGCAGGGTACCTGAAGGGTAGGAAATGTTTCTATCAGAAGCAGCTGATGCACCCCTGCATCACAGATACATTACAACCTGTCCATGCAGGATCAGCAGAAGGTTTACCACAAGATTTTACAACTTCAGGGAGATGCTTCCCAAGCACAAAGGTATTTTCTCTTACCATCTTCAGCTGTGTTGAGTTTAAGGCTCTGGCCTTTGAAGCTCAACTGTCCACCACCCACTTTGGTTTTGGCAAGTGACTCCACAAGCTTAGTGATGTCTTCTGATGCCATTTTCCCGCTTCTTCCAAAAGTTGAGAGCTGTCAGTTAAAAGAAACTGTCATCATAAAAGCTTTCTAACTACAATACATAGTCTGTACAAATAACAATATTTATTTGAACACTAATGTGGTTTTTGTTACTCAGACATCTAATTGAGTTTTCAGTGTCATCAATACTTTCCCCAAAGCTCGATTGAGACAGCTAAGGTAGATTAATAATCCAAAGCCAAACAGTCAGATGGTGCTGATTCTTCCAACACTGGCAAGACTTGGGTTTTGATGGAGTTGGTATACTTCATAAATAAACAGTAGGTAAAACTATGGATTAAGGCCACTTTAAGACATTACTCTTTATGCAAGACTAACAATTACAATGTAATATTCCTCTTGTCTCAAACCCCATCCTTTAATTATATATGCTGCATGCTTCCCGTGCTCTCCAAAGCAAGCGAGAATGAACACAGTTGCTTTTCCTTTCCAGTGATATCCCCAGTAGTGCTCTTGTCAGCACACTGTTCCAGAACCACCGAGTTGCTGAAAATGTTGTGTGTGCTGCATACAAAACTGCCTCAGCTTTCTGGGTGCTCTTTCCTTTCAGATGTTCCACCCAAATTCATCACACATTAAACAGGATGATCTTATACTCACAATGTATTAGTGAATACATTGTGAATACATAGTGAATACATTCACTAAATTAGTGAATATTTAGCCTTGAGGCACAAGTTTGAAGCTAGCCATGCCTGGGAGCATCTGCATAGCATTATTTAATGAATATTAATCACTGTGTGAAGGAACTGGCCTCCATCCATTCAGTAGGATAAACTGAGCACATTTCCTATCCCACTACCTCCACTGGGATAAAAGACTACACATAACTAATGCTTAGAAACCACACACTTAAGCAGACTTTAGATGTCAGAAGGGATGAAGTTTCATTCCTGCTACAGAAAACTGGTTCCTGTCCATTCTTGTCTGATTTAGAAGTGACCTCACACTCTCTCTTTGAGCTCAACAGCACTGGTTTTAAAATATCCCCTATACAGAAGCTGTATATACATGCTTTCCTCCTGATATTCATCTGTGAAGCCTCCAGCTTCCCCAGAGTATGGCTTCTCCTCAGGGGTCTTTAATTTTAATATTGCTTTTGGAAACAAGAGGGGAAAAATCTCCAAGGCTGAAGAACTTAATTTTTCTAGGATTACTATCCTCTCAGGTAGGTGCTGCCAGTACAAAGAAACCCACATAACTTACTCCACTCCTACCAGACCACACTGACACCAAACTTGCGGACACCCCCAGCCTCTGCCAATCCAACATTGAGAAGGAAGAAAAAAGAGGACATCCTCCAAACCATGACTTTACCAGACAGGAAGAGAAGTGAACATCTGAAGAAGTCAGTCTGTTCACCTAGTTCAATTAACAACTTTACTTTTAAAAACCAGTTCCATTCTACTATGATCATCTTTACAGATGTACTCATCCTCTTGGCTTCTCTTTCCCTTGAATCTCCTTTGTCATTCTTCACCTTACACACAGACTACCTCCTAATCTCAACATACAAATCCAGCATCACATCCTGAAGCATGTTTTATAGCACACATCAGCCACACCCAACTGTCAACCTACCAGAGGTCTCTTCACTGTTAATTCTTCTGCAGAGAAAGCTTTGGGGGAAAAAAAAAAAGAAAAAAAAAAAAGAGTTAGTCTCTTTGGCAAATACAACCAAGATCTGGAAATGCCTGAAGACAGGTTTCCTATTCACTTAAAGGCTGTATGAAACTTTATCCTTCCTGATGATCAAAAAAGTTAGTTCAGACGAATGCTTTAATTACAACACTTCGTCGACCCCAACAGACAACACTCCGGCTACCTGCTGCTCGCCCAGCAACGAGAGGCATGGCAGCGCGGGCGACAGCCAGAGGTCCCCGCCCCGCCAGCCCCTGACAGCCTCCCCGCGTCGCTCGCTCCAGGGGCGGCCGACGGCTCCTCTCTTCCCCTGCGGGAGCTGCCGAACGCCGGCCACACGCTCCCCGCCGGCCGCGCGTAACGGGCCCAAAGCACGGCCGGAACGCCCCTTCCCGCTCCGCGCGGGGAGGGGGAGCGTGGAGAGGGACCCGCGGACAGACACGCGTGACCCGCGCCCACGATGGGGGACCCCCGCCTGCGCGTGGGAGCGCCCCCGCAGGCGGGGCCGAGGAGCGCGTCAGCCCGCGGGATCGCCTCATCTCACGCGAGGCCCCTCCGCCGGCCGCTAACGGCGGCGGCGGCTGCCGCCCCTCCCCTCACCTCCCCTCCCCTCACCTCCTCGGGGGCTCCGCCGCCGGTGGCTGCCGGTGAAGGCGCGGGAGCCTCGCGCCGCCGCCGCGCCGGGGCCGCTGGGTGAGGGGCGGGCGGGGGAGGCGGAGGATTTGAACGCCGGCAGTTCTGCTCCCCGCTCCGGGATTGGCTGTTGCGCCGTGACGTCACGGGACGCGCCCTACCGCCGCACCGCAGCCCGGCCGGCCTCGCCGCGCCGCGCGTGGGCGGGGCTTCGGGGCGCGCGCGACGGCGGCCGCGGGGCACGCCGGGAGCTGTAGTCCTGCCCCTTCCCTCAGCTCCGGCTGCGGCAGCCCCGCCAAGCGGCCTGAACGTTCTGCCACGTTCGGAACCCGCGTTCGCGGAAATGTCGCTGGGGGGGAGCTCCTTCTGATATGAAGCCTCGCCTAGATAATGTCCCTGCGGGTCTCCAGTTTGTACTTGGCATGTTACTGTCAGACTGTTCTCCTAAGGAAGGCATTTCACAGAATCACAGAATCTGTTAGCTTGGAAAAGACCTCTGAGATCATCGAGTCCAACCTATGACCAAACAACACCTTGTCAACCACACCATGGCACTGAGTGCCACATCCAGTCTTTCCTTAAACACCTCCAGGGACGGTGACAACACCACCTCCCTGGGCAGCCCATTCCAATGCCCAGTCACCCCTTCTGTGACAAAATTCTTCCTAATGGCCAACCTAAACCTCCTCTGGCACAGCATCAGACTATGTCCTCTCATCCTGTCGCTTTCACCCTGGAGTGCAAAGTCATTCCTGCTTAAGGATGCAAAAACCCCTTGGTTTGTGTGACAGCTTTGTGTGCACATTGTGAATGACATTTTCTTCCTAAGTATAGAAATGAAAGTACATCGGATGAGGCCAGGTGAGCTGTGCACAGACCTGCCTGCTACTGCAGTGGGTTTGCACAGCACCTCAGTCCCTTCTCTGCAACCTACAGGCACCGATGTAGGTACCATTTCAGGTGGCAGATACCTGGTGAGATCACTATTGAGGTGGGCCATAGGTAGGATTTATTCTGCCATTTAGTCCCAAAACATTGTAAGGGGCATTTTCCAGTCTCACAAATTTCCCAGCAGTGGTTTTAATAAGCAACAGCAAATGCTTGTATGGACCCAAGAAAAGAATGTCAGTAGTTGATCGTGCTTGGTGACCAGCCTCATAAATAGTAAGAGAAGTTTCCTTTGCAACTGAAGAAAATTAAGAACCACGTAGACAGTAGACTATGGTTGTATGTGAGAAGCATAAAGCTGCCAGAATATGTAGAGCTGATGAGGGAGTAAATTAGTGTGATCTGGAGAAGGAGCTGGAACCTGGAAAATATAAGCAAGAAATTTGGCACTGGATATTAGTTCCTCACAATTTTTAGTAATAAACAGGATCTTATCAAATACATCAGATTCCCTTCCCTGTCATTCTCCCAAATATTGGGTGTGCCAGAGGGGCAAGAATAAAGGCACTGACTATAGATGCATATATTGGAATGTAGGTGTACCATGCCGCTGTAGCATAGATCCAGACATTCATTCTTCCTAAAAATAGCTTTACAAATCAAAGTAACTTCTATGACACTGTATCTAGTTTGTAGAAGGGGTTTGCAGTGTTTTGACTCTTGCTACCTGCACATGAGATTGAGACCTCAATGATCGCGCTTGCAAACTGTGAAAATCTTCATGTTAAACACTAAAGAAAGATTTTACTACATGTCGAATCATGACCTTGCAGGACACATCTCAGTCTTGCAGGCAAAGGAAATTGGGATGGAGGAAAGCACAACATGACATTCAATTGAGAAATGCAGTCTTGAAAATGAATGTTCTTAAATTAAAAACTAGTGCCTATTCCAGCATAACTCTTGATAGTGTGTACATTTTGGTTTTGTTCCCCTTTTTCCTCATCCTGTCTTAACCTTTCTTCTCATCCAGTGGTGATGTCTTTTCCTTTCACAGGTGCTGCAGGGTTGAAGGTGTCCCGGGCTCTGTGAGTCCTTTCGTGATGGCGCCGTGAGGCTGCCCTCCCACTGTGCTCTGGCATATCTGCTCTCCCTATGTTTACTTTCTGCCTCCAGACCTGCTTCACCTTTCTTCTGCCCAAAACCACCCCATCAAACAGGTTTGTCATTTAATGTGCATATTGCCCAGCATCTGCACCAGATGCCCAGGTTCTAATTGTCACGGTGTCACCACCTTAAATTAGGAAATAACAAATCTTCTGAAGAGTTAATAAAAATAAAGATTGTCTTAGCCATGGATAGTAGCAATCTTTGGATCAAAATCAATCCCTAAAAATGTGCATTGTGATAAAATATTGTGAAGAGCATTAGGTAGCGTTATCCAGTGTCATGAGGTACACTATACAATTCACAGCCTATATTTCATAAATTATCAGTTTGTTGTGTTGACAATGCTGCCAGAAGCCAATCCTACTCAGTATAATCAATCCTATTCTTTCCAATCCTACTCCTTCCTTTTCTGATCAACATGTTTTAAATACCAAGAAAGTTTAGTACACTTCAGATGTTACCTTCTATCTAACTTTTAATCTTGTCAGAGTTACATAGTTGCAAAGCACAAGGTGACATTCTTGTGGGTCACTGTAAATAGAGAAGTGAGACATTCAGGAGTAAACATGTCACTGATTACATTGGAAAAAAGCTGGTAATTTAAACCAGTGTCAGTCTGGAAATTATTAATCTAATGGTAGACAGAATCCTTTCAGGAGAGGGAAACTATTCTGCCAGGGAGGCCGTACTGAGAGATGAGCATAAAACTGATTCCAGAGGGTTATTTGAAGTTAGCGATAGTGCAGCTGGGTGGGGATGGGTGACCCCCCCACATAAGGTGGTCTGGGTATCTTCACAACCTATGGAGAGTCAGTTCACTTTCTGGAAATATGGAGGGATTTGGGATGAAAACAAGCCAAAAGTCTGATTCCAAAAAAGAGTCTAAACTCACATGTCTATACATAAATATAAAAATATATATGCTTCTACATACATATAATATATATGTAGATTGTGTAATACCCAATCATATAAAACGTAATATTAATATGTTTTTTATATATACACATGCTGCATATATGCAGTTACAAATATATATAACATATGTGTGTATATATATAAAATATATGTAGATTGTATAATACCCAATTGTATAAAATATAATATTAATTGAGATATATAATTTTTTTGTTTGTTTGGGTTTGGGGTTTTTTTAGCCTTTTTTTGGTTTTTGGGGTTTGGGGGGGGTTTGGTTTTTTGGGGGTTTTTTTGGTTTGATTTTTTTTTTGTTGTTTTGTTGTTTTGCTGTTTTGTTGTTTTGTTGTTTTTCTTTTTAACTGCATATTTCTTTCCATCCAAAGATTTATGTTTTCAGACGATCTTATATACAGGGACCCCCCTCAGCAGTGCAGGGTGGAGTAAGTAAGGTCTGGCTGGAGCAGACAATTGCTCTGCCATCAGCGATAGCTCTGGCCCCCGTCCAGTGAACATAAACGGGTGGGCAGAAGGGTCACTGCTTCACGTATGTGATAATCCCGGGGGGGGGTCTCATAATTCAGTTCCTCGCTGCATTCGCATGCATGCAATCCCTCTGCAGAGGCAGATTTGCTTTCTCTTGGGGTCTATTTTTTTATATCAGCAAAGACAACCAGGAAGAAAAAAAGGTTGCATTAAAATTAGAACGGAGAGTCGACTGCTGAAGCGCTTTATTTTTTAGTTGGTTTTTTGGGGTTTTTTTAAGCCTAAGTCACCTTAAAGAATCTCAAAACCAGCCACAAGGGAAAGATCTGTGAGCTTTTGTAATGGAAAGCGGTAGCCTCTAGGGCCCAGAGGATATGCAGGGAGGCATTTTCTCTTGCTGGTGCAGCTGAGAGCGAGCGAGAGAGAGCGAGACCTGGAAATGAAAGTAAAGAGATCAGGAGGCACATGGAGGGAGCTGCAGGGGCAGCCGATCCAGAAGCAGAATGCTGCCTTCTATAATTAAATAGCACTTACTATTATTATTACTTCTAGTAATAATACATTAATAATATCTCTAGTAATACAATACCATTTATCAAGGAAAGTTTATACGTAGTGTGGGGGGGAAAACCCGAGGAGAGGTGAGTTCTTTGTTATTATTTTGGGGGGATTATTATTTTTGTCTTAAATCAATTCTGTACGTGTGTGTGTTTGTGTATGTAGAAAGAGGTGGACTTGAGAAACAAGAAATTCTGGATGTTGCTTCATTAGAAAGTAAAGGTTTCAGATAGTAACTGCATAGATGAAAGGTTGTGTAATTGGAAATTTAAAAAAAAAGTGGTGAAAAATAATACGGGTGAGATCTTGAAGCTAAACCCTCTTCCGCCAAAAATGTGGGGTTTGCAAAAAAAAAAAAAAAAAAAAAAATATTGTCAAAGATCCTAATCCCACCCCCTGGAAAAAAATGTAGTAGTAGTCTAAAATTGGATAGCTAGGGGAAAAGCCCCTGGGTTTTTATGGAAAACTTAGTATTAATCGCGTTTGTGCCTGTTTGTGTTTTGTAGGTTCGAGATGTGTGTTCTGGTCTGTATTTAGGCTGCAGTTTCCCCTTCTTGTTTGGTACAAACCCCATGAAACGGCAGAGAAGCCCTTTGGAATTGCTTTTTAGAGGCACCTTCCGTAGGTTCTTCTAAAGTTTATCAAATAAGAAGACTGTGTTTTGGTTTTATTTGGGTTTTGTTTGTTTGTTTTGGTTTTAATTCTTTAATGTTTTAGACAGTTTCCGGGTGGCAGGGGATGTTATGTGTTGGGTTTTTTTCTTCTTTTTTTTCTCTTAAAGCTGCCTCCCAGACTCTTGGAGATGCGTGATTTTTATTTAAGCGGATGGGGGGTGGGGAAGGAGGAAGAGTATGTTTTGGTTTGTTTTCCTTTTCCCGGGGACGCTTGGAAGTCTCCTGCCGCGGGAGACCCCTCCCAGCACGGCCGCGTTGGCGGGAATGCCGGGGTGCCGGCGTCCGGCAAAGCCGCGGGGGTGCGGGGGGCGCCGCCGGCCCCTCTCGGCTCCAGCGGCCGAGGTGGCGCCTCTCTCAGCGGCGGCCTCTACGCAAGGCCGGGGATCGGCGGCCTAGTGCTGGCAGTGGGGAAAGGAGGCGAGCGAGGGCTCCCGCGCCACCCGTGTGGGAACCAGCCCCGGGATTTAGTTTTTCAAATGAGGCAGGGGAATGCGAGCTGGGTGGGTAGGAAACCGAGAGCAAATAGCTTAGGGATAGGCAGCGTCACCCCACAGCCCTCTCCTTACTCCTCGGCTGCGCTGCAGTGGGGGCAGGAGGAAGGGTGGCCTGTGGTACGAGGGTGTTATGTATGAAACACAAGGCTGAAGGAAGTGGAAAATGGGGTCATGGGGGCTGAGGTGGTAAATTGAGGCTTTTAGCCCCCACTGCCATCCTCCTCTCAGGGAAACTTAGAGTCACTGCTTTTATTTTCACTGAGGGGTGAGCTGGTTGTTGCTACCTTGCTCTGCATTCACTAGGTGCAGTGAATATTGCTGGGTGCAGCTGGTGGCATCCCAGTGACCCCAGTGGTCCTGCAGAGCAGGAGTGGCACTAGTGGGGTGCTGGGATGTGAGATGGTGGCCATGGAAGTACCTTAGGGTGGCCAGTGCGTGGAGGGACAGAGGAGTCCGGCCTGGTGGGCACAACATAGTGGTGGGAAAGCTGAGAGCTGTTGGCTGTGAGAAGCAGTCAAACCCAGGGAGTAGGGCATGGCAGAAAGCAGCTGCAGGAGTGAGCAAGAGCCCAAGTTTGTAGTGGGCTCTGCAGTTTGTCCTTTGCTTGATGTGTGCCTGGTTATCTATTCTGCTGCACCACTGAGGTGGCCAAACTGCAGCCATGTTTCAGACCAGTGTATCCTGGAGCCTTTTTCCTGGGGAGCTCCAGTCTCAGCTCTACAACCTGCCACTTGCATCTCAGTGTACTTATTTCTGGCTGAAATGTTACAGTCAACGCCTGGAAGTCGGTCAAGTGTCAACTCATTGTCATCTCAGAAATACAGTATGAAAAACTTTGCCCAAATTCAACTCTGGCAGGGTTATGAATAACATCCGTGTTCTTGATAAGATAAATGCAAGTCTTTCAGTTCATCTCATGTTTCTACCATCTACCCATCTAGAGGATATCCATCCAGTTTGTGATTAAGTCACCTAGTTCACTGGCTGATGCATCTTTCTGAAGACAAGAAAACCATTTTACTTGACTGTAGTATTTATTCCTGTCTAGCAAATGGTTTGTAATTTATTGACGAACTGTGAATAAAGTTCTCTCTAGATGCTGGACCAGAGAGGATAAATGTCTCTGGACTGAAAGGATAAGAGCTTTGTAGTGGAGATATAAATACTCAGGATTTGCTGGTGATTTGAGTGGACACGTCTGGACAGAGAGATTTGGTTGGGAGGGAGAAAAGGGACGCTTAGACACAATGCTTCATAAAATGTTTTCTACTGTGTTTCTAAAAATATTTGAAAGACCAAGAAAACAAAAGCTAAACAGGCTTTGCACTTAAAATTAATTATGCAGTAGCTGTGGTAGAGTGTGCAGCAGAACTGAAGTGTTGCTCATGTGGGTGGCTCACTCTGTGTTGGATTTGCTGGTGTAACAAGTGCATGGCTTGGTCTGAGTGTTAAATGAAACACTGTGAAGAGGCTGGAACGATGAGGGGAGACAAGTGACTGAGTTTGCTGGTGAGGTGGTGGGGGAGGAGGTGTGAGGAACAAAAAGAGAAGTCTGAATGGCAGCCTTCTGCAGTGGTTGGGGCAGGCAGGACAGGTGAGGGGTCTGCCACATGTGAAGGAGATTGCTGGTGTGGAGTGACATCAAAGGGCAAAGAAAGGTGGTTGTTCCTGAGAGGTGTGCAAGAAGTTGTTGGGGCGGCAGCACATGGTGTACACTTTGAAGGTGGTGCCATGAGGGGATGAGTCTCATGTGCAAAGTCATGACATAAATCTGGAGGTACGACAGACCTTTAGCAGAGAAAGCTGGTCACCCGCTTGCCAGGAGGGAGGAATGTGGGGCAGTACCAGGAAGCAACAGTCTAGAGGGGGGATCAGGCCTGTGGTTTATGTCTGAAGAAGTCAATGGAGGGTTCTGTGTTGAAGAGCATTCACTCTGGAAGATGAGTGTAGAACTGCGGAGCATAAACAGCATGCAGGGCACAGAAGGTTGCTTTTTATAAGGGTTTTGTAGCAAGGATCAAACTGTAGCTGTGTATTGTGGGACTTACAGAGATGCAATGGGCTGGTCAGCCATCCCCATGAAGCAAGGGTGGAGATACTCATGTTGGATGCAGTGGCAATAGTGGTGAGGAGAGAAAAAACAGAAGGGGAGCTTTGGGATGCAAGAAGAGTTGGGTAAGTCTGGAAAGGAGACATTCTGTAGCCATTCCCAGTAATCCTTTGGCTGCACTCCAGGTTTAGGTCAGTAATGTTTGAATGCCCTTCTCTCTGGGCAAGCAACAGTAATCAGTTCTCGCTGTAACACAGACCCACATCCTGCTGTGTAGGATGTTTCAGCAGCAGGATCAGGGTAGCTGTGAGAACAGGTACTGATCTCTTCTTCACTCCTTGCAGAGTGTTTTAAAGGCTGAGCTCAGAAACAGAAGTAGACCATGTGTATGAGAAGCTTTTCAAGGTGGTGATCTGTTTTGTGGATATACACAATTGTAAAGGTGTGCCACGGCATTTTTGGAATGCTCCATTGACTTTGTGATGACCAGCTAGTGTTCAACTGTTCTCCCCACAGTCGACAATAGTCTCCCTTTTCATCAGAGATGTGGGCTGCTGCTTCACTTCCCTGACTTTTGTTTCCTCCAGTATGACTCGTGTCAGGGAGCAGCAGGAGCAGGGCTGCACCTCCAGCAAGGACAAGTGAAGGTGATGGCAGTCACCAGCAGTGCCCTCACTCACAGGGTACAGTCCCACCACACCTGAACAGTGTAGTCAGAACTAGATGCCAGTAGCAGTGGTCCATCCACAGTCCCAAAGAAGATGAGGTGATGAAGGTCCACCCAGCGAGTCCAGCGGTAGGAGTTGGTGCCAGAGACAGGACTGGAGACAAGCTGCCTGCAGTGGAGGTCTGAGGTTTGTTCCAGAGATAGAACTGAGGACAAGTTCACCTACAGCATAGCTCAGACAAGGCAGGACCTGGACCTCGGTTGAAATGGAGCTCCTAGACCGTGGACAGAGGGGCATAGGTGGGGGTCCAAGGTGAGGCTGTTTGGAGTACTTCAAGCCTTTAGTGTATTCAGGGACCAGACAGCTAGAAATTCTTCCTTCCTCCCTGTGCTCTCCCCATGAGCCTTTGGGAGGGTCCACTTGAGTCTTTTGCCTTCTCCCCCACAGTTCCTCTCTTGTCATTTCCTGTGGAGACTCTTTCCTCACTCTTGTCTCTGATGGCCCTCACAGTTCTCCTACAGTGCTCTGGGGTGGCTCTGTCCTCTTTCATGTCTTTCACTGCTGTTTTTGTGGAAATGGTTCCTACTGCTCCTCTTCTGCTTCTCTGTTCTCTCTTACTTCCTCTGTATTTGCAGAATTTCATACAAGGAGAAAAATTGAATTAATTACCTCTCTCTCCTTGTCCACCTCTTAAGCCTGTCTGCCTGTATCATTAGTGATCATATTAACCTCCCAGTCTCCTTGTTAAATTTCCTTCTTTCTTCCTGATTGCTCATTATCCAGGCTATTTATGAATCAATGTAGGCCTTCTGTTGGTGTTGTACTGAAGTATATCAGCTCTTCTCCATCACTTCTGTTAAATGCCTTTGTAGAGATGCTGATCATCCCTCACTTTGTTGGCTTTCCCTTTCTTGCTGCACTGCCCATCCTGTTCCAAGTTCAGCTGCTTAAAATCTCCTACCTGCTGCTTAAACCAGATTGCTCCCAAATTTAATGTCTGATGACTTACAAACTTCAGTGTCACTTTCAAGCTCTTGCTTCCTTCTGCTGCCACTTTTTTCTGGTCTTTCTCTCACTCCAGTCTTTCCCCCTTCCCCCAGTTCTTCTTGGTAAAGGGCAGGTATCAATTCTACATTTTGCATGGCACAGAGCACAATCAATAAAGGCTTGCTGAGTTGTCAGGATTGATTTTTATGTACCTTAAAGGCCCCTTCACCCTGTTCAGACTGAGTCTGTCATTGATACTGCAAGATATCTTAGAATGATAGGGATGGTCTTAATGTAAAAGGGAGCTGGATGATAATGCTCTCCAAGTTGTTGTAGTGTAGAGGTGGAGCAATTACTTTAGTTTCTCTTGTACCTTTTCAGAGGTGGTCCTGGGATGGGAAGGTACTGTGTCTTCATCCTCATCTCATCTCATCTCATCTCATCTCATCTCATCTCATCTCATCTCATCTCATCTCAGTGTTTCTGTACTTGCTGCCTCTGTCCCCAAGTTCCTATTCCTCAAATGCTGAGCATTATTTGTGGTCACAGCTGGTTGATGTGAAATTTGCTGTCACCAGCAACTCAGTTTTGTCACAAAGTGTCATCCTTTCTCCCCTTTATTATTATTTTCTTGTGTGACAGACCTGTGTACCTTGGAGAAAGGTCACTGAGGAGCCATTCCAAAATTTGCTTCGGAACTGCAGAGGATGAAGTGCAGATAACTCTTGAGCCTTCCTAAGGTGCTGCCCACCCCAGTTTAAAACGCTGCGGGTTCTGTTCCCACACCAAAGAAGTGCTCCCCAGTCTGTGCTGCTCTTACCTGCTGATTTTAGGCATGAAATCCCCATTGCACAGATTCAGTGCTGTCCTTTTATGTGGACCACAGCAAGCAATTCCATCTCCTTCCTTTGCATCTCCCTTTGTGCTGTACCTCCATATACCTTATGTAGATAACTTGTTTCATATGCTGTGCAGTAAACCAGTTTAAATCTGTCCCAGATAAATAGTGCTCAGAATTGCTTATCATGGGAGGGTCTCGGCACAAATTCCTGAAATGACTGCCAGTGCAGGCAAAGATGGTGTTGGGTTTCTTCCCTTTCCTAGAAGGCAGTCATGATAACAGTTGGTTCCCGTTGCTTTATTTACTGGCAGCCTAAGCAGAGAGCTCAAACTGAAGTAATTCCTCTTTGCCCATGTATCCTGTCAGTGGCATGTGAGAAAAAGCAGATACTTGGTAGTGAGCTGCTTGCCGTGCCGTATCTGCAGTGTGGATAAATCATGGGCTTCGCTGTTCAGGGCATCTGGTCTGGAACATTTTGTTAGTAGTAAATTCAGGCACAAACAAAATACTGTGCTGTTTAATTGCCAGCAAGACCTAAAATGACTCACTTTGTGGTGTTTCTTTTTCTTCTTCCTCCGCAGCAACTATAATGGAGAGGCAGAAGAGAAAACAAGAAATAGATAAAGGACTTCAGTTCATTCAGTAAGTGGACAACCTCAGTGTTCCATGTGGATTTGGGGGCAGTTTTCTTTCTATCGAGGATTGCAGGAACTGAGTTTTTCCTATTCACTGCTTTGAGTTTGCTGCGTGGGAAAGAGATACTGTCCTGAGGATTTTCACTGTGATTTTTCAGGGTGTTTCTTGTCCTGTTAGCTCCCTAAACTTGAAATTCTGTCATTTTAATATCCTTTGGTTTTGCCCTCCACTGGAGTTCCAGGGTGATCTTTATGGTCAGCCTAATGCTAATAGTGCTTGGACCTTCTACATCATCTTCAGCATGAAGATCTCAAAGTGCTCTCTCAACGAGGTTATCCCACCTTTGTTAGGAAGGGAGATAGTGTTTCAGTTCTGTAGGTGGGGAAACAAGGTACATAACTTGTTAGGTACCCCATATGGTACCTATAGGAAAAATAGATGACCTGGGCTCTTTTACAGTTGCCAGCCTGGTAGATGTCTCAGATCACTCTTCTATGAATATCATGTGGCCTTGTAGGACTTGAAGTGGTTGCTTATGTAGTAGTTACAAATCCAAGTACTTCTTTATAAAATAAAGTAGTATTTCTCCCTCCAGCATTTGAGTTAGCAGAGGTCTCAAACTCAGGTCCAGGTTCCATGGTGAGTAAGGCAGTAGTAAGATTTTAATCAGATTGGTTTGGGGTTTTTTAAATTCTGCTTTGAGTCCTGCAATTATTATGCCTGAAATCTGTGCCTCTACAGTAGGAAACTCCCCCAAATCTTCCATGTTACATATTTGTATCCTGTAATATGGCCATGATATTTTCATCCCAGTCTAAGACTAAATGGGGCTGATAACCCAGTTTTGGAGAGGGAATTGTGAGACTTACATTGGTAGCACTTACAAAAATGCACAAGATTCTGGGGAAGAAAATAATTTAGAAATATGAGGTGCAGTTCTTGCATCTGGGGTGTATCTTGCACTCTGAACCAGGAACAGTGCCGTATGTTGGTTTGTTTTGATGCAAAAGAGGGAGTCCAAGTTTGTAAGCAGCATGAATGTTTCTTACAAAGCCATGACATTTCCTGTACTTAGTTTTAAGGAGTGATTAGATGAAATCTTAAAAATATATGTTCTGTAATCAGTAAGATCATGCATGCACTGTAGGTGAGAAAAACTGTGAAAGGTGCTAAGGGTTCCTCTAGAGCTTGTTGATTTGTCCTTGAAGAGAAAAAATAAATATACATGGACCAAGCCTGGATGAACTGGGTGGTCCAATTTGAAGAACAGCACCTTTCTCTTAAGTCTCAGTGCTGTTGTGGGGTAGGTGTTATCCACACAAGCACTGCCAGTGTTTGTGGCACAGCCCTGGCCAAGAGAGTTGGAGTTAAATGGTCTCTTGAATCTGCACTGTTTTCCCCCTTCCTTTTGTGGGGTAGGCCTAAAGGCATGTGGCTAAGTTAAGGCAGAGAAAAGTGATTGCATTTATCTCTGTATGTCTCTGGTTTCACAAAGGATTCGAGGAGGTCTTGGAGTGCCACTCTGGTGCCTCTCATTAGAGCCAGCTGCACATAAAATACACTTGTATTCTTCATGGCAGTCTCTCATGGGACTTTATTAAAGATGGGTTTTTTAGGTGACTGTCAGAAGGCACATTACAGAGGATCGTGTATGCACAGAAAGTAAATGAGAACAAGACTCCTCTAGTCTCAAATCCCTCTGAGACTTGACCATCACTTGACACCACTGTGACTGTCACTGAGCATAATGCTCCCTAACTGTGTTCTCTTTGCCTCAGCTGTCTTTGCAGTGATAAAATGTTCAGTAACTTGCTGAGATCACCAACACAGGACCAGAAAAATGATTTCTTCATCAGACAAAAGCCGTTCTTTGAATGGATGCCTGTTTCATGAATATTTTCTCTTCTTTTTTTTCAGGTCCACATTACCCCTAAGCCAAGAAGATTATGAGGTAATGGAGATTTTGTTTGTTGACGCTGGGAGCCCTCTGGTTAGCAAGATTTGTTCTGTTGCACAGCCATTAGTTTACATGCCAAAAGTGAAGAACGTAGGATGGTCTGTCACAATTTGCCTGTGACTTAAAGTTTTAAGTTTCTGATGATGACAACTTTCAGGGAAAGGAGAAGACACTTGATGTTCAACAAGAATGGGGATTTGACAGGATTATTCTCATCTACCAAAAATCCTGATGTTTTGCAGGAGAGTAGGGATGCAGGAGTATCTTAGTGGGCAGGAAGTTTGCTAAAAGATATGGAAATGAATGGGAAACTAGGAAGTCTCTCCTGTCTGAATATCCACTTGAGTCTGTTTGTTCTCTCCGTGCTGCCCAGGCCTTTTTGCAGAAGCTGGTGAGAAACTTGTTTGCAGAGGGCAATGATTTGTTCCGAGAGAAGGATTTCAAGCTTTCCCTGGTGCAGTACGTAGAAGGGCTGAATGTGGCGGATTACGCAGCCTCTGATGAGGTGACCATCCCAAGGGAACTCCTCTGCAAGCTACATGTCAACCGAGCTGCCTGCTACTTTGCCATGGTGAGTGCTTTCCCAAGTCGTCCCCAGGAACCAGGGGAACATCATGATTGCAGTGCTGTGCAGCTGGAAAAGATGTCAAGAGGCGTTTCAGCTGGTTTTGTCTGCTCCCTGTTCAAACTGGGGGAGGCAACAACACACAGAAAAGTCTGTTATCTCCTCACAATTGCACTGTGTCTTGTGAGACCAGAGGAAGGATGTGAGGAGGGGGGGGCACGCCTAAGGTACTGACAATGCAGTTCTGGTCCACACTGGTGAGGAGGTAGTACCATCCAGTGTCTTCCGGTATTGAGCAAGTATTTTTCTGGAATACTGTTTGAGTATTGCTCTTGCCTCCTCCTGTGAGACACTGGAAGACAGTAGGAAGTCTTTGGGTCTTGAAGGAGCTTGCAGCATAC
This sequence comes from Corvus cornix cornix, assembly GCF_000738735.6. Lineage (NCBI taxonomy): Eukaryota > Metazoa > Chordata > Aves > Passeriformes > Corvidae > Corvus > Corvus cornix. Next base: position 49,034,190 of record NC_047057.1, on the reverse strand, counting down.
ACATGGAAAAGGATTCTGAAATACCCAGGCTCTAAAAGGCTGCGTGCTTCCATTTTACTAAGGCGTATAACAGCTTTCCTTTATGGCACAACCCCAGAGCAGGCCCATCCTGTTTGTAATGACACTGAGTCCCCTGAAAATTAGCAAGCAGTCACATAATTAAAGATTTTCAAGTGTAACATGCCCAGGGTAGAGGGGGAGGCAAGATAAGGTTGCTCAAGCAGCCTTAGTTCTGTCATTCACTGACTTTGAAGTGTTTTGAATTTTGCAAGATTTAACAAAATGTTCTGTTAACGTAGGTGTGTTTGCACGCTGGTCTGTGCATGAGGTAACATATGTACTTCCACCTGCCGCCTGTATTTCTGTTTTCTTCTGAGAGATAGAACATTTGCACTCACAGAGAAGGAGGAGTTAGTCTGCTGTGCCTCAGCTGACTCCAGGTGGTCTGTTCCATGCAGGGGTTGTATGAGAAGGCGCTGGAAGACAGCGAGAAGGCTTTAAGTCTCGACAAGGAGAACATCCGAGCGCTATTCCGGAAAGCCCGTTCCTTAAATGAACTTGGAAGACACAAAGAAGCATATGAGTGCAACAGCAGATGCTTGCTGTCCCTCCCACATGTAAGTTTCTGACATACAACTCATCTTGGTTTTTGTGGCTCACAACCTTCCTCTCCTCAACATGCTTAGTGTGAGGGCAGAGGATAGTGGAAGGGGAATCTTGGCTGTTCCCAAGTACATGCTTATGCCCAGAAATTCTGCCTCTCTGACTCAAAGATGTTTGTCTTCACATGTTTCTTCAGGCCAAGTCACCTCTTACAGACAGTGCCAATCAGGGACACCAGTTAGTGACAGCAGGTTCATGGTCTGTTTGTGAAGAGCAAACCCCTGTCCTAACAAAAGGTGAACTAAAGCCATGAGAGTGTTCTAATTGGCTGCTGTTATATCTCTAATGGAAGTGACTAGGAGCATGGGATAAATGGGAACTGGAGCTCTGGAAGGAAAATATGTACGGTTTTCCTGTTTTGGATAAAAATATCTCACATTTCACTTACTGATTGCTAAGGCAAAATGATCAAGCTTTTTATTTCTTGAGGAACATGCAAAGGTGTCCTTGACATCACGTCGTAGTTATTTTTGTGCTCAGGGTTGTGTAAATTTTTGCATGCAGAGGGGACTATCTGCATATACTAGGAGCTAAATATTTTCCTGACAGTGCTTTTGAGGATCCTCTTAGGCCAAGTACTGATCAGGAAACCAGACCGTGATTACATGGATTCAAGTGAGCACTGTGCTGATTTTGGTTCTGATCCATCACAGTAATGTTATTATAAGGAAAATGCATCTACCTCAGCAGGAGAAGTTAACTTCCCTTTTTTATTAGTGTTATGGAAGCAATCTTTGGAAGCCTTGTTAGCAGTTAGTTATTCCTTTTGTATAGCTTGTAAGTTCTAGTTTCTTTGACTTGGCAGAACAGGGTGACCAAAAGGTATTAAAGTTACCATGTTTGGGGAGTCCCAAGGAACTGTTTTATAAACAAACCCTTTGATTAACAAAAGCATCTAATATAGGTGTTCTTGTAAAGCCATATCTGGCTATATTTTACACTGCGGTTCAGCCACTTAGTTTATATTTTAACCATATAGTTATGTTTACATAGCTCTCATTATTATCGTTACAATTATCATGGTCTAAAGACACTTTATCCAACTTCTCTGTGTCAGGGAAGTTCAGCCTAAAAAACTCCATATTGAATGATTTGCATTTCCTATTGTATACTATTCAGCCTTGTAAATTCATGTACCCCATTGTCTTAATACCTACTTAACAGAAATCATAAGCCTTCTCTGCATCAATCACAAGTCAAGCCATCCATCATTTCAGTCTTGTTTCCATTACCCTCGGGAGCACATGGGTACTTCCTTCTTGCATTGCTATAATTGCTGAGAACTTTGTTGTGGTCAAAACAGAGCCTGTCTTTAAACTTCTGGTGATAAAGGATATGCCACTCATTTGGCTCACTGTCTGTCAGAGTTAACTTATTTCTGGGTGCAGGTACTCAGTACTGCTAGTTTGCAGAAGTGCTCAGTGTGGTGAAGTTAATACTCCTCCATGGTACGCTTTTTTTTTTGTATGGCATGGGGTGTTTTAGAAGAGGAAATGGACAAGCTAGATTTTGTTTTTATGATGGTGACAAGACTAGTGCTGAGGGTGTGGGGGAGTGAGTGCAATCAAAAAATGGCACTCCAAATTGAAGGGAAAAGTTGCTGATACAACAGACTGGAAGAACCAGAGGTTTCTCAGTTGTTGAAAGGGAAAGGACTCAACCTGCAGGGAAGAAGGAGATTGGAAAGACCAGCATGGCAAGTAGAGAAGAGGGCAGACTTCAAGGGTGGAGATGAGGGAGATGATGTTGAAACATTAAGGAGGGCTATCTCAGTATGTTGGGCAGATACTTTTTTTCTTCTTTGTAAAAGCTGTTAAAGTACTCCAATATTTTTGCAAACAGGGAGAGAGAGAGGAAAACAGAAGGAAGCAGTTGCTGGTGATATATAACTGTAGAAGACTGTGGCAGGTTGTTAGTCTGGGCAGAAGGCTCATGGTGGTATGTGAGTGGGCATGGACACTGGGCAGGGAGGACCGTAAAATGCCACACAATGGGGAAAGCTGAAGGATCTGCTTGACTAAGCTGAGGCAGTTTAACTGGAGCTGGGTACAGTCAAAATGCCTTCCAGCTAGTAAGTTGAAAACTGAAACTTGGTTTCAGCTTTAAAAACAAACAAGCAAAACAGACTAGTGAGTCCTGTCTGCGTATCAAAACTGATTATTAGCTCTGCAGCTGGCAGAGAGGGAGGACATGCAGGCTCCTTCCCAGGCATGGAGACCTTGCGGAAGCTGTATCAGCAGCCAGCCTTGGCAGCTCCTTCAGCCAACTTGCCAGCAGGACTCCTGAACCCTGTTTTCACAGAGTGGGTGCTTTGTTGGAAGCAGATATTTGATTCTGATTTTCTGCAGCATTGAATCAGCATAGGGCAAAACTCCTGGTGCAACTGCAGCATCTTGGCAGGACCGAATGACAAGAATGCTGAAATCTGTCTGGACTCTCCTGGGGCTGCTCTGGAAATGATCTACCTGCTGCTTTCTAAAGTTGAGGCTTCTTGGTGCAGCCCAATGTGCATAACTGCATTCCTCTTCATTTCATTCTGTGTGCCACAAAGGCAAAACTGAAAGTGTCCTGTCAATGGTTTCATCCCCAGGATGAAAGCGTCACACAACTGGGACAGGAGCTTGCCCAGAAGCTGGGACTGAGGGTTCGAAAAGCATACAAAAGACCTCAGGTATGACTTCTTTTGTCTTAGAGGCTATCCTTTGCTTTCACAGATTTACTTTTGCAGAAGTGGTAGGTGCTGCTCTGCAGTTACAGACATGTGTACACAACCCTGCAAACTCTTTAGCAGGCTGCTGGCAACCCTCCTTGTTCTGACCCTCTGAGTCACTTTGCCTTGACCCATTTCTAACCCCATTGCTGCTCTGTATCTACTGCCAGGATGTTTTCTGAATCCCCAGCTGAGCCAGGCTGGTGCTGTAGGAGAAACTTCCGATGCAGTAGATGCCTGGTTTTTATGCAGGAGAGGGACATGTGGCCTGATCCCAAAGCAGGTTTTGCATTACAGTCCTCTCCCTGTTACAGGATGAGAAGGATGGGATCATCTGCTGCATTGGATGACTGGTTTTGTAGTGCAGTGAATCTGAAGAGTTCCTGCACCATTTCTACGCGTATGCTTCTTTGTGGTGGGGGAAAGGATTGTGCTTTGGGAGGAAGACGGGTACACACCTGGTCAGAAGCTGATTGACACCAGTGGCTGTATCCGTAACTTGGCTCTGCAAAGGAGTGCTGTAGGTGTTTAAATGTGCACCCTGGGATGGAGCTAGAGGGCGTCAGGCCATTGCTAGCCATAAAGCTGTTCTCCCATAAAGCTGCCTTGGTCACAGGTTTTGTTCTTGGGAGCAGAGAACATGAGCTACTAGTGGAGACTGACATTTGCATTTGCATCCTCGGCCCCAGGTGCACAGTGTGTTAAACAAACAGCGTGTTTCATCTCCAGAGAGGCACTTTGTAGCATGAGGTGGAGTGATTGGTGGGCATCTGGTTTGAAGAGAGCTTTTGGGGTAAATCTGGCTGTAACATGTTAATCCTCTCCCCAACAAACCTCACGTGTCATTTGCCTACCCAAGAAAAACCCCTTGATCTTGTAGCAGCTCTCAACACTCCCAAATGATTCTGTCTCAAAGAAAGGGAACTTTATGGGGAAATACTTTTTGTAGCTGTTCACTGTATTGGCCTTGCCACCTTTTTTGCTGCTGTCATGTTACTCAGCTGAGATGGGCTTAAACCACCTGTATATTAGAAATATAAAAATTAAACTCTCCAAAATGCTTTTTATTGTTTGAAATTTTGTGATTAGTATTTTGTTAATACTTTGCGATCTCTTGTGTTGAGTTCCAGCTTTCACTCCAATACTGTAATGCCTTCCCAAAGTAGTAATTTCATAATGAAAAGCAAACCTTTCTGTTTTTCAAGAAGTTTTTTGCCTCCTGATTGTGGGTCAGATGTTCTGAGGTGTACAGAACAATCATATGTCCCTTTTCAGTGTTGACAAACGTGTACCCGTGTGTCACAATGGGGTAACCTTTTGGGGTGGCTTTTATTTTTGGGCAGTGCTTGGAAGGAAACCATACTGTAACCCAGCTTTACCTAGCTTATGAGCATTCCTAGGCTGTATTCTGCTCTAAGACTGCTCTCTTCCTTGCAGCAGGAATTGGAAACATTCTCACTACTCAGTAATGGCACGTCAGTCAATTCGTCAAACCAGGTAGAGTGTGCATCCTGTGGTTGTTACTGTTTATGGATTGTGCTACTAGAATGTTTCAAGGTTTTATTTACATGCAAATTTATTGTCTTTTAGGTTTGAACTGTTTTAATTAGTGTTTTCTGCTTTTAAGGAATATTGCCAAGAAATTAATTTCTTTGAAAATATTTCTACTGATGTAATTTTTTATGTCAGTAATTAGATCACCAAAGATGCTTATTTTTCTTAGTTATTGTGAATGCTTGCTTTCTCTTGCATTTAAAATAAATTTTTGTTTTCAAGTTTTGCATATCTAACAACAATGCTAAGTAAAAGTCAGAAAGTGCAAGTTCTGAAGAAATACACAAAATGAAATCCCGTGATGTACTGAGCAAGGTACATACACAGTTTTTGTATTGTTTGTGTTGTCCTGGGAGATCCAGCTGGGCAGGGCAGCACAAATACTAAGGTAAAATATAAGAAATTACTGGTTTCCTTGTTCTGCCACTAGGCAAAAAAACCTCCCAACAAACAAGCACTTGCTGTTTTTACAGGCTGTTTGGTACTTCACAATGCTTCTTAAAGCAAACAAACAATAAAACTGTAAACATCGTAATTTTGTACAACAAGATGGGATACTAAAGAACTAGTTTACCTCTCACTGTTCAGTGATTTGGTTTAATGTCTTTCTAGTAAGGCCAGTGAGCTTTCTTTAATAGTTATGCCTAGTTTTTAATTCAAAAATCTTTTCCTTTTGTAAGAATTGAAAATAGTGCAAAACCCATTGTAGTAGATGCAATATCGCAAGATAAATGCTTTACTTGTGCCTTTTTAAGCTTAAGCCAAAAGCACGCATACTTACCTCTGTTTATGTTCCTGTAAAATATGGACTCAATTTATTCCTTGCCTTGAGCTCCAAGTCAGCAGTTGTCTTGGCAGAAACATTTTCCTGTTTCAAATTTGCTGTAGAAGTTTGTGGTTGTTAGATTGCAAAATATGTGAACTAAGAAAAGGAACGTTGTGTAAGATCAGGCTAATCAGATCTCCCATGCAGTGGGCTGACCAATGGGTGTGTCCTGGGGCTTGGGGCACAGTGTTGTCATCCACACGTAAAATACCCTATTCTATGTATGGAGTTGCTCACATGGTTGGATATTGTGCAAACATGGTTTTCCTTTGCAGCAAAAGGGTTTGTCGGCTGTTGAAGGTAAACATGAATAGGTTCCTTGGATTAATGGCCTCCTAAAGTTCATTGGTTTTACTGTTCTAGCACAGGAAGAGGCCATAAAGGAAAATAAAGGGTCATATACATTTATGTCTACTTAAAGATTAATTTCTCACAATATTTTTCCTCTACCTTTTCCTGCATCCTCTTTGCAGACTACTTCCAATGGATTGGGCTCAATAGATGACATTGAAACAGGTAAAGATATCTCTCTGCTCAGACTTTTGTGGCTTCAGTATGGTATATGACCAGACTGGCAGGCTTGAGAGGTTCATCACCTGCATTTGTGTCTCTTCTGCACACTCCCAGCTTTGGTGACTAGGAGAAGGAAAAAGTGGTGCAAAGCAGGAGTGTTTTTCTTGCAAAAACAGCTTTTTATCCAGGCCCAGTGAAAGACACATTTGGGAATTAAAAGGGTTTGTTGAGGTACACAGCTCTCTCCAGTTGTGCTTTCTTTAAGCTGTGCTTGGCAAAGCTTCTGAAACTCTGCTCCAAGCCAAAACAGTCCAGATAAAGTGAAGTTAAGGTTGTTTGTGCTCTAAGTGCATATGGTCTTCCAAGACGTTGAGGTGGAGAAATTGAAAACAATAGGAGTTGTGAGGGACCCAGGGAGAGCTGAGTTCAAGGTTAGGCATCCAGGAGGAGAAACATTCTCATGCTGGGAAACAAGTGACCTTAACTCTGCCCCTGCAGAAAGGCTTGCTACCTTGTGTGCTGGAGTTCTGAAGTTCTGCCTCTGAGCACATCAGCCTTTATTCCTTTGTAAGGTAGCTCTGTGTGTCAAGCTAAGTGTGAGTACTTACCACCACAAGTAGCAATTGCTCTTTTTATAGAAAGAAACTAATTTCATTATTAGGGTGCTTTGGAAAACATGTTAGTTCTCTGTTGAATGCCAATGATTGCTACATGAGATCATGAGTTCTGTGAATTAAGGAGAGTTTTTCACATTATCTTGCTGTGCTAAAATTAACTGGACTCCTACTACAGAGTAGTGAATGACTCCATCCAGTAAGATCTTTATCTAATCTGGATTTGGTGTAAGAGCAGCATGCCACCTTTGCTGCAGATTAGGCAGACAGAGCCTTTCCTGCTAGGAAGTCTTTGCAAAAGCACTGGAATTAGGTGTTATCCCATTGCCTTGAGAGTGTTGTGCCTCCAAGACAGCTGTGGGTGCTGGGTACCCTGAGAGTTTCAGATACAAACTTTTTTTAGCAAGGATTTTTTTTGTTGTTGTCTTGTTTTAAGATGCAAACTCTTGAAGCCCTTTCCTTGCATGTTTTGCTTGAAGTCACCTAGTTAATCAACTCAGCCTAGTCCTGCAGGGAGATCATGGCTCAGATCTGGCTTAGTATGGCCATCGGCCAGCTAATGCACTAGGGAACCACTGCTGTTTTGGAGAGTGGAGCTAGCAACAATGCTTTTAAAAGCTCTGTACTTGTCCCTTGGGGACAGGCAGGTGTATGGCCAGAGAAGCTACCAGCTGGAGGGGCTTGGTATGGGAGACTTGGTTCATGGGAGTGTATGGATAAGACCCTCACTGAGCTTAGAATAATACATGGGGCTGAGAGGGGCAGAAATCAGCAGGTGTGGGTGTGTCTGTGAGCTATTCAACAAAGAAAGCTCTTTTATTCTTTTAAGATGGAGCAAACGTTAGGGGAATGCAGAGGATGCATGAGCATTCTTTAAGGAGAGTATGTGAGATGTGGGTATCACACCTGGTCAGTGAGGTCAGCGGATGGGGTGTCCTGAGGAAAGCAGGAATGGGAAAGGAGAAATTGGAAAAAAGATTGGACAGAGTAGAGTGGGAGGAAGTAACTGAAGGAATGACAGGATTTGGGTGGTCAGGGAGAGGGGAGTGGACATCTTCCCTCTTCTACTTGCAAGTAGTGGAACCTGTTGATCCCTGCTCTTCTTGCCCTTCACATGCACTGAGCTGTGGGGGGTCCTATGTTATTGTCTGCCTTTTGGTCATGCATTCAGCTTTTATGGATTTGGGGCCTCTTAGGATGTGTGAGGGCCTCTTTTCTTTGCTTCCCAGTCTGAGTGGAAAATGCAGGGCCTCATTCATTCTTCAGAGAAGGTCTGAACTGCTGGATCCTTTGGGGCCCTGTCATTGTGCACCCTTTTGCTCCCTGCCTGCACGTGTCCCCATCCCTTCCGGCATGTTCTGAACTTCTTGTTGGCCTCTGTAGGGATCTTGACAGTACTCCAGATTTAAACATCTGAAAAATGGGAAGGCACAAGCCATCCCTTTGTACTGCAGGGAATCTGGCCAAGCTTCCAGCCATGAGGGAAGCTGGATGGCTGGCTCCCTGGAGGCTGGGGGTTCTGCACCAAAGGGAGATGAGACGAGAGAAGTCATTGGAAAGGGGGCATGGGGTTGGAGCTGAGCCTGCTTTGTGGGGCAGCTGCAAAACTAAGGACATGCATGGCCTTCCTATGAGTTGCCTCCTGTGGGAAATGTATGCAGCTGCAGCACTGAAATCCTGTGTTGGATCCCATAAGGTACAACATGTGCTTTTCTTCAATGGCATGCTTGAGGATGTGGAGAGGGACCTGTGTCTGTTCCTTGCCACTTCCCCTGCTTTCCCTGTCTTTTGTCATGGCTCAGCCTCCAGTGCCTTGCACAGTGAACTTTGCTGTGGTCCATCCATGTGGACCGCTCACAACAAATACTGGAGGAAAGGTTGCAGGGGTTGGTGCCGTGCTCCTGGTGGGGTTAGAGATAGGGGGACATGCCTGTGTGTGTCATCTCTGCTGTTGTTTTGTTCAGGACTTGGGGGTTTGCTGGAATTGCTAATTTGCTGAGCTCTCTAAGAAGGCACCAGCACATTCCTGGGCCAGTGAACAAGGAGACAGTAACTGGGCTCACTCACCCGGTCCCTGATGCAAAGGGATGGCCGAGTTCTCGTGGGGGCTGCATGAACAGACCCGGTACAGAGAGAATGCAGCATTTCTTGCTGGATCAAGTGTTGTGTCTATGAAGCTTGTCTAGTTTCTTTCCCAGTCTTATCAGTCTTTCTAATAAAAGCTGTTGTCTCTCCTTCCAAACTTTGCCTTGCTTTTATAGCCTTAGTCTGTTGCAGCTCCAGCGCAGCCAATGGGAGGAGTGGTTGGAGAAGGTAGCATCTTTGTCTTATTTCTTTTCTTTTATTCCAGGACATCTGCACTGGGGCAGAATTAAGGTAGTTTGGGTGTTTGGCTTGAGAATTGCAAATGTAACGCTGCATTTTCCAAATTTCTAACATTTGAAATTTTTTTTAACCTTTACTTTTCTTGAGAATAAAATGCTCTTCTGTGAAGAATATGTGCTTGCAGCCTTAACTTCACTTAACAGAGGTTTATATTGCATGATGGGAACATCTTACTACTTCAGTTATTTACTGGAGACGGGAAGAAACCTTAGAGAAAACCACCACCTCTTTGCTGCCTCAACCCCGCCTCACATGAGTTTCCAAGGGCATATTTGCTGATTTGCAGATGTTGAGGGGGAAAATGGGTAGCAACCTCCCACTTGTGGACATCAGAAAAGACTTCAAGAGCAGGGAATTTACTTGGGTAAGGACAGCTGAGTGAGTCTGATGGGGATTTTTGGGACACATTGTTAGCACAACCTGATCTGAACACTCAGTCTCTGACTCTCCTCCCAATAGGGCCTTGTGTTTTTTCTCTTCTTCCATTTAGGATGCCTGGGTTTTTAGAGAGGGTGTGCAAGTAAGCAAGCTTTCAGCTGGGCTATCAAAGCTCCAAGGGGTAGAGAGGGCAGTGATCTCTGCCAAATGCATTAGTAATGAATATTAAGGAAAACACCAGGGGGTGGGTTATAGAGAAATTGGATCATGTGCCCCTGGCCTTTAGTCCTGGCCAGTTTGGAATTTGGTAACTTCTTGGCCACAGGTTTCGTGTTGTTCCTGGCTGCTGTATGTGCTTGCCAAATCTGACAGTCAGACTGGGCACTGGCCCTTAGAATGTATTTCAGCCATTGGTGAGCCACTGGAGAGTGGGAACAAAAATGAAAGAGCAAGTGCTCTTCAGACTAGAGCCTCTCCTTGCAGAAAATTGGCGTACTTGTTTTCCGTGATTTATACAGCATTGGTTTTGCCATGTTGTGCTCTATTTGCCTCCTGCAAGAGACTCTCCTGGTGACTGGCTCTGTTCTTCTCTCATCACAGACTGCTCTATGGACCTGCAGTGCCTCCCAGCTCCTGTGGCCACCTCCATCCCTGTGAACGAGGGGCTGGCCCCTTTGCCCTCTGACTCAGATGCAAAGGGCTTGCCCACCTCGCTTCCTGCTGCCAGCTTGCTCCCATCTCCAGACTGTGTACCCTTGCCAGTGCCTGAGAACGTGGAGGACTTCACAGATGGGGACATCATTGGGGAAGAACTAGACTCCCTCCTGGATTCCCTTGCTGAAGGGTCACCATACCCTCTAGTAAGAGTGGGCACTGCATGGGTCCCCTGCTTCTTTGTTCCAAATAGGTCCTTGGAGGTCCTTGGAGCATGAGGACCTTGGAGCATGCTGCCTCTCTTTCTCTTTCTGTAATTCTTGTCTCCTATCTCTTCCTCTGGCAAAACTCATTCATTCTTTCCTTTATTTCTGCTACTGTGTGTGTGTAGAGTCCTCCTCCAAGCCTGCTCTGCTGTGTGCAACTTCAGGGAGCTGTCTCTCAAAAGATACCCAAAGTACCCCTCCCCTGACATCTCCCTCAACCTGGCCTCTCATGTCCGTGAAGTTGAAGCAAGTCTGAGAGTAGAAATGAGTGTGGTGAAGCAGGAATGATGGATGTATTTTATACAGTGGGCATGCTCTAATCTTGTATTTTGTGCAGATTGCACTCAGCTCTTTGAACAGGTCTGGGAGCTACATAGACAGTCTGTATTCATACTTATGTTGGATTTTAGTTGCCTGTGTTGCTTATGTGAGCCACGTTGGGTCTGGAGGCAATATACTGATTTTTGTGTTGGAAAAGCCCTGATGAGAGGTGCCATGAGTCATGATCATTATCCTGACCTCGGCACTCTGTGAACTCAGCTGCATTGTTTCTCAACCTGAGCTGGTTTAAGTGCCCAGCACAGGGCACTGCCTTGCAGACTGATGAACTCAGGTATCCCAACACCACCTCAGGGATCCTGGTCCAGACTGTTTGCAGTACAGAAAAATTGGAAGGTCTGTGGCAAGTCTGCAGGTGGATTGAGCTGCCAGGTGTCCTTTTGCTCCAGCTAGTACAGTCCTTCACTGAGAGCCTGTTGCTCTCTGTTGTCATGGTTTAACCCCAGTCAGCAACTAAGTACCAGACAGCTGCTCACTCACTTTCTTCCTGCCCCTTCCCCAGTGAGGAGGATAACTGAAAAAAACCCAAGCTTGGGGCTTAAGATAAGAACAGTTTAATAAGTGAAACAAAATAAAATACAATATTAACAACAACAAGAATAATAGAAAAGGAGAGAGAGGGAGGAATAAAACCCAAGAGAAACAAGTGATGCACATTACAGTTACTCAGCACTTACTGACCAATGCCCAGCCTTCCCTGAGCAGCAGTCAGTGACCCTGATCAACTTCCCCCAGTTTATATTCTGGGCATGATGTTCTATGGTATGAAATATTCCTTTGGCTTGTTCAGATCAGCTGTCCTGGCCATGCTCTCCCCCATCTTCTTGTGCACCTGCTCACTGGCAGAGCATGGGAAACTGGAAAGTCCTTGACTTAGAATAAGCACGACTTAGCAATAACCAAAATATCAGTGTGTTATCAGCATTATTCCCATGCTGAATCCAAAACACAGTGCTGTACCAGCTACTAAGAAGACAATTAACTCTGTGCCAGTCAAACCCAGGACATCTGTTTTCAGTCTTCGCTCCCCAATACTAATTTGCTATTTATCCTCCTTCCTGCTCCCCTGAAGTCTCTGGTCCAGGGCACCATTCCTACCAACCTGCCAACAGAGATGCCCCAGCTGATTCCTGTGTTTCCGGGGGGAACTCCGCTGCTGCCTCCAGTTGTCACAGCCAGCATCCCTGTCTCCACTCCTCTGCCACCTGCCTCCTTTGGCCTGGTGATGGATCCCACCAAGCAGCTCTCCTCCTCCTCCTCTGTCCTGGATGCCTTCGAGGCTCCACCAGGAGGAAGTGGCAGCTCCACTTTAGATTCGCTGGATTCCCTGGATCTGCTTCCATACACAGATACACGGCTTGATGCCCTGGACTCCTTTGGGACAAGCAGGGGGTCGCTGGATACCTTGGATTCCTTTGCCATTGGTAGGTGCGGGGTGATGAGGTTTTGTGTTGCCTTAGCTGGGAATGCATGCCAAAATTATTTCCTTCAATGCTGAGGACATCTGTCTTGTAGCTTTCTCTGCTGGTGTGGCAGAACAGGAATATAAATGTAGAAGAGGGCAGGGAATTGTCTTGGACAGAGTAGCTGATTATGTTTAACTCAAGAGTAATGAGGAAGGCTGTGGGCGTGTAATCCCAGATAACCAGTACGTGCATGGAGTGAAATCTAAAGAGGAGGCAGGAACACAAAGGTGTATAATGATGAGTGGTGAGATTTAAACTTGGCTTGGTGTCCAGAACACCTCCCTTGGCACAATTTGCTGTACTATAGCATGATTCCTCCACCCCCCTCCTCAATGACTCTTTGACATTTTGCACAAAGTGAGCAGAATGGTAATGGCTGTTTTAGATGATACAGGACCTTGTTGTGCTGGGCAGAATGGTAAAGGCCAAGGTAGGTCTTTCCCATCTCTGGATTCAGGGCAATGGGTGTCCTCTTGAATGGGGCTCTGCACTCTCATGTCACAAGGAGAAAATCTGTGAAGGATGGTGGGCAAAGACTAAGTCCCCTCCTGTTCAGGAGGGAAGTGGACTGCTTCTTGGTAACTTGTTCCCAGTATTGCAGTATATTGGCAGCAAAAGTAGTTTGAGAACAGCAGAGATTGGCCAGTTAGCACTTGAACACTCGCATTCACCTCAGTTTTGGGTTGCCACTTTAGGAATGCCGGTGCTCACCAGCATAGAGTTGGGTTCAGTAGGATTTCTGGGACAAGATGGCCTTTCCTGGGGTTTTTCCAAGTCTAAACAGATGCTTTGGGAAGAAAGTATTAAAACATTATGAAATAAATAAAGCAAATTCATTTATTAAGCTTTTGTTTGTCCATTTATGAGTAGAACTGCCTCTGAGAGTGAAATTACTGTTTTTGTTTTGTGCGCCTCTTTTCCCCTTCTTTTGCCTAGAAGAAACTAGCTCTCAGGAACTGCGACACCCACCTGGCAGCCAAAAACCAGCCCCAGTGGTGAGTGAGCTACTGCCCCATGCTGACGTCCTAGGGGGCTCTGGAGCCAAGGTAGTAGTGGTGGTAGTAGTGGTCACTTGGGTGATGTAGGTAATTTGGGCACCTCTTCTTACCCTGCCCTGGTGAGTGTTGCCTCCCATGTTGCGGCAAGGCAGGTAAAGATTCCCCCAGAATCAGTAGGAAGACATTTGTTCCATCTCTGTTTTTATCCATAACTGCATATTGCCAAGGTAAACATGGTGTGACCAAGGTTTTAGGGTCAGCAGGGGATCATGGAGGCCGGTGTCCCACTGTATCTGGCAGCCACATAATGCTCAAGGATGGGGCAGAGCAAGCCAACTTTGACTTACAACTACTAAAGTTCTTTGCTGCTCTCTGCCCCTGTCAGGAGCCTTCTCCAGATGTTCTGCCTCTGTCCTATGTCTCTAGTCTTGGAGAAAAAGGGGAGGATTAGCAAGCTTGGAACGGAACTTATTCTTGAGTTCCTATCACCTGCTGGCCCTATTAACATCAATGTGAATGTCCCTGAAGATTGACTGATGAGCAGTTTGGGTTTTTTCTTAGGTTGGGATAAGGTTGATTTAAAAGTCTTTCATTGCAGAGTAGGTTACAGTGGAAGGAATGGGAAGGAGTGAGGGGGGCATTTTGTTCTGTGGATCATGATAGAAAACTGGGGTCTCTTACCAGCAGGAAAGAGGCCTGTATTTGAACTGAACATAGCACAGTGTTCATTCTCTTTGTAAAAGTTGCACGCTTCTCTTCTGGAAATGTCATTTCAGATGTGAACATTTTGATGAGAGAGGAAATGAAAAGGTTTTGAGAGACTGGAGCAGGGCAGGGGGTTAGAGAGGTTTCTTGCCCATATGGTTGCAGAGCTGAACAGAGAGGTATGTGTGTTTTCACTCAGGTTAACCTTGGTGGGGCGAGTCACCCAGCTGTCCCCAAGGCCACCGAGCACCTGCTGTCCCAGCCAGAACCAGTAATGCCCAACACAGCCCTGCTGGTGAAGAACCCCCTGGCATCTACTCACGTTTTCAAACAAGCCTGTCATATCTGCTACCCCAAAACAGGTGATGCATTTGCTTTGCCACCAGAGCACTGGCACAGACTAGGAATTGGCTTTCCCCAGGCTGATGGGTTATTCTTTCTGGCAGGGCCCAAGGCTGGTGATTACACCTATCGGGAAGGCTTGGAGCACAAGTGCAAGCGGGACATCCTGCTGGGCAGGCTGAAGAACTCAGAAGACAAGACCTGGAAGAGGATCCGTCCTCGCCCAACCAAAACCAACTTTGTAGGATCCTATTACCTGTGCAAAGGTGATCTGTGGCGGTTGGTCACCGGGAAGGGGCTGTGTCAGGGGAGACTGGAGGCAAATTCTGTTGGATATTGCCTGCTAGCTGTAGGGTCTCCTGTCCCATCAGTAGCCTATGGACTGGATGGCTCAGTACAGTGAAGGGCAATGAGCTGCTATGTTGTGAAGAGCAGGCAGCTTCTAAAGTGGTGGAGCAGAAGAGTTCCAAAGGCTCAGTGAGGTGCTGCGCACAGTCGAGCGCTCAGAGCTGCTCTGCTGACATGGGCTTTACTGAGAACCTGTCCCCTGTATGTGTGCTCACATTAGTCCCACTCAACCCAGCTGCCCCATGGCAGGGCTGTGGTTCTGCCTAGGGAAAAGCATTCTCTGCCTGCTCCTTTGCTCCAGCCCATCCCACCGTGCATGCAGACAGTGTGACCAGACTGGTTCCCTGAGGCAGTGTCATTACAGAGTACCTAATAAGGTACTGGGGAGATTGCAAGAGCCAAGCTAAAATGGCTCCTTACTGCTGGGCCTATGGGAGAACTTAATCTGTATTGGCTTTAAAAGGGTTAATTAAGTCATGATCTGTCCCTGGCCAGGCACTGAATTAAAGCTCGCCTCTGTTTTGAGATGGTTTCCACCATAGCAGCATTACTGGAGACTCTCACCATTCAGTAGTTTTCATTAACTTTCCCGAATGTCTTGATATAGGTGAACTTGGGAGGAGATGTCTTTTCCTTTTTCTTTTAGCTCTGTGTTTTCTTGCTTTCAGTTCCTTGTGAGGCACGGGCAGTGGGAGGAGATGAGAGAGAGTTTAGTTTCTGACTGGGCTGCCCTGCCTGTGTGGTGGTGTGTGCTGTTTGTTGCTTTGTAGATATGCTTAACAAGCAGGACTGTAAGTACGGGGATAACTGCACCTTCGCGTACCACCAGGAAGAGATCGACGTGTGGACGGAGGAGAGGAAGGGGACCCTCAACCGTGACCTCCTCTTTGACCCGCTAGGTGGGATCAAGCAGAGCAGCCTCACAATTGCCAAGCTCCTCAAAGAACATCAGGGCATCTTCACCTTCCTCTGTGAGGTACAGAACTGGTGGGAGGGGGCAGGCATCCATCATCGCTTCAGTATGTATCTGGACCACTAATATGTTGATAGTTGCCACCACGAAAATATGGTGGGATGACTCGTACAACTGGAGTGCTGCAATGGTGGCTGTAAACTCTTCAGGAGGGACAGGTGAGGAAGGAGAGGCAGCAGGGGAGCCCTGTGTGTTAGGGAGTGTTTTGACTGTCTAGAGTTTAACGATGACGACGATAGGGTTGAGTGGTTACGGGTAGGAACTGGGGGAAAGGCCAACAAGGTGGGAGTCTGTTACAGACCACCCAACCAGGGTGAAGAGGCAGACAAATTATTCTATAGGCAGATGGGAGAAGTCTCATAATTGTTGGCCCTTTTCTTGTGGGGGACTTCAACTTACCAGGTGTCTGCTGGAAGTACAACACAGCAGAGAGGAAACAGTCCAGGAGGCTCCTGGAGTGTGTGGAAGATAACTCCTGACACAGCTGCTGAGGGAGACAACTAGGGAAGGCATCCTCTGGGCCTGTGGTTTGTGAACAGAGAAGGACTGGTGCGTGATACGATGGTTGGAAGCCGTCTTGGGCACAGCAATCATGCAATGATAGAATTTTCAGTTCTTGGAGAAATAAGGAGAGGGGTCAGCAGAGCTACCACCTTGCCACTTCACCTTCTGAAGGGCAGACTTTAGCCTATTTAGGAGCCTGGTTGACAGAGTACTGGAGGGAAAAGGAGTCCAGGAAGGTTGGACATTCTTCAAGAAGGAAATCTTAAAGGTGCGGAGTAGGCCACCACCTGTCCCAGCCAGTGCCCTGCTCCCAGAAGGACAGTGAGCACTGTATGCAGCTGTGTAGGAGAAAGGAGTTTTCCTCCTCCCTGCAGCTGAACCAGGTGCTTACAGCCTCATGGGATCACCTGTCTCTTCCTCCATCTTGTGGTGTTGCTTTGAATTGTAATTTAGCCCCAGTTAC
Source organism: Corvus cornix cornix (assembly GCF_000738735.6). Classification (NCBI taxonomy): domain Eukaryota; kingdom Metazoa; phylum Chordata; class Aves; order Passeriformes; family Corvidae; genus Corvus; species Corvus cornix. The sequence continues at coordinate 49,017,489 of NC_047057.1, read as the reverse complement.
TTTAGAAATCGGAATTCCATAATGCAAAAAATGCCCACTTGATGTCTGTCCAGAGCTCCTGAGTTGGTCAGTTGAGAATTGCCTCATATCATCTTAATGCTCTGCAGCACAGAGTTTCCCATGTTGGCAGCACATGTAAAAGGATGTGTTCTTTGCTGTGAAGTGGCTGTTCTTTTGTTTCTCCCTTGTTCTTGTTCTGTTGACTAACAGGGAAAGAATATGCGGCTCTGACCAAAATTTTTCCAACCACAACGGAAAATTCTGTTGAGAATAAGCCAAAAAGTGTTGTCTGGAAGCTTTCCCAGAGATTGACTTGCGTTATTTTAAAGCCCTACCACAAAGTTTTCACCACACTTCTTTCTAACTTTGAACATTAGAATAGGCTGGCTCTGGTTCGTCTTCCTCTTCCAAGTGAAGTCGCTCTGGTTCACTGCTCTCTAAGATTTTCCCAGTATGCTAATTCTTCTCTTCTCAGATTTGCTTTGACAGCAAACCCCGGATTATCAGCAAAGGGACCAAGGACACACCATCTGTCTGCTCCAACCTGTCTGCAAAACACAGTTTCCATGACAACAAGTGAGTGAACAATTTTTTCTCCTGATGGGAACCATCTCTCACAAGTCCAGCCAGTTTAACTCCAGGGCGCTGGTCTCTTTCTTCCTTTCTTCCCTATGGGTTCCAATCATAGGACAGCTCAAATCATGATAAATAGCACTATGAGCTTCACCCTGCATGTTTGCTCCTGGTGCTGAGGGATTTCAGGCATCAGCAAAGCCGTTTGGAGTCAGTCTGTTGAGTTTTCTATTGACTTAATTTGCCTTTCAGTTTGGTCTTTACAAAAAGGTCAAAACAAAGATCCTCTAGCTCAAGATCCTGCCTCTGACTGTCTGGTAGTGAATGTTTAGGAAAACAAGTATAACAAACATGTCAACTACACAGTCATACAATTCCGTCGGTTCCTGGCAACCTGAGACGTAGGGACTTGCTGAACCGGAGGAGTTGGTATCTTTGCTGTGTATTTTGAAACGTCTGATTCTCTGAACTTAAGCAGAGCATCACCCATGTGCTGAAGGTGAAAATAACTACCCAGGCTTGATAGGGTGGGAGGGCAGGGGTTTGCTTTTCCCAGAGGAAATCTGTCTCTCCTGGAATCAATTTGCTTGTGCCCTTTTCCTGCCTTGTCAAATGTCTAGATGTCATATGTAAGGAGGAGGTGGGGAGGGTTTGATCCACTGGTGCTTCTTGTTTTTCTGCAGGTGTCTGGTCCACATTGTGCGTTCCACCTCCCTGAAATATTCCAAGATCCGTCAGTTCCAGGAGCACTTCCAGTTCGACGTGTGCCGACACGAGGTGCGTTACGGCTGCCTGCGTGAGGACAGCTGCCACTTTGCTCACAGTTTCATTGAGCTCAAGGTCTGGCTGCTGCAGCAATATTCAGGTGAGTGTGACTTGGCTGGTGTTGTGTATACCTGAGTTTCTTCCAGTGTGTACCCAGGGCCAGTTGAGAGGGGAAGAAGGTGATTTGGGAGTACTGAGACGGTGTCACTCACTTGTGCATATTACTTATTCTGCCTCCTCAGGGACACAGAAGAGAGGACCGAGGTGTTCTGTGAGGTGATTTGGCCCTTGTCCATTTACAGGAGCAGTGTTGTTATAATTTGCAGACCAGAAAGCCTTTCCCTTGGGACCAGCTGAATAAATTAAAATTATAATTAGGTAGAGCTGAATCCCAAGAGGTGTTTGGTGCTTAGATCTTGTGCAAATGGCAGTTGGACTCCTGAGTGAACATCTGCTGCAGTGAGAATGGCAGCATGTACAGGTGACAAAGCAGTTGGTTATATAAAGAAGGCTGTGCATCTCCAGTTTCTCAAAACCAATTCACCAACAGCAAGATAATTGGTGTTCCCCAAAAAGCCTTTGATGACATGCCTCAGGAGAGGGTTTTACAGAGATTGTACTCAGGGAAAGCATATAATGACACTGCCACATCTAGCACTTTGAGTCCTGTCTCTTTGTCTGTCTGACATATTGGAAGTTTTCTCTGGCTGCTCTCCTGTTGGCTGTGTAGATACTGGTCCACCCACAGTGCTACCTACATGCTTTTTCACCACAGGGTCTCATTTAGTGCAACACCCAGCCTGGTAATGGGAGTACTTCAGAGAGGAAACACATTATGGATGTTTCTCACCATTCTTTGATGTCATAATTGATGTTTAGTGCAGTCCTTGGCCCTGGCTTCAGCTCATGAGGGACAGTGATGAATAAGTAGCACACTGTGGCAAATGCCATCTTTAATCTTTCCATTTGCCCTCATTTACTTGTGGCCTCAGGAAATTAAAAAATTACAGCTCTGGAGTTTCTAAGAGCACATTGCCTGTGAGTCGTGGGCCACCATTGCTGCCCATTGCATGCTTGTGATACTGCTCATTGTACTCCGGGCACTCTAATATTCAAGTACCTTGCTTTTTTCCCCATCCCATGGTTGGTTTATTTTTGTTGTTTTGGTTTGGTTTTGTTATTCGAAAAGTTTCTTTGCTTCCTTCTTCCTTCTCTCTCTGTTTCTTCCTCTTCATCCTGCAGAAGAAATAGACTGATGTTTTTCTTCTTGCCTTCTTTACTTGAAGAAATGATTTCAAAGGGGAAGCTGAGGAGATGAAACAAGCCGTGAGTTAAGCTGCAGAGGTGATCATTAAGCCTTGTGCTTATTTCCACCTTTTCCAGCAATAGGAGAGATGTTATCTTGTGGGGTATTTTTCTGCAGGGCTGTGTGTATGAGTCTGCTTTCCTTGTGAGTTTGCCTTCCTGGAGTAGTGGTTTATTACCTCTCCTAAGTGTAGTCTTCATTATGGAAACCGAGATTAAAGGTAGTTGTTGCCATTCTCTGGGAATGCTTTAGCTGTGGAGCAGAAAGTTTCATTTGGGCACTATTTGCTCAGCAAGAATAGGAAGAGGGCAGCTTACATTTGAAACACTTCACAGCCATTTAAGCAATTACAGAGCTTTTGGCTTTGTTCATGGGGATAAAGGATTGTATTAGTGGAGTAAAGGTTCCCAAGATCTGAAAATTGGACAGGCAGGACTATTTTCTTGTTCACTGTGGCTTTTCACAGACATCTCTTGCTATCTTCTTACACCAGTGGTAATAACAGACTCTTTGTCTTCACTAATGATGTTGCAAAAGATGCTGAAGTATTACAAGTAATCAACACATGGGCCTTTTGGTTCCCAGATCATTTCTGTGTAAATGGTTCATGCTTTGGAAAGCTGGTAGATTGGAAACCATCCTTTCACATTTGCGAGGGTTTTTCTTTCCCAACCACCACATTTCTAGACTGTATTGTTGAGTTAGTTCAGACTTCTGGAACTGGAAGAAGGCAGTCACAAGAACTACGTTTGAAATTCAGTCTTCTGACAAGACCTTTATATGCTTCCCCCTTTGGTTCTGCACCCCAAGGATTACAGGTGTGCAGAATGGAGAAGGTGGGAGCTGCTTCAGCCCTTTCCCTGCCAGGTCCCGTGCAGCATGTTAACTTTTTGATGCAGTTTTCCCAGCTGTAGAGGTTTTGTCCCCAAAGTACAAATCAGCATTGTGTCCAACGCTGGAGTACTTGGACATGGAAGAGGGAATTGCAATTTTTCCAACTCTACACCATTTCTTCTGGGATTAATGGTTAAGAAGTAGAATATTCACCAACAGCTCTGATCTGTGAGCAGTACCAGCTATGCAATAGCTGCCATTTTAAAGGCCTGAGCAAATGTTCTTGAAGAATGGTGAAGTTCCCTGAATGCTTTTCATCCTGTTCAAGCCCTGTGCAAATGGCAGTAGTGTTGCCTGACAGGGACATGAACAGCCAAAATCACAGATAGGAAAACTGAGGTCAGGAATGCTGTAACTTACCCAAGCTACACACAGCCTAAGCTGAGATGAAAACTTGTGTTCAGTGGCCCTTAAGTTCTGGAACGTGCTGTCTCCCAGATCAATGGTTGTGTTTATGTAATGCTCCTGGGCAACACCTCACTTCAGTAATAAAAGCTGTAGGCATTAGCAAAGCAATCAAATTTGCAGTGTCTGTGTCCTGGGGATATTGCATCAAGGCCTTCCTCAGCACCCCTCTTGTTGCAGTCAGCTGCCTGTGCAAGATACTTGCTTCAGTTTGTTTTGGCAGCTATCTTGGGTCTTTAGGCCACTTAATAACTTGAACACCCATCTAGCTGGCTGGTGCTAACAGAGGCTGTTCCCTCACCACTTGAGCTGGTCAGGAACTAATTCCTTTGATAAAGTCTGGCCAATCCTTTCTCTTGTTGTCTGATGTTGTATTTCTAATATCTGAGACCTTGCAGATCTTTCCTTGCTTGTTACTTACTAGCAGCTGTTTCTTGGTTGGTTTTGCACTGTCGGTCATTCCTTGCTGCCTAGGTTGTGCCTATATGTGTTGAATTTCAACTTTCCTCTTCACCTGTTGATTAATGGGGAGCCCCCTCAACTTGAAGGCTAATTAAAAATCCCAGCAGGTAAGAGGTGAGACTTCTGGGGTCTTGGAGATGCTAGATGTCTCATTGGGTATCTGTGATCTTCCAAGCTAGAAGCAAAAACTCCATATACCACAGATCAACAGGAACAAAGCATTGCCTTTAGGACCTTGGTACAATCTGGTGATATGGTGTTGGGGGACAGCCTTGGTCAAGCTCTTGACCCTAGTGAAGAATTACTGGCTTGGAGGCAGTGTCTGGGTCGTTTGCAGACTGCCTGAGCAGAAAGCCAGGTCTGAACAAGCCCAGGAGACCGAACTCTTCTCCTTTTGTTTGGCTTGTGTAGAGAGTAGCTTCCTTAGCAAGGGATTAGACATGTTCTGTGGTGGGTCCTGTCACAACTCAGTCCTGACATTACCAGGGGGACTGTTGGGAGCTGTCAGCCCCTCAGGGGTTACTAAGCCCAAACTAAGAAGTCCTGCAACCCCTCCCTCTCTCCTCTTGGCCAAAGCAGTATGGCTCAGTTCTGTCTCCTTTTTGTTCCCAGGAATGACCCATGAAGATATTGTGCAGGAGTCTAAGAAGTACTGGCAGCAGATGGAGGCACATGCCAGCAAACCAGCCAACAGCGTGGTAAGTAAGGCCCATCTAAGGCTTGGAGCCTGATTTTGCTCCCAATGGTTACAGCACTTTCTCTCCTTTTCTCCCACTGCTGTGCCTGACAGGTCCCAGGCAGACCAGGATGGCCATTGAGGTGGAGGACAGCTGAGAGCTTTCTTGGTTGCAGTGCTGGTTCTGAGCTTTGTGCCTTGTTTTGCAGTGTTGTTATCTGCTTTGTTCCCTGCCAGGGTGAAGCCTCCAGGTCACCGAGGGCAACACACAGAGAATGGTGTTTCCTGTGACACCTTGCTGGTGAAACTGGGAGATCTTGGGGCAGTGGCCACACAGTGGGGGCCAAATGTGTCCTGCTGCCAAGGGAGTGGCAAGGGAGCATAGAACAGTTTGAAGGACTCTTAAGGAATGACTCATGACCTATAGGACTGATCTAAATGCAGGAGTGGGGGCAACTGGCAGCCCGGGTGCTGTTGAGGCGGGGCAGGTGGTGCTTTACCAGGAGGAGGCTGGGAGCTTTGCCTTTATTTTGCCACTTTGCCTCTCAGTGTGGAGGGCTGCACCCTCCAGCACTGCCAGGAGCATACCAGGGCAGTGCGGGAGGGGTTACAAGCAAAGGGCTCTTCTTTGTTTACTTTCTCCCATCTTGTTGGCTATGGGCAGGGCTGCTTTAGCCTTTTTTTTTACCCCACACGGGATTTCTGTACTGTAGGAGCAGAGCCCACCCAGTGAGGACAATTCCCAGTCCAGTCCTGAGGTTGAACTAAAGCAGTTTTTGCCATCAGAACAGGGAATTTTTGCCATTAGAACAGGAGAATAGTGGAGAAAGTGTTGTAAATCCTTTTTGTTCCCACTTGACAGCTTTCTTTAGCCTTGGTGAGCCTACGCTTGCCATCTCTTGGCCTGTGCCTTACTGTCCAAGCAAGAGTGTTTCACCTTTGTGTGGGACCTGTCACCTAGGAGTGCCTCTGCAGAGACCAGCACCAAGTGCAGTCTGTAAGCACCCTGCAGAGGAGGTGGTTTATAGCAGAGGAATCCGAGTTACTCATGTGTGATGTTTAGCTGCTGGTTTTTGTCTTGGTTGTGTGTCAACAGAAGTGTTCTGAAGGCTGTAGGGCACTGATGCTGGGGAAGCATCTGTGGGAAGGTCTGATGGGGGTAGCTTAGCCCAACAGGAAAGATGCAGGTGACTGCACTGACACTTGCAGTGGGCTCTGTGTCCTCCTATGCACTGGTTATGCTGCATGAGATGAATTCATCCTCCAGGGGATGCTCAGCAATAAACCTGTGCAGCTGTTGTGGTCTGAAACGGTTGGAGGAGAGGAATGGGAAGCAGCAGTCCAGAATAACCAAGGTCTCTAGTTCCCAAAACTGTCTGACTTGCTTAAGGAATATGTTCTAGGATGATCTGAATGGTCCCTGCAGCCAGAGCTGGCTGTGATCTCTTTCTGCCTGGTGTGGGGACAGAGGCAGTGGCCTGAATCTCCACATGGGAGGAAACTTAAGTGTGAATTTGCAGCAGTTTGTGACAGCAGTTGCATTTATATCAGCAATCCCTGTTCCACATGTGTGCCTTGCCCCAAGAGCACAGTCCAGAGATTGGTTCTGTCCTGCCTGCTGTGAATCTACCTGTATTTTCCAGAAAGCTCTGTCTTGCCATTCTCTGTGCATAATGAGGGGATAAAAAAAAGATAAATGGACAGCTGTTTTCCTGTAAGCCTTGCAGCTTCAAACTCACCTTTGGCTGGCGGTGCTGCTGCTGGAAGAATAAGCTACACAGCAGGCATGGTCAGAGCATGTCCTCTGAAGCACGTGGAATCTGGATGCTAAGGGTTCCATTTCTGGCTGCTGGGGCTTGCAGGGGGCAGAGGATTGGGAAATGAAATGCCAGAGCCTGCTACATTAGGGGATGGGCAGAGAGCTACAGTTTCTGGGCCCTGTGGGCCGTGCTAGGGCTGATGGCCAGTGGCAAAGTCTGGCTGTGCCCCACAAATGCCTGTCACAGAGCTGGACTGCACCCACCACCCTTCCAGGGTGCAGAGGCAAAGCAGCAGCTGTGTTGGTACAGTCAGAAAGTGCCTACCAGCAGCACCACCAGCTCTCTGTAGGGATTGGCAGCCTGGCACTGGCACTGTGCAGGGAGACAGCCAAGTCAGTCAGATGCATCTGTTTGCAGTAGCACACCATGGCTTTGGCAACAGCACGTCCTCAGCCAGAGGGCTGTGCTTTGGGATGAGACCCTGGCTTGCTGCCAAAGACCCTGCAGGCAGGACTAGCTATCTGTTGAGAGATGTTTACTTTTGCCATTGTTTTTTCCTGTCCAAGCAGGCTAACGTGACTCAGAGTTTTCTCAGCGTCCTTCCAGCTTTCAAAGTTGGCTCCATGGCAAAGACAACTTCCCAGGAGTGCTGTAAAAACAGACCCCTCCTTCCCACCATCCCGTGTGATCCACTCTCACTCCAGTGCCCTCTGGTCAGCGGAAGCAAAGTCATTCTGGGGGATTTTGCTGCAGTTTTGTCACAGCTGCCAGTTGGACTCAGCACCTGGGGCTGTCCAGTTGTGGAGAACAGAGGGAGGCAGCATGCAGGGGCCCAGTAGCTGTGACAGTGAAGGTCAGGAGGCTTAGCAAGAAATGAAGAATTGAGATACATTGCTTGCCAAGCGCCTGCCGGCGATCTTGCACTTGGCCCCACAAATTGGGCCTCACAGCAGATGCTGTAGGAGTAAACCCAGTGGCCACAGATTGAAGAGCCGGTCAGCAGGAGGGGCTGTTGTAGGGAGCTGGATGTCCTCCCATCACATCCCTGCAAACTGAGGGGTTCTAGCCCTCATTTTTTCTGGTTTTCAAGAGCTATTTTGTTTTTATTCCCCTAGCCAGCTGCAGAACCCCCATGAAAGCTGACCTCAGAATTATCAATTTAGGCATGGAGAGGAAAAAAGTCTCCAATAAGGAGTACTTGCATCTAAGTCCTGCTCACGCAGTTGGAGTAACCTAGGTTACTCAGCTGAGTAACCTAGGCTCCTCATATATAACCTAGGCTCCTCCTCTCCTGAGCCATGTGGCTCCTCCAGAGAAAATTTCAGTGTTGCTGAGAGGGGTTCCTGAAGCTGGGAGACATGAGTGGCCATGCAGGGTCTGTTGCTTTCTGCAGAGCCTGAAGTGGAGAGCTGTCGTGCCAAAGACTTGTATTTATTTGGTTGCCATGGTGCATAGCTAGCACTATACTGTCTGGCTTCACAGCAAGGGGTGGTGCCGTAGCCTGTGGCACTTTTGCCTGGCTTCGTCTGCTAGAGCCTCATGTGATATAATTTCCACACTGTTGGTTATCAGCAGCCTGCCAGGTATGTGTCTTGCCTTTACAAATAGAGTCATGTAGCATTAACAGCAGCCGCTTTGATTTTTTGCTTGGCTCCTAATCCGCTGGGAGCATACACTGACTGACCAGCAGTCTGCGCGACTCAATGAAGAAATGCATGGGGCTTCTTTTGGTTAAGAATTTGTGGAAAAAGCAGCCCAGATTACCAGAACTACCTGAGAGGTATTTTCTTTCTCTCTGATCTCTTGTCCCTTCTGGAGACACTCAGTTTTTAGTTTTGCTGGGTCAGTAGGTTTGAGCAAAGCTTCCTGGCAGTGCTGAGAGATATGTCACCAGGAGGATAGCATGGGGTGGATAAAAGGGAATATGCCAGCAGTGCCATTTTGTTACCATAGGCCTGTAGGTTTGATGGGTCAGTAGTGAGCTGTAGTGGAATTTCCTTTGGAGACCAAGTGGAGATTAAAACTTCTATTCAAAGGCCACACATCTGAGAGGGAGGCACCTTATTGCCTTCCATGGTAGCCCAGGTCTTAACTCTGTTCATCCCACAGCCAGCCACTTTGATGTGTTCTTGGTGGTCACCAGCACAGGTGACAGCTGACAGCAAGTGATGAATGAGTCATGTGCTGGGAGCCACCAGAAAGGTCATTCTTGCAGATGAGTAGGCCAGAATCTCTGCTGCTTTTCAAAAGAGATGCTGGTTCTCTCGGAGGGTCCTTTGGCTGGAACATCAGAGAACTGATGGCCCCTTGTAGGCAGCACAGGCAAGGTCAGCTCCTCGGTCAGCTTTCCACAGTGACAGAGGACCTTTTATATGTCAGCTCTGGTTCTACAAAGGACTAGGTCTGGAGGATGCAGAGTGGTAGTTGATAGCTGATGTGGTGTCTCCTGGGAAGTGCTTTGATTCTGTGTTGCCTGTGCTTGCTGTTTTCCCTTCATGAAGGGATGCAGCCAGGCTCCATGCTGCTGCTAATCAATTGCTGGCAGAAACCTGCTTTCAGGGACATGGCTTGCGTGTCTGTTTATTGTGAGATGCTCGGGTTAAAGTCAAGGCATGGCAGATGGGACAGGCTGCTGATGTGGCTGACAGTCACAGAATTGTTTTGCTGGTGCATGACCTTTGTGCTTCATGGCCAGCTCGATGGCCAGGGTGTTCTCTTGTACTCTCACATACTCCCGTGCCCAGGGCCACTGGCATCCAGTCGGATTTATTCTTTGGTTTGGAAATGAACTGGAGACACCAGCCTCATGTTCTTCCAGTGGTGATACAGAATGCAAACAGTTTTCCAGAGATTTGCTGAGAAAACATGAGGCAGCAGGGATATGAGATTGGCTCCTTTTCTTTTTCCTTCTCCACAGTCCATTAGTCATAATCCCAAACCAGCCTTCTCAGGTGGGGTGGGGGCGAAAAGTGCAGTGACTGAGAAGATGTGAAATATGTGCATTGTACCTCTGTCCGGAGTCTGTGATTTAACTGCCTGTGAAACCCAATGCAGAGGAACTGTGAGAGATGGAAACCTGCCCAGAAACGGCTTGGAAGGATATCTAGAAGAGGACCCAGCTCTGACTTCATGGTGTCAAATGTTAGGTGTGACATGAGCTTCTTGCTCCAAAATCAGAAGTTTTGCGTCCTGCGTTATGACGTGGTCCAGCTTCCTCCCAAGGGGGCTCTTCCAGCTGTGTGACCGAATGCTTTCCACAGGCAGAGTGGGACATGGATTGCCCTCCCTGCAGGGAAGTGGGGATTAAGCTCTGGGGCAGGTCTCACAGAGTTTGTCTGTACACAGAGATACGCTGCAGGGGTTTCACAGCCAGGCCTGGTCAGTGCTGGAAGCTGCCAGGCTGTCTGTGCTTTTGGCCAGATGTCAAAGCCCAGGAAATCATGCTGAAGCAAGCAGTGGTTTTGCTCCTGTCTGGTATCTCATCGGGCCACCAGCTAACACTGGCAAAAGAGAGCTGATTTAATCTGGCTTGTCGCTGGCACACAGGCGTGCAGGGAGCTGCCAGCGTCTCCGCGGCAGGTTTGGGGGGTGCATTTTGCCTCTGTTCGCCTGAGGCTGTGGTTCTTTTCCCCAGGCTTCTCCCCGGACTCCCACATCAAGCACCTTTGACCTCCAGATGAAATTTGTGTGTGGCCAGTGCTGGAGAAACGGGCAGCTGGTGGAGCCAGATAAAGACCTCAAGTACTGTAGTGCCAAAGCCCCCCACTGGTGAGCAATGCAACCTTCTCTTTCCTCTACCCCTCTTCAAGGGCAGGAATTTTTCATCCTACCTTCTCCAGGGCTTCATTTGGCATCTTTGGAAGAGTCTGTAAGGTTCCCTAGCAGCCTCTCACTGCTCAGGGTGTTTGTCACTATAGCAGGCATTGCAGATAGCTGTTTTCCAGCTTCCATCCCTCTTTACTGTGTGTATTTGCTGCCAGCATCGTGCAGACTGTTACTCCTGGCACATGCAATCCAGCTTCCACAATTCCCTTTTCTCCCAGTTCCTATCATTTCTTCTTAGTAAGGTCACTAACAGAGTTCTCCTCTGCACATGTTTATACTCTTAGCTGTTTGCAGATGTCTGTCAGGTCACAATCAGCAATGATTCAAGGTATTCTCCTTCCTTTTAAATCAGTTTCCCTTGGCTCCTTCATTGCTTTGGTTGCTCCTCTGTGATGCATGTCATGTCTGTTTGCACCTCTTGACTCCTTGGGCCCATGAGAATGTTTGGTGTGATAGAATCATTGAATCATAGAACACTTTGGATTGGGAGAGACCTTTAAAGGTCATCTAATCCAGCCGTCCTGCAATGAGCAGGCACATCTTCAACTAGATCAGGTTGCTCAGCCTGACCTTGAATGTTTCCAGGGTTGGGGCACTGCCACCTGTCTGGGTTGTGCCAGTGTTTCAACACCCTCATCATAAAAAATTCCTTTCTTATATCTTGTCTGAATCTACACCCTCTTTCAGTTTCAAGCCACTACCCCTTGTCCCAACACTACAGGCCCTACTAAAAAATGTGTCCCCATCTCTTTTGTAAGCCCTCTAGAAGAGAAATATTGGCTGGGAAGTCACTGTTTGGTCATGGAAACTGGCCTGTCTCACCCAGGCAGCCTGCAGGGATAGGATGGAAGGGTTTATAGGACTTCTCTTCCCATAACACAAGCCACAAAGGCACAGTCCAGCTTCCTATTGCAAATGTAACACTTTTGTTGAAGAAGAGACAGAAGCAGCAGTTTCTGGAGGAAGTAAGCAGGTGAGGATTGCTTCCTGGGATGGGAAAAAAGTAACACCTCTTTGTGCAGCTGCTGAATAGAGCTGGGGTTTTTGCTCAGGGTATCTCCTGGTGATCACTTGCTGGAGCTGCAGGAGAATTAATACTTCCTGGCACTGCTCATAAGGCAGTGCTTGTAATGACTTGAATTTCTATTGCACCTTTCAAACAGAAAATATTCCCAAGTGTTTTTCATGGATCTGATTGCACAAGAATTGGCTGTGTCAAAGGGTGGAATGCAGCTGTTTAATAATTTGTGGTGATGCCATGTGAGATTTGGGGGAGATTTTTGTAGTTTTATGAAAAAAGGTACCCCAGGAAATAGGTAATATGTACAGGGAGAAGTCCTCCTAAAACAGCCATCTTGTGTCTTCTCCATCACAGATGCGCGTGTCGAGGAACAGACAGCTAGTGCAGGGACAAGCTGGACAGGAGGATCTGCTCATCTCTCAATATTTAAGGGTTTCTGAGGTAAAGAACCCTTGTTCTGCTCTTTCTTATGCCTCTCTTGATTTATTCTCTCTTCTTCAGTTGGACGAAGGAACGCCGTGTCCTGCTGGTGATGTCCAAAGCTAAGAAGAAGTGGGTGTCAGTCCGGCCACTGCCTTCCATTCGCAACTTCCCACAGCAATATGATGTAAGCCCCATGCCCAACACGGCCAGGTGCCCCATCCCTTTCCCTTCCACCACGGTGCAGTGCTTTGAGGGCTGCTCCCTTGAAGACCTGTCAGGGAGGCAAGCACATGATGGCTGAGGTGGGAGGTAAGGACAGACTGATGGCAGCAAAACACATCCATCAAAAAGATGGAGCAGAAAAAGGAGCAGCACCCATTCAAACCACTCTACACACAAATACAAGTTTCCAGTGTTGCTGCTAATGCATAACAAGAACTGTTAATGCATCTCTGGCTGGCACAGGGTTTGGGAATGAAATTTAAGACTCCCCTTAGGTCAGGGTTTCTCAATGTGGGTGAGAGGCGAGATGCTCAGGAGAAGCGTACCCCTGCCTTTGCTGTGACTGTGCTGCTATAGATTGTGAAACTTGCTCACAAGGGGTTTTGAAAGCAAAACTAAGAACTCAGCTAAAAAGCCACATGCTGTGAGGAAAATTACAGATATCCAGCCTCCAACCCCAGCCCCAAATGTGGTGATAGTTCCTCCCTCTCCTTTACTTTTTCCCTGAAAGGAGAAAGCTCCTTCCCCCTACCCTATGGTAGGTCCTGCTTTTGTGCCAAGACAGGGGGAGAGGAGATGATCAGTAAATATGATGTTTGGAAAGCTCATTTTCTCTGGCAATGATACTCTTGGTAGCTGTGTGTGCACTAGTGTGGTCTAAGCAACCTGTAAGGCCACTCTTCACCCACTCAGACATGGCTGGAGAATGGGTCACCTTTGGGGACCAGCAGCTTGATCAGCAGGAGACACTATTGGGTCAGTCCAGGTTGCTCCCTGCTGTTGCCCTGTACCTGCACCCAGTCACCTATGGAAATGGCAACAGGTGCTGAGCTGCCTGTGTGTTTATGTCATCAGGAGACTGGGGAAAAGAAGCATGAATTAATGATATATAAAATATCCTGTTTGCAACTTCTCCTGTGCAATTTAATGCCCCGGCTAGTTATTGAACCCACTTTCCCCTCTAGCAAGGACTGATTGTGCAGATGCTAAATTTTTCTCTCTGTCTTTTAACAGTTGTGTATTCATGCACAGAATGGCAGGAAATGCCAGTATGTGGGCAACTGCTCCTTTGCCCACAGCCCTGAGGAGAGAGACATGTGGACCTTCATGAAGGAAAATAAAAGTGAGTGGGGAAAATGTGGGCCAAAAAGCTTGGGGAGAGGGAAGACGACATTTGGGCAGTGGATAGAGGGTCTGTTAAGACATATTCTTGACAACAGAGATGGAGCTGGACAAGGCTGCTACAATGAGTTTAGGTGGGATTATGGGTCAGGTCTGCCTACAGCTGCTCTTTTCTTAATTGTGCATGTACCTCGAGTCCCTTGCTGTGGGACTAATGCACATTGGTTTTATGTCTTACATTGCTTCACTGCTGCCCTCTCTTTCTGCATCAGTTTTGAATTCACCCTGTGCTGTTCCTCCAGCTGCCTGTAATGTCCCAGGCTTGGCTCCATATGGAGCTCTGCCAAAGCACCAGTCCTGGCCTGTAGCTGCTCCTGTATCTTTCTTGACTGTCTTCTATCTGCCTTGGCTATCTTACCTATTTCTGCTCATATCCCTTGCTCCTGGGCTGTGGCACTCCCTGCTCATGGCATTGTATTCAAAGGAGTGGAGTTGAGATCCTGAATGAGAACATCGTTGGGTGGTGCCTTTGTGGAGGAACTTGTCTGTATTTAATTCTGCAGGCCTATCTTTTGGGGGATAGTTGAGGGGTTGCCCATGACCTGGACAGCCAGCTCTGTGGCAGAAATCCTTGTTTATTCAGATTAACAGGAAGCTGGGAAAAAAGGGCCAGTTGTCCAGGTGCTCACCTGCCTCTGTCGTAGCTGCTGGAAAGCCTGAAGGATTTCAGGCCTGCCCTGAGTTTTTTTGGTCTATATGATTCTATGGAGGGTCCTTCTCTCTTTAGCCAAACTGTTAGTTGTTGCAGTTCAAATAATTTCATTGCTGGGGCCTTTAAAGCACATCAGACCAGTCTGGGTGTGTTGCTCAAAGGTGAATCTTCAAATGACAGCATTGTTTCAGTTTGGGGGACTTTGCATTCATTATCCCCAATTGCCTCGAGTTCCTCAGTTACCCATTTAGCAAGGAGTAAATCGCAAATGTGTCACACTTAGAGCATCATATCGATGTCTGCAAACATTTGTGTTTCCATAGCCTCTCTCAGGTGCTCATCTTGCAAAGGCAGATGTGTAGTTTAAGCTTCCACCTCAAATTTCCCTTCCCAGAAGTATGCTGAGTGGCTTTTAAATCAAAAGCCACAAGAGACATTGACTACAGTTCTCTGGGCAGGTTTTAAACTTAGAGCAAGCTATCATTAGGTCTTCCTTCCCTCTGCAGCGCTTCCTGTGGCCAGCTTGCTTAAAGGCTCTCCTCCCTCTCTAGTGCTGAGGGTGAAGCTTTGGCTTAGAAGGAAGAGATGGATCTGAAACCAGCCCCTGCCTTAGCTTCCTGGCTGGGTGAGATGTCTTCTGAGGTCAAGCAGAATCAGGCCTGATGGAGAATCATCTTGTGGGGTGAATTCCAAGGAGATCTTGCGGCACTTTGCCACCTTTCTGAAAAGTTTGTGTGGCTGCTGTCACAGTTGCCCCTTGACTGATAGAAGACATCCCCCATGCCAGGTAGTGTGGTGTGAATTTGGCTCCTTTTCCCAGGGGTCTCATCTGAGGAGGTGACATGGGGCACAGGCCTTCAGTCTGTGCTGCACAGGCAAGGGGAGGGAAGGGCAGCCCCAGCATTTGTCCTTTTTTCATAGCTTGTGCACAGGGTGGGAGGGTGTCTGAGTGGCTTCACGTGTCGCCTTTGTGCAGTACTAGATATGCAGCAGACCTATGACATGTGGCTAAAGAAACACAATCCTGGGAAGCCTGGAGAGGGAACGCCACTCACCTCGCGAGAAGGGGAGAAACAGATCCAGATGCCCACTGACTATGCTGACATCATGGTAATAAGCTGATCTCTTACCCTTCATTTCTCCTCCTCAGTGCTGCCAGCCTGCCTCTCTCCTGTGCTCCAGGTGTGGCTAGTAGGGACTGCATTGCTCTAGTGGAACAGAGCCTGTATTAATGTAGGTTAAATGGACAGCTTGGAGCAGCACAGCAAGGGCACCACAGCTGAAGAGGGAAGAGATCAACCTGGGGTCAGCAAGGCTCTGCAATGGCTTTTCTGTTAATCCTCAGGTCATTAGGATTCCCTTAGGTTCCCTTTTGCATGGGCTCAGCCTTTCTCCAGGGTTCCTGCCTGCTCCTGGGCAAGCTGTCAAAACCACTGCAGGCCTGTCAGAAGAGTGAGAAGCTTAGAGAAGAGCTGGCACAAAAGCCTTGGAAAACTAGAGGCAGATGTGTCTCCTTATACCAGGGGTGGTACTGATGTAAGGGTCTGTGCTACTGAAGAGTCCTGCATTGCCTTTTAACCTGGGGACCTTGCAGTGAGACCCCACTGGGGCCATCAGCAGGGGCAGGGGGACCGTGTCAATGAACTGAACTGCCCTGTCCCCTGAGCCTGTTTGAGCCATAGATAAACTCTGACAGAGCATCTCCTCTGTTCCACTTTAGTGTCAACACAATTCCCTAAAGATGGCATGGCAGAGAAGTGTGGGTAGTCATAGACTGAGTGGAGCTTCCAGGATGCTCTGGAAAGAGAGGGGAGAGGCAGTGCCAGCACAGGGAAGGCCAATGGATGTGGATGTTATTGCACTGACTGGCCCTTTTCCCTGTCTGCACCGGTTAGATGGGTTACCACTGCTGGCTCTGTGGGAAAAACAGCAACAGCAAGAAGCAATGGCAGCAGCACATCCAGTCGGAGAAGCACAAGGAGAAGGTCTTCACTTCAGACAGTGACTCCAGCTGCTGGAGCTACCGCTTCCCCATGGGCGAATTCCGGCTCTGCGAGAGGTACTAGTGTCTCACCTCTCTCCTGTGCCGCTGCTGCAGGGCCAGGGTAACAGGTCCAGGGCCTCTGTCATCCCTCCTCATCCTCTCACAGAGTTCTCAGAGACTTCTGAATGGAAGAGGAGTGGGATGAGATGACAGGTTTGGGTGACGGTGAGGCTGCTGTTGGATCCCAGAGGTGCTCAGCGACAATACTGAGGGGTAAAAGCACATTCCTGAGCATGTGTTGTTAGAAAAGGGGAGGTTCCTGTCTGCACCTGTGCCCTTCATAGCCAGGATGCTCTCAGCTCTCAGGCTGCTGAACAGTCCCCTTGGCCCAGTGCTTGGGGGAATCCCAGGTGCCTTATTAAATGGTTTGAATGTCTCACACCCTCTGAATCAGTACCGTAGGGTGCCTTCAGAAAGCTTGTGATGGTTAAAAATGCCATTTTGGTTAGCAAGAAGGCTCTGTATTTCATGCTGGTTACCTGGCATTTCGTCTCTTGTGCACTGGCTTTTCCTCATCCCTGCTGGTCCAGTTCCAGCTCAGATTTTTTTGTGCTCTGACTAAATCCCCTTGTAGCCACTGCTCTTTTTGCTGCTCTGTTTTTTTCCCAGCCTTGATGTCTTCCCAACTGCACATGGGTTTGTAGGAGAATCAGCTCGCCCTTAAAAAGGAGAGTTCACAGCATGTTTCAGTGGGTCCTTACCAAGTATCCCAGACAGGGAACTCAAACCCCTGTACTGGGGGTGCCCTCCTGACTGCGTTCCTTGTGCCGGCAGGTTCCAGAAGAACAAGGCCTGTCCTGAGGGAGAGGAGTGTCGCTATGCCCACGGGCAGGACGAGCTGACAGAGTGGCTAGACCGGAGGGAAGTGCTGAAACAGAAACTGGCCAAAGCCCGCAAAGACATGCTGCTCTGCCCCAGGGATGATGACTTCGGGAAATACAACTTCCTATTGCGGGA
Source organism: Corvus cornix cornix (assembly GCF_000738735.6). Classification (NCBI taxonomy): domain Eukaryota; kingdom Metazoa; phylum Chordata; class Aves; order Passeriformes; family Corvidae; genus Corvus; species Corvus cornix. The sequence goes on along the minus strand of NC_047057.1, from coordinate 49,000,322 downwards.
TGACGTATAGTAAGGGCTGGAGGGAGTCTGTCAGCTGCAGAAACACGGGGTGGGTTTTCCGAGTGGCAGTAGCAGGGAGAGAGCGAGATCTGCGTCTCGCAAAGAGAACTTTTTCTTTTCTTTTGTTTTAAGATTATGAGACGATGATTTATTAGTGGTGAATGAATTCGTGAATTTGATTCTCGTTGGCCAGCGACGCCATGCTCACTGAGTTTGTGATCCATCTTTTCTCTCTTCTTTCCCCCAAATTCTCCTTCCACTTCATCTTTTTGTTTTGCCTGTCCTTCATTCAAAGGAATTAATTCAGTCTTGTACTGGGCTGCAAATCAGATAATTCCACCTTCTGTCATTCTTCTGCCTTTCAATTCAGAGTATGACTGCAGAGGTCTGAAGGACAAAGCTGAGAGAGAGGGCCCAGAAAAGTTGTGGATGCCCCATCCCTGGAAGTGTTCAAGGCCAGGTTGGATAGAGCTATGAGCAACGTGGTCTAGTGGAAGGTGTCCTTCTAAATGACAGGGGGATTGGAACTAGATGGTCTTTAAGGTCCCTTCCAGCCCAGGCCATTGTATGATTTTATGAAATCTGGTGAAAAGGTGACCATGAATTTCATACGTTCCTTTTCTCAGTGCTGCAGAGTAAGCCCCACTTACTCTGCTGCAGCCCTCCTGCTCTTCTGGGAGTTTGGTACCAGAAGAAATAGGCATTGAGGTGCAAAGAAGAAAAACCACTAGATCTGGCTTGAAACATCTAGGCTTATGCTCCAGCTGTCAGTATTGCCCTCAGGCATCAACTGGTGCAGAGGAGGATAACAGCCGTGTGGTATAAGGAGTGCAAGGTAAAAGCAGCAAAGTAATGAAATTGCTTGCAGCAGCAGGAACTGGGTTATAGGTGACTTCAGACTTCAGCTGACTGTACTCAGAAAGCAAGTTGGTGACTTCTCATTAGATGTCTTTTCCAGTGTGCGGCAGATATTCAGGGCAGATAGTTTGGGTTTGTTTTTTTGGCTGATGTGACTGGTGCAAGTAAAAGAGAACCCATCCAGGAGGTGTAGTGGAATCTGTGACACACCATGTGTCACTGAAGTCCACACAGTAGTATTGGTCAGGAGGGAGGCAGTCACTAAAAGGAGCCTGTGTTTCTGTGTTGCCTTGTGTCCTGAAGCGAGTGAGGGAGGGAGGTAATGGTGTTCCCTTCTTGCTCTTTGCATGTGTTTCTGGTTACTTAGAGCTGCATTTTTCCCTGCACTGCCAGAAGAACTGGGTGGGGACCCATTTAAAAGGACACCACTGCACAGCATGGGCAACGTTTAGCTAATGGGAATCCAGCTGGAAGCGCTTACCAGTACCAGAGGTCCAGCCCCCTCCTCCTCAGAGCCAGGGTAGGGAGCTTGCAGATGCAAAGTGCAACTAGGATGCGACGCAGAGCAGGGACAGTGGTGGAGAGTGAATGGCACAGTGGGACTCAGCCATGGCCTGCTCCTGTGCTGCCTGATGTGTGCTGTGATGGAATAACCAGTAATGCTGAACTCCGGGACAGGATTTTTGCTTTTTTAAGTGGCAGCAGTGAGAAGCAGTACTGCTCTGAATGCCAGCCTAGTCCTTTCTGGTGGTCTCACCCTGTAAGCAGTAAATGTGTCCCCTGTCCTGAGCTTCCCTCTCCTTCTCTCTTCTGCAGTCCAGCTGTGCTCTGGAGTTTTGCATGCATGGATGGCATCACCCACTCAAACACAAACACATCTCCCTCCCAGCCTTCGTCAGGGATGTCTTTTTCATACAGAGTGTCCCAGGACAGCAATCTCAGAGCCCTTGGGTAGGGCTGTATCCATGGTAAATACAATCTGGCCATTAACTGCTTGGTGCTTTGGCATTTCTGGGTCCTCCTGTTCCTCCCTGCTCCCGTATCCTTGGGGTTCACAGCTTCAGGAGGGATGGGATGTGGAAACTGGGAGATGTGGACGTGCTGTGAGGCAGCACAGGAAGGTGCTTCAGCTCCACTGGGATAGTTAGGGTCCAGTTATGGAGTAGAGTGCTCTGGATTCTGGTCTGGAATCTTTCCATAGACATGGTATGCTCTAAGTAAACTGAATGTGCCTCTGCACTTAGAATCATTAAGTTGAAAAAGACCTCGAAGATCATCAAGTCCCGTCGTTAACCTGGCACTGCCAAGTCCCAGACTAAACCATGTCCTGAAGTGCCACATCTACATGTATTTTTAAATACCTCTGGGGATGGTGACTCAGCCTCTTTCCTGGGCAACTTAACCACTTTTCTGCTGAGCTCTTTTCCTCTCCCTTAAAATGTGGATGGTAGTCTCTGGTTTGCTGTGAGCAGTATCAGACATGGCAGTTTTTGAGTGGTCAGGTGCTGTAGTTTCTCCTCTGTCCTTTGTGGTAGCTATGGTACCTTTCCTGGTCATCCTTGTGCTCAAGTGGTCAACTTTAGAGATGGGAGGAGACAGGCATCAGCTCCTGGGTTATCTTGTTCTGCTCTTCTTGGGCAGACGCCGAGGAAGGAAATCTGGATTGGGGGACACTGAAATCTGTTTTTTACTTTTAAAACAAACCTGCATCTCTAGTGTGACTCTAGCGTTTGCTGAGCTGTGATTTCTCATGCAATGACTTGTTTAGGTTACCAAGTGGGTCACTGTCCCCTCTCCCCCTCTCTGCAATGAGAACTGAGCTGCTTGGTGGGACTTCAGAGGTTCAGGCTGGGGCTGATATGGGGAGAGGGTGAGGTGAGGTGAGGTGAGGTGAGGTGAGGTGAGGTGAGGTGAGGTGAGGTGAGGTGGGGGAGGCCCACGATCACAGGGGTTGCATCAAGTGTCTCTTTGTTTTCCCTGATATGATAACCTGGTCTGTGGTGTTGCAGTACTTCGTCACCAGACTTGTTTTAGTGTGTATATATGTGACCCCTTCCATGAAGCATATATACACAGGTATTAAATATATCGCTCTATATAATATTATATGTGTGTGGTATCGAAGGAATCTTTTAAATGAGGGTAAAGGAAAAGGACTCAGGCCAGGAAACGCAGCATCTCCAGTTTAAGTATGAAGCCTTTTATTTGGGATAGGGAAAGGGAAATAAAAAAAAGAGGGGAGGGTTTTATATAAATAGGTATAAACTTTGAGATGGAACAGGTTTCCCTGTGCGCATTTTTGAAACCCTTGAGGATGTCCTTGCAGTCCCATCTCAGTGAGAGAGTATTATACTGCTAACTAGCGAGTAAAGTTTTAATATAAGGCTTTGCTTATATTATTTAAAGGGACATTGTGAAAGGCAAGAAGTTTCACACTTGACTTCCCAGGCTTGCTTTATCAAGCCAAGAGGGTTTTCTTCAGCACATTATGTGCTCTCAGCAGAAATGCTTAGTGCTCGCAGCTCTACAGCAGATAAACCACAAGCTGTAGGGGCTGCTTTAGTGTTGTGTTCACAAGACCCTGTGGTAACTCTCTCTTCTTTATTTGTGTGAGAGAAGAAGAAAATTCTGCAGCACAGAACCAAATTTGAGGGTTATTAACAAAGGAAGTGATGTTTTAATTTTATAATATTAGAAGAAAATCTCAAATACTGTAAAATAACCACAGACATTCACACAGAGCAGAAACTTACTAAATGCTGAAGGACTTAGTGAAAATCTTTTCCCAAATTCTTTGGTAGGGGCAGGGATTTTAGGTGATACTGACATTGGAGTAAACCTGGCCTTTACAGGGAGAAGTAAAAAAAAAAAAAGCCAACAAAAAACACCCTACTTAGCTTGTATGAAACTGTATGTCAAAAATGGATGGGTTTTAGCAAGTGAAAGGAAAAGATAGCAAGGGGATGCTGCAGTTCTGAGCTGGGTAGTAATGATTTTGAGTCCTTTAATATGTCTTTGTATTAATATAATTTAAGAATACCACGCTTTACTATTAAAAAAGAACTTAGTATCTTTCATAAGGTCTAGTATCAGGATAATTATGTAGATGTTTTAACAACATTTTTGCTTTTGTTCTTAAATAAAGAAAGAAAAACCAAACTTGCTTCTTTTAGCCTTTGTAATAGAAAATAAAAGTGTGCACTTTAAACCCTCTCCTGATCCAGAGTGTGTTTGTGTTTTTCAAATAGCCTGCAAAGGATTTTTATCTTGCTTTCAGGTTTCCCTGCTGTGAGGAGGGAAGCAAAGGGAGCACGTCAAGCATTGGACCACTTTGGCTTTCTCCCTTCTTTAAGTATAATCTGCTGCTCTTCTTGCCGAGTGGAAAATTGCCTAAGTGCATATTAACAGTTTATGCAGTTCTTCATCAAACACACAGTTCTTGTGAACTTTAGGTGTATTTAAGATGTTTTTCTTTTCCTCCTAGTGCCAAGAATCCATGTGCTCTGCATCAACACAGTTTCAGGTGTTTGGGTAACCTGTGTTTTGAAACCTCCAGTAATCGGGTCTTGTAACACCTTCATCTAGAGATTCTTCTGCTGTGTAGGCTGCCCTGTCCAACTGGGTTGGCCAGTTCTTTTGCCTGGCAGTGTGCACCCTGCTAGGGAACGTGCCCTTAGCCCTATCCACCAAGTTGCACACAGCTTGGGCCATGGGAGGTGTCTGTGCACTTACTTTCCTCCTGGAAAGGATGCTGTGTGAGGAAACTGCACCGGGGGAAGAGGTCAGTATGAAAACATTTATTCATAAACTATTATTAATTTTATTAATAAATTAAATTCTTTATTTTTCTAATCTGTCATGATGCAGATTAATCTATATTCTTGATGAAATCAAAACTGGAGATGTGGTGAAGACAGGGGAGTCCCATGGATATGCCCTGTTACTGCAGTATAAATTGGTAGTGACCAGAAGGTCATATCCAGCAAGGCCTGAAGAGACAAGATTTGTCACACATCTCCTTGATGTGCCTTCATACAGACATAAGAACTCATGTCCTTCTGGTCAAAGAAAAGACCTGAACACATTCTTGTAGTGCAGGGGGAATGAGGAGACATGTGCACTTCGAAGGTGCATCAGTTGAGTACATAAAATGTGGGAGACATTACTTTTACATTCCAAAGTCTATTGAGGGCATGCTGGCAGGAGTTGAGGGTAGCTTTTCCAGTACAATTGAAACCAAAATTGTCAAACTGTGAGACAGACAAAGCATCAGGAGAAAAACACCTCTTTTCCTTGCAGGTTTGAGCCTCAGCTGTAAATCAGTGTTTCTTCACTGAAATAAACTTGTATTTTAGAGAGGAAGAAAAGGAGGGGTCATTTCAGTATTCAGATCTTCCTAGGAACTTCAGCAGATACAAAGACAAGGCAGAGAGAGCCAGATCAGCCAGAAAAAATCCAGGTTCTGTGGAAGATTGTGAGGAGCAGGGTAGAAACCCCTGAGAGGTGGGAGGAAGGCTTCATGCAGAAGATGGTTCATGCCATCATACAGCAGCCTGGCAGAGGGAGTTTGCTGCAGATGAGGATCCTAAGTAATCCTGTGACTGAGTCTGCCTACCCACACTATAGAGAAACATTTCTGGGCAGTGAGAGCAGATGATGCAAATGGTGTCATCCTCTTCATTGTGTTTGCTGCTGCCATTGCAACCAGGAACAGGGTCATGTGTCCTGTGCACAGTGAGCAGCAGAGAGTTCCTGACATGCAGGAGCTGTAACCTGAGGACGTGCGATGGTTACAGGCTGGGGTAGAGGGCACAGAGGACGTACCAGCAGGGCAGCTGGGGGGAAAAACATGGGGCAGAAAGCAATGAGCTAAATAGTAAAAGAGGCCTGGATGGGAGTGCCTAGTTAGAGGGAAGTGCAGGAGGAAAGGCTGTGGGCACACCAGCTGAAGCACAAAGCTGTTTGATACATGGTGGAGGAAGGCACCGAACAGACTCAGATGGGTGCTATGGGAAGGCTCTGGGCAGAGGTCCTGTGGACATATAGCCCTTGGGGCTTCCAGGAAAGCTGCGAGCTCTGGTCAGGAGCTGAGCCATGTCTCATTCGGCCTCACCTCTTTCTCCCCAGGATGGGAGAGGACAGGACAGGACCTGTCCGTTCCACGTAACCTCTCTCCCTTCCCAGATCGATTGTCACCTCCTGTTTCTCTGTGGTTCCCCCTCCAGACAGGAGCAGTGTGTCCTGGTGGTGCTGGGACAGGAGTGGTGTTTCCTGAAAACAGATCCAGGTGCAGCAAAGACAAGAGCAGGGACCAGACCAGAAGACAGCTCCAGCTGACTCATTTCCCATCACAACAGTCCTGTCCCTGGCAGCTCCCAAGATTGCCCCTTTCAGGGATGCTCATTATGCAGGTTATCTTATGGATGGTGGTGCCCCAGAAAACTACTATTTTTTCCAGAGAGTCTCAGGAGGCACAGACATAGCAGAGACCCAGTAAACAGGGTCATTCATAACCATCTGGATTAATCCTCTAAAAAATGACATTACCCAGGGCTGGGAAGAAAATCTCTAAACCCAGATGCCAGAGTAGATTTGTCTTGCTTTGAACTGGAAAAGCACTCGGCTCTGGAGGTGCTCTTTGGCATATTTCCTTTGTTCTCAGTGGATTTCCTATGTCTGCCTTAGCAGTGGGCTTCCAATAGCACTGGGGCCTTCCAGGCAGATGGTCAGGAAGAATGAAGAGCTGCATAGTTTTGCTAATTGAATACCGAGGCACGCTCCCCCATCTGTACCCCAGCAAAGCTCTGAGGCAGAGAGGGAAAGTCCTGCTTCCATGGGAGTGAGATGGCCTCAGTTTTCCTCAGCAGGATGGCTTGAGAATAACTGCAACACGGCTGGGCATTGCCCCTGGGAACTGTGGTGGGGATTCAATACACTGACAGTGTTTCAAAAGAACCTCTAGGCAGTCTGGAGCTTCTCCTGTTCAAGACCATTCACATCTTGGTTTTGGGGGATCAGTGGCAGCCAAACTGTCCAAGCTTTTCTAAGGGTCATTTGTTTTCTTTCAGCCCACATGCCTTCCCCAGGCTCAGCTGACTCCTGTATCTTTCCATCAAGCTCAGACCTCTTGGGCTATGATGCTGCAGGATCCCTGCTTTTGCTGGGGTCCATGTTGTTCCTAGCGGGTGTGAGTAGGAAGAGATGGCTGACGGACAGCCCAGGTCCTTACAGACAGCCTTGGTTTTGAGAGGGAAGCAGCCACGGGAATGTGCATCTTGCTGTCCCACCCAGTGGTCTCCCATGGCCCAATATCACTGGCCTTGGATTTCCCCATCCTGCTTTCAACCCCTTTGTTTATTGCTGCTCTTGGCACCGCTAGACTCCTGCAAGGCAACCTAGCCTCCTGCAAGAAGGCTTGTTCCGAGAGCTCCCAAAGCTGTCTCTGCCCAGGCTGCCAGAGTGTTTTCAGAGCAGGGAAATGCAAAAAGGCAGCTCTAGGTGTCCTTCCTGCCCAGGACAGTACAACTTCTGGTGATCTCAAGGCCCTTTCTCACGTTTTCTCCCTGCTTAGCACCTAGTTCTCTGGCAAATGGCACCTCACAAGGGAAGGCCACGTGCAGAGAAGCAGAGCTGTGGTGAGCCCAGCTGCCATGTGAGCTCCCCAAGAAGGGGGAGATGTCTTGGCGGGGGTGCTGGGGAAGCAAAGCTCATTAACTTTTTGGCATTCATTTTGGGGAATTAGTTTTTAGAAGTTCTTTTGCCTTGGGCGGGAGGTGCAGGCACTTCCTTCCACTGAAGTTCACCGCTTGGATGGGAAATCCCGGCGCTGCTCCTCCACGCAGGGAGACAGGCAGGCACATATGTACACATACACAGGCACGTGTGTGCATGCCATACCCTGCTGGGGAAGGAAGTCCTTTCAGAGGTAGGAAGGGGACTCTGAGGAGTGAGGCCTCATCAAGCCTGTGTGTCTGTGTCGCATGTTGCTACCATCCAAAGTACCCAAAGGGTTGCATGCCCATGTTGCAGGCACCAGGCAGCGTCTTTAGCCAATGCAGAGCCCTAGTCCCACTTTGCCCTCAGATGTCCACCCTCCCATGCTGGCTTCATCACTCCTTCTCTCACCTCCTTTCCTTCAACACCTCCTTTTCTTCAAAGTAATCTGCTGTGGATGCTGACACCCCTGTGGTCTGGCCACAGCCTTCCCTGCTGCTGCCGTTCTGGGTACTGCTGCAGCTCCATAGATGTCTGTTGGCATTAGCAGCAGCATCTCAACCCAGAAGAAGACAACTTTCTGGGATGTGGTGCATGTGTCCTTTCAGCATGGCCATGGTGAAACTCAGTCTGTAGGCCTCTGCCAAGCTGAGAAAAATTCCCTACCAAGCCCAATGCACTACGCAAATAAATAGTTAAGTCTGGAAGCTGTAAGGGGCGTGTACAATTGTTCTAGGAACTAGTACAAGAACAAGAAATTGTATGGATGTCTGTAAAGAGGCAGTGACTGATCTCTGGCAAAGGGTTTGCTTGGATAAAAGAAGAAAGAGGAAACCACTTACCAAGCTGAGTTTGGTGAAAGAACCAAACCCTGCGGGTGGGCCTGGAGCCTCCACACAGACTTTGAGGAGTAGGCTTGATTTGTAGGACGTGCAACAGAAGACGTCTCACGTGAGGAGGTATGGAAATTTCCAAGTAATGGCTGCTTTGCCAATGTGAATGGTCTTGGGTGACTGAAAGAAATGGAGAAAAAAGAGGAAAATACTCTTGCTTCAAGAACAGCAGAATTTGCAAAGCTTCTAGAGGTTTCTACATGTTTTTGTCCTTATTTCCAAATTCACTTCAGGGGAGTGTCATCTTGTCTGTCACCACAAGTCCTTTCAGTACTGCTGGCTACTGCCTGTCCTGTGTCACTGCCAAAGTATGTGCCCCAGATCATACAGAATACATAACAGCAGATTTTATCTCTGGGGAGGCATTAATTTGACTCTCCTCATCCTAGCTGATCTTTCAAACAGAATAAGATATTTAAATGTATTTATCCCTTGCTGGGTAGCATGCTCTGGGGATGGAGGGATGGAGGGATGGATGGATGGATGGATGGATGGATGGATGGATGGATGGATGGATGGATAGTACTGCTGCATAAGCTTTGTGTCCTTAGAAAATCAGACAAAAACTTTTTATTTTCTAAGAGGACACATTCCATTAGATTACCAAGCCAAGCTTTCACCTTACTGGAGAAAGCTGAGATAACAGCAATTAGTAATAATAACCACTAATGCCTTTCTTTAGTCAAATATCACTGCTGTTGGTGTGTTCCCCATCAGCTGTGCTTTCAGATACACCTGAGAAACAATTAAATTCCCTTCTGTAGTGGTGGCCTCATAAATTGATATGCAGCCAGGTGCCACCACCAAGGACAAGACCCACAGCAATAATCTGCAGGAGTTTCTGACCAAGGAGGCACACAAATGTGCCACTGGCTCTTGTTTTGAGTCTGAGGGTGACTGCAAGACACTGGCAGGAGGGGGAACAGGGGAAAGGCTGCTCCAGAAGCACTGTGAAAGTGGCCCTGTGAAGGAGTTGAGGGAATACTCCTGGGGCTGCAACAAAGATGGCAACTTGGAGAGATGCACAGAGAACCCCCTTACCCAGCTCCTTGTAATGAGCAGGGTTGTATCTGAGGTCTGAATGTCTGAAAAGATTCTCCGGGGTTTCAAACTGCCAGCAAGGTTGGACCTACTAGCAACACCTCAGCAGTGTTGCTCTATAGTTCCCTTTAGGCCTGATGGCAGAGCTCTCCAGAGAAGTCCCATTAGAGACAGGAGTAGAATTAGAGGTTTTAGAAGAGACATTTACATGTTTTGGTACCAGCGGAAGCACCTGAGCACTGCAGAAAGGCAAAGGGGCCAGGGGAAAGGAAAGTACAAGAATTGGTTGCTTAAAAAAAACCCAATTCTTTTGAATAAAAATGTAAAAGGAGGGAGAGTATGGACCAAGGCAAATGTTGAAGGACCCACAGTCCTCCCCTCAGGACTGCTGAACACACTCCTTAGGCAAATGTGCCAAGAGGTTCAGCCAGCACTGCTGGGTGGTGTGGGTAGCTGCAGCAAGAGAGCTACAGAAAATACACTGAAGTTAGCCCTGGTCTCTGCCAGTTAAATTGGTGTTCATGGAGTTTGGCCTTTTCCATCACATTAGGTGCCTCCTTTTGTGTGCCAACCACTTAGGGCCAGCAGAAGTTGAATGGCTGGTTGAGTCTGGGAGAAAATGTGGTGTTATGGGCTGACTGGGTTTCTGAGTGATGGATGGAGCAGAGCTGCGGGCACCTCCACTAAAACGGGATCACAAAATAAAAACACATCTGATCTGACAACAGTGTAGCCAGCACAAGTGATGCAATCTGTGGCCATGCCTGCAGCTTTCCAGAGATATTTCAACTTCATTCACTAAAGCAGCTCAAATGCTCTGCTCTCCATGTTGGGGACACAGGGGCAGACAGACATTCCCCACTGCTATGACTCTATTCCATAGTATAGGTTCTGATTCCCTGGGGCTTGAAGACAGGGTGGTGTTGACGGATCCAGCTAGTGATGTTACCCAAGCTCTTGTGGGCAGGAGGTCATTGTTCAGGGATTCTGAATCAAGAGGGACATACACTGTTGGTAGGAGACTTCGTGGACGTGGCAAATGCAAGATGAGATGTGTATCTCATTGCTCTCACATCTCTAGACAAAAACTTAGAGATGTCCATTGCAGGCTAATAATTCAAACTGCTAAGTGACAATTTAGAGGATCTTTAAGCTATCTTCCAACCCAAACCATTCTATGATTCTATTAATTTTCTCTGAATTAATGTCTTCATTTTCTGAAGCCATAAATGTCAGTCAGTTGCTGCAGCAGCTGCTGTGAAGTCCTTAGGTCCCTCCAGACACATGGTCAGATGTTTGTCCAGCTTTCATAACAAGTTTGAGCCTGGGGCAAAACCAGGGGGTCCAGCTGCACCTGGCACTGGACAGCTACCATGTTCCCAGTCACTTTCCCTTGCCAGCCTGTCATAAGAAGCAAAACTAGGCATATATGACAGTAGCTGTCCCAAACATCAGTAATGTCTGGCATGACTGAGAGACTCCAGTCTTCCAGAATGGACTGGAAGATTTCAGGAAAGGACATGGACCTCCTGGCTGGCAGGCTGTACTCCAGGAAGGAGAGATGTGATCATGTCTCTTGCTCCCAGGAGCCAGAATGCACTGACTGTCTGCAGAGTCTGCTGCTGGCTTCAGCTTTGGGTGGGTGGAGAACACTGTAACAGTCCAGGGTTAGTATGGGACTGTTCTTCCCTGAATGGTTTCACCACTGATGGTTATGACTGACTCAAAATCTGAAGAGGTTGTATCGTAATTATGAATTCTACTAAACCATCTATTGTGTGATTTCTGAGCCTGATTAGATTGGGATCTAGATCACAAGGCTTCTCCAGCTAAACTGAAATTCTCAACCACCCCACCTGGCTAGGTAATTCTTCCTTTTTGGTTTCTACTGGGTTAAATCAAATGCATTTCTTTATGGGACCAAACACCATGTATGGTTTTGCTGGGCTGTGTCCAGTTGCTGTGGCTCACAGACCAGTGTAGGAATACCTAATTTCTAGCAAGTCACACTGGCACTGTAAGGCTGAGCCTGGCAAAGTGGACAGGAACAAACTGAGAAATAAAGGCACTTCTGTTGAAATATCACACTCAGCAAAAGAAAAGACCCCAGCACATGTAAGATGCTACTTTGCACGCCAGGTTCTAATAAAGAGGATCAGACCTTTATCCTCCTGTCTCCAGTCCTTTTCTCCATGCTAAAAATTTCACAGCTAGGAGAGGAGGGGCTTTGTGTGCTCAAGATCTTACTTAACCAGCTGTTACCAAGGTATTTGCAGGGTTCATGAACTCTCTTCCTGTACATCACTGCTCTGAGAGGAGGCTGTTTGCTTTCTCATAAAATTCTGTGCCTCTTAAGAAGAAAAATCCTGGATTTTGGGGATGATGCACACCTTATCAATATTAATTTAGGAGGGACACAGAGTAACTGTTACATCACATACAAATAATGTCATCATCTTCATCTTAGCTAAAAAGTTAGCAGGCAGATGCAGACAGCATGTGTATCTCCCTGTAGCAACCTGCACAACTTGGAGCTCCTCAGAGGATCCCTTTGCTGTTGCTGATTCGTCAGAGGATCCCTTTGCTGTTGTGTTTGCAGCCGACGTGTACCCCTGAAACGCACAATTGCTTTTTTTCCCCCTTCCGACACATGTATTTCTCACAACACCTTGGGAAGGAAAAGGGTGCTGCCTTTGCAAAGTTAAATAACTGGCCCAGTTCTTTGCTGCCGGATTGGCTGGGAGAGGCCCTGTAAAACCACGCTGGCCAGGCGCCCGGCCCCGCCCTGCAAGGCTGGAAGCTATTTCCACAATTGGCCACTTCAGAGTGGGAGAGGGGGAGGTGAAGACAGTTGGGTAAGCTGTGTCTTCGCTAGGCTGTTTCTCTTCCTCCTTGTTTTTTTTCTCAGCCAGAGTAGTCCAGCAAACCCAGTCCGGGGCTCGCAACACCCAGGAGAGTGAGGTGTAACCTTGGTGGCCAGGCACCTGGCCCTCCCTTAGCCCTGCTGGCACAGTCCCAGGACAGGACATGTCAAGCTGCAACACCCCTGGGGGCCCTAGTGCCCTGGACTTTCCGGAAGTCCTGAAGTCCTTACTGGAGTATTCCTTGCCCTGGACCAACAAGATGACAGGTAGGATTGAGGAAATACGTGCTGGGGTTTCTGTTTTGATTTCTCCTTCAGTTGCAAGGTGAGAAAGGGGCAGATCTTGTCTGCTGCAAGCCCTTCTAAGGGTGTGTTTCCCTAAAGTGTCCAAGTCAGACAGGGAGTTCTGGCACTGTGCATGTTGTGCAGCTAGGAGGATTGATTACAAAATCAGTCAAGAGTGCTGGGCTCCTGATCCTTTTAATCTCTGTGCTCAGCTACTTCTTGGAAACCCTCAAAGATTCGTGCATGGAAAAGGCTTGGGCAGAAATCTTCACACTCACATAGAAACAACTTCCAGGATTGCCATTCATTGTTGTCCTATGGTTAATAACCACTAAGCCTCCAGACACTGCCTCTTCCCAGACTCAGACTGTCCAGAGAGGCCAGCCTGCATGGGGCATGCTGACTCTCTGGAAACTTTGTTGGACGCTGCAGTTGTTTATCAGTGAAAAGCTGGGGTAGAGAACCCAGTAAAGGCCGCATTTTCTTTTCTGTACTCCTAGGCTTTCCCATTCTCTGTGCAGCATCCTAGAAAACAAATGGAAAGGACCCAGGAGGTTATTTAGTTTGGGCTTTTGCTGTGCTGAACACTTTGCTTATGCTGCACTGACCACTTCTCTAATGCTGGGTCTGCTCCAAGCACCCACCATGCAACTTGAGTACTCTAGGTTTTGGACAGGATGCTGCACACCCTTGAGAAGCTGCTTTTTGGTTGTTGTGTTTTAACGTTCACTGCTGAGTGCTGGGGACATGTGTGGGAACACATTAACAAGCCTATGTCTGGACATGAGAGAGTTGAACTTACAGAAACAAACATGCACAGAGCTCGGTCTTCTGTAGGGAGTTGCTGTCAGGACATGCAAGCAGCTCTGCAGTCCTGAGGGGCAGCAGGACCCAGGAGCAGAAAAGCCAGACACACAGTGTGGAGAGGGACCCTGCTCTTGCTCCAGGGTCAATGGGAGAAAGGGCTGCTGCTGTGACAGTAAAGCATTCATGTCAGGAAAGGCAGCTGCCTACACCTGCTGTAATACAGTGAGCTCTATGCCACATGCACAGCTCCCTATGGGAAAGGGAAATAGGGCAAGGGGAACTGCCCTACCCCCTAAGGGGCTCATTTTGTCACACTGCTCTGCTGCAGCCTGCTGTGAGCTCTCTCTCTTCTTTGCTAAGACTGCCCACTAACAGGTGTGTTTACATACCACACTGTATGAAGTCCCACTGTTTGTGTGGACCAGGGCATGTTTTCCAAGCTAACTGTACCCAGGTAAAAGTGGAATTGTTTGGGAGGAGGCAATAACAGCCAAGGGTGGCTCATGTGGTGCAGAGCCTTGCTGTGGCTAAGCTGAGTTTGGCTGCTTTTCTGGGATCTCTGCTCTCCATAGCCAAGTGGATTCAATTAATCCAAGGGAGGAGTGCTGGCAAGACCTATCTGTTTGGAGTAGGGTGTAGAGGAGAGATCAATGGTTTGAAAAGAGAATAATTTAGTCTTAACTCAATGCAACTTACTTGGCAGCTGAGAGTGTTGTTTTGTGGCAGCTTTCTTCCTCAGCCCCAGGACCACCCTGCCTCTCTGCATCACTTCCCATAGTCCTCAGAACTGTCTTTATTATGCTGCCTCCCTCTCCAGGCCAGCACTCCCATCATGGCCCTCTTCCCACAGAGCTCAGTTCTCTCCTCCTGGGTCTCCATACTTAGACAGCACTCATCTGGATTTGCTGTCTCTCAGGCCACTCTCTGAAATTCTCTATTCTGCTATTCAAACCTCCCAGTGGGGCTTGCTGTACATCTCCCCCTCACACCCTGTCCCCAGCAGTGAGCTACTTGTTGCTTGCCTCCCTCCTTGCTGCACCCCAGAACTGGGCTGTTCTGCATCATCTGGCCCTGACAAGACTCCCAGCAGTAACAGCCATGGCCACTGCATTCCTCTCCTCACATCTCATTGTCCTCCACTCTTCCTTCTCAGCTGCAGGGTGAAAGAAAATGCAAAAATCTCAGGCAGATCCCAGCTTAACCAAGAAGGTACAGCTTGTGGTACAGTGCCTGATTTCTGTTGGCAATTGCTTGAGTACCAAATCCCCAGAGGCAGTGAGGAAAAGCTCTCAGGGCAGCCTCCCTCCAAGCTGGCAGGGCAGTGCTAATGCTGGAGCAGGGTGATGAGAGGGAACCCACAGGAATGCTCCTCAGGAACTCCCTCCCTCCTGCCTTCGGGAAGAGCAGCTAACACTGTATAGTCTAGACTCTCTCCAGGTAAAGTCACAACTCATGGTGGTGCAGAACAAACCTTAGCACAGTGGAGCACAGGTGGAAATGTACTGGAGGAAGAACATGGTCAATCTAAAGGGAAAAGCCCTGGAGTAAAAGCTGCTGAGTGGTTTTAATAACCTCCCTTCATACAGACATTACCCAGCAAAACAGCTGCCATTGAGCTCTGCAGGGGTGATGTGCACAGACCCTGTTTCTTGAAAGAGTGTTGTACAGTACTGAGGCACAGCATCACCCTTGGGGGCCACCAGCGTTGACAACAATGGAACCAAGTGACCATGAGAGCCATAACTGAATGAGAAGCCTGCAGCTTGGCCCACTTTGGCTGCGTCCACTTGCCTAAAAGCTGCTCCTTTGTGACCTCACTTGGTTGTGTTCTCTATCTACTGCCTATCAGTAGCTGTTTCCTAGACAAAAGCACCACTGCTGGCTTGCTGCCCCTTGCCAAGCTGTGTGTGCTGCCTCTGTCGTGTGTGGTCTGACATCTGTGTCTCATTACCCTCTGTGAAGTGGCATCTCCCTTTCACGCATGTGCCTTTTCTTCCTGCCAGCTGAGCTTGGCAAGGCAGAGGGGGTCCGCGGAGGGCACGTAGCACCCCTGGAGCATGCTGGGCAGTGGAGCATGATCTGTTCTGCCTGCTTCTTGCAGCTGGATTTATCAACCTTGATAAATGATGCATTAACCTGCACCATTCCAGCCTGTAATAACAGGGTGTTCTTTTCCAAGCTTCGTGCTGGGCAGCATGTGTGCAGGAGTAGCATCGGGAGTCCCACTGGTTCCCTGTGAAGGAGGGAGCAGATTGGGCCTCCCAGCCTATGCAAGAGAAGTAGCTGCTGGGTAGGGCAGCTCCACATTTGCCTAGGTTGGATGGAGATGTCCCCTGGTCCTCACTGCAGTAAGAATGGAGGAAAACATCTACCCCGTGTGACTTCATTCCTTTTCCTGGGGCATGTGGGGAAGAATTCAGATCTTTTTTTTTTTTTTTTTTTTTTTTCCACAAAGACCATCAGGGTTTATTAGTAAGGGTCAGGTAAAATCGTGCCTTGCCACTTAAATTAAATGTCTGAGGTTTGTGGCTGGGAAGCTGAACCAAGCAGATGCCCAAGTGCCTACCTGAGAGGAAGATGTCTTTTTTTCTGCTGGCACGTATGGCGGCGCCTCTGCTCTGGCTCCCGCGGCTCTGTTGGATGCAGACGAGCCTATCCCAGGGGAGCACAACCCTTCCCTTTCCCGGCTCGAAGCACTGTATGGTAGGTTCGCTGCAGCCCATCCTGCAGAGTCAAGAGCAGCCACTGCTGACAGGAGAAGCCTGTGGCTGCAGCATATGCCCCTTCTGCGAATTTATCAGTTCTGTGGGAGATGCTCCTCAGTATCCGTCTGTGCTCTCGGGAACGAACTTGGCAATATTTGCTCCGTTCGTGTGTTCAGAAGCTTAAATCCCAGCACGGCATCCCTGCTGCTAGAGCAAGGGGGCAGCTTGGAGAATCACAAGGATTTCTTGTGATCATAATTTGGAAAGGCGGCCTTTCCTCCCTTCCCCCAGCAGCCCGCCCATAGCAGCACCGCAGTGAAGTCCTTCTCCCTGCCCATGTTATGCAGGGCACGCCGCTGCGGGCATCGTGTGGGACGGAGGGAGATTAAATCCAGGGCACGCGGGAAAGGTGATTTCGGGATCCTAAACGAGGATATGCAAGGGCGGGCTGGAGCGTTGGCGCCCGGGCAGGGCGGGAGGGAGTTGGCAGACGCCGCGCAGCCGGGACAGCCCTCCCGGACCCCCGGCCGGTCGCGGCCGCCTCAGGCGCGCCCACGCGCGCGCGCTCCCTCCCTCCCTCCGCCTCCTCCGCCTCCTCCGCCCTCCTGACGGTGACGCAGCGCCCGCGGGAGGAGGAGGGGGCGGGGCTTCGGATGCTAATGAGCCCGGCGGAGGCCCCGCCCCCGCACGTGCCTTGGCGGGCGTGGGGCGCGTGCCCGCGCTGGCCGCGGGGAGGGGAGGGCGGGGCCTGTCCGCGCGGGGCCGCCCCCTCGGAAGGCGCGGGCCAATCCCGGGGCGCGGAGAGGCCGGGCCGGGGCGCGGCCCCGGAGCTCATGAATACTGAAGCACGCGCCGGGCGTCAGCCGGCCGCGCCTGCGCCGTTTCCTCCGCGCTTGGCCGCCGCTGCTGCCGCCGCCGCCGGGTCCCGGGCAGCCGCCACCGCCGCAGCCCCGCGCCGCCGGTGACCGCTGATAGCCCGCCCGCCCGCGGGGAGTATGCCCGGCCGCGCCGCGCACCAGGAGGCGGCGGCGGCGGCGGGAGGACCAGAGCCCACTGCAGCTGGGGGGAGCGCGGGGGCCGCCGCGCAGCAGGAGCGGCGGGGCCTGGCGGGCGCGTTCCCGCTAGTGCTGAAGAAGCTGATGGAGAACCCGCCGCGGGAGGCGCGCCTCGGTGAGCGTGGGGGCGCGCGCGGGGGCGGCGGGAGCGCGCGGTGCCCCCAAGGTATCCACCCCCACCGCCCCCTTCCCACCCCGTGGCTCGGAGGGCGGGACCCGCCGGGTCACGGCGGGACTGGCCGCGGGGGGAGCACCCGAGGGAGAGGCCGTTCGCCCCGGCCCCTTCCCTCCGCCCCGTCCCTCCCTCCCTCCGCCTCCCCGGCCGGCCGAGCCAAGTGCCGGCAGCACGGGATCGCTCCCCGCCTCCCAGGGATTGTCCTTTCCGGAGCGTGTAGGTGCCTGCGCTGGGCAAAACCGAACGCTACGGGAGCGAGGGGTGGGCAGGAGCCGAGACGTGACACGCTGGTTTTAGTCCTTCGGCTGTCTGGAGCCTCCTCCGCTTGTAGACGCGTAGCTGGGAGCAGCAGTGAGAAGGTTTTGAGTCTTGCTTGACCTTAATTGCTGGGAAGTTGCCCGATGACACGAGTAAACAGCAGATCCCCTCAGATTAAGTTCGGTGATAATCCATAAGGGTATGAGTGACTGCCTGCACATGCAGTCCTGCATGGGCTGGAGCTGCCTCTCTACCACTGGTGATGCAGACAGCAGCTGTGTAAATAGCAGTGCTGGTGCTTATGGTCTTCGGTGCTGATGGCACGCGCTTTTTTCTTACCTTTTTTTTTTTTTTCCCCTCCTTCCCCTCATCTGGCAGTATTTTTGCCTTTCTGAGTATCAGTTTCATTTCGAGGAAAGCTCAGGATTATCTGCACTGCTGTAATGCCCAGCGTACTGGTGTATAATAAAATAAGTCCTTACACTTACAAATTTTGAGATTAAAAATAATTTTTTGGCACAGTAGACAACATCCAGGATAAACCACAGCATAAGCAAGGTTGGCAAGATTGATCCCAGTGAAGATCCTACCTACCTTGCATGTCTTATATTGCACAATATACCCTGTAAATCTGTTTTGTGATTCTGGAGACTCTTTTTCTCCTTTCTGCTAAAAAAAAAAAAAAAAAAAAGCTTGTGATAAAGGTCTTAGTTATGTTGCTATGGTGCAGGGTGCTTGCTGCAGCAATCTTGAATCTACAAAATCATGGGATTTCTTAAGATATTTCTGCACCCAGTCCTTTTTAAAGACGTTAGTGCCAGCAGGAGCAATTTTAAGTTCATGCATGTTTGCTGATAGGGGTTTGGTGACTTTGTCTTGGGGGTGATTTTTGTGTCCAGAATCATGTGATGTGGCCTATGGAGACATAAAGTTCTGAAATTAATACGATTGTGAGGTAGTGCATTTTCCTAAAATTAGAAACATTTGATACTAGATTGATTAGTAGATGACCCCATTCCAGCTCGTGAAGGTGTTCAGCTGGAGCCTCTAAAGCTTGCTAGTGAGTCCATTTCATCTTGATTATCCCTCTCCATTCATGGTGTGATAAAGCTCAGGTTGTTCTTGTTCTTAAGATTTCTCCATAGATTTCCTTAGTTTACCTTGTACTGTTTCACTTCACACTTTGTGGAACTTGTTGCTTTCTGTTTATTTTGTCTCGGATACTTTTCTTGTTTGCATATGCAAGACAAAAGAAAGAATGCCTTAACTGTC
Source organism: Corvus cornix cornix (assembly GCF_000738735.6). Lineage (NCBI taxonomy): Eukaryota > Metazoa > Chordata > Aves > Passeriformes > Corvidae > Corvus > Corvus cornix. Next base: position 48,981,396 of record NC_047057.1, on the reverse strand, counting down.
AGCAAGTAGTTACTCCTAATTTACAAAAGGTTTGTCAGTAGACTTGTGTGTCGACTGACTTTAGAGGATTCTTGATTATATTCTGTCCCTTTAACAGTGATACACTCAAAATGTTAAAAAATTACTCATTTGCTTAATCCAGTGGTGCGGTTTCAGCAAACTTCTTGAGAAAAGACCCTGTGCTTTTGTCTGGAATGCCTAGTGACAAAAATACAGTCATCTGTCTTATTCTGTAAGAAATGATATTAGCTAGCTGCAGTGTCCATTTATAGTTTCTGCAAGCTACCTGTGGGTTTTCCAACCGCTGTGGGTAATTTGACTACCCAGTCAAAGCAAGCAAGCTTTCTAATCCTCCTGAGCAACACAGGAGGGAGGTCAGCCAGTTCCAGCAGAATGCCATCCCGTTGAATGCTCTGCCGTGTACCAGGTATAGCTCACCAGCCTTGCTGGGAGTTGTTGTCGTGTACGTTGTAAGGATTAAATAAATAAAAATAATTCTATATTTATAAAAAACGGAAAAGTGCTGTGGGTTAAGGGAAGGCAATTAACATTCTGGAGCAGGAGTGTAAGTCCTTTTCTATTAGTAAGGAGCTGCTGCATACTGTCCAAAGGATGCCTTAATCACCAGTTGCATGCTGCTGTGGCAGGGGGAATGCCTCAGCAAACATCACAGTAATGAGCATCAGGGATATGGAACCCTACAACGTGCCTTGTTCCATCCTCACAAGTGGGACTAAAGATTTATGGAGCAATCAGCCTATATATATATATAGTGGTTTCAGTATAATTTGACAATATTTTTTTGGTGAACAAGGGGAAGTTTGTCAAATAAGTATTTGTTCTGTTTGTGGCTGTGATAGCTCTTGACAATGTGGTGCCCAAAATAATTTGGTTGGTTTTTGGTGATTGGTTTTTTGGTTTTGAGGAAAGACCAGGATGGGGAATAAAGCTCTTTTCAGGCTGCTGCTTCTGGTTAAAACAGCAGTATTTCCAGCAGTTCAGTAACTGGAATGGTCTGCTTAAATCACTGAGCATAAACTGGTGTCCTCACTGTTAAGAGCAGATGTACAGCCCAGTTAATAGGTCACAGTAGCAGAATGAGGGGGCTAAATCGGACATGAGCCATCATCTGCAGAAGTACAGTCCAGATTTATCAGGGTGACCTTGAATCACTGCAAATGGAGCCTCTTAGGATACTGCAGCTCTACTGTCAGGTAATACCTGTTTACACTATAAATATCTTAAGAGAATTAATGCTTCAAGTCCCTGTGCTGAGGTAGGCAGAAACTTCCCCTCAAGATGCAAGAAGTTAATTAGTGTTTCATTAGATATTGTACACCCAAGCAGGATGTTGTGTGGCAGAAATAAAGATTAAATGAATTGAAAGCAAGCCCATGGGAAAACATCAATGCAAAAATAATCATACAAAGGTTTTACCATATTATGCACCACCTTTGAAATAGATGGGCTCCCAATATGCGTGTTAGCTCCTGCTGTTTTGTTTCAGATACTGTTAAAAGTGAGGGAGGAGAGAGAGAGACAGTATAGCTAAACAAAGACAGCACTGGGGGCCGAGTGCCTGCTGAGTTGTCAACTCGTAGGAAAAGGACAAAAAATTTCAGATGCTTTTCTCACGTGGAGGAAGGATCTAATCTGTTGTGAGCCAGGGACAATTACAAGAGGAAATTGGAGGAACCACAGTTTTTCCAGGTTACTGCAGGACAGCAGGATGATCGTGCACATCCAGAAGGCATTAATAGATATGAGAAGAGCCACATTTGCCAGTAGTGTAGTCTTTTCAGCGTCTACCTTCTGAAAAATATTTTTAAGCCTTATATTCCATCTAATAATCACTTACTGGGTTTTTTTCTCCTCACTTGGAGGTGTTGTACTAGATGTTGCAAAACAAAAGCACTGCTGGTTTGTATTAAAACTGGCATAACTTATAATGGTGTACTGTGACTTTCAAGAGTAAAGATTTTTTTTTTCTTTTCAGTTGACATTTTGACTTGACATTTCACAAGTTTTTTATCATGTTAATTAAAAATCGTTATTTACAAAGAATTCATTACTGTTGCTTGCATTTGTTTTGGTGATATCTTTACTAGGAGATCATCCACAACATCCAGTGCAAATCTGGGTTTGGTTGTGCTGGGCACTATGCAGTGTTGGGGAAATACACAATCTCTTTTCACAGGTGAAATGTTGGTTCCAATTTAGCGGGGTGTGCTCCAGTAGTAAGGGAAATCCTCCTTATATATAGAGTAGATGCTGTTTCTTTACTAGCTTCAAGTAGGAGCTATTTAGAAACATTCTGGTTATTTGCATCATTACTGTTAACCTGCAGGTTTGCTTTGCCCAAGCTAAGGGTAGGAAAGTTGCAAAACTGTCTGCAAAAAGGAGTTTATGGCAGGAATAGGAACTGGAAGATGGCGGTTCAGAGGCAGCAGTGTGAAGTGGCAAGGAGAAAGCCAAAAGCTGCAAGGTGATGTTACCAAAGCTTAGGTCCTAGAGCCACTGGTCTGAATTTAATGAGTCCTTTAGGTACTTGCTCTTGGTCCCAAGCTGGTGGCTGGTGAATACTTTCTCAGCTGCTTGGTTTAAAAGCAGTATCTTCTTTTATATAAAATATTCAGAATACGTAGATAATTTACTTTGTATGGCAGCACTGTTCTTAAAGCCATAAAAAGCTCTTTCAGTCTCAGTTCCACACCAGCTAAGGCAACAGCGGAAGGAATGCCACTTTTATCAGAACAGGTTTTATATAAATAGGCTTTTCTGATTTAGAGCAGAGTTTCACCCCCACTTCCACCCCCGATAAAGAAAAATGCTCCTTTAGCATATTGCAGCCAGTCTAGAAAACCCTAATGCCAACGATTGGTGCATTTTATTGGGCTAATCTCTGTTAATACTGGAGATCCAAACTGGTCTAGTGTATGTCCTTGGAGTCCCTGTTCTATTGAACTGAGTATTTGCTGGCTTCCATGGTAATGCCCAGTTTGCAGGTGATTAGGGTGGGACTGTAGACCATTCCTTTTGACAGCAGCGCTGGCTCAGTGCTGGCAGTACTAGCACTGCTTCTGCAATGCCTCCTTCACTGCTGATAGAACTGCATGGAGAACTGGATCAGGAAAATGACTTGGATTTTTAAATTTTTTTTTTCTGCCAGCTTATTTTTATCTCTTAAATTATGTAATTATTCCATAACTTGAGTTTTCTGCTTGGATTCTGTCCCAGACAATTGTTAAGATCCAGTAGCTATGGGGAACATAGAAACAGCCATTTTTCTGTAATATGTGCACTGTAGCACAGTAAATGGAGAAAAATTCATCAGTTTCTTGTGACTTGGGGGTGGGATGTGGGAGTTTGCCTTATTAGACATCTCCCCAAAGAGTGAAAATTGTATGTAGGTACTCTGAGCTATCTATAGTGAGCAGCACTTGGAGCTATTGCCTTCTGTGGACATGCTGAGTCATGTCAGAGAGAAAGGCTTCTAAAATGCTGAACAATAGGCATCCAGGTCTCTGGTGTCCTATGGACCTTTTGACTGATTTTCAAATGTAATCTGAAAACCTATATTCCTCTCCTATTTGTATTTAAATTATTGTTCTGCACCCTCCTTCTTTGTGCATAGAATAAGGTACTCTGCTTCCTCGGAATTTTCTTAATGGCTTCCCATGGAATCCTGATTAGGGACACTCACTTTTGTTGTCTTCTGAGATGGGTATGTGAAAACCAGGCTGTTTGCAGTGACTGGTTAGTAAGCTCCATGCAGCACTTCATCACACGTCGGTAAGCTGTTACAGCAAAGATGCTGGTCTGCAAGGCTACTCAGCTGTCTGTGGTCCAGCCATCACAGGGGGTTAGACCATTCCATACATGAAGGTTGCTTTCCAATGTCTGGTTTTCCACATCATGTCTTGAGGCAGAGCCATTAGCTTACGGAATTTCCTTTCATGGGGATTTTGTTGGACTCTTAAACCTGGAGCCTCTCTTGTGTTTCAGCTTGTACAGTGACCTACTTGTATCTTTCAGATAAAGAGAAGGAGAAAATAAAGCTTGAAGAAGATGAGGCAGCAGCTGCCAGCACTATGGCAGTCTCGGCTTCCCTCATGCCACCCATTTGGGACAAAACTATTCCTTACGATGGCGAATCTTTCCACCTGGAGTACATGGATCTGGATGAGTTCCTGCTGGAGAATGGAATTCCTTCCAGCCCTACTCACCTGGATTTGAACCAGAACCCACTATTGCCTGTGGCTGAGCTGGAAGGAAAGGAATCTGCTGGTGCTTCCACTGGTTCTCCTGCATCGTCCTCTTCCACTGCAGTTTACCAGCAATCTGAGGCAGCCTCCAGCACAGGTAGATGGCATAATATGGGGCTCTGAGGGACTTCTGTTGTTCTCATATTAAGAGATGCCTCTTTAGATCAAAGAGGAGACATGCTAACCTGTCAGTGTTAGCTGTGGCAGGTTAAACAGTACAAACTTGCTCAATGTAGAGCCTTAGTTCATGTGTCAATTCATGAAGATGCTGCCTCTCCTTTTCTTCCCTTCTTCCTGTCCTGTGAAAGAATGACTGTCTATCAATGTGCAGTCTGTTTGTCTATCAGTGTGCCGTCTGTTTTGCTTTTGAAATTAGAAGAGCTGAAACAGCAACATAAAGTATTTGCTTTCTTGGTATTGCCAATCTAGTGAGAAGCTGGACGTGTTGAGAAAATACTCTCTCATGTTATTTTACAACAGATTTGATAGCTTGTCACAAGTCATTTGTACTACCTTGGTCTGCTTGGGTGAACTTATGTGAACTTAATGTACCTCAAATAATAATGTTAAATAGAAAAACAATCAAGCAGTCTTTTTTGTGGTAGCCTGGGAACTGTGAAAACAGGCACTTGGAAAAGGTGTTTTAATGATGCAGTTTGATGTTCTGTGGTGCTTTGAAGTGGGAATGGAGGAACAAAAAAAAACAAAACTGTGCTTAAATGGTACTAGGAAACTTCATTTGTAGTATGGAGATCTTCTCTATTAAAGAATTCGGCAGTTCAGTTTGCCCTAGATTTGGAGTTCAAACATGATAGCCATCACAGTACTATTTTATGAGCAAGCTTTACAGAAAGCATTTTGCTCTGGACCTCTTTTGTGAATCTGTGAGAAAGATAACATGGAACTCCTTCCATAAGTTATAGGGTGTAGCTTTTTGTAGGTGGTATATGAAAAACTTATTTATTGATCACTACTGCACATTGCACTGACATTTGCAACTCAGGTATATGAAGTTTTGTAAACAATAGATTAATATGATAAAGTTCATATGAACACTGCCAATGTGAGACAGTCTGTTGGGGCATTTGTTTTTGTGTGGCAAAGAAGAAGAATACTGTTGCATTTGAAACAAATTCTCCTTTATTTAGTCATTTGTTTGGAAGTCTACTGGTCTGACCTTTAAAAGTCCCAGGGACTGGGGTCTTTGGGCAGGCTTATTTCTGTAAGGATTTCTCTGGTACAAAACTCAGGCTGATACAACTTTCTCCCTTACTGCTATTGAAGGTGCTTTTTATGTGTGGAAAGCATGTAATTTTTGCCAAGGAAGTATTAACTCCTGTCCTGCATCTTTCTACTCATGTCTGTTACTCTGGCATATGTTCCTAGAGTTATATTACAGACTGGTCTGTGAACTTGTTCTCTGTACCAGCAGCATTACAGCACCCATCACGCCTCAGGGAAACACCAAATAATACTATTAAATACTTCTCACAACAGGGCAATAAGTAGACATACAAGTTGGCTTTTTTGTTGATTCTCTTCATCCTGCTGAATATATTGTAATTTCTCCTGTTATTGCCAGAGTCCCCACCACAAAATGAGAGAAATACGCCCAGCCCCATTGATCCTGACTGCGTAGAAGTTGAGGTGAATTTTAACCCTGACCCTGCTGATTTAGTGCTGTCCAGTGTGCCTGGTGGTGAGCTCTTCAATCCTCGCAAACACAAGTTTACTGAAGAGGATCTGAAACCACAACCTATGATTAAAAAAGCCAAGAAGGTTTTTGTCCCAGATGAGCAAAAGGTAACAGATTTATTGCTGCAAACTCTTCTAGGCCTTGATAAAAGTTTGACTCTTTATCCAAACACTTTGACATACAGAGCTAATGCAGTTTACCTACATGATTGGGCAGAAGCACTGCCAAGAATAGAATTGGCAAGCCAACTGCTGTGCTTGCTGTTTTGCAGGTTTTGGTATCATGAGCTAATTACTGGCAAGGAGCAACTGATCATGCTATACACAGAAATTAGAAGAACTATCAAGTCAAATCCTCATCACCTGCACTTTTGAAGGCCATTGTCTGTATTTACCCAGTATTGTGTTTAATCTGGATTTAAGCAACCCAGACAACAGAACAGGTGGTTTTATGTGAAAGTTCACTCCTGAATTGAAACTAAGTAAAGGAAGCATTTCAGTTGGACAGCTTCTTAATACCCAAGTCTCTTAATCTCCTTAGTTCTAGCAATGCACTTGGTTTATCCTAAAAGAAGACTCATGTAAAGATGAAATCTTGCAGTACTGCGTTGTCTCCATTTTGATGTCAGAGCCCTGCAAACCTATGGAGGACATTGCTCAATATAGCAGTCAGTGTGAATATCATTATACAATAAAGAGGTGTCTCTGAAACAGTTGTCAGTTTGGCATCTTTTTTTTACTACAGGATGAAAAATACTGGACAAGGCGAAAGAAGAACAATGTGGCAGCAAAGCGTTCCCGTGATGCTCGGCGATTAAAGGAGAATCAGATCACAATTCGGGCAGCCTTTCTTGAGAAAGAAAATACAGCCCTGAGGACGGAGGTTGCAGAGCTGCGCAAGGAAGTGGGACGATGCAAGAACATTGTTTCTAAATACGAGACCAGATACGGACCCTTGTAAGCACACCCCTTTTCCTTGTTAGGGCTCTTTGTTTTAGCCTCTTAGACTTCTCTGCCTTCTGTAGAGACTCCCAGAAATAAAGTTTATGGAGGCTTTGCCATTTTGCATCTACACTAGAAAAAAAACCAACAAAACACAAACAAACCCTGTTTCTGTGGGCACAACTTGTTCAGGCCCTTTCCTGATCATTGTGTTGTCCAAAATATTAGTGTCCATATTTACAACCTTGTTTTTAACACTGATAGAACATTTTCCGATGTCATACAATTGAACAGATTCACCTGTCTGGAGGAATAAATGTGGATCCCTCCAGACTGGACAGGGCTTTGCTATCTGTTCTAACCTTCATTTTAAGTGAAGAAAGAGCCTAGGAGACTCTCCTTGCTCTCTTCTTCTTCTTCTTTTTTTTTTTTTTTTTAATTTTCAAACTCTTGCTCTTTTCTCCTCTCCATTCCACCTACCCCTCCCAGTAAAAGTGTAAAACATAATTTTAGGATATAAGTAGATGTTGCTGGGCAGCATCATGAAATTGTTTCCTCTCCCATTCAGAGGCACTAGAAAGTACCTGTTGTATAGAACTCTGTTCCTGTTGAAGAGGAATAGAGGAACCTTTAGGACAGGAAGACAGGAAAATATTCAATCTCATGTAAAAACAGAATTTTGTGAGGTTAATCCATGAGTGTTATGCAGAATGGAGTCAGTGCCGTTTTGATTACAATACTGCCTAAATGTCTTGATAGGTTCTAATCCTGGATAACTTGCAGAAACCAAGAAGGGAGAACAGGAGTGGATTACTCACTTTACAAATGTGGACAGAGTAATTTGATGTGGGTTCTAAACTGTATTTCTACCACCACCCCTCCTTTTTTTCCTTAGAGGGTCTTCCCTCTTAAACTGCTGGGAAAGCAGCATGTTGCACTTAACTGAGAAGTAAGGGAGATTTAGAAAAAGAGGTCTGGCTCATTAGGCTGAACCTTGAGTCCCAGCTGTTAAAACATGGCCAGCACCTTATGCTTTGAAAGAAGGGGCTTTTTTAAAGAAGTAAACAAGCCAATGTTATTTTACTGCACCTTACCTGTTGTGCAAGAGATTGAGAAAGAGTTTTGGTCCTTTGCCTCATGAACACACTATGGGATAAGCTACACCCACTATAAACACGAACAGTTTACCTCACTGTCTCCTGTGTAGCAGCATATCTGGTCTCTCCATGCTTGCTGGTTCTATCTCCAGCATGTTTCCTGATAGGAAATTAGCACACATGACTTGCCCTCTTGGAAGTAATCCGTTCTCAGCACCAAGCACTGCTTCAACAGTATGTGGTGTTAAAAGAAAAAAAAAGCTGTGTGTGATGTTGAGACCTTCTACATGACCTACAACTGCAAGAACTAGAAGCTTTACCAGAAGTATATGTCTAGAAGTCCTCTTAACAAGAGAAGCTGTCTTCAGATAGTGGCTGTGTCAGAACTCTTAGGCTATACTTCCTGGGATAATATTTATATTAAGGAGCAAATGTGGGATGATGATATTGAGGGTAGTTGCAGTTCCTCTATTCAAATCTGAAAATATATTAAAAAAGCATTAGGGTTTATTTTCTATGCTAAAGACTAGCCTGTCTTTTAAACACAACGTGGAAATTACGAGTTTAGAGCAATTTTGTGTTGACTTCTTAACGAAGTGGAGAAGCAGGCTAATCCACAACACTTAATGTATGCTTTGAACCGTCCCCCCTCTGTTATGCTCTTAATTTGACTAGAGTGGCTCTTGATGCAATGTTGGTCTAATTTCTTTCAAACATACTAAAAATTGTCACCCTTTCAGCAGGGGTTTTTTCTTTCACAGGGTGGTTTGTGGTGGTGATGGTGGGAAGTATGTTATAAATAAATTGTCACACTTAACACTTTGCTTTGTTTAAAGTGACTTATCTGATTCCGAGTGATGCAACTTTAAAGACTTTTAAAAACAAAGAAACTAAAAAGCACACATGAATCGCCAGTCTTCAGAATGAGCAGTGACATCTATGAGGTGTCCCAACACAAACAACTGATGATGACCCTGCCTGCCTCCTTGCCTGCAAGTACCCCATCTGACTACCCAGGGCTGGGCATGATGAAAAGTGCAAAGTCTCCTTAGTTCTGTATATGGCTTTCTTATCTGTCTTTCTCACTGTAACTATGAACTACAATAAGCTTACCTACTGGGGTTTTGCCAAGACACTCAAAAGTTCTTGTCTCAAAGTCTGTTGACAGCCTGTGTGAATAGTGACTCTTCGTTTTGGCACTCGAGTGGAAGAAAAGAGGGAGTTTTAAATGAAAGTGTCTGTATATATAAAGAACTGCTATATTTTAAGACTCTTTTCCCTGCAGTATAATGAATTTTATTTAATACTGCAGCTCACTTCTGGTACAGTGTAGCATATTGTGGAGTACTATGAGTGCAGAACTAAAGACACCAGGAAGACAGCAGCCTGTAATGTGTGAGACTTCAGTGCAGAAGATTACAGCAGATGTACTGAAATAATCCAGAAAGCACCACAGTGTGCCATAGAGAGAGTAATAAACCTCTATCAAATGACCCATGTAATAGTAAACCACTTTGGTCGCTTTCCTGCTACACTGCTGTAACCTGCCTTTTCCTTTATTTTGTTTATGAGGCTCACTTTCTTTATGGTATCTTGCTGAAAAAGGATCTATTCTTCTGCTAACGATTTAGCAATCACGGAAAAGGTGCTAATCTGAGCTGCTGATCCCCAAGTCTTTTGGCAATCTGAAACTACCAAATGAGCATTAGCTCCAGGAAAACAATGGCTATTAGCTGCCATATTACAATTTTCTGTCTCTTGACTGCAGGAGAACTGCAGTGCTGAAGGTGAAACAGCCAATGATATCCCACAGTTACAATGGGCAGTTTAAGTGTAAGAACCTGTGTGCTGATGTGGGAGGCTAAATGAAAGCTTGGACAGATTGCAGAGACGTTTATTGTGTTTAGAAGATGGAGGAAGTAGGTGGAAGTTCTGCTGTAAGAGTTTCATCAGCATAACAAGAATCTGCTCTTAATATTAAGGAAGCTTGAGAGATAGATCTTTGTGGGAAGAAAAATAGTACTTACTTTCTAGGAAAGGAGTACAGGGCCATGCTTGTAGCCAAATTGGAGCTTGTAAGACAGGAGTGTGTTCATGCCTGGAGTTTGATGAATAGTGTACACCTCAAGAAAAATAATCTTGAAAGCTTTCTGAAGCACAAGTGCCAAAATTATGAGGCATGACTAGTTACCAGCATAGCTCAGTGCTATCATATTGAACAATTATTTTGACTTTGTGTTTACCCAAGAGGTTCCACCCCTAATTTCAAAACAGAAAGGCAAAGAGAAAAATGTGAGAAGCAGCAGATAATATTGTAAACTTAATAAAAAAAAATTCAAAAGCCAGGATTCATAGCCAGTGTTTGACAGCATAACCTTTGTAAAGAGCTTATATATTAAATGTAGTTTTTCACCTATCATTTATAATGGACAATGTACTGAAGTCAAGAAAGTGTTTTTAACTTTTTGCTGGTTACCAAAGTATACCTATGAGTGTATTATTATAATTTGGGATTATAAAGCTCTGAGATAATCTTAGGATATTTTTATCAAATAGATGAATATCTTAGTTCCATGTTGCTGAAATGTCAGCATATATCTCTACCTGTATCAAGTATTGCTGATTTGGACTGATATTTTCAGTGTGTACTGGTTTTTGCTTTATTTTGGTAATAAAGGCCCAAACCATGGATTAAAAACCAGCAACAAAACAAACAACCCTGACAGCATGTAAATGTAGCAACTTTCTTCATTTATAATTTCTAAATTTTCAGTTAGCCCTGGCTGTTCTTAAACGTCATGCTTCCTGTTCAGATCACGAAGCCAAAGGCTAAGTCACTGGGCAAGGAGTTGCTTCATTTGGATCCTACTGTGCTTAGGAATATCTTTTAAATACTTATATATTGGGTACAGGATTTAGTTTGATCATGACATTTTAACAGCAAAATATTCAGTCAGTGACATTAGCATGTGCAATTCTGTTGTTTTATTTCTGTTATCTTAAAAGCTTACACAATGGAAACTAACAGTGAATGTTCATTAGATCTTTCTTTCAGAGAAGACTGTTAGCAAACATTTGTGCTTCCCTGTAGGACAATGCAGATTTGCACAATCTGTGATTCATGTGTCTACGGGTTGCAAAACTGGAAAGTCGCACTTTGGGGTGAGTGCGGCTCAACTTCTGTAGTTGGAGAATTTGTTGTTGTTGTTGTTAAGAAGCAGTATCTTTAAAGATAGATGAGAAGGTAGTAACTATTTAAAGGAGTGCAGATATTGCCAGACAAAAAAACCTGTGCAATGCTGAATTCCTTTCTCAGTTTTTGCAGTCTCAGGAAGTTAAGTTTATTGCTCCAGAGCTCTCTGCTCCTCTTGAAATAATTAGCTATATCATCTTGGTTCTTTGACTAGGAGGACAATCCTATCTGTAAGTGATAACTTGGGTATGTTTTCTTAGTGATCATAAGACCAATACTCTTTTAGCTCAATTTGAGTATTAAAAGATGCTGAATTTACACTGTTAGGGTTTGAAGTTCTCTAGCCTTGGAACATACTCTGTAGAGGCCATAAGTGTGCCTGATGCTAACCTACCCCATTCCAGCCACAAAGGGACCATCTCCAAGGGGAGAGAATAAAGGGCATGTGCACCTTTCAGCATCACTGCAGGGATTGCCAGGAAAGAGAGCAGTTTTTGACAGAGCTGTACTTTCATTAGGAAGTGGATTGACACCACATGGCCATTTCATAGTTCTAACTTTGAAAACATAAACTGTGGATGAGATTCGTGGACAATGAGTGTTGTTTTACTCTACAGACACCAGCTATGAATAAATGATGCACAATATTTAATACAGTATCGCTTTCGTACACGATGACCTAATCTACATGTAGTGGGTTTGTGGCTAAAAATTCCCCAGAAGCTTAATCTTTCACCTGTTGCCAAGATCTGCTCCCACTGAAGCTAGTAACAAAGCTCTCATTAACTCCCACAGGAAAAAGTCTTTACTCTTATGTGGTTATTGTAAAGTTTTAGCAAGTGCTCGAGTCACGGGTGTCTTCGCTTTATTGAAGCATTCTGTGTGCTGGGATCAGGTGGATACATCTCAGATTGCAGGTGTAGTGTTGATAAACTGATAGTTTTTAAAATTCAGATGCTTTTATTTTTTTTCTGGTCCTGCATGGACAGAGTAAAAAAGTAGTGTACTATAAACTTGTGTTGGAGAAGAAATGGTTTTGGGTTGTTTGGTTTTTTGCTAAGCAGCTTTTTGCAGTTCTTCTAGTAACATTTTATGTCTTTTCTGACAATTTTCCATTTCCTTGCTGTGCTGTTTGAAAGCCCAAGGTGTTCTAACTAGAAATCACTTTCAGCATTATCTGCAGGCCTGCTACTAATTGTACCAAATTAATTTCAAGTCGGGAGGTGCAGTGGAAGGCCAGCAGCTTTAGGAATACTGTAATAAAACCACTTTTGTGGAAAAAAATTTTTTTTTGTAGATAGCAGAAATAATGGACCTGCACAGAGAAGAATATTGCTGCTTCAGTATTGTAAGCCACCTAAGCATAAAAGGGCTTTGTTCCTTGTGATCAGGTGCTTTTGTTTTTAGTGAGAGAGAACGTATCTCAGACTTTTGTAAAATCCAGATCGGCTTTTATTCACCCTTCTAGTTTTAGCTGCTAAGCACAAGATGAGTAATGCAAGTTTGTCTTAATGCATAAATCTCATATTTTTGGCAACATACACCTAAATCCTTAAAGAGCAAAATCATTTGTTAGTGCTAGTGTTTTGCCTTTGCAGCACTACAAGACTGACTGGCTTTCTAGATGTTCAGATAATTACTCTGATCTGTATATATGCCACTGTCACATGGTGAGACTGGGAGAAAGGCAGAAAGAATAGGCTTAACTAAATATCTGTGGAGATGCTAACATAATGCTAATTGAGAAATTACAGTGATTTAACTCATGATAATGCAAATTGTCATATGGATGTAATTTGTTAGTTTGATAGTATGCTACCCCTCATGAGTCACTTTTGGAATGCAAACTTCTTGAAGTTCAGACACCTACAGAGAAAAAGGAATTCTTTGAGGAAGATACATAGCTAGATAGACATAGATACTTGGCAAGGAGAGCAGAGAATGAAGGCAGGAAAAGGAGAGTAAAGCAAGAGTCTGACCTGAGTGAGTGACACCTCACTGTTTACAATTTTAGGCCAATTTGGATCCCCTCAGTTTAGCATCATACAGAAGATAAGTACTTGTTTAGGTCAATCTCCTAACTTGTTTGGGAATCTCCTTCTCTTGGTCCTACTACCACAGTCCAGAAGGAAGTGAAAGGAATATACGGATAGGGAGGAGAGTTACTGCAGAAAGGCATGAAAGAAATAGCTGTTGCTTCAACTAAGTGTGCTGTTGCACTGGGACTTGACCTGCTGATGTGAACTGGTCAGTGCTGTGTCATGAGGAAACTACTACCTGAGGCCCCAATCTTTTAAGGCCTCAATTCTGCTATCATTTCTGCATGGGAGGAGCCCTATATCTGTAGAGAACCACGTGGACTTCACAGGATCTGTTCTCGAATGTGAAGCTCTGCTCAGGCAGTCAGCTGCAGAATTGTGTCCTTAACACACTATCCTGTTGTAGTTCTAGGGCTGTTGATATTAAGTGTAATTTGGGTGCCTGTTATATAGCAAAAACCCTTGTTACTTCATTTTCCTAACTAAGGCATGAGCAAAAGCCCTTTGCTGTACAACATCTGTAAAAAATTAAAAATGTACTTCACATACGTCTAGTAAATTAAGGCATGTGATTTTGGTCTGTGGGTCTCAACAAACCTTGCTCGTGTACCTGCCTGAATGTTTTCCTAGATCTGCAGCTACGTTTCAGTGAGAAGGGATGGTGGGATTTGTTTTCCTGAGGGGGCACAGTAGCAGCTCTCACCTGTCATGCTGGGGTGACTGCTCGCTACTGGCCAGGATCAGGGATGGATGCATCCTCCGCACTTTTATGTGAAGTTGTCTGAAATACGGTGATTAACATGATTATTGGAATACTGTATTTTGTATAACTTAGAACATGTAAATACACTTTTAAAACTAATCTGTTCTATGAAGTAATAAATAAGTGCTTCCATTGTAATACCTGAATATTGTTAATGCTTCATGTAGCTTGATTTGGGATTATTTCTTTCCTAGAGAACTACAGAAATCAAAACAAAGATTGATGTTGTGGAATTCTAGTCTAGTTGTGATGCTTTCTATCAACAAAAAATGTTTTAAAATAATAATGAGCTACTTAAGCAGAGAAACTTAAGATTTTGAGGGAATTGATTCTCTTCCAGTCTTTCTTTAACAGTAGTCACTGATTACATTCATAATTTTACTCTTCCCATCCTGTTAGCTGGACAGTTGATTTGTTTGTGAGTAGCGTTTGGAAAGTAGCAATATTAAATTATTTTTAAACTTTAGTGACTGAGGAAAACTAAAGCTGGTTGGTTTTTGTTGGGTGTGTTTTTTTAAACTATTCTCTCTTTTGGGTCAAACAGATCTGTCTCCACCCTTCCAGCCAGACTGCAGCAAGTTGCAGTGAAACAATGAGTGACTGTTACTGAAGCTCATTTGTGGCCTAGATAGTCTACATCTTTATTAGTTCCATTATGTACATAGACGACACAGGTTTCCTGTTGTGGTGTGGAGAGAGAGAGAAAGTGATTAATGACTTGTGGTTTTGCTGAGCACATGTTCACTGGATGCTACACAGCTGGAACTTTCATCAGCTTTCATTACCTTTTCTATCTCGTGTTAAAAAAGTAGAAAATAGTGGAGTGAGAATCATGAGCAGTCTGCTAGGAAATCTGAACGCTTGGGTTTTGAGGAGGTGAGATTAATCCATCAGCCTTCATGTAAAGAGATTAGCCTGTGATGACACTTTCTCCAGCCATAATGTAACTTTGTCTTTAATGCTGTACTGGAGCAGTTTCTTTTCTGGTGACAGCTGTGTCCATAGTGTTCCATAAATGACAAAGCCACATCTTTCGTAGTGGGCAGAGACAATGGCATCTCTTTTTATTTTCTTCTATTTTTTTTCCTCCTCTTTCAGTGTCTCTAGGCTGTAAAATAGCTATGAAACAGCTAAGCATATGTGCAAGTTATTCTGAAAACTCTTCTTGTAAAGCTTTTTCAGACACATACAGTTTTTAACTGAATCGTTTGAGGGAACTCCTATCTGCTATATTTGGCCTGAAATTCTGTTGCCTCTTGGATAAAAGTATTTTTTTGTCTTCAGATGTGACATTGATCTGTCCCATTCATTCAGTGGGATGGATGATAAATTGCATAGTATTTATAGAAGATATAAATCTGATCTTAGTTTTACTGCGTGTTGTTTAATCTCTTGGATGTCTACTCCTTGAGGTTGTCTATATAATTCCTGTATATGTAGCTGCTTTTTGAAGCAGTCCATCAAGTGCATTTGAGATCATCCTGACTGAAAAATTCTTTAGAAATGAAAGAGATAATAAAGCTTGTATAGCAGCTGGGTAAAACTGTGTTGCCATAAATGGTTTTAATTTATATATGAATCTTCTGTCCCAAACTGCTTATTTTGTACATAAACCTAAACACTCCTGGCAGCTGATGGGTGAAAATAAAGGTGCTTAAACAGCAATCTAATGAGGAAAGGGCATTTCACTATTACAGAGTTGGTATTATTTTATATTTCCATTTATTACACTTTTTTAAATGTATAAACCACAGATTTGAATTCTCAAAGTCTTCGGCTTGGATTTTGTGAGTAGTTTAAATCCTCTCACCTCTCTGCTCGTAACTGGTTTTTAAGAAAAAGAAAAGCTTTTGTTTAAAATGTAAAATTTTGACTGTATTAAATTCTGTTAGTACCCTTCCTTTTTAAGAAATAAAATGTATATTCCACTATGCTGAGATCCAGTAATTTTGTTCTCTAGATAGCATACTGTATGCTGTACAGCTCCACTGCCAGCATTGCACCTGCAATTTGCAGTGAAGTTGGTAGCCACTAAAGCAGCTGATCACCTTTTGGGAGTAGGTTCTTGCTGTGCATTTCCCATGTGTTAAGTGTGCTGGTAACAGGTATACAGTTCCCTGCTTTTATTTTCTGGATTAACTGATTTAAAAAACGTTGCAAGATTTTGCATTTGTCCTACAGTGACTCTTGGTTGAACTCTGTCCGGTAGGGGGAGAAATCTGAGAACAAGTCAGCCATAGACAGTTGGACTGTGCTTTCTTTGTGCTCACGTTGGGGCTGAGAGCATCCACAAAGTAATCAGAATTTACTTTCTTTCATGAGAAGTAGTACAGTTCAGAGTAAGTTTTGTCCATGAGTACAGCTTTCTCTGTACCTTTCCATTTTTATTTTTTTTAACTAAACCTCGGTTACTTGGTTGGTTGTTTTGTTGAGGATTTTGGTTGGTTCGTTGTTTTTGTTGTTGGTGGTTGGTTTTTTTGGTTTTTGTTTTCCAAAAGCTGGTAATTGAAGATCAGCCTGGTAAGAAATTTATGTCTTCTTGATATTCACTGCATCTGACACATGCTTTCAAGGTAGACAAGATCACTGGTGCTCCAGTTTAATGTCTAGATAAACTGCAGTAAGGATCTTTGTTGGAACAAACTAAGTGTCAATGAGTTGTTTAGCCCTGGCTGTCTTCCAGAGCCATGGCAGGGTTAGTGACCCAGGCAATTTGTTTATGAAAGCAAAAAACCTTCCTCTTTAGAGGGAGGGGCCTGACCTCTACCACATACCAAAGGCCAAGACTTGACATGGCCAAGCCAAGGATTTGCCCTAGAAACCGAGTGGATGCAAGGCTGTGCTGGATGTATCCTTCTGGTGTTACGTGGGCTTAACAGTGTGGAGGATATTTGGCCACCAATGTTTGTTACACTGTCTTCAGGGAACTTGAATGTTCTCTTGGGTGGGTGGGGAGTGAGTTTAGAAATGTACTAACTCTGCACATTGTATTACTAGTTCCCTTTGGGAAATGTTGCAGCTATTAGTGATCTGAAAAATGGCAACTGCTTGCTCAGCCTCCTTCCTGTTGTGTGTTGGGGAGATGTGCTGATCTTGGGACTTCAGATACATTGGTACTCATTTTTGCTCCTGCTGGCTACACCAGATCCACAAAAGAACAGAAAGGATCTGTCTCTAGCTGGGTCTGTAGCACTCCATAGCAGCAACGGAATGCTGTGGTTAAGAAATGTGCAAGAGCTGCATCCACCAAGAACCACTGGGTTTTTGATTGCTGTTGGCTGTGGTTCTTGGCTGGACATGGCCATTGAGAAAATGTGTCAGGCTTCTGAGGAAATTGGGAGCAAGCTGACAATGAGGGAGTAAAGCCAGAAGCTGATGTTATAGCTGTGATAGACTTGAGTTAGGTGGGTGGGGTGTTCCTGGGAAATAATTGCAGGAGAGTAATACGGGACCAGCCTTCCTCCCATAAGGAAAGGAGAGGAGGTGGAAGAGGCTGGCTCGGGAGGTGGAGCAGAAAGTTGCTGGCAGTAATCCAGATGTTGCAAGAGGTGAGTTCATGTACCTTATCCCTCTGTGCCTGATCACAGTTTTTATGATCAAAACTGGCTCTTGTATGCTTTACTCCCGAAATACGCTTCCATCTTTCAAGAGCAGGCTCAGCACCGCCCCACCCCCGGCTGAAGGCTGGAGCAGCAAGGCTTTGAGCCAGATCCATGTGCGCGTTCCACAGCGGCAGCGCGGCGGCGGTAGGGCCTGGCACTGCCACGGCCCGGCCCCAGGCTTTGTGCTGCGCCTGCGCCTTGGGCCGCGCTGCTGCTCAACCCACCTGGGCGTGAGAAGGGCGCGGGTGGCTCCCAAGCAGCTGCTGCTTCAGCCTCCGTTGTCTGCTGGTGCATTCATTTTATCCTGCTGATTGCTTATTTGCTCCTAAGCCTTTATAGGGTGTAAAATGTAAAGTACATAATTTGAGGAGAAGTAACCTCACCTTCTCCTAAATTCGCATACTGCCTCAGTCCATCAAGCCATGGTTGCTCCGGTGTCCTGCACGCTGATGGCAGCCCGCGATAAGCTGCCGTTCCAAATCTTTATCCTGAAGAAAAGGCTGGCTTCATCAAGCCCTAAGACGGCGGCACTACTTCAAAGCCCGTCCCGTGGTATGACACGGTCTGGGGGCGCGGGCAGCGAGCGCCCGCCGTCCCCTCACGGCCCCCGCGGCGCCGCAAATGGCGGCCGGGCTGCGCCCTCCCGCGGGCGCCGCGAGGTGGCGCTGCCGCAGCGCGCACCGCCCCGTCAGGGCCCCGCCCGCCCCAGGGCCCGGCGGCGGCCGGGGGAAGTCCCGGCACAGCGGGGCAGGCGGCGCTCGGTTTGAGCTCAGCAGGGAAAGGAGCAGCCTCAGCCTCCGACTACGGGACCTGCCGGGCTCCGACAGCTCTCCACAGTCCTCCGAGCTGACCCCCCGCAGCCCTCACCGAGGCTCCCGCGTCAGGGCAGCTGTACCCTGCAGCCCCAGCACTGAGGAGAACAAGGGGCAGGCAAAAATAGCAGGTCGCAAGGCTGACAGTCTTGTCGTGCCAGTGTGGGCTCTGTGCCGCGCTGAAACATAGGGCTGAGACTTCGGACTCTTTTCGGCCTGCCGAGTCAAGACACTTGGGGACAATCTAGGGAACGTCCTGACTGCCTCGGCCTAAAGGCACCCTCTCCCTTTCCGTGGCCAAGGTCCACAGAAGCCTAAGGATGTGAACAGCAGCAGGAGTGAGTGGGAGAGAGTAAAAGTGTCTCTAGTGTCCCCCGAGCTCCTGCAACAGGGAAAATGCAGCCAAGAAGTCCCAGAAGGGCACTGCCTGCCATGGTGAACAACACCTCAAGCTCCCCAGGTTGCCACAGCACACCAAGCCCGAGGGAAATGCTTCCCTAGTCCTAGAGCTGACTTTGTCCTGAGCCTGTGAGGAAGGCAAACCAGCACACCTAAATTGTGACTAAGAGCAGCAGGAGTGACCATATTCTCCTCCCTGCCTCACCCCAGCCCTGTGGCTACTGTGGTCAGAGAGGTTACAGAAATGAAGGAAATTAACTTCCTAAAAACCCAGAAGGAAAAGAGGTGACCTCTTTCTTGCCTCTTCAAAGATCTGGGAGGACCCTAAAGCACAACATTAATGATATGTAACCAACCTATGGAGGATGCAACACCCTGCGCTTTCAGTTCTGTACCAATCCCTCTGGGGACCAGTTTGGGGACATGATTGCAGGCTTCATTTCAGACATGTGTATGGCTCATTCTGGGTTCCCTCCTCTCCTGCCATGCAGTGACTACCAGCCTGCTGACTCTCTTACCAAATTAGGCTTCTTCTGCCCACCTTCCAGCCTGACAGGCTGTCACAGAAGTTTATACCATGGCTGGCTAGGAACTTCTTTCTAATTTTAAGTCTAAATGTATTTATGATCCAGATGAGCTTCTAGGAGAACAAATTAGACTTTTGCCCTAGCATATCTTTTTGATGCATGGATGCTGTCCCCTCTCAAACTCTGCTGTTTTAGATTAAACAAGCTCCACACTCAAAATGGCCACTCACAAAGCCTGGTCTGTACCTGCTACAGGTCAGCTCCATCTTTCCTGATGAGGGGTGTGTAGAGCAGCATCTGCAATGCCAGGTGAAGAGCTACCTCACACTCACTGGTCTCTCCAGACTTTAATTCTTTAATGGTCAAATCCTTGAACCGAGTGTCTTTATTCAGAGCCAATGGCAGCACACGGGCAGTGTCCACCCCCTGCATGTCTTCTTCCAATGCTTTGGCTTGAGGTGTGCCTGGTTTGCAGCATTCTGGGGCAAAACACTGCTGGTTTTGACAACTCTCCCTGTGACTGACAGCTCCTCACCCACCTTGCCTCTTCCCTGCTGGTCCCTGTGCCAGCAGCACTCAGTGGGAGATGGGACAATTATGCAGGTCCCTGGTCCAGACCATCTGTCTCTTGCCCTCACTCTGAGGGACAGGGTGGCACTGGGGTATCATGTTTCTGCAATAGAAGGTAGGTTTTTCCCCCTCAAGATCCCTTCTGCTCTTCTCCAAGGAATTGTGATAACCCTGTGGCTCAAGGAGGAGGGAATGACCTTTCTAAAGTTACAGAGAGAGGCTGGGGGAAAGAAGGGAACACTGCTGGTCCTGCCGACAAGCAGGGCTGTGAGAGGTGAAGGAGAGGATGTCAGGGGACTGTTGATGGCCAAAGAGGGCTGGAAGAGGACATGTCCTCTGGGTACCACCAGCCCTGTGCTGAGGTGCTGTGTGTCCCTCTGTGGCAGTACAAAGCAGTGCTCAGGACCTGTTCAGCAGAACCCAGCAGGACCAGTTGGCCCCATGGGCTGGACATTCACACAGCCTGGCTGGGGCTGTGGGGAAAAGAGCTGGAGAAGGAGGGCGGGGGAAGGTTTAAAAATAGTTCCCTTCTCATTTTTGCAGCTGTCATTCATGGTGCACAAGCCAGCCCGAGGCCTCCCAGCTCCCATACGCATTACGCCTTACATAATGGGAGACACGCGGGCATCGCTTCGGGCCGGGAACAGGCATCAGGCTGGGAACAGGCAGGGACGTGACATTTATGCTACCCTGCCAAAGCCGATGAGCAGCTCCAGGGTGTCCAGGCCCTGAAAATAGCCTGTGGGTTGGGGAAGGCAGCTCATGCGGCTGTCAAGGGCAACCCAGCCACAGCCACAGCCTGGAGAGGAGGTGAGGGAGAGCGGGATGCAACCCAAAGGCAAAGGCTGGCCTCAGTATGGGCTGCTGGCAGAAAGCTGGTCTGGCCAGCCGAGCCACCGTGGTGCTTCTGGAGCAAACAGCTGTGGGAAGGGGTTGGAAGCTGAGGGAAACACCACAGTAGGTCCTGAGGGATGACTGTTTGCCAGAGGGGAATATGTGGCCCCAGGCAGCAGACAAGGAGGGAGGGGTGCAGAGACGGCACAGAGAAGCAGAGAACAGGGATTGCAGAGCAGCCCTCCAGGGAGGGGGGCTGGAAAAGAAGTGCAGGAGGTGTGGGAGGATGGGTCTGGGAGAGGAGGAAAGGGACAGGCAATGAAGGAAGTGACAGTGCTGAGGGGAGCTGGTGTGAGAAGGGGGCCGAGTGGATGGGGAGAGTTTGAGAGGGAGGCAGGGTGGGAAGGGCAGTTCTGGGACTGGGGAAATGGAGGATGATTGAAGTGCTGGAAGGAAAGTTGAAGGTCGACCAGAACCACCAGAACTGCCTATCCTTTTCTGCCACCTCGGTGCTACAGGACAAACGTTGCAAAGGGCAAAAGAGCGTTCCACATCCCTCCATGTCAGCCACACTGGGCTCAGGCACTGCTCCTGCAGGCTTTTTCCCTACTACCCCAAGCCTCTCTCAGCTTGGAAAACTGCTAACTCAGGGAAATTCCAGAGACAAGGGGCTGCTCATGTGGCACCAGGTCAGGAGGACAGAGCTGGGCGGTGGGGAGGCCACTGCTCTGCACCTGCAAGCCTCAGCCTCCCAGCCTATCTCATTTAGAAACGCTTCTACCCCTCCCACCTTCTGGCCAGGAACTGAGCCATATGTCTGCTCACTGTAGGATCCTCTCTTCTTCCAAAGATCACCGGCTTTCATGCTTTATATGCCAGCAGCCAGACTGCCTTGGGTAAGGCATGAGTCACTGTGGTGCGGTTATTTAAAGTGTGTCTCCTAAGCGCCAGCCACGTGCCTGTGCTGCGCAGGCTGAGAAGGAATGCGCCGCTGGAGCCCAGAGTGCATGTGGAGGGCTGGCCACTGAAAGAAAGGCTGAGACCCAGAGCAAAGGGTTAGCTTCTCCCAGAGCAAAGGGAAACATTGACATTTCTCAGCAGCCCCCTGTCAGTGGGGAGAACAATGTGGCTCATCCCAGTCTCAAACCACACCGGGCTATTTCCACATCCACAAACCAACCATACCTTACAGGAGTTGACTGTTGCCCGGGGGCTCAGCAGTTTTGGGGCTGGTTTGGCAGTCATGCAGTCACCCACTGCACAGGAGGCATGACCTGGACTTGCCAGGATGGTGCTGGGATGGTGCTTGGGTTCTCCTGATGCTGGAGCAGAAGCCAGAGTCCAATCCTGAAATTTCAGGCATCTAAGGACTTCTAACAACTGTTGGGGAAATGGATGCCTTAGCTAGTAAATATTTATGGCATATTTGAACTACTCCCTGCTGTTTTCCATTAGGACTGACATCCCAGAGCAGTGAGTAAGTCCCACTCTATGTCCTCCCTGGCTCTACATCATTCAGCTGGACCCGCTGCAAGGCTTCTGGCCTATGAATGAGTCCAGGTGCAAGGAAGCTCGTTTTCCGCCTGCATCCCACTGGCACCAACTGAGATCCTGGGCACACACTGTGCTTAGGCTGAGCCTCGCCATCGTGCCCCACTGAGGAGAGGTGGGAATAACAGCCTTGGCAGGAGGTTTGAGGAGCTGCTGGCCAAACTGAGGCAAGACTGGGCATTTCTAGCATATGGAAAAGGAGGTGTCTCTGGTGAGCATGACGTCTGTGTTGGCAGTCAGCATGAGGAGCTGAGAGAGCAGAGCAGAGTTTTTGCAGGGGCACCATGTGCAGGCCAGCTAAACTGAAGACCTCACCTGTGTTTCCTGGCAAAAGTGATTTTCTCTGGCCCAGAGCAGAGGCTGCACCTCTGACCTCCCATTCTGGGGCAGTGAAAGTTCAGAGCTGTTATCACTGTTGCAGGGCACTGAGCTGCCAGGATGTGTCCGCATCTTTCTCTTCCTTTGGACCAGGCCCCTTGGGACCAAAACAGTCCTTCCCCAAAGCCTGGCTGCTTCTGCTGCCTCTTGTGCAGGCCTGGACCCACATTAGCCTTTCAGGGAAAGTCTTTTCACAGGGGTGAGATGCCTTGTTGAGCCCATCACTTTTCCTCTCCTGAAACATATGTCATTTAGATTCACAGTGTCACAGAATGTATCATGGAAGGTATTTGTGGTAAGTGCTCACTAAGCATTTTCAGAAAAAGCCAGGCTCATTTTTCCAAGACAGCAACAGCAGGAGAGAAATGTGCCAGGTATGGGAGCTGTTTTCCTCTTTACACCCAGATCCTTTCTGCCTCCCTTCTCCGGCCTGTTGGAAAGCTGCTCTCTCTTCCATCTCTCTGTGTTACCCCTTGCTTTCCCCTCCCTCCATCTCGTTTGCTTGGCTAGACTTTACTCTTCAAATATTTTTTGCTCTCTCCTCTCTCTTGTCCTTCTCTGCCTTACCTCTCTACCCCTTAATTTACCAGTCAGTGGTGGCCACTGAACAAAGTGGTGCTGGAGCTGTCAATGAAAGAGCCCTCCAACTCCTACAAACTGTATTAGAGCCCCAAACTCCATTTCTACCCAAGACTGTGGGCTCTGAGTCCATCTGCAACTCACACCTCTCAGCTGAGCCCTGCTCCTACACAGTTCCACTACACCAGACCTCTGCTACTTGTTGCTACAGCGGTAAAAGCAAGGACTGAGACTTGCGAGGGACTGTGGCCGCTACAACATATGCTTCAGGCACCAGTTCTCTCACTAATCTACATCAGGCCCATAGAGGCTGATGTTTCTTACCTGTCTTCTCTCTGCTGCTTGAAGTCCAGTTGCTTCAGGCCCCTGCATGTCTTCACTGCAGAGATGGAGTACCCGTAGGAGCTATGTAGAGTCCACTCTGACTGCTAGCTAACAAGAACCAAGCTCCTCTCTCAGGTTTCTCCCTTCACTACAAAGTAGTTTCTTCATCATCTTCATTAGAGGATGTGAGGATGGCTCATGAAAGAGAACAACAGTTCCAAAATTATGTAAGTCATCAAGAAGTATCTACCTGAGGAACAGTAAGGCTTTGGGATTCTTCTTCCCACTGATGATATTGTTACCCTAATATGAAGCATGCCACACTGAACTATGAGTCTGTTTGCAAGCTGAGACACCTTAGGCCTGCCTGGTACTAGGCCAAAAAAACCTATTGTTGCTGGAATTGGCACCAACTGCTTGGGAGCCAGCAGTGGATGGCTCTGACCCGATGTCCAGGCTGGGTGGTGGGTGGCCTGGAGCTGCTTTCATCCTGGCAGGATAGCTAACCCGATACCTTGACAACAATGTGTCCAATTAAGCCCCGTGGTATTTCTGTAATAGCAGAGCTGTGAATTGCAGCTTCCCAGCTAAATTGCACTTGAGTAATGCTCTCATGACTTGACTATCTCTGCAACATTTTAATTAGTCATTTCTGTCTTCCCTACCACGACATGGTATTAGTACAAAATTATTATTAGTAGTACAAAATGTCTGCCCTGACACCCACTGTCACACAGCTCTTTTCAAGATGGGGCTGTGTTTCAGCAGCAGTGGGTGGTCTTGAAGGTGTTTTTGGAGCCACTGGGGGAAAGAAGCATCAATATAATGGATACAGACCCAGGAGCAGACTTTTTCATTCCTTTTCTTTGCAGCCCACTGAGGGCCTGACACGCAAGGGCTGTAACGCCCCCTGAAGTCAGCTCTGATACTGAGTGCAGCAGAAGCGGAAACAGGCCCAAGGGAAGGACAGCAAGGACAGGAACTTGGGATGGAAAAGATTCAGAGGGTCCATGTATTCTGACTCTTCCACAAGCATAAGCAAGCAGAGCTGGATCTATACTCCTGCTTTATGCAGAGCACTGCAAGGAGCAGTTTGTACTCATAGGTAACACAGCATGGTGATCATAAAAACCTGTCTTCCTTTTTGGCTCGAGCTATTAGCCCATACTCAATGTTTCCATTAGTAAGAGAACTGAATTATGGCATTAGGTAGTTTGACATAATCCTGTTTGCCTACAAAGTACAAACTCCTGCTTCTGTAAGCACAGCAGGTGTCAAACTGCATCAACAGCTTCTTTGGTCATAGCTCTAAGCCTCTTTTTAACCAGTTCTTCAACCTGCTTGGAGAAAGCTCCTCAAGCTCTTGCTGCGTGTCAAGTTGCACGTTCTTCACTGCACCACCTGTACACTTCTAGACAGTTTCTACCACCATTCTTCAGCCTTTCCTCTCCTCTCTCCCATCTTCCTTCTATGGTTTTGCTTTGGGATCAGTAATTCCCAAGTGCCTCAGGCCATTTGTGGTAGACACACTGTGCAGGAATTTGGTAGAGCAGGAATTTGTGCAGGAGAGCTGCTTTCCTCAGACAATGACATTTATTCCCCTCTATCATCATGTTGCATCAACATGAGTGACATGTAAATGCTCTGTTGCCACTTTGCTTCTGATTAAACACCTTTGGAGCTTAATGAGTTTTCCTCCTGCTGTAAACCAGTGGCCACAGCTACAGTCACTGCTGTAATCCCAAGATAATTTTGGATATCCTGGGAGGGGTGGGAGAGCCAAATGCAGCTGCAGCATCCTTCAGAGGTTGAAGATTGTTTTGGAGACTTCCACAAAGCAAGAACACACCTTGCAAAACCCATCATCCCAGCTGGTCAGCAAAGACTGGTCTCAACAAGCTGTTCCAAATGTGCTCCCCTCATCTCCAGCCACGCTTCTGCATTCCTCACATCTGCCACCTGCTCCATCATTAGCTCTTGGGCCGCAGCCAAAGACTGTGACAACACCTGAGCTACTAATTGGGCTATTGCAGCAGTGGTAGCAGACCAGGGAAGCCGCTGCCAGCCAAGCCAACTGCTCCAAGGTGGGCCAGTGTGCAGCCAGCGCTCCCACTGTGAAACTCAGCAACCAGCTCCCACAGCAACATGCTGGGGCTGACATTTTTGGAAATGCTGTTTCACTGCATGGAGGGCAGCTGTTGCCAGACAGGCAAGGCATATGTGGGAAGTGGAGAAGACCAGGAAGAGCTGGGGAGGGGGAAAAAAAGGGAATCAGCTGCTTACAGGTGAATGGCACAAAGGGGATATGTACAGCAGGAGGCAAAGGGAGAGATAGGGCTGCTCACTGATGGCAGAACTCTCCCTTACAGCCTACTGCTGGCTGCTGTTTGCTCCTAGGATCAGGCCACAGCATTTAGGGAAAATAATCCCTTGGAGCAAGGAAGATAGATGAGGGAGAGGAGAAGGCTAGGGCTTTGGAGAAGGATGCTTCCCAAGTTCCCCAGGTGGATGAGCTCCTACCTGGGGAATGCAGAACCCATAGTGGCATAAGCTGATGTCATGTCCAGAGGGCTGGGAAACCTTTCCATACCCTCGGGGTCTTCCTGTAGCTTTTGGCAGCATGTGCATGTAACAGAAAACATGACGGGTGCAGTTGCATCTGTTCACCTTCCTTTCTACTCCGCCTGGTGAACAGATCCACAAAACAGAGCAGAAAAATTCATCTGTGGGCCAGTTTGAGAGTGTAACTCCCTGAGGTCAGACCTGCTTTGCTTGGGAAGGTGTGAAGAGGCCAGCATTCACCCAGCACGAGTGAACGCTTTGGCAGGGTAGGCTCCAGGCAGGAGTGAAGACAGCTACACCCCTGGGTTAAGAGGCTTTTAAGTGTTTGCGAGGTGGAGAGCCACGGCCCTGCAGCCTGCTTTACTGGTAAAAGAGCCTAGAAAGCCAGCCCCTGTCACCAGCAAGATGAGTAAGATCATGCCAAGTGACAATTACCTCTAGGAGGAAACGTGGCTCCCTCCAGGAGCAACTTCCCCCACCAGCATTTCGAGGTGAAGAGAGTGGCCTTACCAGGCATGGGAGCAGAGGAGAAGGTCTCTGTGCATTCGGCTGGCAGGGGAGCAGCACAGCCTGCAGTGGAGACCCCTTTCTGTCTGCAGACCTTGCAGGGGGAGAGGATAACATCAAAGACAGTGAAAAAAATGGGGCGGCCCTTGCTAACTGTACCTTTCTCAACAGAGTTGTATCACAGAAAAATACTTGGGAAGGGTTTGTTGGGGGGTTTTGTGAGGTCAGAGACAGCTCCCTGTATCCAATTCTGTCAAGGTTAGCAAGCGTCACTGGATAAAATCATTGGGTTTTTGCCAACCAGGCAAACACAGTGACACCCTTTCAATTTGCCCTTTTACCTCCCAGGCTGTGGAAGCCAAAAGGCACCTCCAGCCATTTGTGGGAAGCTCTGTCGTACCACTGAGGTGACACGGTCTTCTCCAGTGTAGTGCTGCGGTCTGGCTTTTGTGGCTTCCTCATGGGGCCAGCCCCACCAGCTTGTGCAGCCCTATGAGGGCAGAGCAGCCCTGGAGAAGATACTTGTGTAACTTTGTAGCACACTCCAGGTATGTTAAAGGATGATATCCAGCTCCAGCCGGTTCTGGACTATGAAGTTCTACTGGCCAGGCAAGGCAAGGGTCAGCACACAGTTACTAACACAGACCTCCACTTCCTAGTTATGCTTTGAAGATTGCATTGTGGCCCTCAGATGACCTTGTTCAACCAGTTCATTCCACTTTCCAGGAAAGCTCCATCACAGGGATCAATCAGGTGCTGCTGGAAAACCCACAGGTCTTAGCAGTTACTCTCTGCACTCAGAGGAGTCAACAGTTCAGTCTAAGGCACCCCACAATATAAAAAACTGGAGTAAAGTTTGGATGGACTCGGGTCCTTTCATAGCATTTTAAAGTGCACACTGGGAAGCCTGGAGTTGTTTCTTTAAAAATATAAAGTAGCAAAATCTTTTCAGCTGTGGTGGTGTCTGTGTGTTCACAAAAAAATGTGGTCAGTGGCTTTCTGCAATAAATACTGGCCTTATATGACTGATGGAGTACCTGCTGGTTACAGGCTGTATTATTCTCTGCTGGCGATAGAGCTCTTGTAGCCCCCACTCTCACATCTGTAACCATTGACTTTGGGAAGGTTCCTACTTAAGTTCAGTGACTGGTCAAAAAATTTCCATAGCAAGTATCTCCATGAAGGAAAACAGGATTTTTCAAAGAGCACTGGACCTTTGGAGAAGACAATAATTCCAAGATTAAAAATAAAGCCTTGTCAAAATAAAATAATCTTTCTTAGCTGGCTTTGACTGGTTATTCTCAATGGTCAAGTCTCTCATTTGAAGAACCAAGTGATGTCTCGCATGGTTTTATACACTTGATCTGTTGTGTGATTTATAATCCAGAACATAAGAAATTTTCTTTGTTTATGTTTCTAAAAATCAGCAGTTTGGGGTTCCCTGTGCTGATGTGTTAGCACTTAGGCTGTGGGTTATAGCATCCAATGCCTTGTCCAACAGTGACAGCTTGCACTGCTCTCCTCAGCAGTGCAGATCACCTTCAGCTCTGCCTTGGAGCATCACAGCCCACCTGTGCTCTTTCTGGTCCTGTTTTGTTAGATCCTATTTTGTCTGGGTTTGTCAAGCCCTTTCCCTTCCTCAGCAGTGGCTGGCAGTGGCGTGGCTGCGAGGGATAAACTGCCCTTCCCCAGCATGTCTCCATCCTGTCCCTTTGCATCACCTCCTTTCCCATTCAGAGCAGCTCCCGGTGCTGGCAGGATCAGCGTGAGGCAGCAGAAGAGACCCATGGTTGCCGGCCCAGTGCTCATACTCCCTGTGAGTGCGATGAAGCTATGGCCTCTCCCCAAACCTCGGCGTCTCCACGTCTGTGCTGGAGGCAATAACAGCACTGTGACTCAGAGCCCCCTGTGAGATCTGGCCGTGTCCCCAGAGGGGAAACACCATGCCAGAACCAGCCCAGAGAGAGAGTTAGAGGAGGATCATGTATGAGAGTTCAACAAGCAGGGAGCCAGGTGGGGATGAGGAGGCTCTGCTGGGCTATGCTCACAAGGGAGGAGGCCTATGCAGCTGCCACCCATGTTGGGTCACTGGGAACATGCACCATTTCACCAGGTAGGGATGGGAAGAGGAGAGTTCCTGCCTCCCTTGCCTCCCCATGACGTCAGCACCCGTGTGTAAACACCTCAGATATCCCTGGGGTGTTGTCCTCCATCCCTCTCCTCCTCAGTCCTTCCTTGGTTCATGTTTGTGGTCTTCCAGACACCACTGTTGCTCTTTTCCCCGTGTTCTCCACTGTGCTGCCAGTCTGTCCCCACAAGGATGCCAACCCCAGTCCTCTCCTG
Source organism: Corvus cornix cornix (assembly GCF_000738735.6). Classification (NCBI taxonomy): domain Eukaryota; kingdom Metazoa; phylum Chordata; class Aves; order Passeriformes; family Corvidae; genus Corvus; species Corvus cornix. Next base: position 48,952,414 of record NC_047057.1, on the reverse strand, counting down.
GCAGATTAGGTCTCTTTGGTTCCCCCTGGTTTTTCTGTGTGCCCCTCACTTGCCCAGTGCATTGTGTGAGTGATGCCACTTTGGGTATTGTGAGGGACGTCCAGAGCCTCCTCCCGGCTGCAGCTCGGCACCGGACAGCAATGCTGGGCACAGGCAGTGACAGAGGATGACCTCGGTAGATTTTGGAAAGGCGCCCGGGGCCTGCTGTGACGCCGCTCATGCCTGTGAGGGAGCCCGCAGCAGCACGTGTTGACACTGAACCCAACCGCAGGAAGATCAGGAAATACAGGAACGCCTGTTGCTGAGGCAAGCTGGACTTGGCCCTTGCGTGAATTCGCTGAGCTCTGCAACTGAGGCCCGTGAAAGAAGCATTTCCTGCTGCAGCAACATCGCCCATTGCCCTCCCTATGCATCACCTTGTGTGGGTCATTTCAGGTTCATTTTTTTCTGATGAAAGCCCCAGCTGCACCTTCTGCAAGCAGTTTCTGGCTGATTCACTTGAAGAAAAACTTTGTCCTTGGTGGAAACACCCTGCCAAGTGGGAGGGACACACTCCCTCCTGAGGATCTGCTTCCTTCAGCAGTCAAACTGTGCCAGCAGTGCAAGGCCAACAAAAATAAGCACAAATCCCCCCCCCTCCCCCAGCTAGGTCTCAGCAACTGCAGAATAACATAGGGACTACTCTTGCCTTCTCAGCATTCGGTGAAGAGGGAGCAAGTTCCCTCCACAGTTTCACCTGTACCATTTCCCGTCCCTCCTCAAGGCAAAGAGGCAAAATTTAACCCTGACCCTCTTTTCCTACCTCACTCCTGTGCCTTTGGGGGCTTCTAAGGGAAGAAAAAAGAACACATTCCTTCCTGACACACGCATGTACCATGCTGGAATCACTTTTGCCACTGGCAATGGCCACACACAAAATGTGCCCTTCACTGACCAGTACAACTCAAAAGCACCATGTGTGCCAGGTGGGGCTTACCCTTCACTGGAGTGTCTTAGGGATGTAGGGTGAAAGGTCCATTCTTCAGCAGCTTTATAAAAAGACCAAGTTTCTGGAGGTGACAACACAGGCAGCAGTGGAGGGACACTGGAAGAACAGCTCTGCAAGGCTAGGGTGAACATGTTCCTGACTGTGTTTGAATTGGAGCCCAGCCACAGAAACCAAAGGAAAAAGCACAAGGTTTTGGAGGTGGCTAACCTTGGCCACAGCTTGCTACTGGGCTGGTGCCTGTGCTCCAGTGGAGGACACATGTGGAGTGGAAAGACCTGTCTGTCCCTTTGCAACTGTGGCATCAACCTTGCCCCTCACACCCGCTGGGGCCATGGGCAGTGCTGTGGCTGCAGCCATGTGAGCATGGAGCAGGTGGCACTGGCAGGAAAACGCCTCATGGATGCCAAGGACTCAGCGGGTCCTGGCCCCCCCCCACTAGTGGTGTTTTTCCACCTCTCAGTCCTGGCATGTCAGCAAGTGCTGGGACACGGGGAGGCACCCGCTGTTGGCAGCGCCCATGCCATGTGTTATTCAATCTCAGTAATCCCAAATCTCCAGGAGGCTCTAGGGTAGCAGGAGATCCTCTCCTGCTGAGCTAAACTCAGGCTATTTCGCTGGACCTTTTCATGCTTGCATAAGGCTTTCCTCTGGGCACAAGCCCCTTCCTACTCCCCAAACAGCCCGATTCGAGTCAGAAACTGCTGCTGCTGTCACAGACTGAAAAGCCCAAGGCTGAAGTGTGGCATTTTCTACCCGCGCTATCTCCTTTCAGGCAGGAGCCCGCCTTCTCCATAACTCAAGTTGCAAGTTTCCTTCTTAATAACGGAGTCCCCTATGACGAGTGTCTAAACAACACCCCCACGCCCATAGCTTTGGAGGTTTCAGGAGACAAGTCCCATCTTGTTGCCATGCCTTGCTGGAGCACACTACTCCGGGGCCGACTTGGTCACCGTCCAAACATCTGGCAAATGCTCCCACACCCAGGCACTACCCCACAGTGGCCCAATACAGGGCTCCTGCAGCTCCCCTCTGAAGGCTGATGGAAGGCAGAGGCTCTCCCTGCGCACTGCACTATGTGGGGTTCAGCTCCCTACACTCTTCTTGCTCCCTGAGACAGCACAGTGACAAATATCCCTTGAGGAACAAGGCTATACTAAACCTCTTCCCTAATCCCTGCCCAGGCTGTGCAGCTATCAGCTGTAAACCAACTCCAGGCCGTACCTGTGCCCAAAAAGGGAAAGGCTCCATACCTCCCTGTGTCACAGCTAAGCAAATGCAGGGCAAGGATCAGGAAGGCATATAGTCACCCTCGATCTTCCATTTCCAAAAACATGTCTAAGGGCAAGCGTTTGTGCATGCTTTAGATAAATGATTACAAGGGGTTTGAGACACAAAGGGGAAAAAATAGTTTTGTTGCCTGGTGGAGTGTGACAGTCACGCGGTGCACAGCAGGCACGAGCAGCAGCCCAGCTCCTGGGGCTCACAAAACCAAGGGCACAGCGAGCTCTTGCAGGAAGAAATTCAGGCTAGAGGGGCTGAGAGGGCATGGGTAAAGATGCTAGTGGGAGTCAGCTCCAGTTCCTTGTTTGGTTTCCTCAAGGACATTCAGAGCAGCTCCCTTCAACAGCTTTTTTAAGGAAGCAGCATGGGGAACTGTGAGGCACCCTTTGGAGCAGGAGGAGTGTGGTGAGGCTGGGGAATCTGGGTCACACAGACATCGGCACCTGTGGGGCCTGACAGGCACTTCAGCACCTTCCTCAGCCATCTTATCTCCTTTTCTTAAAAAGGAGCTGCTCTCTTAAACAGAAATTCTGATTGCAATTGAGCAGTGAGAGGTTAGAAAGAAAAACAAAATCAAACCACTATCATTGCTGCATGTTCTCATATCCAGCCTCAAGCCCACCCCATTATAGGAAGTCACCTTGGATGAACATTCACAGCAGGGAGGACAGAGCCTGCACATGTACCTCGATGCTCCCTTAGCTTAGCAAGCACCCCAGCCACCTCAGGATAAACACAAACTGGTTTGTGCAGAGGAGAAAGAAACCAACCCAAAACCAGCACCTCTGCAGGAAGCACTGCATAGCGGAGCTTCATCTACCCCCTGAAGTGACACCAGAGGGCTTCTAACCCGGCCTCATCGGTGATGGTCCTAGCGAGCTGCCACAGAATTTGGGTATTTTAGGAACTCTGCTGCTTGACTGAAGGCCCCCAAAGCACCATGCACCAAAGGCATCCCGCTCCCTCCTCTTCCCCAGGGAGGAGAGCCAGCTCACCCCCCTCTCCAGGGAGCTGAATCATGGCAGGACCAGGGATAGCCAGGCATATCGCCAATTTTTCCTATGTACTGCTATTCTTGGCAGCAGAAGAGGTCACTGAGACAGCTGTCCTGGCCCTGTTGCACAATCCTGGGCATCACTGAGCTATTCCTAATGCTGTGAAACCAGGACCCTGCCTGCAAGGCTGACACTGAGCACCAGTTCATCCGAAGGTGGCTGCATCCCTCCTTACCCAAAACCAGGCACATCCGAGGTGTTCTCTCTGCACTGGGCACACACCACACAACAAATGATTATTATATCATGCTTTTAATACAAACTTAAAAAAATCTGGAACAATAGAAACTGTACAGATTTGATCAACCTTTTTGTGGGGTTTTTTTGTTTGTTTTTAACTAAATCTCTAGACACACCAATATCCCGTTCCAAAATATTGCACAACATTCTGAATACAAAACTCTGATTGTATTCCTCCTTCGCTAAAGAAAAAAAAAAAAGAAGGAAAAAAAAAGAAAAAGACAGCAACCCCCTGGTTCCCCCCTTTCAGTAGTCCCCTTCTCCAAAAAAAACCCCAAGCAGAGCACACACAGAAACCCTCCACTCGGAGACATACAGACTTCTGTCCTCTTTCACTCCTCTCCCACAAGGCAACTGTAGATTCACTCCTTGGAGAGGGGCGGGAGGAAAGGGAGGCTGAGTGGGGAGAAAGGAATCTTCACCACTTCTTTTTTTTTTTAAAGTTTTTTCCTGAAAAAATATTTTTTTCTCTCCTCTTTTTAAGAAAAAATCTTGAAAAGAAAAAAATTACATTTTTTTACGTTAGAAATATACATATATTATATATACCTCTTACATTTTACAAATGTAGCAAATTATTCAATACAAACGGACATCAACAAAAAGAACATAAACCCATAAAAAATAAAAGTTAAAAAAAAAAATCTTCTCTCTTCTCTTCCTAAGAAACCAGGTAAATTAGTGCAGGTTTTTAAAAAATAAAATTGAAGCTGAACGCCTACATCCAAGACTAGAAAAGACCTGAAAAGGCCATTAGTTTCCATTGCTGCCTGATGCTGGAGGAACATTTCTGAAGCACACTTTTTTCCTTTTAAGATGCAAAGAGGTTGGTCCCTCTTCTTTTCCTCCTTCCACTCACACCACTATTTTTAAAGCAGGTAGAATACGTGTGGCAGGGCAAAGCAGCATCAAAGCTTCACACACTTAAGCAGGTGGACGGGGGACATCCCCACTTCTTCCCTCCCTCCCTGTGCTGGAGGAGAGCATGCTGTCTCATGGCAGCAGCTCACAGGTGGCTTTGTCAGATGTGGGGACAGTGGGGGGGCAACTGGACCAGGTCCTGCTATCAGGGGCTGAGCAGCCCTCAGAGTCCAGTGTAGCATGTGGGGTAGCACCCAGCAGCACCCTGCTGGGGAGAAGGACTCCATGGCAGTGGTAGCATCCGTTAAGCGGCAGGTTCAAAGGAAAGAAAAAAGGGAAACACAACAGCTGGGCCATTCCTCATCAAGTTGTCCTAGTCTGGAAACCTGCAGGGTAGAGGCTGTGGGCACCAGCTCTGGGGAAACTGGCTGGGCTCTGGTCTCCTCACCCACCTGCTGCGTTGGTCATAGCTTGATAGCAAGCAGCCTGCTTGGGAACCCATGCCAGGCACAAGGTCAGGACCGCGTTCCCCATCACCCATCGAGAGGAGGGGTGCGCTGGAAACTCCTTGGAGAGCTCTGGGCAGAGGCAGTCTCCCTCCGACAGCCCGTTACCTTCTGCAAATGCTCACTGGCAACACAACTACAAAAGGGCTGGAGTGCCTCCATCTCAGGGAAGGGAGCAGGAAAAGCACATGGTCAAGCTCATCTCACCTCAAACTGAGATTTCTTGAAAGAGCACATTGGTTCCACGAGCACAGGAGGAGCGGATTTCAGACTGTGCTCCAAGAAGCAACATTAAAAGAAACCAAACCTCAAGTTCAGGAAGCAGCAAAAAAGCTTATTTTTCATTTAAACTGAGAACTTCAAAGACTGGAGTTTCATCATCTCCATGTCTCTCCCCTTTGCACACTTTCATGCTCACATAGCAGCCTCCAAGGAGACCTCCCTTTCCACCTAAAAAGCCTCCACACTTCCTGGGCATGAAACTGCCCTCCTTTGGCTTTCTTGGAAGGTGGGTTCTGGAGTCCTCAACACAGAAGCAATCAAGCTGAAAAGCCACTACTGCCTGACTGCAGCACATCATCCTGGGGAAAGCTGAGGAGTCCCAGATCCCAGCCCTGCTGTGAAGGGGCACCATACATTCACAGGCTGAGATGACCACTTGCCTTTGGAGCACCCAGCTCTACTCTGCCCTAAGGTTGCCACTGTCCATGCTGATGTGATCTGGATGGAATGAGGAATTTATGACAGGTGCTTCCTTTTCGCACTGGATCAGCCCCCTCCTCAAGCTTCTCCAGAAAGGCAAAGCAAGGGATTTAGTCAGGTGCATACCCAGCTGAAAGCACAAACCCTTATGCTACCACTCAAGACAGCAGCTTCAACAACATCACCCTATCTTCCTGAAAAGTTGTGCTGCCTCACTAACTAAAAAGGAAGGAATTTCTTCTCTGAGACAAGAAGATGAATTCACAGCACATAATGAGAACTCTGACCTCAGGGGCCACCTCAAGTGGATGCTGGCCCCTGCTGCTGGGGAGAACATCTGGGGAGTGGGGGCAGGATCCAAGCCGAGTCCAGCTGGTTCAGTGCCACCTCCCCCAAGCCACAGGGACAGGCAGGTGGTGTTTCTACACCACAGGGGCTGTCACCCAGACTGACTGGGCAGCCCTGAGAGAGCACAAAAAGGCCCTCTCGCTCAGGTACAGAAAGGTCCAATAACCAGAGCCACTAAGCTCAAAGCACTGTCCCCCTGTAGCCAGAGCTGGAAGTGCAGATGAGGAAGGGAGCAGGAAGAAGCCATTTCACAGTAATACTCTGCCCTGTGACGTGCTGGAAGATGGTCAAGGAGAAGAGTTAGTGCTTTTCAGTACACAGACAGAACAGCTGATGCCAGCTTGGGCTGGAGCCACAACAGCACAATGGTCTGCACCCGTGGGCACAGGAGATGCTCTTTGTCTACGTGCAGAGCTGTAACAGAAAAAGCAGGCTCACCCACCCATTCTGGCTAGCACGCAACAAGAGTGTGTTTGTCTCCACCAACACTGACTCATCCTCTTCTAGTCCCTCCTCCAGCACAGTGGTATGAAGATGACATCCCTACCCCCAGGTGGAAGGGCCCTGTGTCCAGCGTGGGGCAGGGGGTGGTGCAGGGAATCAGGAGCATTGTGACCTACAGTTGCACCAGTCTTGGGCTGGGGTGGGAGAAATGGGAACACAAACCAAAAAAAAGCCCAAGACTCATTTTAAGGAGTAAAAAAGTGAGTAGGAAAAAAGCACAGGTACTGAGTTAAAAAACAATTCAGTGCTTCAGGAGCGTTACCAGCACAGCGCAACAACACTGAGCTCTCTCTTTTCCCAAGAACCTATATTTGTAAGGTTTTAATATTTTCTGTATATTTCTATTTTACTTTTCTCTCCCTCTTGTTTGTTTGTTTTGTTCTTGTTTCCCCCCCTCCCTCCCTGCCCCAAAATACTCTCCTTCCTTTGTTTTCAGTTGGCCAGGACGACGGGCTGGAACGACTGGCTAGGATACTGCATGGCATTCAGGTTGTAGCTGAGTCCTTCCACGAAGGGAGACTTCTCCAGAAAGAGGCTATTGGTGCTGCCACTGAAGACCTGAGCCATATCAAAGGTACCACCTGTGCTGGCGTTGAACTGCGATGCTGGCGGGATGCTGCTGGCCTGGCTCTCACTGGCAACACCATCGAAGAAGAGACTGCTGGCTCCCGGTGAGCCGCCACTGTAAACGAACTCCTTGGCATTGGGGGAGAGCTGTGACTGCGGGGCTTGGCTCCCAGCGCTCCCGACGAAGTTCAGAGAGTGCATAGACAGGGAGAGGCCCTTGTGCTTCAGCAGGTTGGTGGTGGGAGACCTGACCATTCTCGGCTGCTGCACAGCCCCTGCTCCACTGCCCCCTCCTCCAGCTCCTCCACCCTTCTTCATCTTGGTTGAGCCGAACTTGGTGGCAGCAAAGGTGGCAGTGGTGAAAGTGATGGGCTGTGCAGAGCGAGGGATGAAGGTGGGGCTGGGTGACTGGCCAAAGGAGGGGGACGGAGAGTTGGACAGCGAGTTGTCATGGCTGCCGATAGGGACAAATACCTGGGCATCAGGGTTGAAGCTGCTCTTGATTTCTTTGTCCAGCTCTGTGGCACTGCAGCCCTCACTGTCATCTAGGTAGAGAACCTTAACAGAGCCCTTCTCACCGATCTGGTAGGAAACCTCAAAAGGATCAATCCAGACACTCAGCTCTTCTGGCACATTGGCACGTACATCCTCCACAGCCAGCCCGCTCCGCTTGGCCGCCAGCTCCACCACCGGATCCACCGTCTCCCCTATATGAACACAGCGATAGCCAGATCCCTTCAGAGGTTTCTCTGGGTACCAGTGACCCTCATATTTCTTCTTCAGCAGGCGCTCTAGCTCCTCACCAAACAGGTCTGCCCGCCTCCGAGGAAGCTTGTTGTACAGGTATGAGATGATGAAGTTAAGAGCAACTTTGATCTCCAGATGCATACTCTCTTCGCAGCAAGCAAGTCAGGGCAGTGTATTAAAAGTAACAAAATGACAGAAACATAGACAAGTTTTGACTCCAAAGAGACCTAGGGAAAGAGAGAAAAGGATGGATGAAGACTAGAGAAGACAACAGCTCTCCACCTGTTGAGATAAACAACTGTGCCTTTTCATGAACAAAGCAGAATGAGCAGTTTGCACAAATATTAACAAGAAGTAATGCTCTCTAGGAGAGTCACCACAAATCTACTGGTCTTCAAAACAGAGGGATGCCAGTAGGGAGGAGTCTCCCTGCTCCTCTTTCAGAAGAAATAAGGGTGTAGCCACTACCTGCACACAAGTATGTACATCACACTCACCTCGCTGCCAAGCACTGCTGCTGTAACCAGGCAGGCCACTGTCTGCTCTGGCAGAGCTCTGTCAGCACATCTAACACGACTCTCCTGCCCTGGCACCCAGCTGCTTCCAGCACGCCTCACCTGCACCAGCCTCTCCAGAGCACAAGTGCAGCACCTGAACAACCTCGTGACTCGCTCAGCAGCTTTGTGCGGAGAGATCTGCTCGTGCTCAGGACGGCAGGGCCAGCCTCTCCTCTGGGAGGCTGGGTGGTTGTGCCGGGTGCCACGTCCTGCTGGCACAAGCGCAGAAGGGACGAGAAGGAGCAAGGGAGGGGGCCGAGGCACCAGCTGCCAGCCCATGTTTACTATCCCCTTGACTGGCAGGCACATATCTTATTAAGTGTACGCAGTTGAGACTCTGCCTAGCTACAAGAATAAAATCTCAGTTTAATTCGGGGGGGGGGGGGCGGGAAGAATGGGACAGGAAACGCGCATAGGATCACAAAATACGCACGTGCCAACAACCTGTCCAATACAGTTCACATCGCTTATCCCTGCACAGAGGGAAGATGAGCTCTGCCAGGATCAGGTACCTACTTAATAAAAATTGAAATTGCTTGCCAAAGATTGAAGTAATCCTCCCCTCCTCTCTCTCTCTGCCTTGTAAGGAAGTCTCCAAAATGGAGAGAACCCACAAAAGCACAATGCAAAACCACAACACTCAACTCTTCCATTACACACAGATTTGCAATGTTTGTCTGGGTACAAAAAAAAACCAAACCAAACCAGGTATGTCAGCACTACACTCTGTCACTCATCCAAAGAAGATGAATCCCACAGATATTTTAAGAGGAAGCACACTTCCAGTAGCCTCCACGCCTCTCCAGAGGAAAGAAGAATATCCAGTTTTTAATTGGCAGCTTAGTCAGAGGCCGCTGTGTCTTCAGCTGCTCTCACCTTGCTCAAAGAGATACACTGTGTTCAACCGTCTTCCTAAAATGGGCTTTAGGGATGTTCTTGCACAGCACTTAAGCCAATGTTTATGATGTGTGACAATTATTTGGGGGTGGGGATGGAGTACAAACATACACTGTCAGCATTCTCCTGAAAAATCCCAGGAGCACAACCAGGTATCCATGCTGGCCTAAGTCAGGAGGAATCAAAAAACTGACCAGACTTGTTTGCTTGGTCTAGTTTAGTGGACAGGAAGGACTGAATAATTTTTAAAGAAACCCTCAAGTATTTTGAAGCTTTACTACAAAAAAGGGATGCAGATTCTATGCTTTTTCTGTACTACTCCGAGTTCACAGAGGCTTAGCTTTAGGATGATGGTAACAAGAAACAGATCCCACATCCCAAATCTGCCAACAGGGAGGCCAGTTCTAAAAGGAACCCCCTCTGGGTTTGATTCAGCAACATAAAACCACGCAGGAACAAGGGAATGAAAAAGAAGTCTTGCCTTAAAAACCTACTTCAAGGAATTACTGTAACGTAACAAACTTTGGTAGGTCACTGCAACCTGACCAAGTCCAAGTAAGAACAGATGAACACCAAAGAAATAAGGAACCACAGTTTTTTCTACGAACAGTAAGGAGAAGCCATTTTCAGAAAGCAAAAGTCTTGGCGCAGAGACAGAGCCTTTTCCACAGAAATGAAGTATGAAGCAAACCCCTAAAGAGCATACCTAAACCCTAACAAGAGTTTGTATGGACTATACTACCTCAAGGGAGGATTACACGGAGCTCTCTAACTACTTTGGCTTTGAGACATTCGAAAAGAGGACACCTTGGGATCCCAGCAAGTTAAGCACGAAGAGAACAGACAGTTTGTAAGTCTTTTAATCTTGTGATAAATTCTAATCCAGATCAAAAATCTAGTAAGAAATCAGATATAAAAGACTGGGAAAGAAAGAGTGGCCAAAATTTGTTAACACCCTATCTGCAACACAAATGTCTCAATATACATTGAGGAGTCCAGATCCTCATCAACTTTTTGCAGAAATCAATGAGAATGTACAATTACACATCATCGTCTCCTTTATTCTTTTCTCTTGTTTTCCTAAAAAGAGAATATTCTGTACCTTGTTTATGAAAAAGGTAAGTTAATTAGCCTAATAACACCAAAGCTGCCAAGGTAGTGGCATACAACTAATACCTGCAGGAGGCACAAAATAAAGTCACTGGCTCCTCAGGTTGTTGATATGGCAAGATATGCTCCAGTAGGCGCCTCTCAATTTCTTTCTACTGCACTAGAAAGTGATAAAGTAATTTAAAAAAAAATTTTAAAACCCAAACCCCACCGAAAACCAGCTGAAGCAGCATGGCTCTGAGAGAAGAAACTACCGAATATCAATTGTAAGAGGTATTCTGAGCAGGCTTCCATAAAGACCAGCATTTTCAAAGTAAAGGCTTACTGTACAGCCTCGAGGTGCTGGCAGGGAACAAAGGAGCCCCCTCAGATTCCCCGTTTATCGGTATGCTGAAGGGGAGAGGCCAGACCATCACTTGCAACAGAGAAGAAGCAATACAGGAACGATTCCCTCTCCTCCTGGCTACACCAACACGGTGGGTGACCTTGCCGGTATCCCCCTTTGAGATCCCGAAGGAGGCCTGGCCCCCGGAACGGGCTGGCCACCGCCTCGGGACTTGAACAGACAGCCCGCGGTCCCACAGCCGGACACACCCGTCTGGAACGAGAGCGCCCTTCCCAGCACCCCCCTAAACGCCGGCGGAGAGGCTTCCCCCCGCCAGACGAACGGCCCCGCGGGGACGAACCCTGTCACCCCCTCCATCCCCGGTAGTGCGGCCATCCCCGGTGCCCGGCCAGCCCCGGCACGCCGGGAGCTGTAGTCCTCACCCCCCCTCCCTGCCCCGCGACCTACTTCTCCCCGGACTGCAGCTCCCGGCGCGCCCCGCGCCCGGCCCGGCGCGTCCCCCAGCGGGGCAGGGCACAAAATTTTCCACGGCACATGCGCGCTAGGGCCCGCCCGCCCTTCCCGGCGCTGCCCACGGCCGGGAACACGCCCCGCGGCCCGGGACCGCCGGGCAGCCGCCCCCTTCTACCCTTCTCCTCCCTCCGTCTCGGCAGGGATGGGCGGGCGCGTCCCACCCCGCAGCTGCTGCCCCGCCACGGCTGCGGGTCGGAGCCCGGGAGGCCGCAAGTCCAGTATCCTTCTGTCTGTCTCCCCCGCCCCTCGCTGCTTGTCCCCTTCGCCCCAGTGGGGCACGCGAGGTCGCAAACAAGGTTCCCAACAGAGCGGTCGGATGGATGCGGACATGTCAACAAGGGCGAGCTCCTGGCCCCGCACGCCCAGCGGGGCACCGCAGATCGGGGTGTCCGGGGGAGGGGGGCAGCCCAGCCCAGCCCCGACAGCGCCTTTGTTGTCGCCGGGCTTCTCCCCCACGGAGCTCATCGTGCACGAAGGGGAACACCCTGGCGACATCCCCCTTCCCCGGGAGCCCAGGGTGCCCGCCGCCGCCCTCGGACCCAGCCTGCCTTTTTTGGGGCTGCTAGGGCTGGGGCTGAGCCGTATCCCGCTCCAGTCCCCCCGCCCCTCAAACTGGGCTGAAGGGAATGAAATGGTGAACTGGGGCACTGCAAAGCGTCCCCGATCCAATGACTTTCACCCCCATTCTTCTCCCCTGAAGCCCCATTAATCCCCCCCGTGGCCACAGCCACACAGTGGCTCCACGGACGGGCAAATCGCTGCTCCTGGCGGGGAGGGGAACGATGAGCCCCCTCAGACCGAGCGCACAGAGAGGACGCGCGCTGGGGGGGCCCCAGCCCGAGAAGGGGTGCTGGGGAGGGAAGCACCCCCCAGCCCCACTTACTTCGTCCTCGGCTCCAGGGCCGGCGGCTGCTGGCGGCTGTCGCGGGGGCCGTGGGCGCTGCCGGCGGGTCTCTGCTCTGCCCCGTCTCGTCCGTCCCCTCCCTCCCTTGTCCCCGGCGGCGCGGGGCGGGCCTGGTGCTGTGGTGTGGACGCCGCTGCCGTGTCCCCAGAGCCGCCCGCGCCCTGGCCCCGAGTGAGCCAACTCACGGCAAACTTTCACCCTTAGCAACCTCTCGGCGCACGGATCCGCTCCCGCCCCGCGTGATGCGGCCGCGGGGGGCGGGCCGGGACTACTTCCCCCTCCCGTCGCCGTCCGCAGCGCCCCGGAATGGGGCGGGGGGGTCGGGCCGGCGGAGCCCTCTCTGCTGCCCCCCCGGCACCGGGAGTATCCCGCATCCGAGCGCAAGGGAAAGGAGGGGGCCGCGGCCTTAGAGGGGAATTGACCTGAGGATTTCCCCAAGCGGCGTAGCCTGAGGCGACGGGAGGTGGGGGGGAATCGAACGGAGCGGGCAGGGCCGAGACCGGCCGGCGTGGTCCCCGCCCCCGCGCACCACGAGTACTGTCAAGCCCCAGCTCGGTGGCAAGGCCGGCCCCGGGACTCCCGCAGGGTCAATTCCCTGCATGCCCCAGTCACGTCTGGAAAAATCCCCGTGGTGGAGCCCCCCGCCCTGCTAGAGCGGAGCAGCTCGGGGCGACGTGCCCACGAGAAATCCCGGCTCCCTCCATCGTTGCAAACGCCTCGGTCCCCCGGGTCCCCGATGAGGGTGGGGAGCCCGGGGGGCTACGAGCGCATCTCCCCGAGAAACAACGGGGCAAGGCCAAACCGGGCGCGCTGGTGTCACTGCGGGGAGGGCATGGCCATCCCCGCGACCCCGAGACGGGGACGGAGACCCTGCCCCCGGCACGAGCTCCCCGCCCCCCGGACTATTTCGTCTCAGCACGCCTGTGTGCCTCCGCCTTTAACAGAGCTGGGCCGGGCCCCGCCGCGGCGGAGACGAGAAACCCGCAAGGTGCGCGAGGGCCGCCCGTGCTAAAAATAACTGCGGCGTGTTAGCAACAGCCTTCCCATTGGCTGGCCGGGCCCGGCGGCGCCTTCGGATTGGAGCGCTGCCTCAGCCAGTGAGCCGAAGGGGGTGTGCGCGGCGGGCGGTGCCGGGCGCGGCTCGGGGACTGCCGGGAGATGTAGGCACCGGGGCGGCCGCGGCCTACTCCGTCCCGGGTGCTCCCGCACCGCGGAACCTTCGCGGGTTCGGGCACGGTTCGGGGTTACAGGCTGCCCTGAGGAAGGACAACCGTGGTGACGGCCATCCCTGGGGCCAGGGGCCGATGGCGGCACCTCCATTGCCAAAGGCTGAGCTGCACCGCCCACTGGCAAGCTGAAGGCACTCTCACCCAGCGCACACACAGATCCACACCCTTTATTTCAAAGCATACCCATTACTAGTTCCAGGAAAATGAAGAAAATGCCGACAGGCATCCCCAGGCCGTGTATTTTACAGTCCAAGGTCACACCATCTTGCACACACACCACTTGCAAAGGCTGCTTGCTGTCCACACATAAAGCAGCTTTTGACCCAAGTGACAGTCCAAACTAGTGGAAGGGACACCAAGAATGGTGTTTCCAGGCTCTCCCAGCCACATGTCCTACATCTTCCTCAGTGCTGACACAAGCATTACCACAGTCTCTGTTGCAGCAGGGGTAGCTGGCCTGGTAACCATCTCCCAAGTGCAAAGATACAAAGTTCATCTCTTGCTCCATTTCCACAACAGTCCTCAGCCTCCTTCTGGGCTTGGTTTGTCCTCCCTCATTCAGGAACACTTTAGCTCAGGTACTGCCTTTGCCACGGAAGAGCATTTCTTTGAGGCCAGCCAACACCATGTGTTAAGAAATCTATTAATGTTCCTTCCCAGACACAGCAGCCACCTTTGCTCATTTTCCCACTGATTAAAGAAAAAAAAACAACAACTTTTGAAGTTTTTTTCCTGCAGGGGAAGGGGAAAGAGAAGTGGAAGATTTATGAGAGCTATTATGAGGAGCCTTATTTTCATCACTCCTATTTTAAAAGGAATTTAGTTACAAATGAACAGCTTTTTTTTTTTTTTTTCAATTATTCCCTTGCTTTGCTGGAAAAAAACCCATGCTGTCAGCCAGAGATCAGGAAGTTAAAACGACTGAGCTATTTTTAGCATCATTAAGCAAAAAAAGGCAATTACATTTCTAAAATTCTATTATTGTTTTAATAAGGTGTTACTAAGAGGATGTCACATATTAGGGATCTTTAAAATACCTGTGCCTTGATTGTGCTCCTTTAATTATGGCGTTGCCCTTGTACACACGCAGGCAGAGGAATTCTGTCACAGTATCTGCTCCTGCATTCTCAGCCATTTGGCTCTTACGTCAAAGCAGAGCTACCGTGTCACATGTGCATGGGGACGGGAGCAATTGCCAAGCCACTGGGACAGAGCTCGTTTGGTCGGGTTATTTAATGCCAAGGAAGGGGAGTCAGGTTATAATTGGGCATAATTAATATCGCCATACCCTGAATCCTCTGTACATTCAATTCACATGACAACCCCAAGGAAATGAAAAATTCTTTCCTGCTATTGAAAAAGGCAAACATCTCCAGCTGATGTCTGTAATGAGAAAATAACAGCTCCTGTGCAGATAAAGTTTCAGAAGCGAGATTTTGTCCGTGCAGCTCCCACGGGAAAAGCTCACAGGCAGATTCCAGGCCTTCATCTACCTTTTTGTTTTGTCTTTTTTTAAAGAAAAGTAATGCTTGGGGCTCAAGGGCTTTGTCAAGACAAGGTCTAGGTGGTTCAAGGGACTGGAGGTATGTTACAGAGCTATTTGCTGAGCTCAGCTGTGGCTGGCAGTTGGTCTGAAGGGGTGTGTAACAGGGAACACCTACATTTCAGAACACAGCAATGCCTTGTTAGTACTGGCAACAGAGGCCAATTTCTTAATAGGCCAAAAGGTCCCATGTTCTCTCCTTCAATGTAAATATTTGAAATTAAAGGGTTTTTTTAAAATTTGTTATGCAACACTTTAATAAAAAAACCCCCACTACCTAGGAAAGTAATGGCAGGAAGACACATTTAGCTCCATGCATTAGGATTTGAAGACAGCACCGTGGGGGTTCAGCTGCCACGTTGACAAAGCTGTCCCTGTCTCTCCCACCCTTCCCTGCTGTTGCCACACAAGTACTTTGCAGCTGGCAGCCAGGGCGCCCCTGAATCTGGCTGCACAGGACTCCACAGACTGATGAAGTCCTTCCAAAGCTTGGCCTGCACACAGCAGCAGGACGTGTCTTGTCTCATTCCCCCCCTGTGGGGAAACTTGCCCTTTTAGCACATGCTCTGGTCTCCAGTACTGCAAGGCAATCTCCTTCTCCTGGACAAGTACTTTAAAATCCATTTAGGTGAAAAATACTGCAGTTTTCTAAAGGCCCTGCCTAGGTATCATCTACTGGTACCTAGAAATCATTGCCAGGCAAGCAAAGAGTTATTTTTCTGGGCTACAAAACTGTGTCCATTACCCTTGTCTGAATTAGCAGCTTCAGGGCAATGTTCTGTCCATGCTCTGAAAGTACCAGAAAGGCAGTGGCACTGAACTGATCTGAGCACCAGCAGCATTTGGCATGCTCCCTGGAGCTGTCTGAGCAAACAAGGCAAAGGGGAAAAAGCCTGTCCCTCCCTCTCTCCACCTGCCCAGTGACTCAGAACAACTAGAAATGGCAGCTTAACTCTCAGAATCCAGACTGATATGTCCAGCAGTCAGCGTGAGGGCATCAAGAGTGCCAAGAAAGTGAGTATGCTCAGCCATTTTTGGGGATGGGGGAAGGGATGGGGACACTCGTACCTCTACAGCAAGCCCTGCCTGGCTGATCCTGCTAAATGATTAGGAACAAGGGGTGCTCTAAAATTAGCTCACCAGGGGGTATTGGTTCTGAGGTAAAAAATAATTCCTTACTTTATTTCCCTCTACCTTCACTGAAAAACTTTTGTCATCTTCCAAATTTCCAGGAAAGAAAAAAAATACGTACAAACTTTCTGCATTCCTAGTTTGATAATTTGGGCAGCCTGACTGAGGGTAAGTGATAAATTCTGGTTGAAATGATAAAGTTCCAGGTACAAAAAATCTGCATGTCATGGCCTGCTTTTCAAGAAATACAGCATTTAAAATGGCTGATAACAGGTCTGACATGGGCTTCTGGGTCTACAGAGGCAGTTGCTTATTCCCATTGAACTGCTTTGGGAGAATAGGTTTGCTGTAACCAATGAGCTAGATTGCTCTGAACACCTTGGCAAATGGCATCCACCAGAAGCTGTGTAGGGGAACCATGGTGCAGGGAAGAAAACATACTCTCAGATACTGCAAAAAGCCTGGAAAAGAAACCTGACAGAATTAATAGCTGGGGGCAGGAGAGGGAGGAGCAGCTGAGATAGCTGTAGGGCCAGTGATAGATAAAGCCAGCTGCAGCAGGGGAAAAATTACTTTTGAGGGGAGGATAATCACAACTTGTGTGCTTTTCACTTTTATCCAAATGGTTGCAGCAGGTAGAAGAGGCATTTAAGCCAAAGAGTAGTTAGAGGAATTGGTACTAGGCTCAAAGAAATAGCTGAAATCCTGGAAGGGGCACAAAACAAAAAAAGGTCTTGGGGCTCTGCACCCCAAGACTGCACAAAGACAACCATGTTAGTGTAGCACACGCTCTGCTCAGACTACAAGCGCTTGGAGGACTACAGGGCACACACACTGAGCCAGGACCCTGATTTAACCATCTGAGGAGTGTACACACCCGTGGGGAACTCAGTTCCGCCTCTGCACAAAGGCGCCTGTTCCCAGATCTTTGCTGAGCCAACAGACTGCTTTTAGCCTGTACTGGTATTTGACAAACAAGCAGCCTCTGGTTTCCAGCACGCACACGGCCAATAGCCTAGAACACAATAGTTGGTTTCCCATTACAGCAGGGAAGGCTTTAACTTATTCACAAGAACAGGATAGCAAGTCAAATAGCTTAGTAGGTTTTAGAAAGGGATTGGATGTTTGCACGGTGAAACAACATCCACAGCCGTATTAGCCAGGGTAAGGGTTACAAGCTCAGCGATCCTCATGCTACGGGACAAAATGATCAGTGGCTGGGATCACAGGCAGACAAAAGCAATAGCCGTTCCCTGAAGCTCCTTGCAGCAAGGTCACGTGGCCATAAGCAGACACTGTCAGAAACCAGATAACCCATTGTGAAGTGCTAGCTGGGCTAATCCTTCGTGTCCCCAGAAAGCTCCAGAGAGGCTAGGCACAGAATGAACCAAAGAGAAATTCTTGTTTTACAAAAAATAAAAACCCAAAAGAAAAAGTTTTATTGGTATGCATCCTACAGGAATGGTTACAAGAAATGGCCTTGGATTAATCTGTCAAAGAAAACATGGAACAGCTGTGCTCTCCCTAGGAAGGCACCAGCCACGAGCAGGTTCCTTACAAAACAGGGCAGCATGGAAATATACTGGAGGAAGGGAGGAGGGGAGCAGATTGATGCTCTGTTCTTCAACACTAATGGATGGGGCAATTTCAAACAATTGAGAGGAGGCCCAGTAAGAAAAACCTCAAGCTGTAACACCTCTAGTGCGTTTCTCCACACTAGAAACACACTTGCCATTTTTACTGAGCTGGTCTCCTCTACATGGAAGTGCTTGCCCACTCTGCTTTGCCTAGAGAGATGGGGCAACTGCTAGCAGAGCTTCTGCAAAGGCAAGAGACAGTAATCTTCATTTGCCCTCTCTCATCATTGGTTCTGATCAGGTTTCAGTCTCCACTCAGTCTGTTATTTCTCCAACCCCAAGTATATTACTGAATTTGTACTGCTTTAGAAAAAAATAATCAACCAGTTTTCAATAAGACTAAAGTCCAGAGATGTTCCAAGACCCTCTTGCCAACCCAACAGGAGGTAGCCACGTACGAATAGGATCACCTCTTCTTGAAGCCATACTTTTTCCTTTCATAGAAAAGATCTGTCTTGGAACTGCCCAGGTTGACGATCTTAGGGCAACCATCCCTCTGTAAGAAGAGAAAATGTAAGTTAGAAAATGGGCAAACACAGAACAACATCATAGTTTCAGTAGGTTCTCAGTTCCCACACTCTTCATCCCATTCTCAACACATTTCAAACACCTGTACAGACAAATTACTCTCCAGTAAGAGAACTGGAACAGAGAAGAGGATGGATATCTTTTCAGCATTACTGTAGGACATGGTCTCCCTCAGGGCCAAAATGGAAAACAGCTCATATAACATCAGCCATTTAATGAAAAGGATGCTCAGTGCCTCAAGACTGAATTCTTTCTAAATTAGGATATGCAGGACTTATAGAGCCCAGAGGAATAACCCTTCCCCTCTTTAGCCGAGAAGAATCTTGCTGCTCTAGATGCCACCAAACCATTCTTGTGTTTAGGAACCCCTCTCAGCTGTGACAGCAGAACTGAATCTCAGATTTCTTGCATCCTGGATCAATTACTGCAGAGGCTGTACAGTCAGCTACTCACAGCAGCTACGCAGGTAAGTTCTTGTACCTGAATTCCAGTAGATGGTGAGGAAAAAACCACAAGAAAAGCAAGGGGAGTAGGGGAGACCCTCCTGAGAGGTGTGGTTGCAAAACCAAATCAGAAATGCACCTCTTGGTATACCTGGGAACATTTGCCCGTGGGCCACCTGAGCCCAGCATCTGCATAATTCTTTAGGGCAAAACATTATGGCTGGCCACAGCAGCTGTGAGGGGCCCAGAAGGCAGAGGAACACGTGTCCTTGGCTGATGTGCAAGCCTGAGTGCATTACATTTAGAAAGCCCCTGGGCAGATGTCAGATGCTGTAGAATCTGCACCCAAGCTGCCTGGCTCCTGTGCCAGAGATGGAATCTGGTGGGGAGGATCTGCATGATAGGAATAACAGGAGAGGTGGGGAACAGAAATCATCCCTCCCCCATACACCTGCCACAACCCATTTCTAGCTATTGTCTCCTTATTTCATTTTGAACCTCAATAGTAGGACTCTTTCAAGCCTTGCCTCCCACGATCCATAGAGTCTGTTCAGATCCTGACAGCCTTATTGCAGGGCTCTGTTCATTCTTCCACCTCCTCCTAAGGACACAGCTCATGAGCATGCTCCTTTCTCCAGGAAAAGATTACTGTTTGCAACTCACATCCTGGGTGAAAAGGTGGGAATCTGGCCCTCACCCACAGATCAAAGTGGGCTGAAACAATACTTCATTCCTTCCTCCACCAGAATAAATGAACCAAGAGTAACCAGGTCCTTTGCCTTGTGCCCAATAGCATTCCACCTCTGCCCTCCATTTCATTTGCTTTCTTGCTTCACTTTCTTTTCCAGTCTTTCTCTGAGGATGATGGAAGTGCTGTGGCTGAAACCTTGGACTGTTAAAGCTTCAGGTACAGAGCTCTGTCCATCTCTTTTTTTTGTTCACACCAGCACCAGACACCATAACTGTGACAGGCAGCAGCACACTTAATTTTCCTCCTTCTGAGCTCCCTACGCTTGTGCCAGCACTTTTCAATCCTGAAACAAATCATGTCAAATCTGCTGTTTCAGATCTGCAAATTCACATCTGCATGAATATGTAACATTTGAGTTTTCTGCTATGGAGCAACTTTCTTCACTCACGGCAGCCTTCACTCAGGTGTTAAAATACTCTGGACCTGTTATTCTCCTCTAGCTCTATGTTTTTCTACAGTCCTCCCTGACAGAGCAGCTGGCTATTTCACACCTGAACCAGACATGATAAGACACAGGTGATCTTAGGTTATGATAAACACCTGTTGGGAATCCACATGAATTGATAAAAATAAAACCAAGCCTGTTTTACTCATGACTTATAAAGCCACTTGTCTTCATTCCAAAGGCATGTGAACAAAACTACTATTTCTCAAAGCATTTTTAAAGTAGGAGGCAGCATCACCATCACAGCACTTATATCCATATCTAGAAACAGAGAAATACTATGGTCCTGTTAGATGTAATGACTTAATTCAAATGAAGACCTGCTCCTGTCCTGGATTTGGCTGCAGTCCTCTAGAGAAAACAGGCACTGGAGAGAATTAAACCAGCAACTCACTCAGCTGAGGACACTCCTGTAAATCGCTCTGAACCACTCTCTCAGCATGTTCTTCACAGTCATTAGGGTGCACAGGAAATGATATTTGCAAAACACAGGGCAACCTTTAACAGACACTCTCATAGCTACCAGACCTATATTCTGGGATAGCAGAACTGTAAGCATCATGTTCTTGTTCTTCTGTAAGGTCTTTCTAATGCTTTGTTGCAGTTCTTCATCTCCTGCACTCATGTTGGATTATTAACAAAAGCCTTACAAGGAGTGAACAGCTGCCTTATTTCACATGTGCAGTGGCTATCTTTCAGTACAACATTATAAAAAGATTATAGCTCTGACTGTAGACAAAAGGGACCATTACACCAAAAAACATTAGCAGAAAGAGTTATCTACAATATACACCATTCCAGAAAAGAATAAGAAAATATAAATTGTATCCCATTGAAATGATACAAGCATCAAACTTGTGAAACACAATTACCAGTGGAGCCACTGGACACTAAGGACCAACTTTATGTTGTTATTCAAAGGAGAACAAAGGTTTTGATTCCACAGGCCTTACAGTACCATATGTGCTCTTAATCAGTGGCTCATAATGGACTTCTAGTGAGGAGCTGCTCCTGCCCCTGCCTTACAGTGTCTGCAATGTTTCTGACCCTGGTGAAACCTAGGCTGGAGAGGTAGTAAGATAACAACCTGAAGTGGTAACAAGCAGTGCGTGAAGGAAATGAACTGTGAGCATGTGAAACAGTCAGATCCTTAAAAGGAAGAGAGTTACAATTCCTCAAAATGCTTTGCAAACACAGGGAACTATCAGAACGGGAAGAAAGGTTTGAGGTACTGCAAACGAGTGCCAAGCATCCCATGTCCCAGCACTAATTTCAGCAGCTCCAAGCCCTTAAAGGTAAGCACGGCTACCATGTAGCTGGGATGGCAACATACATCTTTTTCCTGGATGGTGCACTCCTTGCAGTAGTAGGCGTCGGACACTCCGGGCCCCCCGCAGATGACGCAGCGGCCCTGGTAGGAGCCGTAGTTACACTCGTCACAGATGCGCACCAGGGTGCAGGGCCGCACGTACGAGTCGCAGATCACGCACTTGCCGTCACCTGCGAGCACAGCAGAGCCTTTGGTTACAGAATGGCCTTTTTGCCACCCCCCACGTCAGAGGAAAAGCTTCCTAGTCAAAGAACTTGCCTGTACACTCAAAGACAATATAGCTGAACTGCAGAAATGTGCCTTGCAGGCACAGGGCATAACTTTGTACTGCACACAGACTTGAGAGGAACAAGGGCCGTGGCCTGCAATATTCGAGGGGTTTTTTTTAATTTAGTCATACATTCACAGTCAGGGAAGAAACCCAAAGTTACTTCTTTGTGATTAGCCAAGACTTGCTTAGACTGTACCACTACTTTTATGCTACAACTTTTCCTGACTTTTTCACTTAAAAAAGAAAAAGCCACACTGACAGGACTAGTGTCCTTACCTACACAGAAGCAGCAGTGTAAGCTTCTCCCACAGTGCCACATCAACAAAAGTCTGGAGTTACTATCCTCAAAGAGATAAGAGACTGTACTCGTGGTCCCTTTAATCCTTTATCTGTGAGAAGGCCAAAGAAAGGGCAAACTGCCATGAATGGCCATTTCACAAAAGTTGCTCTTGCTCTCTCACAAGGAACTGAGTGAAATTCAAGTAGTCATACCATACAGGCAAGGAGCCATCAGATGCCAGGAACAGTTTCTGCTGCGCTGGACCTTAACCAAAACACTGACCTACAGATGAAAGGCTTCATATCCCATTACCAGTTCCCAAGCTATCTAATCCTGACTCCCACAGACAGCTTGCCTAACCTGCTCTTAAATCTCTGGTGTGATAGCCCTCAGCTACTACCAATGGGAATTTGTTTCACTGTCAGGTGCTCTTGAAAACGATTGTCTTGCTTCAGACTGTCCTTCTCCCACCTTACTTATTTTCACACTATTTTTGAATCATAAACTACTCACTTCATTTGTCCTGTTCCCTTACAAGAGCAAACAACAGATCACAAGGATCTAACAACAGATCATACTCTTTCTTCCCTTTCACGGCTAAGCATTCGATTCCATGGGGTTTTTTTCCTGTTCTAACTCTAGACGTTTGCCCTCCATTTCTTCTCCTAGATGCTGAATCATACTTTCCCACAATATGATGAAGCCAGAATCCAAAAATGTTTTTTTTTCCCCCTGCTTTGAAATAATCAGGATGAGATTTTGGCATTACACATTACAAGTATCTAATGAAGTACTTACTGTAGCCTCAGCCACAGGAAATGCTGGCAGCAGCTACTCACTCTAGAACTGCGTTCCTGTGAGAGTCTGTTTGAGCTTGCAACTTTTTAAGTATTCCTTGAGTTACACTTGCAACATTAAGGTAATTGTTCCGGTCTCAGAGTGACATCAAGTTTGTGGTTAAAGCAAAAATAGATTTCAACCTTCAAATCTAAACTGCATGCCCTAACCACACCACCATGTTATCAAGCAACTAAATGTGGACACTATACTTACATTTTTCACAGAGTCTTCCAATTGCTGAAAGAAAAAAAATAAAGAAAAAAAATTATTTGAGGCAGGAGAAAAATCTAAGTAACTACAAGCTTGAATGTCGAATAATTATCTTCTGTAATGAGCAGTCCTTAAAAAAACCTGAAGGTTAAACCACAGAAACAGTTTGAGCATAAACACAAACATTCATGATAAACAATATATATCCTCCTGGAGATATTTACCAAGACCAAAGATGCACTGTGAATGCACAATGACACCCCTCTGCAGTAAGAAAACACACATTCATTATTCCACTTCAAACACAGCCAGTGTGTCGGACTGAAGGAAATGCTGTACATGAGTCTTGGCACAGTTTTAGACTGGTTTAAGGGGGGGGGGTGTGGAAATAAAATCAAGTGTTTGTTTAAAGCAGCCCAAACACCTTCTTTGCTTTAGAACATGAGGGTAGTTAAATGTATCTTAGAAGTCTTGTCACTTGTCTAGGACACTCACAGCAATGATTTTAGGAATTTGGATAAATGCCGTAAATATCGAGTTTCAAAGACTAGATGTCCACATTCACAAAGACTAAATAGTGATTTGGCTGAAGAGACAAGGGGCTTGTCAGGACATGACTTTTCAACATAGACAGATGCTTAGAAGCACTGACTATTCTAAAAAGATATTTCCTATGGACAGTGCAGCTAAATGTTTTGTGTTTATGGATTTTGCAGAAAGTTATTTGTTAAATTTGCTTTTACAAGGAGTGACAAAAACCTGGAAGGGGTACCTCAACTTCTAATCTTGTACAAGAGTTCTTTAAAACTTGACCCAAATACTGACCCAGATGCGACAAGGATAAATCCCGTTATCTGTATTACAGGGATAAGCCGGAAGATAACTTTCATCTCACAGCCAAAAAGATGTTCCCAAATGCTGCTGGATCCGTAACGCACGGCGGGGCAGCAAAACAACAGGAAAATAAAAGGAAAGCAAAAGAGGGCGAGAGAGAGGCAGGGAGGAATAGAGAGAGGGAAGGGGACAGAAGCGGGCGGCGCGCGCCGCTCCTCCTCCCCGCCTCCGTCGGGCCTAACGGCCGCGCGCGCGCCCAACGGCCGGTAACGGGCCCACGCGCGCGCGCGCCTCCCGCTCGCCCCGCGGCGGGAAATGGGGCCAGGGGACTCCTCCATCCTCATCCCCCTATCCCCCCATCCCCCGGGACTCACCCACGCCCGCCTGCTTGCGGCAGAAGATAAGGTCCGGGTGGTGCTTGGCCATGGCGAGGCGATACCCGCCTGGCGCTGCTACTGCGGCCCCGCGGAGCCCTCACCACCGCACCGCACCGCCCCGCCCCCGGGTCCTGGCCGGGGTGAGGGCAGCGCCTGCCAGAGCGCTTCCCCCGAGCGGAAAAACGCCGGGGGATGCCGAGATAAACCTTCGCCCTAAAGCCACTCTATCTCTAACCTTTCTCCGCCCAGAGAAGCTCCGCGTGGCAGCCGACGACCCTCTCCCTGTCGTGGGTGTCCCCCTGCCAGGACCCTCGCGGCCACGCCCCCGGGCGCGCGCCGGAGATGTCAAAGGGGCCGCGTGACGCCATCGCGGCGCGACTCCATCTTTGTCAGTGAACAAAATGGCGCCGTACTGCGTGTTGGCGGCTCGGCTGAGGGTGAGCGGCGGCGGCGGGCGGGGCAGGCAGTGGGTAGGACGGGCGGCAGGGACTGCGGCGGGGACAAGAACACTGCCCGCTGGGCGGCCGGAAGGGCGACCGGCCTCCTGCAGCCTCGGGGCCGGGCCGTCCCCGCCTCCGCGTGTAGGTCAGCGTGTCCCCGGTGCGGCCCTACGCCCTGTTTCCATGGCGATGGCGGGGAGGCCGCGGCTTTGGCGGCGGCGGCGTGGCCGCTGCTCGGGCCCTGGGGCAGGGTGTCTCCCGGCGCTGGAGCCGGCCGGCCGTCAAGGTGAGCGCAAGGTGAACGGGGCGGCGGGGACGCGGCCTGGCGCCGCCACCTCCCCCGCCCACCCGAACCCCGCCGCGGTGCGCTGGGGTCGCTGTCAAAGCCCCGGGCCCAGCAGGGCAGAGAGCCCGAGGGCGTGGGCCTGAACGGTGAAATAAAAAGGTCTTTCCCCGGGGCAGGCATTTTTCTTTCCCGCGTCTTGTATTACTTCCCCTTATAGGTGTGCGGCAGCGCAAGGTGACTTCTTGTTCTGTGTGTGAGCTGTGTTTTGGCTAGTTTGCTTCAAAAATTCTCCTTTTAATACAAACAGAGGCTCCTGGGTTGCAAAGATGCCAGGGTGTCTGTATAAATGAGAACTACAAAGGCTGCAAAAGCAGGCGGGTCAGGCACATAAACTGCCTTTTTCCCCGGGGCAGTAATAGTGGCTCTCATAGTCTTGTCTGTCGTGACCTCTAAAACTCACCTTTGCCGGTAATATGATCTTGCCACAGAGATTCCCTTCCTTGAGACTTTGTTGTGTTTAATGTCTACTCAGTAATAAAGTTTTCATGATCTTTTAAAGCCTGGAAGGCAAATATCAGGTGCAATTTTCTTTTTAGTGTTGCTAAGGGATACAGAAGCCTTTGCTCCCTTGTGATAAAGGCAGGCCCTGTAACTCTCAGTTTGCCACTTGTGACCTTGGCCAATGTGTTCCCCTTTCTTAGGGAAGTGAAGTAAGAATTTGGTTGGTGTTTAGTATTCTGAAAGTCCTTTGTGAATCTTAATTCCAGTTTTGTATTACTGTCTTGCTTTAGAGGTAGGTGTTTTAGAAAAGTATAGGATTTTTAAAATTTAAATGGAAGTACAGAATAGCACCATTTCAGTTATGTTGCTGTATTTGTTCTTAGTTGTTAAATAGCTTTTAGTTTGTACTTTGAACAGAAATGACTAATAAAATGCAGGGAAATCCTTTATTAGGGTAATGAATTGGTTCTCGTTTAATGGTGTGACATTGCATGAGAACAAGCAGTCATTTGCTAAAATTAATATTGTGTGGTGCAAAACAAAGGCTATGCTGGCACAGTCAGTATGGGGAATTTAGTGTTCCAGGAGGTTGTCTTCTATTATCAGGCTCAGGGTGCATATTTCTTTCCCCCCTGTGAAGGACTAAATCTCTGATGGTAATCAAACGTGCCTCTAGGTGATGTCTTTAGGGGGCAGGGGTTTTCTCTGCTGTGTAGCAGCCTAGAGATGAATGAATATGAGCATCATCTTGTCACTCACGGTGACAGTGCCAGCATTGCCCATGGCACATGTTACTAACATTGGTTCTGCTCACCTCCCATCCTGGAACTGTTTTGGAACTGGAGAGAAAGCTTCCCTCTGAGAGAAATAAATTGGAATTAGCCTGATTTGGACTGACTGTCCTATTTAAAGTATAGTTCTAATAGCCTCAAAGGGTCAAGATCTCTTTTCTGCCTATATGAGATAATGCTTTTAGTATCATTCCATTTTTCGAGCCACATTGGCTGAAGATTGACTGAAAGGGAGGACTGTAAAGCACTAAACTGCCTGAAATATCGAGGGTTTGTTGAAGGCATTTTGGGTAAGTATTGCAATTATGCATGGGCAGCTTTGTGTATCTGGCAGAAATGTTGGCTGGGACTAAATGGATCTTTAGAGCCATAATTTTGGTTGCTCTTTTGAGGTGGGTCTAGAAAATGAGCCTGCATTTACAATTTGATGATACCACACTGCTTTTTGTTTTTAGGCTGAATCATGGTGAATGTTGGAAACTTGGCCAGTGTTCTTAGATCAGGGAAGATGAGGAAAGATGATATTTTGGGTTTCAGCTGGGATTTCTAGGACAGATTTCCCAGATAGGAGTGCACATAACACAGTTGCTCCTCTTTTGAACATGAGCTTTTGCTCACTGGGCTTGTCTGCCTTACTGGCTGCCAAAATGCAAGTTATTTTCTGAATTCAGTCTCTCCTTGCATCTGGACCATTCACTGTAGTGAGCTAAATGCAAGATAGGTACATTAAAATCTGTAAAGAGAAGTGTCGGCTTCCTTACAGAGATTTTAGAAATAATGACCCATTTATTAGGCTGGTTTTCTTCTGTCTTTTAAGGAAGCTTTTCACCTCATAAAATACCAATAGGCTTAGGAGCCCTGTAATAATTACTGCCATTCCTTTTACTGAAATTTGAACACTCATACTGGAATAAGGGATTCAATGCCAGGTGAGAGGAGGTCACTTGGCAGCTGTTTGGTCAGCCTGGAAATTAACAGTTCCTGGATAAAATGGAAAATGTATAGATTGCTGGCTGCCTACTTCCTGTGGCTGTTGGGCTCAAGGCAGTTCTCACTACTTATTAAAAAATGTCATGGAAGCCCCCACAAAGCACTAGTAGATTCCCTCTCAGAGAAGAGTGAGAGGGAATGAAGCTGGCAATTGTCAGGCTTGTGACTTTTCCTTAATCTTGCAGTTCTGCCACCCTTTTTCTGAGGATGCAATAGAAAAAGGACAGGCATGGAGAACAGACAGGTGTGATGAGTGATATATTATAGATTCTTCGTGAGGAGAGATCAGATTTTTGAACCAGGCAGTGTATGCTGTTGCTTGGTGGTGGTGGTGGTGGTGATGGAGCCTTAGGCTTGGTGAGTGCCAACATGAGAACAACCATATTGAATCAAATTAATTCCCAGCAGAAATACGGGATTAGATTTATATCCTAGTAAAATGAAAATGGAACTTTTTTAATAGGTGCCCTTTAAATTCTTATGTAGAGAAAAATGATTCCCTAGTCTCTTGAAGCTGATTGGCCTAGACAATTATTTTCCCTGGGTCATTTTGACCATTACAGAAACAGACCTTCAGTTTTCCAGTCCTCTCCAGGTTCAGACAGAATCCTTCACCTTAAGCAGGCTCTCTTCCTGCTTCTTGTAGCCTGAAGCTGTGGTCAGCAGCAGTCAACTACTTTGTATTGCTGATTCTGCAATTACCAGCTGAATGCTGACATAGTATTAGAAGAAATACTACATTTGCTTGTGCCATTTCATGAAGTGAAAAGATCCATAGACATGTATGTTCAATTGGAAAAGATTTTGCCTGAATTTTGTTTGAAAAGTTTTGTTGTACCTCTTTTTGGAGAGCCCTGCTTCAGATTTCTATTTTAATCAGCTTTGGTTGCAGGCAAGACTAAGTTGCTATGAAGCCTCTACTGTTACTTCTATTTGCATATCTGTTCTTCTCTATGATGAATTAAGAAGAAATTACTACATTAAATCTAAACACATTTCCTGGTCTGGGGAAGAGATTATTTTTCCATGAGCAGTGATTAAATGACTCCGTGTTTTTTCCAGCCACTCCAGCAGTTGTAGACTATCACAAGACAGTGAATATCTTGTGAGGTAAAAGAAAAAAAAACAAAACCCAAACCAAAACCAAACAAAAACCCCCGTCAGAACAAAGCAAACATAAAAGTTATGTCGCTACTAGTAAAGAGCAGCTTTGCCTAGTTTGTATGCTAAACAATGAGAAGCTGGGTGGTGTTTGATTTGGTTTGGGTGGTTGTTTTGGGGTTTTTGGGGGGGGGGGGGTTTGGGGGATTTTTGCTGGTGGAAGAAGGAAAGGTCTCAAAGTGTAACACCTGTGATAAGTTCTGGAAGTTCTAAGCTTAAAGTGCAGCACAGTGAAATCTGATGACTAGGTTTCCCATGCGTTCCTGAAGAGGCAGTGCCCTTTTTGTACCACAGGTTCATTTTCCTCAGATATTCTTTCATGAAAGAGGTGTGCAGCTGCTGTAGGTCTGTACTGCTTCTACCAAAAGCTCTTTGTATAATGGCTTAGGATAGTTTGGTAAAAATGCAAGCTGCACCCTTATTGCTAGTGTGCTGAGCAGTGTGATCTTGCCTAGCTTTCCTGAAATTTTTGTTATGAAGGATGCTAACAAGTGTTATCAAAAGGACAGTAAAACAAGAGACTTGGCTAAAAATTGATGATGTCTCTTTGATCATGATTATTTCAGGCAATGTATTCAATGCTAGTAACAAGAAAGCCGGAAAAAATATTCACAGGGAAACATTAAAATGCTTGAACAGGTTAAAAGAATTGACTAGGTATTTTTGACAGTGCAAAAACAATGGTAGGTACAATGATTGTGTTCTGAACGAGGAATATTTGCTGATTTACAATCACACATACAAAAGGGGCGTTTAGTGTAATACCGCCACATTTATTAACCTGTACTTATCAAAACTTTGTAACTCTGAAGTAGCAAATGAATAGAAAAAGTGGGATTAAGATTAAAGTATAATACTGGAGGAGGAGGAGCTCTTGTCTTCAGTCTGTTTCCAGACTTGTAATGCTGATGAGTGAGACTTTGAAAGCATGTAAGAAATGCATGTGCCAAATCCTTGGAAGTTTTTATGGAGGCTGCTGTCTGACTCAGTTTTCAAAGCAGCGTGAGAGCTTTTAGCCCTGGGCACTGACCTGTCTCTTTCAGGTCAGGTGCTGTAAAGGTGCCTCGCCATAGCCTGCCCTTCTCCTGTGTTCCAAGAAACTGTCTCACTGTGGAGGCTGCCTAGTGAAATTTGGGCGCTTTTTTCCTCTGGCATTTTCTGCTGATGCATTCAGCTCACAGTATAGTTCACCTGTCATGCAATTAACTCACCTGTAGGGTAAGTGCAAGGCTTTTTGGAGGCGAAAGGTGAAGGGTGCCTTTGTGAGAGTGAGGAAAAGAGCACCTGGATCTGTGCAGCCTGCTTGGCGGAGCTGGTGCGTTTTTTCCACATCTTGCTTCTCCTGCTTTGTGTTACATTGTAGACCAGGCTTGTACACCAAAGTCTCCTGATGTGGACATTTACTAAGCTTTGTAGCAGTCTGCGGGGACCTGCCGAAGAAACTTAGTATGTGATGGTGGAACAGAGGCATGTCCACTCAGACCCACGCTGTGTCACCTGCCACTCCTCTAATGTCAATGCCAGAAAGCAAATGCAAACCTGGGGTTAGTTTGCTGTAGAAACGGCATTGGTTCTTCTGTGCCATGGTTCTGATGTGTCAGGAGTATGGCAAACTGGTGTTTGCTCGAGAATTGGCTCAGCATTGCCTGAAAGCAGATTTCTCATTTGAAAGCATAAGGCATATGGTGCAACAAATGCTACCTGTTCTGGGTAACCTGGTGTCTCGCTGTTTAACATAATATGCAGTATTGTACGATGAAATGTATTTGGGTGCCTTTAAAAACGCTTGCAATTTCTCTGTTCCTCAGTCTATAAAATCCCATTAACAAAAACTGAAAAACATTTTTTATTGATATGTTACAGAAATTCACTCTGCAAGGTTCCAGTGCTAATACTCTCCTTTTTTCAGCATGCCTTGAATAGCGGGGTACGGCGCTACCATGTTGCTCCTGTCCTGTGCCAGCGGGCCAAGGTGGCCATGAGCCACTTTGAACCTAATGAATATGTAAATTATGAAAAGCTGGAGAAGAACATCAACATTGTCCGTAAGAGGTAAGAGTGGAGAAAGGAAGATGGGAGGGGTCAGTGTTTTGAGTTTAGCTCTGCAATGACAGGAGGGGAAGAAAACAATGCTGTGGGGCCCTGGCATAAGGAATGTTTACCAGGGAAAGCAGCATTGAACAGTGGCACTTGTAAATATAGTGAAGCACGAGTTGTAGTGTCTCCACATAGTGGTGGGGCACTATGGGAAGGGTTGAAGGATATGATGAAGCACTGCAACACTCAGAGAACCAGGCCAGTGCTGAGGAGGTGCTAAAAATGGCTTCATCTTCTTTGTTTAATGCCCTTGTTGAGGAGTCTTTGCATTGGCCCTTGCTTCTTTCTGGGGCAGCAGCGCGTGGGCAGTGGTTGTTATAGGCTAATGCTTCTTTGCACTGTTTCAAGAGTAAGTGTTCTCCTGGGTTCTGCTCTAGGAACAAAGAGCTAGGAATTCATAGCATATGTAAACATAGTGACCTTAATCTGCTGATAGAGGCTTGTGTGCCTGCTAAATTGTCATTCCTGCCCCACTTACTGTGGCAGTGTTTTGTATGACTTGTCCTTCAGTCTTTGTGTCCTTTATTAAATGTGGTAGCTCTCATTTCAAGTTGTTGTGTTAATTTAGTTACTTCTCAGATGATCTCACTACATACATAAATAGATTCCTCAACTGATGCAGGATGAAAGGTCTGAGGTCATGAAACCCCACTTGTATTTGCTGTGGGATCTGGTATTTGTGAATTGAGTCTGACCTCTGTCTCACCTCTACATTGCTGTCCTGAAGTGTGACTCAAGAAGTGAGCAGTCAATGTTTCTTTTACAGTGTAGGAAGATTAGAAAAGAAAGCATAAAATGACATCAATTCATATATTTTTGAATTTTATGAACTGAACCCTTGTTTTAGCCATGTGCCAGTTAATATTTTAGTGCTGTAAGAAGAGCATGGAGGTTTCTGTGTGCTAATAGGTCTTAATAGTCTGAGCAATATAGGTAAGTGTTTTGTTACATGCTTAAAAGGGCAAATGTTGAAGTACACAAGATGCAGATACTAAAATTATTCTCCCTAGGCTTGACCGCCCTCTGACCTTGTCTGAGAAGATTGTATATGGACACCTGGATGACCCAGCAAAACAGGAGATTGAGCGCGGCAAGACCTATCTGCGCTTACGGCCAGACCGTGTGGCCATGCAGGATGCCACAGCTCAGATGGCAATGCTTCAGTTCATCAGCAGCGGGCTGCCAAAAGTGGCTGTGCCTTCCACCATCCACTGTGATCACCTCATTGAGGCCCAGTCAGGTGGTGAAAAGGATCTTCAAAGAGCCAAGGTCACTACTGCAGAGACTTAACTTCTGTCTGTTTGAGAATGTCCTTCCAGTTGAAGGAAGAGCTTATTTTAAATTTTTTCCCAGAAGGACAGCCGGGAATCAGCTATGGTAACAGATTGCCTGGGCTGGTCAGCTGTGTAGGTCAGATGCAGTGAAGAAACAGACTAAATGGATTTTTGGGAGTTTATCAGCTGAAATTCATCCATTACATGGTTTAAAGGACCATGAATGTAGGAAAAGCTAGTCTTAAGTTGTTAGTGATGGAAGCCCACATCATGTGTGTTCTGGAGAGAGAAGATATTTCAGCTAAAAGAGAGAAAAAAATACATTTTGAAGGGAAAAAAAGGAAGTCAGATTACTCTATGTTACAGTATGGCAGTGTGAAAAACTTAATGAACATATGTCTGCATTGCACTGGTGTATCCTGTGAGGGGGAGGCAAGTAGTTACTTTCCCAAACCATTTGCTTGTGATTATCTGAAGAGCAATAACTGAATCATGTGCAGCTTTCACGGCTCATGAGGAAAGTATAAATGTGTGTAAAAGTATGGAGGATGTTGGGTTTTATTTGGGAATTTCAAGGTGGTGTTTGTCCAACTGCTGATTCACTGCCATTTTAAGGTTTTCTACCCACTGTTTTACTGTTTATTCCTCCCCAAATGAGCTTCTGTAATATATAGACACATTTATCTCTGACCAACATACCACAGTGCATCTGCCAAGGAAATCTTGTTACTCCAAGTGGACTTAGCCTAAGTCCACTGTCAGAGCCAGGAGGAGTTGCATCTTGAATGTTGATACCAGAATTTAGAAACAGTAAACGGGTCAGCTGTATTTTAAGATTTTAGTCCATATCTATTCTCAGAAATTCATGGTGTTGAAGTATCTGCTTTTGGCTTTCTTCAGTGGGCCACAGTAAAGCAACTTGCACTACTTGGGAGTGATTTTGGGGAGTTCTTGCTCTGCTTGTCTCAGTCCTAAGTTGTGCAATTAACAAATTGAGACTTAACTAAATCAGACGGTTTCTTTTCTCCCATTCATCTCCTGTTTTCCTCTTTCCCCTATTCCTGCATTTATTCTCTATAGTGCAATTATATTTGCTACAGCCCTGAACTGAGCCGAGTCCCTCCTTTGCCATCCACTCTGAGCAGAGCAAGTAAAGGTCCTGCCTTCTTCTGACTGGCTTCTGCTGCTGCCAGTTGGCACACAATGAATGCTGGCAGGCCAGAGGGTGGTTTGGATTTACTGGGGGAGGGATGCACAAACAGAGTGGAGTGACCCAACTCCCAGTGGAAAACGAGGCTTAAAGAGCTGCTGCTGCCTCATGGGAAACTTCAGCAAATGTGTGCTGAGACAATTCTTCAATTATCTCGTTTCCCCTTTCCCTTTATTCTGAAGCTTAGCTGCGTGAGAACAGTCTTTAAGAAATTCTCTCCTTCTAGTGCTTATCTTATCTACTCCAGCACTCCTCTGCCAAGAACTGTTAGGATATAATAGTGTCATACTTCCTTGGCAACCATGGTTTTTCTCACAAGCAATTTTCACGGTGTGACCTCCACCGATAATGGTGACAGTGCAGCAAGAAAGGCAGCATTGTGTGAGTCTTAAAGAGGGGACTTGCTAGAATGACAAATGACACTCACCAAATCCCCTGGCAGTGAACAACTTCCAGTTTCATTTCCTAATCTGTAAAAATAAAGCCAAAATAGTTATCTAAGGGGTTTGAAATGTTGCCAAAGCATCTGTATAGGAAAAAGAACACCTGGTAGAGAAGGAAGGAGGGGCTAGAATGAGTGAGGGAAACAGGTTAAAAAAAAACCCTGAGAATAGAAAAAGTAAGCACAGGATTTTTAAATGCCTTACTGGCAGGATTTTCCTTAAATTGTGCTGTCTGGAATTAGAAACTAGAAAAAAAGATGCTTTTAGTAGAGCTACAAGTGGGATGAAATTAAATGGCCTGTTACAACTGTCTGTCAAACAATTTTAACCTTTTGGTTTTAAAAATGATGTGTGCCTCCCTCCAGCTGCTGCAAAACTGTGACGCAAACTACAGGCAGGCATGTGAGAGAAGGGAACGTGTTTGAACAAGCTTTTGATGTATGGAAGAACAAAATGTGGTACTAATGGTCTGTGCTTCCCTGTGTGAATAGGACATAAACCAGGAGGTGTACAACTTTCTAGCAACGGCTGGTGCCAAGTATGGAGTGGGATTCTGGAAACCTGGGTCAGGAATCATTCACCAGGTAAAGTGTGTGTGTTTGCAGTCTTTGAATGTGCAATGGGTCTTCTTCTTTAGGGTGGAGAGAGAGCTCAAGTGCAAACCATTAGAGAATTTCACCAGTTTAGGGAAACAACTTGATTTGCTCGAAGCAGGCGAGGTTTCTTACTTGCTCCCCTCTCAGTTATCTTGACAACAGTGGGTTTTTTTCAAGGTTATTTTGGTCAAACTGTAACCTGATGTCTGATTAGGTAGTGCCAACCGCATGCCATGTGAATCACAGAAGCTTGAAATACCTTAACTGCTTGTGGGCTGGCTCCTCTTAGTACAATTGAGACAGTAAGGTGATGCCATGGAGCTGGCTACATAGGGTTAATGTGAATTGCTTTTGGTGGTAAGGAAAGCAGCCTTGGGAACGTACTTTTTTTAGGGTTATTATGTATGCATTTAGTTCCATAAAACCCAGAAGAGTATATGAGGACAAAACAGAGCAGCATACTTCAAGTACTCAAGAATGGCAACACATAAGGAGTTGCTAGGTGAATTTGAATAAAATGTAAAACAGTTTCCAAGTCTGAGATTCTCTTGTTATTACACTTGGATCTAAAAAAGGATATGAACAGTCCCAAGATAACTTACCACTTAATGAGGCTTTTGTTTTTTTAAAATCAACACCTCTGTCAGGATGTCCCTAACTTGCTTGTGGTTGGTTTGCTTTGAGGGTCCAGTAGTCATTTTTCATTGTTCCTCTGAGTGTCAGACAGCAAAAGTTGAAGAGCAGCATGAAGCAAAAGGAGTGGAGAGGAGAATGGATGACTGGCAAACATCCTGTCAGCAGGGAACTTGTGACCAGGTGCAGTCAATAGCTCTCTGCTATGTTTTCTTAGCCACAAAATGAGTTACTAAGGTTACCTTAACATGACGCAACAGATGAACTCTTCAAAAGGTTATGGGAACACCTCGGGTCATTTGTGTTCTGAAACCACTCGTAACATCTGTCACACGGCAACATAGCTTCGTGCTGTGGTTACCAGTCTCTGTGTGGCTGACTTTCTCTGGCTGGAGGAAACTGGTCCTGTTGTATAGCTTCAGAGTACAACTCTGCCAAAGTGAGGCCTTGAGAGTGACCTTTCTCACACAAATACATTAATGTGGCTACAAGGATATAAAGCTGACAGTTCTTGGTGTTTTTGGTAAAGGACCACCTTAGTTCTGTTCTGTGATGCATGTGCTGTGAGTTCTGTGCTTCCCAGAAGGGCTGTTCTTAGTGCTGGTGTGGCACATACGCAGTAAGTTCATTAGCTTGAGTTCTCTACAGTGTTGCTACCACAGAAAACTCATTTTTTCATTGAAGAATGATTTTGTTAATATTTGAAAAGTCTTGCAGGAAATTGGTAGCAGAAATAAGGGAAGGGCAGCCTCTTGGTGTCTTGGGGAGAAGTTTTTCTATGTAATTAAGTTTTTGCTGGCAGCACGGATTGGAGGAGTCTGTTGGTATTCTACTGCTATGGGAGCATAAAGGCTACAGAAGGTCTCTCTAGCATTGGATAAGTGAACTGACTTGCTCAGCTGTTAATTAAGGTATGGAGATTATGGAACAGACTCTTGAGCCCTAACAAAGGTGGCACCTTAGCAAAAGCCTAAACTGGAAGGGAAAAAAGGAGATTGTTTCCTAATTTTTTTTCTTCTTCTGGGATGAGCAAGGATCCTGGGGCCGAGACTTGCTGCCTTGTTCTGTCATTACATCCTCCACATGGAGTTTGAAATAGAATTTCCAATCCAACCCAAATTCAGTTATTTTCTTGCTACTGAAATCTGCAAATACAAACTGGTCTAAACTTTTGTTCTTGTTTTCTTTCTGCTGTCTTCCCACTCCTTTCCCAAGAAACAAGCAAGCAAACAATCCATTTTTATTTTCAGATAATTCTGGAGAACTACTCCTACCCTGGGGTTATGCTGATCGGCACAGATTCACACACCCCCAACGGAGGTGGCTTGGGGGGAATCTGCATTGGTGTGGGTGGAGCCGATGCTGTGGATGTCATGGCAGGAATCCCTTGGGAGCTCAAATGCCCAAAGGTAGGAGCAGAAGGAATACTAAGCTTTGGTGCCAAGGATGAAATGTATGATGTGTAAGGAGCATTGATATTCAAGCACTATGTATATAAGGCACCAGATACCACTGCAGTATGACAGGAATATACCCCACAGGAGAGCTATATACTGTTCCTTTCTGACAGGAAGTGATGTCAGTGTCTTTAATTTTTTTCCCTCATTGATGTTGCTCAGGTTATTGGTGTAAAACTGACTGGCAAGCTCTCAGGCTGGACTTCTCCTAAAGATGTGATCCTGAAAGTGGCTGGCATCCTGACTGTCAAGGGTGGAACGGGCGCCATCATTGAATACCATGGGCCGGGTGTTGATTCAATCTCCTGCACAGGTAAGTCAACACAGATCTCTTATCTGAGTGGATTGTTGGTGGAGCTGGGTGTTGAGCTATCTATGGAGGCTGGGAGGGAAATCAAGCAAGAAGTACTAAATGTTCTCCCTTAGCCTGGCCTGGCAGTTTGTACGTTGCAAACTGGGAGAGTGGTGTAACAAGATAGCACTCCCTCTCAGTGAAAAACTGACCTGTCTCCATTAAATCTTCTTGTGACTTTGAGAACATGGAATGGTTAATTGTGAAGAATCCTGTAAGATGGTCCATCAGGATAAGAATAAGGGTGGATGTATTCCAGTGTATACTTAGAGGGTGGAGATGTCAGCAATAAAGGAATGACATTTTCATTTCAGCCTAAAATAGGCTGTGAATAGAAAAAAGAAACAGGTTAAAGGGAATATATGTGTGACAGCTGCTAAACAAAAAGCTATTTAGAAAAGCAAAGAGGGCAGAGGATAGACCAGAAAGCAGTTTGTAGTATGCAGTTGTATAGTAGCTAATTGTGGGTCTTGGGTGCTGAATTTGAACTAGCAAAAATTGCAGTTCTCTGTAATGTGCTAGTTAGGACCAAATTACAAGAAATGTTCCTTCCTTTGGCTTGAAGTGCAGCCTTCAAGCTGGACTTCTCTCAATTTGCATGACTTGGCTACAACTTGGAATACTTGATTTTACAAACTGAGAGCAATTTGGGATTTTTCTTCTATGAAATCAGAGGAATTTGATATCTGTTTCCAGCTTGTTAAATGTAAAACAGGAGCTTCTACAGCTTCATTGCTGTATCCTTGAACGGGATGGTTGATCCCAGTGCTGGGAGCAAATATTAGGGGTTTTTTTATTGTGTTCCATCACTGGAAGCATTTTATTCAGCCCTATTAAATTTCTCACAAATGTCTGGCTCCTACAGGAAAGATAAATGAGATGGTAGGGAGGGATAGGACACCCATTGCAGGTAGCAGAGACACTGCTCACTGCTGTAAATTATTTGGTGCTCTGTGCAGACAAGGGTTCCTTGTTATCCCTTCCAGTATCTGCAGGTATCAGTGCAACTTTTGGCTCATTCCTTCCACAAGAGTCTGGTCACAGGCACTGTATTGATCAGAAACATATGGGGCTGAGCCAGCCATCATGTTGTCAGTGTCCTCTCAGCTGTGGGTTTAGGTTTCTGTGGCTGATGCCCTGATCTCTCTTAGCTTTGCTGTCTTTTGCATGTACTGACTTTTGGAGAATTGGGTGGCCTTGGACTTTCTCATTTGACCCGTGGTCTTCTCCCACTTCTCTAGGAATGGCAACAATCTGTAACATGGGGGCTGAAATCGGAGCTACCACATCGATCTTCCCTTACAACGAACGCATGAAGAAATACTTGGGCAAGACTGGGCGAGCTGGTAAGAGGGTTTGGGGGTTGAAGTGGGTAGAAGTACGGGTTCAAGTGAAGGTGTATTCTGGGAGCAGTATCCTCCTACAGTGTTGTCTGATGTGACTTTTGACCTTGTGTGGTCCTGTGGGTCATCTGATAAGAGTAGGGAGCCTCTAGATGAAGTGGCTGGGCAACTCCGCAGTGGACCCCCTGTGTTTAGTTGTTCTAGACTTTTTCTTCTCCCTCATATTTGCTGCACTTTCCAGATCTTGCCTCTTTCTTATTCCAGATATAGCTGCACTAGCGGATGAATTCAAGCAACACTTGGTACCAGATTCTGGTTGTCAGTATGACCAGGTGATAGAAATCAACCTCAGTGAGGTAAGACTTCCTTTCTTCTTGCCATCTTAGATGCTGTGACATGACTCTGCTTTGTGTGAATAAGGACCAAGCTGAGAGTTTGATGCAACACCCCTGGTGCTGTGCTAGAACATGTGAAATACATTCAGGTCTGCTTCACTGACAGCTTGTGCTCCAGTGTTCATGTAGGAGAATCCTAGTTAAACAGCTTCCAGACAGAGCTATGAAAGGAATTGATTTGCTGCTGTGTTTTGGGGTTATTCTTTGCTACTGTAATTTCTGACTTTGTCACTGTTTCTTAAAGCTGAAACCGCATATCAATGGACCTTTCACACCAGACCTGGCGCACCCTGTGTCAGATATTGGTGCTGTGGCAGAAAAGGAGGGCTGGCCTGTTGATATCAGAGTTGGTGGGTAGCATTTGCTCTTTCCTCTGCCTTCATACTTGTGGCATCAATATTGCTGTCTTGGGATAAGCTGTTGGTCACATAGCTTGGGATCCAGTTTTTTCACTGCTGCTGTATGTCCTTTGACTTTGGTGCAGTGTCGTCTCTTCATGGCCGTATGAATTTGCTGGGAAAAGTAGTGACCACATGGGCCAAGTGTGTAGGATGAGATCCAGGACAGTAGGAGGGATTTTAATCTCAGGAGGTAGACTAGGTTTTCTTCCATTTTTGAAACCTTTGAATGTTTGGATTGACAGGAGTGTCACCCATTGAAGATCACTTCTGTTAAAGGTCTGTGGCGTGGATTTGCCTGTTGCAGAGATTTGTCAGGAGCATGATTGTCAGCACTCCCAGCAGCTGGCTGTTGAGCTCTTGGGAGATAGTAAAGTTAGTACTTGCTGTCCTAAAAAGCAGGCTTGGGAATTTATGTACTTGCTTTTGGGATGGTAACTTGTGGGCTGGCTTCTCAACTGTTGCTCCTGGAGTGGAGGGAGGAATGAAAAGAATGGAAATACATTCTAAAACCACATACCAGGTGGGAAATGTATTATATGATAGTGTTACAAATAGGATACAGTTACAGCAGCTGTAACTGAAAGCGAGTGCTGCTTAATGCCAGAATGCTGTCAGAATGGTACAGGATGTCCTCGTGTGGTCTTCATACTGTAAAAAAGATGCTTTCTTTTCATCATTTCCTCCATTTCTTGCCATCTTGATTTGAAGCCTTTTTTGTCTTTGTGGAACAATACCTCTCCTTGGTAATTTGCTTAACCAAAGTGCAAGTAGGTGACACTCAGGTCTTGTAAAACAACAACCTAGTTAGGTTAGACTAGTGACTGGGTAGTGTGTTCTGACTGTGCAACCTCCAGAGCTGGACAATGGACTGCTTGTGACCACAGTATATTGCTGGGAGACTTGGCAGTGTTAGTACCTGAAACCCTTTCAGATTCCTTGTCAGCAGAAAAGGTGGTTGTCCCTTGTTTCTTCTTCTGGGAGACGGGTCGGGGAGAATCTTCCAAGTACCAGGGCTGCAGTAACCACCACCCTGTTTCTGTCAAACACCACAGGCTTGATTGGCAGCTGCACCAACTCCAGCTATGAGGACATGGGACGCTCGGCAGCGGTGGCAAAACAGGCGCTCGCACATGGATTGAAGTGCAAATCCAAGTTCACAATCACACCAGGCTCAGAGCAGATCCGTGCCACCATTGAAAGAGATGGTTATGTGAGTATGGCTGCTCTTTGCACTTCCAAACAGAAAGGGTTAAATTCTTCAGGACAGTGCTCAGGGGGCCAGAGTTAATTGATGGAAACCTCTTAAACTTTGTCTTCACTTATTGCTGGAGGTGCAATTACTGATGCAGTAACTGGCTTTGTGCTACTGTGCCTGTGGGTCCTGCCATCACCTTGACAGTGTTTTCACCTGGTATCTTTACTACCTGGGCATATAAGAACAGGATTAGAACTGAACAAAGCTGAGGCAGTTGTCAGGAGCTGGGGCCCTGAGGAGATAACAGTATGCATAGCAAGGGATGTCTCATGCTCCTGGGATTCTGTAGATGGCCATGGCTGACAAAGGGCTGCAATCCACTTTTATCCCAATATATAAAGAGAGCACGCCCTTTGGAAGGTGGTTCCCAGTTTAGACCAAACTTACAGCAAAACTCATATTGGCTTTAAAAGGAATGTTTCTGTTGAGGAACCATTACCTACTTTCTCCCTTTTTTCTGTGCAGAAAATGTTGTTTTAATTAGTTTTACTATTTAGTAAATGTTAGCTGCTGTCATCGTGTGAGGACCAAGTCTTTACATATGGCTATGTCCAGCCAATGCTTAATGGCTCTTCCAACCAAGTCCTACCTTTCAACTCATACCTTTCCTTACCAGCTGCCCCCTTAACTGAGCTGTTTGCTGAGTAGACTGAGCAGGCACACATGCTTGCCAATTCTCTCCTTACATAGACAGGAAGTCTGTAGAATATTAATCAGACCAGACACTGCCCTTCAGTCAAATATCTATAAGTAGCTGCATTGCTGAAGATGAAGCAGGTAGAGAATGGAAACATCATGGCCAGTCATCCTGTGCTCTGCCCCAGTGTTAACTTGCAGTCTTACTGGGGTCAAACCCCATGTATTTATAAAAGTAACTCAAAACTGAAACAAGGAAGGGAATTTTATCAGGCTTGGTGGTTCTTTTTAGTGTCTTCTTCCCCTGAAAGAGCAACCCCAGAAAATTATTCCAGGTATTCTACCAGTAACAAAGGTGTTCTCTGCCCCCAGGCAAAAATCCTGCGAGAAGTTGGAGGGCTGGTTCTTGCCAATGCTTGTGGGCCATGCATCGGCCAGTGGGACAGGTAAAATGAAAGATGGACCTCACTCTAGCTTTGTATCTTTTAGCTCCCAAAATGCTCTGTGAAGCTGGATTTGATTGTAAGTACAGCCCACGGGGAATTAAATGTTTAAAAACCAACTGGCCATCTGATAGGCACTGGAGGAGGAGAAAAGAAGGACTGCAGATTTATATTGAGCCTTTAGGTGAATGAAGCTGCAGAATGGACACATTCTGGAGGCTTTTTTTAGTAGGCAAAGAATGGGGAGAGAGATGTGTTGTCTGTGAGAGAGTGGACTGGAGTTTGTACGGTCCTTTTAAAATAGGAGAAGTGAATCGGTCCAGCTTCAGTCATTGGAGTGGCAGGGAAAATAATTCCCAATAGAAGGGATGGGAGGCACATTCTTATGTTGCTTAGTTATGGCTGACTGGGTTATCCAAAGGCAATGTACTTAGTTGATTGTTGTTTAGAGAGTTCAACAGTGAACAACATGGGCTGTGAAAACTACTGCAAGAATCAGTGTCTGACTTGGGTTTGCATTCATTCATTTTGGGTCTGTGCTTAAGGGAGGAAAACATGCCCAGGCACCAGCTCGTATTTCTAAGATAGTGATTGCTGCCAAAACCAAGCTGGGGGATTCTAGCAGTGAGACATCTAGAAGCAGTACTCCGTTTGGATCTGATGGGCATGTTTGCTTCTTTCACAGGAAGGACATCAAGAAAGGAGAGAAAAATACAATAGTTACGTCCTACAACCGGAATTTCACGGGTCGCAATGATGCCAATCCAGAGACTCACGCATTTGTGACCTCTCCAGAGGTAAGAAACAGCCAGAGGAGGGGCTGTGGAATAGTTCAGGGTGCCTGCAGAAGAAGCCCAGTGTGCCTTGGTTAGTAGCTTGGCTGGTGGCTTTGAGACCATTAGATGTAGGATTTTCAGATGAAGATATGAGAGGTAGAATATGCCTTTAAATTTGTCTTTTTTCTTCTTTCAGATTGTCACAGCCCTGTCCATTGCTGGCACTCTAAAATTTAACCCTGAGACAGATTACCTGACAGGAGCAGATGGGAAGAAGTTTAAACTAGAGGCACCTGATGCAGATGAGCTGCCCAAGCTGGTAACTGCTCCATCTGGAGGCAGAGGGAGGGAAGACCTGACACTGGCAGTGGTGTATATGTACTGAGGCAATTTACATGCACTGACCTCTTTCTTACATGGTGGTAGAGCTAGAATGGGTGCAGTTGCCTGTATTGGCTTGTTCTTCACATGCTATTGGGGATGGCTGAGGCTGATGATTTTCCTTTCTTCTTTGGAAGGAGTTTGACCCAGGCCAGGACACCTATCAGTACCCTCCCAAGGATGGCAGTGGGCAGCATGTGGATGTGAGCCCCACCAGCCAGCGCCTCCAGCTTCTTGAGCCCTTTGATAAGTGGGATGGCAAGGATCTAGAAGACATGCTGATCCTCATCAAGGTCGGGAACAAAGTGGGGGAGCATCAGCTATGACAGGTCTGCTTGAACAGGGGTTTGCACAGCAACTGCTAGAAGCTTTGGATGTGCCTTTGAGATACCTGATTCCCTCCCTTACAACCACATTGTTATGGAAAAGGAAGCAAGGGTCTTCCTTTCTTCCAGGTGTTTCCTTCTGATACTTTTTTCTGTTACAACTAAGTGACTCTTCTCCTTTGGGCTAGTGGTTTGCTAATACCATGCAAAAACAAGCTTGTTAAAGCATGTAATATGATCCTGCCCAGACTGTGCAGTCTGCAGAATTTGTCCCAGTTATAACCTGCAGTGGAAAGGTAGATGGGTTCCTTAATTAGCATCTCTAATTCTGACTGTTCTAAGATGTATTTTGTCTGAAATGAGGTCGTTGGGAACTTCTCATCCATCAGTACGCATGTTCTCTTCCCACTTTATATAAAGAGAAATTATTTCACAGTTGTTAAACATTGCAATTTGGTCTTTCAATGGAGACATGAGTTTCTGCTCACTGCCTGAGGTGAGTTAACAGATGGAAGCGTCAGTTGATATGGTGAGGGGTTCTGAAATGCAATCCCTTATGAACTGACCTTTGGGAACATTCCTGATTCTCAGTGGCAGAATTGGAGGTACTCCCAAGGGCCGTACTGCTACGCATAAGTTTTTGACACAGGCAGTTCTTTTATAAGTGCTTTAGAACTTACCAGTTGGAAGGCCATTATCTCTGGTTGGGAATGCTGTTCTTACAAGCTGAGAAGGCTTATGTGCAGTTTGGAAACTTAGAGGGTAACACTTGGCATCTTGTTGAAGTTGCCCAGCAGGGAGGCTGAGCTGTAGCAGGAAGGGCCTTAATTGCTTTTTGTACCTGAACAACCTGCTGCTGAGGGAAGTGAGGACACGGCAGGAGATGCCATGGCTAAGCTGATTTTTGTAATTTACTCTTTGGAAAAGTGATGTCCTTCTTACCCAACGCATGCAGAATGACCACTTTGTTCTGCTTTAGAGTGCCTTGATTCTATAACTGATGCACTTTTCTTGGGTTTGTGCCTTTGAAAAGAGATGTGATGATCACAGAATGGGTCAGGTTGGAAAGGACCACAGTGGGTCATCTAGTCCAACCTGCCTGCTCTAGCTGGGTCATCCCAGAGCACATGGCACAGGATTGTGTCCAGCTGGTTCTTGACTATCTCCAGTGAGGGAGACTCCACAACCTCTCTGGGCAATCTGTTCCAGTGTGTGGTCACTGCACAGTGCAGAAGTTCTTCCTGATGTTCAGGTGGAACTTCCTGTGCCTCAGTTTCTGCCCGTTGCCTCTTGTCCTGTTGCTTGGCACCACTGAGAAGAGCCTGGCTGCAGCCTCTTGTCACCCTCTCTTCAGATACTTAGAGATACTGTAAATGAGAGGTCTCCTCTCATTTGTCTCTTCTTGAGGCTGAACAGGAGATGCTCCAGTCCCTTAATCGCTTTTGTCACCCTCCCCTGGACCTGCTCCAGGAGCTCCAGGTCTCTCTGGTACTGGAGAGCCCAGAACTGGACACAGCACTCCAGATGTGGCTTCATTAGGGCTGAGTAGAGGGATGGAATCACCTCCCTTGACCTGCTGGCAATGCTCTTCCTAATGCACCCCAGGATACCATTGGCTTTCTTGGCCACATGGGCACACTGGTGGCTCATGGACAGCTTGTTGTCCATCAGGACCCCCAGGTCTTTCCCTGCAGAGCTGCTTTCCAGCAGGCTGCTTCCTCAGCCTGTGCTGGTGCATGAAGTTACTCTTTCCCAGGTGCAGGACCCTGAACCTGCCCTTGCTAAACTTCAGTTCTTCTCCGCCCACGTCTCTAACCTGTTGAGGTCCTTTTGAAGGGTGCAGAGCCCTCTGGAGTATCGACCACTCCTCCCAATTAATGCTTCACAGTTAAAAGTGCTAAGGAAGGGTCAAGTACATTACTCCATCCTAAGACATTCTTCTCTTCTACTACGCTTTAGGTAAAAGGGAAATGCACCACTGATCATATTTCTGCAGCTGGACCGTGGCTCAAATTCCGTGGCCATCT
Source organism: Corvus cornix cornix (assembly GCF_000738735.6). Classification (NCBI taxonomy): domain Eukaryota; kingdom Metazoa; phylum Chordata; class Aves; order Passeriformes; family Corvidae; genus Corvus; species Corvus cornix. The sequence continues at coordinate 48,908,225 of NC_047057.1, read as the reverse complement.
GGACAACATCTCCAACAACCTGCTCATTGGTGCCATCAACATCGAAAACGGCAAAGCCAACTCTGTGCGGAATGCATTAACCCAGGAGTTTGGCCCAGTCCCAGACACAGCCCGTTACTACAAGGTGAGATGTTCTCCTGACACATACATCTATTTTAAGAGGATGTTTACACTTTGGGTAGTCTGTGCCAAGAATAAGGATCTCACCCTCCTGCTCTCAAGTAACAGCAGTTGCAGATTTACTCGGCATTGAGGCATTTTCTTGGTATTTACTCTAATGATTGTGGTTCCTGTAGGAGATTCTGTCCCTACCTGCTGTGGGGAAGAGAGAGGAGGATCTCGTGGCTCAGAGGGAACCAGAAATCACAAACAAAAGAGGAGGAACTTCTTTAGGCTCTGCACACCTTACAAGGCATGGGTGTCATCAGACTGACTAAATCTTGCCTCCTGGAATGCTTCACCTGTGACTAGTCTAATGTTTAAATAAATTACAGTCTTATCCCATCTATTCTTTAACACTTGGCTTCAAATCTCAAGAAATGTCCTTTTACCCTCTGGACAACTTGGCAGTTGTCTCAAATTGGCTCTTGCAGTAGAGAGAAGTTAAAATTTTCCATATCCCTCCCAGAAGTAGAGCAGAGGTCATGGCTGGTGCAAACACTGGTCTGGCATAGCACCGTGGAAGGAGAGGTGGCAGGAAAATGAAGGAAAATATTTGCTCTGGATCCCAAGGGCAATCCTCAGCCCTTGTCAGCAAGGATGGCAGTACCTAACTGCTGTGAAGCACTTAACTCCTTTATTTCTCTCCTTTCTCAGAACCCAAGGGAGTCTTCTGGGAGAAAGCACCATGGCATAGCAATGTCAGTGAAGTGCTGAAATTAGATGTGTGGGTGGGTATTTATTGTTAATTCCTTGCTTGAGTGGCTGCATAAATGAAAATCTGTGTCTTTTGTCACAGAAAATGGGTGTCAAATGGGCAGTTATTGGGGATGAAAACTATGGTGAGGGATCAAGCCGGGAGCATGCAGCATTGGAGCCACGTCACTTGGGAGGAAGGGTCATCATCACCAAGAGCTTTGCCAGGATCCATGGTGAGTCAGGCTTCCCCTATGGTGTTGTAAACAGGATGTGTTTGGTGTGAGTGGAAGTGGTGTTTATCTTGCCCAGGGCTCAACACCTACAGGCATGAACCCTCCCTGCTGAGAGACAGCAAGGTCCTTCCTGTCAGGAGTCCTGTTACATACCTAGTTAGATATGCCACAAACAAGGGATATGCTGATTTTGGTACAAAGATAGTAATTGTTGCTGGAGTAGGACTTGGAGAAGCACTGGGCAGCTAGAAGGTAATCCCACTTCCCTGGAGCAGAGTGTTACAAGCGTGGTTGGTGGTTTGTTCTCCACAGAAACCAATCTGAAGAAGCAAGGTCTACTGCCTCTCACTTTTGCTGATCCAGCAGACTACAACAAGATTCATCCTGTGGATAAGCTAAGCATCGTGGGATTGAAAGACTTTGCACCTGGAAAGGTAACTGTCTGGGTGTCTTGTCATGGACTTGGGGCAGGGATGTGCCACTAATGGGGAACAATGGTGAGTTGTGTGCTTGTGAGGCAGCACTGGCACTGATGAGCAGTGCAGCCTGCCAGCCAGGTGAGACATGGTGGGCTGGGAGATACAGGGCAGGTCAAAATCAGCGGTGTTCTGAATAGTTAAGAGAAACCTTTGTACGATAGTCTGAATTCCTGGACTTGTTGATTTAAGTATGAGTGTTCCTTAGAAGGAACTGCAACCTCACTTTTATGTTAAGATCCACCCTGAGCTGCAATTTTCCCTTTTCAGTCCTTTAAAACCATGTAGGAATTTTCCTGTGAGAAGCTTCAGATAACCTTCTCCCTTGAAAGAGAAGGAAAAATAAAACTGTCTTCTTCCTTTAGCCTCTGAAATGCATCATCAAGCATCCCAATGGGAGCCAAGAAACAATCATGCTGAACCACACCTTCAATGAGTCGCAGATCGAGTGGTTTCAGGCTGGCAGTGCCCTGAACAGAATGAAGGAGCTGCAGCAGAAATCAAGCTAAGTGCGCACAATGCCCCAGTGCACTGGACTCGATTCAGCTTTGGCATTTTCATGAAAGTGCAATTCCATGCCTACTGTTGGAATAAATGTCTGATCAAATGTAACCATAGCTTCCTTTTTGTTATGGTACTTCCTCTTCACTGACACTATGAAAAGGGAGTGCAGCTAGGCTTACTTTTGTCTTTTAAATTCCCCAGCTCCCTTTTTCTATTTTGGCTCAATTTCAGTTCTCTCACAGTTATTTATATTTGGAAATAACCGGCTAAGGTGGGTTTGTCTGCTCAGTTGGTTGTTTTCTGCCCATTCACTTTACTGATGGCTAAAGACTTAAAATGAAAATAAAGAATGTGACCATCTCTTCTGCCATGTGTTATTGTATTCATCATCCTAATCCTTGTCAGTGTTGCTGGGAGGGTGGGAAAGAACTTCTTGTAAATCACTGCTATATGGACAAAAAAACCAAATCAAACATTAACTCAGCATGGTAAAAAAAGAGCCCTCACAGCTGTCCTGGACTGTTTAGCTCTTGACATTAACCTACTGCAGGCTACACTTGTGATTATGACCACCTTCCCCCCCCTACATTCTGGTCCAGAGCAACATTGCCACTATTGCAGCGATGACAAACTTGCAAAGAGCACCTGCTGCATCTGCTTTTCCAGCACTGCACACTTAGCTAGTTTCCTAAAGCACTACTTATAGCAGGAGATGGATGTTGAGGAGTCTCTCATGAGAACAGCACACAAAACCACATCACTACCACCTCACTACACTCTTGGGAGCCCTGACCATGTCCAAAAGGAGCTGAGCAAAACACCTACTTGGAGTAGCTGGACTGTTTTCTTCCCGCTGCCCTGGCACTACCCCAAAACAGCCTGTGTAGAAGCTCATTTGTTTCACCCAAATTTCCACCTATACAAACAGCTGGGGGGTTTCTGCAAACAGTTGTTTCCACCACAGCTAGATGGTTGCATGTCTGAGCACTGCTGCTCTGTAGGTGGCATTCGGTAAGCTTATTGTGTGCACAGATGGACCTCAGTTACTATGTGAACCTAAAGAATTCTAGGCTCCCTTTTAATTAGGGCATTGCACCAGGAATAACAGTTGAGAATTAAGGGGTTCTAACGACGCTGCAGGGAGGGCGCTGGTGACTCAGGCTTTGTTTTCACAGTTGGAGGTTAAGCAGACCCCACTATCCCAGGGAATTACAGCTCCTTCCTGCCAAACGTGGCTGGCTTTGTAATTATGTGCAACATCACTCTCCTGGCAATGGGCCCTGCATAGATTTTACTCACTGTTATGTTCCCTCCTTTCCTTGTACTGCTGTCAGGGAGGGTGATGGCAATTGTTTGTCATTGGCTGTTAGCATAGAGCAAAGCGTTGGTCTCAACACTGTCTGCCTTGAAATCCAAGTAGCTAAGCTGCAGGAGGCAAGTGTTTTCTTCCTGCCAGGCAGGAAGCTAATAGTTTCCCCACAAATTGTACAGGAAGGCAGGCTGTGTGGTTTTTACTATTTATTCCACTTACGATATCAACAACCCCCCCCCACCCCACCAAGGATTTATCTTGCTCAAAGCAGTCTTGGTCCATTTCAGTTCATAATTACATATTTTTAGTCAAACTCCTGCAAAGTTTAGCTCATTCTGCATAAATACAGCCCACCCAATAAAATCATTCCATTCAGCACAATAAGCAGCCTGTAGTTTTCTACAGTGGTCATCTTCACTAAGCCTGAGTTACTTTTGGGCAAACTGTAATTCCTGTTCCTTCTGGCTGACTTCACCCATGGGTCAAGTTCCCATTCTTATCACCACCACCTCCCCTGCCCTCCCAGCAGCAGCATTTTCCAGGTCTCCAGAGTACCACACCTCTACTAACTCTAGTCTTTTGCTGTCTCTTCTTCATTTCCTGTCAAAAGAAGGGCAGGTTTCTACCCCTCTGAGATCAAGCTCCCAGCCTAAGGAAGTGGTACTTCTCAACAGGTATTCTCTTCTGCTTGTACTCACTAAAGTCAACTCCTTCCTGAATTCAGGCAAGTTAAGACCTCCACAGTTTTCCCTCCAGGGCAAGAGACCAAAGCTCCAGCTGAGTTTGTAGCTCTGTGCTCAAGGCTTTTTGTGCCTGTAAATTCACTTCTGCACATCAGTGAAGACATCTCTTGAAAGCAACTGTCTCTCTCTGGCAGCTTGGAAGCTGAAGGGAAAACAGAATGGCAGGTCTAATTCCTTATTCAGCTTCAGAAGAGCAGTGAGCACCAGCAGGATCCCATTATCCCCCAAACATCCACCGGAAAGACTTTCTGTGGAGCAGGCTCTGATGGCAGCTAACTGTTTGTCCACCACGACAGGAGGCCCAGGCCTGGCTCGCTGATTGATCCCTGTTCACAGAGAGAAGACGAGAGCATGCAAGTGTAAACTGCATAGAGAATAGAGGAAAATGCCTAAAATGACAACATCTCTCCCCTCTAAGTTATGGAACACAGCTGTCACTGGTTCAGATCCACCTTTCTCATGCATTGTACTCAGATGGGTTTTATCCAGAACACTGCAAGGAAAGACTGTTCCGTTGCATAAACCTTGATGTGTTGCTCCCAGCTCTGTACTCTTCACATGCACATGCAGTTTGCTTTAAATCAGCGTCCCAGGGGAAGCCACCAACAACCACAAAGCGTTCCAGTGAAAACACTCAAAACAGAGCAACCACAACAACAACCTCTTTTCTCCCCTTTTCCACTCCTTTCATTTTGTGACTCTGCTTCATGGTCAGCTTAAAGCAGTCAGCTCCTTGGGAAAGGGATGCTATTTTAGACACTGAATAAACCACAACACTCACAAGGCTGTATGAATTAATGCACATAGTTACCACAAGGGTGTAGGGTGCCTCTTTCTTCTGGACTTCTTCTGCGGCACTTGAAGTGGAAGCCTCTGCAGAGCTTGGACCTGTTGGTGATGTATCAACAAACGTCTCATCCACGACTCGGAAGCGGATCTCTTCCCCAATGTCCATGTAAAGGTCATGGGCCCCTTCTTCTGTCTCATATTCCCACACCCACACCTGCTCTGCTTCATCACTGGCCATGCCAAGGATTAAGGATGGAAACAATCAGTACTCTGCTTGACAGATCACTTTCTGACAGTTCTGGGAACAGACTCAATTGAAAGCCTTTTCAGTTATTTCCCAAACTGCAGTGTGCTGTCCCAGGTAATTGTCTGTATAGCCCAGGACCCCCATCTTTCTGATTTTCCTGCTTTAAGATGTATCCTGCTGGTCTAGCCACCCCCCAAAAAAGCCCAGCAACAGAAAAGACCCCCAGACAAGCAAACCTCCTCAGACCAAAGACAACCTCGCCTACCACACTGAAGCACATCAGACACACATGTATGTAGACGTTACATGATGTGGTCAAACCTGCACTCTGTCTTCAGCAGCAGCCAAGACTGGAGGCAGGGATTACAACTCAGCTGTTCAGGGGACACTGCCATTCATTTCTATCAGCAGGCACAATGATCCTGCAAAACCTAATGAGCGTGAGGGCCTGTCTAGCTGTGATAACAGTCTGCGGGACTTGCCCGACACAACGGCTTAGCTTCTGCCGCTGAGCACCTTCATTGTTGCAGTGGTGAATGCCTGTTGGGCCAGCACTGCACAATCTTTTGAAATGAAGTAGTAAAGTTATCAAAGGTGATCAAAGGATACAATTTAGCTGGCTGCTGCAGGGATTCTGGTGGGATGACAATATCATCAAAGAATCCAATAGAAACTGCGGAGAAAAGAATTTGATTAAGACTGAAACAATTCTTTGCAAATGATGTTCCACAGCGATTCCTAAAATGCATTTCTAGGCTCATTCTCCTTCCTCTCTCAGGAAGGACATTGAGATTATGCAGGAATTATTCTTTGAGCCACAACTCTCAATTTCAGTTGGCAGCAAAGCAACCACCCAGCTGAAAGTACATACAGCAACAGAGGGCACAGTCTTCATGCCCACTGGGAAAGGAAAAGGTTGTTTGGAGCAGGAATGGCAATGAAAGCGTTCCAAGAAATGAGTCAGATGCTATAGAGATCTGTGACAGAAAAGAGCTTAGAAATCACAGATGTAGTAGGTTAAATAAAGACCAATATAAAGTTAGAACAGCCCCCACATCCCCCTTGAGATTTCATGATGTTGAATTTTATCAGGGAATGGACCATGCCCAAGTTCAGCAACAAAAGCAGCCAAGGTAGCCTTATTGTCCTAATTTAACAACTGGGCAGCAGAGCTCCTTTGCATGGAAGACTCCTAGAGGAAAGGAAACTCATCAATTATATATTCCATGACTCTGGCAGCATTTTGTGCTCACAAAGACATTTCCCTGCCATGTTTTCAGGTACAAGAAATGAACACAAATTTGCACAGAACTATAGGAAAAACACATCAGACCAACACAAGCTGGTAGTTCCACTCAGAAAAAAACAAATTCTCTTAACTGAAGCAAGAAAAGGAATCCAGTCTGTGCTCCAGACGGGCTTGCCTGTTATTCCTGGGCAAAAGGAAAGGGGAGTGCAGACAAAACCATTAAGGTCAGGTGAAGCTGCCAGGCTCAAACTACCAACCACCCTCAGATCAGAGCAGCACTAGAGGCCAGTAATAGCCTTTAACCAGCCCTCAGAGAGCATTATTCCACCTGAAATTAGTGTCTCAACAGACCCAAGAACTCTGCAGCTCACGTGTCCCTAAGGTCAGAGGGTGCAGTTTACCGTGGACGCCATCCTGACTGCAGCTCTTAATCTGTCCAATCAGAATCTCATCCAGGAAGGGATGGAAGACCACATAGCGGAAATGCACTTAAAAGAAAACAGATCATTCATGTTATGTCCATGTTAGTAAACTACAGTCCTTCCACAGGGTGGCAGCCATTAAAATAAAATCCCACATCCTTTATGCCCTCTAAAACACCCAGTTTCTTTTACAATTTTTTTACATGCACTGATTAGATAGAAAAACAGGAATAAAAGTTCTGATTCCTAACTGGTCTGTACAAATTCTGGCAGCAGCTGATCAGCAGTGTCCTGTTCCCAGCTCCTCAGTTTTGCAAGAAGTTCACAGAAAGAAAGTGTAAGATGACAAACATGGAGCAGGCCCTCTGGTTAAGCTATGATAGAAGCATAATGCTTCACAGTCAAGAGTATTGGTTGAAATTACACTTTCTCTGCCTCTCTTCTGAAACTATACTTCTGCCTTTTACCTTTGTCTGCAATGCTGTATTTTCTTTAAATATATTTAAATTTAATATTTTAAGTAAAATATTATCAGATCAAATAAGATTCTCTAACATAACTGGATTTTTCCTCCAAGCTAGATAAAATGTTTCTAACTAAGCACATGGCATTTATTATTACAAGAATGCTACACTAAGACAATCTCAGCCAAACAATGCTTTGAAGCAATTTAACATCATTTTAGCTGTACCTACTCAGTGCTCCTCTTTTACATAAAACTAGGCAGTGCATTAAAGAAAGAGTTATTACCAGACACAGCGGGATTTATCGAAGTGCTAGCCCAGATTCTGAAAGCAGACTTTTTTCCCAAACTCAGGAAGAAAAATTTCTCTTCTTTCACAGTTCAAGGAGTAATTTTAAGTTAAGAAGCTGAATGGAGATTAAAGCAAGCAGGAAAGCCTGCCATCCTCTTTCAGTATTAGAGAAGCTTTTGTTTGCAGGGAACGAGTTCTACTGGAGTTAAAATTTAGACAAGGGAAGCCCCATATAGTCAGGGCAGCTCCCTTCTAACAGGAAATAGTTCATGTGCTCAATCTACATTTCCACACTGTAAACTGAAACTAGAAAAATGCATCTCTTACCAGTTTAAAACCTTATTTTAACTTTAAAGAAATGAGATTTGCTTTTATGCATTTACTTCCAGTTTCCACTCAGATTTGCCAAGAGTCAAAGTAAATAAATTAGTCATTTCTTATTTAAAAAAAATCCCTAGAAATGTATGATGAACCAGATCTGTCTAAGTTTCAACGAAAGTGTCATAAAACTTCCAGCTAGGACAAGAGCATCAAATGCTGTGCAAATGCTATATGTAGAAACGGGTTTCAACATCCTAGGTAGGGAAAATAAGCTTCAAAAAGAAAAAATACTAGAGAAATGCAGACCTATTATTACAACTTACTTTCTATGTGCAGACTTTCAATAATTAATTAAATTAACCCCTTCCTTACCCCACACCTACGACCAATTGTAGAACAGAGATGGGCTGCTGGAGAAGGCAAGCAGGACTGGCTATTTAAAGCCATATTTGTACCCAAAACTGCAAAGAAAATAAGACTTTCACCATGTTCCTCTTGGCCTCCTAACAGGAACAGAGTTAAGGCTGTGAACTTAAGGTTGTTACTTTCCCTAACAACTGAACTCAGCTTACATTTCCAGATCATTAACTAACCTTCTGCAACACAATATAACTGAGGGAAAGCACTTACCTTTTGTATGTGATGCACCATCTCCAGGAAATATGTATGAATCTTCCAGCTTTGTGATATCATACAGACAGATGCAGAGCCCAACATTGTATACGACCTGATAAAAGGAAAAAAAAAAAAAATTAAGAGCAGCAAATCAATAAACCCACCAGGTAAAATCAAGCAAACTATGGAATCCCTATGTTATGCACACCTTTTCAAAAGGCAGGAACAGAGGGGTGGCGAGATGGGATGGAGGCTGTTTTGGTACACTGCCTTCAATACCACCAGCGTAGGGGAACCCCGGTTCAAGTGTTACGGGAGCACATTTTCACTGGCACTGAAAAGAACACTGCTACAAAGAGAAACCCTTGGGGAAATTGTCAGCAGTGAGAGAACTTGAGCTGCCAAGACAGTAAACAGCTCCCCATCATGCACCAGCCCCACAGCTTGTCCAAATGCTAAACATCCTTTTTGATAGAGTTACACTCTCAGAAGCCTCTAGGCTTGCCTTTGTCTTAAATTATGTTAGCTTTGGGAGACACAAGGCAAATTCTTGGTTTCTCTGCTACTTCTGAGACAGCCTCACTGCCTACAAAATTTGAGGAATCTATCAGTCATCAGTGGAAGAAGGAAGACTTTTGCTTTTCATAACCTACCTGTATAATCTGCTATTCACAACCCTCGATCCCTTCAGGTTGCTCTTTTGACCTCCCTTCACGTTTACAGCTGCATTTTGTGTTTCATACCTGCCTCGAGTTGAAAGCCATACGCTAATCAGAGTCTCAGGGCTGCACAGGGAAACAGTGACCTCCAGGTCCACCAGAAAACACTTTTTACATCCTGCACCAAAGACCAACTTCTCCCTGCCACACTGTATTTCAATTCAATGAGCTATTAACACCTCAATTTCTCTCCCAGTATTACTGTTCTACCTGTGTTTATACAGTCTTTTTTCTTTAAATTCCCCACTGGATGGATTAGTTTGCATTTGTTTTTCAGGCAGCATTTCAGATTGCTCCTGTAAACACAAACCAGCAGCTGCTCTCACTTCTCTTCCACACTTCTCTGCCCCATCTGGCGTTTCACTATCTTCCCATTAAAGCATCAGCCATTAGAAAAATGTCCCCTTTGAGATGATACGTGGCTGTCTCTTTGTTTACAGTCGCCGGGGATGGCCTTCACATCTCAACCACTCTGACATCTCATCCACGCACCTCAGTAGGCGCAAATAAAAGGAAGACACGCCCGGGGATGTCGTGAGGCCTGCATCAACCTATAGGTGACCCACGCTTTACCTTATTGGCCAATTTCTTGTTTAGCTCTTCAGCAATGGATTCGTTCAGCTTCCTTTCAAACTGCCAGGGAGGAATTCTTACAGTGTCAGTCATCTCCACCAGGACAAACATGGTGGCGGGGGGGCGAGGAGACGCCAACAGCCTCGGGAATTGGAGAGCTGCGAGGACCGGGCCTGGGAAGCCACCCCAACGAGTGGCACGGAGCCCGGTGGGGCAGAACCGCGGCTGTCCCGAAGGCAGAGGGGCCGGGAGCGGGCGGATCCCGGGAGCGCCCCCCGCCCACCTGCCGCACGCGGAGCGGCGCCGCGCGGCCCGGGCCTCGCGCCGCTTCCGGCGCCGCCGCAGCCAAATCGCGCTCGGCTGGCGGGTCGCGCGCCCTGATTGACACGGCGCGGGGCGCGGCGCCCGCGGCCGCCATTTTGTCCCTCCTCAGGCGGGGCGGGGCCGCGCTCGGTGCTCGCTGTCATCGGAGCGCCCGAAGTGTCCGGGGATGCCCGGGAGGGGCTGGTTTTTGGCCGATATAAACGTGGAAAGGGCCTCAGCAGCCAGGCGTCCTTTGCAGTGATGCTGTGTAGTTCCCTCCTTACTCCCCCCCCGCCCTCTCCTCCGCCCCTGGCAGGTGTGCCTCCGGGTGGTTTCTCCCGTGCCGCAGCTGAAACAATTTACAACTGCGGTTATTCTGATTTAATTTATCATTTCCGTAAACTTCAGTCCAGATAGGGTAGCAGAGATCACAGAAGCACAGAACAGGTCAGATAGGAAGGTACCACAGTGGGGCATCTGGTCCAACCTCCCTGCTCAAGCAGGGTTGATAAATAACAGAGAATAAAAGTTTTTAGAGATATTCTTCTATGTATCCTGCGTAGATAAAGAATGCCTGCTTTCTAATGCTTCAGATTGTGTTAGTTTATATTCCAGCCAGGTTGGTATCATGGTCATCCCAGAGCACATGGCACAGGTATTGCATCCAGAGGATTCTTGCATTCCCTCTCCAGTGAGGGAGACTCCACACCCTCTCTGGACAGTCGGTTCCAGTGCCTGGTCATCTGCACAGTAAAGAAGTTCATGTTCAGGTGGAACTTCCTGTGCCTCAGTTTCTGCCCTATTGCTTGTTGTCCTGTTGCTTCGCACCACTGTGAAGAGCCTGACTCCAACCTTGACGCCCTTCATACACTGATACACATTGATCAGGTCCCCTCTCAGTCTTCTCAAGCCCCAACAGGCCCAGCTCCCTCAACCTTTCCTTATAAAAGAGGAGCTCCAATCCCCCAATTATCCTTGTTGCCCTCTGCTGGACCTGCTCCAGGAGCACCATGTCTCTCTTGCACTTAGGAGCCCAAAGATTAAAGTCTCTGATAGTCAATTCTTCAGCTGTTTGCCCACCTCTCCAGGAAACCCGGGTGGGTTTATAATCCTCTTTGCACCTGAAGTGCAGCTGCGTCTGCCTAATGCTTAGGTCAAGGTTATTTTCAGGGGCAAACCGCCACCATACTGGAATAATTTGTGAGTGTTAATTGCCAAAAGGAAACCAGCCCCCATCATATAATTTTTGAGGCCTCAGTGCTTTCTGCAGTGAGGGAATCAGTGAGGGAAAAGCAGCATGAGGGATGGCAGAAAACAAGGGGGTGTGGTAACGTCTGAGATTTGTCAGGGAAAATGAAAGGAAGTTGTTTGAAGTGTGTTTAAAAAAAGATCTGCCAGGAAAACCAAACATCCCTGGCTGACAGTGAAAACTGCACTGTCAGCATCATGGCTTTGATGCAAAGGCTAAGTGTGTCATCCCCCACGCTCCCCAGCAGTGTGTGGTGGGACAGTAACGAGCAGCTTAGGTAAGAAATCATTAAATGTTGAGCTGTCTCAGAAAGGGAGGGGGAAAACAAGGTTGGAAATACCATGGTTAGGCCTCATTAAGAAGATACCTGTCTTGGACAAGGAGATTTTGTTCTCTTCTCAATGTCTCTGTTTTACCAGGATCTATTGGGTTGTGGGGTTGTTGTTTTTTTAAATGAACATGGCTGGTCTGCCCATGTTTAGCATGTTTGTATTAAATGGGGGGGCCAGAAACAAGATTTCCCCTGTCACCTGAGAAGAGCAGCATTTTTCTTGGAGCAGCACCTACTGTCTCAGCAAGGAGCTGTGCTGCCAGCACAGCAGACACCACTCTATCAGAATGCCTCAACCCAAATCCCCAGCATTTCTTGCTCTTCTTGTTCTACTTCAGGGAGCCTTACAAAGGCTCCTTTCTCCTGCACTCCAGTCACGGCTGCGCTAATCTCGGCACAGCACAGTTTTGCTGGCACACATGCCACATCCCTTGCTGTTCTGTCCTGGCCTCATGCAGGTCTGGCAATGCAAGATTTGACCTTTATCTAGTGCAGCTTTTGCAGGTGTCTGTAGCTACTTTTTCAGAAGAGAGAATTGTTCTCAACCCTGTCCTGACAGCAGGGAAGGAAATAGCTTTGGTATCACACAAGGAAAGAGAACTTAGGCACTGTTGGCTTTGCCAAGGTGATCGCTCTGGATGCTTGTATATAAGAACTGTAAGGTTAAGTAGGGGCATGCGCTCAGAGAATAGTAGACTGAAATACCTGGGAGAACATGGGAGATGGAGAGAAGTGGATTTGGACAGAGTCAATCATGCTTCCATTTCTAGCCCAGTCTTGAACTAATACTTTCCATGCTTCCAGTAACCGTGCCTCATCGGGGGCCTTTGGTTGCCCAATATGAAACAGATACATCTCCCTTCAGCCTTATCCACAGTCCCCAAAAAACAGCTGTGTGAGCAGCAGGTCTGCAAGGCCCCGCTTCATACTGTCTTGGGTCCTATGAGTGAGGTCTTTCGTGTCCTATAAAGTGCAGGCACCAAGCAAGATGTGCAGAATCTTCCTCTCCTGTATTGCCAACAAGGATTGAATGCTGTGGGCCACTCCTCAGTAAGGACAATGAGATTCCTCTTCTCTGTGCAGCTGTGTATTTTGGTGAAACTTGCAGATTTCACTCTGGGGAAACTGAATTGAAATGTGTGGAGAGAAAGCTGGCAATGGCAGTGTGGGATGAGCTTCACTGCCTCCAGTACCAGGCTACAATCACCACCAGAGCCGAGTCTGGCTCTCAGCTTCCACCAGTAACATTCCAGGCTGTGGGAAATGATTTCCAGTCTCACTTTCTTCAGGTAGCCCCTCCCCAATCACAAGTGGTGTGTGCCTGGGCTGTCTGCACATGACAGATGTTGCTCTGTTCCTGCCCAGGTTTTCTCCTTGGAGGAATTCCATATTTCATAAGTGCCATCTTCAATGTAAAAATATAAACAAAAGTCAAATTATGCCCTGTAAAATATGGGTGTTGCCTCAGCTAATGGTAGTGCTCAGAGTTGTACTATATTTAATGCTGCCGTTAAAGAGTCTTGCTGTTGGAGATGATGTGAACAGCTTTGTTTTGCTGAGTTGTCTCCTTTTGTCCCAGTAATACTGACATGGTGAATATCCAGAAATCCACAGTGCCTGTACATACCTTTCAACACAGAGCCATAAAGTCTCTAGAGTCTCTCTCAGCAGTATTGGGGCTTTTCCAGTATTTCAGAGCATGGTTCTCAGTTGCTGGGTTGTGTTTTTTGAAGCTTTAACTGCTGGAATCCAGGGGTTGCAGAAGAATTTTTCTGTCCCTCAGAGAAAATCCCAGACGTTTCTCATTCTCTTGATTGTACAGGAAAACTGGAAAATAATATTTGAAGTTACCTGAAGGATTGGAACCTTTGAGGAAAATGAAAGGAGCCCCCAAATTACTTTCTCCTCTGTCCCCACATCCTCATGGCTCTTGGAGAAAACTGGCTCAGGGATGCTAGGGGAGGTGAGTGGTAATTTGCATCTTGGCAGTTCTGGCCCTCCTTTGATTGACTCCAAAGGAATTATGTATCTTCTCACGTACAAAGTCGTCCGTGTTCCTGCCTTTGCTTCCATCTCTGCAGGCATCTCTGGCACCCCCACTCCCACCCTCTGTTTGATCAAAGCTTCCCCTCTTCTCCTTTTATCATTTTTGCATGCTTTAGACTCTCTGCCTCCTCCGCTGCAGCGCATGCCCAGAGCCACCTTCCAGCCAAATGTACTTCAAGTTCCCCGTGCCTTCTCCATCAAGAGCCTTTATGTGGGAGAGCCAAAGTTTCCCCCAAGAAAGGAGAAGCCATCTCAGGAGAAACTCAGAGTGAAGACTGAGACCTGGCTGGGATCTCCTCCCCTTCTTTTGCAAAATTCTGAAGGGTAGACTGGAGAAATAAGCCTTGTGGTGTCTGTAGGGCATGAATGGGGATCCTATTCTGCCGTGGAAAACTACTTGAAAAGCCACAAACAGAGCATAATGGGCAATGGCAGAACCCACTGGGGTTTCAGTGCTTCTTGGTGGCTTTACCATGGGCTGGTCTCTTCTGCCCATGGAGCTTTTTTCTGCACTATAATTCACTGACAGGAGAGAGACAAGTACTTTGTGATCTGATCCCTCTGCCAAAGCTCTTGGAACAGCCCCATATCAACACCTGACGGATGGATGGATAGATGGATACAGCTAGGTGGAGCAGCTTTGACTCTGTCTTCTGTCTCTGTGCCATACCTTGTGGTTCCCACACAACTTGTACACCACCCTGCAGCCCTGAGGATTGTTCGTGGAACAGGTCTAATTGGCATCACCATGTTCAGCTACTTAGAATGTATCAAGGAAAGAGTTTAAGGAAACAAAAACAACCCATGACAACCCCGTGTCACAGCATGTCCGTAACAGCTCCCTGCAGCACTGATACTGCGCCATGGTTGTTCGGGGTTGTTGTAAATTTTATTCCAGGATCACAGACAGGGACTTGCTGACGTGGTCCACCTTTCTACTCCAAAATGAGGTTGATATCACCTAAATCCCCCTCGAGATATGCCTACCCAGCCTGTTCTTACCAGCCTCCAGTAATAGAGACCCTGGTTCTTGGCCAGGCAATCTACTTGAGTAATTAACTGTCTGTTCTGTAAGAAAGTGTTTCCTAATGTCTAACATCAATCTTGCTCTTTGTAATTTAAACCCCATTACTCCTTGCCCTATTCCCCAATGGAATCAGCAAACGATTCTGCCCTCATCCCATTACCCTACACCCCGACTAGAGAAAGTCTCAGGCGAATTTATGACGTGGCCTCTGGCCGCAGAGGTGGCGGGCATGGTCACACAAGCACAGGGGAGAACAGAAAGGAAAGATCTTTTGGCACAGTGCACTGATAGAAATGGGGCCCTTAGAAAGCACCTGAGCTTGTGTTGGCTGGCTGTGAGCCCAGAGGGAGTGGGGCAGTAGGGTGCATTTGCGGCATGTGCCTCCTGTTCTCTCCTACTGCACCGGGGGTGGCTGTGGTACCCAGGGGTGCTTGGGCAGATGGGAAGAGCGGCTGCAGGGCACCAGTGAGAGTTGGGGTGACAGAGGAGAGGTTTCACCCACTGCGAGGGACTCCATCCGCATCCCTGCCTGCAGTGCACACCCCATCCTGCTGTCCCTGCAGCCTGTGGGCTGCCCCACTGCGTCCGGCTGTGCCACCGATGCGCGTCACGTTGCGTAACGGGAGCGATGCACCCCCCGGGGCCGACCCTCGTCACCTCCGGCGCCCCATACAGACTTTCTCCTTTAAGCCTAGCTAGCTCAGAAATGACCAGGCTGATCCCTCCCACCTGCCCGCTCCCCCTGGCCCGGCCCTGACGTCAGGGGAAGGCGTGCGGATGCGTGTGTGTTCGAGGCGCACATCATCCACACATTAGCTACCGCAGATCCATCAGCCGGCCGGCAGCCAGCCGAGAAAGCCCCCCGGAGCCGGACTGTAGGAGAGACCGCTGCTCCTCGCAAGGCAGCGGAGGAGCGTCCGGCCCCTCCGAGCACCGATGCTCTGCAGAGCGCAGCTCCAGGGAGCCCGTCGCTGCTGAGGAGGTGAGTAAGGGGAGGCACAATGGCCATGCAGCGTGCCCGGGCAATTGTAGCTGGAGATTAAACTTCACGGACCACCTTTTTCTTTGAAACCTGCTTTTTCCTTTTGACGGTGGAGGGATGCGAGGATGAAGTGTGACTTCCCTCCTTCGGTTTGGCTATTCCCCACCAGCCTCTGGAACAATAACTCCCCTGGGGGTGGCGGCGGCAATGTTGCACGTCTGCTTTGACTTGGGGGCAAATAAGCCAGGGCTTTGCCGCGGAGGGCTGAGCTCAGCTGGGATCCAGCTTTCTGATTGCCGGGTGAGCGGGAGGCAGTTTGTGAAAAATCTGACTTATTAAAGCAGGCTGATAGTGATGGGGGCTGGAACTGGGATTTCTTTGGACTGGCTGCACTATTCCTGCCGATGGTAAGTTAGATCCACAAAGGAGGAAGGAAGGACACAGGCGAAGATGTTTATGCCAGGTCTTTGAACTGATGCTATGCTAATTAAAAAAATAAAAACCATCACAAGAAAGCAAACAAATGTCACAAACTTGGTATTTGGGAGTGATGATTAAGCATACATGCTTAAAAGGTAAATCAAGCCTCCATGATGGTTTCTCCCTTTGCTTCTCCTTTGCATCTGTCAGCCTGCTTGCTCTCCCTCATGGCCTTCCTGAGAACTGGGCAGCCCAGCACTGACTAAGGGAGCTTTTTATAATCAATCCATAAAGGTGACATTCATATTTTAGCGCTAAGCAGGCTGTATCGTAGGCGAGACTATCTCAGCAAAGATCTCTGGAGTTGGGAGTGTGATTGGCTTAGCTGGGGAGGGGATGCTGTCAGTGAGCATTGCCCAAAAACCGCCTAGTTTTATTTTTCCTATAGTAATTTGTCTCAGCAAAGAGGTTTGTAATATGCAGGGTAGGTGAGAAAATTGCTTTGCTTGGTATTTAACTCTTAACATGATCTGGTAACCAAAAACGGGAGAGGGGGGAGCTGAGAGGCTTTCATTAGCATCGGACAGAGACAGCATTTATAAAAATCTGCCAGACTCCAAGGCTGTGAGCCTTCTCCGAAGAAGGAAGGATGAAGAAACAGCCCAGCGAGCATTGCGGCGGCCCTGCTCGCGGTAACCCCTGCCTGGAGCTATCCTGGTTCCCCACCTGGTTCCTGCCCCTCATGGCAGCCCCCCCGGGATCTCTGCTGGCCACTGTGTCGTTGTTGGGTCCCTCAGCAGGTGAACATGCCAAGCAGCCGAAAAATGGGATTTTTGTTTTTGCATTGAGCTCCGGGGACACGCTCATGCGTCTGGAGGGGTGTAGCTCTTCTCTGTTTCAGCCTGTGTCTAGACAAGCTGGGTCTGGGGGGGGCATCAGCCTCCCCGAGGATGGCAGCGGGCCAGAGCATTGCTTTCCGTGCTCCATGGGGTGAGGAGATGGCTGCTGGCAGCTGGCTGTGGAGATGGGATGGCTTTCTGATATACAGAGACCTTTTTTTCTACTGGGGTGGATTTAGAGGGGTAGCAAATCTGACTCCTGAACTGGGGCCACTGGCAGTTGCAGGGATGGAGAAAACGTGATGGTGAGTGCCATGGAAGAGCCCGTGCAGGAGAAAGGCAGCAGAGGGAAAATAACCTCCAGCTCCTTGTCTGGGGTGGGGGGAGCAGTGGCACTCGGGAGACCCGAGTGTGGTGGCAGACAGCATCCGAGCTGGGGATTTACAAAGAGAAGCGGCGGCCGTGAAAGGGAACGGCCCATAAAGGCGACGGTCTGGCCAGCCGAAGGGTCACGTCCAGAGCCGGAGCGTGACGGCCGCCAGCAAAGCGGCCACCCATCCACCAATCCATCCTGGGCATCCCGGGGGTTCCAGCGGATGGGAAAGAGCACAAAGAAACGCCGCACGGGAGGGCCGACTCACCGAGGGCGATTAAGCTAATTAAATATGTATTCCCCCGCCCGGGCGAGGGAGCGTGAGGGGTTTTTCTTCGCTGCCGCTAATGAACGGGGAGTGGCAGACAGAGGCTGGTGCCTCTTCATGAGGCTCTTTCCCCCCTTCTGGAGGGCCTTGAAAGGCTGTTTAGTTAAACAAGGTCACAGCCAGCACCCAAGTCAATGTGTTTGGCTTTAAAGAAGGGGAAAGAGACAGTGATTTTATTTGATAAACCGCAGACCTTTCAGTCGCTGCTGATGAATGGGGTACTTGGATCTCGAGATAAAAGCGGATGTGTCTACTGCCTGTCTGCCTTAATTGGCCTGGGTTTGCTGCCTCCGCCTGCAAGGGCTCCTGACTGTCAGCTCCGCTTGCTCGGGAGCCTGCCCTCCAAAAAATATAAAAGCAAAGCTGGCTGCTGCTGCCAAAGAAGACCCTGTCACCAGAGGGCTCTGGGGTTTAGCTTTGAGACGTTTTTTTGGGGAGGAGGGAAGGGTGGACACGGTAGGAGGTGTTTTCTTATTAAAAGCGTCCTTCCAGGACAGCCCTGGGCTTGCAGCCACTTACCTCCTTGGCTCGGCGGACTGTCACCCCGGGAGACCCTCGGAGCAAAGCCACCAAGAGGAGACAGGGAGGAGCGAGGTGGAGGTCCAGCAGAGACAGTGGAGGGTGGTTGCGCTGGAAAGGCTTCCCATGCCCCGCGGCAGAGCCGGGCTGCTGCAGTCTCTCCGCTTGCTTCCTCAAGTGACCCGGATTTCGTCCCGGATTTCGTCCCTGCACTGTATACGTGCGTGGGGTGGACATAGTGTCGTGGGGTGGTGTCAGCCAGGCCGGGAGAGACCTGAGGTGGGGAGAGATGCTCTCATCCCCCACAGAGGTTACTGTGACCACAGGAGATTGAGGAGAGGGTGGAAATGCCTTTTGTGCCGAGGTACTCCCTCCTTGTCCCCTGGTGGGGCAGCATATTGTGGAGAAAGGGTTGGGGAGAGGATGGTGGGGTGGAGAGCAGGAAGGCAAGAAGGGCAGTAGAGGTTTTCCCTGATCTGCATCTGGATGGGGAGCAGAGGAGACACTGGTGAAGGTATGCTTGTGTCCCCCCTCTTCTCTCAGCCTGCTTTTGCCCTGAGTTTAATTTCCTCGGTCCCTTTGTTTGCAGCAGGGATTTAAATGGAGTGGGAGGTAGGATACCGCCCTGGAGTCCCTCATGTGCTAAATCTCCTACTCAGCCTCGGCTCCACCAGCACTAGCAAAGCCAGGCATTCAGCTGCTGGGCATGAAGGCTGACCCACAAATCCGGGATGCCTGATCGAGGTGCTGAAGAGGGGCAGAGTGCTGCTGGCTGTGGGAGACAGCCTCGGCATGGCCCCAGGACAGGGATCCCTGTTCCAGCCCCTGCTCCAAGCAGGAGATAGAGCAGGCAGCTCAGTGACATGTCCGGGCAGTGCATCTGCCAAGGATGGGGATCCCACAGCCTTTCTGGGCCCTGTCCCTGTGTTTATCCCAGTGAGCTGCCACCCTGCACCAGGGCTCTCCCCCACATCCCCATCGGCCATTCAGATCGCCCTCAGAGTGCCTGGGGGGGATTGCACCTTGCTTGTGGCTGGGGGGGATTGCACCAAATGGAGCAAGCTCAGCTCCTGAGGGCAAACAGCAGCCCAGGGGGGCACCCTCTGCTGCTGCCCTCAGCTCTCAGGAGCAGAGCGTCTGCCTCCTCAGCGGTGCCCAGCATGCTCCCATTCTCCACCACCACTCATCCCCCGAACCAGGGAGCCTTCCAGGACAACTGAGCCTGGGCTGGTCCCACAGGTGAACCTGGGGCAAACCCACTCTTGGTTGCCACTTCACCAGTCCACACGGCTTTGTCCCTGCAAGCTCCCCCTCCTGCACACTCCTTTGCCTCTTATTTTAATTTTGCCTCTGGGAAAC
The DNA here is from genome assembly GCF_000738735.6 of Corvus cornix cornix. NCBI lineage: Eukaryota > Metazoa > Chordata > Aves > Passeriformes > Corvidae > Corvus > Corvus cornix. The sequence continues at coordinate 48,888,633 of NC_047057.1, read as the reverse complement.
TTCCATTTTTCCAGCCCCTTGTGGATGCCAACCAACTCCCTCAGCATACTAATAGTTTGCTCCAAGCATCCTTATTCAGGTTAAATACCCTCCATTGTCCCTAAGTTGGTGGGGGAACAGAAAGGCCTCATCAGTCAGCGAAAGCCGCACAGAGGAGGCGCACCATGGTGAGGCCATTTTCATACTGACAGCTTCATGATGTGGCAGAGAACTGAGGGCCATTTCGCGCAAATCATCCCACTCCTCCAATCCTGACACCTCCTGGGAAGGTGATGAATCCTGCAGCAATGCAGGGGGACCACATCACTTTTTGTTGTCCTAAAGTGGCCAGGCTGCTCACCAGCGCAGGCAGTGCAGTCAGATGGGGGCACAGATGGGAGTTGTGAAGCAGTTTGGTGTCTGGTCTGGCTTTGGGGTGTCCCACTTGGGTGCTCCCTGAGCCTCTCTGAGCTCCTTAGGCATGGAGGGAGGAGATGGTGAGCCTGAGCCTGGGAATGGGAGCAGGGGATGGTGAACCAGGGTATGGGGGAAATAGGCGCTGAACCTGGGCATAGGGGCAGGAGATGCTGAGCCTGTCAGGCCAAGAGCTGAGCAGTCCCTGTGTGAGGTGGGATGTGGAGCAGAGGAAGGTGTACATGCTCCAGTTTCTTCATGGCAGAGAGGAGCCACTGAAGCACATGAAGGGTTTGGTGTGGTGGTGGCTGGGGAGCCAGCAAAGGGAAAGACGGTTTGGAGGGGTTTGCAGCCACAACTGGAAGTCGTCTCAGAGGGCAGGAGGAACGTGGTGGCTTCTGCCTTGGAGTAGGATTCTAGTGTGGCCTTTACTGCCTGGACCCGGGGATAAAGCTTGGCAGGGCTGAGAGGGGGCAGCTGTTAGGATGCTGGCTGAGGCCCATATGGGCAGCATCCCATGGCAGCATCCAAGCTGGACTGGCAGCCGTGGGGGCCCAGTGGCAGGCATAGCCACTGGCAGGGGAAGCAAGTGGAGGAGGCTGAGTGGAACAGGAATTTCCTGGTCCCTCCTTGAAACTTCAGCTGCTCTAGAAATCTTTTCCCATGTCCTTGGTGCCTGCTAATTTCAGAGTGTAGGTGACCCCCTTTTGCTGGGCCCCCAGGGCCTTCGTGTCTCAAAGGGCCACAGTGAGTCAGAAAAGAAATTAAATATTCTCTGTGTTTCCTGGCGTGTGCAGGTGTTGTCCCAAAAGATGCTGCATGCCGCAGTAGGGCAGAAAAGGGCTGACAGGGATGGTGGGGAAGGGGATGGTAACTCCATGGGATACTGGGCTCCTCAGGACCAGGTGATGGAAGCTCCTGAGCCTGAAGAGTGATGGAAATAGCTGAGCCCCCACCCAGTGCACCCAAAGAGAGGTGCCCCCAAGCAACCCCTGGCGTGGGGCACCCTGGGACAGAGGCACCAGCGTCAGATGCAGCAACTGATTGGAAGAAAAATCAACAGAGCAAGGGCTTTCTGAGCAAGTGGCTGCAGTGCTGATCACACATCAGAGCATCTGGGAGGCTTAAAAATGCACAACCCCTCCAATTTCATGCTGGGGTGCTTCAGCAAGGACAAGAGTGCCCACGATTGTGATTGCTCCGTGTGCAGGGTTTCTGCCCCTTAGGGCTTTAACTCCTTGCAAACTGCATGATGCCAGCCGGAAACTGGAGCCTGACAACGGCAGCAGCAGGAGGTCGTGCTTGTGCAGTGGCTCGACTGATGTGCCTGGGGGCTGGCAGCCTCACCACAGTCTCCTGGTGTTCCTTCTTCCTGTAGAAATGTGCCTGGGTGGGCAGCAGCTGCTGGCTAGGGCTGGGGTTGTGTCCTAAATCCTACGGGGCTGAAGCAACCTCCTGAGATGAGAAGACCTCAGACCCCTGACCTACGTACCTGTTGTCTCAGCCTTTTTTCTTCACTTTTTTATCAGGATGGGGGAAGTTCTCAGAGGCTGGGACTGGAGGCCCGGGCATGGTGGCACTGCATGGGCATCCTTCCCCAAACGGTCCTTGCCTGTGGCAGCCCATGCTCCACTGCTTCTTTTCCCAGGGTGTGCTTTTTAGTGACTTCATCTCAAATATGTGGGATTATCCTGGCAATTGAAAAGTTGAACAAATCAGGTTCTTTCCTTGGGATTGATTTGCTGGAACATCCCAGATGACTCCAAGCTGGGACAGGCTTCCTGGGGCAATTCCCAGTGCTGGAGGTGGGTGTCCAACACAGAAGGCTGGCAGCATGCTGCCTGCTCCCACAGATGGCTGGGAGCTGAGGGACAGTTCCTGACAGCAAATTGTGCCAAATGTTTCACAGAAGGGCCTGTAACCCCCAGCCCCTTTTGCTCCCCAGGTCACTGGCAGTAGACTCACACGCAGGAGCATCCTTTCTCCTGCTGCCCACCCACCCGATCCCAAAACGGAGGAGCCCGCCAACCCCACCATGTCATCGGACCCCAGCGCCCCGCCGGCGGTGCCACCCCTGCACTCGCCCAAGTCGCCAGTGTGGCCCACCTTCCCCTTCCAGCGGGAGGGCAGCCGCATCTGGGAGCGGGGCAACCTCCTGCTACGGGACCTTCCCAGCCCCCTCCCCACCAAGAGGACCAGGACCTACTCGGCGTAAGTACCTGGCATGAGGGTTTGGAACTGCCCAGTTGAGCCGTGGTCACCTGCAGTGCCTGCAGAACCCTTTACACCTGGTGCACTTCTCCAGCGTGGTGCCCAGCATCACTGCACACACCTGCCCAGAGTGCCGTGGGTGGGTGCCATGCGCTCGCCCCAGAACCGTCACATGTTCATAGCAAAAACTCTCCCTGTGCCACCTCCTGGGCGAGTGCCACCAGTGAAAAGTCTCCTTCCCTTTCCTTCTGTAGGACAGCGCGTGCCTCTGCTGGCCCCATCTTCAAGGGTGTCTGCAAGCAGTTCTCTCGCTCCCAGGGCCATGGGTTTATCACCCCAGAGAATGGCACAGAGGACATTTTCGTGCATGTGTCTGAGTAAGTCTCAGGGCTGTGTGGTGCCAGAAGACCCCAGGGGAGCTATGCCATCAGCATGGGGATGGAGACTTGTGGGCTGGGGTGTGGATGTCTCCATGGGGTGGAGATGGGTCTCTGCTCGTCCTGTATCCTCCATCACCTGTGGGTTTTCTTTTCCAAGGCACAACTGGTGGGTCAGGTGCCTTCCTTTGTTCTGGGTGGTCTGGGGCAGGGGTCCATCTCTTGGCTGCAGCACCACCACCTCTCCTTTCCTCTCCTGCAGCATCGAGGGGGAGTACGTCCCAGTGGAGGGGGACGAGGTGACGTACAAGGTCTGCCCCATCCCTCCCAAGAACCAGAAGTTCCAGGCAGTGGAGGTGGTCCTCACCAACCTGGCACCCCACACGAAGCACGAGACATGGTCTGGCCAGATCATCGGCTCCTAGGTGCCCAGGGGGGCCGCCAGCCACTCAGCCCCACGGAGCAAGCCTGCCCGGCTGCTCACAAAGGGGTGTGGGGGGAGCCGAGGCGGCGGCGGGGCCGGGGCTGCCCCCAAATATGCAGGCGTTTGCGTTCAGTGTCTTTTATAAGGTTACAGTTTCCTTTCTCTGTGTGTGTTTGTAAGTGTCTGTCGAGGAGGACAGGGGAAGCAGAGCCCTCCCTGACTGTCCCCCAGCTCCGGGGGCAGCACCGAGCCCTACGTTCCATTCCTTGCTCCTGAGGCCATGGGGAACAGAGGAACCAGTCCTACCCTCCAGCCCTCCAGCTGCACTGGCCTGAAGAAGGTGCTGCGAGCAGGAGGGCATGGGGAGAGGCTGGGTGGCTCGGCTCATCCTCCTGAACTCCACTCTGAACATCCCACTCGGTCCACAGTGGGACAGCAGCAGTGGGACATGCCCTGGTGCAGGGACAAAACAGGGTGGTGTGGGGTGGCATATCACTGTGCGGGGTCTGGGTGGCTGAGACCCATCCCCATCGCTGGCAGCTCACAGCACCCACCTGAGCCACATCCCTCCATCACAAGATCTCTGGTCAGCAGTGCCACGGGGAGGTGAGTGGTTTACAGAAAGCAAAAATTTAGTTTTAAGAGGTGAACAGCTGTTGGCAGGGCACCCAGGGTGCTCAATGATGTGCCTGGGGGGCTGCACCTGGGCATGGGGCAGGGGGCACTTGGCACCTCTGTGCTCCCCACTGCTGCCGGGCAGTAACGCACTTTTCTTGGCTCGGTGCTGACATGGTTTCTGGGGAGATGGACGCTTTCTCCTCCTTCTCTTGCCCCCCAGCCCTCTGGGCCCCCCGTTCCCACGTGCGTATGTGCATGTCTGTAGCTTGCTGGGGTGGTGAGGGGCTGAGGGGTCTGAGCAGCCTCGGCCATGGGGTGAGCGCAGCCACATCCTCCCCAGCCCCTCGGTGTAGGCAGGGTCTCGTATACAAAGCACAAATTTAGTTTTTGGTCTTCTCTGCCATACCCTGGCCAGGTGGGCTCCCACAGCCCCAGGGAGTGGCAGCGCAGAGGGCACTGGGACAGGGACAACATGCACTGGGCTGGTCCTGAGCTCACCCCAGGGGAATGGCCCTGATGCTCCAGGAATTACCAGCATCTTAAAGGGTTCCAAGCAGGGTTGGAGACAGTGGGGTGCCATCAGGACCCCTTGAGCAGGGCAGGAAGTTATAGGCAGCTCCCAGAGCATCTTCTCAGCAGGAGCTACTGGCACTGCCAGTGGATAGAGTGGGGACCTTTTTTGCTGCCGCTGTTGCCAACAGGGCTAAGTGGGAGGAGGAGCAGAGCAAGGCTGGTGCCATCCAGGACAGCTGGGCCCTGTGGATTCAGGAGGACCACCCATGCTGGTGTGGGGACTGCCCTGGGACCCTCTGGCCCATCTCACTGCCAACCTGAAGCCTGGCTCTCCCAGGGGCTGTGGCAACTGTGGCTCAGGCTCCAGGCATCCCCAGGACATGCAGTCAGCTTGGCCACGGCAAACTGTTGGATTTTTTTTTTTTTTGGAAATGAAGTAAAACCCTAGACTCGTTGGTGTTTTTACAACTCTGGTGTGGTTCCCGCCTGTCTGACCATGTGTCAACCTTTGTAACATTGGCAATAAACCATTAAAAGTGACTTTCCCATGAGCCCTGCCCATCCTGGCTCTTTGTCCTCTGTGTGTGTGTGTCACAGTGATGGCACTGGTGACTCTCTCGGTAAAGGACCCAGGAATTTATCCAGACACCAGGATGGACTCACCCACAGTATGTCCCGGGGCTGGAGGTGCTCCACACTGTAAGCCTGGGACAGGAGGTTGCTGCTCACCCTGAGGGGTGACCAGGACTGGGTCTGGTCCCCCACTGCTGTGGGGACTTTGAAGTGTGTCTTGCCTGTTGTCTGGCTGCCTTTCACCCTGCACAGCCTGGCACAAAGCACACACTGCCTCCAACTGCTGCGTGTTGTGGTTTTAATAGGATTGATTTAAATTTTTTTAATATACATCTCTCTGTATTTAAATATATTTCTCATTTAACAGTATTATCAGCCAGACAGGAGCTGCCCATCTCACACTGATATGGATCCATACAGCAAGATAGTCCCAGACGTGGGGCCTGCCATGTCTGCTCAGTCACATCCATGGGGAGAAACCCCCGCTTACGCTGTGGGCACTGACCATGAGAGGAGCATCGTGGCAAAGGGGTCTCAGGGACAGGCATGAAATATCCCCTAGGAGTAGGGCTCCCATCCCAGCATGCATCAGCCCTGCCTGCAAAAACACAACACAGGCAGCCTGGACTCCCAGGGGCCCTGCTTGAACAGTGGTGTGGGACCAGGTGGTCTCCAGAGGGCCCTTCAACTATTCCGTGGCTCTGAGACCCTGGGGCTGCCCCAGCTACTTTTGATGCTATCCTCCTCTTCCTCATCCCTCTAGCAGGATGGGGGTTTTCCAGGTGGGACGTGCCCTCAATTAGCCCAGGCTTGGTATAAGACAGAGACAGGAACAGGGAAGGCTCCTGAACTTGATCCCACCTGTGCATGCATGAGCTCCTGAGCAGAGAAAGCGATGGCTGGTGTCTCAAAGGTCATCTCTGCCTCTGTTCTGCTCGCCCATCAACTCCCCCATCCTGAGCATGGATGCACCAGGGGCAGCCTTGGGCAGAGCCTGCCTTTCCCTTCAAAGGTGCAAGTCACCTCAGCCCCCAAGGCCACCATGGTGCCCCACGCTGTCAGGGCCAGATCCTGCTCTTCACTCATCACTAAGCTCACTACAGGTCCTGCTGGCTATGAACAGACTTACAGGAAAAATAAACTCCCCAAGACTCACACATAACCTGATCCACAGTGAAACAGAGGAAGGAACCACAAAACACAATTCCTCCATGAAGATTGCAGTGGAGGGCCAAAACCTGTGACCTGTGAAAAGGGTATCCTGCACACAAGCTTCTCCAACAGGTCCTCTTCTCCCACACAGAAATCTTCTCTGGGTAGAAAGAGGAATTCATGGATTTGATGGGGATTTCCAGATGCTGGGCAGACCACTGTGCTCATGCAAATGTGCTGCATCAGAGATCTGATGTGTTGTAGTTAGGAGGTGCAGTTAGGTGGAGGAGACAGCACCCCACCAGCACTGGTCATGCAGTATCCCTGCTCCAGTGGCCAGGCAGCAGTGCCAAGGGCCACCAGGGACTGTGCCCGTGGCAATGTGGGAGCCCTGCCCCGGGTCTAAAAGCACCAGTATCTCTCGCCTGAGGAAGATGGGAGTGCCTTGAGTAGGCGGTGGTAGCCAGCTGAGAAACTTCTCTCTGCAGTCCAGCTGCCAGTGGAAAATGGAGAGCCACGATGAGGAAACCAGGAAGAGAAGAAAAAGGGGAGAGAAAACAGGACCAAGAGACAGGGCAGTGCCATACCAGCAGGGATGAGGTGAGAAAGGCTCCTTGGGAACAATGGGGAAGGGTTTGCAGGAACCTCCAGCATTCTCCAGGTCCACAAACACCAGATCTGTGTACCCTGAGGAGCTACAAGCAGGACATCTCCCTGGAGGGGATCCCTGAGCTCCTTTTGAGCACCAAGTTGTGACGAGTGCCACCACTGTGGCCACATACCCCAATGCAACTGCTGGGAATAAAAGGACAACATGAGGGAGAAGGTCAAAGGCTGAAGGAGAGATGTGGGTTTGCAACCCACAAAGATCCAGGGAGAGGAACAGGACATATGACATGGACACTGGACATCCTGTCTCCCTAAAGGTGAGCATGTAAACTGAGTGTGTGGGATGAGATGGGGTGGAAAAGCAAGCTTGGAGGGCACTGCTGAGCAGGTATGTCCAGTAGCTCCATAAACCAGGTATGGCTGGTGTTGGCCCCCTCTGAAAATGTCTCTGGCAGCAGGATGGAGAGCTGAGCACTGGGGAAGGAAGGAGACTTGGTCTGTTATGAATGCCCTGGGTACGGTTTTATAAGGACATCTCTCTTATGAGGAAAGGCTGCAGGAGCTGGGCCTGTTTAGTCTGGAGAAGAGAAGACTCAGAGAGGATCTCATTAATGCATATAAATACCTCAAAGGCAGACGCCAAGAGGATGGTGCCAGATTCTCTTTGGTGGTGCCCACCGAAGAGTGATGAGCAATGGCCATAAACTAAAACACATGAGGTTCCACCTCAACATGAGGAAGAACTTCTTTACATTGAGGGTGGCAGAGCACTGGAACAGGCTGCCCAGGGAGGCTGGGGAGTCTCTGTTTCTGGAGACATTCAAAACCCACCTGGACACATTCCTGTCACCTGCTCTACGTGACCCTGCCTTGGCAGAAGGGTTGGACTAGATGATTTCCAGAGGTCCCTTCCAACCCTAACAATTCTGTGATTCTGTGATGCCCAAAGGACACAGGAGTGGGAAGACCACTGGAAAGGCTTCTACCCCAAACTGTTCCATAGCATCCAGCTGTGCCAGGCAAGGTCCGACTTGAAAATAGAGAATAATAATATAGAAAATAAACCCTAGGGGTTTTTTGTAAGCTAAAGAGAAGAATTAGTTTCTTCATGCACCCAAGCAAAGCTTAGAGCAGCAGCCCAGTCACATTACAGCTATCGTTCCCAGGTCATCTGTAGGGAGGGACTGGCACACTGTGGCACTGAGGGGAAGGACATGGTTACCTCTCCATTAGAAAGCACAATGGTGCAACAAACTGGGATCTCAGCTACTCCTTCCTACCACAGGCTTGGAGCAAACAGCCTTCCTGGCCTCCTGCCTCGGAGCAGCTCCAGTGAGTGCCTCAAGCCTCAGCAGCTGCAGCCTCTCTGGCCAAGGTGCAAAGGGGAGAGAAAGGTGAGCCACATGTTCCCTCATGCACAAGTGTTAAGAGAAACCAAGTGGGAGAGGAGAGAGGAGAGGAGAGGACACACACTCACTCTTTGGCCCTTTCAAATGCTTTCTGATCACAGAAGCATCTGCATCACCGCCCACCACAGCTGAACTGTCAAGAGAGAAGTTTCTCTGGAGGCAAGGAGGGTCTGGTACCACAGCCCCCAGCCACACACGGGCAGTGCTGAGGGGCTGCTCAACTAAGGCCCCCTCCTGCCACCCACCCACACTCATGTGTTACATCCTGACCAGCTCTGTCAAGTGGTTTTTTTGTCTACCCTGAGCAGATTCCTCAAATGAAGGTGCTTTTCCTGGTGGGGGGAGAGGGTGGGACTGGGGCAGGGATGCAGGGACTGGGTAGTCAGCACTCATTTGCTCTTTCTGGAAAGAAGATTTCGCGGCATCGCTGGACCGTGTCCTGGGGGGACTGGACACTGTGTCCTACAGTGCGGGGATCATCATAGATTTCATAATCGTTCCCTCCCTGCAGGGGAATAGAAAATAGGGACAGCATTAGCAGGGTCTTGCCAGAACAACCTCATCCATGAATCCGCATTTTGCTCTGTCCCGTGGGGAGCTGGGCTGGGAGCCAGTGGCTGGGCAGGCAGGGACTTGGTGGGCAGGGGAAGGCAGGGCTTTGATGGCCCAGGGGGGCAGAAGAAGCTGGGCTGGGAGCTCTGCTCCCTCCCTCTTGCCTCCCTCTTCAGTGCCAGGGGAGGAGCACAGAAAAGATGGGGAAAGTCCCAGATCAGCAAAGCTTGTCCAGGAGCCTGGGGTTAACCCCTGCCCTACCCGTGGAGGGGCTAGCAGAAGGTGGGCTGGGCACATCTGGGGAGCAGAGGCTGCCAGCATATGGGAAGAGCTGAATGGATGACCAAGCTGATCTACAGCAGTAAGGATGCATCATCCTCCACTGCTCTAAAGGGCAGGTGAAGCTGTTCCTGCTATTGAGGAATTCTCTCCTAAGTGCTGGGGGCTTGTGTTCTGGGTCATGCAAGCCACAGGAGTGGCTGCTGCCCTCCTGAAGGTGCTGGGGCAAGGAAAGCAATGCTGAGGTGGACCTGCTTCCCAGCACAGTGAATCCAAAGTGATTTCCCCACGAGCCAGCAGACCTGCTGCCATCATGAGAGCATCACAAACCCACAGCAAAGGGCAGCATCTTCCCCCCTCACACCACTAAAGGTCTGTGTCGGCACCAGTGGGACCATGGGACCCACAGGACCCATGATGGAACAGCAGGAGAGAAAGCAGCCATGTGTGGGGCAAGTGGGGCATACTCACAGGGGTCGTCTCATTCCCAAAGAAGTGGATGGTGTCAAATCTCTCGTCGTCGAGCACATTGAGGCAGTAGCGTTTGTCCCAGCCCTCTGGGAAGACATCAAAGCTGATCATGCCACCTGCCAGGAGAAGGGAGGGCATCAGGCAGTGTTGCTGGGAGCTGGCAGAGTATCCCCCCACCCTAGGATGGGCAGGAGGATGGGAGAGGGCTGGATGTCTGGGGGGAGACTCCATTCCAAACAGCAGCCACAACCAGCAGCTCTGCCTTGATGTTCCTCTTGGCACGTGGGATAGTGGCAGAGGCTGTTCCTATGACAACAGGCTGCAGTGACATCAGCATGGCTGGGGTGCCATTAGCACAGCTTCCCTACAGGCAAGCAGGAACCAGTGGGTTCTTCCCAAGAGAGGCATCTTCTGGGGGGAGATTTAGGGTCACGCCTTGCAGACAGTACCAGCACATTCTGTGTCCCAACAGGGGACAATGACCTTGGAGACTGGCACCAAAGTCTCTCCTAGGCTCCTGCCTGGACATCACTGGCCCTTCTAAAACCACTGTTCTGATGCTCCTTAACTGCGCAGGGACTGGGGTTTCCTGCACACTGTCTCTGCACACTGAGGGGGGCATGACCCTGTCCTGTCACCTTTCCTGCACACTGTCTCTGCACACACTCAGGGCATGACCCTGACCTGTCACCTCTTCACACAAGAGTTAAGTGAGGGTTGCCAACATCTGCAGAGGCACCGAGTCAGACATGACCACCATACAGTGGGAAGGGAGCTTCCCCAGAGAACATGCACGTGGACATGGACACCCACAGCCACCAAGGGTTAACAAACTTCCCAGCCCTTGCTCTTAGACCAGGCAGAGTTTACCCCAGCACTTGGCTGCCTTTTGGGGGTGCTTGGAGGCAGCACCTTCCCCCTCCTCTCAAGTTGCCCCACTGTGTCCACGGGCTGTAGACAGACCCTTGTCCCAGCACCAAGACAGGAGACCTGCTCTTCCCAAAATAAAGCCTGCAGCTTAGGGCACACATACATTTAGGTCTCACTCAGAGCCAGAGGTAGAGGGATTTGAGCTGGGATATGTGTCCTCCTGCCAGTCAGCTCATCTTCTCCAGGCAATCTACTGGAGTATCCACCAGAAATCCTGGCATTTCACGCTCTCCTTAAGTGATAATCCTACCTCTCTAAGGAAGGGGATGAGTAGACAGATAATCACAGGGTCAGTTCCTGCTGAAGGAGAGGCACCAACACCCCAGGCTGTTCAAACATGCAAGTCCTGATGCCATGCACCTCCCCTTCCTGGCTGTTTGGAGTGTCCCTGTTGGTTTGGGGATTCCTTGGAGCCTGGGAAGCTGAGAATGGAGCCTGTATGTCCCACCTTGGAGCAGAGAAACTGGACAGGGCACTGTTATAAAGATGGGAGCAATTGCCCTAAGAGCTCAGAGGTGGGGATGGCCCCAGGCTTGCAGCAGGATCCAGCATCAGAGCAGGAGCTAAACTTGGTGACATCCTCTGGTTTTGCATCCAAAGTCATTTACCTGTGAAAAACACTGCCTTTCACTGCATTCTTGCCCTCTAAAGAGAGCTGGGCAGCAAGAAGGGGCTCCTGATGCCAGCTGGAGCAGGTAGGAAATCAAAGGGAGAAGAGGTGGTGTGAACCAGGCAGCACTGTCACTCCCCTAGGCAGAGCAGGGGCCTGGGGGGCTGCAGGGAGACCTCCCACCACCTCTGGGCCTTGCATCCTCCACAGCCAGGGAGAAGGCACATGGAGCCAGCCTGGCAGAAGAGCTGTTTCTGTGTGCCCTTCTCTCAGATGCCTGACCTGAGAGTGCCACATTTTCTTTGTGGAGGAGCGGGGGGCCCACAGCTCCCCTTCATGTTTTTATACAACAGGACTGGGCTCTTCGTGGCAGCTTCCCAAAGTCCAGAGAGAAAGGCCCATTGTCCTGCTCTCACACCCCGTGCCTGAGGGGACACAGCAGCAGGGACCTTGTCTTTCTCTGCTGTGACAAACAGTGTGTGCCAGTGCTGTGGGCAGCACAGGATGCCCTTGGCAGGATGCTGAAGGCAAGCGAAGGCTCTCAGAGAAAAGCTCTTGGAGGATCAGAGGGCCCGGGGTGTCACCCTCTGCCTCAGCCTCACCAACCCCTTGCCCTTGCGCTGGGCTGCCACATGGAACCTCCTTATCGCACACCCCTGCAGAGGATCCTCTTCCAGCACCATCCCCACAACTTACACACCCCCATTTTACTCCCTGTCCTGGCCAGACCCCCAGGATTGCTCAAGCCCCTCCTTCAGCTCCTCACCTTTGGTAAGGTGGCTGTCAGAACCACCCTAAGAAGCGGCCTGACAAAGGCCCATGGCAGCGAGCTGCAACCTCCTTACCCCTTGTCAGCTCTTCCTCCAGGAAGAAAGATGTTCCCTTTACTGATAACTGTCCCAAGAAAACCCCAGAGCCAAGACATGGATTAGGCTCCTGTCTCATTCCTCAAGAAGAGTACACGTGCCTGGGGCTCTGCTGGCCACCCTGCTGCTGATGCTTGACCCAGAACAGACCCACTGGGCAGCAGTGGGCTCCACTAACTGAGATTAAGGCAGGGATAATGTCATGGGATAGAAACCTGACTGTCTGGCCAATTCCCAGGGAGGCAAGTCTGCAGCACGGTTTATTCTCTGCATGGATGCAGACGTCATGGATGCAAACATGACTCCCCTGTGGCAGCTCTCCAGGACTAAAAACTCCTTCTGCTCTTCCCAGGGTTTCCAGACACTCAGAGGGAACAGTCTGGATTCCTGCTCCACAGAATTTTATGGGAAACACAATAAAGGCAAAGCCAAGGAAGCCCTCCCCGCTCACCTCGAGAGAAACGCAAGCCTTTGCCAGCAAATTCCCTCTGCAAGGCTGCCACGAACTTCTCCCGTATCCGCTCTTTCTGCAGAGGATAAGGAGGAAAGGGAAGAAAAGAGGGTTTGAATAACTGGATGTTGATAGTCTCCCAGAATCCACTGTAACCTGTCTGCTGGGCAGCTCTGCTCCCTCCCCACCTGCACTGGGCCCCAGTGTCATGCCATTTAGCCAGCTTCCACCAGTCCTGCCCAGTGTCCAAGCAGGCCACCAGCTCACTCCACTGGGAGGAGCAGACCCCAGACCTTCCCTGGCAATGAAATGCAACTGCTGCAGTTTCCCACAGCCCAGTTCGTAACGCAAAGCCTCCAGTTTTGCTTAAAAAGTCTTGCAAAGACCAACTGATCCCTCAACCCCAAGAAGCTTCCCCCGGCAGAAACTGGTATGAGCATGGGCCAAATCCTGCAGAGACCTGCCCAGCAGATCTGCCGTGTCCGGAAAGCCCAGTAGTTCCAGGTGTTGGGGCTGGGGGAGTGGGAGAGAGAAGATAGCTGCTGGGCCGTCTTTGGGTACTGTAAATGAGGAAACACACTGTTAAATAACTGCCTCGTTCCCTGGGGCTCTCCCACAGTACAGGGAATCCTGCTAGCCACCCCCTTGCACTGGTGGTCCCCAATGAAATCAAATTTCTTCCATGCATCTGTGTCTTCCCTTGGGTTTTCTGACTCCCCGTCCTGTCTCCACCTTGCTGCATACACACAGCTCAAAGCTGGACCTCCCTTCTCCTTGGGAAGGGGGAGAGCACGTAAGACCTGAGATCTGTGGTTGTGCAAAACCAGCCAAGGGGAGGGTGAGCCCAGGTCTGGCCCTCGTACCTTGTCCAGCTCAGAGAACTCGATTCGCTCCTCTGGGGTGCAGCTCCGACCAATGGGGGAGATGTTCAACATCCCATTGCGAAACTCAATGAAGGTCCCTCTGTGGGTGGGCAAAGACACAAGGTTACTGGGGCAGGGAGAGAAAAACAACCTTTCCAGGAGGATGGCTGCTTAGTGAGGCTCTGCAAGAACATGCAGGAGGAGAGAAGCCATGCCCACTTGTGAGTGCTTCACACCAGGCACAGATCAGGCATCAACAACTGCTTAAGGTCCCAAGGGGCTCACAGTTTTATAAAAAGAGACTATGAGAGAAGAGGAATAAACAGTTCCTGTGTGCCCTGGGGATGGGCTGGAAGCAACGAGCTTAGGGAAGATGACGGGTAACGTTTTCTAATGTTGTGATAACTGCAAGGGCAGCCACTGCCTGGCCTGGACCAGCTGCCTGATGAGGCTGTGGCACCTCTACCCCATGAGGCTCTTCAGAAATGCTGTGTGGGCTGGCTGAAGCTGGCACTACCTTGGGGCAGTGGGATGGCCCAGGTCAGTGTAACTCGCTGTTGATGTCCGGCAGCAGGCTGAGGAGCAATCAGGACCTCCTCGAGGGACACAAATCAGAGTCTTTTTATCTCCCTCTTGACCCCTGCACCTTTGACTTCAGCTCTTATCTAAGCTTGCACAGACAGGATCCAGTTCATGCTGGCCACCCTCACCTTGTGCTGGAGTCACTTCTCGGCCGCTTCCTCAGTGGGCTGGTTGAAAACACTGAGCTGGCAGAAAACTGCTCCCTTCTTTTCTCTCTGCTAAAAACCCAGCTACTTCTGTTTGCTTATTGAGGGGTCAGACAGGTATACCAGCACTGGTGGGACAGAAACAACAGGGGATGTCAGCCCTGCCAGTGTGAAAACAGATTGAAGCTCTTGTGCTGGAGAGGGAGATCCCCTGCCCTGTCCAGCTGAGGACCCCTGAGCTTATTGTCCCTCCCAGCCCTGCCTGCTGTTTCTCTGTGATAAAGTGCTTACCACCCTGAGTCTGGAGAAAAAGCTCTCCCCCTCCTATCTCCTGGCACAGTGAGGAACATCATGGGGAATGGACACACAGGCAGCCATGCCTGCAGGCTGGGAGCAGCATCTCTGCAGCACCAAGGGTTTGGTAGCTCACACTCCAGGCCAAGACTTGGGAGATGTGGGTTAAAGTCCTTGCTTTGCTAGAAATCCCATAAGCCTAAATCCACAGAGCTACTTGGAAGCTGAAACTTCGCCAAGGCTGTTGGGTAACCAGACAGCAATTAGGCAACCAAACAGCCTTGAGGCTTCTGGGTCCCAGCCTGTGCTTTCAGGGGCCTGTTCAGCCAGCAGCCCTGTTGCAAGGAGCCACCCTAGCCCCTCTCACTGGTCCTTGTACTGCCATGTGGTGACTCATATCAAGCAACTAATCTGGATCACAGTTTAGCAACTTCTACCAGATTAATTTCAACCCCACAGTTCACCTGCTCGGGTTCACTGTACAAACACAAGGGGAGAGCAGGAAAAAAAACAGCCATGGCAAGGGGAGGGCAGAGCTGCTGCTCTCAACAGCCCTCGGTGGCTCACGTGTTCTTGAAACTGTGGTCTGAGGTGAGGTTTGACCCTGCACCCAGGCTGGTTTAATTGCAGGCTGCCTCTGAAAGAGGCCCTCCTGCTCCCCCCCTTCCACTTCATGCCATTGGTTCTCTCTCTTTCTGTGCTAACAGAGTGAGCAGATCCAATGGAATACTACCCTTTCTTGTCCTGGTAGTGGCCTGGTCTTCCTTCAGCAGGGGTATACCAACCCAGCTCACCCTCTGGCTGCTGGATCCCAAGGTAAAGAGAGCAACACAGGGTATGGAGCAGAGCAGGGCCAGCCAGCGACACTGGGTTAGAAACAGTGAGAAACTGTGTGCTCAGGGGCTGGACTTCCCCTCTTAAGATCCATTGTTTGCCTGTCTGGAAACATATACTGCCAGTGATGCCTGATGCCCTGACCAGTAACAAGCTGGTACCATTGTCCTAAATGAGATACACACGGTGGCTGCACCCTGCTTCCCAGGGAGGAAAATCCAAGGGGCAAAAGAGCAGGAATTATGCTAAAACAGAGTGCAGACTCTTCAGGACAAAGACCCTCCTCCATTATTTGCCAAGGTGCCCAGCTCAGGGAAACAGTGATCCTACACAGGGCCTCTGGATGCTAAGATAAAACCCAGAGCAAGACAAGCTCCATAGATCAGCTCTTTTTAGGAGAGCTCTGGAGCTCAGCTCCCCAGAAATCAGTGTCATGACTTCCACTCGCGTACGCTTGGGCCGTTACCGTTTCTTGGGCAGCTTCAGCAGCGCCATGTAGTTGAGACAGAAGTTGATCAGATCCTGCAGTAGCTCCTCCCCCAAGTGGTCCTGAATGGCCTGCAGAAAGAGAAGGGCAAGTGAAGACGCTTGACTTCCCATGAAACCCACCTGGAAGAGGGAGCAACTGGGGAGAAGAGGCTGCCTGTCTGCCTGGGTAGGGTAGGCACTGCTCCCCCCGGTGCACAGGGCAGGAGAGCCATGGCTGCAAAGGGAGCTGGACTTACCTGCTTGGAGACCAGCTGCCCATTCTTGTATTGCACTGTGCCGTTCTCTGCGAAGACGTAGTCAAACTTATCAATGACTGAGAGGGGAGGAAACAAAAGAGGAAACATAACTACTGCCTGGGAAAAGGGGCTAAAAGGACTGGGCTCAGGACTGAGTGAACCATCTTCCTGCTTCCTTAGTACTGTGCCTTCCGCAGCTCCTGTGCTCTGCAAAGGGCCACTGGCCATCCTACGCTCCTTGCTTTCCACAAAGTGGATGAGGAGATTATCTTCTGCTCACGGGTGGGGAGCTGACGCATGCAAGGCGAAACGACCTGACCGAGGTCACGGGCTGAATCAGTTGCAGGACGAAGATAAGGGCTCAGACATGTCTGGCTTTCCACTACATACGTGCTACTCTGCTCTCTCCTGTGCCCTCCCCACTGCCAGGCTGCTGGGCTGATGTGGTTACTAGTTATCTAACTCCAGCCCCCCCTGCAACCCAGACACGCCGCACTGGCGACTCAGCAGCAATCAGCCTCAGCCGGGAATTTCTCGGCCTCCCTCCACTAACGAAGTGGGAGGCAGAGCTTGGAGCCCAGTGGCGCTTGTCATCCATGCTGGAGAAAGAGAACGCGGTAGAGGAGGCAGGTGCTGCCCCCTTGCCCTCCCACTCCCTACTCTACCCCATGTCCCCATTGGAACGTGACGAGGAACCTGCGGGACCCCACCACGGAGCAGCGGGGAGGCGAAAATTGCCTGGGAGCCCTGAAGCTGTCAGAGCTCTGACGAAGCTCGTACAAAACTGACGCTGGAGCCGGCAGCATGGATTGGAGCATCCCTGCCTGCCCTCCACGCAGGGAGAGGGAGCCAAGCAGCAGCTCCCGCCTGGGCACGGCCAGCCACTCCAAGGGCAGCCCTGGGGTTGGATTTAGGGCACAGGTGACCCCCGGGAGACCTCGTCCGCCGCGCTCACCTTCGTCCCCTTCCCCCAGCTGCTCGGCTATCTTGGCATAGTCGGAGCCTCCCACCACGCCGATGTGCACCCTCTGCCGCAGCTCCCGCAGGAACGCGTCCACCTCCGGCTCGATTTTCTGGCGGGGAAGCAGCGGGTGAGGCCGCAGCCGGCGGGACGAGCTCCGCCTCGCCGGCCTCGCCCCCCAGAGCCGCGCGCCCCCGCGCCCCGCTACCTGCCGGGCCGGCGTCAGGGTCCCGTCCACGTCGAAGAGACAGAGCACCCGGCCCCGCGCCGCCGCCATCCCGCCCGGGCTCTGCGGGCGGGGGGCGGGACCGCGGAGCTGATGGCGGCCGCCCGCCCTCCGGGGCCGCACGGGTGGGACGTGCCGCCGGGCCGGGCACCTCTTGTCTGCTCCCCCGCGCCTCCACGGCCCTTACGAGGATGCACAAGGTGCGGATCTTGAGCTGCTTCCCCGCTTCGGCTCTTCCCTTAAATCCTTTTAGAGCCCGGAGTTTGGGGGAGGCGGTGTGTGGGGCGTGCATCTCTTCAAATTTGCTGTTATTACTGCAGTGCCCCCCGGAACTGAGGGGCTGTGGGTCTGGATTGAGCTCCCTGATAAGCTCAGCTCCTCTGGGGGTTTCTGTGAAGGGGACAAGAGCAGCACGCACTCTCCTAGTCAGTCTCTCACCTTGCTTTTCCGATAGGATGCTGCTAATATTTTCACTGGGGAAACGAAATACCCTCTGCACAAAGCCAGTAGCTTTTTCTTTGACCTGCCTACCATTTAGGATTTAAGTAGACCATCTGGTCGGATCATATTCATACGGCGCCCTATTATGCTCGCCTGACATGTGGCAGTGGACAGCCCCCCTCCCTCTCCCATTAATTCCTGAATTATTTTCCGAAATCAAAACCAGCCTGTGTGGAACATCCAATGCTTTCTGCTCAACAGTTAGCTTGCATTCTCTCCCCAGCAGTGCTCAGTGTGCTGAGCTAGGTTGGAACTGGGGAGAGATTTATTCTTCTTTTACAGTCTGATTGTTTTTTGCCTCAGTTATCATTTGCTCCAGGATATCATGCAACCCCTTTTCCCAGTTCTCCACCAGATACCTCTCAAAGGGAAGCATTCAGGTGCCTTCACAGATTCTGGGTTTTGTTTGTGGTTTATGATTTTCCTGCTCCCACTCAGTGGCAGGGGAATGTACAGAAACAATGTTAATAATTTACCGCTGTGCCATTGCCTTGGACAAGGTTTACCAAAACATCCTCAGCTACCTTCTGGGGGAGACATTCGCTGAGTCCACCAGGACAGCTATTCCCGTACTGTTTCTTTGAGTTGCCTCCACAACACTGTGAGTCAGGCAGTCTTGGATGGGTATTAACATGTGTTACTCACCCCAGCATTGATATTTCTGCAGAATCTGTGGCCTTGTGGATCAGACCCTGGTTACAGTCTCCCACCTCTGGAAATGTGGACTCTGCTCAGATGCACTGAAGCTCCCAGAATGGTTTCTTAGCACGCAGCTACTTTGCATGCAATTGGGTGCTGAATTTTTCGTTGAGTTTAGGGTTATGCTCACATATAGGATTTGTCGAGGTGTGGTTACACATTTATCATCAGTTAATGTGTGGATGCTTACTCCAGAATATGAGTACTTCCAAGTGTGCCTACCATGGCATGCTGATGGGTGAGTAGAGATGCCTTCCTGGATCTGGGTGCTCGAGTACCAGAAGGCAAGGAGCTGCTCTCCCATGCAGCAGAGCCGTGAGCTAACGCCCAGGACTCTCAAAGGAAAGCCATGGGGTCAGACACACAGTGAACTCCCAGGGTTTCAGGAATGCGAGCCTTTATTTTCATAAATCATGACACGGTACGAGGAGGACACTTCCCATGGCTGGGTGGAAGTGGTGTGGAGTTAGAAGACCTATTGTAGCAGCACTGTGTTCTGCTGTAGCCCGAGCTGCTCCATGGTCTTGTCTCCTGGCTGCTCCCACCTGCAGCTTTCTGGTCTGGGAGAGACCTCCCTCGTGCCTCTTGCATTGACATTACTGTGGGCGCTGCTCTCCCCTGGCTCAGGTGCATCCCTGTGCTGCAAAGCAGCAGTGCCACCTCGGGGCACTTTCCAGAATTGGGAAGTCTGCTAAAATACGGGACAGCGGTCACATTTTCACACTCCTGCAGTACCATTGGGTTCATGTTGCCCAGGAGAACTTCCTGAAATCTGAGCTACCCGCTGTGCTTTCTCAGCTTGTTGCGCTGCTTTAGGAAGTCTCTTCACGTCAAAACGCCTCTCCCAGGAAGCACCTTGGCGGCCATCTGGTATCAGCTGGTGAGGACCTGGGGCAACTTGGTTTCCCTGGCAGCATAAACCTGCCTTGTGCTGAAGTGCACAGCTGTCCACAGCTGTGGCTGTTCCCTCAGCCGGGTTAGCTCTGAGAACAGGGCCACCGTGGCTGTTCCAGTTATTTAATACTTTGCACTCCAACCACTCCTGATACATTTGCTTGATTGCTGCTTGGATAGGCAGCAGCTGTTGTCAGGAATAAAATCTTTGTTACTGGCAGGAAAATCCAGGAAATTTTGTTTGAAGTTTAGAAGGTAAGAGGCTGTGGGCACTGGCTTACACTCTGTCTAGAGCTGCCATTAAGGTCAAGGTTTTCCTTTCAGTTTTAAAATTTAATTTTTAAAAAGTATTTTAAAATATTAATTTAAAAATACCTGTTTTCCAGGTATTTCATGTGGGGCTGTACTAGTACGTGATAGCAAACCAGCACCGCATCTGAAGAACACAGCCAAAATAACCACAATCACACATCTTTGTTACAATCCCCTTCTGTTACAAGACCTCTTCTGTACTGCACTGATACAGACTGTTACACAAACAGCAAACTGTGTGGTTTATCATTTGGATGCCATCAAGAAGCATGCAGACGGCTGAACGGAACAGAATGAGCCAGACATTTTAGGCAGTGCTACATAATCCTCACCACTATCCCCTCTGAAGCTCCAGAGGAACCCAGCCATGAAGTCTACTTCTTAGTCTACTGCTTTTTTCCCCTTCTTTCCCTTTTGAAAGTAGTATCAAGGCAGTCAGGGAAAGACTTTTTCCCACATTAAAACTCTTGTTGGCCATCTTCTTCAACAGCAGACATCAGACATTTCATACGTGCACACTTAGATGAGCAAGGGCTGAACAAAACCTGTGCTGACAGAACATTTTCATTCACCTCGTCCAAGCTGTGTCAAGCCTCAGGAGCATGGTTTTAAATACTGTGGTACCTACAGAAGAAAAATTTTCCCAAACTTAAATAGGAGTATTGTCTGTGGCCAGTTTGAGCAAAGGGCAGTGGCCACCACTACTTCCAGTAGCAGCACCTGGCACAAACAGCTTGGACAATTCCTCACACTGCACTTCCCACGTGGGACCAGAGTGAAGATGATGACTTCTGGTCAGCTGCATTGGCTGGGCAGCTGTGTGGGCACACGCAGTCAAACAGGAAAATGTGTTGTATTTCTTTTTATTGTAATAGAAAATAACCCACAAGTAAATCAAAACATCACTTTCTGCCTAAAGACATTATTAACAGTTTTTAAATGGCACGGGGGAACCTCAGCAATACAAGACAGAATAATAAGTGTGGGCAAAAGGGTTCTGTTCCCCTGTCAGGAACAGAAGTTCAGTTTCCCTGCCCCTTTGTCCATCAGCTGGCTGAAGTTTGTCACCTATATACACTTACACTTCTCACTCTAGTTTATTTTCCGCAGAGTGGAACACTGAGGGCACAGTCCTGCAATTTACACATAACCATCTTTGGAGAAACAGGTTTCCTAAGAGTCCTACAGGGTACAGGGGTCTCATTACCCAGTAAGACCAAGAAAAGAGGGTTCCCTCTTCCAGTTCTTTTGCCACAAAACACAAGAGTAGGTCCCGAGCCCAGGAGACCCCCAGGAGCTCCTTGACTATTGCAAACAATGTATGGCTGAGTGAAATTTTACCCAGTGACCTTAAAGAAGGAGCATTATCTCTGCAAAGGGGCTGCTCAGGAGGGGAAAAGGCAGATTGCAAAATGCATGGGGTGAATGTCTTCCTTTTCTTTCATGCCCCCTGAGAAGATGCAAAAAGTCCTGAAGTAGGCAGCCAAGCAGAAACTAAGCTCAGGACATCTGAAGTGGTGGACATACAGGGCATATCCTCATTGTGTAACATATCCCCACTGTGTGTGGGGCAGAAACCATGGCACCAGTGCTTCCATCACAGGCAGTTGTGCCTGAAGTGATAGTTTGCTGAAAGGCAAGCAAGCACAGCTGTGCTGCTTGCAGTACCAAATGAGCACAGCAAGATGTTGGGCTGCACTGTGTCAGCTCGAGTGTACCTGCTCAACTGAGGAAGCTCCAAGATCTCTAACATGATCTACAGCATTTTGTGGCACAGTCATGAAAGGCTGGTTACTCTTCACAAACATGTAGGGGAAAAGACTGGAGATAATACATACACTAAACAGGAAAACTAAGCTATGGCTTAGCAAAACCAAACACCAATCCTTCCTCCAGGAGCATCAAAAGGCATTCATAACTGACCTTCATAGATCGTTTTCTGCAAACAGGACATTTTGAGGGGGAAAGATTGAAAGCTTTTGTATAGAGCCATCTGTACTAACTGCTACAGTTATCTCCGAGTCCAGTCCATCAAATGAAATACTTAAGGAGAAGTTGATGGCACGAGCAGAGAATGACAAGGAAAAGAACCATCTGGGCTGCAGGGGCCACTGCTGTGCACTGAGAGCAAGTAAGCACAAAACCACAGAATGGCCTGACAATCCCCTATTTCCATCCGTGCACTGGCTCCACAAGGTGCAGGGCAACAGAGTATTTGACAGTGACAAAATGGCAGTTTTCCTCTATTCCAACCCTTCAAAAATACAAGCCGTTATAGTCCACACAGAGCAACAGTGTGAGAAATGTATCCATCTGCATTATTCTGGGAGAAAGAACCCAGCAGAGGAAAGACATCTCCTTTAGGTACGTACGAAGCTTACAGTGCAGGAAGTTTGAGATGCAGGACTGAACTTGCAGGAATACTTTTCACAACAAAGCACAGGACAAAGGGCTGTACATTTGCATAGATGCTTTTTTGGCAGCATCTGGGATGTGCAATCCCCATATATGGAGCATTAGCAATATTCTGGGGTTTTGTCTGATGTCTTTCTTGTATTCCTTCCTAAATGTAACTGCTACAAAACTGTTCAGGAAAGTAGTGTATATACATGCATGAAAAGAAAACATTGTGCCTATTTTTTCATTCCCCTGTTCTTTCCCACTGCAAGTAATTGCAAAGCCCTAGAAATCTTAAACTAGAAGATGCAGTATTGATACAATCAAAGGTTAACCTAAGGACAGGACTGCTTCTGCCATGTACCCCAAGAAACTCAGCTGTTCCATAGAAAAGCTTAATTTTACTCCTCCTCATTTTCTTTACATTTGGGGAGACCTAGCACTTATTTCTCTTAAGGAGAGCCCTGATGTGCTTGACTGCTTTGGAAAGGGCAGCACTATAAATGAAAGTTGGAACTCCTACTGGGTCTGCAATTGGATATTGAAGGCAGGATTGGTCCAACTGGTATTATCATGCAGTTGCCATGCTCCTCCTGCCTTACTGTACTGTAACTCTGGCTTTGCACGGGAAAAAAAAAAACCCAAGAAAACACAGTTCTTATGCAAAGGTGAATAGTTAACAAGATTCTGTCTATCTGCTGATAAGCTTGTATGTGAGAAACGGGAACATTTCACTTCATTTTACTTTCACCTGAAATTTGTCTCTACCACTTCTGCTCATGAGATTCTGTTCTTTCAGCTGGTTCTTTCCCATAACTCTTGGATCTGGCATTACAAGGCTCTTGGTAACCTTCAGCTCCAGGCTCCCTCCCACCACAGCAAGTCCCACTGAATTTCAGCTTCTGAGTGTGACACTGACACATGGTTCAGTTTCATCACCTTTGCCATACACCTGTGCCACTGCAAGTATTCTAATCAGATGAGTTCAGCTCTTCCCTGAGCAAATGTCAGTGAAATACGCAGACTAATCCTGGGACACCTTCACTTCCTAGGCTACCAATACTTGCTCTGCTTTTTTTTGCTACAGACTTTAGCAAATACCCCCATAATAGAGAAAGAGATGCAAGTCTGCAAGGGATGGCCAGGACATCCCCTTATTTACTTCAAGTTGTGTAATGGGCCGTTGAATCCTCATGGAATGAATTTCCACTTACCAGCACAGGAGTTATGTAGAAAGTGTCAGCCTACTTGGACAAGACAGCCTTTATAAATTAGTATAATACTATTAGAAATTATGGCAATGTTTTTGGTAGCATTGTCTTACATGCACCCTGATAAATCCTCTCCCCAGGAAATTTTAAAACTTGTCTTGTAACTTCTTTAGAGTTAATTCTCATGAGAAATTATAAAATAGAAATCTGGTAGATTCATGTTTAAAAACAAGAGGCCTGGTGAGGCTGGGCACACTGGGTCACTCCTGTTAGCTCTGTCCATTATGTCTGCTGAAGGTATTTCCTCCGGGTGGCTGGATCTGGATGGAGTCCAGGAGGGGCCTTAAAGCTTGTCCAAAAGGTCTGAGAAGGTAAAGAAATAAACATCTCAAATAGTTTACTTGGTCAACAACTCCCATTTACCACTGAAGTGCACTCCCTTCCTAGAGTGCAATCAAACCAACATTCTAGAAGCAAATTTGAAGACTTCCACTACAAAGTAAAGCAAACTAATTTAACCTATTAGTTTACGTTCAATAACTAAGAAACTTAAACATGATTTTATATAAGCTAGTTCTGAGTCCTAACATGCCTAGACTGCTAATGTAATACTGTCTGAAACTAGCTCTCAGTGATTCATTCTACTTAAGTGTGCAAACAAAATCCCTGTTATGCAACTGCAGTATTCCATTAAGAACATCAATATTGAGGCCTGCCAGAAGAATAGCCTCTAGCTTACTTAAAAGACAATGGTTCAACACTCACAGAATAATTTCTGTTGCAATCTGTAGCACCTGGTTTGTCTTTCAGTAAAACTCACTGTTACAGACTTTATCCAATTTTGAGAGATCTGAAGTGCTAGGATTCCAGGGTAGAAGACACACATCTCACAAATAATGTGCTGTACCACTGTTATGAGAAGTAAGACCTAAATGATGGAGCTCACGTCATCCTACTGGGATCCTCACTAGCTGAGAGTTAAAAAAAAAATCATTTGAATTACCAGGCAGGAATTCTTAATTTCCTTTTTTTTTCATATCGTCTTTTTCTACCCAATCCTAGCTTTAAAACTGCAGCATTGATTTTAAAATTGTATCTCCCCTGCCTTTTCACAAGTAAACTGACACCTCTGCTGCAATTATGGTGCTTAGGGAAGTGATTTGTAACAGACACTGGTTGTTCAAGAGGGAAAAAAAAAAGCCCTTGCACTGTTTCCTAAAACTTTCCAAGCCTGTCTGGTCACATATAAGAGACCATCACAAAATAACCTGTTTAAGTTAAAGGCAGAAGAACAACCTTCTCCTGTCTTCTCCGGAACACCGGCGCCAGTTAGCACTTGTCATACAGTGTTGCAAGTGCTGATGTAAAGAAAATTGCATCCTCTCCTTAATCTTATGCTGGTTCTCAGACAGATCCATCAGAAACTGGTACTGCTGGCTCTGTCAAATGTTTAAGCATTAGCATGAAGCAGCTACAGAGAGGAGGGGCATTCATACTCACGTGGCAAGGACTTCAGATGGAAGGTCAGTGATGTACGAAGGGATTTTTTTTCCTGTCAGAAACTGTGCCACTTCATTACTGAAGGTGTTGCAGTTATGTTCAAAGAGGTTATAAGACTCTCCTCTGTGCCACAGAAAAGAAATTGAAACGTAAAAACACAGATTCAGCCATAGATCTTATGAGCAGAAAAACTTACACCCTTAGTGAAGAACATCTCCCTATATTAGCACTTCCTCCTCCCACCCCAAAGAATTCTGAGGCAAAGGTAAAATACAGACATCAATTCATCCTCAAATTCAATTGAATCAGGGTGGAAAATGACACCTCTCCACATCCCTGACTTTAATACAACCATTTTTGGGAGAATGAGTGAGGTCATGTTTCTTCAGTTAAAACCACAGCAGCAGTAACGAGAAATCACAGGAATTATTGACACTGGAAGATACCCAGAACACTAAATGTTACGGTTTCCTATTCTTGTGAGAAGTAGAGTAGACTTACAGGCAAGACCTTGCTTCTGCTCATGTGAAAGTTGGCAGCTTTACTACAGTGACTACCTATGACTCACAGGGCAAACTGCTATTTACTGAGAAATTTCATTTTCCCTGGTGATTCTCTCAAAAGCATTTCAGGCATTACTCGATTTTACAAAAAACAGTGTGAAAGACTTCCCAGAAGAATGCTTTCCCAGCCTAGCTTGAGGCTGGCACACCAGAGGGTTGCCTAGAAGGTAGCTCCTTGTGTACTGGTGCATCAGTTCCAGTCCACATTGGAAGAGCACCAAATGACAGAGTAAGCAGACAGAAGCTCTGTGAGCTGGATTGGTTTCATAATACCTTCCTCCATTCTGCACCTTTTTGGTATACAGGTTTACCAGTACAAGCTGTTACTTACCGGAACATAGATTCCCCCAAAGAGGAAAGGTATTCCAGAAAAATTTCTTCAGTGACTTCAGTGTTCCCCAGATCAACAACTGTGTCTGGAGGGCCAAGAAGTGTCCCTCCCTGTAAAAATGAACAGCCAGAAGACAATGTCAAATGATCAGGCTGAATTCTTTTGGAGGACTCTGCTGAAGAAAGCTATCATGGTTTGTCCAGGCACAAAAGAAGGAACGTTTGGTATGTTTGTCTAGCAAAAAGCCCTGCTGGCCTCCTTTGTTCTGCACTCAAGAGAATGAGAAGGAACATGCAACTTCCTTCTCAGCTGGTAAATTTGGCTCTTTGGGCTGAAAGCTCTAAGCTATGGTAAAATTCTGCTTTAGAAGCCTCTTTGTTTTACCTCTGTAAGAACAGAAAGGTCTGAAAAAACATCATGGTTTAGGGTTTTTTTTCACTCTTAAAAAGTCTGCATGTAAAACTTAATGATACAGAATTGGACAAGGTGTCACTCTGGCAAAGCAGTTGCAAAACGTGTTCCAGATAGAGAGACTCTACCAGAAGAAGCAACCCCCAACTTGTATTGAGTTGGGCTTAAACCCACTGTCCATGCTCCCTTACCCTCAGTACCCTGGGAAACCATGACAAGCAGCTGGCCTTAGCATCTGTCTGAATTTAGAAGTCTTTTGCTGCTTTTCTAAAAGACAGTAACACAAGCAATTCTGATCAGGTAACCCTATAAAAAAATTATCAGAATATTAAGTTTAGCTTACAGGTGCACAGCTGGAAATTCCTCCACTGCCATAGAAGAATTCATCCTTATGGACTATTATGGAGGTGTGCCTGCCACAGAGAACAAAAAAAAAGTTGAAATAAAGGAAAAAAGTAAATACCCTAGCACATAAATCACAGATAAATTTATGAGCTCAAGGACATAATGAAGGGAATAACTGAAAGAAAAGGTCAATGTGTTTCTGTGAGTGGGAACAGAATCTGCTGGGACATGAATGGATATGGAAGCAATGATTACCAAGCCTACTGTAATTCTGCAAGCAGTTAGGAAAGAACAGGTTTAGCTAAGAGCCCAGGCATGAGCCTCTCTCAGCTAACGGGCTGAGGGTGAGGTCAGCCCTCAGAGACAGAACTAGCCCTGCTACCACACTGACAGAGACTTCTCAGTGGCTGAGAAGCTGGTCAGACAACCACTGGAGATGCATCAATAGAGGGGAAAATGGATGGACGAGGGTTAAGGGGTTTTCTTGCCTCTAAAAAAAACCCAAACAAGCCCTCTTCATGTGATATCAAAATTCTTGGTATGAATTATAGCAAAGTGAGGGATATTTTGTAACTGAATGTAGATACTGCTCTTGTATGCCAGGAGACTTGATCCTGTAATACCTTCTTCCCACCTACTCTTCTACTCTCATGTTTAGTCATGCCTGGAATTATAAGACAAAGTGCTTGGGACAAGGACACTATCTTACCCATGAAAAAGTGCACAGGTGCACAAAAACCCAACAACTACTAATAACACTCTTTTCCATGGGGTCCACTGAACTTTGAACAGAGTGGTTTAACTGGCACCTGACTGTACATCATCTTACTGCCAATCTGTATTCAGGAACAAAAAGTGCCTTGGTCTCTCTTCCACAACAAAATGTTCTTAAGATCTGAAGCATATATAATTTCATATTGAAAATACTTCCTACACCAGTGTTTTACCAATGCTATTCAATTTAAATCTAGTCACTTACCAGATGCCATCCAGCTGTTTCCCTGTATGCAGAGAAAAGAAGAGTTATTAGCAATGTATTTTCTAGATTTCAGCCTACTTTCTGTCAATCACTTAGGAACCATGCTTATTATTTCACCATGACAGCAACACCAAAGATTTAATCCAGAGCTGCTTCTAAAAAATCCAGAATGTCTCTCAAAAACTACTTCATCCACAATACTGTTGTACTTCTTCCCTCCTGGCAGGCAGAGGTGGCAATGCCATCCTATCCTGCTAGTGCTTACCTTCCTTAGGTGTTTTTCTACAGACCAAGAAAGAAAACATTTTTCTAAAATTAGAGTTTTCAATCAGGAGCAGAAGAGTTGAATTTGACAGATTCCATAACTGCAGGCAGCTGGCCAGCAGGGTGTATTCAGTTCTCTTTTTCAGTAACTGATGAGAGGTCTGACTTGAACATATGACCAGTGGTGGTAGCCTCTATAATCTAATCCATGGTTTCCTCCTTTCCCTCCCTCTTCCTGCCCTTAAAAATTAGTCTAAGTAAGGACTGATGTAGAAAAGTACACGGTTGAAATTTATACAAGTTATAAAACTGTGTGTTTTGCAGAACACAGCAGAGAAGACTTGCTTCAGGCACCACTACACTGATAATGTAATTGTGTCTTAGAGAAAAGGTCCCTTTTAAAATGTGTTTCCAGTTCCCTAGAAGCAGGAGACCTAAATCTCTCTGTTGTTCATGGTAGGATCTCAGGATTAAACCTCTTTCTAAAAGGTTACCAGCTTTTACTGCTCTAGGCTCAATTATTTTATCTATCATAACCTAAAGGCTTGGTCCCTGGTACCCTCCCTTTGGAAGCTTGTAGGCAGCCAGTACATGCTGTGAGAGATGTGCTATAACTTTATTTCATGAACAAGGTACACAACCCCCAAAAAGCAGATTTACTACAGAAAAACTGTGTGCATACCAGCATTTGGTGTTCTCTTGAACCCAAGCAGTAGACTGAGTACTCCTCTGCCACAAGAAAAAACAATCACTAACAGTTTTTTTCCACTCAAGTCTGAAGCAAAATAGGTACCTGCTTCAGATGAGGGTCACATAAGAGCAGAGGTGGGGAAAAGGCTGTTGTGACAACAGAGGTATCAGCTGAAGTGAGCACACATAGTTTTGAAGCAGGTGGACTGATCTGTCACTCCCGTGGATCACAGCCAGGCAGCAACCACATTCCCTGTCAACCCATCGCACAGAAACGTAGGCTTGGACAGGATGAAGGCCAAAATAGAGTGGCAGTAGTGACAGATGCAGAACAGTGTGTTGCAGTATCTTAGCAGCATCTGCTGGCCCTTTAGCATGTCCCACTGTTGTGCTTCTTGATCCTTTGGCCCTTGTTCCACACACTCCCCATGAGAGGTTTCATCTCGCACTCTAAAGCTGCCAGGAGCCAGTGCCCTGCAGGCTCACCAGCAGTAGGGGTAGCAGGGTATTGTGCACTGACCTCTGGTTGGCTCTACCCTTTGGCTCTGCACAGTTAATGTTCTGTGTACCTATTAACAAATTATTACACGTGTGCTCACGACAAATAACTTTTTCACTAGAAACTTGAACTTTATCCTTCAGAGCAGAGAAACAAACCATTTCAAAGACAGCACATATTAGATTTGCACCTATTTTTTACATGCTAAATTGAAAGAGAACATCTTAATATTTACTTTCACACACACCTGCAGCAAAAATAACAAAAGGCTTTCCAGAGAGCTGCCACTTTGTACCTAGATTCTGTATGCAGGTGAAAGAGTTACAGCAGACCTTGACAATGTCACAGGTGCTGCCAGGACCTGCTCGTGCACCTACAACACCTACTTGAAAAGATCATTGCAGCTAAGGCTACACATTCGGCTGCTCTAGCAAGGTTGAAGCCAGCAGCTCAAAGGAGGTGACTCTGTCTCCCTGTTTGACACTTGTGAGACCACTTTGGGAATGCTGTGTCCACTTTTGGACCCCCACAGTCCAAAAGGCACTGACATACCAGGCTAGAGCACTTACTGAAGAGGAGCTGAGAAAACTGGTCTGTTCATCCTCAAGAAGAGAAGGCCAGGAGTCCATATTCCTGTCTACAAGTACCCAACAGGTATGGATGAAAGGGGACCCTTGCTCTACTCAGATATGCACAGGGAAAGGCAACAGGTGCTAGCTGGAAAATGGGAAATTCACAATTCAGTAGGAAGCAGGGAAATAATTTATCATGAAGGTGGTCAAACACTGGGGCAGGAGTCCAGAAAGCATATGGGATTTCAATCCTTGAAGATACTCAGAACTCTGCTGCCCAGGGCCCTGAAGAATCTGCTCTTGTGGGCTCTACCTTGAGCAGGACCTCCAGAGGTCCCTTTCCACCGAAGTAATTGTTGGATTGTATGAACAAAACCCAAGCAGAATTCAGGAACTGGACTTTGCTTTGGACTGCAGTCCAATCTTTACTGCTACACATGAAGTCTCTAGCAGTCCAAAGGCAGCAACTGCCAAGGCAATAACAGAACAGCTTTTGGCAAGTGAAGCTGCCTATCTTCACAAGGCAGGTCTGTCTGAGGCTGCTCAGCTCAGGCAGTTTGTGCCAACATCAATTTGAAAATCTTAATGAAGCTGCAGACCCTCTATTTTTCCTTGGCTCCCGTAAGTCATTAACCAAGCTGGCACTGTGGAAAACACAAACCAGATCTGCAGCACTGCTGACAATAAGGCATCTGTGGTAGCTCTCCAGCCTGCTGCAGACAAAATAAAGTCCCTTTCTTCCACTGGTGGACTGTGCTTGGTCAGAGGCAGTGCAAGTGTCTCCAATGACAACACTGCTGGGGAATCCCATGCCTGAGAAACCTGCTGTTATTGACCACATATGGATCACCCAGAGACATCCAAGACTGAGAACTTTTGGTAAGCTGCTGCAGTACCCCAGGCTTCACAGCTGGCTGTTGTAATTTCAACTCAAAATGAGCCACAGAGGGACAAATCAGTGGCCACCAGTTTCTGAGGAACTCAGGCAGCTCCCTTTCCTGCTGCTCAGCAAGAATCTCAGTGTTGCTTCTCTGTCATGTAAGAGGTTATGTACAGACCTTAATGGACACAATCAGCTTTCTCCTGAAGTTTTGCCTCTGATGGGGATCCTCCTCTACGACTCTTTTTGCCCTTTCTCCCAGACTCAGACACTGCACAGAACAGGTGACAGCTCACCACCACTGCCACTCCTGATAAGCTCAGGTAGAGCAATCAGGGCAGCCTGCACTAAGTTATGTCTTGCCTTCTGCTCGACATTGCCCACTATACACAAAATATGTTGCCCAGAGCCTCTGAAGGCTTGATACACACAACAGCCCCAACAGCATGACCAAGCAAGGCTACAGGCTACAGCATTACTGTGAGTGCTAAGGCATAAGCTGTATCCAGGCCTTGCAGCAACACTTTCCAATAAAGCTGCTTCTGGCCGCACTGTCCAGCTTAAAATCCAGAAGCTCAAGCTTGCCATGAATCTCTCCAAATAATCCTACAGTGCAGTGGAGCTCACATCCCATAGTCAATTGAGTGGACTGGAAAAAGGGATTGCAAACACTATCCAGGATACTGGCAGATACCATCATGTTTCATGTTCTTCCACTCCTTGCCACAACACTCCAGACTCCTGTGGTCATTGCAATGTGGGTAGAACTGTGTGCTGGTACTGCCACCAAAACCAAGCCATTTTAGTCATTACCTGAGGCTGTCTATTACTGTAGAGAGAAGTCTGATTCTCCACTAATTTCCATTGGAGTTGCAAAAGCCTTTGCAGCCTTAAACTGCAGGCATTACCCTTCACTCGGTACCTACAGTAAAGCTAATCCAAAGGATGCACATGCTCATAATGCAGAACAGGAATGTCCTGATGAGATGATGCTGTTTTGGGCACTTACTGTATCTGAAGGGAGGGCATCAAGAGAATGGATCCAGGCTCTTCTCAGTGGTGCCAAGAAACAGGACAAGAGGCAATGGGCAGAAACTGATGCACAGGAAGAGCCATCTGGACATGAGAAGAAGTTCTTTACTGTACAGGTGATGACACACTGGAACAGACTGCCCAGAGCAGTTGTGGAGTTTCTCTCACTGGAGATATTCAAGAACCATCTGGACACAATCCTGTGCAATGTGCTCTAGGATGACTCTGCTTGAGCAGAGAGATTGGACCAGATAACACACTGTGGTCCCTTCAAACTTTACCTTTTCTGTGATTCTGTTATCCAGGTAAAACAGGGAAACAGTAAGATGCTAATGAGTTTAAATATTTCAAGGGTCAGGGGGCTGTTGAACAGGAAAGGTGGGTGCAAATTTAGATGTTTACACTTAATCACACAACATTTCCTGGACGTGGCCAGGCTATCAGGTACCAGCTCTCCCACAGAAATTGCCTATGTGCCATCTCAGCCTGAAGTAAATGTGAAGCAAATCAGCTTAGTTCGATCTGCATCCATTCAAAGCTAATGCAAGTCAAGGTACCTTGTTTTTGTCTCAGACCGTAACTATAAACATGAAAAGCTATTGTGTTGTATTTGTGAGAGTTTAGGGTGATAGCCTGTCAGTCTTTGGAAACATGATCACTAAGTCTTTTGGGTGGTTTTTTGCTTCTTTTTTGTTTGGGGATGGTTTTGTTTGTTTATTTACTTTTTTATTTTTCCCTTGCTGATGAGCTTCTGTGGCTCTTTCCTGAAAATACTCACTGGAACCTGGGGTAGACGCCAGTTCAGCATAAATCTGTGTGCTTAAGCATCTCAAAGATTAAACTTTTTTCAATAAGGCAGAGTATCATCTGGCACGTAAGCAAGTTTTTATATTTGCTATTTTATTTTCTTTATAACATTCGTAGCTCAAATGCTTTCATGGTGTTTACATGAGCCAGAAACCTATGAGAAAAATATAACATTCAAATACATTAAACAACTCCAGGACCCTCAGCTTAGTCATGGGAACATGGGGAACGAAGTAGTTAGATTAGTTTCTTGTAAAATCAAGTCAGGAGACTGTAATTGTTTGGATACAGGGGTATTTTGAAAGAAGAAGCAAGCCCATATAATTTTAGAATACAATCAAACAGGATTACTTCCATACTTGGATTTATCTGGAAGGCCAAGCACAAGGGAGATTAGATGCTCACCAATCTTTTTTATCAGCAGAGTAATTTATTAATCTTGGGGGCCAAACAATGTTGATTATTCCTGTGCATTTTAAATATCAAATCAAAGTGGCATTTGTACATTAATCCAAATTATTATACTGAAGGGCAGAAGAGTTCTGAGACATGAGGGAAAGAACTGTCTATGCAGATGGGCACTTAGTTTAGCCCATTTGGAGTTTAGGCCATCCAACCCTCAGTGCAAAATCTACACCTGCTTTTGAGCTGTAAAGAAATAATAGGAAGCTCAGTATCTTTACCAATATATCTGTGCTCTGCAGTGTATGTGCAAGCCCCAGAAGACCACAAAAGACTCTTAAAAAAAAGTAGTGAACTGGTCTCCTGTGGAATCAAAAGTAATACAATTTGGTCAACCAGCATGTATATTTCTAGCAGTGCATTGCTTTGCATATTGTTGTAATTTCCTTAGGACAATCCATTAAGATTCCTGCCTTTTTTGAATTGAAAATTACTCTAATTAGGCAAGCACTGAGTCAAGCACTTTCTCCTATGTGCTACCCAGGGTACTCAACCAAAGCAAAAAAAAACCTAGTGGAGAGGGAGGAACCTGCTTCAATTCCCTTCTCCTTGAGATGCCTAGGGAGACCCAGATGTAGGCTAGATGGGGGGAGGGTAACACACGCGATTTTATTGAAATCCCTAGTAAATGCTGGGAGAAAAGCTGATAGAATATCACGCTGAAGCAATTCAAAACTGTTCAGAACAGATGGAGAAGAGGCAGTGAAATGTGCTGACCTGGGAAAATGGAACCAAGCAGAAGGCACCTCCTTTCAGTAGTTACCTTTCGCTCCAATTCCCTCTGGGCTGTTAAGTCCCTACAGCTGAATGCACCACTTAAAAATTTCAACCAAAACATACTGCCAGTCCACTCAACGTTAATTTATACTGCGCTGAGCCAAAGCCGCTGTGGTTAACCAAGCTCCCAGCTCATTCTGAGAGTCACAAAAGCAATACCCTCAGTTACAGGACAGGAAACTTTGAGAGCTGTGAGACATTTTTCTTTAAGCCTATGATGCAATAGGATTTTAATCTTCCTAAAAGACTTCTCTGCCTTTGGACATCTATTTAGAAATCTGTGCTGCAAGCTGAACCATTCCCTCTTCCTGTTTACCCTCCACAGAATCAGGTGGATTATGTTTTCTGTCTCAACAACAGAAATCTTACTGCATTCAGGTTAACATTTCTAATTATTAGATCACGTAGCTGAACAGACAGATGTAGTCACAGACAGAGCGGGGGAGAGAGGACGAACAGTAGCTATTGAGAAGATGCATGTAGAGCAACATAAAAATTAAATGTGCTGCTTCTGATACCAAAGGCCAAATTGAACTACAATTTTTGGTTGTGTATACTTCAGAACAGAAATATTCCCTGAAAAATTACAGGAAACTTATGGAAAAGTAAAGAGAATAAAAGCAGTCTGGGTAGAAAAAGAGTAAACTTGCCAAGAAAAACAAAGATGTGCTCAAGGGACAAGGCTAAGTCACTCTAAAGCCTGCTATGAACTGTGCTAAACATCTCTCCCTTCCAGATTCATCATTCAACAACAACAGAGAGAACTGATGCTAAAAAAGTTAGTATAACATTTAGTAGTGAGAGCTGATCCTTGACGGCTTTGCTGACATAGACCACAGTACCTCTGGATCCTATTAGCACAACACAAGACACAGTGCAGCGATGCTCTCGCAGCGGTCAGTCCCATAAGACAGGATTAATCTCCCTCTGGCAAGAGGACCTGACCTGCTGTTTTCAAGCCTGACAGAAATTGATTTTAGCACAATCAATTGCAGTATTTATTTTTTTCTCTCTAAAATGTAACATGTATTTCAATATAGGCAGTGTTACAGAATTATCACTCAAAGCAAAAGCATTGTTTCAAACTTGGCATCAATGAAAAGAATACCCTAAGTAGAGATGCCAAATGTAAATCCTTTAAGAAATGCCTTCCTCTTTAATTCCTATGACTTTCCCATATGACCTACAGTTTATGAACATCACTAAAGAAAAAATTGCTGTTGACCATCTGAAAGTTGATATACAGAGAAATAGCAAGAGTTTTTTTGTTGTTCTTCAAGGAAAAAGAAGTCTATACATGAGGTAAGAAGAGTATTCTCTCAATCACTTGTCTCTTGGGGAGGTTTCCAAAATCACCTGGAACAGAGCTGAATGTCAATGCACAGAAGACACAGCTTGAAGGAAGAAAGAAAGAAAGAAAGATTTGTTTCATGGACAATCATGTCACTGGATCCATATAATCTCAAATATTCTGCAGTCTGCATTGTCACTGTGACCACGTGGGCCTAGTTGGCTGCATTCCACAAACACATCTGAACTCAGTTACCAGGCAGTACTAGTGAGCAGCACTTCCCCTACTACCCAGAAGTATTCAGGTTTGTAAGCTTTCCTTTTCCTTGCTCAGAGTCCCAGAAATTTACCACCAAACTATACCACAAGCACAAAGTTTTCAAGTTGTTGTTTGAATAGAATAGAAAGCACTAAAAACGAAGTCATGCACTACATGTTTTTATGTGGAAATTCAGAAAGCTACAAGATCCCAAGATTGACTTTGTAGGTATGAAGTGAGCTAAAAAGCCTTTGCTTTATCTATGTGAAGATTGGCATGGAGATAATTACAGTAACAACCTATCTATTAAAATCTTTGCTTGCACCAACACTTCGAAATAAGACTGGTTAAATTCTACTCAACTCGAACACAGGTTAATCATGCACCCATGTAATCTCAAGACTTATAACTCTTAGCACATGATAAAACACGGCTATTTCACCTAATAGGTGAAAAGTTACTTCCCTAAGGACTACAAAAGAAACAACTCTGACTACAAAAAAAGTTTTGAGGTTTTCTAGTGCAGGAAAAACACATCTCCCAAGGTTGTTGCTGCTGTCTGGCTAACAGAGCACAACACACACGATCTCTGTAATATTTTCTTCTCAACTTTGCAAACCTATCATCGACATGCATGAAACCTCAAGCTAAGAATTGTCTGAACTTTCATTTTAAGCCTGCAGGAAATCAGAGAATCTCCTCATAGGGCAGACGAACAAAGTGAATGCCAACAAACTGTAAAACAAGATTACACAGAGCCATCTGTTCAGACACTGAGCCCGTTGAGAAGTCTCATCTCTCACAGACTGCTGGTCTGACACGGGCCAGAATCTACTCGTAACAGGTATAAAACACTCTCTTGTTGCATTCCTAATTCATGCTTCCAAAACTTTAAGCAAAACCTGTTCCCTTTCCATCCCAAGTTTCAGCTTCGGTTGGAAACGCACACAATCTCGACGAGACATACAGCAGACTCCTACAAACTCTCTGAAGGAGAGGGCGGATGGCTGGCTGCACATCACCAGCCCAGCCCGGCCTCGCCACAACATAGAGCCGTTCGAACTCAATAACCTCGTGAACAGCAGGCGCCTTTCTTCAGCTCAGCCTTCCTGCCACGGCGCCACAGCAGCCGGGGAGTCGGGAGCTGAGCTGTCCCTCACTTCAGGGGGCACCGGGAGCTGAGCTGTCCCTCGCTTCAGGGGGCACCAGGAGCTGAGCTGTCCCTCGCTTCAGCGCCCAGGGAACGCTGTCAATCTGCCGTTAGTTAATACCACTCGCGCAGCGGCAACGGGCGGATGGGGGAGAAGAGGCTGGATCTAGAGCAGCTGGATCTGCCGCACTGACAAAGCTCGTCCCGAAGACAGCGGCGACAGGAATCCTGCAGCCAACCCCCGCCGTGTTCCCACGCACCGGGCCCCCGAACCAGCCCCGCACATCCCAAGCCGTGCTGCGCCCGCCGGACACCGCCGCCGCTCGGTGCGCCCGGAGGGAGCCTTCCCCGGCGGGCCGCTCCCTCGGGAGAACGATACCGGGTGGGGATCGCCACCCCCGGGGCAGGAGGCGGCGACTTCGGGCCCCGTTTCCCGGCGCGGCAAAGCCGGGCCGCTGCGGTCGGTGGCGGAACGCGAGCCCCCAGGAGGCGGCGGCCGGGGCGGCGTCGGTGCCCCCGCCGTGCTCTTACCCCAGCATGAGGGGGCTGAGGCGCCGGGCCATGCCCTTGGACAGGTCGTACACATACAGCTTCACGGGGTGCAGCGCCAGCGGCTCCTCCATGGGGGCGCGGGCGCGGCCGCCGGGCGGCAGCCGGAGCCCTTGCAGACAAGGTTGAACGGCCCTTCCCTCCGGGAAACGGAGGGGAGCTGGAGGAAAGGGCGGCCCCCGGTGCCGGTCCCCAGCGCAGCGGCACCAACCGTGAGGTGACAGACGGGGCGGAAGGGGCGACGCTGCCCGGGCGCATGCGCGGTAGCCCCGCGCCTGCCGGGCCGCCCCGTCACTACGCGACAGCGCCAGGGGGCGGAGCTACAGCCGGGGGGCGGGGACGGACGAGTTCCCCGTCATTGGCTGAGGCTCGGAGCGGCGCGCGGCGCGTGAGGAGCTCCCGCCCTTCGCTGCCCCGCTGCAGCCAATCCGCGTGGAGGGGAGGACCGGCTCCCCGGGGGGGCGGGGCCGGCGCGTTCCCGCTCTCGCCATTGGCCCGCGCTGTTACGGGGCGGGGCGAGCTGGCGAGCGGCGGCCGGCTGAGCGCGGGCGGGGTTGGCTGAGCGCGAGCGGGGTTGGCTGAGCGCGAGCGGGGTTGGCTGAGCGCGAGCGGGGTTGGCTGAGCGCGAGCGGTGCGTCCGGCGCGAGCTGCCCGGGGCCCTGCGGCGGCGGTGCCGCGGCAGCCATGGCGGGGTGGGGGTCGTTCTACAGGGGCGACGGGCTGGAGGAGGAGGAGGAGCAGCAGCAGGAAGAGGAGGACGGGGCTGAGGCCGTCGGTAAGGGCCCCCTACCCCCTCGCGAGGGCCGCTCGGGGCCCGCTGCCTGCTCTCGGGGCTCCGCGGGCGGAGGGGCCGCTGCTAAAACTGTTTCCCCCCGTCCCGTAGCGGACCACAGGTTTTCGGGCCGGGACAGCCTCATCTTCTTGGTGGATGCCTCCAAGGCCATGTTTGAGTCCGACGGGGACGCAGAGACTCCTTTCGATATGACCATCCAGGTAAGGATGGATAAACTAATTGCTAAAGGCAAGACTTTCGCACCCTTTACTGAACACTATTTTCTTCTAATTTTGGCCTGTGTGCGTTTTTTTCAGTGCATCCGGAATGTGTATACCAGTAAAATTATCAGCAGTGACAGGGACCTGTTAAGTGTTGTGTTCTATGGTACAGAAAACAACAAGAACTCGGCAGATTTCAAGCACATTTATGTTCTCCAGGAGCTGGACAATCCAGGTGAAGTGGTATGAAGGTGGTGTAAAAAGATGGAGTGAGGAAATCAGTGTAATAGCATTGTCAGTAACTGATCTCTCTAAATATAGAGAGCTATTGGATAAGTTCTTGTTACTGAAATCCATGGTTGGTAGTGGGGATAGATTTAGATTTTAATTAAAAACTTAGAAACTTCATAAGAGCTTAGCTTTTTCTCTTATAGTTGGTTCAGATCCCTTTTCTATGTCTTTTCTTCTGTTTTAATGTGGTGACTTCACTTGCTGTCTGCTCAACCTACTACTAAAGAGTATCTCAAGAGAACTCTTGAATATCCATCAGGAAAGTGTGTGTCCATGCTAAGACACCACGAATTCCAGCTGATGGAGAATTTCACAGAATGGCTGAGGTTGGATGGGATTTTTGGAGGTCATCTTGTCCAGCCCTCCTGCTCAAGCCAGTGTCAGCTAGAACAGGTGGTCCAATATGGTAGCCTGTTTGGGGTGTTCCATCTCTTTATTTTCATAATAAGTTCTGCAATTCTTGAATTTTGCTCTTTCATTTTCTTAAAATTACGTAGCATCTACTTGATAACAAGTGCTGGTTGCTGAATTGGAAAGGCATTTGGAGGAGTGCAAAGAATACATGCTAGTGGTGACAGGTTGTCTGACTTCTGGGGGAATTTTGTCTACAACTTTTAATAGCAGCCTTTATCTCTGGTGACGTTTGATTTAATTTTCTTTACTAGAGGTGCAGGTTTAATGACACAGGGGCTTCTCCTGAAAGAACTGTGCCTTGTCCTGTTTTCAGAATTAATTACAATGGAGACCTGACAGGACTGCCTTAGGTTCTTCTCCTTTTTCTGGCAGACAGTGTGTTACAGGTCTTGCTCTTCCATTTTCCTCCTCCTTCCCTGCTTGCCCTTTCTCCCATGTTAAAAGCAGTAGCCTTGCCACACTGATAAAAACAGCACAGGTGAAAGGTGGGTGTTGTTCAAAAGGAACAGAATTGTATATTTGCTGCCCCTGGAGAGCACTATGCTCTGGAGAAGGATGAAATGCTATAGGTGATTATTATGGAGTACATAATTATGAACAGTTACCCTGTTAAGTAAAGGACAGATGAGGAAAACATTTTCAAATGAGATTTTGTAAGTGCTGTAGAGTTTAAGTGAAGGACAGAGGAAGAAGCTCTGCAGAATGCAGTGGCTGAAAAATAAAAGCTTGTTTCCCGTTGTAGAGTAACGGGAGAAAAGAGAACCTGCTGTTGCAGGTGGGAAAAGGAGTCCTAGTTGGGTTGGAGTAATCCTCAGAGCTGCAACAAGGCTGTGGGCACCTGACCTGGATGTTGCTGTGCTCTGTGTGATGATCTGTGGGCTTCATCTCACCTCTGGGTGGATTCTCTCTGACATGAGGGGCGAGGAAGGAGGAGGAGCTCTCCACCTTCCCAGCATGCTGTGGAGATGCAGGATGCATTTTAGGCTCCTCTCCTTTCTGTAGTGCAGCAGTCTGCCGTGCTGCTGCCTCTGCAGCAGGTACAGTTTACTGCTTTTGCTGCTGAGCACTTGGCATTCAGTGTAGAGGGTTTGCAATACTTTGATCCCTCCTGTTTCCCTTCACCCACAGAAAGAGCCCACATTGGTGCCAGGGCATTTTGTGTCCTCCTGGCCCTAGCAGGTGCTGTAAGTGGTAACTGGCTTGTGAAATCGCAGATGTTAGGCCATGCTGGACAGTTTTCTCAGCCAGCTGTTGGAAAGGCACTGCCACAGAGGTGCTTGGGAGCATTACTTGGGGATATCAGCTGCAAGGGACCCCTGGTGCATATCTAGAAGAGCTTGTGGTACTTCTTTCAGTATTTCTAATGCATGTGAATGCTGTTGCCCCTCCAGGCGCAAAGCGTGTTCTAGAGCTGGACCAATACAGGGGAGATGAAGGACGGGCGCTTTTCCGGGAGAACTTTGGCCACAACACCGATTATTCACTGGGTGAAGCGCTCTGGGCCTGCTCGAATCTCTTCAGTGATGTCCGAGTCAGGCTGAGCCACAAAAGGATCATGCTCTTCACCAATGAGGATGACCCTCATGCCAATGACAGTGCTAAAGCCAAGCTGGCCAGGACCAGAGCTGGTGATCTGAGAGACACAGGTCATTATTTTCCCTTTTAATTTCAGGCAGAATAAATGTGATGTATCTTTGCAGCAGATGTTAACTGCATTGCTAGTTTGTGATGGAAGAAGGCATAAAATAGTCAAAACTGGGGAATCTTTCTGAAAGTTTCTAAGTTAGAAATTTGGTATCTAATCTAAATTAGAAAATCTGTTTTCTGATCTGGTATCCAGACTAGCACTTACTTCTAGGATCTTTTTCTAGTTTGATAGCATAAATGGGGACATGAGAGGGCCAAGAAAATAAGCTTTCTTGTTGTTGTACCATTTTCCAGGAAGGAAACAATAACAAGTTAACACAAAAGGAAAATTACTTTAATGGCTCCATTTTGAATTAGCTGAAGGACATCAGCCTGAGCTCAGAGAGTAGACAGCAAGTGCTTCATTAGTTCAACTGTGTAGTTGAGGTAACCAGTGTTTTTGGAGTTCAGCAGATGTCCTAGATCTAGAAGCTGTGAGGCTTCCTTAATTCATTAGCCCCTATAACTAAGGGAAAAGGGGTTTTCTGAACTTGTTACTACCCTCTGTGCCTGAGGTAAGATTATGTTTTATAGGAACTATCAGAGCCATTTCATACTCAATGCTGTGCATATTCTTAATTAGAGAGGAAACATTTTCTATTCTGCATTGTTTTGACTGAAGTTAAAGAATATCTGTTGCCTTTTTCCCTAGATCTCCCCTTTCTCTAGAAAATTTCACATCTGGTGCAGATGACGATTTGGAGCTTATTCTTACTTAAATTATTTGTGTAGATAGAGAAGTCTGAGAGTGCTGAGTGCTGAGTCTGAGAGGTACATGCTGATGCAAGAAAAAAGCAGTTTCTGATCCTACTCTTACCTCTTCCACTGTTTCTAGGCATCATCTTGGACTTGATGCACTTGAAGAAGCCTGGAGGGTTCGATATCTCTTTGTTCTACAGGGATATTATAAATGTAGCAGAGGATGAGGACCTTGGGATCCAACCTAAAGAATCAGAGAAACTGGAACATCTCATGAAGAAAGTACGAGCAAAGGAGACAAAGAAACGGACTTTAGTCAGGTTTGTGCCTAGTTGCGATACATCATTCCGTGGAGGCACCTGATGTTATTTTCAGACTGCATCTCACTTTCCTCTTCTGGAAGGATTCGTCTTTAAAAGCATCAGTGCTTACATTCCTCAATCTTAGTTCTTTAGTCCAAGACTGGTGTTTCTTCTGTAGTTTCCAAGGATATTTGTGGATGAGAAGAGCAGAGTGGACCCCTTTTTTCCTCTGTGTGATATCTCCTGTGTTGAGCTTGGCTAGAAATGATCATTTGTCAAAAAATTACATAATTGCCAAGTACTTACCTAAAAATCTGCAACATGAAAAATAGTTTATAGTGAAATCTGATTGAAATGAGGCTTTTCTTGCCAATATTAACGTAAAAAAAAAATCATCTGAATGTGCATGGTAGGTATTTTGGCCTATTATTAAATAGTGATATGCTGCCAGTCTGTCTAGGCACTTGGCATGGATCACACAGCCTTGGTATTTCTAATCTCCTACTAAAAGATTAGAGATACTTAAGAGAGATTACAGGGATCTTGACAAAGCAGATAGAAAGTATTTTTGGAACCACATGCTCCATAACAGTTGGTTTTTTAGGGAGTGGGTTCATAGCAGAATAATGTGGAAGCACAGTAAGGGAATGAGCTTCAAGGCCTAGTGTTTTTTTCCAATAAATATATATAAAGTGTCCCAACCTGAGCTGTTGTCACTGGCATGCTTACTCCTCAGGAATGTTCCTCAATTTTTCTAATAGCTGGGGAGGAAGAATCCTATAGCAGTGATACCTTTTAAAAGAGAGGAAGTAGCATTTGTAGTAACTCACTGTTCTGCTCTCATAACTTGAAGATTAGCTCTAATTTTAAATCTTTACTTCTAATTTTTTCTTTAACGTGTGATTTATATTTTTTCTTCCATCTTGGTATTGTTTGTCTTAGTGGTTTTTTGTGGGGGGAGGGGGGAATTTTTCCTTCTGCACAAAGAGCTATGAGAATTCATGGACATTACAATAAGCATAATTGGGGTACCCAAATGTGGACTTGTCCTATGCTCTGTTTGAGCATAGCCACCCTTCAGTGAAAAAAGTTAAAAGAAATATGGTAAATTACTTGTGTTTAGATAATTTTTATGACCAGAAGTGATATTGCAAGAATATTTTTGTGCAAGTGAGATTATGAGTCAAGTGATAGTATGTTTCCAAATATATATGTGATTTTGTGGGAGTGGAACAGGAGAAGGTCAGAAGAAATAACTTCCATGAAGAGGTGATTTTCTTCTGCAGAAGTGATTTTTCAGGAATCTCAAGTCTGTATCTGTTTTTTTACACAGGTTAAATCTGCATCTGAGCAAGGATGTGGCACTTTCTGTTGGTGTTTACAACCTTATTCAAAAAGCTTATAAACCATATCCGGTGAAGCTTTATCGAGAAACGAATGAACCAGTTAAAACCAAAACAAGGATGTTTAGTGGGAAAACAGGCAGCTTGCTCCTGCCCAGTGACACTAAAAGGGCTCAGGTAACACATTGATTATGTGCCTGCTTTTTCCTGTCTCTGCAATGTGTGAGGGAGATGCCAGTTCCCTTGCTACTTTTGTTTGTATTGCACTTTCAAGATGAGATACAGAAAAATTTGCATCTGTATGGCCCCGGGGACAGCCTGGTCTTCTTGTGAGCTCTGCAGGGTGAGAGTGGATTGTTTCCCTGGCCTGATTGTCATGGGAAGGCATAGCTGCTGGGGGAAGTACTGTCAGGAACACAGGTCATTTCTTTCTGTAAGGCAGAACCAGGTTGTCAGAGCCTGACCTCGTGTGACCCTGTGCCATCGCTGCTGCTGCTGTCAGCTTTTGACTCGTTAGGAATGGATTTGGTCTGTTTTGTTAAACATACAAGTATGAATCACAGGGGAGTTGGAGCTGTTTCCCAAACAAAAGGCATGTTACCTTTGGAGTTTTTTGTATGTATTTTTCTTGTTTTGCCTTCCTGCTTGATAGTTTGGCTGATGTAAATTGAGTGTCATGTTCTGATCAGGCCCAACTTTATTTCAAAACAGGTTATGTAGTTCCTAGGTATACTGTCATAGTGTACTTGTGTCTCCTTCCATGTTAAAAGGTCTTAAAGTTGTTTTCTTAAAATGAAATATTAAGTTTATTTATACTGGATATTAGTTTCTTGAAATAAAAATGAAGTATAGGAGATGAGCAGAAAGCTGAACGTTAAGCCCTGATGTCTTAGCTTCAGCAGCTGAACTATAATATGGTTTTGATTTTGTGATGCATGAGTGGTGCTTCAGAAGCATTGTTTCTCAGTCACTCTTTCTGTCAGGAGTAGGTAGCTGACATGCAGCTGCTGAAGCAAATTTACAATTGGACAGGACCTCTGAAAAAGTCTGGTCCAACCCGGCCCAAAGCAAGACTCACAAAACCAGATGAGGTCACTCAGGGTTTTTTTGGGACAGCTCTGAGAACTCCAGAGATGAGATGTGACAGCCTCTCTGTATGAGGGCTTAGTCATTTTCTTAGAAAAGTGCATTTTGCTAATGTTCAGGTAGAATTTTCCTTGGGATAATGGTCACAGACTGTCACTTGCCATTTTGGTGTGCACTACTTACGAGGGTTTACACTGTCTTGTCTATAACCTTCTTTTCAGTAGTGGAACAGAGCAATTGCATCCTCTTCCTGCCCTGTCCTGCCTTCTGGTCCCCATTGTTTTTTGTGCTGGCAGTCCTATCATCTGCTCTTCCCTGGTTTAGATGTATGGAAACCGACAGATTGTGCTGGAGAAAGAGGAGACAGAAGAGTTAAAACGGTTTGATTCTCCAGGTTTGTTTCTGATTGGCTTCAAACCACTTTCAATGCTAAAACAGCATCACCATATCAGGCCCTCCCAGTTCATCTATCCTGAGGAGTCCCTGGTGAGAGGTAAGCAAAGATGGCAAGAGAAGGTTTACCACCTCGAATTAGTGTAACCATCTGATTCATTGTGTGTTTGAGTGGGGATCATTGAGTGTAAAAGCTTTGTCTAACTTAAAAACTTGCTGAAGTTAAGAACTGAATTAACTGCTATTGCCCCTCTCAGCTGCAGATATTTCTTGTTTTCTTCAGTAGCAGAAGAGCCAATTGTGCTTCATGTTTATCCATCATGACAAGCAGCTAATTAAACCATGGAGATGTAGTCGCAAATACTTGTTTTAGCCATTCATGAAAGGAGGATCCTAGTACCTGACAAGAAGGCAAGGATGGTTAAAAAAACCCAAACAAAACCAACCAACCAACAACAAAACAAGAAAAACCTAAACCCCAAACCAGTGGAGATAATTGCTGTTTTTAAGTCCGTATCAGCTAGGAGTGGAAACATGATACTCAGGAAGTACAGTTGAATTAACAGCACTTTACAGGCTTGTAAAGAGAGAAGGAGAGGATGTTTAGAACTGCTTGTATATGCTTTTATATGTGTATACATAAGTCTGTTAATCTAGAAATATATATTTAAGCTGCAATAGTAAGAAAACACCATCAGCTCCTTAGCCTAGCAGTGGATAAAGAGGGCTGAGTTACGACCAAATGCTTTGCAGTGTTTGACTAAAAAAAAAACCCTTATGCTTGCTTCTCTAACTGCAGTTTCCTGGCTCAACCACTTTACTTATATATCAGTCTTTCCCTGACTACCATATCTGGTGAAATACACAGCAACTGTGTGCCTCAAGAAGAGTACTGAAGTCTGAATTCCTAGTGTGTTACTTCCGCAAAAGGTCCTATGCTGCTACTGTAATGTCCCACCAAACAGAGACAGACTTTGTGGATAAAATTTCACATTTCGCAATTTTCCATTGCTTAGATGGTAGTGATTTCACTTCTTCTGCCAGAACTCTAACTCCTGGTCAGGAGAGACTCACTAACATTGTCCATTTTGAGTGTTTTCCCTTCCAAAATTTGCTTTTTACCTCCACAATAATGCAAGCATTTCAAAGAAGTCACAGGTTTTGAAACTGTGCTATCTAGGGTTATGTTCCAGAACAAAGGAGCAAAGCTGTCAGTCTGACCAATCCACTCTTTCTTTTGCAGGGAGTACAACTCTCTTTAATGCCTTATTAATGAAGTGCTTGGAGAGGGAGATGATGATGCTGTGCAGATACACGGC
The DNA here is from genome assembly GCF_000738735.6 of Corvus cornix cornix. Lineage (NCBI taxonomy): Eukaryota > Metazoa > Chordata > Aves > Passeriformes > Corvidae > Corvus > Corvus cornix. The sequence goes on along the minus strand of NC_047057.1, from coordinate 48,843,664 downwards.
TCGCCGGAACATCCCTCCTCGCTTTGTGGCCCTGGTTCCCCAGGAGGAAGAGCTGGATGAGCAGAAAGTGCAGATAGCGCCTCCAGGTATGGGAAGAGATGCCACCTTTCCCTGCGTGGTTGGATGTAGTCAGTGTAATGGTGTCCTGTATTGAGGGAAAATATTCTTAGTGCTACCCCTCTTAAAACTGGGGAAAATGCTTTCCAACATTCCCTTTCTTCAGTTTTGTCAATGTAAGCATCTGATGTTGAATCTATTTTTAAAGCCCCAGTTGCATCAGTGCTTGCTCAGGTATGACCTGGCTACAGTGTTTTCCCTGCCTCCTACCTCTTTTTAGCAGATTCAAATAACTGATACAGAAATTAAAAGCCTTTTTTTCCTGTTTGAAGACTAGACAGAATGTCTTTTCCTGAATTATGTTGTATCCTTGAATATGTTGTAAAGTATTAAATAAATAATCTCACATAATAAGCCTCATGCCACCTCAGCTGGGTGGGGAATGATTAGGGAGCAGACTCCTGCTCGTTTGCATTTTCTCACCTCTTTAAGTGCAAAAACATCTTCTGGGAGAATGTAAAGTAGGGAAGTAACACTGCTTGTGTACAAAGTAAAGTATTTTAGAATAATGTGGGCAATAACTTGGTTTTCAAACAAATCTTTTTCAAGCTCATACCCAGTAAGAAGTGGGGAAGGTGGACTACTCGATGTCCTGCAGGAAAAGCAGGTCACCAGTATCCAACTCTTAGCTATGAATTTAGTCTGAATCTCTTTCATGAAGCCATTAGTGATGTCGGTTACAAACATTGAGATTGGGATTGAGTGTCATGCTGTAGGCACTTGGAAGTTTTATGGATTGCTGTTGTTTACAACAGAACAGGTAGTTAGCTTGGAGTCATCAGACTTCCATAATAACCATCTTGGTCTTTCACATAAATTATTTTGAGACCATGCTTCTGTGTAACTGTTGTCTTCCTCCCTCTCTTCTGGATAGGTTTCCATGTGATTTTTCAACCCTACGCAGATGACAAACGTAATGTTGATTTTACAGAAAATGTGCCAGCCAGCCGAGAGCAGGTAGACAAAATGAAGGAAATAATTCAGAAGCTGCGGTTCAAATACAGGTAGATGGAGATAAATAGGATGCAGGGGGTGGCATGGGCAGGAAAACACAACCATTGCTTGCTCTGTTGCACATGTTGTTCAGCTGTGGTGTTCCTGAGATGAGATTGTGATGTATTTTGATGGAAATTGCTTCTCTATGCAGTAGCTTTTTCCAAACTTTATTCTTAAATCATTCTGGATACCCAGGCACCGCAATGCTTTATGTAGCATGTTCTGGAGTTCTTTGTTCTTTGTAGAATTGCTCTTGTTCTCTGGGCTGTTGTCATTAGTTGCAGAGGTATCACATTTTATTGTGGTTCTGCCACTCCACTGCAGATCAGACCCAGATCATTTAAATTAGAGCACTTTAGAAAGAAGAGTTAGGCCTTTTTTTTTTCATTATAGCTAGGATAAATGCTATGAAGTACTTTCATGGGAGATTTTTTTCCCTAGGTATGTGGAAGCCACCATAACTGTTATTAAAGTATAATGCCACTGTCTCCTTTTGCCTCATACAGCTTTCTAACTCTCACACAGCATTCTTACGTGGTTGATACATGACAGGATAGTGATTCAGCAAGTAAACTGAAAAGAGCAAAAGCAGTTCTGGTGCAATGGATTGTTGTGTGGGAAAGAGGGAAGTTTTATTCTGAAATAAGTTTGTGGTAGATCTTAAGTGTTTTGTCTGTCTTCTTGGCAGCATGCATTGACATTTTGGGGGATTCTTGACAGGACTGACAGCTTTGAGAACCCAGTTTTGCAGCAGCACTTCAGGAATTTGGAGGCTTTGGCGCTGGATATGATGGAACCAGAACAAGCTGAGGATCTTACAAGTGAGAACTAGTGGTGGGTGTGAAGGGAGGCAGGGTAGGGGACTCGTGACTTTCTTATAAGTGAAATATGTTCTACTACAAGCCCAAATGTCTTTTAAAAAGTATTTCAGTTGTGTGCAGTTCCACTATGTAGAGTTCTGGATGTGTCCATTCTGAAATACTGAAACCTTATTTTCTATTGCTGTCACTTTTAAGGTAAAGAAAAAAATTGCTCACTTTACCATCCAAAATTAAAACTGAATCACCTTTTTTCTATGGTGACAAGTGTTTTCTCTGAAATTCCTCTCTTCAAGATTCTCATTAATATTTCGGTCTGATAAATGGGCGGAATCAAGAGAATTATTGTGCTGGGGGCAATGCTGCCACCTAGTGACCGTGAGAGTTTGTATTGAAGTGTCTTGGATAATCACAGAGTGGGTCAGGTTGGAAGGGACCACAGTGGGTCATCTGATCCAACCTCTCTGCTCAAGCAGAGTTATCCTACAGCGCATTGCACAGCGTTAGTTCCAGGTAGTTCTTGAATTTCTGTGGTGAGGGATACTCTACAACCTCTCTGGGTGACCTGTTTCAGTGCTCAGTCACCTGCCCAGTAAAGTTCTTCCTCATGTTCAGATGGCTCTTTCTGTGTCTCAGTTTCTGCCCATTGCCTCTTCTTTATTTTGCTGCTGGATGCATGAGGGGATATCTCCACCAAAATCATGCATCTCTAGTACAGAAAAAGCTGTTTATGTAGGTTTTCCCAGAAGAAACATACATGTGATAATCATTTCCCCGAAATCATCAACATCTGTTCCTTCCACTTTGTGCATGCGTTCTTCTGTCCCGGGGGGTCTCTCTGGTGGTCATAGACCCCAAAGTTACAGCTGAGTGCTTGATGAACTGGTGTTACTTCCCAATTCAGAGCAGAGTTGGTATACCTAGGCTGGTTCTTATTTTGTGAGTCCCTTCTTGGTCAATGTTTAACATGATCCTACAAAGTTAAGTACTGTGTGGTTCCATACACTAGTGGTTTTGTAGAATGAGCATTGTACTTTTCCCACCAGGTGAGCCGATAGTTCATCTGGCAAGAACGATGGCCTTGTTTAGACTTTCTTGTGATCACACTTTTTGAGAGGGCAAACCTTTATTTTTTGCCAGTGCCAAAGTCTGAACAGATGAGCCACAGGCTGGGCAACCTCGTGCACGAGTTTAAGCAGCTGGTTTATCCCCCTGACTACAATCCTGATGGGAAGGCTGGAAAGCGTAAACAAGGTAAGTAGTGGTGGTGCAGACACAAAACATAATGTCTGTATTCTGTTTAGAAGCTTCTGTGTTTTCAGTTTGTCTCTTAGTTTAAAGAAGCTGCTTGTGCAACAACTCTTTGCTGACCTCCACAATGAAGTATTATATCCAGTGTTGATTCTAGAGAGTAAAGAATATTGTGGTATCCAGTTGGAGAGTTGCTGGAATGAAAACCTGCAGAGTGAAGTATAGGCAGTAACTTGGGTAAATGACTGCAAAATATATATGTATAATTTTAGCAACTTTCTGTTTTATGACAAGAGCAGTAAAATCATTCATGCTTTCAGTTTGTGTTGGTGGGGGAGCAGACTTTTATGCATGGGCTATTTTAGCAAGTCCAAGATGGGCATCTCTAGGGCTAAATGTGTAAGTAATGCTGGAGTCCATGTGTAATTTGGGCGTCTATGAAAGACTGCATAAAGTGAGCGTCAGTTAGCTGAGCTCCCTGTGGAATCATTGTATTCCACTGTCTCAAAGAGAATCCCTTAAAAGTTTCATTTGGAGGGTGAGGCTTGTATCAGAACACAAAGTTTCATAGTTCAGTTAAGATCACTCCTATCAATGAAATACTGCATGACTTACATAGTGACATCTTTCTTAAAAGAAAACGTGGAAACTAGGTCTGTGAGCGTGTGGCTGTCAAAGCACCATGTGCTAATGGCCATTAACTATGGTATGTATAAGAAACAGTGATGTCTTTCTATTTTTAAAAATCTTTGTGATCTAAAATATGTATCTCTCTAGATTCTGATGGTCCAACTGAGAAGAGGCCCAAGGTAGAAGTCTCAAAAGATGAGCTATGGAGTCACGTGCAGAAGGGCACTCTGGGCAAGCTTACCGTACCTGTCCTGAAGGATGCATGTAGGTTTTTGGGGTTGAGGGGTGGAAGCAAGAAGCAGGAATTAATGGATGCTTTAATTGAATACTTTAGTGAGCGCTAAGCTGGAGAGGAAGGCCCTGGTTTACTTCTGTCTGCTTACAATTTTGATTGTCTTATGTGGGTGCTGTGTCTGTTTAATCTTGCTCTGAAAGAGAAGGCAACCAAATGTTGCTCTATCTAGCAGTGGAAAAACTTTTTACTCTTAGTTGTGAAACATCTCTGCAAAGTTGGATTCTGTTGACAGTAACCAAAGGCAGAACTAAATTCCCTGTGAACTCAGGTGCCCCACTGCACATGGATGGAGTTGTGCCTTGCTGGTTTCTTAATAAAAGTTATTTTGGACCTTTTCCTTTGCAACACTGACTATGCCGTCTCTGCATCATAAAGACAGCAGAACTCACTTCTGTGTAATAAAACACAGTGATCTGTGTTAATGGCACCACATGAATTCAAGCAGCAGGTTGAGTCTGTGTGCTAATAGAGGGTATAAATGTATGTTACTCTCCAAAACAGCCAGTATCAGTATTTGTAATCAAATTGGGTTCTTCTCCACCATCATAGTTCTAAATATTACCAGCAGATCTTAAAAGAAAAAAATCATTACTGGGAAGCAGTATCCAATCCCTTGGGCAAAAAGCTGGCACTTCACAAAGCTGCACAGACAGGTCTTCCATTTCTAAATGGTAATAGCAAAAGCTGGTTTAAAAAAGGAAAACAAATAGTATTCCCTGGAAGGCTGCACACATCCCAGTTAAATTACTGAGATGGCATCGAGCTTTCCAGTGCTGTAAGTGAATATGAGTCAGACTTGTGCAGGCTTCTGTACTCAAATCTGTGCTTTAAAAATAGAAAAATAGCAAGTTGTGGAGAGACCCCTTGCTACATACAGTATTTTTACTTTTTTAATCATACTTATGGAGGCTGCAGCCAGGTCTCTTTTTGAGTTTTAGACTTCCATCCCTGGCATGCCCCACCTGTCTTGCAGTGCAAGATGACTGAAACAAATAAACTGTTGTTGTTCTTGCTTTAGGAAATTACTAATTGTTTAGTGAAACTCTCAACTTTCTACATGACAGGACATATCATGTAGAAACATGGGATACCTGAGGTGTCCATTTGGTCTGCGTAGTGTTTTTAGTGTTCAGAGATTCCTCTCTGTGGCTTACAAACTATTCCATGACCGGTCTGAAGTGTGGCACACCTACCGGAGCCAGCTGTGACCACCCTTGTGGCACTGTGACTGTCCTAGCTGTGCCAGCATGCTGCGCACTTCTACCTCCACACCTCCTCCAGAGAGAGCAGCTAGCCTGCATTGAGCTCTGCAGTAATGAAGCTACATTACCTGTTACACTTTCAATCAGCCTGCAGTAGTTATTTTTAATAAAGATTTGTCTAAGCACTCAATTTATTTTGCCCTTGGGCAAAGAAGCTACTGTAAATGCTTGTCTTAGCAAGGCTTGAAGAGAGGAATAGTGAGACTATGCTGTCCATAACTCTGTGAATTGAATTCTGCAAATACCCTTGTTAACATCTCTCTTGGCTTGCTAACCCTTAGGCACACTATGTTCCAGGCTTTGGATGATTGTGGCATGTTTGTTCTAAGTTATTAGATATGCCTCCTGGCTTTTTTTGTTGTTGTTCTTTTTAATAGCAGCTATCACATTAGGCAGAAGTTTAAAAGGGATGGCAATGGAGTGCTTCAGAGCAGAAAAAGAAACAGTTTTGCTTGCTCAAGTATTCTTTATTTCTGCTCCTCGTGTGCTTTCTCTTACATCAGCTGTCTTGGTACAATAGGGCAAATCCTTAGCAAAGCTGTAGTTCTAAACACAACTAGCTCAACAGTCAGCATCACTAGAAGGGAACAGGAGCCCTTCTAAACCTCATACAAATAAAAGGATTCTGAAGTATTTGTATCAAGTTCACCTCAGCAAGGATTACTGGCATCAGCCATTTACAAAAATGTACAAACATGGTGTCTTCAGTCTTTCATGAGCTGCCTTCATCTGCTTGGGATGTACTTAACTAAAGGTATGAAGTTAGTTTCTCTGTGGAAACATGACAGAAAATTTATTTTCCCTTCTGCTATTGCACCTAATGCTGTTTCCACAGTATTTTGCTTTGGCATCCTGCAGTAGAAAACAGGTTTGATATTCCAACACAGGGGTTTAGACTTCTCTGCTCAGAGCAGTAGTGGATTTATTATACAATATGCATTTAACTAAAACTAGGTCCGTAAAACCACCACTAATCCAGATTGCTGGTGGTGCTCCATGCTTTTCCAGAACATGAGATGATACAGCCTTCTCTCTTGAGACATGGTAATTTATCTGAAAAATTACTTCTCTTGTTTCCTTGGCCATTAAGTCTCTGATTCCTCTGTTCTCTGTTTCCTTGGACATGACTTAAGAGGGTTCATCTTCAGTCAGGTGACTACAGTGCAGTAACTAAAAAGCATGACACTTCTTATAATTAACAGCCAGATGTAGGGTACTTGTCAGCAACAACAGGCTGCTCTGCACCATGTGTTTTGTACTTAACTTCCCTAGGAAGCCCAGCCTCAGTGGTAACAGTCTACACAAAGAAAACGGAAGGAGTATGATTTACTGCACTGCAATAGCCTTCAGGCAGCCTCTGAGCAGTTTAGCTTTACAAGCAGAAACACTCCAGTTAGTTGCAAATGCTTCACCAAGGGAATGACAATTCTATTTAGCTTTGCAGCATTTTTATTTTTTCTTAAAAAGTCAGTATTTAAAAATAATCAAGAATTCCCCTTGTGTACTGCCATAAGATTTCTGCTTCCCGTGCATCTGTACAGAAGTCTCGTCTGGTTTTAAGAACAAGGGCTGTGCTAGGCACGCTGATCTTGGCTCCATCTGCTGCTACACAGTAGCTGCTGCCTGCCTTTTACCTGGCCTGTGCTATTCCCTCACTTAATGACTCCAGCAGCCTGAACACGGGGAACCTTTTCCTCAGTAGCCTAAATCGTTCAGAAATGCACTCACACCTGCTGGAGGCTGAAGCTTAGCAGAAATACTGCAACACAGAGGAAGCCGTCGGGTGGGTTAAAAAAGCCCTGAGCAGGCAGACAGGAAGACAAGGGGGGAATTTTTTTTTCTTTTAAACATAAAACAGGAAACACAGTTGTACAGTCACTTTTCAAGAAGTAATACAATGAGAATGAACGTGTTGGAGTAGAATAATAGAAAAGTGGGGGGATAGGAGGTGGAAACACTAAGAATTAAGCTATTATTAAACAAAAATGTAGCATTTTGAAATGAAACATTGATATCAAAACTATCATCTCAACTGAAGCTAAACATTAATTTCCCCTAATTTGCACTTTTTAATTTCACACACATTTACACTCATGGGCACTTAGACCAACAGTCTTTCTATAGCTTGCTGTACAGACTGGATCTGAGGCTTTAGCTGTGATCCCTCCTTGATGGTGATGGAGCAGGCGATGACAGGCCGGGAAACGCCGCATGCCCGGCCCAGGGCTTGCTTGGAGCGCACAAACACATAAGGGACATTCTTGTCCTCGCAGAGAAGAGGGAGGTGCAGGATGATCTCCAAGGGCTCTGCATCTGCTGCCATTACAATGAACTCTGCTATGCCTCTGTTCAGTGTTTTGGTGGCTGTAAAAGAAACTGGAGAGTCAGTCTAGGTCTTTCTGGAAAGAACACCTAATGTGTAACAGCTTCAGGAGATGTTGAAAGTGGCCTCAGTGGGAAGGAGATCTAGTGCATGGGACATGGGTCCTAAGAGATTAGAGAGTTTCTATCCTTAGGGATTGTGGGTTTTTTACAAGTTTGACTAGGTGAAGCCCCAAGCAACTGTGAAGGAAGCCACTCTCTGAGCAGGTTGCACAGAGGCTCAAAACCAAATCTTTTATGGTTCTGAACTAGCTAGGCATCTGGTAATCCCAGTGCCACACCACTGAAGCATGCATGATTACAAACCATGCACCAGGAACGCAATTTGGGAATCTGCAAAAACTGCATATAAATGCTGAAAAGATTACAGCTTAGTTCTGTCCCTGAATATTGTTTAAGCAGGCTTGAAGGAGGAGAAAGGAGACACACACCAGCAATAGCCAGATCTATATAAAATGAGTGATTCACAGCTACAGAGAAAAGACAATCTCTACCCATGGCATCTCACAAAATCCTTGTTATGAGTTGTAGCACACTTTGCAACACACTAGTCTCACCTTCATTGGCTCCCTTGCGTAGTTGCTTATAGTTGCAGGACTGCTGCACAAGATCCAGCAGTGTTTTTGTGAGCTGTGCATCAGCCAGCGGGTAAGCTTTGGGATTCACTTCTGCCTCACTCTAAAGGAAAAAGTAAAGAATATTACAATAGGAGCAAAGGAGGCTTTGTTCCAATCAACACTGCACAGGCATCATGTCCACCACATATATTGATTACTGGAGTCGTGTCACTATATTCTCATCTGCTCTGCACATATAGAAGAAACACCACTGCGTTTTACTCCTAAAAGAGTAAGGATTCTTCTTGTATCAAAGTAAAAGGGAAAAGTAAGAAAGATATGCTTCCCATCAAAGTAAAGAGTGTATCTACTCACACATCTACATCCTACAAACCAGCAGCAGTGCACTTACGGGGCAGTCTTCAGGCGGTTTATACCACAGACTACACAAAATGAAATACTTCAGTTCACATATTAAAAGACTAACAAAAAAATTGAAGAAGTCCCCAGAAGAGCACGTATCAGGGTTATTTCTGCAAACCACAAGTAGCTTATAAACGTTAACATCACCAGCGGGGTGGCACAGCAGCGAGTTCACAAGAAGTGTTAGCGACCGGCGCTGGCAGAACCGCGGCCTGCCCGGCTCCCGGCACTGCGCGGGGGTGACCCCGGACACCGAGTGCCCCGTTACCGGCTGTCCCCCGGACCGCCAGCCCCTCGGGCCTCCTTCCCCGCAGCCGGCCGCACCCCCGCCCGCCCGCCCGGCCTCCACGTGCTGCCCGCCGCGCAGCCGGGAGGCGGCCTCCCTCTACCCCAAGGCCCTTCGGAGGAAGAGCGACAGCAAGAGGAGAAGGAGAAATAGGAGAAGAGGGAAGAAGAGGAAGAGGAAGAGGAAGAGGAAGAGGAGGAGGAGGAGGAGGCCGGGGTCCAACGCCACTCACCATGGCCGCGGCGCGGTCGCTGCTGTCGGCCCGAGCGCGCTGTGAGGGAAGAGGCGGGAGCGCTGCTGCGGCCGCCGGAAGGGAGGCGGTCCCGGGGGCGGTCCCGGGGGCGGTCCCGGGGGCGGTCCCGGGGGCGGTCCCGGGGGCGGTCCCGGGGGCGGTCCCGGGGGCGGTCCCGGGGGCGGTCCCGGGGGCGGTCCCGGGGGCGGTCCCGGGGGCGGTCCCGGGGGCGGTCCCGGGGGCGGTCCCGGGGCGGAGCCACCGTCCCCGCGCGGGGCGGAGCCGCACGACAGCCCGGGCAGCGGCCGATGGCGGCGGCGGGGCCGTGCGGCGGTCACGGGCTGCGCTGGGCGCTGCCGCTCCGCCCGCCGCTCTGCCTGGCCTGCGCCGTGGAGACCCTGGGCGACAGCAGTGCCTCGGTGGGCAGCGCCTGCCCCGCCGCCCCTTTCCGTGTGCAGCTGGGCCGCGGAGCACCCCCCCAGCGGGCCCCGCCCCGCCGGCTGGGCTGCCGCTCTCCTGCGCTCAGTTTGGGGCCGGGGCCCGGCCGGTGTGGCCTTTGGCCAGCCCTGTCCCCTCGGCACCCGGGCCCTGGTGGCCCTGTTCCCCTCAGGGTGGTGGGAGCAGCGCGGAGCTCGGGCCCAAGGCCTAACGGGCTGCTGTGTTTGATCCGTAGCTGGTGCGCAAGAAGCACGTCCTGTCCCGTCTCCAAGATGCCCTGGCCTGGCAGGCGGTGTCAGTCGTCCAGCTGCTGGCACCAGACGAGAGGGTGTGCATGCATTTGATAGGAACTCTCTTTGGTAAGAGCTCTGCTGAGGCCTGGTGCAGCAGCAGGGAGGAGGCAGTTACCTTTTGTTGAATACATGTGACACTCCTCCGCATTTGAAGCCAAAAAAAAAGAGCAAAAGAATATTGAGGTTCCTATCTCCATACTTCCACTGTTCTGTTAGATGTGTAATTACTCCCTGCGGAAAACTGTGTGTGGCTGATGTAGAATAGGTTAATTAATTTCCTCATTCCCCAAGGAGCAGGATTGGCATGTTCATAAAGCTCTTGCAATTTTCCAAAGTGTCTTGATGTATCCATGAAGTCCTTCTGGAGAATAGGAAGTGCCTGGCATATAACTCCGAATGCCCTCCATTCTGGTCTCATGCCTCTGGAGTTATATGAAGATTCATACAGAAATCAAAGTGTGAGCTAAAAAGGTGTTGCAGGACTTAATATCGAATGCGCAAAACACAAATCTGCATAGTGGGGTTTTTCCACACCATCACTTTACATTTGTAGAAATATTTGTTGCTGTACAGCTAGAACCTTATGCTTTCTGGTGTGTCATAGCAAAATAGTGTTCAGCAGCATGTCAGAAAGTGTCTTTCTGGTAAGTATCTGTGATCTTGAACATCTCTTACTGATTTCTTTTTGCATTGCAGTACTATGGGAAATGTCTTTGAAACTTTAAAAATCTTGATGGATAAGAAATAATGGTCTAAATGAAGGAATAGTAAGGCAGGAAGGGAAAGGTGGACGGTAGGAATAAGAGTGCCCTCAAAGCACAAATATACCAGATTCCTTTAATTCCACAGTCTCATTTGCACATCAGAGATAATTCTTGTTCTTTGGGGAAACGTAACTTAAAAGACCCTTTCCCTGCCTTGACACGCTGAATAGTTCAAACAGTTGATTGCCCATAAATTGTGTTGTGCATGTTTTGGAAGCAGCTTTGTTAGAAACAGAACTTTATGCAGGTTTAGTTCTTCTAATTGCACAAATATTTTTGAATGTTGTGCGCACACCTAATCCTTCACAGAAGTGGAAGGAGTGGTGCTTATGGCCAATTCAACCCTACATTATATGACCCTAACACAAAGTAACCCAGAAGACAGGGATGCTGTGCTTGCATTTCAATGCTCTTGTCTGCTGTAATAATTCTCTGAGAAGAGAATTCTCTTTGTGATTGGGTGGTTTGAGGACAGCTTTGGGTTTTACTGTACTTGGTGTAACTCCTAGAGCAGTTGGAATCCCAGTCTAAGCTTGGGGCTACAAACAAGGGCATGTTCATTTTTGATAGAGCTCAGATGAACCAAGGATCATTCGGTGCAAGAGTGTAAGAGGGACCCCCCCAAAAGTTTGAGCAGTGCTGTGGAGGAAGTATTAATAGTGAATTCAGGAAAATACATTTGTTTTTTGCAAAGAGAATATTGGAATAAGCACAGCCAGAAGAAAGAGGGTTAAGAGAGGTGGAGTGTGGAGTGTTATGTATGAGGAGGTGGTGAATTTCAGATAAGCCTGAATTTCATGCAGCTGATACTGCAATGTTCACTAATGCTGTATACAAATCTTTTCTAGAGTTACTAAGGATTGGGCACATGAGGCAGGAAATAAGTAATTTCTTCACCTGTCATAACATTGCTTTAGTTGGTCAAAATTCTGAGACATCGTGGAGTCTTCAGAGGGGAGGTAGTTTGACTGGACGTATTGAAACGAGTGATTTAGTGTGGCAACAGTGGGGATCCGAACTATATGCCTGATGCTATAGGTTGGAAGGAGCTGGGAGGTAGAGTTTCTTGTCTGCTGGGGTGTAGTAGAGTGAGACAGTGGTTTATTTTAATATATACAATCTTATGCTCTCATTGTAAAATTAACTTGTGAAGTGATGCCTTCAGGTTCAATTTAATAGTTTCCATACGATTTAAATCTGGTGTTCCGGTTTGGTTTCAGGATTTTCAGTGCTGTGGAGGGAGAAGGCTGTTTATAGTAACTGATAAGAATGGAGGACACAAAGGACAAAACTCACAGCTGGGTTTTGACTTCTGTCATTCCAGGGTGTTGTTTCAGATGTATGACTGGATACACACAGTGAGATGTGGTGGTGGCAGCAGTTACATATTCCTTGACATAGGTGGAGCCACTGACTTCCAATTGCAAAGCACGTAAAAAATTGGCAAGAGAACCGAGTGTCTCATGTCCCTGTGTCCTGCTTATGGAGGCAACTTTTGCGATACTTCAGAGAGTATCCGCCCTCATCTGACAAAGTCAGGCTGGTGTCATGTGTAGTGGGGAAAACAAAACAGTTCTGAAAAGAATTTCAGTTCTTTTTAACAAGAAGGAATTGCAGCACTGGTGATCAGAAGCAGGAATGAGTTCCATGACCTGTTGTGGTTTATCTTTTAGGGATGTTGCATTCTGTGGAAGACAGCAGTGCCCTGAACCTATTCGTTGAAGGTGAGAGACAAATGCCACACCTCAATTACTGGCAGTTTGTGAAGGGGACAGTCTGTCTTGTCTGATATCTATAGTGAGATGCTCGGCTTCGACACAGCTTCAGTGGGGAAGATCATCTATTTTCTATCCATGCAATGAAAATGAGTGGTCTGCTCCCATATTTGAGGTCAGGGGAGTGCGTGCACGTTTAAATATTTAACATTTCTCTCACAGGTTCTGTGTGCATCATGAATTTAGTATCAGATGGGTAACAGTGCCTCAACTTTGGCATCATTGGACCTGACTGAATTGTCAAAGCAAATAGAAATCTATGGGATCTACTGCTTTTTCCTCAGGAGTAGAGGGTATTTGTGATTTAGCTGTACAGGCTATAGAGTCCTCTTTGTGAGCAGTCCCTCATTTGAAAACTGAAGGAAACATCTGCAGGGCTGACAAAGGAATCTCTGCAGTCCAGTTAACCTTGGGCACCTCTGCTGAGTCTGGAGATATTAGCAGTGCAATGATGCGTTTCATGTCCAGCCATGAAAGGTAAAAGGAGCTATGACAAACTTCTTCCAGAGGGATTTTACTTTTCAGACACTTGCTTGAAATGGGGTTGAAAAGGGGAGAAGCCTTTCTGTCATGTTACCAGTCTTGAGAGATGGATGCTCTCTAGCAGAGCAATTTTAAATTAGTGTTGCCTAAGCATTGAACATTTTTAAAGGTTCTGAGAGTTTGGGGCAAGAAAGGGCTATTAAACCATCTATAAATCGCCTGTCTCAGATATGCTTCTGCTGAGATGCATAGATCTGTAGCTGAAGTAGGTCTAGTATTGCCTTGGGTATACCAAGAAATGGTGAACCCAGAAGTCTCTGGTGTTTCTTTTTAGAATGCTTTCCTAGGATACAAATCAAAAGTGTAGGTTTTCCAAATGAGTCATGCCATGACAGCAAGCTACATCCAAGACAGCCTTACCAAATCCTGTGTAGAAATGTTGTGTGCAGTGTCTCAGTAATGGGACTATTGCCAAAATTTTATCTGCTGAACATTCAAGTGCCCAGTTCTAAAGGTACTGGAAGAGGAACTTTGCTTCCTGCAACTGCCCTGCTGGTATATGTGTGGAGGCACAGGCAGCCTGCCAGCATCAGGCACCTGCCTTGTGATTTTGTTAGAGAAACCCCAGGTGATATGTTGCCACTGCCTGGAAAATGTAATATCTTGCTGATTCCTATTATTAGTACAGAGCCGACAGAGCTCTTAAAATTTCAGTGAGCCAAGAATAACAGCACTTACTTGGGGCTGAGGAGGTGAACAGCACCACACTGGTGACTGAGGCCTTGCTTTCTGGTAAGGTGTATGGGATAACTGCAGCAGGGAAGAATGGCTGATAGACTTCACTTACCTTAGGGACAGTAGCAGCTGAAGGAGGAGCTCTGAGTGTGAATCTAAGGATCCTCAGCAGTTTCAGTTTTGATATCTTCTCTGGAAGGATACGTTTTTAAAGGCCAGTTTTCATACAGTAGGAAGCCTGGTCTATTCAATTACCAGAATTTTTTATGCTTTTAAGTTAGGTTTTTTTCCCCTTCCCTTCCTGATTCCTTATGTTTACTTGCTGTCCTGAGGCTCAGTTTGTTGCTTGCTTTTCATTTCCATGCATGGTTTGTAGTGCAGCTGAAGCAGGACTGCTGGAATGGTGCCTCAGAGAGCTTGAGCTGGGCTATCAGAAGAAATAGTGCTGGGAATGCTGCTGTTACCCTGCTCTCTCAGCACCTCTGTGCTCATTTCATTTCTGAGCTCTTTGCTCACTGATCTGCTAAAGCCCCATGGAAGATGGATTGTGAGTGCTCTTGTGTGTGTGTTACTGATCCTGTTTCTTCTGCCTAGTTCTGGTGCGGCTTGTTGTGGAGTTGAAGTCAGAGCAGTACTTGTGCTGCATTTTGAATGAAAGTCAAAAGGAGGTCAGTGAAGATGAATTCTTTTCCCCTTCCTTCCAGTCTTTCAGAAATTGAGGAATGAGTGGCCCTGCAAGTCTGGGATGTAGCATCTGCTGCAGTGGGATCACAGAATCATAGAATGGTTTGGGTTGGAAGGGACCTTAAAAATCATCTAGTTCCAATCCCCCTGGCATGGACAGAGACACCTTCCACTAGACCAGGTTGCTCAAAGCCCCATCCAACCTGACCTTGCAGAGCAAAGTTCCCCTGCTGTGATGTTGGCAGTGTGAGTGCCTACCATGGAGTTTTTATATTGTTCTTATGATGCCTTGCAGCCATATGGCTTCATGATACTCTTATAAAGCTGTGTGGTTTTCTCAGATACTGCTTTTTCCTACTTTACTGGTTCAGTTATATAAGGAGCTTTCCCAACCTGTGCCATGTGCTCTTATTCTCTTCGTTCCTAAGTTTCTGATGGTCCCATGGAGTACAAAAAAATGGGAAGTAGCAAAAATGGTGAGCAATTAATCTGGTTCATGTGTTCATGTAAGAGGTGGAGGGGAAAAAGAGGAAAAGGAACAACAAGCAAGCAGTTCCTTGAATTGATTTAAAGACATTTTTGAGACTTGGTGTGATATTTGGGGTTTCCTTGTGGTTTATCCTAAGTGATGAAAAGGACAGATATTTGGAAAAGATCCTGTTCTGGAAAATTATGCATCACTGAGAACTTGGTGGTTTGGGTGTATTTCTGCCTTTGGACTGTGTCCTCACCAATGAAACATTTTCCTTCTCTGTCTCCTCTACAGCTGTGCAAAGCAGCTACCATGAGAAGCAGCCTGCCCACATTTGCTCTCTTGGGCAAGCTGGCAGATGCCATCCCAGGCTTTGCTGAGATCCTGGTGGTAAAGCACAGTGAGTAATATGTCGTGTCCCACTGAAGGGTGGTATTCACAGCCCTAACACACACGCATGCGTGCACTCCCCTGTCCCCCAGACGAATTCGTGAAGGTCACACAAGAAGCCTGTCCAGGAGTCAGAGCGGCATTCAAGCCTCCTGGGATCCAGGTCAGAACCTTCATAGCAGTCTTGTTATCATGCTTTTAGCCAGGCAAAAGCAGCCTCTGTCAACTGGGGTTGTGGGTCTGCCTCACAGGCAACATACCTTTAGGTTTTTTTTCCTTGATCTGGTGCTTGGGGGTCTGGTGAGCAAGCTGAACTGTTTGTGGAGGGAGCTGGGATGATGGATCTTCATACGGTGAGCAGTGAGCTCCGCTAGCTGTTTATTGCTGTACCTCTGCTCAGAGGGACAGATGGTGCTGAGCACATCACCTGATTGTGGCATTCATTGACCTGCATACACCAGTCTGTCCAGTGGGCTTTTGCAAGTTTTCAAGGGAAAGAGGTTGGTGCTTTTAAAGTGTCAGTGAATGTTTGTTGTTCCTGTTCCTTGTACTAGATAATTTGGTGGATCATCTGCTGACGGGCTTGACGTACCCAAATGAGGCGATAAAGGCTGCTGTCTGCTACTTGTATGGCAAGCTGTACTCCTCTCCTGTTGGCACAGAACGGCTCTCAGGACACTTTGAAGAAAGGCTGTGTGGTGTCTTCTTGAATACTCTGGGGTGTGCGCAGACAAAGGAGCTGCAGGTTAATTGTTTGGGTAAGGCATTGCTGACAGAATGCAAGGTGCAAGGGTAGGCTCAGAATGAGGAAGAAATCCTTGGCTGGTTTAGATGCTCTAATGTAGGTCGTTCCATAGAGGATCTTTATGCTTCTTGTCCAAAGCCATCAATCCTTTCTGTTACTCCACAGCAATTAAGTAGTCCAGACCTGCTGCTGAGTACCCCCAGGCCCCTGTGTTCCCTCATGCCTTGTATTTGCCCAGCACTGACAAACGTTCAATCTCTTCAGAGCTTGTGCTATGGCCTGATCATCCCTCAAAGTGTCTGAATGCAAATACTGTGCACGGGCAGGTGGGTTTTGTAGAGCAGTGGGATGGACTCTAAGAGATACGGTCTTCAGATGTGGGGCATCATGTTAATTAGATTATAGAGCTAATGTGGAAGTGGCACTTTCTTGCAGTTATGCTTCCAACTGCATGTTTCAGCTGTTGCTGGGGAGCACAATTTCAGCCTTTCTGATATCACTTGTTTGTAAACCATCCAGGGAATTAATTTTTCTAGTAGGAGGCAGGCAAGAACTGGTTTGCTCCTCTGCTCATCTACTCAGCTGCTAGAAGTGGATTATGATTCCTTTGACAGTAGAATTCTGTAGCTCAGACCATACCCCTGTGTGAATCTGTACTGATGTGTACTGATGATATTCGTCAATACCTGGAGCAGTGATCTATACTGTTATACTGAGGGAGTTTTTTTGGCATGTGGGTATCCTTTAGCTGAAGACAGCCGTTTCTTTAAGAGTCTGTGAAAATAGAAGGGGAAGATAAATGCCTGCTCTCTACGAAGTGTTCCAGGGAAAATGTCTTGTCGTTTGGGTCACGGACTGCCTGGAGAAGAATGCAGGTCAAGAGCTCTCCCAAGAAACAGTTTAAGGTGTGGTTACTAACAGAAGATAATGCAAGTAGAGGGCTCCTGAGATGCACCCATGTACATACGTGACTCTGAGAAGGAACAGAGAGCAGATCAGACCAGCAAAAAGCATCAGCAACACAGGGTTGCAATACGTGGGGGTCATGGCAGTATCTGGGGACACAGTGAGAAGTTGTTTCCTGATCTGGAGGGGAGGACCTCCAGGAGAGGGGAGGAAGTTGGTGACAAGTCTTCGTCTGTAAATACTAGTGTGTTAATATAATCCTCACTGTGCTCAGTATGGTGCTCATTCTTGCGCCCACCTTTGCAGGTTTGCTGAAGGAGCTGCTGAAATCTGACCATTTTGTATCTATTCTTATGAATAATTCAAAGACAGAGGAGGAGACTGAGATCCCTAACTTTTTAGAAGGGGAAAATCCACTGCCACTTGTTCTCAAAAAGGTGATTGCTGAAGTAGTAGTGAATTGTCGGTACACATAAATAATTTGCTGGCGTGTAATGAATCTTTATCTGAGGCACTGTATATAAAAAAAGCAGAGTGTTCTGTTGCCAAGACCAGCAATAGAGGCTGCAGTGAGAAATGGTGATACCTCTATTGATCCCCTTGATCATTCCTGCATCCTGGAATGGGGAAAATCTTACTCCTGGCCTCAGCTGATTTTACTCACTCACACTTGAGGTCTGATACAGAACATGCAGCACCAGCATGACGAAGCATGGGGGTGGAACTATTACTCATGATCTACTCTGTTGTGGTTCTCATGTGCTTTTTTGAGTGTCCTTGGTTCAGTGTTTTATCTTACCTTAGCAAGTTTAATCTGTGAAATACATGCCAAAAGAGAGATCTTAATTTGTGTTTTAAATTTTAAAAAGTAGAACAAACTGTTTCCGACTCATAGCTGCATAGCTGACTTCCTTTCTCCTTTTGACTTTTGTTTCCCAACAGCTCTTGTTGACCAGAGATGAGATGTTACAGGCAGCGAGTTCTCACTGTATGGCTGCAGTGCTGGTTCACTCTCCTAGCAGATATGCTCCTGCTTTTATCCATGCAGATGTCCCAGGTGAACAAATGCAGTAGCATCTTATTGTTCATTCCCCAGTATCAAAGCTGCCTCTGGGTGTTTGGTTTAGGAATCAGGCTGGCTCCATGAGATCCACTGGTGGCATAATGTGTGTAGTGGCCATTTTATACCATGTGATTTTAGGAGTAGAAAGGGAGAGTATGTTTTCAAGTGAAAGTTTAGAAGCAGCTGTCACCAAGCAGAATGGAGTTTCCACAGAGAGAATTTGGCTAAGTCTTTGTGGTCAAGGTCCTTCTTGCAGGACCTTAGATACAAGTCTAAGCAAACTGGGGTTCCATCTCATTCCACTAAATATTGTAAATTTGCTGAGATTTTGGTTCAGGATTTAGCTTTAGAATGCAGCTATGAGAGATGGTTTATTATTCCTCTGTAATCCCAAAAGACAGAAATACTTTCATTATACAAATTCTTTGGGAGATGTAAAAGTCATGAGGAAAAAAAGGTCACTGCATCTGTGGTAAAGCTTGCTTTGTGGCTTTTCATTTGTGCCAAAGGCTAGACCCACAATTCAGCTCCTTCCTACTGAGTTTGTACTGGGAAGATGCCTGCCCATGGGTCTATGCTCTCCAGTCACCTTATTTTGAAGACTAGCATACCCCTGAGCATCTACTACATTCTCCATTCCTGCCGTTTCGTAGTACAGCCATTCTCTCTGTGGCTGTTGCTATGCTTCTTCATTTCCTCCTCCTTCTTCTGCTCTGTTCTAGGAGCAGCTGTGCCATGCTGTGAGCAGCCTGGCTCTTACCAGGGTGACCTTATTTGTGTGTGTGTGTGTTTGCAGAGTTCCTCTTTGAGTGTCTCTTGAGTAAAAGTGAAATCCTCATCTGGTCAGTGTACTGCTGCCTGCTCCTCCTGACTGAAGAGCACCTTTTCTTCTCCAAGTGTCACACCGTCTATGGTGAGTCATCAAGCTTTCTGACAGAGTGACTGCAGTAATACTTGTGCCTCTAGCTGAATTCCAGCGCTTTACACACGATCACAATTTCCAGTCAGGATGGATAAAGGACTGAAAATGAGTACCTATCAGACATGTTTGTGATGTCCAGCGTAGCTTGAATTTACACTGTCGTTGTCCTAATGAGTTTCTGATGAGCATTAATTCATTATAATAACCAGGTATCATGACTGACACTCCCTGAGTTACTATTAAGTATTTCTGCGGACATGCCAAGAGTAGATTTAGAAAGAATGGTTAAATTCCTTCTGTTCTTTGGGACCTATCTCCAGCAGTAGAGGTTGAGGCAAATTATCAGGGCACTGAGTGAACACTCAACAGTTTCAGACAGTTGTTTCTGTCAGTGGCTCAGAAGAATAATTGTTCAAATCTTTTTATTTTTTTTTTAATTAATTTTGCTTCCCTCCGGGAATCTGGGATGTTAAAAGTGTCTCTGTGACTTCTCTTGAACATGTACAGGCATTGAATCTCTGGTGAGAAGTCTCCAAGGTGTCCTGCTGCTGAACAATGTGGAGTTGCACAAACAAGGGCTCCTGCTCTTCACTGAAATACTGAAACGGTAAGGGAGTATCCTGTCAGGCTTGCACAGGCAGAATTTGGTATCCCAAAATGGAGACTGTGGGCCTTTAGTTTTTTAAGATTTTCTTCCAAGACCAGATACCTACACACCTTTAGAACTTTTGTGTTTGAAAGGTGGTGCTGAACAATCACATCTCCTTTATTCTTGCAAAGAAGGGCATGATGGTTGTTTCTGAACCTCCCAGCTTGTCCTGTCTGTGCCTGCATCCACCACTATATCTTCCTCTTCCTGCTTCCTTGCCAGTCTGGGAGGTGAAATCTCTTTTCCGCTGTAGACAAAGCATGAGAGAAGGCCAGGAAGGTCCAGGCGTATGTGAGCAGGCCAGCTCCTGCTAAGTGTGCCTCTATGACAAAACAAAGCATGCAAATTCCATGGCCTCTGGTCTTCTGTCATCATCTGAGCTAAATTCAAACTGCAAAAACAAATTCTAGGCTGAAATATTAATGTCTTCTGTCACTTTTTTCCTCTTGTTTTCTGCTAAGAAATAATATACACTGGCTTGTTTTTCTTCTGTGCTTCCTGTTCTTGCCTCTATGATCTTGTTCCTATCCTGTCATGCTAGTGACAGAGTCTTGTTTTTGCCACTTAGATCCCCCGAGAGAGCCCTTGAGCAGAATTTTGGAAATGTCATAGTCAATTTTGTAGCAAGTGTCAGGGTAAAAAGGAGGAGAAAAAGCAACAGTGCTAGAACAGTGTGGTGATGCCAGTGTGGGATCTGTCAAAAAGAGAAACCAGGATGTGGGAAACACTAATTACAGCATTTATGCTTGTAAAACAAAGAGAACACTCTGTGCAGTTACTCTCATTTTCTCGCACACCCATTCTGTTTCTCTGAGCTTTGCCTTAGAAATCATGTTTTATTCTCTCATAGTGGGGAAAGGGATCTCGTGCTGGAACCTCTCCTCTTGGTTTTAGCTTGCAGCTGGATTCTCTTTGTAAGTGAGCCACACATTCTGGTGAGGTCCATGCAGGACATACTGCTCCCCTTGGCAGTATGTCAGGAATGTTGGGTAGCTCTCCCTGGAGTGACCCTTGTCCCTCCCAGCATAATCAAAGTGGCAGGCGCAGGTTGGGGCCCAAAGATGACAGGTTGCAGGAAGCTGCAAGAGTGCTGCCCTTCACACTTTCCCCCCAGGCCCTGAAGACATCACAGTGCACCATACTGAAAGTGGGTTTGTGCATCGTGAATGAGTCAGCAATACTCCTCCATCCCTTCCTCCCTGCATGAGTCAGTGAAGACTTTTTTCTTCCTGATGTGTTTTACTTCAGAAGGTCAGTGATTAAAGAAAGGAAATACAGAGGATTAATAGAATTACCTAGTGTAAGTAGAAACAACTTGGAAGTTCAGTGCATCACTTGTGGCTTGGCTCCTGATGCCTGAGTTCCACAAGTCCTTTTCCTTGCCATGCCCACCTCACAGCTTTTTCTCACAGCAGAATGTGAGGTGGCTGCGAAGCAGGGTTCCATCCCACTGAGTGACTAAAAAGAGTGGTTCTTCCTCTGTTCTCTTTTTGCCATGTAACTGGGCTACTAGTGTAATTTCTACTAAAGTTCACTTTGCTTTCCCATTTGTGCATGCAAGCATGTGCTCCTGGCTTGCTTTAGTCAGGCATGACTGTGAAAATTGAATAACAGGGAATACTTTTGGCTCCCAAATCTGGCTCCTGTCATGCTGTGCTGCTTTTCTTGCTTCACTTTGGAGAGACCCTCTGGCAGGCTGTTAGTGCCTCTTGTCTGCATGTAGCTGCCTGTCTTCCGTTTGCCCTCCCAACTGTACCTGACTTGCCCGGAGCCAAATGAGCCATTTACACAGCTTTGTCCAATAATGGAATTAATGGCCTGTCATCCCTCCATGCTCTCATGCTGAATGCTCAAAGGTGTTGGGCCACAGATGATCAAAATGCTCACTGTCGAGAAGGATTGTCAAAACAGTTGGATTGTGTTTATTTTCCTGATTACTTTTCAAGTTTGTGAAGGTTCCTGTCCTGGCATCATCTGGCATTAGAAGTGCCATAGGACTGTGAGAGAAGCTATTCTCATGTCATTATTTGTATTCTAGGATGGTGATGTTTGCTTGTACACTTAAATATATAAGTTGCTTGATGAATTCACAAATACCAGAGCAGATGGCCTGAACATAAAGTCCTAGGCACAGAGATCACTGTGTTTTGCAAAGCTTCTTTTCTTGTGCTTTTCATGTCAGTGTTCACTGGAGTAGTCACACAGTTACCCAGGCTGTGGGTGTTTTATCATGGTAGTGCTTCAGACTGGCTGAAGTTCCCTCTTTGTAGCAAACCCTGTACCTGCTCAAGTCTGAGAGTACCTCCTTGTGAGCAGCTGGCTCTCAGTACTGAAAAACATGGCTGCAATTGCATGGCTCATCTGTCCATTTGCTGAAATGACGGAAGGCACTACAGTTACCTAACTCTGACAACATTCTCCTTGCTTACTTTGTTGTCTCTTTGCAGGCAACCAGTGGAAATCAAATTATTCACAAACCGAGGTGTATGTATAGAAGCCATTGATGTTTTGATGGAGACAGTGAACTGCCCGGTGCTGGAGGTGGTGGTGGAGGCTGTGAAAGCTGTGGCAGCTTTCCTGAGGTAGGCAGGAATGTATTTGCAGGCTTTTCTTCAGATAGATCTGTTGATACCATCTTGGGCTTTGCAGTTCCCCTGTGGCTGTGTGGGTGAACGTGCTCTGCAGTGGGACTTGTGGCTGAGGCAGGCGTGGGTACAGCAGAGCCAGCTTCCCACCCACCTCAGGAAAGCTGCCAGAGCAATGAAGCTGTGGCAGGCAGCAAGTCATTGCAGCAAGGACCTAGTGTTCCAGGCAGGCTTGTACAGCACCTGCTATGGCTTTGTCACTCTGTGCCCCATCCAGATTGATAAGAGTAATAAGCATAAGACTCTGGACAGTCATATGCATCCTGACTGTAGTGGGAACAGACAGAGCACTGAGGGTGTGTTTGGGCTCATGTGTGGGCGAAAGCACTATTCAGATATTTTGACCTTACTATGCTCTGCTGGAGAGAAGTGGCAATGGCATATTTCCATCAGAAGAGCAGTTACTTCTGATGGTGTTGCCTTCCTAGTGGAACGTCCCCAGCAGGGACTGTGCATCTTGTCTCTCTCTTCACTTGTTAAGGAAGGACCATCTGAGCTCCCCTCCAGTCCCATATGAAGAGCTGCAGAAGCTTCTGGAGGCAGTGCTGAAGCGATGTGCTGACCTTTCCCCACCACAGAGTAGTAAGAGGCCTGCAGTAAGTCAAAAGTTGTTGCTTGTTGGTAGGACCAAGCAGGACGGGGATGATCTTCCTAGGACACTATGTGGATGTTTTATATATGTTCCATCCCTTACTTACATCCCCCATGGCTATTTAGTTCTCTGCTATTTCTTTTGATCTTCTTGCCTCGAAATGGTACCAGACTTTGAAGTAGATGAAGATGGATGCTGGTGAATGTTATCTTTCTAAATCAACGAAGTTTTGTGGGGCACCACTTGAGCATGCTGCTCTCTTTATGTTTCCAGTACTCCAAAATAGTTTGAACTTCCCCTTTGTCAGGCCCCCACCTTGTAGGTTGCATTGGTCAATCTATTTTTTCAGCAATGAACATTTCTTGTTCTGCACTCAGATCAAGAGTGTCATCGTATATGGACTGTGATCCCTCAGCAAGGGAGTTGTTAGCCACTATTTGACCTATAAATCCTTTCCTGTTCCTGGAATCCATAGTTAGTGTGATGTGCTGTCAGGACCTCTGCACTTCTGAGAAGAGCCCCAGGTACAGATGGCTAGTGAAAAGACAAGGGCTGAGCCTTCTTGCTGTAGGCTTAGAGCCATGTAGGTTTAGATCGCATGCCTGTAGTGACAAGAACACCTCAATGCTCAAAGGAGTAGCAGAACTCCAAATTCTTGATGAACTATCTTTAGACCCAAGTTCAGTGGTACCAGATATTGGCCTTCTCTGTCTGAAGAAGGCAGAAGTGCTTTCTGTCCCGTAGGCAGGTGTTGGCCAGTCTGTTTGCACACACACAGAGCGAGGTGTCCTTTTCAGAATTAGGAGCTTCACAGGAAGGAAATTAGACAGATAGCGAGGATATCCAGGCTGTGTTTAAAGGGAGAAAAGGGGAAATGGTTATACCTCTGCCAAGGTATCTCAGCATGAAATGGGGAAGGAGTTGTGAACTGCCAGGCACCAGTATGTAGATGTGCCCTCCTCTGGTATTATGGAGAAGACCACCACAACAGGTTAAGGCTTAAAGGCAGATTTTGAGTTCCAAGTTGTTCCCAGTTTAGGCAAATGATTAACTCTGACGCTTCAGTTGGCTTCAGGCTTAACTCAGTGGGATGCTGTGTGGGAACAAGAACTAGTACATAGATAGTTGCTTAAAACTCTGAGCCTTCTAAGATTTCATTGCTAAGCAAGGAGAAGAACTATTCTGTGTTGTCTGAAGAGTATTTGGAAGAAAGAAAATTTTAAAAAATGCAAAGTTTTCTCAGAAGGGTTTGAAGCTCCATTAGCTGAAATGCTTAAAACTCAGATTAGATCAAGTCATGGTAATACAGACTGTAAAGACAGGGCAGTGCAGAATTAGTAGCTCTGTAATTCTGTCCTCCCTACGAAGAGCACACAAGCTCTTTTACTCTGCTCTCTCTGGGGAAAGCACAGTAGTAAAAAAATGATTGTGTGAAAGAAGTGAGTGAAGTGAAATCTGTTGTTCCTCCTGCTGCTGGTGTTGGAGGAGAAAGCTATTTTTTTCTGAAAGTGAACATAAGATTTTAAAGACTTCTCTCCTTAAACAGGGCGATCTCCTATTCTCAGTGTCTCAGAGTCACCCGGCAAACAGAAATCTTGGTAGAGTTCCTCAGAGACAGGGTCAGTTCTTGCTCAATACCCTGGAAAGTTTCAGAAATGCTTGCAGGTGAGGATAAGTCAGGAGGGTGTGTGGATGGGTGGTGTGTGTCCGTGTCTGTCCGTTCTTCTGTCCTTGTGACTGTGTTCCTCCACCCAGCCCCACCACAGAAATATCACAGGTGAGTTCAGTGCACAGCACTTGTCAGTGAAACAGCAGAGTGAGGGGTATGTATTAATAGGGAAAATTTTGTGACACCTGGATGTGTCTCCCATGAAATTTGCCTGGGACCTATCAGTTTATTTCATGTCTTGGGCTCTGAGGGACTGTTTGAAAATTCACCAAAACTGCTGATGATGTAAGAACTATTGGAAGGTATGTGTGAAACCAGATTCCTGTGCTATGTGGTTTCACTGCCAGAGGGGGTTAACCATTTAACAAACATGTGTCTGCTCCAGATGCTGGCCTTGGATTGCTCGTGTCTGTGACCTGTTACTGAGAATGGGTCTATAGGCACCAACTTTACCTCTTTTGCTGAATCAGAGCTATTTGGCACCCTTAGCTGCACAGCAGACAGTGGTAGATGAGTTTGTCTATGAATCAGGATGAATCAGGGTCAGTTGTTAGGGTGGTCTGGCCAAATTAGTTTTTGCCTTGCATCACTTGGCTTGGCTGAGATAATTCAGTCAGAAACAGACATGCCTTTCCAGAGTCTGACCCAAAGTTTTGGGGTGGTGTTAGAGGGCACTCGGCTTCTGTCATGGATTTTATATCAGCTAAATGGTCCCTTGGTTGTTTTTCACAAGGTTTGCTGTATTGTGCATCAGGCACTCTGGTATGGCTGAAAACCAGTCTTGCCACACCAGAGCTTCCAACAGCAGATACTTTCTTCACAGAAACTAAGTCTTCCTTTCCCAACGTGTACTGTTGTGCAACCTTGATGACTTTTAATAGCTTCACTCAAGAGGTAACTGAGTGTGGTTGCCAGATTCCTCTGTTTCCAAACCATCTAGTGTTTGTGGGTCCTTTATGGTGAAAATTGTGATTAAAATGTAGTATCTCCTGGCTTCCTTTACAGAGTGAGGATGTTTCCTCTTTCCTCTGTTATCCACTGTGTGTTTGTAGGTTAGCAGTGGAATTCCAGGGTGACTTCATGGCCCAGGAGAACGCTTTCACTGCCCCCAACTCTGAGAGCAAAGACACACTAAGCAACTTCTCTGAGTTCCTGTTGAGGATTTGTGACAGTCTCTGCATCCCCATGGTCATGGTAGGATTTCTTTTGAACTTGGTCTGTTCCTTGGGTACCTGGAAAGGTCCTTTCAAGCACCAGGAGTGGGTTGCACAAATGTTTTTTAGGGAAGAGGGCACATTGAGTAAACCAAGAACAGCTGTGGCATTTGTCACTTTCCCACAGCCACATGTGGAATTGTGTAGTTCATGCAACAGGTAGTTGGTCCCAGAGGGTGCAGAAATCTGTAAAGCTTCCACATAGATATCAGTGTCTTTCTTCAGACTGTGCAATCCCAGAGCCTACCTACCATGTGTAGGTAGATGCGTAGTGTGATGCATGGCAGCTCTTGATGTTGCAGAAAATGAAGAGTGCCTGAACTGTTGTTTCCCCTTCTGCCAGTTTTTCAAAACTTGCCTGTGTCCCAGAGAGCAGCCATGTTTTGCACCTGCAATTTCCTTCTTATGCTTCTTCCCAGAAGGTACTGATGTGGCTGCCCAGTCTGCACAGCAAGGGCAGTATTAAGCATTGTGCCTCAGTAAGGCCAGTGACATGATTTAAAAAGTAGCTGTGGAGAGTCATGAGTGCTTTAGTGCTCCATACAGGCCTGCCCCAAGACACTTCAAGCAGAATTGTCAAAACAACGGGACTTTGGTTGTGGTTTCTAATGTTTAGTAAAGTTTGTTTGTGCTTTTTGACAGGTACAGGTGTATGGATTCTTGCAGTTGTTAGGAGCTTGGAGATGTTTTTGTTGATGTTTTCTTAACCAATCTCTTGGCAGGCAGCTGCAGTGGCACTGCTGTTCTCCTCCCTGACAGGAGGGTGCACTGCATGTCCAGTTTGGTAAAGCTGGAGTCAGTGTGCTGTTTCTTGCTCATTGAACTTGGGTAAAAATTAATGGACTGTGAGAAAATTGTCTAGTGACCTTCAACAAGAGTAGTTGAATCATTCTATTCTAAACAGTTCAGGGCTGGATTCTGTAGAGAGCTCAAATGCCTGTGTTTGCCACTGCGCGGTGAAACGCTGAAGCACAGGTGTTAGGTGTTGCTGAAGTCAGCTGCACTTAAACATATGTCCTATGTTGTATAGGACAATTAGCCATCTGACCTGCAAGAGCAGTAACTTCCAGGGCAACGTGGGCAGTAATGTCAGTCACTGTGCATTAAGGCCTAACTGGTTGCCTGCTGGAATGCAGAGGAAGTTTCTTGTCTGGTGCGATGCCTTGCAGAGTTACCAGCACAGCTCATAACACTGGCGGGGGGAGTGTTAGTTGCATTCAAAGAGCTCTGTGAGCCTGCTCTGCTGCCAGGCATTTTGGTAAAAGAACTGCTACTCCATCTGTATGGATTTAGAAACCTGACTTTCTGGGCAGGCAGGAGGCTGGAAGAAGGCTGCTGCCTTCAGTGTTTATTGCATCTAATGCACCTGATCCATTCATCTTTCCACAGAGCTATCTGCAAAGGACTGTCAGCCTGTCAGTGACAGAGGTTTTCATCTCAACACTCAATACCCTCTTTACAGTGGTGCCAAACATGCAGACTAAGTTCTCCAAGAAGCTGGGTAGGAGGGTATTGTGGGATCACATTCTCTGTGCTCTTAACTGATGGAACTTGCTGCTACTGCATATTATGGAGGCAATGAGCCTAACATTGAGACTTTATGTGGAGGATTCTATTACGTGTTTATATGAGTAAGAATAGAGTGCATAGTCATGTTCAGCAGGATAGAAAAGTTATTTGGTCTAGCAATGATGATGGGACAGGTTTTATTTTGGATAAGACTGTTGTGTCAGCTTTATCCTTCCCTCTGGAATAATTCAGAATTGAATTGGCTGTTCCTGTAGACAGGGATTATGCTGGAATTGTTGGTGGGATTTTACTATGTAGAAATCCTGTTTAGTTTGTGTATGCCTTATTCTTCACACATCAGAGAGGTGATACAGACAATTCCTCTCTTCTAAACATGTGAAACTGGCAAATCTTCACGTCTCCTCCTGATAAAACAAATGAATCTCAGATACTCCCCTCCAACCCAGACTTGGAGTAGTTTGCTTTCTGAGAGACAGCCTAATATTTGTATTCTTACTGAGATGGCCTGCCCTCTTCACCAGGCTTGTATGGAGATGTGCGGGGGTGGTTATGGGACCTGCCTACTCTTTTTCTTATCATATATGTTCTTTGCTCCTTTGACATTTCTGTCTTGCTTTCTGTCTAGCATCCTCATCCTTCATCCGACTGACACTGGAGCTGAAGGCCAGATTTTGCTCTGTACAGAGGTATTGTGATGTGTGCACTGTAAGTGAGTCAAAAATTTCCAGATGGGAAAGTAGATCATGCCTTATCTAATACACCTGATTAGGCAAGACGAGAGGCTGAAAGACTCAAGAATGGTTGTGTCTTACTGAAAAATGTAAATGGTTACTGACAATGGAAGAGCTGGATGTAGGAGAAGGGAGAAGCAGTTGGGTAGGGGGCGGATGGATTTACACAGCATTGTGAGAATTCTGTGCTCTGTCGTGAGTTGCACAGATAGAGGTAAAGCAGCCTGACTTTGGAGTAGTCAGATCAGCGGGTGTTTCGAAGAGAAGTACCAGTAGCATCAGTTCCATCTGAGCTCTGGCTTCCTAGGCATATACTACCATTGCTGTTGTTCCTCATGGTATGGTAATGTATTAGAAATGGGAGGGAGGAGGATGACT
This sequence comes from Corvus cornix cornix, assembly GCF_000738735.6. Taxonomy (NCBI): domain Eukaryota; kingdom Metazoa; phylum Chordata; class Aves; order Passeriformes; family Corvidae; genus Corvus; species Corvus cornix. The sequence goes on along the minus strand of NC_047057.1, from coordinate 48,815,337 downwards.
TCAGTAGCAGGCATTGCAAAGCATCTCCTGTAGTAGAGGCGATGATTTCTAGGTTGAGGAGTGTCTGGGGAGACTCTCTGTTGGTCTGCAGTGATCTTTTACCTCCTCCTTCCTGTGACTGTATCTGATTAAAAAAGTAAACAAAACACACAGCACTCCTAGTCTAGTTTACTACTGTGGAACTTAGAGTGAGGGCATTTGTGCCTGTAAATGGTGTGTGGTGGCAGTGATCTAGGCCTCTGAATAGAGCAGTGTGCTGTGCTAAGGATGGTGAGTTACAGATGTCTGGTTATGTCCTGTTCTGGAAGGAAATGGTTGGAAAGAGAGAAATACCTGGAAACAGAGCTGTTCTCACCCTTTTAGTTAATATTTTGGCATTCTTCAGTGTTCATCCTTGGAAATGTAATTGCTAAAAAATCTAAGTGTTGTTTGCCAGTGGAATCATGTATTGTGAGCTACCCTTAAACACCTCCCATTCTCTGCACTGTTAGGGGTCCTGTCCTTATAAGATTCCCTGTGTAGACAAGGTGTGATGATTGTGAGAGTACCCCACTGTATTCACATTGGCCCAGGGTATGAACATGTTCACTGTTGTCACTGCACACCCCCACCAGTCCGTGAGCTGACAGTCCATTGGGAGCTCATCATTTTCCTGGAAGCCTAGGTTGGCTCCTAGAGTCTTCTTGTGATGGGGCAGGTGCTTGTACATGATCATTCAGTAAAATGAGGTTCTGGCAGACAGTGTGTGATATTAGAAGTAGGAAGAGGATATTTCTAGCCTTTTTTACTCTCTCTTTCTGCTCTTCTTTACAGTAATCCTGTCCTGAATCACACCTGTTCCAGCTTCCTCTGCAGCTTATGCCTGAACCTTTACTCGGCCACAGAGAAGAGGAGAACTTCTCAGGAGGGCAAGTCTGGGGAAAGATTGCTTCATTTAGTTTGAGGCCATGCCACCCTCTGTTTAGGCAATAAGTGAAAAAAAAATTAGAAAAGGACAAAGGAGAAGGGAAGGGAGGACACACATAGCTTGATTGAGAGATTTTTTCCCTCAGCTTGTTTTCAGTCTGGTCCAGCAAGGAGGTAGCACTCAGAGAATGCCTTTAGAAGAGTTTGGAACCCTACCTGAAAGAATGCATTTCATCTGCCTGTGGTTTTGTTAACATGGGGACACTTATGAGGACAGCTATGCATGCTTAATTGAAACAAAATTACTTGCCACATAGTCACCCATATCTGCAGATTAAGGTAATTTTTTCCCTTTGGCATACTAAGGCTTTCCTGTCTGTACTGTAACTTTCCATAATAGTTAAGTCCCAAACAAATGAGATGAAAGCTTCTACATTACAAGAGCCACTTTTCCCACTGGCAGTGGTTGGTCACTACACAGGCAGCATCAGCAAAGGGCTGGGAATCTTAGACAGAAATGTCTTTTCATCCTTAAAGCCAGCTCTGTTAAATCAGTTCTCACGCGACTATTGATGCCAAATCATAGAGGTGTGAGTAGTGTATGCAGACTGTGGAGTTGTTCCATAGACATTCCTCATCGTTTCCTGCCTGCTTATATTAGTTTTATTTCTAGAGCAAGAGATGTCTGAGCTCCTGCAGAAGGGTCTGCCTCAGTTAAACTACACCATTGCTGAAAGCCTTCTCCTCCTGTCTGAAACCCCTGAGCCTTTCTCTTTGGATCAGTCTCTTTGCAGCCACCAGCACTGTTTCATACTACTCCTATACTTTTCCTACACCTTCGGGGACAGGTGAGCCAAGAGTATACAAAGCAAGTGGGTTTGTGGCCATTACATACCATGTATTGGTGGGTAAAGCATATCTATTGTTACTGTTTCCACTCCAATCTCCTTCAATGCAGGTTTGTTCCAGATGCAGAATTATTTGTAGCTGTAAGAAATTTTCTCCTATCAGCACAGGACCATGGAGACTGTCCCCCTCCACACATACTCAGAGCTGCACTTTACCTCCTTGCTGTCTGTCAGGACAAAGGCAAAGCCCTGGACGTGGTAAAAGAAGATTTCATACCTACCTCTTGGAGCCTTTTTGTTGAAACTGAGGTTTCTCCCCACTCACATCAACCTTCTTGTAGAAAGTATTTTGACATAGGTGGTGGTGAGCAGTGAATGAGTGAAGACTGTGCAGTGCATCTATACTCTGGAAAGTTAACTATGAAAATCCACAGGGGAATATAGATTTGACAGAATAAACTTGTGTTATGTGTGGGAAGTGTAAATGCGTTGGATAGGCTGTGAATTCACATACGGAATATAATAAATTTCATAGCTTCAGTCTCCCAAACACATCTCCAGCCTCTGCAGCAGGCTTTCAAGTGTTCCCATATGGCTCTTTGCTGCTGCACAGCTTTGAGCTCTGTATAAAGCCTACAAGTTTCTTGGCCTTTGTGATGCAAATGGGCTTCACAAAATGATGTTTAACTAATGCAATTGATTGTCTGCTGAAAAGGCAGTGTGACTGTTTCTCACAGTAAATGCTCATCACTTCAGGTGTTTTATATTCAGTATTAGTGATTATTTTGTTCTCTGTCTTCCTGCCCCCTTTCCCTCTTACCAGAAGTCATTGTCTACCATAAGAAGGATCCTGGATAATCTTCCAGATCTGAGCTTGGTCTATGTGCATTGTCCTCTCCTGCTGAAATTCTTCCTGCGCTACCCTGAACTTATGGGGAGATTTGGACACCAAATCCTCCAACTCTGGTTTTCCTGGGAAGACTGCAAGCAAACTGAGGCTGAAGAAGCTGATTTTGGCACGTCCGATCAGCTGAATAGTGCTAACCCATTGTTTCCCATTCTGAAGAGCAATTCCAGCATTTTGCTTATTTTACTGGTATGTGGCTTTCACAATGATGGGCTGCTATCCTGACCCTGATTTTGGGGGATTTTTGGTTCTTAATACTTTTAGTGGTGTTATGAAGCCAAGGATTTCGATAGGAGGGGCCATGTGTGTACACACAGACTTCCACCTGCCAGGGAAGCCTTATGTGGAAAATGGGACTGTGTATGTGTGTTATCTCTTTCTCTGTCATCCATCTACTGTGACAGGAAGGGATCTTCTGAGACTTGGCTGGAGAGAGATCTGAAGGGTCCTGCTGATGTATGCCATGAAAAACCCCATTCCTTCCTCTATCCAGATACACAGCTGAGTACTCCAGATTCTTTGGTGCCAGCCTTTGAAGAAGCTGTTTTTCAAATTTGGGAGCAATGCTTTGCTACTGATAGATGAGAAGGGTATGATGGACAAGAACTTTGAAAAAGCAACATGCAGAGAACAGGTCTTGAGGGCACAGCTTTCTGTTTGTTTGAGGTTTTCATTTTGTCTGGTTTTAACTGGAGACTCTTGTCAGAGAGTTTTGAAGTACTCTTGAGTTTTCAGGACTGCAAGTAACATGTTTTGTTACTCTTAAAAGATAAAATAAAAGTCTTACAACAGGGCAAATCAATCAGTGCAGGAGAGAAAGGGGCCTTGAAGTAGCAGGCTAGGGTGTTTGCCTTTAGCTAGTGTAATGAGCTCTGTTAGCCCATGTAATCGCGACACAATCCGTGTCCTGATGGCTGCTTAGAGGCCTTTTCTCACTTCCACTGCTCCCACCTGTCCTGTCACCCCTCCCCATCAGTGCCTCTTGTCCCATGACTGTTGAGCTAGCTGCATAGTAAATATTTGCTAACTTTTCCACAGAAGAACATGAGATTTACCTCTAAGGACAAAAGCTAAGGGCTGTGATATTTCTTCTCCAGTCTGTTAGAGAAATTAAAACTATCATTGAGAAGGCAAACCTGTGTCAGCAGATGGTGAAGAAATAAGAGGAAGCAAGGTTTGACTCCGAGTGGGCATCCATTGGCCATTAGAGACATTGGGCATTACAGAACGTATTTATTCTGATCTGAGAGGCTATGAAGTAAATTTTAATATCCAAGGTTACTGAAATGACTGGCAGGAGGGCTCTCATGTAGGGCAGTTCTTTCACAGTTGGAGTGATATTGCAGAGTAGGTAGCAACATCCAGGCATTTGAAGCTATTGCAGAGCATTAGTAAAAACGATCAATGAGTTGACATATCAGGACAAATTAAGGAGGAGAAGTGTCCCATGAGGCTTGCCCACACTGTTACCTTTGGCAGTACTTCTGGAACCTGTCACTTCATAAACTGAAGCAGGTGTGTCAATAAGCAAAACACAAACAGCATCTCCCTTCCCTGAATGGTGCAACATTCCTGCTTTCCCTTTTCTGTGTTGCCATGTGCTCTTGCAGAAATAAATTCATTTAGCTCTATTCCAGTCTTTAAAGTGAGTTGTAATAAATCACAGGCTTTGACAATTCACCTTTCAGTTATGGAAGAGCATAATCAATTTGAATTTAGATGGACTAATAAAACAGTGCTGTGTGCAGGGATAAATATACTGTCAGGTGTAAAGAAAACTTACAAGATGAATAACCTAAGCCTCAGAATGCACTAGTGAAGTGGAAAGACCTCTGCATGGTACAGTGAAACAAAAATGAATGTCCTTCCAAGGATGACTTACTTGCTTATCTGCTTTTAATAATTGTCTGGATTAGATATAACAGATGGTTAGTGACTTCATCTGAGACCTTGAGCTTCTGGGTAGGAAGGAACCTATTAACACAATGGTGCATTTGCCAGGACCAGGAAGGCTGTGGCCATTGGTTCATGTCATTTTGTGCTGTGTGTGTTCATCTGGGGGTGAATGTAGTCATGATGACGCACCGTCCCACTTGTCTTCTCCATGCTCCAGGTCTGAGGTGCTCTCTCAGAGAACGGAGAAGTTAGATTGCATTCCTGAATGTCATATGCAGCAGATCTGTGTCAGCAGAGATGATTGTGCAGACATCTCCCTGCCCTTTATTCATGAAGGTCTCTGGTAGAGGCAGGAATTTGGCTTGGAATTAGAGAGCTTTTTCTGGCACAGACAGCCTGTTCTCACCTTATTTGCTTTCCTTAGATATGGGGTCCCACAGCCATTTCCTCTCCATCATAGAAGTCTGGATGCATTACTGCTGTGTGATAGGGGAAGGCAGCGGGGAGAGGCAGCAAGCTGTCTAGGCAGGCTGTAGGCTCAGTTGCTGGACCAGTTTCCTGTTTACCTCTTCAGCTCTACCATTTGCAATGCAGTAGCCAGGACTACTGCAGAAAGAGAGGAAAGGTAGTGCTGACATAATATAAGTAGAGATGGTCATATTATGGCAGCACTACCAGGCATTTACTGCCTGATATTTATGCAACTACCTCTGTACATGCTGTGCAAGTGAACTTAATGTTATACACCTTAGCATGAAGACTATGCCCAAATTAAGGCTATTGGCTCTGGGATTCAGCTCAGAGACTCCAGACAGAGCTCCATAGTCAAGAAGCAGGTTTGTGAGCTGTGTACATGACTCTTCCCTTTCCTATGATTGGATGATTGCTTGCCTGGCTTACGTACATTTCATGCAGTTTAGCTGTTATGTTACTACTGCACATACAAGGCTGCCAGCCTTTTGAAAGTTAGGAGCTATGGACTGACATACGAGCTTGATTTTAGGCAAGCATCTTTAATATGCAAGCTGATTTTACAAACCAACAAGGAGAGCAGAGGTGCCAGAAACTCTGTTTTCTTGTTTAGGTCTCACTTGTCTAAAACTGTGACCTTAAATGTATGTTACCACCTACATAGCCAAATCACTCTTTAAATGGGATATTATTTAGAGGTGCCTAACAGACATGAGTCCTTCTGCTTTTTTCAGTTCTCTATTTAATCAGGACGTATTTATATCTGAATGGTGCTTTATTAGACTGTTTCCCAAGGAACCAGATTAGCATAATGGTATTAAATAGCAGTGACTTCTGCCTAATCAGGGTAGAAAGGTAATGTGTGTGTTGCTTCCTTTGCAGGACCTGGTCTGCTCAAGCTCTGTGGAGGTGGCTTGGAAGGTGTTGATGACTCTAAGGACCTTCCTGGAAAGAAATGAGGATGTCCTTGTCTGTGACCTCCTTCGGAGCCGATTTTTACAGATTCTGCAGCAGCTGCTGGTAGAGAGCAGCTCAGCCACCCTACAAGGTGACCCCACCTCTGTGACTTGGTCTTGCTGTAAGAGCAACTAGCTGTAGGGATACAGTCTGGGATAAAGTGGTTTTGAACTGCTGGTGTAGCTTCAGTACTTACCTGCATGAGGAAATTTATGGACAGAACTGTACTGATTTAGTTTCCTTTCTCAGAGATTCGTTTTGAAGTGAGAGCCTTATTTTCTAATTTAGGTTGTTCTGGCTTCAAACTGTGATTGTTAAACCAAGGCAAGGGTCTTGTATACTGCTGTCAGCATTCAAATGGAGAGCTATGCTGGTAAATCTTCCTGCTTGAATAGGTGCCCAACTGGTGGCTGAAAGACATCCTCCTTTTTTCCTCTTCTTTGTGCAAAACAGCTGGGTGTGCCTGAGTACAGACAGTTCCCAGGACACAGAGACCAGGAGCAAGGACTGAATCATTCATGATATTGATCCCCAAACGGGGACTGTGGTATCACCAGATCTCATTACTCTGTTAAATCAAAGGGAGCAAAGCTGTGACTGGCAGAAATCCTGGTTTTCCTTACTAGCCCTGTCTGTGATGTTGGAACTGTTGTCGCACTATGAAAAGTGTTGTGCAAAGCAGTCTGTGAGCTTGGACTGAAAGAGGCAGCAGTGCTAGGATGTCCTTGGTTCCTTTAGGATAGGGACTTAGCACAGCTTTTACTTGTTCCTGAGGGGGCCACTGTTGCTTTTAACAGCTTTGCTCTGTTTCAAGTGTTTTGTTGTGCAGCAGTTGGGATGGAGGCAACAAGAAGGAAAGTGTTTTTGCCTTACCTCCAGCAAAGTCAGTAGGCTGGAGAAGAGGAGGGGCACTGAAAGTAGGAGCATGGTAGAGGATGAGGCTACAAGATCTGCTAGATCTGATTTTGTTTGGAATTGTGCACATTTGAACTTGTTGTGTCCCTCTGTTGCTGATCTAGAGGTGCCAGGAGCTGTGGGGAGGCAAATTATCCATTTCCTATGGTAGGAATCAGACCTATTCCTCCAAACCACTGGTGATGGAGGTAGGACACTGAGGTAGAGGAGCTTTTGCAAGATTTGAGCCCTTCTGCTGCCACTAAGATGCATAGCTCTTCTTCAGACTGCATCTGTAACTTGTTAACTGAGATCCTGGCAAGCCATCCAGAAAGTCAAACACCAGATGTGCTCTGGAGATAGACTTCCTTGTCTCCCAGCACACAGGCAGCTCTCTGTGAGGCCTGGGGTAGTTAAGTCCAGGGAATCTGCATCCCTATTCAAACAGTAGCCTGCTTTTAGACAAGAAAGAGGCCCAACAGTGGGACTCGATCAGGAATATGTTAACATTAAAGACACCCATAAATGTTTCCTCCTCAAAACTGGAAACTCATGAGCCCTTGTGAAAACATTTTCTGGAGGTGATAGCTACTTGCTGTACGTATGGTTGTATACAATACAAAATCTTTACCTGTTCACAGCACTGCAAAAAAGGGAATAGTAGGGAGAGGGTTGCCCTGGGGGTTGGTGGTCTAAGTAGCCCCATTTTCCTTACATACAGACCTGCTGTGTGGGGTTCTCACTTCTGTCTCTGCTCTGCCCTGTGGGATGGGATGGACAGCATTTTCCCAGTCTCATAAGATGTGGGAGAACAAATGCTGTGCAGTTGGGCTGCTGTCAAAAGTGTGGGCTGCCAGTGATGGTCAAGTGGGCAGGAAGAGAGCAGTCTAGAAAGGGCTAATGACTTCTAGCTTATTAGCAGTATCAAAGTGTGAGGAACATGCTCCCTACATGGCTCACGATGGGTGTAAGGGACCCTAGCCTCTTTTTCCCCCCTTCTTTAGTTGCTCCCAAAATGGTGTTGGCAGGATTCAGGTGTAACTCAGGCCAACCCACAGTGGTAGAAAGGGGACCTGATCCAGAGGGGACTGTAGAGATGAGAATAAAGTTGGGGCTATATGTGTGTGTGTGTGTGTAAAGAGGGAATACTTCCTCCCCCAACCCATGCCTCATTCCAGAGCCAGAAAATTAACAATTCCTGGCACACTTTAAGGTACAATAGTTTAGAGTTCACTGAGAAACTAAGCTGTTTGTACCCTTCTTAGCTAACAGGAACCTTCCTGTTTTGCTGAGCCTCCTTTTCCTGGTGCAGCTGCGGAGCAAGGGCATCAGGGAGCTCGACAGCACAGACTTCAAGCTGCTTCACCAGGGTGAGTATGTGCATCCATCTTCTTCCAGGGAAGTGTTTGTTAATTGTTCCATAAGATGATTAGGGGCTTGCTCTTTGTCCTTTGAGAGAAGATGGACCTTGCATTATAGTAATGGTTGCTTTGAGATACTTTCATAGCCAAAGCATTGTAAAGAGTTGTGGTAACTAATTCAGTTAACAAAATCCAGGTTCTCTTCCTCTTGCTTTTACGATACATTTTTTGTCTGAAACCACACAAAGTGGCCTAAGTATTCCCCTGACCATGACATGATTTCAGGGTCAGAGACTGTTGTTGATTTGGCACATGACAGTATAGCTGGTGTGCTCCCTGAATCATCCTTTCCTGTCCACTCTTGCTGTAAGTCTTGTGGGGTTCAGGCCCCAGTCATGTCCTGTTAATCAGCTATCAGGAAGCAGCAGTCTAGTGAAACTGGGCTTTCCTTGGAATGTGAATCCAGAGTATATGGCTCCCAACCAACTGCAGGGCTTGCCCACTCCATCCCAAAGATGGAAGAGCAAGCTGTGTTTGTTTGCCATACCATAACCTGCTGTCTTGTCTGGTGATCCTTACTTGGTGACTTCTGCCTTCTTACTTGGCTACTGGAGGTTCATACAGGCTATGAAAAAAGAATAGATACTAGGAGGAAAATTCCTGAGCTGATCCATCCTCTCATCTCTTCCCTGCTCTGACAAATTGGTCTCTCCAGCAGACTTTGAAGGACTACCCCCTTCAATTTGGAATGTTTCATATCTCAGGGCTGCCTGTGTTGCCCTTGTAAGAAAGCAGCATTTCTCAGACATTCATTAGTCAAGGGAACTGAGGGTGTGGAAGAACCATGGCCTCTTTATCCCAGCCTTTTTAGCTGCTGTGATTTTAGAACACAGCTCAGCTTCTCCCAGGAGTCACAAGCTCCTTTTGCTCTTGCTTTCTGGTTTGTATTTTTCTGCACATCTCTCTCCCTACCCCAGCCACCCCATTTATTCCCCCCTTGGCCTCCAGACTGTGTTCTTCAGGGGTGGATGTGCAAGACACTTCTCTAATGAGGCCTCTTAGATGGAAGGGGTGTGTTGATGCATGTTTTCTGAGAATTGCTTACTCAGACTGTAAGCTCTTCAAAAGATCTCCAGTGACAGGTTTTCCTGAGCCCTGCAGTCCTGGATTTCCCTCCCTAACTCTTACTAAACATTATTCCTAAGTGTTTGGTGCTTACAACAAACATGACACTTTATTCCTAGTACGAGCAAAGTTGGTGAGAGTGGAGGAACACAGCTCTCCATGGCTTCCCCAAGTCTGGTCACCATGAGAGACAGTCACATGGTTGTTCATGCTTGTTCTAGTACTAGAATCCAAGTCACACTGTGGAAACAGATAACTCACGCTGCAGTTTTTTTCACTGTGGAAACAGATAACTTAAAGTCCATTGCTTTTGAATTCATTACTGCCTGATGTGATAATGCCCTTTAATATACCCTTTTCTTTTCCCCCCTCTCTGCTATCATCCTCCACTGAGCTGTCCACTCTAAAGCAAACATTGTAGGGCAGATGCCTGTTGCTTTGTACCATGCTCTGTTTGTTTTCACTTTGTCTGAATTCCCTCCTCACTGACTTCTTTCTTGTGCTGAGGTGCTCTGTTAAGTTGGTGTCCTTGTTACATGTGTTCTTTTGTTTCCAGTCAGTAATCTCTGTGGGAAATGCAGGCCAAGGGACACTGACCTCCTGCAGCCATCCTTGAATTTTCTGTACTGGAGCCTTCATCAGACGACACCTTGTAGTCAACAGAGAGGTGAGGCAAGATTGTATTGATTCCTAAGTTAATTTCAGTGAGGTCGTAGCTTGACAATCAGAGACTGTATTCTAACTGTCTCAGCAGGTAAGGTGGATGTTTCCCCATCCAGACACAGCATTATAATTAACAAAGACCACTTTGTATTTTGGATGAAGTTTCTTAGGTTAAGGAGTTTGGTTTGGTTTTGCTGCCTCCTGATGATTCAAGAGTTGGCTGCTGAAAGACAGAATCACTGTATTTTTCTTGTTCATAAACACAGCAGTGGGCCTTTGATGCCTAGTTTGAAATATCCTGGTATTGTCATAGTTCAAAAAAATTAGACAATGCTAGGGAACAGCTCTAACCAGCCTTCCTATTGTGTTGTTAGTTGATTAGCTGGCTGAGCAGTTGCTTGTGCTGTGGGAGATGAATACCAGTAGCTGGACAGCCTTACTCACATGAGCTGTGGCAGCAGGGCTACCTCACTGCACCAGGGGTGTGCTCTGCACTTCTCTTGTGCTTGTCAAGATGGTTTAACCTGTGCCATCCCATCACCCTCCCTGATTATGTTTCTCCCATGCAGCAGTGGCTGTGCTGCTCTCCAACGTGTCCTTGCTAGAACTCCTGCAGAAGGTTTTGGAATGCACCTGGCTGTGGTCCCCTCCTTCCAGACCTGCTTACCTGTCATCTGAGGATGCCTTGCTGTGCTCTGGATGGCTGTTGGTGGCATCCCTTTTGCTTTATCAGCATCGCTACAGTACTGAGGTTAGAACCACTCTAGTGTTCAGAGTCAGCTCAGGGATAAACATAAAAATAAATATGTGTGTAAATATATATATATATATGTGTAAAAGTATTTTGCTTTGGCCTGTAATCTGATTGCATTGATTTCTCTTTTTTGTTGTTGTTCACAAGTTATTCCCCACTGCACTTCTCCATCAGGACTGGGAGCTAGCATGTGGCTGAAGGCCTGAGACACAAATCATTGAAGAGTTAGAGAAGGGCAAAAATCCTAGGGGGAGAAGTGCATGCCCAACCCTCCTGATCCAAGTCACTTTCCTCTTCAGGACAGAGCAAAATACATTTTAAAATCTTTCTCATGGGAAGACTGGGGGTGGAAGACACAGCTCCCATGTTGTAAACTGCTTTATCGTTACTAAAATGATCAATAGTGGAATAGAACCTATTATTGGAAAGTAAGTGTTCAATATTAGCAAGCTCTTACGAATGTGGGCAGCTGTCATTGTATTTGATGCTTTGCAGTCCAACAAGACAGCTAAGCTGGAGTTGTCAGCTGATAATGGAATTACAACTTTGAGGGAAGCACTTTCCAATGCCAATACAAGGGGAAATGTTTCCTTTTGAAGTATCTACCCAGACCTCTCTTGATATGGAGTTAAAGAGCATGTCATGAGTTGTGAGCTCTGCTCTTGCAGTTATGCCCAGTTATTGTCTTTGGGAGTTGTACCCCTATTTGCAGATGATAAAATCACATTAAGGACATGCATGCATGTGCACAGAAAAGCAAGGGTTGGATTTCTAATGCTGAGGGAAGATGTTTTCCAGAAGACCAACCCAGACCAAGTCTGCACCCATTACTTGGTCAGCGTGTGGCCTCTGCTTAGGGCTTAGAGCAGGGTACCTGTACAGACTGTCAGCTGTGGGAATGCAGCCTGACCCTGTTCTGTGAGCTGCTAAGTACAGCTTGCCTTCTCAGTTTCCAAGTCAGGACTGTGTCTGGTGTTGTGCCAGTCCCAAAAAGCATTCTAGTGTCAAGTGTTGAGCTTCATCTTCTGGGAGTGACACTCTCAGCTCATATTGATCCTTGCAGTGCAATCATTTAGCGGCTTATAAACCTGTTGCTTGGTTTTATCAATACCACTGGCCTGATGTGCTATCATATTCAACCCAGAATGCTTTTTGCACCAGAGATGAGGAAAGAAACTACAGCTACAGCTGGGAAAAGGAAAGGGTTCAAGACTGCTTCAGTGTTTCTAATCTTCAGCCTTTCTAAGTTGTCAGTGTTTCTAAACTTCTGCTGAACGGGAATAAGAGGAAGAGTCACTTCTCTTGCTTCTTTCTGCTGTTCAGTGTAGCTGGAGCTGCACAAAGCATCCTGGAGACCCTCGTAAGAGCACCTTTGTGGGTGCGAATGTGAGCCAATGGCGGGCTGTCTTCCTGAGCCTGGAGTTTTTTAAAGGAGAACAATGGCTCCAAGAAATGGCCACATTCATCTCAGGCTGATGTTAATAGTGAGGACTCGTCTGGCCATAGCCAACTTGCATCTTAGCTGTGTTACTGCTGCTAGCTTTACCCTGTGAATTAACAGGGCTCATAAATGGTAGGCCATTAAAGGCTTTGGCTTGTCAGTTCTGAGATGAGTAGCCACTGCCACCATGTTGCAGGACCTACTCCTAGTTCTCCTGTGGAATATTTCTCTCTTCAGAAGAGTATTTAAAGGAATCAGCCCTGTGATCCTTATGCCTGCCTTCCCATATCAACTGTCTGGCTTATTGAAGGGTTTGAACCCTTCTGGGGTTCTCTGAGCCTTCATGCCATTGCTGTTGAATGGCTGTTCTGTCAAGGAAACAATGTATTGAAGACTTCCCTCTCAAGCTGACCTTCCCTGTTTCACCTAGTTCCCAGGTCCCTAAACTCCTCTGCCACTTTTGCCCATGCAATAGTTCCTATCCCTGGGCTCCCTGCAGGCCCCAGCTCCAGCAGGCAGGGACAGCTTCTTGCCACTGCTGGGTTTTGGCTGCCTGGCTCCTCAGTCTTGCTGCCTCGTTCTGTGGCTAAGGTAGAGCGATTGCTGTTTTGTTTGGCGATTGCTTCTCCTGCCACTTCATGTGCTTGGTAGGCTGACAGCCACATGCCAGAGGGCCTGCAGGGAGTAGTGAGAACAAGACAGACGAGGTATGCTGTGGTTTGGAAGCTGTGCAGCTCTGGCAAGTGAAACTTGAGGGTCCAATGATGTAACTCCCCCTTCTGCATCAGCCTCCTGAATCCCTGTTGCTGTTGCCTTGGCTTTCAGTGGTCACCATGGGGTAGTATCTAAGGTCTAGAAGTATGTAAGGCAGCTTTCTCTGTGCTCCAAACCAGCACCACTTTTTCTCTTCTATTTAATTCTCTTGTAGGTTCATCAGACACTCTCTGTAGACCTTACAGAAGTCCTGAATGCAGTCATCTTCAGGAATAAGAAGCCAATCCTGCTGTTAGGTATTTTGCACCTGTTAGGGGGATTTGTCTGGAAGCAGCCACTAGTACCATGATACAAGCAACAAGGGAGAGCTGGTGACTGTGGAATGGAATGATGGGGGTGCTGGAGAGAATCTGGAAACTTTGATCCATTTGACTTTGTGTAACTGGTGGTGAAAAAAGGCAAAAGAGAACTGTCTGAAGTTCTTTGTTTGGACAGATCTTCCTTAGAGGTTGGAAGTGGCACCTGGAACTGAGTGTGAACTGTGTTAGTATCTCAGAGGAGGAGATGAACAAGGAAACCCATGTTGCCATTCCTGTCTGCAGCTGTCAGCAGCTGCCGGACAACTCTGGTGGGCTATTAAGCTCACATTTTCTCTCCTCTCCCATGTTATTGTACAGGCACCAACACACAGGGTAGGTCAGAGAAAAACACTGACACACACTAATAAGCATCTCCCTGTCTAGTGAGCATCATGCAGTTCCTGAGAGCTGTCCTGCGACAGAAGTTCTCCTCCTCCCTGCTGGTGATTGTGGGCCAAAACACAGCCCCAGGTGCTACTCAACCACAGCCATCATCACTGCAGGACACTGCCTTGCATCCCCTTGCCATGCAGCAGGTCTTCTCGCTTGTTGTCAGTCTGCAGAACCTTCTGGTGCATGTCCAGTTGCAGGTATATAAAATATGACTTTGGGAACAACAGCAGTGTTGGGCTTCAAGCAGGAACATTAACTTGAGAAGAAACCATCCAGTTGCAGAATCAAAGGGGCTCTCTGGTTTTTTTTCTTCCGCCTGCATTTCCCATCCCTTACAGACGTGATGAGGAGGAGGGAAAATGCTCTTGCTGCAGCACAGTGCAGTGAGAAAGAAGGTAAATCAAGCTATGCGGTGCTCCCTGCTGCTGAACTGGGTAGCTGAAATTCTGTGTACTAATAACAATCTCTGTCTTCCCATCTCCTTCTCTGCAGGGACACTACATCCATAGGGACAGATGTGGGAAAAGTGTAACAAATCCCAGTCCATCCCCCATGCCCCTGGCAAGGTGCTTTTGAGGGTAGTGAGTGCATCAGCATACATTTAACTTGCTCAAGTGATGCTGGGCTCCAGGGGTAGTACATCAGTTTACATTTAACTCTTAAGCTATGTTGGACTCCTATCTTTATTTTTTGGAGGCTGTTACTTATTATTTTTTAGTCTCAAAATAAGTAGCCGTACCTCTGTCTGGCTCCTTGATGTGACAGATAATTTGCAGCACATTGCATCCCTTGAAGGAGATGAAAGGTGTTATTTTCCTGTGCTGCATACTCTTCAGATCCTGACACTTCATGAATTTTCCTCTTGCAATAGCTGTTGACTGGGTTTTTTTTCTTTCTTTTGGTATTCCAGAAAGACTTGCTGCTCTCTCAGGCAGTGGTTGCCTGCCTGGAAACCTTAGTAGAATACCTGTATGAGAAGAACCAGGATGCTGGTAAAGTCTTCATGCTCTTTCTTCTCCTAGTTTCCCTCCTGCAGTGATTTTGAGCTCTTTGATCTCTATCCAGTAGTGCTCTGGAGCAAATGCTTAATGAGTTTATGCCAAATAAGAAAAGTTATTTGTATGCCTAAAGTTAATCTTGTGCTTTGTGGGATGAGATCACAGCGCCTGACTCCCCTGCAGGCATGAACCTTCACTTTGGCTCTGGACACCAAGATGCTTTCCAGAAGGTAAAAAGTAATTCTCCAACCCTGTAGGAGTGAAAGGTTTGGGAATGGAAGGAGTATAGGAATAGTCTTTGACTTTCAGACCGATTGTATCAAACCTTTAGACCATAAACATATTGGAGGAAGGATCTCAACATGATGTGTCTTACAAAAGGACAGTGTTGGTCACAGTTTGGCCCTGAAGGAAGGGAAGGGAGAACAGGGTACTAGGCAGCCTTAGGGAATGGAAGATGGAAATCTGGATTTCCAGGGGTGAATTTCAACCTTGGTTTCCAGAGTGTGTGTCAGACCTAATGTATACCATGTTTTCAGTATAACATAATATGACTGCATCGTACAGTTGGGGGGGAAGAAGAGACCCTTCTGCTTGTTGTCAGCCTCCTGCCACAAAGTCCAGGTGCTGGCTCTGTTCTTAAACGAGAAAGTTCTCTCTACCCTGACCTGTTCACTTCAGTTTTTTTAACACTAATAGAGAACAGGATGGAGTGAATGAACACCAGGCAAAAGGGACACTGGTGGGAGAGAGGAAGTGGTTGGATAAAGATGTAATACTGCAGATGAATGACAGCCAGTAGCTGAGGGGAGGGTATTAAAAGGCTGAATTAAAAAAAAAAAAAAAAAGGGTATGCTCTGCTGATTTGGGATTAAACTAATGAAGTGCTGCTGCAGCAACAGCTGAACCTGTCTGCTGTGGTGCTGAAGTTCACAACAAGAGTAACAAGAGTCTCCTTATTCTAAGCAGAATGAAGGTCATAGCTGTATTTGGCTGAAACATGAAAGAACACTGGAAAGAGTCTGTCCTGGGTTCTGCCCGTAGGAGTTGACTTGCTTGAGGCTTTCTAAAACCCTCTTTTAGTCCAGAGATATTTCCAAATGTGCAGAGTAGGCTCATGCACAGTGCTGGTACTTTCTCATTTTCCCCAGATGAAAGATATCCCCCAAATATTTTACATTATTTTTCAGTATTGTTTTCCTTTAGAAAAGATTCTTGTAGTGGCAATAGGGAGGTTATGTGACTGACAGTGGAAAAGAGACCTTTCTAACACTCTGGTGAGTTGCTATAGTGTAACAAGTTATGTCAGCTGATCTGTTTTATTTGTCCATCCCATGCTCCTAACCTGCAATAAATACAAGGTAATAACATTTTAATTTCAGCATTCAGTGAAAGACTTCATGCCATCACAGACTTATGGCCTTACCTAATATATGTTATGTTATCGTGTATGTTCATTAGTAAGAATATTTTCTCTACTGACTACATTGTCACTATCAGCCTGGCTGGTCCCCATAGTCCACTGTCTGATGCAGATCCAGGCTCAGTTTGTTCAGCTTCTGTTACAGGGCTTTCTTCATTACCCAAAGGGTATTCTGCAGCTAAATAAAAACTGAGGTCAGGAGAGATGTCCTCATATTGAAACCAGAGGGTATTATTTTTAAAACCCCAGGATAAATTTATTTTTTCACTGTTTTATGACATGCACCCCAGGAGAAGGTTTCTCCTCCTGTACCAGCACAAAGATGGACAGTATGTATTTTCTGCTTTGAAAAGCTGTTAAGCTTTTGTCCTCTTGACTGAACTCTTGCCCAGAGAGTGACAGATTAAAAGGCAAGTAAGAACAGTGCAAAATATCCCCTTAGTGTTTCACAGCATGGGGTCTAGGAGAGAAAACTTGGGGTCAGTATTGAAGACTGTCCTTAGCTGGGTTCAGCCCGTCACTTGGGCAGTTTTACAGCTGTCTTTGATTGGCTTCTCCTTCTCTCCCAGCTCTACATGTTGCTTCACAGCCGTGGCACCGATTCCTGCTCTTTACACTACTGAGTGGGGGCCAGAAGTCCTTTCTGCAGCCAGAAGTTCTCAGGCTGATGACTTTGGTGAGCAGCAGAAGGGTGGGCTGTTCCCCATCTTTCCCAGTATGTTGGTAAAATGCATGTGGGCTGGTTATTGGTACTTAACCTGCTACGCACACAGAGTCTCCGACACTGCTGTGGCTTTGTCTGGTGCTATATTTGTGCCCTATATTAATAATGATACTTTCAAGTGAACTTCCACACCCTGCAGAAACTGACTGCTGTTAGTGAGCACGTCCTGTTCTTCTGGTGTTGGTAGCATTTATTTATATCATCTAGGACCCCTGGGGAGGAGAGGGGAAGCTTGCAGAGAACATGCAACTGCTGTTACCAGTCAGGGAGCGAGCTGACTGCTCGGCATCACAGCTTGTCTCCCGTCTTCAGCCTTACAGACCTGACTTTTCAGGGCGGGGAGTTAGGGCAATATACTACCCTGCTGTATATGGGGTCTGTGGGCTAGAGGGGGAATGTGGTCCTACCCAGCAGAAATACTGAAGATATAGCCATCATGGCAGTGAATGAGAGGAAGGGTTATTAAGGTGAAACTTCCCCCTCCAAATATAAGATGGGTCTGTGAGTATTTGCTGTTCTTATTTCAGTTTTAAAAGGTTACCTCATTTATTTTAATTCCTTCCCAATTTAAACCAAAAAAAGTCTGGCTATAAATCAGAGCACCATCAACACATACTTGCACTGGTTCCATTAGAAGTGGTATAAAAATCAGGCCTGTGGTTAAGGTGCTGCAGAAATGGTACATAGAAGAGGTCTTTGCAAGTAATGAGTCACTGTTGCACTCTGTGGGTCTTCCACTATTTAATGTCTCTATTTTTTCCTTTGTTCAAGTTTGTGAGATATCAGAGCAGCAATATTATTTCTCAAAAAGAAATTAGCCAGATTGTTCAGGAGGCAGCAGAAGCCAACTTAGCAGAGCTGCCTGAGGCCACATCTTGTGCTCTTCACCTCTTCCTTTGTCAGGTAAGAGAGCAGTGACTGCCTGGGAAAATGGGAAGGGAATCCCTAGGTGTTTCAGCCTTTGAAGATCTCATTGCTCTGTGTGGAGATGAGGGAGGCAGTATGAAGGAACAAGCCCAGCAGTTTTCTGTTGTTCTGGAAATCATTCTTTTTTCTGACCCCTCAGATTCAGAGCAGTCATTGTCAGGTGGAGCCAGAGCAGTCAGGGATCATTCAGACCTTGCTGGATCGCCTCTTGGGACAGAGAACCACGTGTGTAAAACATCAGGACATTGTGTATCCTTTGCTGGGCAGATGCCTTTGATAGCTGATGTGTGTGGTAGGTGTAACAGAGGTAGATGGGATATTTAATCTGCTGCTCCTTCTCTTGTTCCAGCTGAAGGCAAACAAAATTGAAAATCTCTGAGTGGCTTCTACACTTGGCTAACTTTGGGATGAAAGACTTCATCATGTCCTCATCTGAGAAGACATTTGGGAAATGAGGAGACAGTTGGGATTAAAGATGGGTCTACGTGCTGGGTTTGCATTAATCTATAAGGCAGAGGTGGTCTGATGAAAGGGGAGCAGGCTGGGGAATCTGTGGCTTCAAAGCAGTAACAATCCCTGTATTGATTTCCCTGGAGGATGAGCAATGAGTTAATCTCTGTTTGCATGCCATCTAGTGCCAGTATGCCCATGAAGTAGTGGAAACTCAAATATAACTCGGGCACTTTCAAAACACGGAGAGCATTTGGGAACCACTGAGTGGCGTTACCAGATTTTATTCTGTTTGGGCCTAGAGTCTGCCTCTGTGAACTGAATCCTCCTCTTCTCTGGTGATGGAGGCAGGGGCCACTCCCAGATGCCTTGTGGAGAAAGAAGGAACCTGATGCAGTATTTGTTGTTTTCTCGAACTTTTTTTCTTGCCTTCCTGTTTTCATCATGCTGCATTGCCTCAGACATGTAGCAATGATGGAAGTGGCCATGGCAGCGATTTCCTGTGGGTGTGGGGACTTCCTTCACTATGGGATGCTGTCATCAGCCAAGTGTAGAGTATGTGGTGGGTGAGGTGTTTGTCCTGTGAGGAGTAGCTTGTCCACATGCTTACCCCCCAGTGTGATATTACTGCACTGTTGTGAGACACTCAGAGGGCAAGTTGTCCTGGTGGAGGCCATCAAGCCTCCATTTTCCACTCCATTTTGCTTCTCCATACAGGGATGAAGGAATTTGGATGGGAGGTTTTGTTACATTGCTGAAGTTACTTTTCATTTCTGGCTTTTTTCATGTATTAAGAAACCTTCAAATCTTGGTGGTTAGGAAGGATCTTAGATGCACTTCAAGTGCAGCAGTGGGGCTACATGAATAAGATAGTCATGGACATGGAAGAAAAAAATCCTCTGGTCAAAGTCGAGCTTTGACTTTTCTTCAGGTTTACCTACACTGATGTTTCTCACGTATGTTGCGAGTGAGGTTCCCTGGCTTGGGGAGGGTTGGTTTAGTAATGAAAACTTCCTGTCAGTGATATGTCAAATGTGGGAATTCCCACAGCATGCATGCCTTTCCTTTGGTTTCCACTCATGCTGTCAATGACAGATGTCTGGGAAGCGTGGCAGTGTCCGTCTCACACATTGCAGATTGAAATGAGAAGATACAGTGCCCAGAGCAGAGGAACAAAGCAAGAATGTAGCAGGAGACCCCATCCTGCCGTTTATTCCCAGTGAGTAGTAGGGAGAAGATGGACAAAGGAAATCACTTGTTGCTCATTTTCAGCAAAAGATTTGTTGAAATTAAAAAGTTCTGTTACTGAAACGGCTCCGTTTCCCTTTCTGTGCGAGATAAGGCTTGGTTGATGCCCTTCATATATCAAAATACAGACCTGCCTGGGGAAACGATGTCGCACAGGGATGCTGTGGAAGAGGTGCTCTGTTCACCCGCCTTGCCTGATGGGACTGCGGGGTGGCCCCTTTGCTCTGGGCTGAAAGGGGCGGTGGGGGCTCAGCCAGGATCCCGGGGGAAGCAGATACGCTGCCTGTTCCGTAGGGATGAGGAGACTTTTTCCAGCTCACGAGTGACCCGTTCGACTACAACCGCAGCCCCCGCTGTCCTGTTGCCTCCAGACCCCCCAAGTGCCCGCCGGTGCGCGGCCGGTGCCGGTGCTGGGGCGGGGCGGGGGCTCAGGAAGTGACACGGCGGGGCGGAGCGGCGGAGCGGCGGTGGCGGCGGCCGCGGCAGCAGCAGCATGGCAGCGCGGCGGGCGTGAGCGCCGGCCTCGGCACCCGGCACCCGGCCCGCAGGTGGGGGACCGGCCGCGCCGCCCGGGAGCCTTCCCCGGCCCGGGAGTCCCAGCGGGGCCGGGGGGGGAGCTGCCCGGCCGTGGCGGGGCAGGAGGGAAGGGGGGGAGCAGCCCTGGGGCTGCTCCGGGGGCACCGGGGGACGGGGCGGACGTGTCCGGTGCTCCCCGAGCGAGACCTGCGAGGGGCACTCCTCCCGGGCAGCCGGGGTGGCCGGTGAGCGGGGCGGGCAGTGCGGCCCCGGGACACCTCGCTGGACCCTGGGTTAAAGGGCTGTGCCCGACGGGCTCTGCCTGCCGTCGCCGCCTGCTCGCCCTGCTCCTCCTTGTCCCGCGCTGGAGCCGCGGGAGGAGCGGGCCGCCGCGGCTCCGGGGAGCTGCCGTCCCGCCCCGAGGGTTCGCATCCTCTCGTGTCGCTCCTGCTACGTCCACTTGACACGGCTCCGGGTGGGTTTCCCGCAGCGCGGCCGGGGTAGGCTCGGCTAATCCCCTTTGCACTCCGCCGTCCCTGTGTGGTTGCCGTTACTTTGAGCGCAGCTTGCAGGAGAATCCCATCTCCCGGAGCCGGTGGCTGCCCGAGCCCCTCAGGGTGCTTCTGAACCCCTCCGGCAGGACGCGAGGCACGAGGGTAGCCTGGGATGGACCCGTTCCTGCTGTAAATCACAGCAGGAAATCGGGGCTACAGAATCCTGTGGTACGCAAGCTTCTGGGCTTGGTGGTTGGGGGACTTTGGAGATGAGCAGGTGTAAATGGCCAGTGCTGTTTCAACTGAAGCAGCTGGTCCTGTAAGCCCCATATAGATATGTCTTAGAGGAGTCTGAGCAGCGGTGTTTCACTTCTGAAGCTTTTGGTTCAGCTGTAACAAGAGATTAATCCTCATCTGGTTGTTGGAGGAGCAGCTCAGGAATGCATTCGTGGGGCAGGGAGTTTTCATTCCTTGTTTTGCCACAGTGTTCTCTTGGCAAAGGATGATGCTTTCCCCCCTACATTTCAGTGCCTGCAGAGGGGAGGTGGGGAGGGGGGGGGTGGTTTGTGCAGAAGTCTCTCCTGGGAACCAAAGCATTGCAGCATGGTTCTGCCTTGCAAGCTCATTAAGTGAATAAATCTCAGGGATGCTTGGTTCAGATGAGGCTCCTGCAGGAAAATTTATAAAGTAATTGAAAACATTTTAATGGGAAGTACTAACCATCTATAACACAGCATCTGTTGTCATGTCTTTGGAAAAACACATCTAAATTAAGAGGCTGGGAGACAGTGAGACAGACTGGTAGGCTTGCTGCTGAAATGGCCAGCTGGCCAGAGCTGCAAGGCGATGTTGGTGGAAACTCCTTTCCATCTGTAGCATCAGGCCAGGCCCTGGCTCCCTGGACTTCTCCCTGAAGCAGCAGGCAGAGCTGTCTTTGGCAGAAATCAATTCAGGGAGGAGCAGGAAGGGAAGAGAGGAGCAGCTCTGCAGTGTTTCTGTCTCATCTCATCCCTCAGCGGGTATGAAGACACGAGAGAGTGTTCATGGGGAAAGCATGGATGAACATCTGTAAGGAGCTTTGGCATCTCTGCACTTACACAGTGTGGCTTGGAGAGGAAGGCATGTCCTCTGCTGTTAAAATGGGGTGAAATTGCCAGGGCAGCGAAAGGAAATAAATCTGAGGTAGTCCCACATGGCATCAGCAGCCTCAACTTCCTGTGCATGAGAGAAACAACTGGGCCCTGCTTCATTTTCACTGGCATATTTCAGCTATGATGGACAATGGCAAGTAAATAGCTTTGATGTAAGAATGAGTGCCAGCAGATCAGATGAAAAGGTGATGAGCTTCTGGTATGGTGTGGTTCTCCAGTCCTCTACTTCTGCCCTTGTCCTATGGGACAATCTTTAGGGCTGGTGTAGGAGGATCTGATTTTCATTTTCATTGAAAGCATTGGCCATCTATACCACAGCATCTGCTGTTGTGTCTCTGATGAAGCCCGTCACTGTTCCAAAGCAGCCAGGCAGGCTGGTGGACCTTGTGCTGCAGCAACCGGCTGGTCGGCAGCTGCTTTGGCCCAGAGCTGTGCTCTGCTCTGCTGGTGCCTTCAACAGGGTTTTTTGCAGCTCATCTTCCCCCTTGTAGCACCTGCAGAACATCCTCCAGACACCCCATTCTGATGTTGGAAACGGGATGCAGCAGCCCCTGCCCTAACCAAGCACACTTGGACTGCCATGGGCAGCATGGCAGAGCTGTTGTGAGCAGCATTTCTACTCTTTGCCATCCAGCCTGGTCTGGAGGCCACTCGCTGCCTCCAATGTCTCTTTCCAGCTCTCCATGAGCATGGCAAATAGCCAGCCTAGTCCTGATGGTGGTATGTCTGATCCGAGGGGCAAACAGGAGCCTGAGTCCCAGGGCAATCACTCTTTGTGCTCTTGCATTGCTGCACTTCCTCCTCCCCAAGAGCTTGGGAGGGAGTGAGCAGCTGTGGGGGGCTCTGCAGAGGGGGGAGACCTGCACCACCTCGCTGAGCCAGGCCCTGGGTCCTTGGGTCATGGTTTTTGGCAGGGTGAAGCAGTCTCTTGGAAGCTGACCAGGCTGGTAGGTCCAGCAGAAAGAACATCTGTTTGCCTGGGCTGGAGAATTTTCCTTTCAGCCTTGACTTGTTGGTGTGCTTTGTGGCATTTAGGATGGCTGGAATATGGCTTAAGCCTCACACCACAGTGGGCAGAGGGGACAGACCCCAAGCCTGGCTTGGGGATTTGTGCTGCCATGCTGGCTCTGCACTGTGTCAGAAACATGGAGCATGTTGCTGAGCCCACACCAGGGGCAGCCATGTCTTCTTCAGTAACTGGTTGTATTTACTCTGGTCTGTTCCCTTCCAGGGGTGCTGCCTTTTACAAAGCACAACAGCAAAACATTTCAGAGGGTTTCTCATGTTTGTCTGACACTGTTCCCCTGCCTGTGCTGGGGGCATGAAGATGCTTGGCTTGGCCTCGGCAGGAGGTACATGGTGGGAACTGCTGCTGATCCTTGCAGGGCTGGGAGAGCTGTTGGTGCTGTCTGTTTTGTCTCTTTCATGGGCCTGGAGTTGAAGAAATTATATTTGTTTAAAAAAGAAAAGCAACAAGAAAAAAACAAGAAGGGATTTGTTTTAGTTTCAGTCTTAGGGCATTGCAGAGACAGGTTTGGCTGGGCAGGCAAACTCAGACTCAAGAGGGCAGTGGGTCATAGTGGTGGCATTACACATCTGCCTTTCCCTGGGGAGCAGGAGGTGGCTCAGACGATGCCTCTGAAGGAGGCTTCTGTTGCTTCTGTAATTGCCAGTGGCCTGTGCTCAGCTGTGTGGAAACCTCGTGCCTCCTGACAGACCGCCTTGAGTTCTGCTGTCTGGGGACTGAGGTACTGCTCTCCTTTTCCAGGCACAGACTGTCCAAGAGGGTCCTCATTCTCAAGGACCTTTTCCTCCAGCCGTTGACTTTGTCTGAGGGACCTTTGTGGTCAGGAGCAGCTCTGCCCAAGAGCATCCCAGCAAAGCCTCAGACACTGCCTGGGAAGGGACTCGTTTGGAGGGAAGGGGAAGTTACCACCAGGTCAGCCAACTGTTGCTTTTTGGTGTGGGGTCCGCAGCTGGCACCCAGCTTGTAGTGAGGGGAAGGGTCCAGGTACCAGCACTCCAAGGGGTGAAGGGAGGTCGCTGAACTGGTTGAACGTGGCACTTGAAGGTGAGATGGACTTCAGCCCCTCGGTGATCCTTCTCTTCCTTCCAGACCTGCTGTTTTGGTTGTTGGGCTGCTCTGCCTCGCAAACCCAACAAAAAGCTAGCTGTTATTTTTGGAAACAAGGGTAGGACTTAATTTTTCTGCTGAGTCAGTGCTTGGTCAGATCCCTGGGGGCTGGCAGTGCAGGCAGGTAGAGAGAAGAGGGAGACCAGGGCTTCACTTGCAGGAGAGAGCAGGCTGGCTGCAGCATCACCATGTGGCTCTGCTCTGGCCACTGTATTTCTCAGACCACTCATGGGGAGAGGTGGGCAAGGACCCTGGTGTCAAGGGCAGTGTGCCATCAGTCCCAAGTGGCTTGTGTGACTTCTCCTTTTGGTAAGCCTCCTCACTGGTCATTGGTTTTGTTGGTTTGTTTTCTTCCAGGCTGCAGCAGCCAACATGGATTTTCTCATCATCTGCCCCTTTCTGCTGGCATTGCTGCTGTCCCAGGGCAGCTTCACAGACCTGGAGAAACAGAGAGTAGACTCTGGCTTGGAAATCTGTATCCTCTGCAGCCTGCCCCTCATGACACACGTATGCGCTAATGGCTACAGAGGCTGGAGGGAGCTCATGCACAGGGAAGGGGTCAGAGACCATGGAAAGGGGCACAAGGAAGTGGAAAAGAGAGGATCCAGAAGCACTGGGAAGTTGCTACTTTGCCCCTCTGTAGATGGGCTTTAGCCAAGCTCCTGGGTTTGCTAACCAATTGCTTGGCTTGGCATAGGAGCAGAAATGGCAGCAATGCCTGCTGTTCTTCTTTCTGCTCCATTGTGCTGGGCACTGAGCACATTTCCCAGTCTGCTCTTGGAAGTGGCATGGCCAGCCAGGAGGCAGAGCATGCCTGCACATCTCAGTGCTTTGGGGTCACCAGCTGGGATGGTGGAAGAGGGCTCCTGGGCTTGTGGCACTTGGTCTCCTCTGTGCCACAGGCATTTTTTGCCCATGAGGAGGTGGGCTAATGCAAGCCCTTCTTAGCACGCAGCAGCATCCCCTGGTGAACAGGCAAAGAATGAAAACATGATGAGTATGTGGAGACACGTGGGGAAGGTGGCAGTTCATGTTCCTCCTCCAGCCCATCAGCTAGAGCACAGACTGGCAAATAGAAAGCTCTCCACAAGCTCCCAGCATTGTTAAGGGTGCTTAACCCACCTGCTGGGGTGTTTGGGCAAGGGGTTCACTGTAAATCTGTGTTTCATCCTGGCTGAGGTGCTGCCACCCAGCCGTCAAACACCTCAAAGAGAACTGGGGGGGGCTGGGATGGTGCCAGGGGCCCGGTGGAGGGGGGAGAGCAGCAGTGTGGTGGGAGAGTGTCGACAGTGCCCTTGACAGCAGTGCAGATAAGAAGCTGTTTGAGGTGAAGCGCAAGGACCAGATGAATGCTCTGAAGAACTTGATTGAGCTCAATGACATCAACCAGCAGTACAAAATCATTGACATCATGCTCAAGGGACTCTTCAAAGTAAGCCACAGTGCAGGCTGCACTCTGTGCCCACAAGGGTGGAAAGAAATGGGAAGGGTTGGGGGCTTCTGTGAAGTGTGTGGCAGGTGAGCTTTAGGACCTGAAGGGAGGGTGCCGTGGGGTTTCAAAGTGGGGCAGCTGTGGCAGCACCTCCAGGGTACAGGGCGGGGCTGGCAGGACAGGGCGGTAACCAAGGGCTCTGGCAGGTGCTGGAGGACTCCCGTGCTGTGCTCATCGCCGCTGATGTGCCTCCTGATGGGCCCTTCCCTCAGGACGAGAAGATAAAGGATGGTAGGTCCTTTCTGGTTTTTACACCTCTCCTTTTTATGGTGCTCTGGTGCACCACAGACATTCTTTCTGGGATCAGTGCTGGGGTAGGTACAAAACCCTTGTGTGTCCAGACCAGACCTGGGCTGGTCCCTGTCTGTTGGGGACCCTGTTGCTGCCTCTCTGACCGGTTCATACTGGGGAGTCTATTGGTCTGCCCTCAGCCTCCCCACCTCATGGCAGGAACACGAGTGCCAGTGGGATGGGGCTGCTGTGCTGATGGGGCTGGTGGCTGTCCCCACAGCATACTCCCACGTGGTGGAGAACACTGCCTTCTTCGGGGACGTCGTCCTGCGCTTCCCCAAGATTGTGCACCACTACTTTGACCGCAACTCCAACTGGAACAGCCTCATCCGCTGGGGCATTGGCTTCTGCAACCTGACGGGTGTGTTCGAGCAGGGACCCCACTCCCAGGTCCTGCGGCTGGTAC
The DNA here is from genome assembly GCF_000738735.6 of Corvus cornix cornix. Classification (NCBI taxonomy): domain Eukaryota; kingdom Metazoa; phylum Chordata; class Aves; order Passeriformes; family Corvidae; genus Corvus; species Corvus cornix. The sequence goes on along the minus strand of NC_047057.1, from coordinate 48,789,394 downwards.
GGCTCTTCATCCCCCCTGCCATGACCCCTCTCTCCTGCTAGGCCGGGGGGGTGAGGGTTTTGGGGTAAAAGGAAGGCAGGGGCCCCCAGTGTCTGGGGGCTGTCCTTGAGCTGAGGGATGGGGGAAGAGCATAGAGCATAGATGGGACTGGTGGGAGAGTAGGGGACTCTGGTCACAGCTGGGGGATGTGACTGGGAGGCACCACTCCCCAGTGAGGTCTCCCCTTTGCTCTGCAGATGGCTCAGGAGCTCGGAATCAGTGAGAAATCGCCGGATTACCGCAATCCCTTTAAAACAGACCAGTCAGAGGTAAGATGGCAATGCTTCCAGCTTGTCTTGTGTGCTTCCCCATCCCTGTTGCAGCTCCAGACGGCTGGCTGGGGAATGGAATGGGTGGCTTGTGGGGAATGGCCAAAAGCCCCTGTCACTGAGTAAGCATGGCTGAAACATGAACACTGAATTCCCCATCTGTGGTCTACTTTGGGCACCTGGTGCCCTCTTTCCCATTCTGTGGCCACCTGCCTCATGGTCGAGACTATTTGCTTCATGCTGCATCTGTCCTCAAAGCTCCCTGGACTGTGAGGCTTGTGTGTTGGCTTTGGTGGGTTTGGAGGGGCTGTGCCTCTGAGAGGCTGTGGGTGCTCCTCCATGCTGACCCCTTGCTATCAACCCACAGTTTTTCCCCAGTGCTGACACCTTTCAGAAGGCGCTGCGGGATGAGGAGAAGAGGAGGAAGAAGGAGGAAAAGCGGAAGGAGATCCGCAAGGGCCCACGCATCTCCCGCTCCCAGTCAGAGCTGTAGCACGTGGGGACTTGCGCCTTGCAGTGGGGGTGGCACCACTGGGACACAGAGTGGCTTGCTCCCTTCTCGGCAGCCTTGGGCCAGTGCCTGGCAGTTTCCTTTCCATTTGTGCCGTGGGTTTTGTTTTGTTGCCTTTCCTTTTCGTTCAGTGGATGTTGGGTGGTGGTGCTGGTGGGTTGCCCCAATGGGGCTTAAGTGGGGTACCCCTTCTCCAGAGGTAAAGCACAGACAGGAAAGCAGTGGGGCCATCCCCTGGTCAGGGTGTTGTTGCCTGTGGGGATGTAGGGTGTGGGGGACACGCCCCTGGTGGAGCCCAGGGATCGCTCCTGATCACAGCACACCCCATGCTGAACGTGCCTCCTCCGACATGGGTGGGCTGGGGAGTGCATCACACCAAACAGCCTCATGAGCAATGCTGCTTCTCTCAGTTTTGGTTTTCATTTTGTTAAACGAGTGATCTCATTGGTACCCCCCACTGGGTTCTACCTGGTCTCTGCACAGCTGCTACCTCTGCCACATCAGCCCTCCCTTTTTCCCAGCGGCTGTTTCACCAAGCAACATGCATTTCAGTGTCCAGACGTAGTTGAAAATGCCGATAGCAGGTGTTCCTGGCCGATGGCATCCCGTGGCCACTGCAGGGCATTCCCGCAGAGAGGCAAACACCCGGTGAATTTTTGGACAGGAGGTATTTCGGTACTTGGCCTCTTTGCAGGCAATGGGTGCAAGCAGTGCTGATGCTGAAGATGCTGGGGGAACCAGCCCCGAGCTACTGAGAGCCTGTCCTGCCCCCCATGCCCCATCCCTCCTCTTTGGGGCTCATCCTCTCTAAATGAGTCCCCGAAGCCCCTTGTCAGGGGAACAGCCAGATGAGGGCATGTGGCGATAGCAGGGCCGAAGTAGGGAGGGAGCCAGCTGAGGCGCTGTGACGCTCCACCGGGTGTCTGGGCTGCCGTGGGGGCAGAGGTGAGGGGCTGGCCCCAGGACCCGACACAGCCACCCTCAGATTTCTCACCGACGCTGATGGCCTCGCACCAGAGCAAGCTCTTGCACAGGGGTCTTCTCCAAAGAGCAGGTGCTCTCTGTCGGGCTGGTGGCATCACAACCTTGGAGGAAAGGGAAACGTCCCGAATTTTTTAACAGCAGAGCCAAGTCCCTCCAGTGGGGGGAGGGGGTGGCAATGGGCGCATTTTTTCGGTTTTTCTCGAATAAAATTGACTTTATTTTTTTTTTTTTAAGTAGAAGAATCCTGGCTCTTGCTCCCGTTCCTGCTGGGAGCGGGTGTGCGCCAGAGCGCGTCGAGGCTGGCCCCTCAGGAGGTGAGGGTCCGTGGGCGCTGCGGAGGGAAGGACAAAGCCCATGCCCTACCCACCGCCGCCTTGCAGCTGGCCTTTCCGCCGGGCATCCTGGCGGCATGCCGGGTCGCGAACCCTGCCCCGGCCGCGTTTCCCGTGGGCAGCGGAGGAGGCGGCGGCGGCGGCGGTGCCGCTGCCCCGCGCGGGCGGCCCCGCCCCCTCATGAATATTCTGCGCGCGGGGGCGGGGCGGGCTATGCTAATCGCAGCTGCTGATCGCTGACGCGCCATCACACCACGCGCCGCCGCGGCCGCCGATTGGCCGGGGGCGACCTGGTCCCATTGACAACAAACCGCGGGGGGCGCGCGCGCCGGGGCCGCGGGGGCGGGGCCGCGGGCCGGCCCAAGATGGCGCGGGGTCGGCGGCGCCCGCCGGCAGCGGCAGCGGCGTCCGCTTGAGCGCCCGGGTCGGCGGCGGGCCCTGCGTGATGGAGGGCGGCGAGCTGGCCGCCGAGAGCATGGAGACCCTGACCGAGCTGGGCGACGAGCTCACCCTGGGCGACATCGACGGTGGGCGCCGCGGGAAGGAGCGGGGCGGTAGGGTGGAGGCGGCGCGCGTGGGCTCCTCACGCGTGGTGGGGGGAGCGCTCGGGTCTCCCCGCGCAGGCCCGCGGCTGCTGGGGTAGGAGGCGTGGGTGGGTGGTCCTTGGATCGTGATTCTGGAGTGTTCCCCGAGTGCGGAGTGGGAGCGCAGGGTGGGCGCGCTTCCCACGCGGTACGGGCTTCCACGGGCGCGGGGGGGGGGGAGCGGGGATCCCCAGTCCCGGCTGCGTACAGGCGGGGGACGGAGCACGTCCCTCCGGGCAGCGCTTGCCTAGCGAGCGGCCACGCGTGTCTCCCCTGCTAGGGGAGCGCTTCTGAGCGACTTTCGTGGGGCTGCCCCACGCCTGGAGTCGAGGCCGTAGCCGTAGGAAGGCGGTGGGGATGTGGGGGTCCGAGCCGCCGAGCCCACCCTCCCACTGGTGGCCGGCCTGGGACGGGGTCGGGGAAAGTGATGACCGTGTCCCCCTGCTCCTGCCGCAGACTCGCGGGGCAAGCCACACTGCCCACGTTTCCCTCGCGTTCCCTCGTGGCTCCCTTAAAGTAGGTGCTGAACGATGGCTGAAGCTGTGCCGCCACTAGTGCCTGTGGGAGGCCGAGCCTCTAAGCCATCCTGCATCGAAACAGCTCTAACTGCTTAAATTTCCCGTTTTCCGTGTCATCCTAAAACTTTACTGCATCGCTGGCACAGCTGAGATCTGTGAGAAAACCCCTGTTTTCCACCGAAGTGCAGCAAAATGAAGCGCCTGCGTGTGACGCCTATTTTATGTATATTTTTGGCGACACGAAGCAGCTCCTGAAAACCCCATTTAAAATGACGTTTCTCGGTGTGGTCCGTGCTGTAGGCTGGTGGAGATGAGCTCCTGCCTTAGGTCACTGCTCTGCAGGCTGTAATCCCAAAAAGAGCTCAGTTTTGGGGGTGTCCAAAATATCCTTGTTTAGCAGCTGGGAGATAAAATTATACCAGTACTTTTAGATTTCTAATTGACACTGATTTGCCATGTAGCTTGGGGCCAAATTTATACTCCTTTTTTTTCTTTTGTCATAAAAGAAGAATGTACCCTGTGAGAGTGCATTTGGCTTAGTTATTGCTCATAAAGTTTGATAGTGCCCATTGAAGGTGCTGTTCTCTGTTGTTTAAGCACCACGTAATGAGTTCTCAGGTTCCACACGGAAACTGAGACGAATTGATGAACCCAGCGATGGCTCCAAACTGAGGTGTGCCCTGGGAGGTGTGATTCAGATCGATGAGTAACTTAGGAAAACGAGCTTCACTTTCCTCCCCAGCTCCAGGGGTGGATTTTCCTGGAGAAGGCAGGGGGAAGATGTATGACAATCCTGCTTTTTTTTGTGCTCCAGCATGGATTAATCTCAGGGTTTGAAATTTTGCAAGGACTTTCATTTGGTTTTTAAGTCGTCTCATGGGTGTTCCTCTCCCAGTCAGACTGAGGGGCTCCTCATTACCTGTTGCGTGGATTTTGATTTTTTGTGGTGGATGTTCTCAGGGATGTCAGTGCTCACTGGGTTCATACTTCCAGACAGGGCGCAAGGGTGGCCAGGGGGCCCCAGTGCTGAGCCCAAAGGCTCTGCCTCCTGCCCTGGCACAAGCTCCTCCACCAGCCATGGGCATCTTCCTGCTGGCAAGGCGCTGCTGGGAAACATCGGAGCATGAGGTTTGAGTCAGTTGGAGGCCAAAGCACATCAGGGTTCAGGACAGAGAGGTTGTTTCTGCTGAGGCTGGGCTGTTCACTGCTTTGTGTTTCTCAGAGCATCTCCAGGAGTGTGAGGAAGAGCAGCCTCTGTGCTGGAGAGCTGAGCCACCACCTGGGAGAGGCAGCTGAAGCCCAGCCCTTGCCTTTCTGCCAGGTATTGGGATGATGAAAGCAACAGAAGCCCTTGGTGGGCTCAGTTTTGGTTTTGTAATACCTTGTTGACGTTTTTTAGCCTTGGGTTGGGCCGGGATTTTTTTTCTGCCGTAATGTCACTCTGCTTTAGGGCCTGAGACCTCTCCAGCACAGAGGGTGCAGGTGCTCTGGTGACACTGGGTTTATCACTGATAGGCTGGTCCTCCAGAAGCACCTGAGGTTTCTCACAGTGAGTGTAGACACTCTGATTTCTGGGTAGGTGAAGGTGTTTTAAAAGGCAGAGATTTATATTTTGGGTGTTGGCTGTTTCTTTTGCTTTTAATTTTTTGTGTGTTGTTATTAGGAAAGCTCTTGGGCCCTTAAAAAAAGGTGGGTTTGATCCCCTGGCAGTCTTAATTCTTCAAAATTAAACTTTAGACTTGTTGCATTTAGTCAGAGTTAAGTCTGTCTTAAAGATGTGATTTAACTTGTGAGAGCAGGAGTAGTTTTTTTTATATTAAATCTACTGCACTGAACACAACATTCTTTAAAACACGCTTGAAATTTTGTTCTTATGCTGGAATTTACTCTTCCAGAGCAAATCTCATCTGATTTATGTTTATTCTCTACTTGCAGTTGTTCTGTCTGATAATGAAATAGCAATGCTATCAAACAAAGAGTTTGGGAAATAGTTTGGATTATTAATTTTATCGTGTTCAGGGTTATTTGGGATGGTCTTAGCTGCAGTCAGTTGGAATGTGGAGAGCTGTTTAATACCCATCTAGATGTTGATCTTGAAACAACCCTCCTTGCTCTGCTAGTGTTTTGTGAAAACCAACTAAGGCAATGCATTAAAAAAAAAATCTTTCATTCCTCTAGTGAAAAGTGGAGACAAGGGTTTGGTCCAGCTGATCCCCAAGGGTGGCTGCTGCCTCATGCTGGGGGAACTGTGCGTCTCCACTTAGTGTCAGGTTATGAACAGGTCAGGAGGTGGATGAACATCTCCTCCCAGGCTTCTCCCTCCAATAGACTCTAGTTCTTGAGAGCAGTGGTCACAGCCAGTGTTTAAATGTGTGTCAGGGTGTGGAGGGATTGCTATTGGAAGGGAAGAGTAGTAGTATCACAGAAATATGTTGAAATGTGTGTTGAGGGAGCAAGAGGCTTGGAGGAGGATTCATCCCTTTGCTCTGTTTCAGACAAAGGAGTGTCAGACAAATTAATTGGATAATGTGTGGGTGGCATTTCAGAGAGCTGAGCAAATTAATAGCCCTCTTATTGCTGGGACATAATCCATGGAAACTTCTTGTCAAAAGTTCACTGCTTCAAACCTGCTTCATAAATGACAGCAGCAACATCCTTTGGGGTTTGTGAATGAGAAAGGTCCTAGTGTAAGGAGCCCTTTGCCATTTTTTTTCCTATAAATCAGAAATCTATTTTTTGCTTCCTAAACCCATATTTATTATTTCGTTATAAGTTCTCTTAGGTTTGTGGGTCCCCTCTTTTCCTATTTCCAGAAGAAAATAAATAGCACTTTCAGAAAACCATGGAAGAGCCAGTACAGCATGGGCAGATCCTGGGGCGGGGAAGAATGTCTGACTCCTCATGCCACTGCCTGTACACAGATCAGGGGAAGTATTCAGGTGTCTTAAGGTGCCTAATTGGATTACATTGGATTAGATTGAGGGAAGAGGAAGCTCTTCTTAGGAGCAATGATCTCTTGGTTGTGAAATGTTCCCCTCTTGGGAGAAGGCCTATAGTGTTGCAATAGGAGCCACTTGATGTGGGCTGATAAAATCCTGGAGAAGGTGGGATGGAGAGAACCTGTTGTGCAGTGACTGCAGGCAGAAAACCAGCAGAAAAAGTTATTCTGATGTTTTAAACACATGCATAGATTTCTTCTGGTACAGTTTTATAAAGTGGTGTTTCCTTCTGTGGTTTTTCCCCAAAATTTGTTATGTTTGTAAGTAACAAAAAGCTAAGATGAATTCTTAATCTTGTCTCTTCATTTTCCAGATACTCAGTGGGGCACAGTACAGATAGGGGGCTTGAAAGCTCCCACAAAGTTGGATGGGAGAATGGTTAGTACTGGAATTGGGAGGTGCTTAGTTTCTTCCTTCTGCAAGGGTTAGACTGAAGGAGTGATGGAGCAAGACTAATACTTTAGGTATGTATTGGAGATTGCTTTAAGTTCTAGTCTGTGCTTGGATCTTGTTGCCTGGAAAAGTGTAGGAGGGTCTTACTTTTTGCCCTGAACAGCAGCAGCAGTGCTGTGCTGCTGGCCACCTCTTGGTCTCACTCTGGAGGTGTTGAACTGGTGTGATGTGTTCTCTGAAGGTTTTGAAGGACCCAGCGCTCCCTTCTGTGCACACACGCCGTAATTCCAGTCCTGATGTAAGTGGCGGGTGTCAAAGTATGCAGGCGATGAAATAGTGTTGAAGTAATTTTCCTCTGTTTTACAGAGATGCTGCAGTTTGTCAGTAACCAGGCAGGAGACTTTCCAGATCTGTTCTCGGATCCCTTGTGCAGCACCTTCCAGGGTGGCAGCGGCAGTGGCAGCAGCAGTGGGACCCTGGAGCCGCAGTTGCAGCGGCCCTACAGCCAGGTGCAGCTCCAAACCTTCCCGCCACCCCCTGCATCCCCCCAGCTCCAGAGCCTGCCGGTCAAAGCAGCGCAGACGACGCCTCCAGCCCCTCCACGCTCAGCCCCTGTCCTGCAGCCGCGGCCCTCACTGCAGCCTCAGCTCCAGCAGCAGGCCGTCATGATCACGCCGACGTTCAGCTCTGCTCCCCAGACCAGGATTATCCAGCAGCCGGTCATCTACCAGAACGCGGCCACAAGTTTCCAAGGTAGTGCTTGCGCTGCTCAGGCTACAGGTGTGCCTGGTGCACTCGAGATTTCAGGGTGCTCAGGCTGTGGATGTGCCTGGTGCACTTCCAGTAAGTGGCATCAGTGTTCAAACTCCAAGTGCATCCTCAGCCATGACAGGCTGGTGATCCTTTTCTTGTGATGCTGCGTGTGGGGTGTCCCTTCTCCTACCTGCCTGGATTTGGAGTTGGGGAGCATGAGAAATTGTTGTAAATGAGATCTTTAGTGGTTTTGTGTGACCTTTTACCATAATTGTTGTCTTGCTCTTCTCCTCTGGCCTGGCCTTCTGCCCTATGGCTCTTGGGAGGCTTGAGAAAAGTATGTCTTGAAAGATTGTTGTTGGCAACCCTGTTCTCCCACTGATGGGTGCACTGGGCGGATCCAGTCTGTCCGACATGGCAGTCTGGAATGAAGGCACATTTCATCTACTGAACTTTGGAGCTCAGTACTTGCACTGAGCAGAGACACCTGTAGGGATATTTAGTGGTGATGGGATCTTCCTTTGTGAATGCTGAATGACTTGATCCTCTTTAGTAGGTGTTGATTCTTTACGTGACAGACAGGATCCTATGGTCCACCAAGACCAGGGGGAGTGGGAAAATGCAGGTTGGATGTCCTGCATAATGCCACTGAAATAGTGAGTCCTGTTCTATCAGTCTAAAGGGTTTTGGCTTTATTTTCTCTTAGCTGATCCTCTGTTCTTCCTGGAAAGCTGCTATTCTAAGTGCAGTGTCCTCTTGCAGAAGGCACCAAAGCAGCTGGAAGGTTCCCAACATGTGGGATGTGTTAGATGAATGCTGCCTACTAAGAAGCTCTGGGAAGGAGTGATGCATTTCCGGGCTCCAGGAGGGAGACCTGCATCTCTCGACCATTTCTGACATCTCTTCTGCTCTTCAGTTCTCCAGCCTCAAGTCCAGAGCCTGGTGACATCCTCCCAAGTTCAGCCGGTTACGATCCAGCAGCAGGTGCAGACCGTGCAGGCCCAGCGAGTGCTGACGCAGGCTGCCAACGGCACCATCCAGACCTTAACGCCAGCCACGGTCCAGACTGTTGCTGCACCACAGGTCCAGCAAGTTCCCGTAAGTAAAAGTGCGGAATGATGCAGGGATCCAGCAGAACAAGAAAGTGCTTTCGTGGGTCTGGTCTCCTGACTTGCCAGGGGAGAAGTGGTGAAGCTGTAGGGCGGGTGATCCTGGCTAGGATTGCTTTTGCACAAACGTTTTCAAACCTGAGAGGTACTTCTAGCCAGCCTGTGTCCCAGAAGCATTTTACTTCATGCTGGTCATGTATGAGAGGCCCTGTTGTGAGATGTGATGTGACTTCTGAGCAATGCTCAGCAACCGTTTTCACCGAAATGGTAATTAAATGTAGTCTAAAATAATTTTTTTAACTTGGTGCTACCAAACCCAGTTGGAAACTTTACTAGAACAGGCTCTCTTTGACTTTTGCCTACATTTTTGCAAGTCCATCACCTCTATCACATCTTATAAGGACTGGTCGATACTGGAATGTGTTCTTCCAATTCTTCTGTCATGTTTTTTTTAATATTTTTACTGTTACAGTACCATGTGATTTTTTTTTTCCCACTCTTGTGCATCTTTGTATTAAATAAAAACGTTTGTCTATGAGACTCAGTGTGACAGAGTTGCTGTGGTTCAGTTGTACTATGCCATCTCTGGTGTTCTCAGAGGGTCAACAAGGTATTGGAAAGAAATAAGAGCAAAATAACTTACAGTGGATTTTGGTCTGCTTGATGTTAAAGGTACAGATCTTTTCAGTGACATTTCAGGGAGAAGCTACCATGGGTGTTTGCCAAAGCAGACTGTCCTAGCTGTGTTAGACTGAACACTCAGACAATTAATGTAGAGAGCTAATTATAGGTGTAATTGGAGAGGAGAAAGCAGCTTTTCCATCAGCTCTTTTGTGTTTTTACCTACTTGTTTGCTTCTGGTGACTGATTTGAAAACCACTGTCATGGTGGCTCCTCTGCTCCACTCCCTCCAGTGCTGTTCAAATTGTCTCCTGCTTAGAGTTTGCATTTGGGCCAATGGAAAGCATTCAGGTGATGCAGGGTGCAAGTGAAAGAAATACTCACCCTGCTCTTTTGCCATCCACTGAGTTGTAAAGCTATTACAACTCTGTCAGTGCTTACCTCTGGCTCCTGAGATCATCAGGGAAATATGTGCCTGCTCTCCTCTTCACCTCTAACTCCTTTCAACCTAGGTTCTCGTCCAACCTCAGATCATAAAAACGGATTCCCTGGTCTTGACAACCCTGAAAACAGATGGCAATCCTGTTATGGCTGCAGTACAGAACCCAGCGCTGACAGCACTCACTGCTCCCATTCAGACCACAGCTCTGCAGGTACCCTATGGATGTCCTTCTATCCCTCTCCTCACTGATGTTCTCTCCTATTAGTGCAAAGAAGAGATCTGAGCTTTAGTATTCTGCAGCAGTGCAGACAAGAAGGGGTTTTGAGGGCTGTTCTACACACATCCAGGGTGAATAATACTCCATTTCTGTCAAGGCTAAACACACAGATTGTACTATTTGGCAGCCTCCCATGGCCAGTAAGCAAAGACCAAGGGCACATTTCTGTTTACCTTTTTCTGGTATTACAAGGAGAGGAATATGACCTAAAAACTCAGTCCAGTTTTTAACTTGAAACTGAAAGCTAACTGACTCAGAGTAGCTGTGGAACTTCCTTTTGCCCCTTTAGTAGTGTCTAATAGTAGTATATTGAATGTGACAACTGATTAAGCTGCTTTTTGGATGGCATTTGCAGTGAGGATTTGTTATAATCATTGGAGGTGGCAGTTGTGCTTCATGGCCTCCACTTCTAATCAACTCTTAGAAACTTATGCCCCCAAAGAAACATTTATTATGATATTGTATGTTCTGAACAGATATCTCTGTACACATATTTACTTGGGGAGATAAATTTGCAAGTGTGGACCTAAATTTTGACTTCTTTTGCAATAGCATGGTATGCTTCTTAGATGCTTATTAGCAGCCAGGCTAAAATCTTCAATTAACCTGCTTGCTTTTAGATGATGTTTTCACACAACTTGAGGCTTAAGAGATTGTGTCTATCTGAGGGATGTTTGAACACATTGAAATTTGGTGGATATTAGCCAAGGAAAGGTATAAGACTTAAATTCACTTATTTGTCAAGTTCCATCTTGAAGTGAAACTAAATTAATTTCTGGTATCCCAGTTAGAAGGCTATTTCAGAGTGAAAATTGTTCCTGTAATTGCTCATAGCTAGTTGCTCTAGGCTAGTTATTATTATGTTTGTCTTTTGACTGAAATAACTCTTACTCTCCATAGCTACTTGCTTCCCTGATCCTTGGTGTACTTCAGAGAACACAGGTGCCTTTCTAAATCCTGCTTTGCTGGATTAAGCAGTCTAAACTTTCTTTCACTACAAGTGTCCTAGGAGCCCCTCTGTGCGACTGTTCTGATGGGATTCATCATATTTTATCTCTGAGTACATACTGCTTTAGTTTGCTGTAGATGGTCTGTCCTACATCTAGATGTCCAAGTTTGAGCTTTTCACACTGCTGTATATCACTCATTAGTCTTAGTTCCTCATATTAAGGCGTTTTTATAGCTTATGGATTTTTTTTTTCTTCATTTAATCAATTTCAAATCAACTGCATTCCTCAGGCCAAAGGTTGTTTTTTCATAGTTGGATCCTTTCTAGCATTGTCATTACTAGTTGGAAGTAGTGTGGGCTGTTGCTGTTTTGATGACTATTTGTCCAAAGAAAAGGTGGATTTGGACACTTGGAGTGTAAGGATTGTAGGAACAAGGAGGAGCCTCAGTCCCTTTCTCTATTTAAGTGGATGAACAGAGCGTAGTGTTGGCAGAAGTGTTGATGTGCTTGGAGAACAAGAGATGTTCTTATTCCACAGTGACCAGTGTGGGAGCCAGAGTGACAGATTTTCCTGTGTTGCTGTGCCAATGCTTGTGCCAGCTAAGAAAGATGGAAGGAATTTGGCATCTCACATCTTTCCTGAGCTGTACCAACTTTTCCTGATTCTTTTATTTACTCCTTTTTCTTTTTGCCATCATAAACCTTACCTAAATTGGCTGATAGCTCTTGATACTTGTTACGTGTGGTCTTTGTAGACCCTCGTTGGGAGCAATGGGACCATTTTGACCACTATGCCTGTGATGGTGGGACAAGAAAAGGTGCCTATCAAACAAGTTCCTGGGGGTGTCAAGCAACCTGAACCACCTAAAGAAGGAGAGAGGAGAACAACTCATAACATCATTGAAAAGCGCTACCGGTCGTCCATAAATGACAAAATCATTGAGCTGAAGGACCTTGTCATGGGGACAGATGCCAAGGTAAAGATGGGGAATAAATGCAAATGGGGTGCCATAAATACTTTGTTTTCAGGTGCTCATTGCGCTACCAAATGAAACATTTGGGTACACGTAGCTGTTAGTAGCATGCACATGTGTATTGGGCTAAGACTGGTGAGAATCACTTGTGCTTGATAATCGTATTCAGGAAGGGTCATCTGTAAAATATTACTTTTACTATGCTATTGGTACTGCTTCTTGAAAATAAGCTATGCCTTATGCATTCATTCTTACATTAGGTCTAACTTAAAATAGGCTCTCTAGGTAGAATATCCAAGTGGATGTTTTCATAACTCTGCCAAACCAGATCTTGCTTCAATTAAGTTTCCTTTTCCATGGGACTGCAGTAAGGATGAGGGTTTACAGAGCTTACCAATTTATTTCCTTTAGCTATTGAGCTGTAAAAACTCTTGCATGCTCAAATATTGGAAGCTTTCTTGCACCACATATTCAGGCTTTGTTCCTACTCGCTTTACCTCATGCTGGTGGAGCAGGCAGTAGTATTCTTGATACCTTCTGTGGCTGCTGCACAAATAAGTGCACTAGTGAAGTCACCTCCTATTGCTGGAAGTGGAAGCTTACTTTTTGAAAACATCGGTAATGTGCAGTGGCTTCATAGTACTTTTGGCTTATGTTTGGAAGATAAACTTGCCCACTGCTGCTGGAAGCAAGGATTTGCATGGAGATGGCCAGGCGAATGAGGCAAGGAGGGAACTACTTATCTCAGAATTAAGTGGTGATCAGACAGCAGCTTGTTCTATCCCAGAACTGATCCACTTCATTTACAAACTATGGTACTTTCAAAGGACTATTTCTGGCTGAAACTTAAGTGTGAACTCCATTGTAATTTGGATGTTAATCTGTTTCCATTGTACTGTTTTTATAAGGTCTTTGAGAGGCCTCAGTCCTTGTGATCTTTGTCTGATACCTTGCCCACAGAGCATGCCCTGCTATTGGTTCCTTTGCAGCTGCTGAGAGGTCCTTTATACCCTTTTCTGTCACCACCTGATACAAAGGGTTGTGGTATTCCTAAAAACAGGGATCACCCTTTGATACTCTTAATATAAACCACTTTTTGTACATTTTAATTCCTTACAGATGCACAAGTCTGGAGTCCTGAGAAAAGCCATTGACTATATTAAATACCTGCAGCAGGCTAACCATAAGCTGAGGCAGGAGAACATGGTTCTGAAGCTGGCTAACCAAAAAAACAGTAAGTTGTGGAGGCTCTGCAGCAGAGGGGAGGCAGTCAGCATGAATGTAGGATGTATCTTGCCATTTCTTATCTTTGACAGAGGTTCTGTCAACAGTGACCAGTCTTACTCCAATGACAGAGCCAATCTGAGAGCTACTGTCAGGAGTCAGGGTGGAGAAAGACGTACATAATGCACTCTGATTTTTGCAGAGCTGTTGAAGGGCATTGACCTGAGCAGTCTGGTTGACAATGATGTGGATCTGAAGATAGATGACTTCAACCAGAACGTGCTGCTGATGTCTCCTCCAGCTTCTGATTCAGGATCCCAGGCTGGCTTCTCCCCCTATTCCATTGATTCAGAGCCAGGAAGCCCGCTCCTTGATGATGCAAAGGTATGTGTGACTTTAATTGCCTAATTCAAGGTATCTCCTTCAGAATATGTAAGAGCCAGAATTTAAATTCTTAGTCTCAAGAGTGGAACCAGCAGACATCTGGCAAGCAGGTCTGGAGGGCTTAGAGAGCCTTTGTAAGGATGAGGAAGGTGCATGTGTGTGTCTTACCTTTCTTTAAATTATTGAGACTATTTCCTGAGCTGTATTACCTGAGCCGTACCTTAGCTGCTGAAAGAACTGTGCTTATCCTTCAGCCCCTGTACAGTCTCTGTGGACTTACAGTGCATGTTCATGACCCAAGGAGCCCATGGCTTTCCAGGATATGTATGTCCAGGGAGTAAAGCAGGAGAACTTGGAAATGGATGATGACATCAGTTGTGGTTAATGAGACCATAAGTAATCAGAGTAACAAAAAGCTGTTAGCTGTCTTTGGCTTACGGGTTTGTTTTGTGGATATCACAGAAGTGGGTATTGTGGGAGATCCTCAAAAGAGTAAGGGCAGCAAAGGTTAATCCTAGCCTAACCCAGGAATACAGTTAACACCTGAAATGACTGGACACAGAAGGAAGTTGAAGGCATTCAAATATTTCAGCCTTATCTTACTAAGCTAGGAAAAGCTTTACTGGAGTTCTTGCTCATCTAGAGCTCAAAAGCAAATTTATACATGTTCTGTTTCTCCTTCTTCCCTACCCCTTTCTTGGCATAAACATTTTTTGTGCTCCAGAATGGTAAGCATTGGGTTTTTTTTCCTTTTTCTCTCCATTCCTATTCCCCTGAAGGTTAAAGATGAGCCCGACTCTCCTCCTGTGGCACTTGGTATGGTGGATCGCTCTCGAATACTCCTCTGTGCTCTCACATTCCTTTGCCTCTCCTTCAATCCCCTGACATCCCTCCTGGATGCTCGAGGAACCCCCGAGTCCGACAGCCTGGTGCGCCATGGCTCTGGCAGGAACGTGCTGACAATTGAGTCAGGTAAAGAACTAGGATGGTTTGGGCCATGGAAGGTGTCCAGCCTTACGTGGTCTCCCTAAAAGCCACCTGCAGCTGCGACGGCTGCCGGTCACGAGGTGGACGCTCGGTGTGGTTCAGTAGGATGGGTTTGTGTGTTCAGGGAGTTGTATGACCTTTGTTTAGTGGGTGGGGAGGGGCAGTAATGCAGGGCAGGGCGTGGAAGGGGAGCCAGCTTGGACATGGCTCTAGTTCACATCCAGTGTTCTTCTTGCATAAAACCAGCCATGGCTCAGAGTGCTGAGGTTGAGGCAGCACTGATTTGTAGCCCAGCAGCCTGGGCTTTTGGCGTAGACCCTTGAAAAGTAGTTCAGGATAAGGGGCGTCCTCCTGTCTTTACCAAACTTTGAGGCGTGTTCACACTTTGTATTTGTTTTTAAGGTAACTGATTTTTGTGACTTAATAATAAAGTATTACTACACCATTGCTATGGAGTCTTGCAACTGGCTTGTTGATACACTCATTCCATAAAATTCATAGTTAAAAATACAGCTTAGGAGAGGGTAGGGGATGCTGTAGGCATGCTGTTGTTTCCCTGACTGGTAAGTATGGTTCCTCAGTGTTGCTTTGTAAATTTAACTAAGATCAGAAAATGGTACTGGAGTATTGAGTACCTGTGGGTGTGTTTTACAGAAAAATCAGAAGACAACTCCTGGAAAATGAAGTGCTGATTCATTTTTTTTATACATCAGTCTTGTAAAAATAATCATTTAGTTGGGAATGTTGAGGGTTGAGTTTGGATAAAGAGGTGTTGGTATATGTGTTTCCTGATTGAACTGCAGTCTTTGCAAAAGCTGATTAAACATGTGGCATGCATAGCCAGACATCCTTCGGGGTCTGTGCTCATCATGTTGCCAAGCTTTTGGTGTCCAGGTTAAAATTTAACTTTCCCTTTTGGGATATCCATTGTAGATGCAGCTGGTTGGTTCGGTTGGATGATGCCCACCCTAATCCTGTGGCTTGTGAATGGAGTGATTGTACTGAGCGTGTTCATAAAGCTCCTTGTGCATGGAGAGCCGGTGACCCGGCTGCACTCGAGGTCCTCGGTCACCTTCTGGAGGCACCGCAAGCAAGCGGACCTGGATTTGGCACGGGTAAAGTTGACTTGGCATTTTGCATCAAATGCATCTTTTAGGTGGGATTGTGGGTAAATGTTTCCCAATGAGGCAGTGGCTTGGCACTTGCAAGAGCATGGTATTCCTTGAGTGGGTCATCCTGTCTGATTTCAGAGAAGCTGTTGCCAGCAGATTGTTCTGAGCAGATTGCTGTCCTCCTCAGCCTAAGTTAGTGAGGCATGGAAGCAGTGGAAGAGGCTCCTAACTTCTGTCCTTGTTCCTAGCTACTGCATCTTGTATCAATTTTTGGCAGCAACATCTTGGGTTTTGTCCAGAATCTGGCCTCTGCTCTGTCTGTCCGTCTGCTGTCCTCCAGCCTCTTGGAAGTCCTCTTTATTGCTGAGGAAGCATTTGGCTTTTGATATGGGGACCCTGAAATTTCCATGGTGTTTGATAAGGCAGGGAGCTCTTTTCACTTAGTGCTGCTGTATCTTACAGGCAGTGCAGGATCAGAACCACGTGTGGAAAATATGTGTAGGGCCAGATTTCAAGCCAGTGTAAACTGCTGTTATGTTTTCAGTTTCTGTGTTGATGTTCCTCTGCCAAAGATCTTGTCCAGACTTGCAAGTGAGTTCGTCTTCTCAGTGCCAAGGAGGTCCCAAAGTGTGTCTGATAGTGATTTTTGTTGCTGAACCTTTCATTGTGTTATTTGCAGGGTGATTTTGCTGCAGCTGCGTCAAACCTGCAGACTTGCCTGTCGGTACTCGGACGAGCACTGCCAGCTTCCCGCCTGGACTTGGCCTGCAGCCTGTCCTGGAACGTGATCCGCTACAGCCTGCAGAAGCTGGCGCTGGTGCGGTGGTTGCTGAAGAGGACTTCTCATCAGTGGCGGGCTAGGGAGGCCACTGCAGGATTCGAGGATGAGGCCAAGACCAGCGCTCGGGATGCGGCCCTAGCGTATCACAAGCTCCATCAGCTCCACATAACAGGTGGGAGCAGAGGTGGCAGATCTGCTGTCTGGTTTTCCCAAATGAGGAGACTCGGAGCTGACCCTGGAACATACAGGGAGAGCACTACAGCCTCTCTCCTCTGGGAGGGCTGTGTTAGAAATTAGCCTGACAAATTCTGGGACCACGTATTAAAACACAACAGGTTCATGTAATAAAAGAACTCTGTAAGAACAGCTGAAACAACTGCAGTGTAAGCTTCTCATGTCAACAGGTTTTCGTTGTTTCTTTAGGAAAGAAGCCCTGCAAATTATGGTAGTATTTAGTAGCTGGTACTACTGATTAAAAATTAACACTTTTCCTTCTCCTCCTGGTACAGGTAAACTTCCCTCCAGCTCAGCTTACTCAGGCTTGCACATGGCATTGTGTGCTGTGAATCTGGCCGAGTGTGCAGAAGAAAAAATCCCACCCAGCACAATGGCAGAAATCCACCTGACGGCTGCAGTTGGCTTGAAAACCCGCTGTGGAGGCAAGCTTGGCTTCCTAGCGGTGAGTTGTCTTATCTTCCCCGATCACACCCTGAAGCAGAGATCTAGGAAAGCCTGGAAGCTGGCACTGCTGTATCTTGGAGAGGGCAGCTGCTAGCACTACAATTATAATATGACCTGCAATTATGATACGAGCTGTAATCATGATACGACCTTTGTCCTTGGTGGTGCTGCTCTTTCCCTAGATACTGTTCTCAATCTTGTCCTCTCCTTTCACCAGAGCTACTTTCTAAGTCAGGCTCAAAGCCTGTGCAGCTCAGAGCGAAGTGCCATTCCTGACTCGTTGCGTTGGCTGTGCCATCCCCTGGGACAGAAGTTTTTTGTGGAGCGAAGCTGGACAGTGAAGTCTGCTGCGAAGGAGAGCCTGTACTGCACGCAAAGGAATCCTGGTGAGATGTGTGTGGCATCCCAGCACTTTGAGCCTGGCAGTCTCTCCGGTCTTGTCTAGGACAAAAGTGGGTGTCATGTCTGAGAGCTTGTTCTTTTCTGCCCAACCTGCTTGTGGTTCTGATGGGTGAGAGGGCATGAGGAGCTGAGGTGTCTCCTCAGCCTGCAGGGTCTGGCTTGCCTCCCTTTGTATCCTGCGCTGTGTCATACTGCTCATCGCTTTATCTGCTCGAACACAGCCCAGAGGTGGCCCTGAGTGTCTGGGGAGTGACTTTGGGGTGACTAAGGTTTATCCTCTGCAGAGCAGTGTCCTCACTGTTTTGCTGAGAGGCTGAAGTGCCAGAGGGATCTTTGGCCAAAGGCTGCAGCTTTATAAGTGGATTAAAAGGATGAAAAAGACCTAAAAACTTAGTCTTTATAAATCATTGCATTAGTTCCTCAAGATCTTCCTTCTACTATTCTTCCTCATGCTCTTTCCTACATTTTAATTCTTCTTTCTGGGTGTCTTGGGAGGTTTCTACAAGGATATGCAAGTTAAATGGTTTTGTTTATCCTTCTCCTCTAGCGGATCCCATTGCACAAGTCCATCAGGCATTCTGTGAGAACCTGCTAGAGCGAGCGGTGGATTCACTTGTGAAGCCTCAGACTAGGAAAGACGTAGCGGGACAAGAGGAGGAGGAGTCGTGGTGAGTATGTGTGTCCCACTGGGCACTGCTGGCCACAGCAGCAGACTCTGAGGCAGAGCTTGTAACCACTGACTGAGTGCTGTGGGGCAAACTGAGTGGTTAGTCCTTGTTAAAGGCTTGGAATGACTATGTTAGTCTGACCACCACAGTTTATTAGCAGAGCAAGCTCTGCCTCTTTGTATAAAACCTCTTAAGTCAAAGGTGAACCTGGGTGTGGTGGGGATTTCTGGTGTTAGCTGGGGTAATACTGGTTGATTCCTCAACTGAATGGAAGGCACTTTCGCTGCTGAGATAAAATTTAATGTTCAGGAGCACTAAAATTAGCATGCACCTACCTCTGCTATAGACTGGGACGTATGTCCAGGGCTTTCAGAGTGTGAAGGTCTGGCATGTCAGAGAGTGAACCCAGCAGCTTGCTGCTTTGTGCATGAGTGTTCTTCTGACTGCAGTGCAACATTTACCGGCAGTAAAGAATCAAACAGACGTCTGGCAAGAGGAGGAAAGATGATGTTGGATGAAATTGTCATTGTCTCTAAGCTCTTCGACCAAATGAAAGGGGAAAATAGGTGGAAAACAGTACCTTTTTGTACTGAACCATGTCCAGCTTTCTCCTGGACTCCACAGGAAGCAGAACCCCAGCCTTTGCTAGTAATTCAGCACTGTTTCTAGCTGATCTCCAGATTTTCTGGTGCCAGGCAAATGTTACATACATATATGGTAAGCTCTATAAGGATCCTGTCTGCAGAAAGTGTGGGTAAAAGCCTCAGATAGGAAGATAACCCAGTTTCCCTACCTGTGTAAGGAAAATACTGTACCCTTAGCTTTGGGTTTTTTTCTAATCTCATGTCTGTTTCCTAGCAGAGAAGGAGCAGCAGTTTGGTTTAATTGCTTGTGATCAGATGCTTCTGTTGATGAGAGAAGGTAGCAGGATTTAAATAAGGGAGGTGGATTGTCACTATACTAGTGGGAGTCCTGTTTCCTCATGGGAAGGACTAGCTTTAGTAAAATAGCAAACTTTTTTGTCCCCTTCTAGGGGTGGGAGCTCAAGATCTTCATCTGTAGCATGTTCCAGTAAATTAGGTCATTGCTGCATATGCTATTTTCTCTGACCAGTGCTGTGAACATGCTATCACTTCCATTCATATGTATTTGCATATATGCAAATAATCAGAGAAGTGTAGTTCAGCCTCTTTTGGAGGCAGTGATTGAAAAGGAGCCTGTAAACAACTTGTAACATATGTCTGTGTTTGAGGTGAGACTTGAGGTTAAATCTAGTTCTGTGCTGGTGGTCATGAAAGGGGAGATGTGAGGCTGCTCCTTCTGGAGCATCGCTCTGCACTTTACTCTTGGGGTGGTCTCTTCAGTCCAGCAGTGTTGTGTTACTTGAAGAGCTTGAACTCTCTGTGGGCTTAATGGGTCAGCACTGTTTAAAGATGACTTGTGAACGAGTAGTGCCTTGGTATCTTCTGTTTGACAGCATAGCAAAGGTCTGCCTTGCTTCTTGTTTCAGTGAATTCTCGGGTGCCATGGAGTACCTGAAATTGCTCAACTCATTCTTGGACTCGATGGGAAGTGGAGCCCCACCTTTTGCCAGCAATTCTCTACTCAAGTCTGCCCTGGGTAAGTCTGGCAGACCTGAAGCTCTTTCAGCCGCAGGATCTACTGCTAATACAAATTCCCGCTCCCTACCACCTCTCAAACTCCAGTCAAGGATAAATCCAGTCCTTGGAGTGAGGCCTGATTGCATGCCAGTGTGGTACCACCGCTCAGACTGGAAGAGAGTGATTAAGAAGGCTTGTAAATTTGGCTCTGTGTTGTAATGCTGAGTGCCCAGCTGGGATTGCTGCTATTTGTATTGTTGGGCAACATTTTATTTCCAATCTGAACCCTGTGCCCTCACCTGAGAGCTTGCTCCTGGCAATGCAAAGCAAGAGGAAGGGTGGAGCATATAAACAAACATAGCAGCATTACAGTTGAAGTACAGGAAGGGTTTTTTTCCACTTAATTACCTATTGAACTGGGTGGCCCCCACTTTCACAGTAGCTGTGAGATATATTCCTCAATCTCCAGAGACCTGCAGCCTCTGCTCTGGGCATATATGGGGAGGTGCTTGTTTTGGTCCCTTGGTGTATATCTAGTGGGACAACAAGGGCTGCAGAATCCCTCTGAGCCATGGGCTCATCTGGGCTGGGTTGGTAGCAGGCTGCTGGACTATTTGTTTTGCTCGGTGTTGGTACAGACAGCACCTGGCAGCTCACTGGGATGCTGGTGGAGCTTTAGACACAGGCTAACTGTGCTGTACCTAAAATGTATAGAGCAAACATAAAAGGAAAACTAAATAATTATTTTTTTTAAAGAGAAGTCTGTGTTTAGGTCAATATTGTCATGGAATTGAAAGGCAGGTTAGAGTAGCAGAGCATAAGTCTTTTGGCCCTAAGTAGGCTTTGGGAAGTTTTTGAGGGGATGTTAAATAATGAAGGAAATTATATAGGGAACCTGATGGACTGTCTTGATGGTGATTAGTGCCAATCACGAGTGTATGTATGAGTGGAGTTGTTATTTTGGGGGGGTGAGTGGAGATCATTGACAGGAAGGAAGTCAACAGTTTCTAGACAAGTTGGTAGGGTAAGTTCTCATTGACAAGATACAAATATGCCATCCAAAACTCTGCCTGCAGTCAGATGTAGAGTGTTTGCATGCTGCCAAGTTCCTTTGTGTTCTTGCAGCACATTTCAGCGTTCACATGGATGGCTGAGTTCCCGTGGGATCAGTTTGGGCTCATTAGCATCAATCCCAGCAGAAGGCGCTGGCAAGGGCCCGCGATACCTGTCCTCTTCTCCCAGTGTGAGGGAGCCGGGTGTGCTCTCCTGGGCTGCAGCTGATGGTTCTGTTTTGCAGGTCCCGACGTGGTGTGCCGGTGGTGGTCAGCAGCCGTGGCTATGGCAATTGCTTGGCTCAGAGGGGATGATGCAGCTGTGAGGTCACATTTTGCAGAAGTGGAGCGCATGCCAAAATCCTTGGAGATGTCCGAGTGCGTAGGCCTCATACACTTTTCAACCTCCTGCTCCTTCTAAACAGGGGTGACTCCTTCCCCTAATGCTGTCCTGTAGGGTCACACCTACCTGTGCTCTGGAGCTGCATGTCTCTTGTGCTCTGCTAGTGCCAGTGTGCTCAGCAGTTCATGTGTAGGTCAAGGCTTGCAGACTGATAGTAAAGCTGTGGACTGGAAGTCACGGTCGTAGTTGCTTCTTTTGGGATGTCTTTTGGCTTTGTTCTAATTGCACAGTCTCCCACGTTCCAAAATCAAGCAAAATTCACATGGTGGTGGAAAGGATGGTGTCACTATCTCTGTTCTTTTGCACTAAAGAATCTTTGTCAGCTTCCTCTCATTCCTCTGTGCAGTCTGTGTAGGTGAGGAACAATTGCTGTCTTTTTTCTGTCTAAGGAATGATGGTATCTCTTGAAGGTGGTAGAGTGAAAGCTGATGTTGTGGCAGCATGACATGGTATTGCTTGAAAGCAGCCTGCTTTCTGTTTCAGGAATGCCCTGGTGAAAGCCACCTTCTACATGTGTAAAGCCATGCAGGCCTCTCTGTCTGGGAAGGCAGATGGACAGCAGAGCTCCCTGGGTCACTGTGAGAGGGCCAGCAGTCACCTGTGGAACAGCCTCAACATGAGCAGTGGCACATCCAGCACTGTCCTCAACAATGTAAGCACTATAAGCCCAGGATAACACGTGGTCTGTCTTGGTTGTAAGGTTGGTCTTGCTGCAGGTGTGTCACTTCCCTGTTGTAGCTGCATTCTCCATTCACTCTGTGTGTCATGGGGGTAGAGGGGAGACTTCTTCCCTATCCTGCAAAGGGCATTGCCATTGTTCTGTTTCTTCTGTATGAGGGAGCAGAGCCACAAGTATGGTGTCATCTCCCCAGGCACAGTCTCAGCTCTCATTCCTCTTGTGCCAGTAGCTGTCACCCCTTCCTGGTGCTTTGACCAGTTTGAATTTGGTCCTGCATAGATGGAAAGTATCCATCTCTCTCCTCCAGGTCAAGTTGGTGATACCTGTAAAACAGGACGTCACTAAGTTGAGCCTGCTCTGTTTCAGGCCACTCTCATGAGTGTTTGAATCCTCTGACACAGAAGTGTGACTATGCTGTGCTACTCCTGAGTTTGTGTGGGGCTTGTTTCTCTTCTTTCCAGGATTACATAAAGCTGGAGCTTCCCTCCATGGCATATGGGACGTGGTTCTGGTCCCTCTCGTCGTTGCTGGGTGGCAGCTGTAGTGCATTGTAGTTGCATTGCATGTTGTGGCAGTGACTGTGCAATGTTTCTGCAGTGCAGTACAGAGGCACTCTCTGTTCAGCAGCACAGGCAGAGAGCCCTCCCAGAGCCGGGAGCGGTGCTAGGGGGCAGCAGTAGATGGGGAAAAGGGGTTTGGCAGCTGCTGTCGGCTGTGCCAAGACTGCCTCTTTTTTCTATGCAGGTAGCAAGGCTGTCTTTGCTGTTTTCCACTAGTTAGCGTCACCGTTTGGGCAGGGAAGCCTTTGCAGAAGGCTGTGTGTCCGTGGGATCAGTTTGAATTTGTTAGCATTGATCCCAGTGAAAGGTGCTGGCAAGGGCATGTAACATTGATGCAATGTGCCCTTGGCACATGTTTTCTTGACCTCTTGGTTGAGAGATGCCACTTGGGCGAAACGCAAAGGCCTGCTCCCTTCAGTGCATTGTGGGGGGTGACACAGCGGGGAGGGCAGGGGAGCCCCCAGGTAGGCAGGAGGTGCTGTGGCTGCCTTCCCAAGGGCCGTGCCAGCAGCCATGGAGCTCATTTCGTGCCCAATGCTGTGTGTTACTAAGCGTGTGTGCCTGGGCACCTTGGCTCTTGCAGATGATCCAGCTGCTGGCCTGTGACTTGCTGCTCTCCCTCCGCACCAGCCTGTGGCAGAAGCAGGCGAACGCCAGCCAGGCGCTGGGTGAGACCTACCACGCCTCGGCCCCCGAGCTGACGGGCTTCCAGCGCGACCTCGGCAGCCTGCGCAAGCTGGCCCACAGCTTCAGACCCGCCTACCGCAAGGTGATGGCTCACCTCCCTGGCCCAATCCACCTCCAGCTTACCTATAGCCCTTCCTGGGGGTTATGGGAAGCTGCTGCCCTTGGAAACATAGGGTGTATGTGGGCTTGAGTGGTTTGGACACTTGGGGTGGGATGGTCTTCCACTACCGGCTTCCATACTTTCTGTTGCTGGGTGATGAGGGAGGCTCCTGTAGGAGTTCAGTGCATGTGGGGAAGTACCCACTTTAGCTTTTGCATAGAAAACCATCAGCACATCTGTATTGCCAAATACCATGGCATCCTGTCTATGAAGGTGGCTTCAGACTGGGTCTGTTCCTCTGGGGAGTGTGGAAGAAAGCTTCTGCAGCCGTGCTGGCTCTGCTGATTAGCTGGAGGGTCAGAAGCCTTCTGCATCTGTAGATCCCTGGATGCTTTTTTGGACATTTTCCCCCTTCTGTTCAGTTATCTAGTTATAAGCCTCTGTAGAGGAAGTATAGTCTAATACTTGGACACGAGAGTTGTCCTGGTATTGTCCAAATTCTGGATTTTAAAGTTTGGTGCTGTTATCAAAGCACTGCACTAGCAGCCTAGGTTGAGAATCCTGTCTGGACCACAGCGCCAAAGTTTGTTCTCCAGTTTTCCTACCTTGTTTCCTGCTCTCAATCCTCCCCCTTTCCAGGCCACTCACAGTTAGGTGTCAATTTTTTTTTTCCCCTCCTCATGGTTGCCCTGACCTGCAAATTCTCCAGAGACAGGTGGAGAGATGAGGGAGGAGCGTGGAAATGGGGTCTCTGTTTTTGTCAAGGTGTCAGTGCTCCGCTCTTGAAATGCGGTGGCTGAGGGATGACGGAAGTTCAGCCACAGCGTCGTCCCTGTGCCAGCCCACCTCTCATCTTCTATCCTGCCTTCCCTTCCAGGTCTTCCTCCACGAGGCCACGGTGCGCCTGATGGCGGGTGCCAGCCCTACCCGCACCCACCAGCTGCTGGAGCACAGCTTGAGGCGGCGCACGCCCCAGAGCAGCAAACAGGGTCAGTCCTGGGGCCCAGGCCTGTGGGGCTGGGAGGGGGCAGCCCTTGGGCAAGGTGTGGGGGCATAGATACAACCTGCAGTGTCTTCTGCTGTGTTTTGTTATTGAGCTGCCATCAGCCTGTGGCTCAAACAATGCTTCTGCCATGTTCTCTACAAGCCAGCTAACGTGGGCTGCCAGCCCTGGGCTGGAGGTGTCGGCGAACAGGCTGGAAAACATTTTCCTTCATGAAGCTACACGTGCACAAAACTTGGCAGTCTGGGGTTTGGAGCAGTCAGTGCAAAGGCAGGAGCTGGGAATTCTAAAGGGAAGAGCCAAAAGATGAAGGATGTAAGGGAATTGGCAAATGTGCATGCCAATGTTGGGATGAGCCCTAGGAAGTGAACTGAAAGGAACTGTCTCTGTAGAAGACAGGACTGACAGTTCCTACCTGACTCTAGCTCAGTGCTCTCTGCTAGCCTAAAGGCCTTCAGGGTGCCCCCCTGCTCTTCGCTCAGCCAGGGGATGCCAGCCAGAGAAGCCTGTGCTTGGTGGTGGCAGTTGAGGGCCCGTGTGGTGGGATTTTCTCATGCAGGTGGTAGCTCTATTTTGAGTTTCTCTCTTTCCTCTTTGCCCATAGGTGAACTGGACACACTGCCGGGCCAAAGGGAGCGAGCCACAGCCATCCTGTTGGCCTGTCGCCATCTCCCCCTGTCCTTCCTGTCCTCGCCGGGCCAGCGAGCAGTGCTGCTGGCCGAGGCCGCCCGCACCCTGGAGAAAGTGGGAGACAAGCGCTCCTGCAACGACTGCCAGCAGATGATCGTCAAGCTCAGTGGGGGCACGGCCATCGCTGCCTCCTAACACTGGCATGGGGTCCCTTTGTGCAAAGACAGCCTGGTTGAGCGTCAGCCTGGACTTCCCTTCTGGAGCTTAGAAAAAGTGCTAGGTTAGGGCTGTGCTGGTGGGATCATGATGGGGTGGGAGAGGGAGGGAGGGGTTTGGGTTTGATTTTTTTCTAAACTTACCCCAGGTTTAGCTTTACTAGCCTCCTTGGTTGTTCTCAGGCACTGCAGCAGGAATCTGTCTAATTGTGGTTTTTGTCACTATGCCTGGGGCTGTTGAGAAGTGCTGCCCCGACACTAATCACCTGTCCCTGCTTGGGAGAAAAGCCCACAAGCCCATGCCACAGAGAAGTGGCGCATCCCGTGTCTGTCCTCAGGGGTATTTTGTTCCCTTTCCAAACACCTCTGCAGAAAGAAATCTCTGGGGAGGGCAGAGGATCTGTTCAAGCCTTGTTCCATGGGGCTGCTGGGGCCTGTTCCCAAAAGAAAGGGGAAGGCACCAGCTTTCCTTGAGTTGTGTGTCAGGAAACTGAAGCCCCCTAGACCCAACTTACCTAGGTGCTCTGGGAGTATCACTTGGGGCCAGTACTGCCCAGAAAATTTCTCTACAGTTTTTATACAGGTTTTTTTATAGGAGTGTTTGTGGCTTTACAAAAACATGGGGAACAATGCAGCAGATTTCCCTTCCCTTCTGCTTCATGCGTCTTTTCCTGTGATAGCTGCCTCCAGTTTTCAGCAGGGGGTGGGTTTGTAGCAGCCTGCAACAAGCAGAGCCTGATAGAAGACCTTGGCATCCTGGGTCATCTGGTGCTGGGTGGCAGCAGAGGTGGACATGCTGTGCCCTGCACTTGGCATGAAGGGTGAATGCTTCTCTGGTGCCTTTTTGTTGATGCAGAAACAATTTTTAGAAACAGGTTTTTTTATTTTACTCACCTCCCTGTCCTAGAACTTGTCTTCAGGTGTTTCTCCTTACCTTCTCCAACTGCTCCACAGCTCCTGCAGGATTTGGGAGGCACTGGTTCAGGGTGCAAGTCTCCCAGCTTTGTTACCATGGCTATTCTGAGCAGTTTGACTTGCAGGTGTTGAATTGCCCATGACTTTCCAGGAGTGGGAGGTGGATTTGGGACAGGGAGGGAACGGTTTGCCCTCTTTCCCTCTGCCTTTCCCTGTTGCATTTCTCCAAAGAAGTGAAGAGTGGTTGCCCTCTCACATGTGCATATGTGGAAACCAGCCTTTGCCAAGTGGGCATCGCTGTTTCAGCAGTGTGTACAGCCAGCATGTTCTCCATGTTGGCAGCTCGAAGCATTTAGATACAGGCAGCCATCCAAACCCATCCTGTCCCAATCAAGCCTGTGCTGCCCAACTCCTGCAAACTTGGACTGTTTTGCAAGAAGCTTTTACGTGTATCCAGCAGAGAGGCATGAGCTCCTTCAAAATGAGAGGAGAAAGATAGGGGCTTGTGGTTTCTCTTTACATAGGGTCTTTTGGCATTTGGGAGGATCATTTCATGTGCTACAGTAATTGAACACAGGTAACACTAGTCCTGGAGTTGCCTGGCTTCAAGAAGATGGAAACTGGGACCAGGAGAAACCCATCTCCCAGCAAAGCCTGTTCCCAGTGATTGTGGTCTGTAGCTGTGGACAAAAGCATGGGGACCAGAAGGTGTTCACCTCCCTCCCCCACTTTATTTGGGGAATAGCTGGTGGACACCCAGCTGCAGTGGCTGGTAGCCTGAGCTTCTTGTCCTACTGGCAGGGGTGTCCCTTGCTTCCCAGAGTCGGTGGTTGGAGGAGGAGCTCATTGTTTGAGGGGAAGAGGTTGTTCTCAAGAGTGTCTGATCAGTGTAGGGGATGCTCTAGTGGCACCAGCTTTGGCTTTGAGCAAGTACCCTAAGTATGCAGAACAGCTCTTGAGTTTGCACACATTTTGATTGCCCATTCCCAAGTTCCCTAGCTTATCAGTGATCCTGTTTTGGGGGGTAGATTGCCTCTTTTTTCATCTTCTGTGGCTCTCATGCTGTTTTCATTGTCATGGGGTTTTTTTCCTAAAATACAGAAACTCCTTGCCTGTGGCAACCTCTGAGTTATTTTGCATTTCTCTAGGTCTGCATGCAGCACGTGGGAAGTTCTGTGCTTTAGTAAAATGGGAGGTAAGGCTTTGGGAAAGCAGTGATGCTGAGGTTTCACTCTGTCACTAATGGTAGTCTGAGCCCTGGGGGCTGGGTGGCAGGGAATACTGTGGGCCAGGAGCTGGGAGAGGCTGTTGGGCTGAAACCCAGGTAATGAATAGCATGAGCCACCGAGGGTCCTAGCATGGCTGGTATGTCTCTGCCCCCTCCAGAGCGAGGGATCTTTGCCCTCTTTTTTCTACACTGTTCAAAAATTTGCTGTCCATCTGTCCCTACAACTTTTTTTATATGTGTGTGTATATACTGTAACTTTTTGGTTTGTGGTTGGGAGGAAATTGTTTTATGGATTATGTGAGAAAAGTCTATTTATCCACATGGAGTTCAGAGTAGGGATGCTTTGTGATATGAGATGCAACTGGTGATGGGGAGGTTCCCCAGGGAACGTATCTGCTGTCTGAAAACCCTGTTCCAGGGCTCCTCAGCATCTGTTACCTAATAAAGACGAATGTTACCACCACCTCCCACCTGCCCTCTTTCTCT
This sequence comes from Corvus cornix cornix, assembly GCF_000738735.6. Classification (NCBI taxonomy): domain Eukaryota; kingdom Metazoa; phylum Chordata; class Aves; order Passeriformes; family Corvidae; genus Corvus; species Corvus cornix. Next base: position 48,761,842 of record NC_047057.1, on the reverse strand, counting down.
TAGCTCTGTTCGTCCCACCCAGCAGCTGCTTCTAAGCAGAGGTGAGCTTGAAAAGTCCTTTAGAGCCATAAAACCTCCCTGGTGCCTCGGGAAGCTGTGTCAGTCCTTTGTCCAGATAACCTGGAGAACAGAACTGCACGGCTTGCGATGAAAGACAGTCCCTTGGTGGAGCAAGTGTGGTGTCTCCATGCTCCTCTGGAAGCAACTCAAGAGGATGATGGCTTGAGCAGAGCCAAGGAAGGTGGAGCTGGGCCAGAAGCCTGCAATTTTAGGAGCTTCTCTATGGAAGGAAGGCTGTTACCTGACCTTGCTTTAGAACAATGTCCTTTTGCTCCATCTCTTTGTTTCTCTGCTCCCCCTGGTAAAACTCTGTCAGAACCATTAAACTTCAGACAGAGGCAATGTGTTTTTTGTGCAGCTGCTTGAAGCGTTTTGTAGTTGGCCCTGGAAGCTGTGTTCCCACCACGCGGGGGGTTCCCCAGGCCCTGTGGGGGAGTGGGCTTTGCACCCTGCTGCCCCTGGGGAAGGTTTTGTGAGCAGTGTGAAGCTCCCCAGCCCCTTCATACCAAGGCCATACAGTTTATAATGTGTTATTTATTGACAAGGTGGAGGCTGGGGCAGTGGCGAAGGGAGGAGGCTGGGGAAGGAAAGGGGCTGCTCGGGCTCTGCTGGCAGCATAGGGGTGGTGCTTTGAGTCAATTGCTCTTCGCGCACCTAGTCAGAGGAGCCAGGTGGGGCTGCCTGGCCCCAGCAGGATCTGTTCCCAGTCTGTCCAGCATTGGCTCCCATCCCTTGAGCAGGGTACTGCTCTGCCAGTGTGCCCCCAGCTCAGCCTCTTCCGGGGGTGGGCTGAGAATGCCTGAACCTTGTTGCCCGTATGAGTCCCCAGTGCCTCCTCGATGGTGAAGTGCAGCTGGCAGTGCCCATCCCTAGGGCCAGGAAGGACGGCGCGGCTCCCGCTCTGGCCAGCATCGCAGTTTGTGTAGCTCCTGTGCTGCTCTCCTCCGGTGGGCTGCCCTCGATGGCAGCAATTCCCGTTGAGGGGGCAGCCCCCGTGTCCCCGATGGCACTGGCCGTCAGACGGTGACCTCGGTCTTGCTGTTGGTGGCGAGGTGCCGGGGGTGCTGCCCGTACAGCGAGGTGGGGGGGCCGAAGGCCTCGGGTGGCCCCTCAGGGCGCAGGGTGGCCAGGCCCGGCCGGCGGGGGCCGCGATGGGGGCCCCCCTCCCAGCCCCCTGGGAAGGCCAGACCCCCGGGCACCTTGGGGCCCTTGGCCTTGGGCAGAGGGCAGCCCTCGGCCGGCACCGGGGCCTCGGGTGGGAAGGGCAGTGTGCTGGCGGGGGGTGGCTCCAGCCCCCCGAACCGCCTGTAGAAGTCCTCAGTGGCGCTCTCTGTGGGGACAGGGGTGCAGGGTCACCCCTTCATGGACACCCCCTTCTGCTGGCAGGGGCTGTACCAGGGAGGGTGCAGTGGTGGAGAAGGCTGGGATGGGGCCGGAGGAGGGATTCTGGGTGCTGGTTGGCTGGGGGGGGATATTGGCAATGAACTGGATGGGCAGTGCTTTTGGGAGATCCTGGGGAACTGGTTGCTGGGCAGTGCAGTGTGTCCATGTGGATCCTGAACTCTGATAGGATGGGCAGTGCTTTCGGTCTGTGTGGGATCCTGCATGCTGGTTGACTGGGAAGTGCAGTGGATCCATGGGGGACCCTGGGCACTGACTGGCTGGGCAGCACAGCAGGCTGGTGGAGTGGTGGAGGAGCTGCTACAGTTTCTGCTGTGAGCAGCCACCCCAGGAGCATTGGGAAACTGGGATGCTTGTCCTGCCTGTGCCCCTTTGTGAACCCCATGCCCCTCCCCACTTATTTTTGGGGTCAACAGGGTGCATGTCCCTGGCACCATCCCACCCCACACGGCAGCGACACTCACCTCCAACCTTGAGTGTGGTGTAGGAAGTGTAGTCCGGGGCTGACAGGGCCAGGCTGCTGGCCAGCGGCAGACGCTTGCTGTGGCTGTGGGGCCGCCCCAGTGAAGGGGCAATGGCCACCATGTTGTTCAAGGGTGGCTTGTCTGGAGGGGCAGAGATGGGTGGGGGCTCAGCCAGAGGCTGCGCCCTCCCACTGCCTTTATTCACTCAATGAAACTTATTTTTCCCCACCACACCAGCGCCTTACCTGTGCTGTTTCTGGGGGGCCCCCGGGCCAGCCCCTCGCCCAGCGGGACCTGCACACCCCCCATGAGACTGTCCATGTTCTCAGAGGGGCTGTGGCCTGGTTGCTTCAGCAGATCTGTCAGTGTCCTGGAGAGGAGGTGAAGGGTTGTTAGAATAATATCCTGCTCCCCTGGGACCTCTAATGCATCCCAGTCCTGAACTCTGCTCTTTGAATGCAGATCCAGGCAGCCTGGGGCTAGGAAAGGGCCACTGGGAGAAAAGAGTGCATCCAGGCTACTAATCCAGCTTTTGCAGGGGCGCTAGCAAGTCTCTCTAACAGCTAATTGGGATCTGGCTGGGGCTGAGCCCTCCCAGAACCAGGGGCATCAATGAGTGGTGAGGGAGATGCATGGCTTGGAGCGGGCTGCAAGGGTACAATGAACTGAGACAGAAGAAACTGCTCTGATGGAAGCTGGAACAACACCTCTGGGATGCTCCCCTGGAGCGAGAGCCTGGTAGAACAGGCAAGAGGAGGCAACACCTCCACTTGAGTCCCTTTGAAACAGAGGAGACCCCAAGGAAGGGATTAGAGAGGCCACTTGCGCCCCTTCGGGCAAGGAAATGAACTAGTGACAGCCTCCAGCGCAGGCGCTCTCTGTGCATAACACCCTCCTTGTAAGTAACAGCATTAAACATTAAACACCATTACATAAGATAGAGCCCTATTTCGTTTAACATTCATGGACAGAGATGCTGCAGTCCCACCTCGGCATGCTGGCAATGCCAGAGCGACGCATGCTGGCAGTGCCGGAGCAGGGCCCATTGGACACGCCAGAGTGGAGCACAGCGGTGGTGCCGGAGCAGGGCACACTGGCAATGCCAGAGTGGGTCATACTGGCAGTGCCAGAGTAGGGCACACCAGCAATGCTGGAGCCAGAGCAGGGTACAACAGCAGTGACAGAGGGAGCACCTTGGCAGTGCTGGAGCAGGACCTACCCACGTGCCGCTGCAGCCTTTGGCAGCAAGTCCCAGGACAGGATGAGATGCTCCTGCTGGCGCAGGGCTTTGTGCCATTCCCCCTGCAGAGACCATCCCTGCATGACTGCAAGAATGCAGGGGTGTCCACTCAGGGCTTTTTTTGGCTCGCTAATCCCCAGCTCACTGTCAGCATGCCTCGCGCCTCGAAGGCTCTGGCTGGCTCATAGACGCACACTGTGAGCTGTGGCAGGAGCTGACGGTTAGCAAGTGGTTGGATGATAAAACAGCAGATTAAACTCAACATGCATAAATGCAAATTGGAGAGGAAGGGGGGGAATAATCCTGACTTGGTAGATGTGTCAGCTCATGGCACCGGAGTGCTCAAAAACCTAGCAAATGCAGTGCACGGAATTGCCAGGAAAAGCAGTGAGAACAAGGGACAAAGCAATGTATTGTGCCTCGGGGATGCGTATGCTTGTGGGGCCCTGAGGGAGCCTTTTCCCTCCCAGTTTGGACCGTCGATATCACAGGGCAGGGGCAAGAGCAAAGCTACAAGGAAGTGTCACTTGCCCAATGGGTTAATTTCACATCATTCTTGGGAAGCTTTGGGAAGCAATCCCTCTGGGATCACTTCATCTCCAGATGGGCCAAGAGAACGCTGATAAAGCTGAAGAAATTGAAACGAGTGAGGAACAAACCCTGGCAGCCAACCAGCTGGAAGGCAGCTTGGTGGAAAAGGGCCCGGGGATCCTGGTGGACACCAAGTTGACCATGAGCCAGCAGAGTGCCCTTGGGACAAAGGTGCTGAATGGTCTCCTGGTCTGCACTAGGCAAAGTGTTACCAGCAGGTCTGAGGAAGGTGGTCCTTCCTCTCTGCTCAGCACTATTAAGGCCACACATGGAGCGCTGGCTTCAGCTCAGTGCAGGAGAAGCGTGGATGTACGGGAGAGAGTCCAGGGAAGGGACACAATGATGGGACTGGAGCATCTTTTATATGAGGAGAGGCTGAGAGAGCTGGGACTGTTCAGCCTGGAGAAGAGAAGGCTTTGGGGGATCTTATCAATGTGCATGAGTATCTGAAGGGAGGGTGCAACAAGGACAGCATCAAGCTGACAAGAGGTGACAGGTGCAAACAGAAACAGGAAATACTGTTTAAACAGAAGAAACTTTTTTTTTCCTGCAGGAGTGATTAAATGCTTGATCGGGCTGCCCGGGGAGGCTGTGGCATCTCCATCCTGCAGCTCTTCAAACCCTGCACCTCCCCAGGAACCTTCCTGCAGCAGACTGACCCAACCAGGGTTCCGGCCGTGGATGCTGCACTCAAAGGAACTCTGGGCACAAGCCTGGGTGGGCAGTGGGCTGTGTCCAGGCAGGGCAGGGGGAGGCAGGTCCCCCAAGGCCATGGGTGTGGGCTGTCAACTCGAGGAGCTGCTGCCCTGTCAACTCCCACCTTCCCTGGGGTGCACTGCTCACCAGCCCCTCCCCACTGGACACTGCCTGCTCTCGCTTGTCCCTGGGGCCAGCGCTCAAACAGGCTTGTTTCAACAGGAAGTTCAATGCGATTTGACCTATTTTTTAAATTATTTTTTCTTTTCCTCGGGTCTATTTATGAAGCTTGAGCAATCCTTTATCTATGACTTCTCTCCACATAAATCCATCAATGCTCTTTCTCATAAGCGTGCCCTCCGTGCTGACTGCTCGGGGCATGTGGACATAATAACGATTAACAACAACGGCTCGAGCAGCAATTAATGAGCTATTTTGCTAAGGGGAGAAGCATGCACGAGTCCCCAGCACCAGCAACACTTGGATTCACCCTGCCCTTGCACCACGAGTAGTGCCACCGGCCAGGCCTGCACCCCTTCCCTGGCTCATCCTCAGGTGGTGAAGTGCGGAGAGGGTGGACATGGAGGGTGACACTATAGAGGAACTGTTGTCTCACTGAACATCACCTTGGGGGTTTTTTGAGCCTCAGTCTGGTCCTGTGGCTGGGCAGGATGAAACCACCTGGTGGTCTGGGGCACCAAGATGGATCTGGAATGCAGATGGAAGAAGGGAATGGAGAGCTGATGCAGCTTTAGACCTGCACTGCTCATTTGCAAAAAGTCCTGATGAATGGTACTGCTGAAGCCTCCATCCACACTCTGGCCATGCGTACATGAGGCCACGTGTGAGGGTGGCTTGCCACCCAGCTTGCCTGAGCACAGTGTCAACTGGGTGGGTGTGCAGCCACCTCCATGGCAAGCCTAGTTCTGCTAAAGGGTGCAACCAAGATGCCACAAACCAGCCTAGTGCAAGACCTGAGACCAAGCACAGAGGCAGATCCAGGAGCAATAATGAAGGAGGCCAAGAGAGCTTCACAGTAGAAGCCATGCATGAAGCACTCAGTGCTCCTGATCCATCCCCAAGGGATGTGCCTGTGTGGGAGCAGGACGGTGACCTGGCACAGCAGCTCAGCCCAGGGGCTGACTCCCTTTTGGGAGGCCCAAGCTCCATACCTGGCAAGCCCAGCAGGAGAGAGGCTGCAAGTCCTGGCAAGGGGCAGGGAGCAATGGGAGGAGACAGGAGCACAGCCTCCAGAAGAGAGATGACAGACTGATGGGGTGAAGTGACATTGCCATGAGCTGGAGTGAACCCTTGGAGGGGACACAGAAGGTGGCAGCCACTGGATGAGCGGGGTGATGAGGTTTGGAGCAGAGGTGCAGCGTTGCAGGAGGCGCAGAGCATGCTGCAGCTGCGGGTGAGCATCCCGGCTGGTCACACCACCTCTGCACTCAGTGAGGGCCTCATCTTCACCTCCCAAGGGAGACATTTCCCACAGCTTACAGTGTGCCTGCTCAGGGCAGGGGTGCCCATCCATGCAACTGAGCAGCACAGGCACTGTGGCACACCTGCCCGGTGGGGCTGGTACACTCAGGGATGCTCAGGAAGGCGTAGGGTTATCAAGGTGTCTGCAAAACTGGAGTTGCAGTGGTGGTATTGGAGCTTGGGCAAGTTGGAAATGAGCCTCTCCAAACATTTACATTCAGTCTAGAGACAGACCTCCAGGTCTCCTTCCCTACTGGAGATGGATCCCCTTTCGTCCCCCAGAGAGCCAGGGCAGCATGTGATAGCACACCATGCTGCCTGCAAACACTTTTTCTAGATCTTCACCACTATCTGCTACCATGGACATTGACTGCAGGCATGGCCCCGGACTTGAGCATTGCCAGAGAAACACACAGCACAGCTGGATGCACAGTGGGGCCAAATTTTGGGACCCCAAATAGCATGGGGAGACCATGGAGACCAGGGAGTGAAAAGTCAGCACTGAGCACTCACCTACTGCAGCTGCCAGGGCACATGCTCCTGATAGCTCTTTTACCCCTCTCCAGAATCCCCACTACTCCCTAGCAGGCTGCTGCTTGCCCAATTCTTCCCATAGGGTTGTTCACACCAGCTATAAATTTGCAATTCCCACCCAGGTGGTTTTCTGGGAGAGGTCCGGCGCACGTGCTTGCTCTCAGTGTAATGGGCACAGACAGATCCTGGAGGCCCCCAAGGACCCAACGTCCTCGGAGATCCGGGGACTGAAGAAAAACACGGGCAGGTGTTACTGACTCAACGCGGGGTTTGGCCAGGCTAAGTGAGTGCCGGGGACAGATGCCAAGCATGAGCTGAGCAGGAAGGAGAGGGGATTGCAGGAGCTGCCATAAGGCCCTGCAGGAGGAAGGCGGATGAGGATGGGAGGACAAACCAGGTAGCTGCAGTTGCTTGAGCACCCGCTTCCCTGGGTAGACGAGCAGCCAAGTCCATGAGGAGACAAAGACATGTAGAAGGCGGCCAAGGTGTAGGGGTCTCAGGACGAGCTGGACACAGACTCAGGTGTCTCCATCAGTGAGTAGCTAATGGACTTTTTGCACCTGGTCACTCTTCTTGGGTTTGGCCCAGGACCAGAACCATGACAAAGAACATCTGGAGGTGCAGAAGTGGTTGACCTTACCTCCAAGGCAAGAAACCTGCAAGCAGCAGTGGTGGGAGCTGTCCAGGGCAGCACAAAGTGCTCCCAAGGAGCGGAAAAACCCTGACAGGAGGGAGGGATAGGAATGGAAACCAAGATGACCATGCAACAGGGAGCTGGCCCAAGGCCATGATGCGGTGCCCAAGGAGCAAATGAGAAGCTCCTACCTGAGGTGCCGGGAGAGAGGCGAGGTGGCACTGCCCATGCCTTGGGCCACGTGTGGGTACAGTGGCAAGGCAGGTAGAAATAGCCCTGCTGTCTCAGAGGCACCAAGATGAAACATATTCCCCCAGCTTCCCAGGCACAGTGGAATGGAGGTGACAGCATCCCTTTTTGGATGCTGATGCCATGTACCCGGGCTTTGGCACTGTCTCCACCAGCCCAGCTCCCAGGAAGTCATGTCAGCCTGGTGTCTTGCCTGGTTCCTGGGGCTCTGCACCTGATGCACCACTCCTGCCCTGCCAGGGCTTGCCAGTCACCATCCCAGTGGAACCAGAGCTGCTCACGGCTTGCACGGAAGGACACAGGGCGCAAAAGAGGGCAAGACTTCTCCTGACTTCTGCAGTGATGGAGGTGCCCTTCTGATTTTCTCCCTCTAAGGTGGACGAGGAAAACTCGCCTTCTCCCGATCTGTATGCTAGTTCCCCAAAGATCTGTGGCTTTAGGGAGAACAGGCACCTATCTCTCCAAACTCACTGGGAAAATTCAGGCTTGCTTGAGTAAGAGGGAGGGGGGACAAGGGGAAGCATGCGGCACCAGCAGCGCAGAATTGAGGCTACCCACAGAAAACAGCCCCTGGTGAGTGGCAGCAGTCCCACCAGCATCTGGTGATGGGAGAAGGCAATACCCAATGGCAGGGGATAAGGACAAGGGTCTGGGTGTCCCAGGGTCTGACCCCTCCCTAAGCATAGTATCTCCTTCCCAGGAGGTGGGGGGGATGACCAAAAAAAGACGCGATGGCAGGCGAGTGGAAGGGGAGTCAGGAGGCTGGCAGAGGCCGTATTGATCCTGTCAAGGTGCCAGCACTTCCTCAGGCAACGCGGGGGGAGGCGCGGGCACATAGCAGCACACAGCCAGGCTCCCTGCCAAGGTGGGGGCACAGCATGGATCCCCCTGAAACTGCCTCTTGTGTCTCAGGAGGGTCCCATGACCCTCCTCCGTGCCTCAGTATGACCCTCCTCCAGCCAGGGGTGGTCTGCCTCTGCTCCCCCGGGTCGTTGCAAGAAGCAGGGTGGGTCTTGATTTGGGGCGCAGCACCCAGTGGCTGCATAAGTCCCAAATGGGCAGGGGAAAAAGGTTGCCTCAGGGGAAGGAGACAGTGTGTTGGTGCTGGGGGTTGCAATTGGGACAGCTGCCTGATCATCCCAATGAAATAATTTCCACCAGCCCTGCTTTTTCTTTTTTTAAAAGCTAAAACCCCTTAACAAAATGGCATGAAAATGGGTTTCTCTCCAGGCTTGATGTCCTCACTGGGAAGATGCAAAGTAGAGCTCCAAAATGAGGAGAGAAGCGTGCACTGGCAGCGGGAGGGAAAGATGCACTGACAGCCACAGCAGCAGCACAGGAATTGGGGGAGATACGGGGGGTTCTCCAGTGCCAGTGTGTCTGACACCTTGACCTTCCCCCCGCCAGCCCTGTGCTCAGCCCCAGGAGCGGGCTGGAAAGCCAGGGGTTGGAGCCACAGGGCATGGTCTCCGGGATGAAGCTGCTCAACTTTCTACTGGAGGGTGCGCTCCAGGGGGTGTAAGAGCGTGAACGCCCCCTGCAAGGGCGGTGTCCCACGCTGGTGCACAGAGCAGACACCAGGGCACACCCATGCATGCGCACACACACGCGTATGCACACGTGTGCACACACGCACACGGAGCTGGTGCAGCAGCCACGGTGGAACTGTCATAGCCACCTCCTCTCCCCCAGCACTGCCAGCAAGGCTGAAACCAAGGGGACTGCAGTCCAGAGTCACCCCACATGTAGTCAGACCCGGTCTCACCTTCCTGAGACATTGGGAACCACGGATTTGTTGGGGGGGGGGAGGGGGTAAAGCCACGTCCTATAGCTCACATGTCACCCACCCCACTGGCTGGTGGGGTTGGCACTCCTGAGCCAGGGACATGCCTCCTCAAGAGACAGAGCAGGTCATTTTGAGAGGAGATGGTTGTACAGCCACCCCTTCTCGTGGAGGCTGTCCTGGTTGCCAGCCCTCCCTACCAGGACAGGCTGATGGGTTGCAGCCAACCCACCCCCTGGTGTCTCAGCATGCTGGGACAGGGATTTTAGGGATCACCTCACCCTCTTGGCAGTCCCAAGGTGAAGCTATGGCTCAGTCTATGCAATGGGCTAGGAACATGAGCTGCCGCCCATGGGGAGATGAAGCGGGGAAGGTGGGGGGAACAGACCCCTTTACCTGGAGACGGTCATCTCTGTCTGGGGACCCTGTGCCTTCTCCAGGCCCAGCTTGGTGAAGATGCCTACCAGCACCATGATGGCCACCACGCCGCAGATGATGTAGACGATCATGTTGGTCTTGTCACGAGTGGGGTCCTCGGGGGTCTCGTCCACCCGGGCAGGCGGCTGGCCCGTGTTGACCCAGTTGGGGGTGTCGTAGTTGGAGCAGCCACTCTGGTCCAGCCGCCCAGGCTTGAACTGGCAGCAGAAGCGGTACCCGCAGGTCCCGCAGCAGTACTGGTAGATGCCGGCGTTGCAGTTGAACGGCGGGTCCCACTGCCCCATCACGTCGTAGTACCCGCGGCAGCGGTCCCCCCCGCTGGTGCCTCTCCGGTGGGCGCGGGGACCGTGGTCTCCGGCGGCGGTGCCTGGCTGCTGTTCCTGCTCTCCCCGGGTCCCCCGGTGCTGGGCTCGCTGCTCCACACCCGGCCCGGCTCCAGCAACACCAGGCAGCAGATACCCACGACGTAGCTCGGCTCCATCCGCCCGCGGCTCTGGGGGGCCATTCGGGCGAGGAGGCGAGTTAGAGCCGCTCGCCCGGGACCGGCCGCATGGCCGCCGAAGAGCCCCGATGGAGGAGAAACGGGCTAGGGAGAAGGGGGACGAAATGGAGAGAAGGCAAAAAAGGGTGGAAAAGAAGAAATGGGTGGAAAAAAAAGTGCGAGGGGACGTACCCCCTTCCCGTTTTTCCCCAAATCGGCCGACGGGCAGAGATTCAGAGCAGGGGCGAGACGGGCGGCATGGGAGAGCCGCCGCCGCCCGCGGGCCGGGGAGGGGACGCGGCGGCGGGCGGCGGGAGCGGGCGGGCGAGCCGGGCGCCGGCGGCCGCCCCATCCCCGCGCCTCTGCCCGCGCCTCCCGGCACCGCGCTCCGCCGAGGAGAGAGAAGGGAAAAGCAGCAAAAGCCCTTCGCACCAGGGCGGGAGGAGCAGCAGCAGCAGGAGGAGGAGGAGGAGGAGGAGTGCGGGGGAGAGAGGGAGGGAGCCGGCGCGGCCAGCGAGGCGCAGGGGGCTCGGCTCCCCCGCCGCCTGACAGCCTCCTGAGGAAACCGGAGAAGGTCCTTCACCGAGTCCTCTGCCAGGCTCCCCGCCGCCACCGGGCGGCAGGACACCCCGCTCTCCCCGTCGGGCAGACGCCGCGGGCGGCCGGGCACGCGTGGCCCCAGTCCCACGCTGGCCGCCTGCCCCCGAGCACCACCAACCCCCGCCCCGGCACCCCCACTCGCCCGGACGGGAGCTGCGGGGGCCGCAGGCTGGCACTTAGTGGTACAGGAGGGCTGCGTGCTGGGGGGACAGGGCCCCCGGGGTGGTGGGATAACCTTCTGCAGCCCCCTAGCGAGGGGACACTCAGGAAACGGGGGAGAGCAGCAGTCCCAGTCTCTTGTGAACATCAGAGCATCCCCCAAGAGGAGCTGTCAATGGGCAAAGTGGGGGGCTACTGGGGCACCCCTAGAAAGTCATCCTCCACAGTCGTGATGATTTTCAGCCAGCCACTGGCTGGCTCTGTGTTTGGACTTCGAAGTTCAGACTCTCTGGGTAATGTGCACCCACTGCTCTGGTCTCTGGCTGGTGCCACCCATAAAGGTGGTATTCATCCTCACTGCCAGCTCCTCTTCCCAGAAGGGCATGGTTTGCTTTGCCTGCTCTGGGGCCATTCTGGTAAGACCAGGGTGGGGCAAATTGAGAGGCCATCAGGCCCCTTGCCCAGCACTAACATGTTGCACAGCCTGTAACAAGGGTGGCTGGGGTGAGGGGCAGTGACATATGGGAGCTGTGGCTGCAGCCTCATCACCTCCAGACAGACCTAAATCCTGTACCAGGGAAGGTCAGCAAATCTGGCATCACCACAGTGTTCTTGGGTATGTATTCCCTCCATTCTCCGTGAGAGAGAAGATGAGTAATGCCTCGTCCTGCCTTGTTGGTGCTCTAACCTGGGGGATGTGGCTGCCCTTGGGCTGCATAGTGCTGGCATAGGAGACCCCAGCCCCCCGGCAAGTGGTGATACAAGAAGGCATTATAATGATGGAGGTGGGATTAAACAGGTCGGGGAGGCTCAGCTCCCTCTGGCCGGTGCCTCCTTCAGGCCAACACTGAAGCCCCATGGACCAGCCTGTCCTCAGGACTCATGCCTTACCTGCCACGCCACAGGGGGCTGGCTGAGGGTCTCACATGCGATGAAACACTCCAGCATCATTCTGCCTGGGCATCATGGCAACCTGACATTTCAGGCTGGAGCTTTGCACAGACAGCTTCCCACCTCATGAGGGTGAAACACTTGTGTGTTTTGCTGGGGGATGGATTTAGAGGATAAAATTTCGTTTCCCTATTCACCAAGCCTGAGCCCTGCAGGCCCCCGGTCGCTTCCCATCTGGAGTCTGGCAAAAGTCAAAGACACTGAAAGCGTGGATGAAGAGAGCAGCTGGAGCCCGGGACGTGTCCGATCGGCCCCCAGTGCCTCAGCCTAATAGAGATCCATTAGGTAAGGTAGCTTGTAGCCTCCAGAGCTTCCTGAAAGAGATAAAAATCTAGTGAGGCGGAAGAAAACTGCTCGTCTCCAAAAGCCACACTTTCCCTGCATCTCGGAGGGCTCTCTGATGAAAGGCCCCATCGTCTGGAAGTTGCAGACATGGGGGTCGTTACCACTAATAGCCACTAATAGCATCGGCCTTGAGAGAAGCTGCGCAAGCAAAGTTTGCTGCTGCCCAGGTAACGCCAGCAACCCTTTCCCAGGCACCGGGTGATTGCTCCCGACGTGTGTGCGAGCAGAGTCGCCCCGGGGGCCCGGAGAGTTTAACAGACTGTTAACAGGCAGAGCGAAAAACTGGCCCAAAACGGGGAGTTTGCTGGAAAATGGTTGCCTGGCATGACCTGGGAGAAAGGGAACGGTTGTAAGGCGGGGGGGAGGGTGTTTACTGAGTGTGAAGCAGCCGATTTAAAGGGTCTCTGGGAGCGAGAAGGAGGGGGGAAGAGCCGCTCACAGGCGTTAGCTGCGTGCATCAACCTAAAAGGAAACCAAAGCCAAGGGCATGGTGCCGAGGCGCACCCGCCCGGCACGTCCCCGGCGCGCAGGGCCGGCCGGGGCTGGCTCCGTGCAGTGCTGGCGCCAGGGGCTGCAGCCCGCAGCCCCGCTGAGCCGTCAGCTCATCTTTGTCAAATAAGTGACCCAGCCACTAGCTGCATCCCCAAAGGGAGAGGGTTGTGAGAGGGAAATCCTGTAGCCCGGCACCTACACTCTAGCATCCCTGGGAAGCAGCGGCAGGACCCGCAGGAAAATTCAGGTCAGCAGGGACCTCCGAGAAAAAGCAAAGGACATGCTTGCAACATCCGCGGGCACTTCTAGGGATGGGGATTTGGGAGAAGAGCTCCGTTAGGCTTTGACCACCAGCCTTGGAGGATGTCACGGAAATATTCCCTGTAGTGACAATGCCATCCGGACTACAGAAGGGTGTCTCTGCGCCTGCAGAAATGGGATATACGGGCAGTTCAACACCGAGCGGGGAGGGATACGCCGAGCGCTGACACTGTAAACAGATTGTTTCTGGCAGGGCACGGTGATCTGGAGAAGATCCTCTCTGTCACAGCCAGAGAGCCCGACAAACCCAGATCCCCGCTGATCATGGGGGTGCAAGCCTAGCAGAGCTGCCAGGTTCTTGCCCGAGGAGCAGGAGGAGGAGGGAGCCATCACCATCATTAATGTGAAGTAACGCCCTGGGAGCCTCCCTGAATGTGGGAGGTTTTGGGGTACAGTCAGATCCCGAGAAAAGCCAGCAGTGGGTGTTTGGAGCCCCAAAGCTACCCAGCCAGCACCCCCCACCCCTACCCGGGGAATCAGAGACACTTTCTCCCCCAAAAAGTGATTTTTACCATGCAGGACTGAGCTGGACTCGGGGCCAAGGGGTGAATGAGGGAAAGGATGCTGCTGTGGGGTGGATGCCCCGCATCAAAGGGCTGTGCTGCGATAGGAGAGCTCCAGCACCTCATGCTTTTGTGCTGAGCAGTGCTGCCAGAGTGGGTTTTGCTGCTTGCAAATCAGCATCTAACACCCGACATCATCAGCTAGGAAGAGCTGAAGGCGAAGGAAGGCTGTCAGGAAGAGCTTCCAGCACGCGCTGCGACACTGTCCCCTGCCTGGAGGCAGAGGAGAGGCAGAGCTCCTGCCATCATCCCTGGGCGTGCATGGGGCGTGTGCATCCCCCCACACCTCCCACCATTCCCCAAGATAACACCAGAGAAACCTGCTTCCCTCCAAAACTTCAGCGACTGAAACCGGTTCTGTTCCAGCCAGGGCTGGAGCCGGGGAAGAGTCTCCTCTTGCATTTGTCTCTGTGAAGGAAATTTCTATGGCCATCAGCACCCTGCTCCGAAGGTCTCTCAGACCCATTGTCTAGGACTGGGATAAGGAATCCCTGGGGTCGAGTGCTGGGCTAATGTGCAATAAGATGCTACTCCCCTCTTCAGATTATCATAGGCTCAATGGATTAGGGAAACCAAAGCAGATCTTGGGCTACTGGTGTTGGAAAACTAAAGCAGGGGAAAGTTAAATGCAGTGGGGGAGGCAGAGACATGAGGCGGCTGAGCCCAGAGCAGCCACCATCCACCCTCTTTCCAGCCCAATGTGCACAAGGGTTTTATTCTCCGGCCTGTGCTTGATGCTCTGGCTGTAAAACGGCTGTAAAAGAACAACTGTGCCTCTTAACGGCTTATAGAGAGCACAGAAGCATATGTGCTTTACCATTACCATCATAATTGCAAACATTCAAAAGTTGAGATTTGCAAGCTTCCAGCTTCCCAAAGGCGGCTGGATTCGAATCCAAATGACATCCAGAGGAATGAGGAGAAAATCAGCTCAAAGCAAGGGCTTATTTTTAATTTATGCCTCAGTATAGGCAAGCAGGATCTGGGCTGGAAGCCCGAGCTCCCTCAGCTGCCACTGTTAGAGGGCAGCCGTGCCCACACGTACAGCACAAAGGTCCATGAGCATCAGCTGTGACCCCCAGGCTGTCTGCATATGGACTTTGCATTTAGCATTAAACTGGGAGACAGTGCTGGTAAATGCTCCCCCTTTGCAGGCACTTGGTACCCATCAGCCCGCTAGCCCAGGGGTTTTGCTGGCACAGTCTGGAGGTTGTGTAGGGGATGTATGCAGGGTCTTTGCAGCTCCCTTTACACTCATCTGAGCTTCAGGGCAGTCAGTGGGACGTTGGACCCAAAACTGTCTCCTCACTGGTGCCTGCAGGCAGAGAAGGAGCACCCCAGCCTCAAACCTCCTTCTAACACTGGGCTTGTGCAGCAAGTCCCTGCTGGTATCCTGGGTGGAGACCGAGTGCCCTCTGCTTTCCTCTTTAAAATAAGTTTCTACCAGTTTTCAAGCATTAAAAGGCTAAATAAACACCTGGAAACAGCAATGCACAGCCCAGCTTACTTAGCAGTGCAGTGGCACCTCTGGCTACACTCCCTCTCTCCACCCCCTCTGCTCTCACCCCTGACCACCCCTCATGCAAAGCGCTGATTCAAACCACAGTCATTTAGGGCAAAACACACCCAAAGAGAGAAAGGATGAGAGCAGCCATGGCTGTGCAGGGCATCCCCAGGGCTGGGGGAAACAGCTGTTTGCGAAGGGGGGGTCTGCTGCAGGGAGGATGGGAGGCAGTGCCGCCAGCTCCGGGCTGCTTCAGCCAACTGTGGAGCAATAAAAACCAGACCGTAGCAACAAAAGGGACTCAGTGTTTCCCCTCCCGTGCTTGAGGACCTGAGATGGTGGTGGTGGCAGTGAGCTGTTGGTGTTTGCTGGGATGGGGGATTTAGAGCGCCTGTTCCGGTGGCCGAGGCAGGACCTGCAGGAGGAGGCCATATGGTATGGAGCAGCGTGCTGCGTGCGGTCCCGGCGTCAGACCGGCAGCAGCGGGCAGAGCCTCTCCTCGGGAAGGGCGGCCGTGCCAAGCACAGGCTCTGGCACAGGTGCCGGCCGGCTGCCAGGTACACTCAGGTGCTGCGGGCGGCTCGGAGTCCGCAGGGCAGCGTGGCATGGCCAGCAGGGCAGGATGCCTCCGTGCAAACCAGCTGTCCCTCCTCATCCCCTGGAACCAGGAGACACGTAGGGGCTCGTGACCCCCACACAGCACAAGCTTGGGCCAGGTGGATGTAACTGTGTGTGTGGGTGTAGCAGGGTATGAATGTTGATGAAATCTTTTCTTCTACAAGACCAACATTTTGACATCGGAACAGAGGATGACAAGTGGATCATTAGCAGCAGGAGCACATCCACCTCCCCCTCTTCCCGCTCTTCCCTGTGCTGGGGGACAGGCTCTTCCAGCCGACTTGGAGGGGCTCAGCACACTCCTCCTCTCATGATAACCCTTTTCCAGCAAAGGCTGGCTTCACTGGGGCCCACTTCACTGGGCTCTTGCCCTTTCTTGAGATGCTAAGGGGTGAAAAACAATCAGGGATGTGTCCTGAGAAAGAGGAGCTTCAGGCAGATATTGGGGAAGGCTTGTGAGCAGAATGGGACAGGAAAGATCCTTAATTAAAACCAGGGAAGGGCAGGCAAAGCCCATAGTATCAGTTTTGCTTTTCCAGTGGAAAAGAACAAGGGTGAGAAGGTAAAGAGGTGTGGATGTGCAATGCCCATGCACTGCCTCTGCACAGTGGCACGCTGCCTTTGGGACCTTCACTTTCCTCTGCCTGCCCTTCCATGGGCACTGGTATGTGCCAAGCTACCTCTTCCCCTCTCTAGGAGCAAACTGCAGGCTCTCTTTGCCCTTGGCTTCCCAAGAGTGTCCCAGGATGGATGTACTTGTCCTTTGATGTCTCTTTTCACTGGATTACAGAGGAGGGAGAGGGCTTTGCTATCAGAGGGCTGGCAGCGAGCAGAGCTCCCTTGCCCGCCAGGAGCCCGTGGGCTTTCGAGCCAGCTTCCTTTTGGCATGATCCTCCTTTGTGAGTGAGACCTGCTGAAGATGGCCCAATCCTATTAGTGGCAGGGATTTGCTTCAGGTCTCCTACCATTACCCTGATGATATTTTTTTGTGCAATAAGCGTCTGTCTTTTGGGAGACTGAAAATCAAGCGTGCCGCTTTCCCACATAGGAACTGTCCCTGTGCCATGCCGGCAGCAGCCTTGCTGCGGCAATCAGGAGTCACCTTGGTGTTCCTACCAGATGTGTCATTTTCCTTCCACCTCCCAAATCCCAGCCCAAGGACAGGACAGATGCCACCAGCAGCAGGGCTTTAGGTTGAAACAAGTCCTATGTTTTCCACACAGGAAGAACAAATTAGGGAATAGCTTTGAGACTAATAGAAGGACAGCTGGTGGGTGCACCCATCCGAGGGGAACAAGGGACCAGGGCACACTGAAAACTCCTATGACCAGGGATGCAGGAGGATCTGTGGCAAATCTTGGGAAAAAGAAGGGAAAAGGAAAAAGGCGAGATACTGGCTCCCAGTAAATAATTTCTGAAGGTCTGTGTGAGGTTTGCAAAGTGATGAGGCTGGATGACGGGCTCAGTAACTACCTGCAGCTCCACAAAGGACAGGGTAAGAGGGATAATATACAATGGGGGGAATAGGACTAAATTAAGCAGAACAGGAGAAAAACTGAAAATCCAGATGGTGAGATGTATGTGGCTACAGACACATCTCAGACTGGAGCAAGAGAAGCACCATTAAAAACATGCCAAAAGCAGCAGAGAGAGATCAGGGTGGGGGATGTGACAGGTCTGCTCTCACTTGTGCAGCTGTCTGAGTGCGGCAGCAAGGTGCAGGTGGAGGGGGCTGTGGGCAGGGAAGGTGTGTGACTGAGTGAGGAGAGCTGTGTTCAAGCCTCCCAGGTACTAATCCTCACTCATCACTCCTCTTGGAGGACCAGTTCACAGTCTCATAGTTCTTGCAGTGGCAGATGTCCCTGATGTCCTTCGAATGGGGCTCTCACTACTGGACATTCATCTTGTCACAAGAGCCCCTGGACAAGCTGTGTGGTTGCTCTCCAGTGCTGCCCTTGGCCTCATCCTTTGCTTTCTGCCCCTCATGCTCTGTTTCAGGATGTACCATCAGCCTTTTGCAGGCAGAGAATGATGATGGCCCTGCCCTGGCTGGAAATGGGTTGTGGCTGCTGGGGCAAGGCAGGTAAATGCAGGGATGTGGCTGCCCTAATAGTTTTTAAAGCTTGCCAATGCTTGTAACAACCAGTGGAAGTAGTTGCAAACATGAGGAGAAAAATAAACTCTTGGCATCCACCAGCAGTGGGTTTCTCCTCTACCAATGGCAACATGGAGACCCCAGCAGGCTTGGGCCAGGTCCGAATCACGTGCAAAAACTCCCATCACCATCTTTTTAAGGATGGAGCAGCTGGCAGGCATGGGGTAGATGGCCCTAGCACTGCTGGAAAAGGGGAGCCATGTGCCGAGCTGGGAGAAGAGGTTGGCTAGAAGGTCCCTTCCCCAGGGTCCTGTCTGGGGCATCGGAAGAGGGAACCACACCCTGGGCAGAAACCAAGCTGGCTCAGGAAGCTGCTCCCCAGCCTGCCCCAGAGATGCTGCCTTAGCACAGACATGTCACTGAGCACAGCATGGCCAAAAGCATCTCCTGATTTCTGCTCCCTTGGCGTCTAGGAGACTGACTGGGCCCTGGGCCTCTGATTTTCGGAGGCATGAGGGATGCAGAGTGATAAGGGTTTGCAACTGTGTGAGGTCCCTTGCCCCAGTTTGTCCCTCTTGAGTGAAGGCTGGATCCCCTGTTTCATGGGGAAGACTGACAGCTCAAGGCTGCCCTAGGTAAAGTATTGCCAACATTTCAGGAGAAGGAGAAAAGCCCAGACACTTGCACCATCCTGCAGTGAGAAAGTGGTACATGCATCAAAGATACCTAATGGCTCTTTGGAGGAGCAGGGGATGTTTTAGTATTGATCTCACATTTAGATGTTTAGCTCACGTTTCCAGATTGTCCTTCAGCTCTGAATAGGAGCTTGCTGGCTGCATGGTGACAGGGGCCACCACCAGCCTGCCCTCATCAGGCAGCAGGACCACTGGGAGAAGGGGTGGCCAGGTTGGTGGTGGCAGGGAATGTCATGCCTTGCTGAGCAACAGAATTGCAAAGACAAAAAAAGCTCGGTCTTGAAAATTAGCAACACCTGAGTGGCCCTTCTGCAGTCTTCCACATCGTCACCAGAGACATTTCCCCGTTGCACCAGATTTACCTCAGGGGATGGATGCCACTGCAAGCCATGCTGCCCTCACTGCCACTCTCATGCCACTTTCCCCTCCCTGACCTGCCAGGCAGGCTCTGTGGCTTTAGAAATCAAAGGGGCTGGAGCTCCAGAAACCCTGCAAGGTTCCCCACCCACAAAAGTGCCCATGGGGCTCTGCCTTCATCATCAAGGTGTGGATTTCTAGTCATCCTTCTCCCAGAGAAGACTTGAAAAGGTAAAACGAGTGTAGCCTGGAGACTCAGGAGCCAGAGATGAAATAAGAAAAGTTCCAAAACTTCACTTTTTTTCCTTCTTTTTGTTCTATTCTCACAATCTTTTTGCCAGTTTTTGGCTTTCCACAGGCTTGGATCCTGGCCTGAGGTGCCTGAGGGTAACATGTGCCAGGGCCCCCTGAGAGAGCTGCTGGTGTCCTGGGAGAGCTTTGCAGTCTCCTGCTGCAGCAAAGATGCTTTCCCCCCAGAGTGGGAGAGGTGGGCTGCTGGCACCCACCCCACTCCCCCTGCATGTAGTGGGGGTTCCACGCAGGCTGCCGGCCCCTCACTCTCCATCTGGCTCACACCAGGGTGTGCAATCCCTTCTGCACAGTGTGCCTGGAGCTGTGGCTCCTCCCTGGGACATCTCCCGATGAGCTGATCCCCCTCCCTTCGCCTCTTCCCCAGGGCAGCCAAGCTGCGTGGCTCTGTGCAAGCACAGCAGGAGGACAGATCTGAGGAGACAGGAGGAAAATGAACTCCCTTAAATGTGATGAAGGCGACTGCCTGGTTCTGTCAGCCATTGCCCCCTCTGCCCCCCTCCTCCCGCACCCAGCTTGCCTCCTGCTGTTTTTCTCTCTCTCTGGGTATAAGATGTCACAAGGATTAGGCCCAAATCTCCCTGGGTGCTGCACTCACCCCATGCTCATCTCTTGAGGTCACCTTGGAGTTGAGCGCCATCCGCTCTAAGCAGGGACTTGGCCACAAAGGCGGCTGTGGCGGAAATCTCACCCTTGAAACGCCGGGCGGAAGCAGATGTGAAGCATCTGAAGATGTCACCCTTCAAGAACAAACCATCTAAAATTGTTTAAGTGGTGACCAGCTAGCATTGCTGCTGGAAGAGGGATGACTGCTCGCAGGATCAGCTGGGCTGCACCAGGGCACTGGGGCTGGAGCCAGGGGAGTGCTCAGGCACTGGAAGTCACAGCAGTGAATGGCACCATCCAACCAGATCACCATGGTTTTGGGGTCATTGCTGTCAAATGATGTCATAGTGTATTACATTTGCTCCATGACCTTGCTGGCAGCAGATGCAAACCTTATGGACTCTCCTAGTGAACCTCATCTCCTTCCCAAAGTGGCTCAGAGAGGCCAAACCTGCCCCCAATGCCCAAAAGCCATCCCTGCCACCCTGTATGCATGCATCCGGAGCGTGTGAGATGGATGCAGTTTTCCTGCTGCTCCTTTCCCCTGTGCATCCGTCCACCCCAACACACTGCCTCTGCCACCATCAGGGCAGCCACCTTTCTCCCCACTGTCCCGGGAGACAGTCCTTGTTGTCCTGACACGAAGCAACTCTGCAGTGGGGCTGCCTCACCAGCGGCCTTTAATGAGGAGTTAATTGCAGCTGACACTGCCTGGGCCAGGGAGTGCTCTCCTGAGTCTCCACTAGCACTTGGCCAGGATGGAGTGCAAGGGGAGGAAGAGTCAGTGCTGCAGGTAAATGTGCTCCAAGACAGACAGCAAGGGAGCAAGGGCTGCTGCATCTTTATTCCCTGTTGACCCATTTAAAGCAAGCACCGGTGACTAAGGGAGCTGGCAGGAGGATAAAAATACCTCCCACATGTTCACTAGGAGGCCAGGGACAGAAATAGGGGTGCCATCACCTCTCTGGTGAGTGGTTGGGGTCACACAGTGTTTTGCAGTCCCAAAAGTGGAGTCTCCAGTGTCTCTCACAGCAAACAAAACCGCAGTGGGGTCTCCTCTGCTCAGAGCTTCCTGTCACACACCGTCCCAAGAGTCAGCTCCCTTGCAACCTCCCTTCCCTTCCTCGGGGATGAAGCAATCAGAAAACAAACAAACAAACAAAGAAACCCCAAAAGCAGAGGCTCTCCCTTACTTCCAGTAAAAGGAGGAAAACATCACACAAGGAAATCTTCCCTGCAGACCTCGGCTGTGCAGGTCACTGCACTGCTGCCGAAATATCTGTGTCACTGCACTGCTCACGCTGTTGGGGTCATATCCCACCCACTGCAGCCAGAGAGGACAGATCCTGGGGTCCTCCTCACCTCTCTGGCCTGAGCTGCTCCAGACACTGCCATGTCATGGGAAAACACACATGATTTTCTGGGTTGGCAGCAGGGATCCAGTGCTGCCTTCCTAGCCCTTCTACAGTGGCACACCTGGGAGCTTTTGCACTTGGAGTGGGCTCATCACACAGTCGCTTTGCTAGCAAGATGCTGGAGACCAGCAACCACGCCTGGTACCTGGTATTTTATTTGGTCTTCTTCAGGTCACACAGCTGCCTGCTGTTTTATTAAACTTTGAAATACATCTTTTGCAGGCAGAAAAATATTGAATGAAGATGGTTTCTTAGCAAACCAAAAGGTCTTAAACCAAGCAAGCAGACTACAGCAGATAGCCCATCCACCTGACTGCATCTGACAGTTCAGGGAGGAAGAAGAGCCCATGCAGGAGGGTGCTGTGCCCAGGCTCACAGAGGGCAACAGTTTTCCTCACACGGGATAGCACAGAGAGGTGTCACAGGGAGGTATCAGCCACCTTCCCTACCTGGTGGGCACAAAGCCCACTGGCCAGGCATGGGGACAAGGGCTGGTGTGCACCAGGCATGGTTACCAACACCTGTAGAGAAGGCACTTGTGGGGTTTGCTAATGATTTGTTGACAAAAAGATAGGGACTTGGGGTGAGTTACAGCAAGGAGCTGGCAAGCTCTGGGTCTCTCTTAACTTATCTCAAACTCCTTGTCAGGGATGGAGAAGTCTTGCAAAGCAGCAAGCAAAGAAGTCTCTCTTGCCTATGGCTTTCATGAATTGATGTACCCCCAAAATGTGGGTGAGCATTAGCAGGAGACTGAATGTTGAGGCAGAGGTTTACAGGCACCAGCCAGTTGCACAGCATGCTGAGTGGGCAGCACCAGAACCCAAACACTGCTGTCCCTGAAGGACTTGCTTGCTGAATATATCCACCCAGATATATAAGTAGACTGTAGGGCAATGCCTTAATGCTAGTGAGAGTGTAAATTGGTCTCCTGGAGAGTTAGAGTCATTGGGAGAAGCAGTATATGCTGAAATAGGCAGTCCTGCTTACTAAATCTGTAATTCCAGCTCTGGCTATATTTTCATCTTTCTAATAATATGTGCAAATATAGTAGGGATGAATCACAGGCTGCAGGCTTCAGGGTTTTTTTTCCCATCCTTTCTCTGCAAATCCATCATGTGGGGGAGAGGGGCTGATGGAGGAAAGGAGCTCAGACCCAGGGGAGATCCTGTCCCAAGCAAGCCTAAATCCATCCCCTTGCACCTCTGCGTGCTGTTAATACCAGCCAGGAGCAAGCAGTCCCTCCCACTCTGATTGCCTCCACCATTTCATCCATGCAGTGTAACATTCCTGCCCAGGAACATTTCTTTCCCTGGACACTCCTGAACCATTCCCAAACCAGTGGACCTGTCCCATCCCAGTCTGCATCCCAGGGCTTGTACATCCCCACATCTGGATTTGCCTGCTGGGAATTTCTTGCTTTGTTGTAAGGACCTTTTGCAAATGTTAATGCTTTCCTTGCACTGGAGAGCTCTTCGGCTGATCTGCCAGAACACATTTCACACGCTTCTCCTAAAATTATGCCCTTTGCTTTTCCCGGCGTTCAAGCTGAAGCAGAGCCCGGTGTGCCAGCGGCATTGCAAGGAGAGCAGCGAGTCGGCCGTGCCCGGCTGCGGGGGCAGTGGAGCGAGGGGTTAAGCGCTGCCCAAGTGAGCGTTTGCTGCATGCTGGCTCCTGGGCAGAGGGGGGACAGCAGGGGTCCGCATGGACCCACCCTGTTGTTCGGGCTTCATGAGTAAGGCAGGCTTCAGCACTGCCCCTGTGACAGCGTGCATAAACCTGAGTTCAAAGCACGTCACAGTTTAGGCATGAGCATTTTAGCCGGGATGGCTCTGGATTTGGGCTGAAAGCAAGGGATGAGCTAAACTCCTCCTAGCACCTCCCAGGCCAGCAGTTCCCCCAGTTTCTCTCTACTGGAGCCCACCCATGCTGGGCTGCACATGCTCCCCGCACAGCCTTTAGCCATCTCCTGCATTGCCACTGCTGCTCTCTGGGCCAGGAGCAGGAAAACTGGATGAGCCCCAGCAGGTCCCTGCGGCTGAGGGAGCAGAGGGGACTGGCCGCAATGTGAGGGGCAGCAGGTGGAGAGATCAAGGGGATCTCTCCTGAGCATGGGGTCAGTGCTCAATTGGCTGCAATGGACACTCACTGTTACAGAGAGGTGGTGTTTAGGAGGATCTTTCACTGCTGCTCCCGTGGCCATTTGGCATCAGAGCCAGAATGGGGCTCAGGTGGGCAGGGGAGTGCTGGGGCAAAGGGTTCCCAGCAGCCGTCTGACACAATCTGCCCATGCAGATGGACATCCCTCTACACTCTCTGCATCCTCCCAATCCCGTCTATCTTCTTCATCCCTGTGTCTACTGTATGCCCCTGCATGCTCTGCATCCCTCACCTCTGACCACATTCCGCACCTTCTACCACATCCCCCATATCCGCCCGCATCCCTCAAATGCTCCTGGATTCTTTCATCCCCTGCGTCCCACCACAGTTTCTGTAACTTCCCACATCCCCCACATCCCCTGCATCACCTCATTCTGCCACCCCAGAACATCTGCAGCTTACAGGGACCTTGCAATTACCCCCCATCCACCCTAAATGTGGACATTTAGTGTTTACTCTCCACCAGTAGGGTTCCCCCCAAACATCCCTGTTGGGAAATGCCGTGAGGGGATCCGGATTCTGTCCTGCCACTGGCCCTCCCTGGCCAATGTGGGCTGTAAACAGTTAGTCATGACCATTGTCTCTGTGGTTGGAGCTGCTTAAGTGCATCTTAAATGACTCACTGGGGAATTTTTATTATATTTTTTAATACCTCACGGTGTCACTACAGGGCATGAAGTTTGCTTCGCTGAGTTTGTTTTCCTGTTCCCTTGCAGATAAATAATTGAGAGGCTGAATAGCAAACCAGAAACCCAGAGAGACCACTCCTGGGAATACACTGGGAAATGTGTCACCCCAGCACCATTTATAGATTTAATTTTTATATTAGTGGTGAGGGACAGGAAGAAAGACAAAAGGGAATTTGTCAGGAGCATATTAAGGGGGTGGGAGGGGCTGTGGCTGTGGCTCTGAAAGAGGCTCGGGAGGGAGTTAACAGGTCTCTCCTTCCCCCTCATCCCAATCCACTGCTCCAGTTCTTTCTGTCTGTCCATTATGGGATTGTCCAGTGGCAAAATAATGCCCTCTCTCATTTGGAGCAGAAAGTGCATTTGTCAGCTCACACTGCAAATAAGCTAGGACCACCCTCAAGGGAGGTGGCCATGAGGGACCAGCAAGGGTGACCAGCTGCAGCTGTCTCTTGTGTACTCCTTCTCCAGGGAAAAGACTGGATCCCCTCTGTGAGGGTTGAGGTCTTTGTCACAGAATCACAGAATCAATTACATTGGAAAAGACCTTTGAGATCATCAAGTCCAAACTAACACCACCATGTCAACCAGACCATGGCACTGAGTGCCATGTCCAGTCTTTCCTTAAACACCTCCTGGGAGGGTGACTCCACCACCTCCCTGGGCAGCCCATTCCAATGCCCAATCACCCTTTCTGTGAAGAAATTTCTCCTAATGTCCAACCTAAACCTCCTCTGGTGCAGCTTACACTGTGTCCTCTTGTCCTGTTGCTGGTTGCCTGGGAGAAGTGACCGACCCTCACCTGGCCACAGCCTTCTTTCAGGTATTTGCAAAGAGTGATCAGATCACCCCTGAGCATCCTCCTCTCCAGGCTAAACAACCCCAGCTCCCTCAGCTGCTCCTCACAGGACTTGTGCTCCAGCCCCTTCACCAGCTTCATTGCCCTTCTCTGGACATGCTCCAACATCTCAGTATCCTTTCTAAATTAAGGGGCCCAGAACTGAACACAGGACTCAAGCTATGGCCTAATCAATGCCAAGTACAGGGGAAGAATAATTTCCCTAGTCCTGCTGGCCACACTATTCCTGATACAGGCCAGGATGCCATTGGCCTTCTTGGCCACCTGGGCACTGCTGGCTCATGTTCAACCAGCTGTCAATCAGTACCCCCAGGTCCCTTTCTGCCTGGCCGCTGTCCAGCCACTCTGTCCCCAACCTGTAGCGCTGCAAGGGGTTGTTGTGGCCAAAGTTCAGGACCCGGCACTTGGTCTTGTTAAATCCCATATTGTTAGATTCAGCCACTCTATCCAGTCTGTCCAGGTCCCTCTGCAGATTCCTCCTACCCTCCAGCAGATTGACACCCCTTCAACTTGGTATCATCTGCAGATTTGCTAATGGTAAACTGTTGGACATCACTGGGAATGCTAATGGAGAAGGCAAACCTTTTAGTTAAGGAAAACAGCATTTATTTTTTTTTTTAATTATCCAAAAACTTTTGCAGTGCTGCATTTAAATCACCAGCTTTAAAATTATCCTCACTTCACAAAGAATTAACAGCCTTACCAAATATTATTATTGTCACAGAATAAGAATGGGAGTTATTTTTGGCGGAGGAGGAAGATGATCTTTTGTGTGTCACCCCCACTGTAAACCCCTATTTAAATTGCTATCCTGAGCTCAGTCTTGGCCACTGTTTTTGGCTGCAGGTGCCTTCATCCTGGAGTTTTGCCACTCCACAAAATGCCGGCACTTCTCAAATCAGGAAGCGACATCTGGGTAGTGGGACCCAGTCAGACTGCAACCCCCGGAGGGAAGGAAATGAGAAAGACATCTGCATCATTGAAACCTTACAGGACAGCAGAGTGTGTGTGGAGGGGAAGATGGGGGAATCTCCTGAAAAATCCCGCCTGCTCTTCCCTGCCTGCAGCCCTCCTCACAACATGCCTCCCATGGCTGTCACCCAAACCCCCGCACTTGCCCATTGATCCAGGCTCAGAATAGCTCCTGTCGGCAGCCAGGGAGCTGTGGCCAGCCGACACGGGAGACAAGAGGATGAAGGACATGGGGCTCCATCCCATAGCACCCCACTGCTGGCGACCTCCTCTCTCTGCGCCCCTCTGATTGCCCCTGGGCTCTCATCACAGCCCCATGCTCAGAAAAGGAGGGAAAAAAGAGGAAATAACATAAAGCAGGAGAGAGAGGGGAGGATGCAATGCAGCTTGGAGTAGGGCAGGCTGTGCCATGTGCTCTAGCTCTGGCACCAGCCACCTTGCTGCCCAGATGATCCTTTTGAGGGGGGTCCAGAAGTGGATCCTTACTTTTGGCGATCTCCCACATCCCATGTCCACTTCCACAGCCGTTTGGGAATGCCAGCTTCCCAGCAGGAGGAGAGCCCTGTGTTCCTTGGAGGTGTCCCTGGGGGGGTGGGGGGGTCAGTCCCTGTCACAGCGGCACCTCGAATGGAGTGCAGAGGCCCTCCCCGCACAATCTGCCTGTCACCACCGATCACTTCAGGAGTCACATGGGGTTTGTGTCACTCAGCAAGGTTCTACTCGCCTTGTTAGCTGTGACCAGGATGAAGAATGGGGTTTTAAAAGACCCCACTTGCTGTGGGAGAGGGGGAAGTTACCCCCGCAAAGCCCAGGGGATGTGCAGGTTTGCCCTATGCCTGCCTTGGGGCCTTTTCTTGGAGCATCCTCTGAACGGGGCCAGGCTGATGCCATAGTGCAGGGCTGAGCATCCTCCTCCATAAGGCTGAGTGGCCTCCCTGCCTAGCATATCCCTGTCCCTGCATCCCCAGGGTGCTATGGGGGACAGAGGCCTGGGCACCCTGAGAGCCTTTGGGACAGCTGTTAAGGGGTGGGAAGGGGGTTTCCCTCACACCCCAGTGTCCTGTCTCTGCCCAGGTGTGCCTGCAGTCTGGCAGGTAGTTCTGGAGGCAGGTGGCATCACCCTAAGGCTCGTGTGGAAGGGGCTGTGTGAAAGGGTTTGGAGGGGGTTTTCTGCAGGTGGGGTTTCTCCAGACAGGTGAAGCTGAGTGCATTGCAGTCCCTGTCCAACTGCTCTGGTCACCGAGGTCCAGTTTTGGGTGCTCCCTGGAAAACCCAGTGTGGTGTCTTCACTCCACAGTGATGGGGAGAATGGGGGGCTTTCCCTTGGCCAGCTCCTTCTGCCAGGAGAGCTTCTGTCTTCTCACCACAGCCCCTAAGGTGGTTTTGGGCTGTTCCCTCACCTTATACCCCTGGGAAGCTGCTCACTGATCACAGCCAGCAAAGCCGGGAGCTGTGGGGGTGGCCCCAGGGGACAGCATCATCCCACAAAGGCAGTGAGGAAACCCCCTCCGTGCCAGGTACCCAGGCAGGCACTGTGCCCTCTCACACAGCTCCCTCAGCACTCTAAAATACCGGGGATGCTGTGGGTTGTGTGTGTGTGTGCAGATGTTGTGTATGAAAATGACCAGTGCAACATCTCAGCCTCTCCCTGGTGTGCCTGTGGACCGAAGTGATCCTGACACTAAGCAAAGGAAAAAGAGACTGATCGAAGCTGAGTGGAATTTTTCTGTTTTTTTTTTTTTAATCTTTCTTTAAGTGAGAACACCATCTGTCTCCCCCAACTCCGTCAGCGCTTCCAGTCCCCAGGCAGCTTCGCTCTTCCTAATTACTGTCATTAGGCACTGGGTAGCAATTAGGGAGGGATGCTGATGAGCAGCATCAGGAAGGCTGTGGTCCCCTGACAGCATCGCACAGGGAGCCGGCCAGCCTCTTCTCTCCAGCCCTGGCCTTTTCCACCTGGTGAGCTTAGTGGGTAGCACAGTAGCTGCCTTTTTGGTAGAGGCTGACAGGGAGGGGATGGAGAAGGGAGGTGCTGGCTGGCACCTCCATGTCCGGGAGAATGCCCTGGGAATGGGCTGCTCGGGGGAGCAGGACGATGGTCGAGGTGCTCAGTGCTTTTGGGGCATGGAGCAGCAGCCCTCCGTGCTTCAGGTTGCCCCACCATCCCATGCCTGCTCTGCCCACAGGTGTCCAGCCACCAGTAACCATTTCTCCTGGGCAGCCAGGTCATGGTGATGGGCTGTGTGACCGAACAGAGTCAGACCCCCGCTGCCACCGTTCCCTCTGGCCCAGGTGGGGCTGGCCACAAGCCTGCCCGGCTCTCCCTGGTGGCCCTGGCTGCCGTGGGGCACTGGCCCTGCGGTGCCGCTGCCCGCGGCGCTGCAGCCGCGCAGGCCGGTGCGGGGTGTCAGTGCCACCTCGTGGCAGGCGTCCCGGCACTGCTGACCTCTCTTCTCCACCCGCAGCCTCCCACGGGCCTCCCCCGAGGATTGCAGGGACGCCCACCAGGCCATCGGGCATTACTTCATGTCTGGGATGAAATGGTGCCCACTTGCCCTGCCTGCCGTGCCTGCTGTCAAGGCCCAGCCCCCAAAGAAAGCCCGCGGAGGGGCAAGGTGGGTCTGCGGGGCCTGTGGGGGTGCTTCAGGCTGGAGTAGGTGGGCCTGTGGGTGAACTATCAAGAAACTAAACTGGTGGGTGAACCAGTAACAGGAGTGGAGAGGAGAAAGTGAGGGAGGAAAGCCTCACTTTGGAGTCTGGGGAGCCTGTGGGGTTGAGAAGGGTTTGGCAGACATGACTGGTGGCTGCAGAAGACCCTTGGCCGGGTGCTCCATCTCCTCACGCTGCCATGCGCTGTTGGTCAGCTGGCTCCTGCCTCTAGGACCATGGATAAAAACAAACCCACATCCCTAGGAACACCAAGGCTTCTTTCCTTTACCACCAGCATTTCTGGTGAGACTTGCAAGAGCTCAAATATGCTCATGACCTCCCCCAAAACAGGGTTAGTGGAGTTGAAATGTCTAGGCAGATACTGAGGTGATTTTGCAGTGAGAAGGCTTTTAGCCTCAACTTTCTCTTGCCCAGGGGTTTCCTCAGACTTTCCCCTGCTCTCTCTGAAACCCCATGCCCCTGCAGCCAGGTGAAGCCTGGCTTCACCAGCCTTTCTAGGCAGTTGTGCGGGCAGTGGGGTGGGTGCCAGGCTGGGGAGGAAGCACAGCTCCTGCCTCACAGGGGGAAGTGAGAAACTGCTGTGGAAAGTCAAAGACAGGCAACAATCAGGCCCCACCCCCCCCCCCCCCCAAAAAAAAAAGACTTTCCTCAGTCCTTGTCCTAATGGCCAGCTCCTGGCATGGCTGTGGGGAGATGCAGGTGGCCAGGCTTGTCTGGTTCCTGGCTGTGCAGGTGTCCATGCATAGGGAATGTGCTGATAAAGCCACTGCCAGGGAAGCCTCTCTGGCTCAAAGCCCTGCTGTACCCCAAGGACCATTGTGCTGGAAAACCCTAAAGCCAGGAAAATGGGGACACCATTCAGACCTCTGAGTGCATTGACAATGGGTTCATTTTATTTAGTTTTTACTACCATATTTTTCATCTCTATTCCCTTGGCTCTCCATGCAGACAAGATGGACAACCCTTTGCCCTGCACATGATGATGGAGAAGTGCACAGAACAAATCCCTCCCAGGCAGATTGGGCAGAAGGGGAGCACTGCCCCACCACAGCTGGCAGGCAGACACGATGTGGGGAAGGCACCTCACATGCTGTAACAGAGAGAGGATCCAAGGGGCACTCACTGGTCGAGGAATACAGTGTGGATCAAATTGCCACTCTGCACACTGCAAATGGTGGTGGCATCCCATATAGGGAGATGCCTGGCTTAAGCTCCAGCAGAAATGAGAGCAGAAGTCCTTACCTGAGCATAAAGAGGGGCTTTTTCAATAGAATTTTTATGGGTGTTCCTTTTTCAAATTCCCAGACCGTCTGGGGTGGGCAGTGCATCTACAGGGCTGGGCTGCTGCTGTCATTGGGCGGGAAGTGGAGGTGGCTCCTGACAGTTCTGCTCCATTTCCCTCTCGCCCCCATCTTCCCTGAAACACGTTGCTCTGTCTTCTACAAGCTGTCCTTTTTCTAGTGACACAACATCCCCCGACCTGGCTTTGGCTCTTTTCCCCACTCCAGATACACAAAGGTTGTTTGAAGTTACTTCACAAGGTTGGGTGATGAGCATGAGGATGAGGAGATATCTGATTCATGCTGTGGCAATACCCCATCTGCAAAGGGCAGCATGGCTGTTGTGGGTAACTGGGACCCCAGCCCTTGAGCCTCCACAGCTTCTGCCACAGGTGTCTGGAGCCCCAGGCGACAGTCACTGGGCGCGTGGACTACCTCTTCCACCATCCTCAGCCCCAAGGCTGAGATGGGGATCCATCCCATCCTGGATCATGCGGAGCCTCAGACAGATGAGGGTTCACCTCTGCCAGTGTGTTAAGGTCTGGGAGAGGAATTGTGATGAGGAATTGTGGCCTTGGCACCTGTAGCAGTGCCTGTGGCTGCCATTATGGGACAGATGCCATGAGTCTGCCTCTAGTGCCACAGACAGGGGAGAAGAGAGGTGGTCACCCTTCAGCAGTAGCATCTGTCCTGCAGCCCCAGAGAGAACTCAGGCTTGGGCAGGGAGTCACTTTACCATCATCAGAGGGACATCCCCTCAACACAGTGCCTCAAGCTGACCCTACTGGGCGTATGGCACTCGGTGGCCCATTAATGCCTGGTGTCAGTGCCCCCCCACCTTGCTTGGCCAGTCCTGTTCAGTGTCCAAAGCCTCCCGGATGAGGAAGCCACCTCACCTAAGGAAGAGCAGACCCACAGATAGTGCTTCATGTAAATAACCCCCCAAAGCACTTCTAAGTGACCAATCACCTTCTCTAGGGGCTTCTCACCCAAGCCAGTCTCTGTTCAGCCAGGGGGGATCAGTTGCTGTAATTATTCAGAATCAGCAATCCCACACTGACGAGTTCATTTCCCAAACAGAGCCCTTCATGTGCAGTAAAGCCACTTACAGGCAGGTGAAGAAATCCGTGTATGGGGAAATGCCTGGGATCAGCAACGCCGGCCAGCTCTGGCACGCAGGCAAAGCCTTGAGGACACTCATAAATTCAGTCATCCTGCCTACACTCACATCACTCCCTGACTGCTTTTGTGCAGCGTGGAAGCATCCATCCCAAGTGACACATGGTATTTCTGCAGCGACAGTGAGCTGAAGTGACGGTTGTCTGGGGCTGTAATGACAAGTTCAGGGAGCTCCTCTAGATTAGCTGTCTCCATTGCCTGCCCCTGGTCCTCCCTAACTTCAGGGACTGTAGGTCAGAGCAAGGACAGATTTTTTCCCCTCTTCACTGCTTGGGAAGACAAACTTTTTTCCTGTACCCGTCTATGGAGAGGCTTCCCATGAGTGCTGATGGATGCCTGCCCCTGTGTGAGAGAGCCCAGAGGGCAGAGAGACCTGGGTGTCACAGAGTGCAGAAGATGGGGCGGCAGGACTGTAAATGGAGTAGATGCTGGGTGTGCCTTACTCCATATGGCCCCAAGTCTCCTTTTATTGAGGTCAGTAGCAAAAATCGAGCTACTACTGTGTGGGATTTGGTCCTAAAGTAAATCCCTGCTTCCTTTTCTCCTGTAGTTTCTGCTGTTCCAGCCCCATGTTCCCAGGAATTGCCCATCCAGCAGTAGACCTGTCGCTGCAAATGGCACAGCAGTCCCTGCCACACTCCATCCTCACCAGCTGCGTCTCCTCTGCCTCCTCCCAATGGTTCAGCCATGGCAGCTGTCAACAGCTCGTAACTCAGCATGATCCACTTTGGCTTCCTCCAGCATTTACAGGTGTAGCTTGGGACTCAGCACAAAAATGACAGTCATCTTAAAAGGCTGGTCTTGCTAAAGGCAAAAGCTGGTTCTCAGAGAGCTCATACCCGTGGAAGGCTTCACTAGTCCCAGGAGCAGGCTGTCCGTGTCCACAGGGATTGGCCAGGGCACTCCAGCCCATTCCCCTTACCCTCAGACTCTCTCCTCTCTGGGGCAATTCTGGGTGGTTTTGGTGGTGACCAGCGCTGTGGCCCCCAGCTCAGTGGCGGGCAATGGGAAGTTGTGGTTGCGTTCCTCAGGCCGGGGGTACATGGTGGAGAGCAGAACAATGTCACCATCAGCATTGCCCTGGCAGCATGGCCTCTGCTTTGCCCTGGCTTTCCTGGGTGGCCCCGGCATCTTCAGGCTCCCATCAAGATGCAGGCATGGGGCTGGCTTCAGGGCATCATCTCCCTCTGGTATGGCAGGGTCCTGGCCAGGCAGGCGACTGGCAATGCTCACTTTTTCTGGGAAAGGACAAGAAAAGGGGATTACTGGGCTCACAAAGCGGGGTCAGGCAGGTCCCAGGGAGACAGTCCTGTCCAGAGGGGAGAAGATGGAGCTGGAACAGGAGGAGTCTGCGAGGTCCCCACACCTCTCCTGCTGCAGATCTGCTCCTGCTTACAACTGAGGAACTTCCCCCCCCCCCCCAAAAGACAAGAGGGAAAGGCCAAAACTTGCACTTCCACTTTGAGTCCTCTTGATAAACTCTGCCGGCAGCAGAGCAGCCCAGCCCGTGGCAGCTTGCCCTCCCCGACTGCCTCCCACTTAAAAATAGACTTGTTTACACACTTCAAATGCAGGCGTGTGCCTCCAGCCCCAAGCCTCCTTCCACTTTCCACACATCCAGTGCTGCAGCACTGGGCTTGCTGTGGTGCAGCCTTGGGGGATGAAGAGGATGGGGACCAGGGCGTCCAACAGGAGACTGAGATTGAGTAGTGCCTCCAACACTCTCCGTAATGGCCAAATCTCTCTCGCCACTGGATTTCTCCCTTCTCTTTCGCTTTTGGTGTTTTTCCTAGGCATGTGCGTCATGGGCTGTCGCAGAGCAGAAAGGCCCCGGGTAATGTCCCCCTGGTCTGAGTCACCATCCGGCACTGCCAGAAATGTGCAGGCAAGCCAGAGCACAAGGACCAGCTGCCCCACCTTGGTGGTAGGGCAGTGGTGGGTGCCAGCATCCCTATGAGGCCGGTCCTCTTGGGGGTCCTGGGGAGCCATACCCCCTACCTGGGAATGGGGAGGAGTGAAGCCAGGCAAGACTTTGCAGAAGATTGTTCAGGACTGAGTCAGCGCCAGTGCAGAGGCCCCTGAGAGGGGAAAGAGATGCCCCAACAAAATGGGCCATCATAGAGCACTGTGGCCTTACTCTCCTGGAAGTACCCAGCCAGGAAAGGCTCAGCCCCATCCCTGGAACCCCAGCCCTGATTTTGATACAGCAGATAACCCTTTGCAGTGCTGCAGTGTACTGTCAGTGGGGCTGGCCCTGACATCCCACTGGGGTCTTTGGGATGCATGTTGCAGTATGCTGGGCATCCCAAGCACAAGAAGCAAGCTGGGCGGTCCACACAGGACCCCATTGCAGTGCCACAGGGAGAGGCTGCCTCTGGAGCCATCTGAAGGTGTCCACCACTGCCCCCACTACTCCCACTCCATCCATGGTCCTCTGGCTACTGGGGGAGAGGACTCTGACCAGTGAGCTCACAAAGCTACTCACCAGTCTTCCATACATGTCCCCTGTGGAGAGGGGACTGTGCCAGGACATGCTTTAAGCAAACAAAGGCACAGAGAGACCCGGCAAAGGGAGGGATGGCTCAGCAGGGTTGCACTGGCAGTCAGGTACAGGCGTAGGTTCCCAGGGAATGCAGGACGCTGTCACTCGGGCAGTGATTCAGATGCCCAAAATGTCACGGGATGCCTGTGGAACTGATGTTGAGGTGGAGGAGCTAGCCTGGACAAGGATGTGCCTCAGGGGAGCCAGCAGTTAGTGATCCCACTTACCCCAGGGTCCTCGGGGTGTTGTGAGAGGGAGAGGAAGAGGTCCCCTACCTTTGTCCTCTTCATCTGCCGCCTTCCTCTTTCTTCTCCACTTTCCCACCTTGCAGGCCAGGAAGCCACAGAGTGCAGCCAGAACCAGGATGAGCCCCACCACCACCAGGACCCCAAAGATCAGGAAGGTGCTGGTCAGCGTGGGTGCCAGGGTAGGCTCTGCTGTGGGGCGAGATGCCGGTAGTGTGAGGAGGGGGAGAGCTGAAGCTGGGAAGGAGGGCAGCAGCATTTTTCACTTGGCTGGCTGGCCTGGGCCCTGCGGTAGCAGGGAAGAAGTGTGGCACTTAACTGCTACCCACCCATCACCAGCAACAAAATGTCCCCCTGCTTGATGAGACCCTTATCCTGCTCCCTGCCCCTGGGTGGTAGGAAACGAGAGTTTCTGCTCTTCCCACAGTAACTCCTGGAGTGAGTTGATCCACCCTGGAGAGGATCATCTGACTTCTCCCTATACCATGTTCCTCTTACTGGAACTGGCTGCCCTCTTCCCCTCTGCTTTAGGTGGCAGTGCTTCATCCTCCATTGCCACCTCCATAGCCATCCTCAGGAGAAGGTGCCTTCCACCTGCTCACCCCTGGGGTGCCCCCAGCCTCCTTGGCCCACCACCACCCAGCCCTGAGGAGCTCAGACTGCAGCTGCCCTTGTCCCCTTACTTGTGTTGTCCTTGAACAGCTCGGAGCACTTGATGCACGACTTGGTCAGGGTGTCAAAGCACTCGAAGGAGAGGCAGGAGGGGGCAACGGCAGCTTTTCCTGATGAGGACATGGCAGAGTGGGAGTGAGAGCCCAGCTCTTGCATGGCGTAGCAGTGCTGGGGCCGCTGGAGTGTGAAATCGCAGCGCCCTGGGCCCCGTGGCAGAGGGAGATACAGTCTGTCAAGCTGCGTTGCCTCCCTTGGGGCTCACACTCGCTGTGCGTGGCCTGGGGCGGATCTTCACCAGGGAGGAGGAGAGCAAGCAACCAAGCCCTACCCCTGCCTGCCTTTGCAATGTGCCCTCAAGCTACCCCTCTCCTCCAAAATATGCTCCTGAAATCCCCGCAGCCCCTTGTGTGCCTCAGCCATGCAGCACCTCGTACCCAGTGGTATTGTGTCCCAGGCTGACCTTCTTGATCCTCACTCTTCCCCTGCCCACCTGCATGCTGCCCCCAGCCCAGGCATGTCCCCCAGCCTGCACCCTCCCTTGCTTGCAGTGAAAAGCCTCCTTGGCCTCCTCCAGTGTCAGCAGGAGACTTTCCTGTGCACAGATCTTTACAAGACTCCATCCCAGGGCCACAGATCTGCAGATTTCATCTGCAGATTTCTGCGTTTTTGGATTGGAAACGCAGAAAAGGACCAGAGGAGAAAAGAGTGAAAGGGCACTGATGTTTCCCCTTTTAAAAGCTTCCACTGCCCCCAGGACACATCCTGCCAGTGACTGTTCTGCAAGCAGGCCAACTGCTGTATGTTCTCCACCTCTACTGATGGTGCTTTCCATCACCTTGCTCTCTCCATCTTCTCCGTCACAGACCTAGACCCATGGCTCCTCAGCACCATGTCTCATTCTCCACGGTTCAGATCTGGTTCTGCTCAGTAAATGTGCAGGGCATGGGCAAAGCAGGTCACACTGAGCAAACCTGGTCCCCAAACCATTGGAAGGGACTAAAAAAACCCATTAATAGTCTTAGGTGTTCCTGATCAGGAGCAGGAAGTGTACTTCTCCCATGTCGAGCAGAAAAAATGTTCCACCACAATTACCCACACATCAAAGCTGGATGCTTGAGACCTGAAGAGATGGATTTCAGTGAAGTAGGTGGATCTCTTCCATTCCTACTGGCCAAAAGTCACATCCTCTTTTTCTTCACTCCATAAGAAAGAAAGGGGCCAGCCACAGTTGTTGGCTGGCTCTCAGTTGAGGGAAGCAACTCTAGTGACCTGCCCTACCCAGGAGATCCCTAATAGGGTTTTACTGATGGAGTCATGTCCTTCCAGCAGCTACAGCATGTGGATTCTTTCTAATGAGGCCTCTGCTGCCCACTGTCCTGCACCAAGGCTGGGAGGGGAGGAAGAAAAAATCGAAAGGGTGCTCTGGCTCAAGGTGACAGAGTACCAGGTAATCCTCTGGGCAGCTGAGGTCCTCTGAGACAGGCCTGAGGACTTGGTCCCTGAATATGCCTGCCCCTCTCCAGTGACTGCTGTGCAATCTGAGCCCACAGCCTCCACATTGCACCCTCTGAAGCCCTGAGTGGGATGCAGTCACCAGCTCCCCATGCTAGATCTCAGCCCAAGTGCAGTTTTCTGTACTCCATGCCCAGCAGGGGAGGAGCTGCCCTACAGCATGTCTCCCTCCCTGCCAGCAGCATTCCCAGAGGGTAGTTTGCATCATAGCAGTGCCAAAGCAGCCCCAACACAGTCTCAGTCCCACCTTAGGCACGGCAGGGCTCCAGGCAAGCCTAAGTCCCAGCCAAAAACCAGTCACTGCCCTCTCAGTTCCACACCTGCCGTGATTTCACTTCCCCTTCCAGCCAGTGTGGCCAGATGCTTGCTCCCTCACCCCTGTACCATGCCAGGCAGGAATGGCTGCCAGAGGGCTGTGGGCTGCACTGAGGAGCTGCGAGAGCCCGGCCATCATTCTTGTGCTTGTGGCTCCGTTATTCCCACTCCATCTTAGTCAAAATAAAACTCCCCAATCGAGTGGGGGCATGCCAAGCACTTCCCTGTCTCAGTGCAGCCCTGAGCCACAAACGGCACAGCCACCTCGGCACCCTCTGCCTCGATGCTTGCCCTGAGCAGGCTGCGCTCGCCCCTGCTCGTATCTCCCAGGGGAATTGTGTCAAACAGTAGGATATCTCTCCATATCCCACTTTAGCTGACCCTCTGCCTCTTGCACACCCCAGATGGGGACCGGGGCTGGGGTGCAGGCATAGGAGTCAGAGAGACAAGTGTCCAGCAGCAGGGCAGCAGAAGCAGCTCCAGGGGATGGAAAGCTGTGATGTAGTGCCATGACCCACAGCAGGAAGAAAAATAAAAGCCAAGGCTTGCTCCAGTCCGCATCTGAGCTGCACAATAGGGAGACCAGGCAAGGAGAGGGAACCTGGAATCCTCACTGTCCCCAGTAGGCAGCTCTCAGAAGTGCAAGTGCAGGGTCTAGGGCTGAGAAAATACATTGTCTTAAGGGCTGGTGGGACTGAAGACATGCATGTAGGCAGAATATCCCCATAAAACATCCAGTGCTCTGTCAGGATACCTGTCCCCAAACCACCTCCTTGCTCTAAAGGCTTTGCTGTTCCTCTTGCCCTGGGGTGTTTCCACTGGCTTGTCTCCTTTTCCCAAAGGGGTATGCTCCTCCATCATTCCCATTTTTCTCTCCTCTCAAATGCCCCCACTGTACTTCCCCCATGTCGATCATCTCTCAGTGACCCCCAGTCCCTGTTTCTGTGGGTCCCACCATAGGACTGTCACCCTGGCCCTCTTCCTGTCTCTCCTTCCTGCTTCGCTTAAAGTGTGGGGTGGGAAATGGTTCCCAGCATCTGCTGTACCACACTTAAAGATTAACACTGTGAGCCCTCCAGTCAAATATGCACACTGGGGAAAGCCCAAACCAAGTAACTTACACATTGCTTTCACCACGGAGGGTGAGATTTACATTAAAGCTCAGGGGCTGACAGCTCCCATTTCAGTACATGGCAAGAAAACTTTAAGTTCCAAATGCATGGTGGGGAGCCCAGAGATGGCAGCTGTCATGCCCTCTTATAAATAAAGTTCTCCCAAGTCCTGCTACATGGAAGGATGTTGCAGCCTCACTGCTGCCACTGACCTTAACCTATTCCCCCCCATTTTCTCAGCCCTCTTTATCATGCTCTACAGGTCTTCCCTGCCCACTTCCCAGCTTGTCTGCCTCCTCCTGGGCCAAGAAGGTATGTTTGGATTTACACATGGTAATGCTTACTCAAGGAGAAAAACAGTGCTGACTACCCCAGCAGCACTCACACGTGGGCCTGCTCACAAGCACGGCCCAGGTTCTGGGCATCAGCTGTCCCCCTTTTCATCTCCCCCATCTTTTCCTCCCCTACCCTTCATAACTGTGATCGTTTTTGGAATAGCAAAAGTTAAAGCTTGGTAAGTAGTTTGAGCTGTTTGCATCTCAGAGCTGAATACGCTTGATAATCGCACAAATGCATAATTAAAGAGCAGAAAAAATGACTCACTGGATAAGGAAATGCGCTTTTCTTATCTCCTCTGCAGAGAAATGAAAGCCCCAGGAGCCTGGGTCTCTGGCTAAGTCCTTTTATTAAACAAATAAACCAGAAAAGATATCAAATGAGCAATTTAAGAATTATGTCTTCATCCCAGAGTCAGACAGCTCGATTTCCAGTGCGATTTGCTCCCATCCCACACCTGGAGGGATGGCTTTGGCCGAGGTCAGCTCAGATCAGCTGAGATCCCTGGGATGCCTGTGGTGGACAGGCAGTGCTGGTGTTCCAGGAGCGTGGAGGAATTGCAGCGGCCTGCAAGGGCTCGTGCACACATGAGTGACTGAACTTGTGTGAGCGGTTCCTCTGGTGTCAGGGGTAGGTGAAGTGACTCACGCACGCACTTGCAAAACCGTGTGTAGCAGAAAATATCCCCCGAAAGTTCACCTTGTGCTCGTGCACACCGGAAACCCAAAGGCTTGTTGAGCAGAGAAGTTGCGAGGTGTTTACTGAGCAGACCTAGTTACCTCAGGACAAACCTCTGACAGGATGCACCCAATGCCTCGGGAACATCTCGGCACAGCCTGACATCTGCCCCACATTCAGATGGTGCCACTAGAATGCTTTGGTTGGAGCCAGCCCCCAAAGTCCTTTTGGCACCTCATCCCAGCACGCCTTCCCAACACCCCTGAGTGGGCTAGTGGGAAACATTCCCAAAAAGTACCACTATGGCTATTAGGAGCAGGTTTCCCAGAGCTCCAGCATAAACCTCTTCCTCGGAATCCATTGGGACCCTTCTTAAAGCCAGGTGGGCTTAGGGACAAATCTGGGGGAGATTTTAGGAACAATACGACAAACCAAAGGTTTCAAGAGTTTCACAGTCACTCTAAACCCCAGATCCCTCTGTAGGTACTCTGCTTCCTATCAAGGGGGTTTGTGGCACTGCTCAGCCACCTGCATGGGGTGTTTGGTGTGGGGCAGTGCCCCACCCTGCTGAATGTAATTTGGCTTCTTGCTCCTTGACTATGTGTCCCTGGAGCTGTGCTTGTCTGCAAGGCTAAAGGAAAATGGGCAGGTGTCCTTGGCTCTCTCCGCAAGGGGCCTTGGACCGCTGCAGGGATAATGCTGAACACCCAAATTAGGCTTCTCAGTGGGCTGCCTGTTGAAGAACCATCTGGGGTTACAAAGCAGTGGGTCAACACTTCCTGAGCTCAAACTCCCTCTGCTCATTCCCACTCCTTCACTCATAGAGCCCAAGAGGGACACAGCAGCACAGAGGATATGGGAAAAACCTTCCTTGCCTGATCCAGCCCGGGAGGAGCTGAGCCCTTGATCTCCCCTGGTGGGGAGGAGAGGTGTTTCCAGCCGGTGTGCTGGCTGCTCCTGCTGCTCTGCAGAGCGTGGGGAAGGGACTCAGCAAGGCTTGGGTCCCTGGCACTGCTCTGGCTCTTGAAAGCCCCTCTCCCATCATGAGCAACACAGCATTAGCTGAGCCTGGCTCTTCTGCCTGGATGTGAACAAACAGTACACAAACTCCCTGCCCACTCTGCCTGCAGCAGCGATGCTGCCCCCACCCCCATCCTGAGGAGAAGTGGGATCTTATCCTGCCTCCCTTGGGCAACTGGGGGGGAGGGGGGGGGGCAAGTGTCCCCCTAGTTTGGCCTGTGGCTGTTCATAGGGAGTGTTTGCGTGCCGTGACAGGGCCAGGCAGCACCTCCAGCACTGAAACAGCAACCAGTGGCTGAGAGTGATGTGTTGCCACAGGAAAAACCTCTGAACAGGTGGGTTCAGCCAGATCAGGCATCGCTTACGCCAGGGTGAAAATCTCCCCAGTACTCACAGTGGGAAACCCCACTACTGCACTCTCAAGGCATGAATCTCCAGCAGATGACTCCAGAGCCAAAAATCAAAGCCACACTTGCCCCAGTATCTCTGTAACCTTCTCCAGCTTCCTACAGACCGTTAGGTACCAGCCTGGTGTAAAAAGGCCAGAGTGATTTCATTTGCACAGGCTTGAGTACAGAATAATGTTATAAATTTCCATGAGTGTATTAAGGATGCGATGTTAGGATTTGGCCTGTGCACCTCCTCTTCTGGCTGGCATCTGGGCTCAATGCCTTGGCCATCCTGCCAAAGCCCAGAGAAGAAACAGGATTGGGATCCCTACACAGAGTAGGGAAGGAGATAAAGGGGAGGATGAGGAGTTGCTGCAGCTGCAGAGCTGAGGAGGTGGAGAGTGACTGCCAGCAGCCCTGTGCCATATTCACCACCCCTGCGGATGAACTCCAAGGAACCTGCGGGCAATGTCCATTGATTCCCTTTCAAGGGGAGAGCCCTCCCCACAGCTCGCAGGGGTTCCCTCTGTAACAGCCACACCAACTTCTGAGCCTTTGGGGC
The DNA here is from genome assembly GCF_000738735.6 of Corvus cornix cornix. Taxonomy (NCBI): domain Eukaryota; kingdom Metazoa; phylum Chordata; class Aves; order Passeriformes; family Corvidae; genus Corvus; species Corvus cornix. The sequence continues at coordinate 48,721,573 of NC_047057.1, read as the reverse complement.
CTCAAAGGCTCTAGCTGGAAGAAGGATGAGTTGCTTTGGCACAGGCTGTCACAAGAAGGGAGATGCTGTGGGGAGCAAAGAGTTCTGCCAAGGTAGGCGGATATAATCCCCCCTCCCAAGATTCCCTCCCCATTTCCTATCTCAGTGTAAGCACCTATATGGGAGGTGTTGCCTGCATTTTGCCACAGTCCACAGGGAAGGCTGCCTGTCTACCCCCATGAAAGATCTCCTGGCCAGCACAGGTCCCTTTCCCTTCCACACTGCACCCCCAGCACTGCAGAGGGCTGGACCACCAGAGGATGCAGGCAGGCTTCCAAGGGGCTGTGCAGCAATGTAGCGTTTCCCATCACCCAACCTAAAAATGCGCATTAGAGGCTGAGGGCAGGAATAGCTTTCTACCCCCTAATAATCTTGTCTCTAAGCTAGATAACTAGGACTTCAAATCCCTGGTGATAATCACAGCCACCATGCCTGCAAGCTCTCCCCCAGACCATTCATCTGGCTTGATGATGCTTTAAAGAGACATCTAATGAGGATAATCTGATTCAAATCCCCTCCTGCTTTTGGGCAGCAGAGCAATTCAGGCCCCCTCAAACTCCTTCTTCCTCCATGACTCTCTTTATTTCCCCTTCTTATATGAATCACTGTGGGGTTTCCTTTGCTTTTTGCATTACTATTTTAAATCTTTGATATGACCCCTGCAATCAAGATTCAGTCCCTTTAGAACCTAGTTAACATGAAATCAGACTCAGTTTTACTCATAGCCTTATAATAGGATGCTGGCCGCTGCTTCAGCTCTCACTTTGGGTGCAGGGAACATTGCAGCCTGCTTAAAAAATTCCCTCTTTACCTGATTCAATCAGAACCACTTACAGGAGATCCACACACACATTTCAAGCTTGGCAAGAGAGTCAAGCTTTGGGAAGTGGGGAAGATCTCAATCACACTCAGCTTTCAGTGCAGAGCAGATGGCGAACATTCCGACTATATAATTTATAGCACAACATCACTATGTATTAGTCCCATACAGTGGCTGAGCTCAGCCAAACCACAGCTCATGCACACTCGGGGGATTCTCACAGGTGATGCTCCACATGCAACCTGGGTAAGACCCAGGTTTTGAAGAAAGCACACACTTCATGTTTCATCTCCTTTATAACACAGAGCAGAAGATGCAGTGCAGAAGCCCTCGTCCCAGAGGGTTTTCCTCTTCCCCCTGGACTGGGCAAACACTTCCCAGCCTGCAAACTTGTGTTTGAAGTAGGTCTGTATTACACAACATCTGCGTGCAAGCAGCTCCCCTTCCCTTCTCTGCGAGCAGCTCACGCAGCAGAATGATGGATGCCAGGGCAGCCCAAGGCCAGGTGTTGGGGTTTGTTTGCACTTCTTCAGGGCTGCCATACCATGCTGGCACAGCCTGGCATGCAGCATGCTGGGGGTCACAATGCCCAAGAGGGACATGCACCACCACCACCAGCTCAATTTCAGCAGTGCCTAAGCCTCCCTGCCATGCCTTTCACCCAGACACATACACAGGGGTGCAGTGAAGGACCTGTAGGTCAGGAGGCAGAGTTGCTCAGGATGGCCAATTTGGGTTGTAATGAAGAGAAAAGGTAAAAAGGCAACATCAGGTAGTAAAAACACTCCCTCCAGAGCAAGGTGATGGCAGCTCCAGCCTTGTCTCTAAGGTTGCAGAGTTTTCAAACCCCTGCATGGCTAAAAAAAGTCCTGGAGATAAATGTGCAAGATCAAGCCTTTACAGGTACCTGGTGTGCAGGCACAGAGTGACACTGTGCTATCCCAGGGCTTCCCCAGCTCCAATGCCTTTGATCCTCTGCTGTTCAGCATAACAGCACGAGGCACTGAGTCACCCCTCAGTCCCACAGGGGAATGAGGATTAATTAGTTGATTCTGGCACGTGTCTTCTTTAAAGAGAGATGCTCCACCACCACATGAGCCAGAGGTTGTTACTGAGCTGAGGCAAATGCAGCCCTGGCTTCACATCTGTGATCTCTGGAAGAGCGAGAAAAACAAACAGCAGTGGAGGAAAAAAAATTGAATGTTCACACTGGGGTGATGCCAATGCTGCTGTCAAAACTAGGAGAGTGGCCAGCACAGAGGTTCAGGAGAGCTTTGAGCTGACCAGTGCAGACAATGATAGTGCCTCAAGGACTGCCAGCCCTCAACAAACACCCAAGTGTTTCAACAATCGGAGCACAGGGCAGGAGCAAAGCAGGCTCAGTTGCAGCATGGCACTGTCACCTTGTCACTGTATGGTGTGCACATAGCGGGACTGGAGAGCTTTCATGGGAAGATAGAAACACGGTACTCCATAGTGACAGAAAATGGGGAAAGCCTCCTTAGCTTGTTGAATGCTAGCTGGGCTTTTTAGGTTTTTCCAGCATGCCTGAGCACAGGTGCTTCAGCTGGCCCTAGTGATGCCATGAAGATTTTTTGCCTTTTCTGTTATACCCCTGTTATACTTTTTACAACTTCTGTATTCTTTTTGCCTACATTCTTGGACTTGTTTGTCAAGCTGAGAGACTAAACATTTTAGAAGCTTCGTGGGTAGAGGATAGCGTGCCCCAGATCCCAAGGTCCTCTCCAGAACACATTCTGTAAACTGAGATAGAACCATCCAGGGGAAGATTCCTTGGGGGGGGCTCCTTCAAGCCTCTCATTGGGGAATTTTTGATAGATATGCTAATTAGTAAGACCTATAATGTTAGATCTTTTGGGGGTGTGCATTGAGGTGTGCATTTCGGTGCATTCCACCTGGACGTAGTGCACCTAAGGATCCTTAAAATAAATACCAAGGTAAAATCCCTTTTTCCCTTCTAACCGTGTTTGACTCTTGATTTTAAGACCAAGAAAAGGCATCACTGGCACAGCTTGTTGTAGTGCCGAGAGGGTGTTGGGATCCAGAGGCTAGAGCAGACCCTGCACACCAGGGCCACGTTTCCCAAGGGGAGGTGTTCTCTCTCGTTGTTTTTGTCCTTGCCCCATCTCGGTGCTCCTTCCCGTGACGCACAGAGCCCTCGAGGCTCTCGTACCCAGCCCGCAGCTGCACCTGGGCCGGCGGCGAGGAGGCTGCCTGCACTTATGTAAAACATGGGCTCTCTGTCACACCCCGCTGACTTCCCTCGGCAAAGGAGGCAGCGCGGCGGGGCACGCGGGCACGGTGTCTTTCCTGGCTCCTCTCAAAATGCCCCAGCACACGGCAAGCTCCAGGGGGATGAGGGATGTGACATCGCGGCACGTGGCAGCTCTTGCAGAAGGAGCCTGTGGCAAAGGAAACGTGGCCCAGCACGGGCCGGGAGCCCATGCTACTCAGCTGCCAAGGAGTCTGAGCAAGTCACGTCACTCCAGAGTCCCCTGTGCCCGACCTCTCTCTCGCACCGGTTCTTCACAGCCAAGACAGCCCCTCCTGCACAGAGCTGACCCGAGGGGATGCCTTCCTGCCTAGTATCGCCGTGCTGTATTAATATTTAACAGTGGGGAACAGATCCAGAGCCTTTGATTTCCCCACTGGCCAATTCAAGGATAATTGAACCGTGCAGGGAATTTCAGCATTTCAGAGGGTGGTTTCGTTCCAGTTCACACCAAAACCTAACCATGCCGCAATGCCTTACGAGAAGGATTGCAGCCCAGTTTCGAGCAGCCTCCCTGCAGTGGAGTCAGGCATGTAAGCAGCACAAAACCAGCTCATCTCAGCCGGCAGGTCGCACCAAACCTTCCCCCAAAGAACTTACGTAAAAGTCAAATTCTGCTAAGGAGGAAAAAATGGTTTCTTCTGAATGTTTCCATTCAGCCCCAGATTTGTGACCCCAAAGGTCAATTTGCCCTCATTACACCCCCCCCACCCCCAGTGGGGGCAGCTCCTGCTGTAGAGGCCGAGCAAGTGAGGCACAGTGGATTTTCAAACACGTGCCCAGGGTCATGAAAGAAATCAGCCACAGAGGTGAAACGAATCCAGTGTTTCTGGCTCCTGCCTCTAGACTGTGCCAGCTATTGCTTTCTCTTGCATATAAATCACTTTCCCCCACCAGTGACGGACAGCTGGCCACTGAATGGAAAGTGGCAGTTGTTCAGCAGCCCACAGCAACCCTGCACACCAGCTTAGGGTGGGAAGTGGAGAACACTCAGAGTGCAGAGGAGACTGCCAGAGGATCTGGGCCAGCTGAATGAAAAGAGAGCATCTGGAAACCAGCCAGTGCTCCTGCAAAATCAAGACAAGTTAAAAACCCCACAGGAGGAAGCCTCTCCCTTGCTTTTGGCAGCAGAGCAGAGCTGACCTCTGCCACAGCTCTGCCAGTCAGCTCCAGGCAGCAAAGCAGGAGTCCCTTCTTGTCCACCACTGCTGTGAACAGTGGTCGTGATGAGAGCAACCAAGTAGCTCTTACAGCTTGACCACAGCTGCTAAGCACTGCTACTGACCTAAGCCAGCCACTCCCTTCAAGTGACAGGTCTTGGCAAGCAAAGACGTCCAGTTTTAACCATTCCCCAAAGCAAATATTAGAGATGGCCTTGAACCCAAACCTCTACCACCAGTTTCAAGGTTTGGAAGGGACCCAGGGCTGGATTTATCTCTGATCTTTGTTCCAGGAACAGGGAGATCTTTTACTATGTGTGCCATATCAGTACATAGACTTTCTCTCCCACTTGTACAGACTGAGCATATCATGTTTTATCATGCTTAAAAGTTGGTCTGATTTAACTGCTGGTGCAGCAGTCAGTCTTAGAAAACCTGGCACAGCAGAAAGCTGTAATCCCACCAGGTAACGCCAACCAAGCCAATTTGTGCCAAAATCTCTCACAGATCACCTCTGTGAGCTGTTCGGCTAGCAGGCTGAGGATGCAAAATCTTCTTCAAGGGACTGGATTGAAAATGAAATCCTGTGGGTCAACCTGCCATAGCAGAAGAGACCATATTACAACCTCATTTACTTCCATCCCCCAAAAAAGTACTGTGAGACCAAAACTTACACCAGTGCAACTGGTATGAGCTCTTCTATACTAATTAAACCACATTATACAACTTTTGCTGACATAACTGACAAACAAACACATCCACAAACTGAAACAGTCAAACCAGCAATGCTCACGGGTACTTTCACCACAGAGAGGGGGATTTCTCTTTGAAAATCTCCACAGGGATAGGGAACTGAGGCAAGAGAGAAAAAGAGAAAGCAAGTAACTCCAAAATGTTTCTGTTCATTTAGATTTCAGTCAGCTTGGCAAGCTCTTTCGTGATGTTTGAACACAACAGAACCTGAGTCACTAGCCTTAATTTGGCTTCAGGCCTTCCATGCCTCTGATCCCAATCCTACTTTCACAAGACCTTTATTGAACATTAGCCCTGGCTACTCCATCCAGATGAAAGATATCCTCAGCTGCCTTGTCTCCTCTGGTAGTAAGGGCAGTGTTATGGCCTGTCTAAACTAATAGCTGACAGCTCCGAGAGGTATTTACGTAGTTGAAGATGTAGCTTTAGATGTGTCCCAACTACTTTGGGTAGTAAAACATGATGGACCTGAGACAGAGTGTCATATTCTTAGATACGCTCCACTTCCCCTGCCAGTTCTAGTAAATACTTTCTCCTAAGAGTAAGAAAAATATTTGCCCCAAGGTGAAGCAAGATGCTGCTCTTAAGGAACTAGATTTTATTTCGTACCAGCTGAGATTCAGCCACCTGTAGGAAAAAACAGCATCTTTCTTCTTTGAAAGTAGTAGAAGGGAAGAAATACCACATCCGAAACATAACAGTGGAAAAAAACCCTGCTTGAAGGTGCAGGAATGGACAGTAGCACATGTGGGTTACTCCAAAGCATTCTGGGTGGACCAAAAAAAATATTTCATTTTCACTACTTAAAAAAGCACAGTGAAATTACTCTTGAAGCCGAAGGGATTTTATCTGAGTCCAATAGTTATTAGAGTCAAGTGGAGAGCAACCTAGGAGATGGAAAAATCTCCTTGGCTTACAGCAGTTGCAGAGGACACAAAAGAGTGGCTCATTTTATGCCACTTCCCTTCCTTTCCTCCCACAGACTGCACCTGCACATCGAGAGCAAATCGAAACCAGCCTATTCTAAACTATGGTCTCCTTTATTTTGAGGGACTCAAAGCAAGGGCAAGGCTGAGACAGCATAACCAACACAAAAACTTGTTTCTCAGCATGATTGCCCCTCTCTGGTGGCCAACTCCTGGTTAGTACCTTCAGGATCACAAAGCTAGCTGAAAGTAGGGCATGCCCATTAAGCTTCCAATCCTCCTTACACAGCCACGACAGTTTGCACATGTCTTTCTCCTTTGGGTTTTAGCCAGAGTCCAGCCCTTTTGGGCATCATAACACAGCTGAATGGTTTAGCTCCTTTTGTTTCAGCTGACAAACACCCTATCCCTCCCCCACCAGCAACAATACAACTGGAGCTGGGATTTGTGTGTCCTCTGAGCAAGGATACAGGCTTTGTGCCTTGCTGAGCTGTCTTTGCAAGGACTGCCAACACTCACAGCTGATTAAGCCTGCAGTGCTGCTTTCTGCTTTTCCTGCTCACAGACAGATGTCAGAAACAAGCTAAACGAAACAGTGCACACAGCTAGAGCTCTGCACTTAGGAACATTAAAGCAGACTATTAGGGATTAAATAAATTAAACCAGAGGGGAGCTTAACACATTCTCTCTAGGCTTCATTTCAACCTGGCATGCAATTTTGGGTAAGAAATATCTCAGCGTTTCAAAAAGCACTGTATTCTGGCAGGTGGCTCAACTCAATGAATAGAAAGGGCTGTATTTGAAAAGCTTTTGCCACCACCACGTGGTTGAAGCCACGAGTGCAGCACAACAACTAACTGGGAGTTCAAGCTGCCAGCAAGGACCAGCCTGGCTGCCAGGGCAAGCTGGGGCAAGCGTTCGCAGGTTTCAGAGGCTGTGCCACATACCTAATAAAGAGCATACAACTATTACATATTGTTTATTTTATTAAATTAGAACTCTCAAACCCTAGTGCCTTGCAGCAACCACAAGGCACAACCTACTGCCGGTCAGAAGCTGTTAGTAAAGGGATTATACACAGCATATGCCAAACCTGCAGAGACAACCTGTTTTCTATGTGCTGCTGTGGTCTGCTCTGCTGGGTTTCACCTCTGGTCAGCCCCAGAGGCTGGGTTACTGGGGCTGTTGTGGGCTTGATGGGTGGAGTCCTTTTCTTCAAAGATCTAAAAGAAAGCTAAAGTGCTAGATTGAGTATCTTCTTTAGTCCCTTCCTTTCCAATTAGGCACCAGGCATGGAAATAGTGAGTCCTTTGCTGGGCAGATGCTCACACAGCTGGATCATTAACTGTCAAGTGCAGTCTATCTAGAAGCAGCACGACAGCCTTCCTTCCCCGTTCTTCTCTTGGTGGACAGACAAAACCTGGCAGCAAGGTTTCACATTAGACTAAGGTGCTGCATTTCAACTGAAGGAAAGCAGGAGCCTGCTGCCTCTTCTCTGGTACTTTGGAGATAGTAGCCTGGTTCTTCTAATAGTCTCTCAGAAAAATATGTAGCTCCTGGCCACTGGCCAAGTGGAAAAAACTCAAACTCGATCATGAAGTGGGATTCAGATGTAGTAATGGATAGGAATCCCCAATTCAAACTGCCCTCCCTATCTGTTATCCACTGAATAGGAATCAAACTTTTCTTGAGAGGTAAGCAACTAGGAACAGTTCTGGATGAGTGGTCATGACAAGTCACAAAAAAAAGCTTCCCAATGTGATGCCAACTGCAGGAGCTTGAATGCCTGAAGTGAAAAAAACCTGATGAATGTGGCTGAAGTATCACAATGAGAAGCTAATCATCATCACAGCTCCTCATCAGTGAGACAAAGGACAAGGCAGAAACTCCCGGTATTTGACCAGCACAGATCTGTAACATTCGGAGAAGTCGTTGAGCAGTAGCAACTCGAATCCCTTCCAACTGGAAACAAAATGGAGAAATTATTTAATCAATAGAAAAGAAGAAAAGCAATGCTAAGCTTTGATAAAAGAAAGAACCAGAGCAGGCATCAAGTGACTAGCTACAGAAAACCCCAAACAGGCCCATTTACTTCCCTAATGTTAAGGAAGGTAACAGCATTGCCAGCTGGAAGCCCTGAAGGGCTTGCCAAACACACGGATTCTACCTCCTGGTAGGGAAGCAGTCTCTGAGGATGCAGTGATGAGTACACAGAAAAGTGAAGTGTGCTACTGCTGAATGCCAAACTCTCCCTCCAGCTTTTCTGACCAAGCAGGAAATTGGAAAGAGTGGCATATCAGAGGGTCTGTGAAGCCACAAAGTTGAGCTGACACGAAATATTACATGGGCAAGGGAGTCACATGGCAAACAACAGCTCAGGGGCTCCTGAGAAGAGGAAGTGCAGCAAGGAACAAGTGTACCAAGGCTCTGCATATCAGAGATGGTTTTTGTCAGCTTAAGCTTGGCTTCATGAGGTTTTGAAGTAGCACAGGAAGGAGCAGGTTACTAGAAGACTCATTTTAAGGATGACCAGACTCCCGTATCTCTATGGTTCTTGTAGACAGAGTCTGGTCTCTGATAGTTATGAAAGACAGTAGCATATGTATTTATTGTTACATGTATTTATTGCTAATATAATGACATTTCTAAGGATCAGAGTAGTGGAATTCAGAAATCCCTTGAGATGTCAAATAAGCACCTTACCTCCAGCTCACAGAAGATCATAGGACTGCAGTAGGTTTCTCCCAATTTACAGACAGCACTGGTCTCAATGCTGCAAGCATTCACCCTGCCAACTAAAAAAAAGTTTTCCCACATTACAAGCCCCATAATCAGCAATCAGTGAAGAAAAATAGGAAATTCCACATCCACAAAGTGATCCAGAGCTAATTTTGAGAGCATAAAAGAAGATAAGGCAACAGGGAGCAGTGCAAACAGAATGGTACAAGATTTGAAATGGAATTAGCACAGAAGTCTTTCATAATACTAACAGGAGGAACAGTATTATCACATCACTCTTCATGTAACATTAACATTGTGCATAAGCAATCAGCACACCATCAGCAGGGGCAGAGTCTTCCACTCACTTACCAAAAATCCTCCTGGCTCATATGGTATCACAGAGTGGTCTGGTCTCCAAGGAATTCACTTCATCAAGAGAGCCATAGCATAAGACAATGCTAAGACTCCTTGTCTACCTCAGAATTAGGCTTCCTGACCCCCAAACTCCAGGGACACAGCACCTATGTTCCAACACCGAGCAGTACAGTCTGGCCTCTCCAGTTCCTCAGAGCTGAAGCAGGGAGGGTACACAGGAAAGCACTGGCAGACAGAAGGATTAGAGGCACAACAGGGCCGGACAGCACACAGCAGGGATACCAGTTTCGTACTAAAACTATACTTCATAGTTTTGTAGCTCGTCCATTTAATTCACTTTATTACCACAGTATCATATGCTTCTCACTGCTCATTAAGATTATTAATTAAGAGCAGATAGAACAGACTTCTAGGGTGCCACACACAAAAAAAAAAAAAAACCATTAAAAAATCAATAACACAAATCATATTCAGAGATTAGGGACAGAGAAGAGAGTAACTGGCAAAAACAAAAAGGACAGAGCAAGTGAGCATGAGAGAAGAGAACCGTGTTTTATCTAGGAAAACAATAAAAAAAGGCAGAGGAGTTCAGAAATAATTCAAACAAAGTTTCAACAAAGCCACTGGTTTCCTTTAGTTTGTTTCAAGTTAAGTCAGCACCCTGTTTTAAGAAAACCAACAGTGAGTTGTGCTGCTTTAAGAGGAGGAAGAGGCGCCATACGTACCCCCAGTGACAAGAAAGCACACTTTCCCCAGGAAGAAGCTGGCATCCACATGAGCTAGGGAAGCTTCGACATTCTTCAAGCTGTCAGAAAAGTACAAACAAGCCAGTTGGACAGGAAGGTTAAATCAGTGCAGCATAAGGACAACAGGAATAATTTTCAGAAGCACAATTAGAAAACCAATGATGTTAACATCTGCTGATTTGTGAGCTCGCAGAGTTCTGCTTTATGCTAAAAGCATGACATCAGAGACCTCTGTAATACCCACAGCTGTTTAATAACCCATAACATATCCTTTCTACTCAAGACTCAACAGTTTGAGTTAGTTTGAACAGTGTCCTCCATGATTTACAGACACTAAGCATCTGAATTCATTAATATCCAATGAAACTTCAGCACCACTTCGGCTCTTTCAGGAAGCGCTTGCCCACACATTTCTGCAGCACCATCTGTGCTGTAAGTATGCAGCTGGGCCTGTCATTTTTGGTAAATGAGAGCCCAGGATCATCAGTCACAAGTTAAGTAAGTAATAAAATGCTGACTTCTGTGCCTTAGCAAGTCTTTACTTGTGGCCTGGGGAAACAAGTATAATTTCTACAACAACGAGCACAAGATGACAGAAGAGGGATCAATCCCTGCAGACTTTTCTCTTTTGCCTAGAGATATCCATAGTGCTGGTCCCACTTGACCAGGAGTTCAGTGAACTGAGGACACAGACACAGCAACTTGCTGGTTATTGGGCAGCACTGCCCAGTGCACATCAGACTTTTACATGTTACAGAACTTCACAGCACCACCAGCACTTCCATCTCATTCTACAGACAGCATCTTTCCAAAGCTCAGTTCATATCGTCACACATCTGGATCCAGAAATAAATTCTGCCTTCTCTGCTACGGCAACTTAGCACACAACAGGCATGTTATTGGACAGAGCAGTTCAGTCCTAATCCACTGCTGGAGGCCAGAAAGCCACGGTATATATTACAGAGTTCTTCCACCACAGCAAGTCTTGGGTTTGAAACCCACTACTCAGCAATTCCAATACAGTAAAAATGTAGATTTAGCCATCAAACCAAAAAGAATATTAGTCCCCCATCTCATCTTTTTGCCCTTTTTACCTGTATTTGCTCTTGATGTCAATCATAAACACGATCAGATCTATCCTGGGTCGAAGATGATCCCCCTCTGAAGGTAAAGGGAGGGATGTAGCAAGGTGACTGAAAGATAACAAAATTGCCAGTTTAACCAAATAGCTTGGCAAGACAGTATCCACTTACCCATAATCACATAACCATTGCAGTTTGCCATGTAGCAAGTTACCCGGAAGCCTGCTAATTACTGAATACGTGGGCACTGAAGAGACACTGTGATTGTTTAAGTGGTACTCTCATACCTCAGGCCCACTCACAGTTGCTGACAGCCACAATGGTAATTGCTAGACAAGGCTGGTTATAATGGGACACTTATTAGAGCATAACAAGGCCCACAGAAACATTTTCTCTGTGCAGATCTGTATGGCAAGTAATTTCATTTAATTGTTACAAAGAGTCCTTTTTAACAAAGTGAACCCCAATGCTTTACGGGCATATTTTGCTGCCAAATTTCAGTTAAAATCAGTGCTTTTCTGTCACATTCCAGAGATACTGCTCACATAGGAGCGGCGGCCTTTCCAGGTACAGAAAAACCTTAAACCACAAATTTGTCACTAGTACAGCTTTAAAGATGAACTTATAACTCAAAAAGAGCTTCTATTATATCATTACCCTCCTTTTTAACCCTTTCACTAAGTCAGGAGCTACCAGGTTAATTTAGGTGTCTTTCTACACAGTACCACCACTGCTAATAGAGCTGTTGGAAGAAATACAAGGGTGGGGACTTTTTGTGTCTCTTCCCACTAAAAAAGCCAAACAACCACAACCAACTAACAACAACAAAAAACAAACAAGCAAACCAACCAACCAAAAACTCAACCCAAAAAAGGTTTCAGCAGTAGATAACTGGATGTTCCACAGGGAAGAACATTATCAGCACCTCATTTTTGGAAGATCACCTTAATTTAAACTGGACAAACAAAAATCCCAGAAGTTCAGTCACTCTCACAATCCACTTCCTCTCTGGAAGACAAGGAAGAAACACTGATTCTGATCTTCTTGGGGAATATTACTTCTAGTAAGTCAGTCTCAAGGACTTAACAGTTTTCTCCAGCAGCCACAGACCATGGTACACATTCCCTTCTATTAATCCTATGTAGTTTGTAGTTTTGTTTACTAGTCTCCAAATAAAGGTGTTTTGTTTCTTACATTTAAGGAAGGTAGGATTTAACGAAAACATTCTGAAACTAACACGAGAGATGAGCAAAGTGAGCTTGAAAGACACAGTGCAACACAACCAAGCTTATTAATTTAAGGTGAAATTTAGGGAGACTCTTTGATGAAGGTCTCAGATCTCATTGTCTGAGGGAAAGAAAAAAGCAACCCAAAAAAGCACTGCATTATTTGGAATTCTGCTATATTTAAACCAACATGACTAGATGATGTCAGCAGCCTCCAGATATGCACTGCAGAAACCTTCCCTCCCCCCGCCCCCCCCCCAGCAATAAGAGACACAAAAAACCCCAAGCCTTGTAATTCTTTGCCCAACAGCTGTACCTGACAGGTAGACCTGTCAGACAAGATACCATATTTCTTTGTAACGTGTATAATCCCAAAGTAATACAGTGGGGAAAAAACCCACTGACTTTGCTTTCCTAGCAATATTAACACAGGGATGTATCTTGCTCTGTAGCATGACCACACGATGCTGTGCCTCTGGGCAGTTACCCAGCTGTAGTACCAGCAGCCATCTAGTTATGGCACTCCACAGCTCAGCAGAGGCTGCAGGTTTCACATAGAAAATTGGGTAATTCATTTACTATTAGTTAGCACAGACATCCAAGATGCCATAATCAGAGCAGTACAGTCACCCTAATTAGCCAGCAGAACATTAGCTCGGGTTGCTTTTACTGCATAGCCATGGATTACAGCAGCGAAATAACACAAACACCTTCTGAAGAGCTGACTAAACTCATTTGGTCTTGGCAAGAGAGCTGTCAAGGACATTTTATCATAAAAAGTTAGTTAATCAAGCTTTTAAGACAGGACATGTCATGCAGCTAAAGCTGAAATTCCAAGTGCATCTTAATAGCTTGAGGAGGAAAAGCACGTGTGCACATACAAACCAGAAAACAGCTACAGAGAACATCAAAAGCAATGGACATCTTTTAGAAACACTTGTTCGGTTGCAAGTACTTGCAAGCATTGTACTTGTCCTATTTTGTCCAAGGATGTTTAATTTCTGTATGTGTCTGTCTCTCAGGTGGGGGAGAAAAAATGTGTTGCTCTCGTACCTTTCCAATTTAGTAATCAAACATCTGTGCAACATGCAAAAGGCAATGGTATGTGCATGGTGAACACGGACGTGGGAAATGCTCCCCCCTCCCCCGTTTCCAAGCATGCCCAAACTGCCTGCCCTGAAGACAGAGGGGTTTGCCCGCTGCAGATGGGCAGTGGTGCTCTCTAGCGTTCGCAAGAGCGAAGTCTCTCTCTGAACCGTGTGCTCTACAGCTCCGACTCCCGCCACGGGGATGGAACCTGCATTTTTAACCAATTTCGGTGCTTCAGGAATCCGAAGCAGAAGCTTTCCGTGAATTCGCGTCACAGCCGCTGTTCTGGTTTGCACCTCTTGGACCAGGTGGCAGCGGGCTCCGTACGGGCCCGGGGCCGCAGGCGGCGCATGCCGCTCCCCACCACTCACATGCTGATGCTGAAGTCCTTCTTCTCCTGGAGGATCGCCTCCGCCAGCTTCTGCTGGAGCGCCTCATCCGAGCCAACCAGCTGCGGGCAGAGGCGAGAGCGGGGTGAGCCGCAGCCCCCGCCCGCCGGACGCGTGCACAGCGCGGCCGGACAGCCAAGCCCTGCGCGGGGCGGGGCGGGGCGCGCAGGGCAAGGCCCGACGCGGCGGAGGGTACGGGACAGGCGGGCGCCCGCAGCGGGGCCGGGCCCAGGGAAAAGGAAGGAGAAGGGACAGCGGGGCCGGGCTCCGGAGCGGCGCCACCGCCGGACCTACCAGGAGGACGGCGGAGTTGAGCATCGGGAGCTTGTCGAAGGGCCGCAGCACCGCCATCCCCGCGGGAAACAGCCCCAGCCGCCCGCCGGAATTCAAACGGCGGCCGCGCTCCGCCTTGCGCCGGCGTCGGGGGCGGGGCCTGCGGGGCGGGGCGGGGCTGGCGGCGCGCGGCGGCTCCCGGCGGGCGGCAGGGGGCGCTGCGGGCCGGCGGCGATCGCTTCACGGGCTATCCCGGCCTGGCAGGGACTCGCAGGGATCCTCGCGTCCAGCTCCTGGCCCTGCACGGGAGTCACACACCACGTGCCCCTGGAGCCCCAAGAGTCACACCATGTGCCTGACAGCGTCGTCCAAACGCCTCTTGAATTGTCAGGCTTGGTGCTGGTGCTGTTACCACTCCCCTAGGGAGCCTGTCGCAGTGCCTGCCACCCTCTGGGTGAAGAAACTTTTGCTAGTATTCAGTGTAATATTTAGTATTCAACCTAAATCTCCCCTGACACAGCTTCAGGCCATTGCCACGGGTCCTTTCGCTGGCTGCCAGAGAGATCAGTGCCTGCCTCTCCACTTTAGCTCACGAGGAAGTTGTGGACTGCAGTGATGCAGGGGCACAGTGCAGGGGATCCCTCTGAGCATTCAGGTGCCACGCTGCATGACAGACCACCAAGGACGGCCAATCACCATAAAACCCTGCAAAGCAGCACTATTCCTGTGGCATCCGGATGTCCCAGCCATCAGCTGTGCCTGAGGCACCCCCAGGCAATTCTGGAGGGATGCTGAGGGGAGGACACTGGCCTTGCCTTGGCTGTCCAGGGGGATCATGAACAGTCTTTAGCTTCTGAGAAGCAAAGCCCTTATTTCCAGGGCTGTGCTGCCCCCTGGCCCTTGCCATGAGCCGTTGCGCGCTTGTTTACTCAAGACTGAGCAACAGCAAAGGCTCCAGTGAAATTCCACTGCCTCTTTACATTGCAGTTTATAATGTGAACTAATACATAGAATCATAGAATAGTTAGGTTGAAAAGACCTCTAAGATCGAGTCCAACCATTAACCCAAGACTGCCATGTTCAAAACAACCACGTCCCCATGTGCCACACCTTTTCGAACACTTCAGAGATGGTGACTCCAAAACACTCTTGGGCAGCCTGTTTCACTTCCCGACCACCCTTTCAGTGAAGAAATGTTTACTAATATCCAATTGAAACATCCCCTGGAGCAACTTGAGGCTGTTTCCTCTAATCCTACTGCTTGTTACCTGGGAATAGAGACCAACCCCCACCTGGCTGCAGCCTCCTTTCAGAGAGTTAGTAGAGAGCGAAAAGGTCTCCCATGAGCCTTGTTTTCTCCAGGCTGAACAACCCCAGCTCCCTCAGCTGCTCCTCATAACACCTGTGCTCTGGATACTTCACCAGCTCCTTCTCTGCCCTTCTATGGACATGCTCCAATGTCTTTCCTGTAGTGAGGGTCCCAAAACTGAACACAGGATTCAAGGTGTGGCCTCACCAGTACTAAATATGAGGGGAGAATGTTAATACACTTTCATACTATAAAGACTGCTTGATAACATAGTTAGGGAAGGGAATTTCCCTAATGCTGTGTGGCAGTAGCAACTGACTTTGCATGCTGATTTATTCTGTGTGAGGTTTTGTGGCAGCTCCAGCAGCCTTGACCTCCATCCTGGCCCTTCCTGGGCACCTTCCCCCTCACCCCCTATCTGGTCAGCCTCTCCCCAGCCCAGTGGTACAGGCAGGAAGGGGCCTGGGCAGAAGCACTGCAGTTATAGAGATAGGCTCAGTTGTTCTCATTCCGAGGTCAGAGCAGGAGGATGACATGCAGTGATGGAAAACCTCAGAGGGTCCAGTGTAGCTCGGTGGCCTGTGGTCTGTGGATACAAATATTGCTGCTAGCAAGAATTTTTCTTGCTTCTTTCCAGTCCCATTAGATACTTTTCTCTCTCATGGAAGATATTTGTAGAGTTCTATAAACTATGAATACCTGCGACCTTGCAAAGCCTTGTTTATAGTACAGTAGAAAAATATTTTGACAATGGATGTTTTAGGATTTTAGCCAATCACTCCAAGGGGTGGCTGCTCCTTTGACCAATTAGACTATGAAGAAAAAAGTCTATAAAAGTATTACCGCAGGCCTAGGCCCTAGGGTACATCACCGTGTCCCACAGCCATAGGGAGGAGGAGGAGAGAAGATCCAGCAGGCAGGAATTGTGCAGCAAGATTGATTTATTTAATTATTTTACAAACTCTTTTATAGACTTTTTCTTCATAGTCTAATTGGACAAAGGACCAGCCACCCCTTGGGGGTGATTGGCTAAAATCCTAAAACATCCATTGTCAAAGTATTTTTCTACTATACCATAAACAAGACTTTCCAAGGTTGCAGGTGGCTTGGTTGTTTACATAACTCTGCTACCTCTTCTGCGAGAGAGAAAAGTCTCTCACAGACTTAGAAACTAGCAAGAAAATCCTTGCTAGCAGCATTTTTGTATCTACATAAAAGAGTTGTAAAATAATTAAATAAATGAATCTTGCTGCACAATTCCTGCCTGTTGAACCTTTCTTCTCCTCCCTACCACTGTGGGATACCATAATATGTGGTCCACCTTGCTGCATCTCCTGATCCTTGCCTCAATCTGAGTTTAGCTCCAGTTTAGTGTGGAAAGGGGGTCCAGGACCCATTCTGTTGCCTGCTGGTGCTGGTTCTCCCTGCCCTTTCAACCAGGGCACCTCCAAATGGCAGGAGATGTTCCAGGGGAGAAAGAAGGCTGCAGGAGAATGAAGACACATCTGCCCCTCTGCAACAGTCTGGAGAGGGGAGGCTAAGGGGAGAGAGACAGGGTTAATGAAAGCTGACATCACATGGCTGCCATGGCGTTTTTGATCTTGACAAAGGCAGACGGTTTCCCTCGTTGCCAGCATGAGACAAATTACAGGTGAAGCAGAAGAGATTACAGGATATTACTGTCTGTTTTTGAGTTTGGTGGGGGGAAGGGAGGACGAATTCAGGGCAGACGTGTCCTGAAGATGGGAGGCAAGCAGATTGAATAAATAACAAGAGCCAGCTCCCAGGCTGGGGGGATGTAGAGAGCAAATAGAGCAATGTTCCTTTTGGGCTGCTGAAGGTGTGGAAATATGTTAAAAGCTCTGGCACCCACCTAAAAGGTGTTTGTCCTCTTTCTGTCCCCTGTTGCCTGCTCTCTGGCCCCACAGAAGGACCTGGGTGGCTTTAGTGTCTGGTTAGGGACACGCTTGCTGTCCCCTGTTGCTGCGGGCTTCCTTCTTGTCACCTCGCTGGTGTATGTTGTCATTCAGTGGATCCAGATGAGCTACCACTCATCCCACAGTTATTATTCCTTGTTCCCAGCAGGTTTCTTGGCTGGCCTTTGGCAGACTTACCTCTCCAGGGCTGACCCTTACCTTCCCATGGGGACACAGAGATTGACCCTGCTTCTTCCTCTGTGTGCATCTTCACCACACTGCTTTGCCAGGGGGATGCCTTCCCCTCATCGCCTTACTAACAAAGGACCCTTGCATGCACAGACTACCTGGGGTGACTTGGAGCAGGGCAGGGATTATGGTGATGGTCCCTGCCTGGGAAGTCCAGGCTTTGGCAGAGCCAGTTTCCTCCTAGGATGCAAAGCCATTGCCTAACAGCTGGCACAGTGAGCTGAGCCAGACAGATTCACTTTGCTTTCCTCCCTCTTTGAAATGCAGCCAGGGATGCTCCATGGGGGAATGCAAAGCCTGCAGAGCCAGCTCAGCTCAGTGGGGAATCAGAGGGGAGGACAGGAGTCATCATCCTGCACCCTTGTTGGCTATGTACCCATGCGCCAAGGAGCGTGAAAGAGATCTAATGTCAAAGGGTAGCATTTGAAAATTATTTTTCATGGTAGAGGACACTGTAAGGAAGTGGAGACTCAGCCTGGCCGTGTGCCTGCAGGTCTTGTCTAGATCTGTAGGTTGGCAAGGAGAGGAGGGGAGAGGGATGAGAAACGATTGGTGTTGGAGGCTGGGGTGTATTTTACATAACCCTGTGTGACTGTGTCAGGTTGTTTCACCTCTTGCTGCCCCATTTCCAGTTTGCAAAGTGGGAATAATGAGTTGATCTCTGCTTCTGAGTGGTGCAGGAAAGCTGAAATGGGTGTCAGTGCACTGACCCAGAGCGTAAGCACAAGAAACAAGAGCAGGGCATGATATGGAAGGGGAGAGCTCCTGATTTTACTCTGTGGGCCATTGTACATTGCTCTGGTAGCACAAACCATTCCAAAAATGGGTAGAAGTATATTGCAGCCAACATGAAGATGCTCTGATGCTGCCAAAAACCCACAACTGACATCAGCAAGACTTGGCTTGGCCATCACCAGTGCTCCCTTGGAATGGGGCAGCCGCTCCTGCAGCAGGACAGCACCAGCCAGTACAAAAAATGTTATAAAGCACACCTCATCCTCATGTATCCATGGCCAATTTGCTGTATGATTCATCCAGTGGCTGCATCTCAAGATATTTTCTCTCTGATTTCTCTCTTGGTTCTCCCTGAGCTGCCAGAGGAGCAAAGAAGACAGACTTTGGAGATGGTCTAGAGAGGGGCGCTGACCCCAGCAAGGTCCCAGTTGTCTCAGCACCTGCTCCCAGACCTCCTGACATCCCCATTCAGTATGAGTTCTATGAGATGTCACCTGGCCATGCATTACTGGCTCCAGGCTGACCTCTCACAGTCCCTCCCGTGAAGCCTGCGAGATAGAACTCGTGTGTATTTGATTGCACTTGTTCTCTCACTAATAGACAAAAATTATATCATTTGCAGCAAGTGCAAATTATTAGAGAAATTAATGACATTTTCACATATGTTGCTGGCAACTTCAGTTTCCTTTGGCAAAGGCTCTTCACAGCTATTTTTAGACCCAAAGTAAGTCAGCTTTTTCATTCTGCTCTTTAATTTAACTCACTATACACATTTCCTTCATTTTTGATCAACTCAGCAAAGCTTCTCTAATGGGTTTCCTTTTTTGAAGCTGCAGTAGCACCCAGAAGGTGGGTTAGCCTGCTTTCCCACCAGACTACCCCAATTGATGGCCTGCCATGAATCCAGTGTGCCTTCTGCATCCTGCAGCAGCTCCCTCACCTCCAGCAGCTGAGCAGGGAAGCATTTCTATGACCCTTGCTGAAGTTCTGTCCTCTACTGCAGACCTTGGGGAAGGCAAGTTTGATAAACTCCGTCTTCTCCCATGCCTCTACCTACATTGGGGGAGTAATATTGGGAGATTGGTGTTGCCTTAAAGACAGGTATCGACCTGGGTCTGGTCATCTCAGAAGATGCTTATAAAAGGCTAAAGGACACTAAAAAACAGTGAAAAAACTTGTTAAGAAAGACTGTAATAACACGTAACCAGGCTTGGGATTAAGCTGAGCTCAGTACATTGTTTATGCTGTGATTTATGGACATGCTACAACCAGGAAGTACGTGCCCGACCATCTCTTTTTCCAGCCAAAGCTTTTGTCTTTTGTTATGAGAAGGGTTTCATGATTTCTGCTTTGGTTGGGTGGCCCTCTCACATCAAACCTGACCCCATGCTTGCCTTCATCACGCAGGTGAATTTGTGGTTGCCCAGAGATACGGAGGGAGTCAGAGGCTTGGTGGTAGGCAGGAGTCCTGGGATGAACAGCTCTGAGGGACTCAGCGTGTGCACAGGCACTCAGAGACTTCCTCCAGCCAGGTGAAGGGGGCTGGAAGGCCCCAAGGCACCAGGCAGAATGATATGCACAAGCTTATGCCTCAAAGATCTGAGTGGCACACAGCAGCCTTATCTGAGGTGAAAGCTGAACTGCAGCTGAAGCGTTTCCATGCAGTTTGAGCTGAACTGGCACATCAATGCCTGGAGCTGTCTCGTGGCTTCAGCTCTTGTTGGAAACCAAAGGATGTGACAGCACCTGAGAGCCCTGTCACAGGCAGCAAGCGGCTGCGTCAGAGGCACAAGGTCTGCAAGCATGTCCCAGTTCCAGCAGCACAAAGTCCAGTGCCTTTTTCTTGCTGCCTCCACAGGTGCTTCAGACTCATCTGGGGGGATTTCTTCTTGAAGCAAGAGAAGCTGCCATGTCGTGACCTTGCCCACTGCTGTGGTGGTGGCTGCAGAAAGATGCAATCCCCACTCCCTGTCATGTCCTCCCAGTGTTTGTATGGCAGGGAAGCGAGCCAGCGGAAAAAATGACCTCGTGAGTCAAAACTATTGCTGTTCTGGGGTTTTGGCTGCATGAGCAGCATGCTGGCATTAAGCCTGAGCTTAAACATGGGAACAAGTTGAAGACTGGCAAACACACACTGTCTCTGGTGTGCCCCTAGGTGACCTAGAACAGAGAGTTGGGACAGTTGACTAGGGGCAATGGGAGGATCTTACACGTTTTGGCATGAGGATGCCTGGTCTGGCAGGCTCTACTGAGTGCCTGCAGCTTCACCACTGACCAGTTGCCAGGAGAAATGAATAGGCTCCTACCTTGTGCCATCAAACACTGATTTCCCTCTCATTTTCTTTGCACACCTGGAAAGGGGTTTTCCTTTTGCCCTCTCAAATGTGCTGTGTCTTTGGCTGCCCTTAAGGTTTGCTCTGGGAATGCAATAAACTATATCCTTCCAAAGTTATTTTAAAAAATCTGTTTCTCCAAACCACAGGTTTCTCTCCCGTTATGGTCAAAACTGTGGGGCTTGTGTTTTCCGCCCCTCACAGTGGGATTAGGGAAGCAGTTACTGTGCTGATGGTCAAGGTGAGTGTCATGGCTGAACTCCATTGATGTTAAAATTAAGGCACGATTGCAGGCTCCACTCTGGCAATCATCTGGAGTGCCCACCTTACTGGGGCAAACCAAGAAGCAGTTAGCAAACCCTCCATGCAAATATCCTGCTAGGTCCAGAGGGCTTGCAAGTCCTATACTCAATGCTTCTATGCTATTATAAAGTTATGTCAAGAAGAAGTGAGGCTCGGGGGGACCAAAAGAGGATGAAGAGGAAATCACAGAGCATACCAGTCAGCTCCCATGGCTCCAGCACAGCCCTGTCTCTGCACTGATGGATGAAATCCTGGCACAGACCAGGTGACAGACCCTTACCATGCATTACCCTTGGAGCTGGCAAGTACACATGGGCTCTGTCACCATCCACAGGTTGGCTTGGAGAGAGGATGAACTCACTTGTGCCTGAAATACAACCTACTGGGAAGTCAAACCTCAAATCTCACAGCTCCTGGAGTGTAGCAGGCACAAATTCGGGGCTCAGACATTTCAGCGGATATTATTAATCCTGAAAACCTTTACAATAACCCACTGTGGTGCATCTGCAGGGCCATAAGCGTCAAAAACTAAGTGGGTAGAGCTGGAGAGCACAGACAGGAGAGCTGGCAGTTCTTGGGGCTGGAGCCAGTCATTTGATTGATTTTGGTAAAACATTTTTGTGTTGAACGATTTCTGGGTCATGGTGAAAATTTCCCTTTGTAAAAAAAACCCAAAAACCCCCATCAAAATACCTCCAATATCAAACACCCAAATCAGTTTGCTTGTTCCTATTTTCATGCTGCTGAAAAGCTGAAAATGTTTTAACAAAACATCTCTTGTCAGCAGCAGCAATGACAGAACTAGGTATGGATTCAGGAAAAAAGGTATTTCACTGAAAGCAAAAACAGTACTTCAGACAGCAATGGTTTTCTGTTTCCTGATGGAAAATACTTTTGGTCAAAGTGTTGATTGTTTTAATTTTACATAAAAGCCCTGAAGGGAGTACTGACCCCCTTGCCCCTTCCACCCCTCTGTCTCTCTGCCTCCAGCCCACTGACGAAAACCCACCAGCCCCCAGTCCCTGGGCTGGACACAGCGGTAAATCTGTGGAGCCTGAACATTCTGTCCATCTCCATCAGCTCGAGCTCACACACGTCTGCCCCAGCATTCCTCCTCCTCCGGGGCTGCAGCGGGGCTGCGGATGATGCGGGAGGAGGGAGAGCATCCCGCGGCCACCTCCCCCGTGGCTCTGACCCGGGTACCACGTGCGGGTGAGCTGGGGAGGCTCGTTGCCATAGCGACCGCTGCTAAAATGCTCCCCCCTCCCCGCGCCGAGATGCAGTTGGTTGCAGACAGTCGTTCCTTGTGTGGGGGGGGAAGGCCGGCGGTGGGGTGCCCCGGGGAGGCTGCAGCGGGGCTGACACTGCTGGAGAGGCAGTGGGGGAAGCCCCCGGGAGTCCCGGTGGGCAATGAGGCCACGCTGCTGGCTGCGTGTCCTTTCCCCGCCCGCCGCGGCTGCTCCCGCTATCCCTCCCTCCCTGCCTGCCTCCCGCCCATCCGCGCCTGTCGCCTCCCGCTGTCGCCTAGCTCTCCCGGCGCGGGGTCCCTTCTCCCTGGCACTGCCCGGCCGGGAAAGGAGCCTGACTCATCCCGGCTGGGACCCGGCAGATGCCGGAGGGAGCAGTCTCATCCCATCGCCCTGCACCCGTGGAGGAAGGTAGGTGGCAGATGTCAGGGCAGGTAGCGAGTGCTTGTTGGGGGTGCGGTGCATGGGAGCGAGGTCGTGTCTGGGTCCCCAGTCATCGGCAGCTCCGTGCCCCAAGCTGCAGCCTGCCCCAGGGTGCCCAGTTCTGGGGGAATCTCCTGCGGTCAAGGTGAGCCCATGGCTGGTAACGCTGCAGCCTGGGTTGTGCCCCCAGCTGTGCACACGGGACGGTTTTGTACCCAAAGTTTCCTGTGCTCGGGCATGCTGCTCCCAGCCTCCCCCCGGCAGTTTCTGCCCTGCCACTTACAATGTGCCCCCTAGGGCTCCTGTCACAAGTGTACCCACAGCACCGCGGGGGCAGTGGGAGGCATCCAGGGGTGACATTGAAGGCAAGCGGCTGGAGTGAGGTGTAGCACGGGTTTAAAAGGGGTCAGATAGCTTATCTATATGAGGCACTCTTTCAGATGGAAGACCAAGGACTCTTTCGTGTCTTTGGGGTGACATGCAAAATGAGGTGCTGAAGATCAACTGGTCCAGCAAGGTTAAGGCACATTTAGTATCTGCAGAACTGCTCTGGAAAGCTGACATCTTTAAATGAAACTCCCTCTTTTCAGTATTTGCAGCCAAAATCTTCCCACTCCCCTGACAGAAGCAAGTTGCTTCGCCAGGCCAGCCCTGCAGAGGCTGGAGGGGGGGCTCTGACACCTCACCCAGCACTCGGCTTGGCCATGATGAGGACCCTTTGTTGAGGGGGCAGGGATGGGTGACCAGAGTGGGGACACAGCACAAGGTTAGGGTTGCATAGCAAGTAGACCAAAGAATAGGTTGCTGGAGAGGAGCTAGGAAATGCTGGCTCTGCTAGTGATGGAAGAAGGATGAATTGGGAATTGTGTAGGGCTGCTTTTTATTGCAGTGCTTTTTTGGATGGCAGCTTCACTCTCACATTTGGAAAGTGGATGATCAGGGAAGGGAATGAGATTTTTGGCTTTCTTCCCGTCAGCCCAGGAGGTCCAAGCTGAACTCACCTTCACAGCATCCCTAACTCTGCCCATTACTGTTGCCAGCCAGGGACAGACATCAGCTGCTGAGACACCTCTGAAAAAGGGGTTTGCAGCAGCCTGATCTCCTCAGGCTATCTGCAGCAGCAACTGGGGGGTGCAGGGGGTGCAAAGGAGCTACTTTTGCAGAGCATGTAGGAAAGCTGTGCTGGGGGTCTTCTGGCCCAGAGTTCAGACCCAGTTCCTGTTCTGGAAGGGGTTCATGGCTAATTCCTTACATGGTTGGTTAAGGTGAGTTAAGGGAAGACCCACAGCTCCTCACAACACCTCTGTGATGTTGTTGCAAGTTATGGTGGGAGCTTTCCTCAGCAGTTCACCTGAGGAAGGCACAGGCAGCCATGAAGAGGCAGCAGCAGTGCCCAGATCAGATCCATGCCAATAAGTGGGAGGAAATCAGGCATTTTTTGAAGTTTCTTGCTTATGGTAATAAGAAGTGAAGCTTGTTTCAGATCTTACCCTGTGACAAAAAACCTACTGTTACAGGCCCTCCTGAGACAAGAGGTATCCAGGGGATAAATTCTGCTGGGCACATTGGAAACAACTGATGGCTGTGGTATTTGAAAAAAAAAAAGAAAAAAGCCTAGCCCCTGGTGTGCAAAGAGGCATCAACCTTACAGGCCAGGAACAGGAAAGAGGATGGAAATGCTCAGTGCTCTCCCCAACCTCCTCTAACTGGCCCCATGCGAGGGATTTGGGGATACATGGTTATTGCAGAGGGATGACTTGGGCAATGGTCAGATGTGACAGCTTTCATCTGTCTGGAAAAGCAGGAGCTTGATGTGGGTGCCACTCTCCCCAAACTCTGTCCCCACTGAAGTCAAGGGGGCATTCCATCACTCCCACCAATGCGTGAGGGTTACAGAAAGCCCCCTTTCAGGACTGCATTTTTGTGCCTGAGTCTGGCAGCACTGTGCTGTCCCAAGCCTGAGGGTCCCAGGTTTAATCCACCAAAGCCTGTAACAAGCAGCACATTCACAGTGCAAAACCCAGAAGATCTAGTGTTTGGGGAAGTTGTAGCTGTGCTTTTTGTAGGAGATGCTTTTTGATCCCCTTTTCTGTCCCTGCATGATCCACACCTTGGCTGGTGTTTTGGTGCAGAGCAAGCAGCCGGGAGTTGAACAGGTTGGGCACCTTTGTGGGTTGCAATGTGGGTTGCTCTCTCCCTCCCAAAAGATGGGATAAGGGACAGGCTCAAATGTGATGCCATTACAGATTTAAATGGCCCCAAGTCATGGTGCATGCCCTAAGCATGGCATCAGCAGGGCCATAATGGTGGGGAGAGAGTTTTCCAGGGCACCAGCAGGTTGTGGGGCTGGGATCCCCTTTGTCCACCCCTCCAGAAAAATTCAGCCCTGACATCTGGACAAGGAGATGTTTGCTCCTTCCTGCTCTCTCATTTTTAGCACTAGGCCAGCAGCAATCATGCAGTGTGGTGTTGTTTTGTGTTCCCCAGGGCAGCTCTTCTCCGGGCCCACCTCGCACCCAGCTGGCCAGGGGCTCTTGGAAAGGCAAATCAGCTGCTCCTGGTGAGTGTCCCCCACTGCACAGTGGCTGACGTGGTGGAGGGATCTCAGCTCTGCTCACAGACTGGTGCTGAACCAAGGATCCTGAGCCCTGGCAAAGCAGGACATGAAATAGGGGTGCAGTAAGGGAGGGCTCAGACCAGCTCAGACTGGGAATTCAAAGGGGTGATGGAGTACCAGGGGAAGCAGATTTTCCCTCAAGCAGGAGGTGAGAAGAAGCTGTATTTACCTGCTGCCTATCTTTAGTCACTGGCCGCAGGGCTGGCGGCGTGCAGGCTCAACCCCCTCTGTGGGGAGGGAGCAGGACTGACACTCTGTGCGGGGTCCCAGCAATGATCCCAAAGGCCTCTCCCAGTGGATGAGGTGCCTTCATGTGCAACCAAGCATGAACCAGGTGCAGCAGGGCTGTGAGGAGGGACTGGGCACTGCTGATGAGACACATGTCTTGTGATCAGTCTTGGAGGTGTGTTTTGGGTGCTCCCACTGCATGAGCTTTCTCTCCTTTTCTCTGGCAGCCATGCCCCACTTCTTGGATTGGTTTGTGCCCGTGTATCTGGTGATCTCCATTCTCATCCTCGTGGGCTTTGGAGCTTGCATTTACTACTTTGAGCCAGGACTCCAGGAAGCCCATAAGTGGCGAACACAGAGGCCAATCATGGAGCGAGACCTTCGGAAGACACTGATGATTCGGGACAACCTGGCCTTTGGGGTGCCTGAGGTCTGACAAGTTGCCCATCGCAGCCAGAAGAATCTCTCCTGCGTAGGCAGCAGACCACAAGCCTCAGTGGGGATGGCAGTCCTGCTCTGGTATAAGTGGGGCTGGTCATCACTTTGCTCTGTGCTGATCTGGGTCTCGTACTCACCACTCACCATTCTGCCCCTTTGCTTCTTAGCCAAGATTTGTGTGGCTGGGGCTTCCCATGTGCTCACAGCTCTTCAGCCAGCCAAGGACTTCTGCTCCTTCCCATGGCCAAGACTGATGAACCACTCAAATGAAATATCCCTTGTTAATCACTTGAGTTTGAGCTGCCTGGCATCTTGACAGGACCTTCAGCAGGAAAGGTACCAGATTTGCAGAGGGATACAGAACCTTGTACTCCTATTCCCTAGATTAAATCTAGCACAGTCTGTCTAAGTCCAAGGGGTATTTTGGAGGAAATCAATGGGGTTTCAATACAAATTGTTGCTTCAGCTAAGCTATTCCCAGCACCCACTCTTGGTGCTAGGATGGTGAGCTTGCTGAAGCTCTGTGCAGAGGGACCAAGGGCTCAGTGAGCCTCAGAGACTGAATGTCTTTATCTTTGCTAAATGCACACCCCTTCTGTGTCTGTTTGGGAGATGGAGAACATCCATCTATACATCCATTCCAGATGCACCACATTCAAATTAAAGGTCTTTATTAAAGAGGTTTGTCCAAGTCCTGTGTCAAGCTGAGAACTTTCTGCAGCTCTCCATGAAGGGGCGTTGCCAGACATACCACATGAGCTGCTCCTGATCTGCCTAACCTTCTACTCCTCTGTCATGGAGGAAGATGGGATAGTCTATGAAGCAGCTCTCACTTGTTCAGTCCCCTGCACTGCAGAGCCCTACAGCTTGGATAGGCTCTTCCTTAAGTGTTTCCCAATGAAAGCTGTGAAGCATCCCTCAGCCCTTTTTTCCCTGCACATCTCTGAGAAGGAACATTGAGCCTGCCATCCAAATGGGCCTGTTGTACCACCTTTGCCTTCTGGACCCAAGCCATATAATGTGGGTCTAGCACAAAATCCCATGTTTATAGACTCTCTGCACTGTCCCAGGGCTGATCAGCCACCAAAGTGCTGTATGAAGTTGTCACACTGGGGCTGAGAGGGATATTCCCATCCTCTCCCTCCCTGCCAGCCCAGTGCAATGCCCAGTGTGTACAAGAAGGTTTGAGAGAACAAGGAGCCTGTGGCAGTAGGTTGTATCCCCTCTCTTCCCACCCCAACATCCAGCCTTTGCGTGCAAGTAGGTGCAATGGTGCTACCTGTGAATGCTCTGGATACAGAGCACTCTGGATACAGTGCCCCACTCCTGCATATCCCAGGTATGTTAGCTGGTGCCACCATCCCATGTGCACGTGTCTGTGCATTCTGTGCCATCACCTGGGCCAGCCACTACACTGGCAACCCACATCTCCAGCATCCCTCCATTGTTATGGCTCTGTGCTGTAGTCCCCAATTACTCCTTTCAGCAGCAGGGGTTCCTCAGGCTAGCTGTGAAAATCTTCCACAGCTCCTGGCGTGTGTCACTCAGCCTCACCTGTGAACCTGGGAGAAGAAGTTTTCTCCGCCATTATAGGAGAAAGTTTCACGAAGGATGTCTGGACTTCAGGCGGCTCTCTTGAAAGCTGTTTATTGCACAGGTGAAGTTACAGCATTTCAGGGAGTGGGTATCCAGAGCCAGCCCTACAGCTGCCAGCTCCAGCTGTAGGCACACCTGAAGCCGCTTTCTGTTCAAGTTACAAAGCATTATATACTTTTCTTTGCAGAATATCTTGACACCTAACAACCAATAAGCACCATACACAATACCTTTACATTTGCCTATAGCCTATCATAGCTACTACCATCACCATATTACAGTCATTATCCAATCACAAGAGTAAGTAAGTTACAATTTAAGCTTACAGTGGAAAATTCTTAGGCCTTTCTTCTTGCTACATCAACATTTCTTGTTTGCCTGCCATATCTTTGTTTTTGGTAAAGACATGTTTTCTATTTACTTATGCTCTTCTTGAGACTTATTTACTTGGTGAAAAACATGTCTTTGTTTGTAGTCACATACCTTTGTCCTGCTCCTAAAAATCTCCTTCCAACTCATCTCTAACCTTTGCCTTCTCAGTTACTCAGCGATCATTGTTTCAGCAAAACATCTTTTATTCTATATCAAAACTTGCTTTCATTTCTACCTCATCCCCAGCTTCTACATTCACAGACCTTTCTGCCAAGCCTACATACCTTACCAAACTTTCATCCTCCCCAACACTCCATCCCAAAGAAAGAAGGAGAGCTCATTGGGCTGCTGTGAGTGAGTTATGAAGGGACATGCAGTCAGTGGGATTACTCCTGTGCCCAAAGTTTCACTTGCCCAGCCAAGCAAAGACTCAAAGCACAGGTGCAGTCTGAAAGTTGGTAATTCTCTGGGGATGAAAGTTAGCTTTTAGCTTTAAGGAATGGATCAGGACATCCTGCAAATATCCTGGGTCTTTCTGGGGCATTTAATCTACCAGACTGCAATTGCATCACCATTCTTTTCCACACCAAAACCAAGTGCACTGGCAGGAGCTTTCTGGCTCTGTTTCAGACAGAGGACAAGTCAAGAGTCCTTTCATTCAGCCAAGTAACAGAGACCGTGATGCAAGTACCCTAAGTGGGGAGTCTCACTCAGCAGGGAAATGCAGTGAATGGGATTACTGCTGTGCCCAAAGTTATACTTGCCCTGGCAAGCAAAGACTCAAAGAGCAGGTGTAGTCTGAAACAGACACATTTTTGTGACTTGGGGCTGTGAAATGGAAATGACAAGGGGCTGGGTTGCATTGTCTGACATGCCACCCTTGGATGCATGGCTCACATTCCCTGCCCTCTAGCACATCAGAGCCGTATCTCCAAGCACTAGCTTGGAAACCTGCTTCCTCACCTCGACTCCCTCATAGGTGGGATTGCCCTGTAAACAAACACAGGTGAGCTGTGGGGTAGCATAAAAACCTCTCCACTGTAACTGAGGGGCTTGGAGCAGTCAGGAAGAAGTTAAACCATCCCTGCGGGAAGAGGAGCCTGCACTCACAGGGGTCCCCTCTCCCCTTCTCTGTGTTCTCCTCTGCATGCTGTCATGCCTGTTTTGACCTCAACTCTGCCCATGACTCAATGCAGAAACTGAGCAAAAGAAGACAGCAACCAGGTGAGGGCTGGATTAGAGAGAAACTAATTGTTCATCTTCTCTGGTTTATGTTTTGTACTGTTTAGTTTAGACACAATCAGCATCAAGCCAGGTATTTTCCATGGCTATGAAGGACTTTATTGTCAGCAGCATCAAACGCTTCCCCAGTGGAATAAAAGTGGTTGACAAACTGCACGGCCGACGCTTTATTTTCCTGTTGCTCCCCCTGGGAGCTGCCTCCCTCTAGCCCTGGGCAGGCAGCAAGGAGCAGTCTGCAGTGAGGTCCCCTTTACAACAGGGTAGGTCTCCATCTGCTTGGCTCCCATGCTAGCTACGCTGCCAGGTTATCTGGGAATAATTAAGCCAAAGGCAAACGATGCCTGAAAACTGAGATTGTTTCTCCTCTGTGGGATCTGTGCAGCCAGAGAGACCTCAGGGGAGAAGGAAATAGTCACAGATACTGAATTAAACTGCATAAAAATCAGAGAAGATACTTAGTGCTGGAAATACTACGCAGTATCAGGTTGGTTTTCTTCATGTTTTCCAACTCTTTGCCATTAAGGAAGCAGAGAACTCACGCTGTCCTGAGCTCTGCCTTCCACCAGCATTCCCAATGGCTTGATGTGGGTCATTGGATGGTGATTCCTCTTCCACTTCCCTCAGCCCTGGACACCTGAAGGCATGCAATCATTGTCCCTGCCACACTGTGCTATGGGTGCCTGTCCCTTCTTCTCTGTGCTCCCACTTGCTCACCAAACCGTTCATATTCTCATCCCATCCCACCAAAACACCTGTCTCCTTTCCTCCTTGTTTACTGTGTTGCCCTTCAAAGTCTCTTACAGTGAGGAAGGTGTAGAGTGGCAAGCTGAATCCCTCTTGACCCTGAAAATGCCACAAAGCTGGCAAAATTAAGAAACAATCATAATAATGAAAATGAATATGCAAAAGAAAATCAGAATAAGGGAATGAAGCATCAACTTGGATGAACACCCAACAATTGACCATTGAACTCACGCAGTGGGATACAAATTGTTGCACTGGAACATGCCATTTGAGGAGGAAAAAAAAAAAAGAGAGGAAGGGAAAATATTTCAAAAATTCAAATTTTTTTTTTTTTTTTTAATCACACCTGTTGTCCTCGGAAGCAGGCAGCACAGGCCTGACCTGGCAGGTCTGCATCACTCCTCCACCTCCTGCCATGGGACCAGGGCAGGGGGTCATGTTGTGGAGCTGCCCATGCTGTGGGGCTGCTGGTGGCCGAGGTCAGGAAGCTGCTAGGCAGGGGCAGGAGTGGCCATGGCACCCAGCGTGGGAGCGAGCCATGCAGGCCACAAGGGCCCCATTGTCCCAGCTGGGGGCGGGCTGGCCGCACAGGGCTGGAGGTGGGGGCTCAAGCATGTGAATGACAGCAGCCCCAGGGAGCTCTGCGCCCCGAGACACCACAGCCCTGACAGCGGGGACAGCCTGGGCTCCCCGGCCCGCTGCCCTCGCACCTCTGCTTCCAGCGCACCGCCGACCGCCATGGAGGAGGACATCGCCCTTCACCGCAGCTGCCTGTCCGCCCCAGGCAGCCCCAGCCGCATCCCGGGCCCCCCACGGCGGCGGGACAGCCCCCTCGGTGTCCCTGCCTCCACGAAGCGGAGCTGCCTCTCGGTCACCCTGCGCCGGGCTGGCGGGGGTGGCGGGGGGCTCCCTTGGAGCGGCTGCGGGGCCCGGCCCCTGTCACCCCAATCCCTCCTCGGCCCCGGCCCGTGGCGGCCGAGGGGCCCCAGCGACACGGCAGCTCTGGCGGGGCCGAGGCCACCCCGGTGGCGAAGATGGGGGTGTCCTGCGCCCCACCACACTCCGGTGGGTCTCTGCTGACGGGATGGGCTGGGCAGAGGGAGGGAGGCACCAAGGGGTCCCTCGGCAATGACATGGAGCCCAGCATGGGGCAGGACCCTTCAGGAGAGGTAGGGTGATGAGAGTGAGGATGGGGGCTTCCTCCCCTTTGAGTGATTTCCTCTTGACCCACACCGGAATCATGGGTGGGCAACAGCTGGTGGCAGGAGAGCCCGTGTGTTTTTTGAGCCTGGCACTCAGCAGGGAGACAGGCAACGGTGGTCACCATGTCAGGAGATTCTGTGGGTGCTGGGATGCCTACCTCCCTGTCTGTCTGTCTGTCAGTCAGGAAACCAGCCTGTCCACTGCTCAGCCTGGCCCAGGTAACTGCTGACAATTATTTCTAAATGTTCCTGTAACCTGCAGTGGGTGCAGTTTTCTTTATGTCCCAGAGCACTGCAAAAAGTGGCACCCCAAACTCTTGCCAAGTCTGCCAGGCATCCCACAGCCTGTCCCCCACCCAGGGGCCTGCCTCGTGGTGGAGGGGCACATGGTGCTCCTGTCATCCCACTGCCTGGAGGGTCAGAGCATTCCCAGATGTCGGTGCCCCAGCACAGCATGACAGGGACACAGTGCCTCTTGGGGCCGGGGCTCACAAATGTAGTAGAAGGAAATGCAAAGCAGGGAAAGGGCATCCCCATCCAAGGATGCAAGCAGCCAGAGGCATCCACACGGCTCTCCAGGCACGGGCACATCCACAGGGCACATGGAGGTGCCTGCTAGAGCACACGGGGATGTGACCTGTGTACCCCAACATGGTCCAAGTGGAAGGACCTCCTCTCCCTGCTCGCCACACACAGGCACACACACGCGCATGTACATGCACGCACACATGTTTGTACACACAAGCGCATGCAGAGGGGACAGCACTGGCTCTGCCTCTACGCCTTGGGCTGACAGCCAGGAATCACGGTGTTGGAGGAGAAAAGGTTTCTCACACCTCCACAGGCAAAGCTGAAGGGCAAATCACTTTTGATGAACCAAAACATTCCCAATTTCCTCCCTCTGGGAAAGCAGAAGGAGATTTTGCAATCTGCTGATCCCAGGAATTACCTAGGGGCAAAGAGCACCCTTTGTCAGCCTCGCCGGAGCTAAGCTGTGAAGGGTTAAATATGCCCCTCCCTAAACAAGCAGAGGTGCTGAAAAGGCTGGGGAATTGGGAGGGAAAAGGGCAAGAAAATGCCTGTGGGGTGTGGGTGTGCAATGGGGGCCCCTCCAGGACATGGGGGCCCCATCGGCAGCGGCCCCTCCAACCCCGAGGCCATGCCCCCCCCCCGCAAGGCAGGGAGGCTGGCGGGGGCCTGGGATGGAGCCGGGGGCCTGGGATGGAGCCGGGGGCCTGGGATGGAGCCGGGGGAGGGTGCGCGGGGGGAGATTTTGCGGAGATGTTTAATATTCAGGTCACATGACGATGGCAGCAGGAGCAGCACCAGCATCCCCGCTCTGCTGAAATAGCCACTGGAGAAGGAAGGGAAGGAGAGAGGGGGGAGAAGAGGACACAGGGAAGAAAGACAAAGGTAAAAGCAAGTAGCCCACCGTGCTGCTTCATCAGCATCAGGCTAGAAAAGTGGGGGGAGACCCACCCCTTTGGGAGAGGATTCGGAGACAAAGGAAGCTTCATGTTCAAAGGTAGGATGCTCCGGGCTTGGCAGGGCTGGGCAACGCCAGAGGGACACCGCTGGGGCTTTTTGCGCAGGCATCCTCCGCCGTGCCCCCACATTGCCCAGCTCTGGGCACGGGGGAGGGATAACCCCGGAGGGCAGTGGGGGAAATCGGTCCTGGCTTTGTCTTTCCTCTGTTTTTTCCTTTTGGTGGCAGCAGTCTTGTATGAAGGAGAAGGAGCAGGGCTGGTTGTGGTGCTGATGGGGAGTAGCTAGTGCCAGGCACTGTTCTGAAAGAAAGGGATAATCCAGCTGGCCCAGGGCTGGGGAGTGCCCACAAAGTCCTCGGCACCTGGCTTGTCCCTTGCCAGTGACAGGCAGCGGGGATGTCCTGTGCTGCTCCCTGGGCATCTGCACAGGAGCCAGCAGGCATGCGGGCAGGGGCACAGGAAGCTGTGGTGGTGTGGGTACCCTGCTCCAGGGGTGCTCAGCATCCTCTCACCTTGCGATACAGCTGTGCCACCCAGGTGGTGAACTGGGACATGGGACAGGGATTGTACGGCTGGAGAGCAGCATCAAGGGCATGGCTGGGGCTATGGTGGCTGGGCTGGGGATGTGCCCAGCTCCTTCACCTCCAGCTTCTGCATCTCCAGAGAGGCTTCGGCACAGGCTGCCCTAGATTTCACTGCAGCCGGGCTCTTGCCCAAGCCCTTTGCAGAGTGTTGAGGGGATGAGAGGTTGCTGTTGGGAAGGCTGCGGCAGTCCAGAGGATTGGGATGATCTTCAAGCCAGGCAAAAAGATCTGGTAAGAAGAATGGTTCTGTTCTGTACCCTGAGGTCAGGCAGTGCATCCGGCAGGGCTCAGCCATTGCCCTGCGCAGCTGAAAGAAACGCCCTGGGGTCATGGGAACTGAGGAGGGAAGGGTATTTTTTCAGTGGAGAGATGCGCCGTCCAGCACCTCTGCAGCTCTGAAGGAAGGAGCAGGTCCTGATGCCGGTGAGCTCCAGGGAAGCTGTACTACTGAAGCAGCTGCTTGCTTTCTTTCCTAAGAACCTGGCATCACCCTTTGAGGGCCTGCTTCTGCCAGCCACCTTCAGGCTTTGAACCCATCCCTCCTCCCTGTTCCATGTCTACAGGGAGTGGGACTGTGGGTCCAGGACTGCATGAATGGAAGGGGCTGGGGTGAGATGTGTGTGAGGATCACTGCCTTGAGCTGCAGAGGGACAACCTTGTGCTGCACTGGAGGAGAACTGCAGTGAGGCCATCCATGTGTTATGTGGGGGTTAAATAGCTTTTCCTTGCTGGAAGCTGGGTTGTGGTGAGCACTGTTTGCAGCTCTCCCTCCCTCTTGCCACCCAGACAAAGGATGGGAAGGCAGGGGGAGGGGATGCGACTATATCTGGGTTATCCAGACATACTAGATGTTAGTTCCCACTACCTGAGCCCCTAAGGGACCAGCAGGGCCACCTCTGTCCCCACACAGCTCCTGTGAACGTCAGAGCATGAAGGGTGAGCTGCAGTAGTGGTGTCTGCTGCTGGCCACATATGTCGGCCCTGCAGGAAGAGGTTTTGGGGTGGATCAATGGGTGTCAGAAGCAGGAGCTAGCTGGGACCATGGGGACCTCTCTGGGCACTCATCGCTCTTCCGGTTCTGCCTGTCCCTGCCCCAAAAGCTGCACCTTTCCTTGGTCCAGAGTCACATGGAGCATCTCCTGTGAGCCAGACATTATCCCCTGACAGACCAGCCCAGCCCAGGCCACCTCCTACAGGATCTGGGCAGCAGTGGGGTATCACCAGCCACGGCCCTCTTAAATTAGCTTCTCTTAGCACACAGAACAAAGCAGCAGGGAAAAAGGCGGCCTTGCAAACAGCAGATGTACGTGGTTAACCTTGGCTACCCCTCTATTCATTATCAGCTGTACTGACTGTAGTGCCCTCTCGTGCATTCATTACAGGGGACAGCTGCAAGGGCTACAGGACATGGCCAGGACACAAAATGCCACCCCTGACCAGCCACTCAGTGCACTCAGGAGGCTTCCTAGCAGCATTAGCTTTAATGCACATAAAACAGAGCCACTCCCAGGAGAGCAGGCAGGCATGTTTCATGTCTCAGGGTGCCTCTTGCGGCTCTGGTCCTGGTTTTTCTCACCCTTAACTCCCTGGCAGGCTGTTCCTCAGCTGGCTCCTTGAATTCATCTGTGGGAGGCAAAAGGTGGAAGATCATGTGCAGAAAAATGGACCCGTGGGAAATTTCTGCAAAATGGGGGCTTCCCTGCCTGAGGCTGTATGGGAGGAACCCCACACAGAGAGGAAGGCAAGTGACCTAGAGGAGAACGGGAGGTGGCTTACCCTGACACCTTGAATGTCCTGATATAAAATCCAGGAAATATATTTAAGGAGACTTCTGGAGATCTTTTCTCCTGGTCTCAGGGTTTTTATAGCTGCCCAAGAACCTGAATCTGAAACATCTCACCAGTCACTCCAAGCTCCTGGCTCCAGCAGGGAAGCTTGCAAAGGAATGGTCATGTATTGTGATGTCCACAGCAGTTAGCAACATCTGCTGACTCTGGGCAAGGCTTTCCTTGGTGAGATTGAGGGATGAGCTATGAACCTCTTAGTGAACCTTGAGGCTGACAGCAAATTCCCTCCTTCCTCCTCCCTATGTAAGAACAAGGGTTGAAAGAATAAAGGAGACGGCAACAGATTCCTTGAGGACAAGCTACCACCCAGGCAGTGAAAGGGTCACAGCCCACATGGCCCATGTCCTGTACCCATCCCATGCAGCTGCTCAGCTGTGCTTCCTTCCCATCTTGACCTGTTTCTTTCCACCTTTGGGGTTTATTTTCCCCCGTTTACTGCAGTAGCCAAGTGCCTCACTGGGGCCACAGCCCCATGTCCCTAATTCCCTCATCATTCCCTGTTTGTTTCTCTCTTCTCCCACTCTTTGGGCTAGGTAGGACCCCAGCAGGGCTGTGCATATGGAGAATGCTGCAGCAGCATAAGGGACACAGCACAGCCACACAACCATGATGCGGGTGATGAGGGCAGCCTGGGAGAGGATGAGTGAAGGGCAGGGTGCAGGCGAACTGGCTGGCCTGGCCCCCTGTGCTGTACCAGAGAGATGGGCTTTCCTGGCTGGCACTAGCTATGATAAAACTGAAGAAAGACAACAGGAGCCTCAAGGGATGCTTCGTCAGCAGGAAAGGCACAGACTAGTTGTGATGGGTGTAAGAGAGGATTGCAGCTGAGAAGCACTTGGCTCGGCAGCATGCCTCCTCCAGCAGCTGCCCGGCAGCGTGAGGTGCTCCAAATTGCCAGTCTGACTCAAGCCAATGGTCCATCTTGTGCTCTGGTCCCCCCCAGGGTGCTGCTCACTGCTTCAGGAGAGGATGAGATAGCCCAGGGTGCCCTCGCTCGGTGGGAAGAGCAGGAGGGGGGCCATCCTCCCACTGACCTCTCCTGTGTGGGCATGGTGGAACAGAGGTGGTACAAGAGCTTCAGATGTTACCCACAGTGCTGTGCATGAGTGGCTCTGCCACCATCCTCTCATGCAGAGGAAAGATCCTTCTCCCAGTTTAATATAAAAGACTTCCCAAGCAGTGGAAAGGAGCTGAGTGGAGGCACCCTTCTCCCTGCCAAGGGTGGCCCTTCCACAAGGTCTTTCCTTAGCACATGATAGTGGAATATTACAGCTAATATAAAATGTAAAATCTTCACTGTGTAGAGCAGACCTTGTGTCAGCACCAGAGCTTTGATGTGGGAGTGCCAGGCAGCGTCCCCATTCAGCCATGGAGCCTGCTGCAGCCTAACCCTGTCCTTGAACAAAATCTCTCTGATCTCTTCCCAGCCTGTCGCTGCCTGTCTTGACTAAGCTGTCACAGGGACCCCAGATTGGTGGCATCAGTGTCTCTAGCCCAGTGACTTCTGAGTCATTTTCCTTGCAAAGAGGGGCATGTGTCACCCACCAAATGGCAGTCACCTCCCTGGCTGCTCATGTCCTTTTCTGCTGCCAGTGGATTCTGCTAAGTGGAGAGAAAACTCTGCCAAAATGATGGAAAGGGATAATTTAGTGTGAGATACTTGAACTGAAGTGGCATCCAAAACAAATGAAGTACTTACCAAGCAAAAATGCATTCTGTCTCTGTCCTGGAAAAATAACCCTCTAATGAGACAAAGCATGGGGGAGTAGAGTAATTAGAGTGGGAGAAACTCTAGTTTGCAGCTGGCTTGTATATGAAAGGTATTTGATTCCTATCCCCTTCATCTTCCTTCCCAGATTCATCCCTCATGCCTCCATTCCCCACCAATTAGGGCTTTTCTTCCATGCCCTGTCCTCTCCCAACCTCCCAGCGGGTGGGAGCTACTCATTAATGAGACAGAGACAAATGGGTGAGGCTTGCCCCAAGCAATATGTGCCATCACCCAAGAAAGGGTCAGGGAGGCTGGAAAGCCCTCAGGGCTTTCTTTTTACCCAATTGTTCTACATGGAAGAAGTGAGGAGGCAGAGATGACAAGAGAAGGATGCAGATAATTAATTTTGTGATCATGATGATTAGTTTTTCAGTATGACAACAACCATTGGTCTACAGGTGAGAGGCAAGCACAGAGATTATGGCCATGCTTTCACTTCCACCACTGCCTTCCTCTGAGGAGCTCAGCCTGTGCACCACAGCCAGTAATGCAGCCACCCCTGGCAAGGGCCAAGCTTGGAAGTCCTCATGGTACATCCCAAACTCTGTTTCAATGCCAGGACTTGACACATAATTTTTTTAAGTCTGTTCCATCGCAAATTTTATGGGGAACTTGGAGGGGCAAAGCACAAGGATCCTGTTGAGAACCCGGAGACAAAAACAAGGAGACACACATGGAGCTTTGGGCACCTGATTATCAGCCCAGCCAGCCTCGCTGCCCCTGCTCCTGCTGTTTGGAGGTAGCCATCAATACACTGCATTCTCAGTGAACCCCACTTCACCTCCGTGTCTGGAGTGGTACATAGAAGAGTGTGCTGGAAACTCTAGTAGATGTTCCTCCATGATGAGCCTTACCACTAAAATCTTGACATTCAGTTATCCTCAACACCCCTTGAAAAGGCTGCTCAAAGCTGCCCTCAGCCCCTGTGACAGGTCAGCAGGGAGGTTGTTGTTACACCTCAATGATTTTTCAATCTTTGCCCCCATGCAGGACCAGTGGAGAGCAAAAACGAAGCAGCCATGTCTGAGCTGGTCCCAGAGCCACGACAAAAACCAGTCGTGCCAATGAAACCCATGGGCATCAACGCCAGCTTGCTGGGCTACATCGGTATTGACACCATCATTGAGCAGATGCGCAAGAAAACCATGAAGACAGGTTTCGACTTCAACATCATGGTTGTAGGTAGGCAGAGACCAGCTGAGGAACTGGGAACCATGGCCAGGGACTGTCCCCTGAGGCCAGGTGGGAGAGTGAGCCCTGCAGGGAGGGTGTGAGGGAGCAGACAGCACTTGCTCTGAGGGAAAATAGAGCCTGCATAAGGCAAGGAGACACCTACAGCCCCTTCCCTTCCCCTGCCAGCCTTGCTCTGTTCCCTGGGCCCGCTGTCATCACCAGGCTGTGGCAGATGTCACAAGCTTCCTCTCTGCAATCCTCAGGTCAGAGCGGACTGGGAAAGTCAACATTGGTAAACACCCTCTTCAAATCCCAGGTGAGCCGCAAATCTTCAGGCTGGAACCGGGAGGAGAAGATCCCCAAGACAGTGGAGATCAAAGCCATTGGGCATGGTAAGAGCCAGGCTGCTGGGGTGGAAGCAATGCTGATGCTTCAGCACAGTCTTGCAGAAAATCCCAGCAGTCTACGCAAATAGTTCTTTGGTATTAGGCAGCCCTTTCTCCATTGGAAGCTAAAGGACAGTTTTAGATGGCCTCAGAGACAGATAAGGCTTTTCTTAAACATCAGTGCCCCTGATGCCACAGCCAAAAGTGAGGGGTAGAAAAATAGACAGATTTCATCACCTAAGACATTAGTCTGCACTTGTGGATTAAACCTTGCTGTAAGTCATTTTCACCTGCAGTTACATTTAATAATCTGTACAAATTGCATTGTTGCGTCCCATCCCAAGCCTGGTAGTGCACAGCTCCTTATGGCAAAGTATCAGCACAACTCCTACAGTGGTGCAGTGTAATGAGCATCATCTCAGATTCAGGATGATGCATTAGAGGGGAGGAGAAGTTGTGTTAAGGTAGTACTACCTCTGGGCTACAGACTGAGCACAAATCCATTTTCCTGTGGCAGAGTGGTATAAAGTGGCTTTCGTGTAGATGTTACCAAAATTTGGGGTCAGACATGCAAATGAGGGTCATAACTGTTGAGGCATGCATGACCCAGCCTGGTCTAAAACCCTAATGCTTTGCTGGGTAGGGATGATGGCAGAGCTCTCTTGTTCCCTTGTGGCACACAGAGACATGTTTCATGATAGAGCAGGTCCTTGGGGAGGAGAATGATTGTTTGCAATTTCTCACCCAGTCATTGAAGAAGGTGGTGTCAAAATGAAGCTGACAGTGATTGACACACCAGGATTTGGGGACCAGATCAACAATGAGAACTGGTAAGTTTTACAAGGCCAAGGCCTGAAGTTAAGATGGTATATGAGTGACTGTCATCTGCTTGGCCCGTGAAAGCATCTGGGATCCTATTACACTCCAGGGGCTGATAATGGGGCCGTGGGACTGTGAAACCATGTGTGTGCTTAGGGGTATGCACATATTACATGGTGAGTGCTTATTTCTGTGCCCAGTTACAGAAACTCTTAATCATCTGTGCTGATGGTGAGATGCTTGAGGTGGACTTTTTTTAATGCCTGAGACTGCTTTGTTGCTGTCAGAGCTGGGAACACTGTAGGCAGGAACATGAGGAGATTTGTACCTGTCTATTCATCTCTCTCTCCCACCTCAACAGCTGGGAGCCTATTGAGAAATACATCAACGAGCAATACGAAAAATTTTTGAAAGAGGAGGTGAATATTGCAAGGAAGAAACGAATTCCAGACACACGTGTGCACTGCTGCCTCTACTTCATCTCCCCTACGGGCCACTCGTATGTACACAGTCCCTCATCCTTCCTCCAGCCCTTGGTACCTCTGTGCCAGATACATACCCTACACTGCTGCATCTCAGACATGGATCCAGGGATCCTGCCAGCAGGGCTGGCCACTGTTTAGCTTAACTTTGGGTGCTGTGGGGCTTGAAAGGGTCTAGGATTACAAGAGCGGAAGAAATGCCACTGTGTTTTTTGGGAGTGGGCAGTATGGATGGGAAGAAGGAGATGAGAACATGGGGGCAGCAAGTAGGGTATATACAAGGGAAGGTTCACGGGTGCCCTGATGCTGGGACAGTCACTAGGATGAAAGGGGAGGAGGGTAAAAAGTGACCCCTTCCATGTTGTTCCTTCTTGGGCTGCAGCTTGCGGCCTCTGGACCTGGAGTTCATGAAACATCTCAGCAAGGTAGTGAACATCATCCCAGTTATTGCTAAGGCTGACACCATGACCTTGGAGGAAAAGACTGAATTCAAACAAAGAGTGAGTATCTCCTCTTCTGGATGGCATCCTTTCCTGCCCTGGCTTGGAGGCGGGAGAAATGAGTGGTATCCTTCTTCTTGGGATTGCAGTGCAGTCCCCAGGGTGTGCACAGAGTCCAGAGCTGGGTTGGTGGGTAAGTCCTAAAGATGCAGCTGTTTATATCTCTGAGGGCATCTGTTAGAGAAGGAAGAAATGTGTGTATCCCTGTGACATCCCG
Source organism: Corvus cornix cornix (assembly GCF_000738735.6). Classification (NCBI taxonomy): domain Eukaryota; kingdom Metazoa; phylum Chordata; class Aves; order Passeriformes; family Corvidae; genus Corvus; species Corvus cornix. Next base: position 48,681,461 of record NC_047057.1, on the reverse strand, counting down.
TGGTATGTTCTGTCACGGGAACTGGAGAGCCAGACAAGTAACCGAGGTTGGGAAGAAAGACTCATCATTGCTGCCCCGTGTCCTCGCTTTGCTGTGCACTTCCTTGGGACAATCCCTCCAGCTTCTGCCCACTGGAAGGATGTCCCAGATGTGTTTGCCTGGCCTTGCCAACTTCCTTCCCTTCAGGTTTGTGCTGCTTTGTGCTCCAAAATGTCTTTCTGCTTAGGTGCGCAAGGAACTAGAAGTAAATGGGATCGAGTTTTATCCCCAGAAAGAATTTGATGAGGACTTGGAGGATAAAACAGAGAACGACAAAATCAGGGTAGGAAACATTTTATTGTGGGAGGGGAAGGGGGTATGAGGAGGGCACCACATTTTGTTCTACACTTCAGCATCATTGCCCTCACACATAAGAAATAAACTGCTTTTTAATCTCCATTCCTGTGGTAATTGCAGTCTCTTTCCAGGCCCAGGGATATCTATAGAGTAAACCTATGAACATCTGCACAACCCTATGGATAGCAGAGTCTCCTGCACTCTGTGCTCTGGAAAGATAGTTTCTCCCTGTGCTTAGAGATATCTGGGTCCCCAATAGCCTCACCTCCTGTCCTACTTCCCAGGAAAGCTGCACCCCTACTCCTATTCTGGGTTTCCTCAGTACAATTTCAGCCACTAAACTTGTTGAATGTTCATGTGTCTTATGGGGAAGGATTATTTGAGTCCTCTCTTTCTATTGTGAAGAACTACAAATTTGGTGAGAAATACTCACCTCAAACTATCCATGTGAGCAGCTCTGGGCTGACAGACCCTCTGCTGGTTATGCTAAGGTACTTCTTCCCCTCGTCATCCCCCTCCTGAGGAATGCTGGAGATAGGTGCAGAAAAGCTCTGCCTCAGCTCCAGAGCCCTTGGCACTGCTGCAAGCTACCCACTAAGCTTGTTAGGGTGTAAGGACACCTGGAAAGCAAGGGTCCAGAATTCTAGGGATAGCACTGGTGGGTGAAAAGGACAGCCAGTGAAGTTTTGCCCTGGAGAATCTTTTCCCTCAGAGAAGGCCTTGTGTTTGTTGAGCTGAGAGGAGGAAAGGTAGATGGGGAACCGTGGTGGTGCTGCTCTCTGGAATAGGTTCAATGGATCTTTCCACGTGTCTCTCCCCAGCAGGAAAGCATGCCCTTTGCAGTAGTGGGCAGTGACAAGGAGTACCAAGTGAATGGCAAAAGAGTCCTGGGCAGGAAAACACCTTGGGGAATCATTGAAGGTAAAAAACTTCTTGCTTACAGGAGCTGAAAGTATGTCTGCAGATCACAGTAATAGACAAGGGTCCAGATAACCTTCCCATCCCATTTTTGACAAACTGTTTGAAACCAAGCAAAAGGAGAATTCTCAAATAGCTGTGCCAGAAGGGAACTGCCATGGTCAATATGGTGCCACTATCACCACCTGGCAGAAGGTGGAGCCACTCCGAACACCATGGTGTGTGAAGCTAAGCTCCCAAGGTTGCCTTGGTTTTCAAATGAAAATTCCTATGTGACTGATGAGCACCTCTTGGTGTCTCCTCAATGCTTGACAGCGTGGCGTTCAGACAACTGCCTGTCCTTTCTGAAGTATGCAAGCTCTACCCACTTGGAACCTGCCCCCATGGCAGTGACTTTCCCATGCTCTATAACCACAAAGGGGCTGTTGAAAAAAATCAAATGTAACGATTGCTTGCTTTCTTTTCAGTGGAAAACCTCAATCACTGTGAATTTGCCCTACTCCGAGATTTTGTCATCAGGTAAGGTCATGGTCATGCACCAATTTTCTCTTGATGAGCTGGGAGTCTTCCTGAGATCCACTCAGAGTGAAATAGCCCCTACTGAAAGGAAAATAAAGTCAATTTCAGGCAGTGAAAGTTTATGTGGTGTAGGGTTGGATTGAGTTAAGGGGTAGATACTCTAGTGCCTCTCTTAGTGACATGATCATTCTGTAAAGTAGGTGCTAGTTTTCATGTATGAGCTGGATGCCTGGAGAAAACTGGGATACTACCACCCCCATTAAGGTTGCAAAAATTCCCATTAAGGGAGTTAAAAAAAAAATCCAATTAAAGTTACAAAAATTTCTATTTGCTGCTGACAATAGGTCAGTGATAAAGAGGTCACTACCACATCCGAGATCAGGTTTCCTTACATGTTGGAGGATGTGCTGGAACATATGAGCTGGAAGTGAAAAGCTTTCATTGTCCTGTCTCATTTCTACTCTGTTTCATGAAGTTGCCTCAGTAAAGATTCTGTAGAAGAGCTGTAGATCCAGGGTCATCTCTCTTCCCTATAAAAATAACACAAAAAGAAAATAACAGAAACACAGTTCAAAACCAGAGCCCTGTGACTCATTCCACTTGTGGGTATGGTGCTACTGAGCCAGGTATAATGCTTTGACATCACCCTACTTCCTTCTTTTTGTTCTGTAATACCTTCTGCAGCAGAGGTGCTTTTCCAAAGTCTTTCAGTAAAACCATCCTGCCCAAATGATCTTCACAAAGCCTGTAACAATCCAAGTCCATAGGCTGTCTATGGAGGTCAGTGATGATGCTCACAGCTGTGTTCTGCAGCTTATGGTCTGCAGGGAACCTCATACACTGATGCTTCCTTGTCTCACCACTGTTTCAGATAAGTCCCGGTCTGCTCTGACACACCAGGATGGCCAGTGGCTGTGCCAGTGGCACAGGTGCAAGAGAGGCAGGGCACTGGCAAGCACAGCCAGGAATTTCAGCCCATGTCCTGCATCCTGCCTACGTCTTCTCAAATGCTGATGCTCCAGCTCTCAGTTGTGTATGATGGCACCCGTGCTATCCATGCAGAAAGAGGGGTACAATAATTAGCTAGACAGACTGAAAAAATCTTCCATTTATTTCAGGGAATAAAATTATCACCAGATAATACTTACTGTGCTGATATTGACTATCATATCCTCTTTCCCACCCCACTTTGTCCCCTGCAGGACCCACCTTCAGGACCTAAAAGAAGTGACCCACAACATCCACTATGAGACCTACAGGGCCAAACGGCTGAATGACAATGGAGGGCTGCCCCCCATGACTGTGGAGACAGAGGAGAACCATGAAAGTAACCTGTGAAACACCCTCCCCCTCCACGGTCACCCGGTGACTCTGGATAGACAACCCACCCCTGCTACCCCTGACTCTACCACGGGCCTGTCTCTGAAGCATGTGGCACATCCTCCGTGGGAGTGAGAGGATGCAAGTGTGAGTGCGTGCGGGCGTGCATGTGCCTACCTGTGTGCCGGAGAGGGACAAGAGCATCTCCCCATCCTTCCCAGAGTGTCCCTGTTCTTGGTTTGTTTTTTGCACAGTGGACTGTCCGTCAGCTTCCCTTCTCTCTTTTCTGTGTCTCAGCTGTGTATCTTGCCTGGGGGAAATAGTGTTGGGGGGGAAGGATTTCTAGGGGCATGGATTTTGGAGGGGGGAGGTGTGGGGCATGCTGTGGTCCTGTTTTTATCACTTGGAGACATGGCAAGGAGAGATTCTGGGAGAGATGGTGGAGTCGATGCATGCATGTTTCAAGAGATGTCAGCAGAGATTTCTCTTGGATCTTCCATGGGTGTAAAGGCAGCTGGTTGGTCTGAGGGCATGGTGGCCTGGCATTTTATCCCTTTTTCTTGCTGTGGCTTCCCAAGGGGAAACGGCAGCTTGGAACAGGATAGATGAAAGAAGACTGACATGTTTTGTGGTTCAGAGCAAGTGACTGGTGGGAGGAGACAGACTCCGTTCTTGGCCTGTAGCATCTATTTGAGAAGCATCAAAGTACTTGGGGAAAATAGATATATTTTCCAAAAGAAGCAAAACCCAGAGGAAAATAACATGTTCCTGCTGCAGAGGGTGCATTTGTCCTGCCCAGCACTAAGGTGAAAAGCCATGCTTGTATCACAGGCATTTGACTCTGTGCAGATCAGACCAAGCTGTGCTGGGGCCACCCCAACCCATGGGGTCACCCCATCCCCTGGCTGCAATCCCCCATTGCAGTGGTCTCTCTCCACCAGCACTGAACAGGTCCTGGCCAAACCTTCCCCCCACAACTTGGCCCCTCTGCTGTGGGAGCACAGGGAAGACAATGCCACAGGGGGTCCCTGCTGGGACCTCCCCCAGGGACAGCTCCACTTGGCATAGGGCCTTGAGGATCTCGGAGAAGTGCAAAGAGCTATGGATTGAGAAGCACCGGGCCAGGGTGTCTCCCCTGATGGTGGGGGCACAAGAGGTACTGAGGAGGTATACCAAGATACCTCTTCCTCACCCTCCTCCTTGAAATGGCTGCATTTGCTACTGCAGCAGTGCTGTTCCTCTGCCCTCTTACTGTCCCGTGTCCTCCTCCACTCCTGTGCTTTTGTCCTCATTCCCTTTTAGCCCTCCATAGCCTTCTTCCTTCCTTTCTTTCCCTACCTAACTTTCTCTGTTCTTCACCCTTTAAGTCTCTCCTTCATTTCTCCAAGTACTTGAATATTCCTCTTCTCCAGGCTGTTTCCTCCCTGTCCCAAGTTCTCATACCTTCTTAACAATGTGCTTTTGTGTCCTGTTGAGAAGCTGTCATTTTGCCTTTCCCTGGAGGGGATGGGGAGGGAAGGTAAAGACCCAGGAGCAGAAAGAGGCACAGCTTTACTGAAGACTACATGTTTGTGTCTAGCTGGTGTGTCAGCTGTTTTCTGGACATCCCTGGATGAGGTTGAAAGTGTCAGGGCTGCGTGGGCAGAAGGAAGGAGGGGAGAAGACCAGAAACACTGAGTTTGGCAGTGTCTGCATGTCACATGGCTGGCAGGGGTTGTTCCCACCAGGACACTTTAAACACACATGTGGAATGCTATGGCCTGGCATGGCAGCACTGCGAGTAAGGGGAAGTGCGGGGGGTTTGGATGGGGTGGAAAGGCTGGCATGGGAGGGAGGAAGAGGGAATAGCAAATGAGCAGCAGAGGAGGATTCAAGTCAAACTTGATGTTGGCTGTATGGGGGCCAGGGGTGGGAATAGGGTTCTCCAAGCCTTAGCAAAACTGTCAAGAGCATATGTCCATCTGCTGGCTTTCTCTGGTGCTGTAACTGCAAAGCAAAGTTCTCTTCACTCTCACTGCCACCTGTCTACACAAATCAGCCATTCTCAGCACTACTAGGATGTGAGGGCCATCCCAGCCCTTCCCAGTCCTTTCACCACCCACGTTCACAGCCCCTGCTGTTCCTGTATGCAGTGTGTGCGTATCGCCTTGCCCCCCCTTCCCCCGGCACCAGGCCTCCTCAGTCCTGCAGGGAACAAGAGCCTTGTCACTGGTGCCAGCAGCCACACCATGGACCCTGCAGAAACCATCCTGCCACGCTGCCACCCACCCTGCCACACAACTGGCCCTCCTCAGCCCAAGGACATCAAACCTCATCAGAGACACCACCAGGGCTCTGCTTCTTCACAGCACTGAAACACGAAGCCACGTTCCATTGTCTTCACCCTGGGCTGCAGAATGGTAATCTTTATGACTTTTGGGCCCAGCCAAGGGTTATGACGGAGAGAGACAATGCTGCCCTGCTTAAAGAAAGCAAAGCAGACCCATGCAACAGAAGAGAGACTTTCCTTTGCCTGTAATGTGGATTTCAAGGACAAAGCTGTGTGTTTTGCCCTGTAGGTTTAGGAATTTTTATTTGTTTGTAATAACTTGATTTTTATGCCCTGCTCTGTAATTTCTTGTTGGATCATAGACTACTTCTAAAGGATCCGTAAAAGCTTGCTGAGAAAAGCTCAGGTACTCCTCACTGCCATCTGCTCATGCCAATAGCCTACCAACATCCTGTGTGTCTACAAGGAAGTGTACAAATGGCAAATCCAAAAAAATCCCACGTGGCATAACAACGGGAGATGCTGTTGGGAAGAAGTCTCTGTAAATGGATAAGCTGGGAAAAGCCTGAATCGTGCGCCACCAGCTGAGTTCCAGGATGAGCAGAGCAAGTCAGCTGTTCCCCCGAGATATCCCGAGTAATACTGCAGAGGGGAAGAGTCTAGACCTTACATCAGACCTGCCCACTCAGCGCATTCGGAGGCTCACAAACTGCTCACCAGATAAGCCGTTCGCCAGAACAACTTTGCTAAGCACGGCAAATCCTGGACAACTTCCACTGAGGCAACCACGGCAGCGAACAGGCGTGGTTGCACCGAGCAGAGAGAGCCACAGGAGCGAGCAGGGCTGCGTGTAGGCACCAGTGTCTGTGGTTCGTTGAGCGGCCCGGCGCGGGGCGGGCGTGGGGCGCGGAGCCGGGCGGGGCCGCCACTTGTAGCGTTCCCGCCGCCACCGGCGCCATTAAACCGACCCAGCGCCGCCTCACTTCCGCCTCGCTCCTTCTCACTTCCGCCCCGCGCGCGCCGCCGGCCGGGAACGCCGCGGGGGGCGGGGCCTGCCGGGATGCGTCATCGGGCGGGGCCGCGCGGTATGACGTCACTGCCGCCGCCGGGTCAGGGGCGGGGCCGGCGGGGCAAAGATGGCGCTGAACAGGAACCACTCGCAGGAGGGTGGTGTCGTCATCCCCAATGCCGAGAGGTACCGCGGGGGTCGCGGGGCCGGGTGGGTCCTCCTCGGCCCTTGTCCCCTCAGCAGGGCCCGGATGGCGGGGCCCGGTGGTGGGAGGCTGCCGCTGGGGCAACTCCCGTTTCCTGCCCGGCGGCGCGGGCCCGGCTCGGCCTGGGGTCTGCGTTATTAAAGCGCTGCCTGGCAGGGTGGGGACGGGCTGGGGCGGGCAGTGGGAGAAGGCCTGGCTGGGGTCCGTAGAGCTGCCCCGTCTTCACTGTGGAAGCTCGGCGGTCCTTAAAGCCGCTCCGGCGGGCGTCCTGGGTGAAGGCTGAGGCTGCCATCGCTTGTAAAAGTCAAGGAATTGGGGTTTTTTTAAGGTTACTTAGTAACGTCGGAGAGGCAGAGACTACTTAAGGTAGGAGTCTTGGTCACTTGAATTCGTAAGTAAGGAACTTGAATTCAAAGTTTCTCTGCCCGGAGAAGTGCCTATCCATGGAAGCACAGGCGGCTGCTTGACGCCTGCTCTCGCCCCGAGTGGGGATTGACAAACCGGCTTAACAGACTTGGGCTTCAGTTTGGTTGTGTTTGGATGCTCCCAGCATCCTGGCAAGAGAAATCCTAGAAACCCGAGGCCCAGTAAAGGATCGAAGTAAAAGGATCAAAGGAGTTGGTTTGGGGCTGGTGATCAGTAGGAAAATTACACTCCAAAAATATGCTCCATGTTGTGTTGAGTTTGGAGTAGGAGCTGACTCCTAATACTTCAGTCAGGAAAGTCCTCTGACATGTTGAGTTCATGCTGGTTTAAAGGAGGTTTCTCTACCCTTTGAATCCTGGGCTGCATCAAAAGTAGCATGGGCAGCAGGTCAAGGAAGGTGGTTCTGCCTCTGTATTCTACTCTGGTGTGACCTCACCTTGAGTGCTGCATCCAGCTCTGGGGTCCCCAACATAAGAAGGATGTGAAACTGTTGGAGCAACTCCAGAGGAGGCCACAAAGTTGGTAAGAGGAATGAAGCACTTTCTCTGTGAAGACAAGCTGACAATATTGGGGCTGTTCAGCCTCAAGATGAGAAGGTTGTGTGGAGGCCTCATTGCAGCCTTCCAGTATCTGAATGGGACCTACAGGGAAGGCACAGGGGGACTCTTCATCAGGAGCTGCAGTGCTAGGATAGGGAGTAATGGGTACAAGCTGAAAGAAGGGAAATTTAGGCTAGACATTAGGAAGAAATTCTTTACTGTGAGGGTGGTGAGGCACTGGAACAGGTTGCCCAGACGAGCTGTGGATGCCCCAGCCGTGGCAGTGTTCAAAGCCAGGTTGGATAATGCTTTGAGCAAACTGGTCTAGTGGAAGGTGGCCATGGCCATGGCAGGGAGGTTGGGACTAAGTAATGTTTAAGATCCTTTCCAACCCCTAACATTGTGTGGTTTTATGATCTCAAGCCATTCTTTGAGGTGCTGCTCAGTCACAGGTGAGGGCAGTGTGGTTCCACAGGCTGCGCAGCCTCCTATGACAGCCCTGGACAGGCATGCAGGTGCAGACCGGTTCAGCAGCCTAATTACTCTCCGTGGTGGTGGCTGCATGTTACTTGCTTGTGTGAGTAGCTGCAAAGCAGTAAACATTACAATGACTACACAGAAATTCTTCCCAGTGAGGCAAAATGACGTGAAATGCTGCTACAGCACATGATTGAGGGAGTGTTCTGGTAAGATTAGAGCTGTCAAAAAGTTGGTTTTATGTAGCTTAGAATAAATGTTTCCTCCTTGCATTTTGGAAATGGAAAGAGCTCTGCTGTCTCCTAAGTCTGTCCCTTCCAGCCAGTCTGAGAATCTGCATCTGGCTCAGCTATGAAGTAATGTCCCAGTAGAATTTCTTGGTCAGGTTGTTTTTTTCTCATCAAAGCTAGACTTTTCAATACCTTCATTCTCAGGTAGCTGCGTTTTTCAGATACATCTGCAATGTTCTTCTTTTCCCTAAAGAGCAAAGAACCTCAAACTGTAGGGCATTTGCTTGTTTTTCCATATGGTGGCCCTGCAGATTCCTCCCTTCCCCAAAGAATTGCAGTTTCCTGACTTTATTTGACTTCTGCAGTATGCTGAGCACAGTACATAAGGGTTATTTTAAATCCAGCCTGTTCAGGCTCATGTTGGTTTAGGGTTTTGTCACTTTGTTTTCCATGCTCTTGAACCATAAAGCACCTCGGGGTCTTTTGCCACTGTAACACGCTGAAGGTTTATCACCCCCAAAGTTCTTTTGTTTATTCTGCAGATTTTCTTACTATGTGGTACGTTTAGATCTGCACCATAGACTCAGTGACATGCTTTCCCAAGATGACTCTCTTTTTTTCTGAAAATACATTTAGTTTTTCACGCACCTCCATACCCTTGACCCTGCAGTGTTCACAGTTCTCATCTGGCTTTGTGTCTGCTAATGTTCCCATAGATATCCAACAATAATATCCTTATTGCTGACATCACTGACTCATTGTTTCATTCCTTAGCACCGTTCTGTTTATTACAAAAACTTAAGTAAGTCATGTGAGGCAGGGTCAGCAGTGAGGGTTTCAGTGCAGCCACCTCCTCAGTTTGCACAGTGGGTGTGGTCTTAACAGCAGTGCTATTTTCCAGTGCAGTGGACTTGATTTGAGCAGGGACTGGGAGGGAGGATTGCTCTAAGATTACACCTTGGCTTCAAGGGGATGGTTTCTGACACCTCAGCCCTTTCTGTGCCCTGATCTTTGGGCTGAGGGTCTTTCTGTGCAGAGTGGAATTCCTCAGTCTGACAACTTTGGAGACAGAAAACCTCCTGTTGTTTAAAGGTGCCCTTTGTGAAGGAGGAGCAGGGCTTGTTTCAGATGAGAGGATGAATTCTTCCACTCTGCATGAATCATCCCTCTCTATTCAAAGTCAAAATGGCAGGGCCCACAGCAGGACTTTGGGATAATATTTAGAGTTTTGCTGTGCTATTCCCCTCCCTGTGTGATAGGGGTATATGTTGGAGCTGTTACTGAGTTTGTCTCTCCAACCTGTCTTGATTTCCTCCTGCAGTGTTCTCAAACAGTGTAAAGATGTGGAACTCTCCTTCAGTGACGTGACAGGCAAGCCCGAAATCTTCAAAGGCACCAAGAAAGGAATGCTGTATCTCACCCCTTACAGGGTAAGTCTGATGCCAGCAGGGCTGCTTCTTTCTCAAGGGATCTTGTAAACTTTAAACCAGAAACCTAGTTGATGATAGAGGAAGGGATTTTTGTTGTGGAAGGAACCACTGACAGCCCTAGGTAGGAGAAGGAAACGTGGAAATGGGATAGTTCATACTTATGTCAGAATCCCATTTACCTACAAAGGCACATGCAGTCCTGGAAGTCACTGTCTAGAGAATATATTTCATATAATGTGTCGGTCAATAATACTTTCATTGCAAACTCTCATAGCTTATCCTTAAAAAGCAGAACAGTAAAGCTCTGTAAACATGCAGGTGTGTTTTAAGTGGTTTATTATTTTGGAATGTACGTGCTTCAAGTGAGTGAGCCATGTGCTGTCAAAGCTGTTGGGGATCCCCAGTATTAAAGCTGTGAAATAACTCAATGCATACTCATACTAGAGGTTAAGTTATCCTCTTTTTGGATGCTGATACAATGAGAACTCCACAATCACTCTCTTTATTGAATTCAAGTAATTCAGAAGCATCCCCTCCTGTCTTGCAGATGATCTTTGTGTCCAAGGGCAAGGATCCTATGCTGTCTTTCATGATGCCATTTTATTTGGTGAAAGGATGCTCGATTGAGCAGCCTGTTTTCTCTGCCAATTACATCAAAGGACAGATCCAAGCGGAGGCCGGAGGTATGTGCCTGTGCTTTGTAGATTGAACTCTTGCCAAGTATCACAAGGTGCTTTTTGCTGAACACCAGACAGGCAGCTTATGTGCACAGGAAAGGCAGAGTAGCTGGGGTGGTATAGCTGGTGTGTCCACACTGAGGTAACTCCATCTCCTGCACTTCACGCCACTGCTGCTGTGTTACTTTCTGCCCCCAGGCCAGGAGCTGACTTGTCCAGGATGACTTCTGTTTAATTCTTCTGTCTTGCTGGGTGTTGTCAAGTTCACTCAGTTTTTGAATGAGCTTGTTTTTCTCCTTTCTTTGACCTGGAAGGGTGGGTAAATGACCAAGTCACCATCAATGCTATTGATAGAATTAGAATAAGCAAGCACTTTTGGTTTTGAAAAGTCAGCAGCCACTTGGGTATGGTTTATATGGATCTGTGAGTCTGCTGTCCATCATTGATTTAGCTTTGATCCCAATTTGATTATGAAGCTGTGGTAAGACTTAAGAGTGGTGTTCATGACCAAACATGGAGGGGAATTGCAAAAGAGAAATCGGGATTGGAAACATGGCTTCTGGTTCAAATTTCTTCCCTCTTCAGCCCTGGAATTAGTTGATGTGCGTTTTTATGGCATCTGGAGGGTCTATGCGTTTTGCTTTCTGTTTGTAACAATGTTTTAAAATGACTGGGTCCTCTGGGGATTGTGGATCAGCCGCAATCTTGGGCTGAAGTCATACTAACACAGTGGTTTTACAAAGGTGAATCTCCAAAGGAATGACTTTATCCATGATGGACTCTTTTGTTATATTTCTGTACTTTATTTCTGCTTTATCCCCAAGAGACTATCTCTCTTTATACTAATTTAATTGTTAGACAAGGAAGATAAATCTTATATTTAAATGACATGTATTTTTAACACCAAAATCCAAAGCACCTCCCCCCAAAAACCAGCAAAACCCAAAAAGTAGGCACAACATCGCCTACTTGATTGGTTTCTTTTAAAAATTGCTATTATACTTCAGCATTTAATAATCTCTCTCAGCTCCTGTGTGTCAGTGAGATTAAAGATGTTGCATTTGATTTAAATCCTAGCTTGAGTTGCAGATGCTGATCTGTAGTTCACTGAGGACATCAATAAAACTTCATCTGAGGGCTTTCAGTTAAAATCCTCAGTGAAACAAATGTTCAGTCTTTACACTGTTCATTATTAGGTTCCATTAAAGCTTTCAGGAAAGAGCAAAACAGGATTGTATCTAGAGTAGGCTGCTTCTATATGACTATAACTTTTAAAGTGTAAAAAAATAAATTCCTGATCCTCTTGAGATACTATTTTGGGGGATGTCTGATAGCAGTGCCATGACTCTTTCTCCCTGATAATAGGATGCAAAATAGTTTTGAAATAAAGAAGAAAAAAAATAATTGAAGTATAAACAATTTTGCTGTCTTGGCTGGTACTGAGGAGGCTAATAGTCTGCTTCCATTCTAATTCTTTCTTCTAGGTGGCTGGGAAGGTCAGGGGACATTTAAACTGACTTTCAACAGTGGAGGAGCCATTGAGTTTGGACAGCTGATGTTTAAAGCTGCTTCTAGTGGTAAGGGATTTTCAGATCCTGTGGTTCCCCCATGGTTGGCTGAGCTAGTAAGCAAGTGTGCTTGTTCTGAACTTCGTGGGAAGAGAGGTACCCTATGCCCTCTTCCACAGCAAAGTATTTATTCTCTTTCCAGGGGAACTTTTGGTTTCCCTTCCAATCCTTTTTCTTTATTTCATCTTAATGCTTTGTGCAGTCAGAATACTCTGGGGTTTGAGCTTCTGAGGTGAACCACCTTTTTCTACAGAACCTTATTTCTCCTGGAAAAAGGTTGAAATATGTGATGGTGAAAAATTGCTTTGCTTATCTACCCTCAGCTCAGTTCTATTGTAGTGTAGTAAGATGGGAGAAGTTAATGTGCACATTAGGAGAGGGGAAAAATAGGTTTTAAAAAATAATTTCTTTTTAAAATTTTCAAAGGGAGGAACAAGTACCTTTTTTTTCTGATAAAGTTTCCTTTTTAAAGAAATTTGCATTTTAAAATATATTTTTTTTCAGAAAGAAAGTTTAAAAAGAAAGGAAAAAACACTGTACTGTACTTGCTTTAGAGTGGTCTTTTCTTCAAGCAGTGGGAGCTCTGTGGTGGGACTGGGACCTGCGAGGTTGTATTTTTGCAGCTGCTTTTCTTTAGCACCCTGTGACTAATGCTTTTCAAGCACAGAGCTATGCCAGGACTGTACAGTGAATCTAGATAAAGGGAAACAGTGCTGCATTAACAGGACTATTTTCATTCTGTTCTGTACATTTAGTTTTAAGAAAAGATGTCTGGCTTACTAAACATGTGTTCCTTAGCTTCCAGTGGCGTTCCTCTGCAGAACCCTGGCTATGGATACACCCCTGTTCCTGGAGGATATGCACCCCCCCCGCCTGCCCCCAGGGGCTATTCACCTGTGCCGGGAGGCTACGCTGCCCCTCCGCCACCGAACGGACCATATCCCTATGCACCACCTCCAGTGAATGCCTATGGACCTGCTCCACAGCCCATGGGATACCCATACGCCCAGACTCCAGGTTTGGAAGTTGTGTAGTGATGACTGGCTCTGATATTAACTGTGAAGAAATGACAGTGGTACGATGAGGGTTACTGTTGTTTTGTCTCCAGCAAGGATCCTTGTCCTTGAAAACTCTGTCACATGCTGTTGATCACACCCATGTGTTGCTATAGTTCTAGCTACGTGAAAATGTGGTTTGCAAATTGTGCTTGGTAGAGAATTATTGCCTGCTGACATGACAGGCATTAGCAAATTATCAGATCCCTGCTGTCTGCATCCCTGCCAAGCCTGGGGAGCTTCCCTTACCACTGCTCTTGTCCACAGCTAATGTGCTGTCGGGCCTGTGAGCTCTCTCCCCTCTGTCCCATGATCCGTGGTCCAAAGCATCAGCCTGGTGTTGTCTTTTTCAGGTATTTACCCACCACTTCCAAACATGAACCCCATGTACATGCCACCTCCACCGCCCTACTCCGGGGCACCTTCTGCGGGACCCTCAGCCCCCTCAGCTCCCCCAGCCTGGGTGAGCCCAGGGATGCCAGGTAAATGGGACTGGGTGGTTGCCAGGGACTGGGTGGTTGCCAGGGTCTGGGTGCAAAAGGGTGCCTGGGGACTTGGTTTAAGGGTGGCATGGGCACAGCATGGGGTGGAGAAGCTGTTGTTGCAAGAGCTCCACGTCTTCTGTAGGGAGCTGCTCAGCCCTGCACTGCACAGCTTGCCAGCTTTCCTGAGCTGCTCTGAATTCTAAGCTGGCTTGCTGCAGTTCCTGTCAGCTCCTTGGGCCTTTGTTGCCTCCTTGGAAGAGCACTGGCTGGGGAGAAGGCTCTGGGGCTGGGGCCATTGCCTCAGAATTTAAGGTGGCTTCTTTTCCTTCCTTTCCAGGAGGCAGTAAGGCCATGGAAGCTGCTTCCAGTGCATATTACAACCCTGCCAACCCACACAACGTGTACATGCCCATGGTGAGTACCATGCCTGGTCTTCATGTGCCTACTCCCTCCTCTGTCACTAGAGATGGTGCTTTGCATTCCTAGCAAAGTCTAGTGTACCTCCATGTTGAACATGCACAGAAAGTATGCATTTTTCTGGGAGGGAGGCATGGATGTTGATCCCATGAAGAAGGCTGGTTAAATTTTCAGTCAGGAAAGCAGGAAGGCCTTAAGATTGATGCAGTAACAGCCCTTTACTACCTGTCTTACTCCTAAAGGCATAACAGACTTGCATGGGCACAAAGGAAACACAGAGCTCTCTGCATTCATTGGGCCTGAAAATGAGGAGAGTTAAAGAACAGGTTGAGAGCATGTGGGTTTCTGTTTTGCTTTCTTTCTGGGCTGCATGGAGACAGGGACATCTCTTACTGTTCAGTCAGTGGCAGCCAGTAGGTTGTGTGTAGCCTCCATCTGGTACATGACAGTCTGGCTGTGCCCTTGACTGCCTTGCTTGGCTCTGGCAGGCTGGAGACTGATGGAACAGCAAAGCTGGCCCTCAGCCCAGGGTTTGCTGTCTGCTGGGTCAGAGCTATGAGCTTCAACAGGGACAAAGCCCTGGAAGGGAAGGGAGGATGGCTGTTAAAACAGATTAAATGGCCCATTTGCAGTAGACCATTTGTTACCTGGTTTTGAGGGGACTTTTCCTAGAAACGTTGTGGAGGCAGCATGTATCATGGAGCATAACTGATACTGGAGAGGAGTGGTGTGATGAAATAACAGCTTAAACCATAGCACTTGGTTCTGTCTGTAGCTCACTGCAGGGCACTCATTTCTGGTGAGCCAAGCCTGGGAATGCCTGGAAAGAGCTGGTCATAAAACAAGCATGGTTGTTGACTCTACTGTATCTCCTTCCAGGATCAGCCGCCTCCTTATGCACCTCCTGAGGATAAGAAGAACAACTAACAGAAGGAAATTGCAGCCAGTCTCCCACATTCTCTCTCCCTGAAGACAATTTGGCTGTTAGTACCCCTCAAGTTAGCATATCTCTAGATCTCTGTTTCTCTACAATAGATATAGCGCTGGGCAGCTGAGCACCTGCCCTCCTTAAACATTTAAGTCAGTGGCAATACAAGGCAGGACAACAGCACTTTCCTACTTACTTGCTTTATCTCATGGGGTTGAAGGACTAACCTTTTGCCCTGCCATTGGCTTGAGGAGAGAGATGGACTTCTTATTAAACCGTATCACATGACTAATCTAGGACTAAAATGTGAAGGCTCTGGGATCTTGTTGGAGTAAAACAACTTGGAATGCCAAACTTTTGACTTCTGAAGCACTGTCCAGGAGGAAAGGTGTAGAGAGCCATGGGGTTCCCTGCATGGATCCTCGGGTGCCCTAGAAAGGTGTTAAACTTCCTTAAGTTCCAGCACAATTCAGTGTGAGATGGGACTTTGGAAATCTGGTATTGTGCTGGAAGTGTGTGGCTCCTGGACTAACAGTTGAGGGGTGATGACCTTGAGAAGTGCATTTTAAGAAATGCCGAAGCATTTGGCTACGAAAGAGGGAAGGGGATGGGCCCCAATCAGCCTGTCTTTGTAGCCATTGGATAGAGAAGCAAACAAAGGTGTGCCTCAGGGCAGTGAGCTCATAGACTGGCAGGCCTGAGGATCCGTCTTCCTTTCCCTGTCCGAGCAGGCCCCATCTCTGCGCAATGATCCTGTGTCAAGCAGCCGTTCTTCAAACATAATGGAGTCAAGTGCTGCACAGGAGGCTGCCTGTCTTGGAGCAAAATATGTTACATTAGGAAGATGACCTGGCACTAGCCTTTTCAGGAGACAAGTCCTGCAGCCCTGGCTCCCTCTTGCTGAGCAAACTTGCGCTGTGTGCTACCTCCCCGGGGAAAACTGGCCTTCATCTTTTCCGTCAGCTGCTGGAGCCAGGCCGTGTGTGCCCACATCTGAACAATGTGGGCAGTTTAATCCCAGTTGGTTGCTCACAGGTGCAGTGCCCTCGGCTGGGAACTGCTGTCTGGGTAGGAGTTACTGATGCTTGGTTCTCTTGCAGAGACTCTGTCTGCTCAGCCACAACCTATCCTTTTTCCTTAGGACATAGTGCCGTTAAACCTGCTCTGAAAAGAGTCTCTAGTCTGGTGGAGACCCTTGTGATCCTTTACATATAGGGTGATTGTACTTCTTCCTACAGCCTCCCTACCTTCACAAGAAGGGGGAAGGAGTGTTTTCCCTCTTACTTCCCTGTATGGCAGGGCTCTCCTGCAAGTCAGGTTTGCACAACTTAAAAGTATGAATTCCTAAAGCAGTTCCATGGGGGGAGGAAGTAAGTTTCCTATCTATAAATACTTTTTCTGAGTTAGAGATATTCTAACAACTCTGTATTTAAAAAAAAAAAATCAACCATGAATGTTTGTAACTTTTTGAATTGCACTTTAATACAGGAGTGTTGATACCTTTATCTGCCAGTTCACTGTTGTGTCTGTGTTGTGTTGACCTTAATTCTTGCATACTGCACAGAAGGCTGGAATGAACTACAACCACTGCTGCTGCTCCCTCGGGTCAGTTGTGGGTCTGTACTTCTCTCTCCCTGGTATGTGGCTAAGCTGGACCTGGAATCAAGTAACTGGTGGGAGTGAAGAAGGTGGGGCTTATCCTTGCTGCCTGGGAAGGGTGGAAGGCTGGCTGGTGCCTGTGGCTATGCCCAGGTATCCAGAACTGGCACATGTTCATGTCCCATCGCTGCATGTAGCAGGTGCCATGTTACCACACTGCTACTCACTACAGCCGCATTCACAGCATCTCTTCTATGTACATTACACCAGAGGGAAGGCCTTTAAAGTCTTTAAAAGAAACTCCTCACTATCAATTTTTCTTCCAGCAATGGAAAAATAATATATGATAGGGAAAATGGCATTTGGCTATGGACTGTAAAATCTGTTTCCTCTTGTGCCAAGGAATGCTGCTGCCCTGCTGAACATGATGTAACTACTGGAAAGCCATTTCCTACTCTGCATCAGTCCAGGTTCTGACAGGAAACCAGTTCTGTTTCCTAGCATAGTTGTTCCTGTTTTGTGGTAATGACCCTGTAATCCTACATTAACCAAGCAGCTGTAGTTAGCAACACTAAAACATGAGACAGAGTCTGTGATCTGCTTCCCTTTATTTCAATATCAATTTGCCTCAATCACTCCCCAAGAACAAAGCCAGCTCCTTGTTTTTTAGCAAGTTCTTCCTTATTAGAACTGCAAGCGTTGTGTTCAGTATTTTGACCCTGCACCCAGTTTCTGGAAGGGGCCAGAATCAACCATTTGGTCCTGTAGGAATCAGAGTGGGCAGATGACCAGGAACCCTCCCACAGATGAATAGGAGAACTTTTTTTTCCCCCCTAATCTAACGTGATCTGTCCCCAGTCTGAGGCTTAATCTTGTGTCATCTAGAACTCCTCCACAGGTAGTCTGTTGTATGAAGGTGAAGCAGTTGAGGGCTTTAGAGTCTCTCCTGACACTCACTTCCAGTTTATTAGTGCAGGCTCCTCCTCAGAATAGAGCTGTGGATTTGGTGCCCTTGGGAGAAGAAGTCTTTTCCTGAGGAATCCTGTATTTTCAACCTGCTGGAGTAGGACCTGATCATCCTTTTAGCAGAAATTCCCTTCTAGAGCAAGAAGGATGCAACTTTCAGCTTGGAGGCACCTGTGACCATTGCCCAACCCAAAAGACCACCTCAACTGAGTATCAGCATCTTCCTGCCAGCACTCCTATGCAACGTGCTATGGCTCTGCGGTTTTTGGTGTGTACCACAGCATGGCTCCTGAGGTCGTGCATGGCTCATGGAGATTTTTGCTCTGCTCTGCTGTAAACCTCTACTAGAGGGGCTTTAACACAATGCTAGCACCCCTGCTAGGCTCAAGTAGTGCTGGCCTCTAGGATTGTGGCAGCAGGATCAGGCCTGCAAGCAAAGCCTCACTGTACAGGACCATTATGCCTCCAAGAGCTCTTGCTCCTGGTGGGGATATATGGGAGGGATGCAACCCTGTTGACAGCCCCTTATTCTAAACTAAGCTGATTATAGCAAAAGAAAGAAGGTGACCAAGTCTGATCCTTGACATTAACGCCATCACACACTTGGGAGGTGAGGGTGGGGGAAAAGGGAGAAGGGCGTGTCACAACCCTAGGAGATACAAAAGCACCCAAAGCCTTTCTACAGGTGTAGTTCAAACAGCCCCTGCAGCAGTCAGTAACATCCAGCTCAAAGCAATGAAGTTCTCAGGTCAGAGCTGACAAACTTCAGTAGTGGCTGGGCTCTACTTGTATGGCATCTTCCACGAGAGGATCTCAAAAGGCTTTGCAATTAGCGAGGAATTATGCTCTGCATACCCTTAGGCAGTGGGCAACAAGAATTCCTGATTTATGCAGACGGAGCAGACATCATTAGGCTGGTACCAGGGGATGTTCACTGCCCAGCATTGCTGGGCTCACCAGCAGAAGGCACTTGTGTAGTGAAGAGCCACGTGCCCTGGGGTCTCACAGCTCACCCTGGCACTGTCCACACCCCATCCCCTGGGCCCTGTCACAGAAGGGTTGGGCAGAAACCCTTGCCAGGGGCTTGATGTCTGACATGCCAGGGTTGTACCGGGAGTGCCATGGGACGGAGATACCACATCACCACCCCTGAGGGGTTAATAACCACTGAGAAGTTGTCTGCTGTCTTTAAGGCCCCGATGATCTTCCCAACGAACACATCTTGTACCTGAAAGAAAGAGATGGAGCTACCAGCATTTCCACATCTTGGGGTCCAGCTGTGGTCACTGACATGGCATAGCAGGACAGGGCACAGCAGTGAGCAACAGGAGAGAGACCCAGTGGGCAGCTGCCCCTTCATCCCAGAGGCATGGAGTGAGAGTACTCCCTCTCACTCCCCCCAAAATGCGTGGAGATCTGGGAAGAGGGGGATCCATGTGCCATGGGACTCACCTCATACACAGCATCCTCAGGGAAGTGGAGCTTGGCCAGGCTGGTGGTGTAGTGGAAGGGCATATCCGTCCTCCGGCTGAAGAACACAAGGGCGCTGGCAGCCTGGGACAGCGGGCGCAGAAACACCTCGATGTGGGATTTCTCCTGGGGTGGGGATAGGTGGGTGAGGCAGAGTTGCTAGGACCAGTGTAACTTCTGACTCTGCACTGTGGAGCTGCTACACCAGCAGGCCGACAACTCCCACAGCTCTCCTGCTCTTGTTTCTCTGCATCGCTGCACTCTCCCTCCTTATTTTGATACTCTGTGCTACTTCTGTCTGCTCTCCCAAATGCATCTGCTTTCCCCCTAACCTTGACAATCCTGCGCCCCTGGATTCCCAGGGGGTCCTGGTTGATCTGGATCATCAGGCGGTTCTGCAGGATCTCCTTGGCACTGGGGGAGATGGTGCGGAGATCCGTGGACATGAGGAGCGGAGCTGCCATCACTGTCCACAAGGCCATTTGGGAGCGTGACTGCTCGTAGCTAAGGCCAAAGTTTCCAATGATGAGCTGGAAGGGAGATGGTGAAAAAATGGAAGAGGCAGAAGAAAGTTAGAAACTTGTCTGCTTGTCATCGCTGATGCTGCTTCCTGAAGGGACCCACAAGGGAAACCTCACACTTTTGCTTCCCCTTAAGCAGTCCACCACTGCCACCACAGCCACTGGGATATCTCATCCCTGCTGGCACCATACATTCAAATGCACTCATTAACATCCTTTGTTTCACCACTATTTGCCCTCAGGCTGTGCAGGGAAGGACAAGAACATCTGGAGAACTTGACAGGTAAACTCAGGTGGTGAAGGGTTCTTTGCAACCACGGGGTTTTCCCACAGCTTGGCAAGGGCAACACCAGCTTTGCCTCTGCAGCAACAGGGCTCCTGCTCCTGGAGCTCTTCCCTTGCCCTACCCCTAGAAGGGGATCCCTGGAGTTCCTCATCCCCAGACAGGGTCAAAGCACCCACCACCTGGCCGCACCATGTCTGGGTCATTCCAGTGACCGGGGCCAGCTGCTGGTTGCAGCACGTCCTGGTTTGTGAAGAACCAGTCCACAATGGAAAGTACACTGTCCCAGGAATCCTGGATGTCGTCATAGTTACGCCACAGGTTGCAGATCTCTGCCAGGACGGTGTAGTTCACCTGATGAGGAAAACAGGGTCAGGCAGGAGGGAAAAAAGAGCTGCTCTGCAAGGTGGGGGAGCAGGGGCAGCACTGTTAATTGTTGAGGGCTGCACTGTCCAGAAAGTGTGTGAAAGGCAGAGGAATCTGGAGAAGGGCAAGGAGGGAAGGGTAAGGAGGCAAAACAGAGTCATATCCCACAATGTCTGGGCATATGCCAGTACGATAGGATGTCTGGCAAAACAACCACAGAGGCCATGAGGAAATATGATAAGCTATCAGCTACAACAATGAGGGCAGCTCAGGATTGACTCAAAAAGTGAAAGAGGAAATATGTGAGTACAACCAATTCTCAAGAAATACATACTAGGAGGATTATCCTATTTCAAGCACTGAAACCAGACAGGATTGTTTCATAAGAAGACTGTCAGGACCAAGCCCACACCATGTGAGTAGGGTGAAGAGGGTACACCCCAGAGCCTTCTTCCCACAAATTCCCATCACCTAGCCATATTGGGACCCCCAAGTGTCCCCAGATGCCTGCCAGGAAGACCACATTCCCTTTGGGGACCTGCAGCACCATCCAGGGGTGGAGAAATAAACAGGGTGTAACACCCTGCTCCTGGAGCTCCAGCCAGAGCTCGTCCAGGCCACAGGGGACATGGGAACCTGCCAACGGATGGGAAAACCCTCACCTTGGGGGGAAGACCCCCCTGATATGCTGGCCAGCTACAGGAGTAGACGATGGGGCGGCCTGTGGCGTTCAAGGCCCTCGCCATTTCTGGGTATCCTTAGGGAGAGAAGATGACAGCCAGTGAAGGGGGTGGCTGGCAGCAGCCCATGTCCCAGTTGCAGCCTTTGTCCCAGCCCACCCAGCAAGAGGTCTCCCAGGCCAGCCTGGCTTCCTGCCTTATACCACCTCCAGGACACACAAACTCTTGCCTCTTTTCCCAAGAGTTGTAAGAGGAGACACAAGGGAGGAACTGGCTGGACAAGTGTTTCTGCAGAGGGTCAGCAGCCCCAACCAAAGTAGCAGGGGGAGGAACACCACAGGCTGGTGAACTCTTACCTTTTGCCTGCTCCTCTGCAGACGAGTAGCACCCATCCAGCTTCAGCATGTCCACACCCCACGCTGCAAAGGTCTGGGCATCCTGCTGCACGTGTTCCAGCATAGTGCCTGGGTAGCCCCCACAGGTGAAGACGCCCAGGTCACCGTAAATGCCCAGCTTCAGGCCCCTGGAATGGACCTGTAAGGAGAAGAGAGCTGCAAGGAGCAAACAAAGGGATCCAAGATGTCTCCCAGGTACCAGGGTCCTCCATTCCTTCCCAGTTCTCCCACCATGGTGGCATGGGGCCACAGAGATCCCCAACGGCCCCCAGCAGGCACTCACGTAGTCAGCCAGAGCTTTAATTCCACTGGGAAATCTCTTGGGGTCGGGAACCAGCTGTCCTGCCGCGTCCCTCTGCTTGGCAGACCAGCAGTCGTCAATGTTGATGTACTCATAGCCCAGCTCCCTCCAGCCATCCTCTGCCAGCCGGTCTGCCATATCGAAGAAGAGCTGCTCACTGTGGATGGAGGGGACACGGCAGGCTGAGACCCTGCGACCCTTGCACCTCACCAGGTCAGGCAGGCAGAGGGATTTTCGGGTTAACTGGGGGCGCTGGAGGGCTGGTCTGAGCCTTAGGAGGGTCTCCAGGGCTCCCATGTAAACCCTGTCCGTGTTTATTGACCTCACTGAGGGGGAAGCGTTTCCCCGACTGCCTGCAAAGCCTGGCCACATCTTTCAGCTCTGGGGAGTCTCCAGCCCAGCACCGGGGCATCTGAGCCGCCCGCCTCCCAGGCACCAACCACCCCGGGGTCCCAGGGACGCAGAAGGTGCCAGAGCCATCCCGGGCCTGAAGTTCGACCCGACCAAGCCCCACCCGCTGACCTGATGCAGTTGCGGGGATCCGCCTGGCAGTCCACGTTGCAGCGGAACCTCTCCCAGGACATCCAGCCCATGGGGGGAGTGCGCGCCAGCCCGTTCTCCAAGGCCACGGAGGGCAGCGCCAGGGCCAGGGCCAGCCCGCTCAGTACCACCGCCGCCATCGCTGTCGCCGGGGCACTGCGCGCCTCTCCCGGCCCCGGCCCGGCCCCGCTCACATGATGCCGCCCGCATCACCTGACCGACCGCCCACGCTTCCTTCCCGCCCGCCCGTGGCCGCCGTGCCCCGCTGGTGTCGCACCCCACAGCCGTGCCCCCCCATTAATATCGCCCCCCCGCCCAGCTGCACCCTATTAGTATCGCACCCCGTCCGTGCTGCACCCCACTGCAGCTGCGCCCCCCTACTGGCACCCTGTCACCGCCACCCCCCGTGCCTGCTGCACCCCAACAGTGACTCTGGGAGGGGAGGGTTTAGGTCCCCCCACAGGTGACGACCCCGCGGAGGTGTCGGGCAGAGCGAAAGGCTGGGGGAGGACACAGCTCCGGTCTGGCTGAGGTGCCCCGGCCCCCCCCGCTTCCCCGCGCCCGCCGGCGGGGCGGTGCTGCCGGCGCGGCGGGACGGCCCCGGCGGCCGCAGGAGCCCTCCCCCGCCCGGCCGCGGCAGGGCCGGGCTGCCCCGCACCGCTGAGTAGGAGCGGCCGGAGGTGAGCCGGGCCGGGCCGGGGCTGGGGTCGGGGTCCCGCCGTCGGTGGGGAGGCGCTGGGCAAGGGCCAGGTGGCCCCGGGGCCGGGCCGGGCCGGGGCAGGGCGGCGGCGGGGCGGGAGCGGCCGCGGGGCCGCGGGGGGTCGCAGGCACAGGACGAACACACACACGGAGGGGCACACACAGAGACAAAGACTTGCAGCCCCATTTGCACAGGCGTGCGCCCGCACACAAAGAGACAGAGCCCAGCACTGCACACGTGGGACCCCCACAGCCCCTCGCGTCAGGGCGGCCTGGGCCGCCCCGGCTGTCCGCAGCCTGAGTGTGCCAGGCTGGAGGCTCTCCAGGGCAGAGCACCCCCTGGGAACAGCCTTTCCATGTGTCTGATCGGGGTCTTGTGCGTTTTTCAACTGGGGTCCGTGCCCCCGTGTCCTCAGCCGTGCCCCGCAAGCCCTGATGATAGAGAAGGGCTTCGGGAGGGATACTCGATGTTGCTCAGCAATGGGGAGCTCCTAGCGCCCAAATCTGCCCGGGGAGTGGTGGCTGTGGTTTGTTTTCTGCATATCTCTAAGTGTAGAGTTTTAGCGGTTGGAAATCCTTTTGCAATTGAACAATCCACAAAGGCTGTGCTGGCTCTGTCGTTCAAGGCTCTGTCCTCCTCGACTTGCCAAGTCGCCTGCCACAGGGCCTCCACAAACGGGGCCGTGACAGCTTCTACAAAACATTTCTTTTCTTCTTTTAAGAAACCCAAAACAAACCCAGGAGCCAGAAAACAAACCCACAGGAGCACTGAGCTGGGATGGGGCTCAGGCTTTGAAGCCAGTGCATGTTCCCCCAGTTTTGCCATCCCGGTTTCCAGTGCAACTTGGCTGCAGTGAGGACCCTGGCTTTCTGGGGTGGGAGTGACACAGCTCTTAGCTCTGTCAGTCCCAAACCGTTCTGGTTCATAACTCCATTTCTGGCACCTTTTTCTCTAACAAAGGATGGGGCTCATCATGCTGAAGCTTCGGATACCCTTGGCGAGGGAGCAGCCTGGCCAAGAAAGACAGCGAGGGTTTGCAGTCTGACCTGCACAGCTGGTATGGCACCTTGCACCCCACTGCTGGTGAACCTGCTGGAGCTGGGAGTGCTGCTGCCCGGAGGGCTGGTGGGGGTGGGTGGTCCTGCATGGAGACAGGGAGTAGGGAAACGGTGCAGAAATCTAAGTTCCAGAGCCCTGGGGTCTGAAACAATCTCCTTATCCTGCCCTCTAATAGAGAGCAAAATTAATGCCTCACAGGCAGACAGGCAAATTTCTTTGATGTGCCCCGTATAAAACCAGCAAAGTAGGTCACTTGTGGAATAAGAAATGAAACAGCGGTGTTGGCGTTCCCAGAGAAGGCAGGTGTCTGGATGGTGATGCTCTGGTAGTGACCTCTTTGCAGCAGCGAGGAACCAGCCTGCCCTTTGTAGGGGTAACTGCTGGGTTAGATGCTGCTGGAGTTGGGGCTGCTTTTCCTTGGGGACAGGATCAGGCCTCTTCTGGTGGGGCCAGTGATATGCTCCTCACACCAAGACAACCTCTTCCCCCTGTCTTCCTCTGCCTCCTAGGTGGGGCGATGAAGCTGAATGAGCGGAGTGTGGCCCACTATGCCACCTGTGACTCGCCCGCTGACCATGCCGGCTTCCTGCGCAAGCGGGTGGAGCGGCACCACCACCATGCCCACCACCATGGCGCCTCCTACCAGCGCCGCTGGTTCGTCCTCAAGGGCAACCTCCTCTTCTACTTTGAGGAGCGGGAGAGCCGGGAGCCCGTGGGGCTGGTGGTCCTGGAGGGCTGCACCGTGGAGCTGTGCGAGGCTGCTGAAGAGTTCGCCTTTGTCATCCGCTTTGATGACGCTGGTGCCAGGGCTTATGTGCTGGTGGCTGACGGGCAGGCTGCCATGGAGGCCTGGGTGAAGGCACTCTCACGGGCCAGCTTCGACTACATGCGGCTGGTGGTAAGGGAGCTGGAGAAGCAGCTGGAGGAGGCCTGCAAGAGCTTGGCCGCTTGCCGTAAGTCTCCACGGAGGTCCTCCTCCTCTGGCAGGAAGAGGCATCTCTCCAACCCTGCCTTGCTGCCTCTCCAGGAGAAGCCCACCACCCTGGAGAATGGTTACTCCACATGGGGTAGTGGTGGTTGTGTCACCGGTGGGGCCACCTGCACTGACTATGATGGGGGGCAAACTAAGCCCCCGCCCCTGCCTCCACGCCGGCGCTCAGGCGCCAGCAGCGCCACAGGATCCCCAGCACCTAGCCTCTCACCCACCATGCTGGAGAGCCCAGTGTCACCAGAAATGATCTGCTTCTCCAAGCTGCACAACTGGTATGGGCAGGAGATCGCGGTGCTGAGACGGGAGTGGCAGGAGAGGCAGAAGAGGGGACACCCGTGACTGGGGGCGCAGGACGCAAGTCACTGCCAGCTGATGCCCAGCAGCCTGTCCCACGTGCAGGAAGAGTGAAGGGAGGGACTCTGCTTGCCCCCTGCCCTCACAAGTGGCTCAGTGTGTGGTGTGTGTATGCTTCACTTGGGAGGGACTCAAATCTCCCCTAAACCTCACATTTCATTTCCATGAGGCTTTATACAGACAGAGTGTGTAACACCAGGGGAGCCACCTTTATTTAAACTCTCTCTGCTGGAGATAGGAGCTGCCCAAATCAGCACGTATGCAATGAACCTCAGCCAATGGGCTGGGCCGCTTGCTGTCCTGACGTGGTGGATGCTCTGGGTGTTTCATCCCCTACCTCTCCTTCACCACTTCTTCTTTTGTTTTGTTTCTCAGTGTGGAAGTTTGCTTTTGGTCAGTGCTTATTACTGTCTGTGGTCTTGTGCCAAAGACCTTCTGACTTTGTTCTTTTGCAGCAGATAAGGCTGGGCTCTTATGAAGTGCCTCCGACAGGCCACTGGCCCCGGCACGTGCCTCCAGCCTTGTGCCTCTCTCACTACAGGACGTGTGAGCCACTGCAGCTGTTGCTGGCCCAGCAGCTGGGGCTCTTGCATTGTTTTTGTACTTTCATCTGCACTAACATTTCTCCCAGCTAAATCCTTCAGGATGTGGGTATCATGGTCTTGCAGCTGTCTCTTTGGGTGTCATACTCAACAGCAAGCCTGAAATGGAGACACAGAGCTTGGCCTGAAGCCACAGTGAGGACACCAGGAGCTCCCCAGGGCTGATCTGGACTCTGTCAAGCGGTAACCAAGCCTGTTAATATCTCTGGTTCAAGGTTTCCCTGTTCCAAAACAGGGATGCTAAAGCCTCTTTGCCTGGCCAGGAGTAAATTTCTCAGCCTTTGCTCAGACCACAGCCCCTGCAAAGTGCCATATAGGGCTCCATCAGCTCGTCAGGCTGCTTGCCCAAGAGGGTGTGCAGAGGCACACTCCTGCACAGCCTCTCTTAGTGTTGTGGCTCTGCCCAGCTCCTGGCAGCGCTGCACAGTTGGAGGAGAGGCTTTGCAGGAAAGGGAGGAAGAGAGGGCTGGTCTCAGGAGGAAAAGTAAAGGAGTGGGAGTGAGTTACGGGTGTTGGCAGTGTCTGGGCTTGCCTCTCCAGCGTCAAAGCCATACTGCTGTCTTCTACCAAGCCTGCACCTGGCCTGCCAGCACTTCCCTCTGATTTCATGTCAGCATTGCTTGGCTGATCTCTGCAGCACATCCTATCCTCCCAGCGGGCTGGGAGGGCTGCAGGGAGGCATGCCTGTCGCCTCACTATTGAAACAGACTTGTCCATCAGTAGGTCAGAAACCTTGGCCACAAGGCACACAATACAAGTAGGTGGGTGCCTAGTCCAGGGACTAAAACACCCTTGGGATGGGGTTTAAAAATCTCCCTTATCTAGTTGCATGCTTCCCATCTAAAAGTGTTCCCATCTAAACCTGGTTTTATTGTCTTTTTTATTAAAGAGCTTTGCTAGGAAAGCAAAAGCCCATTTCAGGTCATGACTGACTGGAACCTTTCTGGACTTAAAACACATTCGACTTCCTACTTTGCAATAGCCAGTAGAGATAGCCAATGCAGAAATCAAATTAATTCTATTAACTCTTGGTGCCTTTTAAAATAAGTCTCTGGTAGTTTTGGATGATGAGCTTCCAGCCTCCTGCCTAATTATGGCTTGATGGTATATCAGAGGAAATCAGATCTTAAGTTAGATCTTACACTTTCACTGCCCAAAGTCGTTTGTAACCTTCACTTGTGAGTAATGCAATCCAGTCCTCTCCAGTTCGTGGCTGTATTACTTCACAGTAAGGGTCTTCAAGTTTGGGAGGATTATTTTTATTCTGCTTTTGTGAAAACAGTTCAGAAAAATCAGGAGCAGGTGGCCGTGGGGCAAGGCCCTGGCTTCATCAGCAGCTCAGCTGGTTGGACGTAGGGGCCATTTCCTGCCTCCCTACCCTGCTGCTTGAAGAGTTCAGTGCTGCAGCATTCCTGGCTGCAAATGTGTCCCCTTTCCCATGCCAGGGCAGCAGTATCAGGATTGCACTACCTGGTGCCTCCTTGCTCTGAGCATGGGTATTTTGGGACCAAGGTCAAATTTGTCAAGCATTTTCCTGTGGTTAGTTTTTTTTTTTTTATGTAATACAGAGAGACTATTCCTGATGTCTCAGATTAACATAAGGCAGTCTGACAGTAAAGACTGAACTTCCAAAACAAATCAAAATGTAGTGGCAGTTCCTACACGAGACACAAGAACTGGGAGCGACTTGAAAGGAAAAATAAATTAACAAAGCCAGTTCTGTCATAACTGGAACTGAGACAGTATTATTCATTTAAGGACAGTTTCACTTTTAAGAAGCTTAGTTTGTTTTAATAAGCCAGGATTGTGCTCGTAACACTACTAAAGAGCTTATATTTAATGCTTTAATCTGTCCCATTCAAATGGCACAATTTCCACACTACCTACCTTTGCGTTAGCACATATCCCAACTAAATCCCAAATCCTGCAAATGAGGCGCTGCGCTCTGCTTTCCCTCTGATTGCATTTGGAGTAATTTTGTGTCCTATTCTGCAGCGCTGACAAGAAAATGGCTGAATCCTGATTCAGTTTGTCCTTGGCCCAGCCATCCTTGCCTGGGCCTTTGCTAGGTCTCCAAAGCACTGCATGACTTTGGATGCACTTGATCAGGGTTTCCTCGCCATCCTGCTGTCATAGCAGGGTTGGCCCTTTGCTGAGTGAAAAGGGCCATAATTGCAGCCATGCCCAAATTTGTATGGGAGTTTTTTAATGACCACTGGCACTTGCTTCATTAGGCAAGAAGCACCTGAGTGCTCCACTGCCACCTCGGACACGGAGGCTATCAAGCCAGCCCAGCTGATTGGTTGTGCTGGCAGTGCCTTTGAAGCAGCTCCCAGGCAGGAGGTCAGGATTTCAGCTTCCTGAGGTTGAACATTCAGCTGGCTAATGGAGCAGGCAAGCTGTCTGTCTTTCTGCAGGCAGAGATTGTTACAGGAAAGGCAGAGTTTTCACTGCACATTGTCCCCGACAGCAAAATAAGACTGATTGTCACCCCAGGGTTTTTCTTCAGTCATTCAGGTTTGGACTGTTTCACCTCCTGCCTCCACTTTCCCTTTTTATTTTTAAAAATAGAGAATGTCTGAGCAGCACAAAACAGGTTCCTTGGCAAAATGGAAGCTGAACACTGAAGTTGAATGGGTACTTTTCTTGAAGTACTGAAGTAAGATCCTTTTCTTTAGTGCACGAGCGATGAGAGAAAAGTGCTACAATTTAAAAGAAATTGAAAGAGGAATGGCAATTCTGACATGGCCTGTGTAAGCTATGCCAAGAAGGGCTCCCAATCCCGCTAAAATAGTTGATTAGATCCTTACATTTTTCTGAGGCTGGCATTTCAGATTTGAGCCTGTGATATATTATTTCTGCACATCTTTTCTTTGTAAAACTGTGGTGTTTTCCACTGAGTCCAGGTGAAGAGTAACCTGAAGGTTTTACCCGTGGCCACTCTTAGCCACGTGGTGGGCAATGATGACCAAGACCAGACATTCTGTGTTACAGTAGCTACTGCACTAATAGTGCCTGGGGGAACGACCCCTCAATCTCACCTCTCGGGTGCCTGTGCAGAGAAGCTGAAAAACCCCCACTGAAATGCACGGGGGCATCTTTCACCGGCACCAAACTTGTCTTCTCTCCGCACAATTACCTGGAAAACACTACGAGCAACTCCTGCCTTTCCAAGTGCTTCTATTTTACGCAGGACGTGTTCCTCTTTTTAAGAGGCGGTTTTGCATGCGCCTTTGTTTTTACACGCGGAACTTGTACTATACATTGCATTACATTGTTTAGTTTGTTTTACACGCGGAACTTGTACTACGCATCTCATTACATTGTTTAGAGTTTGTATTTTATGCCGTGAAGCCGAATAAACCGGTTTGATTTGTAGCCCGTGCGCTGCCAATGGAGCCGTGACGCCCCCGGGCGTGTGTGCAGGCCTGGCCGTTCCCGCCCGGCCCGGTTTTCCCCTTACCGGGCCCTCTTTTCCCGCGGGGCGCCGAGAAACGCCCCCACACCGGCGGGGATAAAGGCGGGGGGCGGGCAGGTCTCGCTGCGCGCATGCGCAGCGCCGATCTCACCGCCTCCCCACAAGCCTCGCGAGATCCCAGGTGACGCCTGGGCTCGGCCGTGGCTCGGGGCGGGCGGGACGATGGCAGCGGCAGCCGGGCGGCTCCTGGCGGCGACCGTGGCTCGCTCGGGCCGTGCGGGCTGGGGCGAGCCGTGCCGGGCCTCGGTCGTGCCGCTGGTGCCCTCCCGGGGCGCCATCGTCACCCGCAGCGGCGCCATTTTGCCCAAGCCAGTTAAGGTGAGTGAGGGGCGAGCGGGCGGAGGCGGCAGCCACGGGCGGCGGCGGTGGCCAATCGGTGCGGGCGCAGCCGCTGTGGGCGGGGCGGCGGGGTGAGTGACAGCGGCTGGGCCAATGAGCGGGGCGGCTGTGGGCGGGGGCGCAGGAGGGAGACGGGAGTAGCCCCGCGTCCCCCCGAGCGGGCGGGGCTGACCCGGCCGTGTTCCCCGAGTCCCCCCGAGCAGGGCAGCGCTGCGGCCTAAGGGGGAGAGCAACACCCGCCTACGCACTGCCCTTTGGCACCCGCGGCCGCCCCCCTTCCTGAGCTACGGGTGTTCCCTGCTCCGGGCTCCCCGCTCGCTGGTGCGGGAGTGTTTATAATACTCCAAGGCTACAAAAAAGCGCGATGCGGTGACCGGGGCTTGGCACTAGGGACGCAAAGTGTTCTTCCCGCCGCTTCCCGGGCCCTCCGCGCGCCTGTGGAGCCGGGAGTGCGCCGGTTCAGCCAAAGTGCGACTTGCTTGCATGTAAAGATCCACCTTTTGCAATCGACTCCTTGCAGACGCCCTTCGGCCTCCTCAGAGTGTTCAGCGTCGTGATCCCTTTCCTGTATGTTGGTACTCAGATCAGTAAGAACTTTGCAGCCTTACTTGAAGAACATGATATCTTTGTCCCAGAGGATGACGATGACGATGATTAAAAGGTATGTCATAAACTGCACCAGCAGTCTAATTATTTGTGCTTCCCGTTTGGCTTGGGGCAGGGAGGAGAATCTCAGACAAGGAAATACAGCCAGCAACAGCTTAAAAGACGCACTTGCAGTTAACATGGACACAGATTTGCCTTTGGCTATGAACCTTTTTGTTTTATACCAGAGTAGGCCAGACTGGTATCTGTGCAATCTCTACACCATGCATTTCTTAGAGATTGGAAATACTGATGGTGTTTTAGATCGTCAGCTGAATCAAAAATAAACTGTAGTCAGTGAGGGTCTGTACCGCAGACAACAGAGATACTTCAGTGTTACTACATCACATATCCAAAGGAGGACAACAGCGCTGGTGAAGGGTCTGAAGCACGTCTTATGAGCAATGGAGGGAGCTGAGGATGTTTAGCCTGGTGAAAAGAAGGCTCAGGGGAGAACTTATCACTCTCTACAACTACCTGAAAGGAGGCTCTAGCCAGGTAGGGTTCAGTCTCTTTTCCCAAGTAACAAACAATAGAACAAGAGGAAATAGCCTCAGGTCGTGCTAGTGAAAGTTTAGATTGGATACTAGGAAATATTTCTTCATGGAAAGGGTTGTCCAGCATTGGAACAGGCTGCCCAGGGGAGTGGTGGAGTCACCTGCCCTGGAGGTATTTAAATGAGATGTAGATGAGGCACGTAAGGACATGGTTTAACAGTGGACTTGGCAGCACTGGATTAACAGTTGGGACTCAATGAACTTGAAGGTCTTTTCCAACCCAAATGATTCTGTGATTTTGTTCTACTTGTTTACCTGTTTAAAAGTCTTCTCCTAATTCACAGAATGACTCTTTTAAAACAGAATCACTTATTGTCTGAAATTCTGATCTAGGTGAACAATTTAAGAGAATTCCAAAACCTGTCAGAACAAACTGTCTGGTGGGTGTTACAGCACTTATCTCTGGAGTAGTTGGACCATTCAGACTCACTGTAGAAAGGAAGAGTGGAAATAAGTTCACCTGTATCTGCACCTTTATATCCAACACTTTCTACCATTTTATGTTATTCTGTTTGGCTTGCCCTTGCGTGAAGATTTGAGTTTGGGTGTATTTGATTCTTTATAGAACAAAGAAACTGTTTTAGAGAAGTTGTTGTAGTGTTGCTTTATAATCAGTTTGGTGGATGTATTCCAGTTGTAAGGGGGTTTTCCAGCATGCATTGTGCAGCTAACAACTAAGACTTAAAAGATTGCAAAGACTGCACTGGCCTGTTGGAAACTCCCTTTATGTAAACCTCATCTTGTGTAGTTTTGGGAGGAGGATACAGACTGCAGCTCAGTAGTGTATCTGAAGAGTAACAGCTTGCTTTTCTATTTTCAGCACTGGAACAGAAGAACAGAAGGGAAAAGGCCATTGACAAAACAATAGTTCTAACATCTGTCACCTGTGTTTTGTCCTTCCTAAACGGGACAGGGGGCTTTGTATCCCCTTTTGCCAGTGAGTGTCCTGCATCTCTGTACGATGGAAATCTGTAGATCAGGGTTGAAGGAAGTGCTTGATAGGCCCTGCATCCTTGCACACACACACTCACCTCATCAAGGACTGCTTGGGATGCCTTTAATTAGCAACATGGGAAACAATTAAAGATCAAGAGATTGACATGTACAACTTTGGTCTTCTGTTTTTGTACATTATTTGTCTGTGTCCTACCATTTCTGTCTTAACCTTTCTACATCTGTATATCTGTTTCAGTAGGGAGGCTCTTCTCATACTTATTTTTTGAGTCCTTTCAGTAACTCAGTACTGATCTACAGGACATGGGGAATCCTAGGGGAGGCAGCAGCCCCACAACACAGCCCCATAAAAGAATGGAGTGCACATTGACAAGGGCACTGTGGTTCAACAACCTAGCAGCTGTATCTGAGAGGGGCTGCATCATTAACTTCACCTCACTGAAGATTAAATACAGTATTATCATCACAGAGTTAAAACTTTGAGTGGCTTTGGCAAAAGTTGAGATCACAAGTGGCAAATGAACACTGGCTCCAGGTATCTATTATTTCCTAGGTAGTTCAGTACTTCCTTCTGAAAGAGCCCTAACATACTTGTTTTCTTAACGGTTTATGAACTTCAACTCCTCTTTTCATAGAAGTGTTTACTATTGCATTTAAATCCTTGTATAATAGACTTAGAAGGTCTTCTCTGCTGCTATGGCACAGGAAGAGTATCTTTAGTTGCATCAGACCAGCTGTTTTCTCAAACTGAAACCTTGAGAGGTCCGTCAGTTATTTATTTTTCTTAAGCCAGCATTGCCCCAGTGTCTCATGTTTTCTGGTCACTAGATCTGGCCTCTTCTCTTGACTGCCCACTTTTTCCCTTCCTTACTGGTGTTGCTGTTGAAAAGTTACTTTTAATGTTGCACACATTGGGCAGGGTGTATAGTTCCAACAGCCACATTTGCTCCCTTATTCTTTGGCACAGCTTTTAATGTTAGCTCAGTAACTCTCAGCATGGCTACAGATTAAAAAGGGAGCCTGTAATCTGAGGAAACCCAAGAGCTGTAGCTGAAGGCAGCTGTCAGGTTCTTGAGTCACTTGGTATCTGACTTGCCCCCTTCTTCCCCAAAGCCACTTGAGAAGTGGTTGTTCCAGTTCAGCTGCTCTTGAGAGCCAAACACATACCTGCTGCTGTCTTACCTGCTGCCCAAATGCTTTTCACTGCTTTATCCCACAGTCTGTCCTGGGCCCCTCCTGACTGTGTCAACCCTGTCCTTAAAAACATGCCACCTCTGAAGGTACCTATGTACACATCCCTGAGGAGTGCTGTGTTACAGTCCTCATATTGGGAAGAAAGCTCCAGTATTTAGACTGGATAAAAATTTTATTTAGGCTGGATAAAAAGAAGTTAGAGTGTACTACAAACACCCAGTGCTAGTCACATCTGGGGGAGCTCCAGCACCTAGTTACCCACTGAAAACCTGTTCTGACTGGTGAAAGAATAAATTTCCTTACCCTTCTCCAAAGGGAGCTACTAATTCTTGATTCAGTGGAGGAGGTGATGGTGGGACACCATCTCCTGCTAAACTTCAGAAGCCCTTACAGACCCTTCCTATTCTAGAAAACAGTACAATCCCCCCTTTTTGCAGGTGATTTCATTTTACAGCAGAGAAATGAACTCTGCTGATGTTTTAAAGCACAAGGCTTTATTTGCGTATTGGATTTTATATATTCTCTGTGAGGAACTAAGGAGACTAATGTCCAATAAAAAACACAAGGTCAACAAAGTCATAGCATGAAATTGCAAGACAGTGCATGAATACAGATGAACCTACAGATGAGCCTCAAGCACAAGAATATTTCTGTGACTACAGTGGCTTTTCTGAAGGCCTGCTCTTTTCCTCACAGAGCTAACATCTACAGATCTGGCTGTAGGCTAAGCACAAAGCCCCACAGCCAGGTTGTGCTGTGGTTATTCAGCAGACGCCCCAGGGCAAGTGATGGGACAAATGCCATCTCTGAAAATGCACACTGGCAAAACTAGGAAATTACAGCTCTTCAAACAGATCATAATCACTTGCACATGCTCTGGATTCACCTACTCATTAGGCTCCTAAGATGCCAGAGAATCTCTTTGTATGGATTTTTTTTTCTATTGTATAGAACTTTATTTGTAATATAAGGCAAGAAGACACAGAGTCGGTTTCTCAGGGATTGTGGCCCGCATAGAATTTGGACAGAAAGTCTTTAGGTTGCGGGGGTTCCGTCTCGTGGAAGTACCTCATGACGTGAGTCCTCTGCTTCCAGACGTGAATGGTTTCTTGAAGCTCCATTTTGCCCTGCACACAGACAAGAATTTTAGACTAGTTCTCAAGTTAGAGCCCAAGTCCAACCACACAGCACTGTGAAAGTTATTTGAATGCACTTAGAAACACCTAAGTAAAAAAAATAGCTGCATCGACAGTTCTGTACTCCTACAGCCTGCATGCATCACCTACACTGTGACACAAATATACTGTTCCTGCCTTGGGACTTAAGTTGATGTCTCTGCACCAGAGCTTCCCAGCCCTGTGAAAACAGGCAAGAGACTCTGTCCCCTTCTTAAAGCCTGCTTTGTTTCTCTCATGACTAGCACTTCCCATAAAATTCTACACAACATTCCTAACTTTCAAGCACCTCTACTGAATTTGGGTGAACAGCAACATGTTCGCTGTAAAATTAACTGCTGCCAAGTGCTTTGCACCAGTATCACCACCACAGAGATAGGCACCTTCTCCATGACTCCAATCTTTTGTAACGGTTTTGTAGGATGGTAGCACAGAGCAAAATGAGACTGCCTGGAATTGTCACCTCCCATACTATCTAGGATTCTGTTTCCAGAATTTTTCATCATGTAAGGACAGAGCAATTGTCTCAAAATGCAAGAAACAAAACAGGTGAGCATGGCAATCCTTGGTTGGAAGCTTTCTAATGCATTGGAGCTGCAGAGGTCAGTTACTGTTGCTCAGACACATTTTGAAGCCTGGTGTGCTGATTATTGCTTTGAAGCAGACAGGTCTCTCAGGCCTGTAACACCAGGTTACAGATGTGTTACAGAGTTGGAGTGTTCTGCCACCCAAAACCAGTCTCCCACCAACTACTGATGCTGTACTACGTGTTTCAGAATCAGCGAAGAAAACCATTTTCCAATCCAAGGAAGTACTGTAGAGGGTAGAAAGTTCATTTTTAATAGTAAACCAGTAAGCAGCACCTAATTTTCCCTTTCTTTGACTGTTGTTGTTAAAAAAAGAAAAGCAAGCAAGCAACAAAAATAAACAACAAACTCAGTATTTTAACTGCCGCTTTGCTTGACATACACTTGCTGAATTCTAAAGCAGCCTCATCCCTTATCAACAGGTTTGCTGACACAGATAAACCAATCCAACTGCAAGAGACAACACTCCACAGACAGACTAGTACAAAGCTGTCCCTCTCCTCCATCACACCACCAATCACCCACATTCTTTGCAGCTTCCACAACTCAGGAATAGCTGTTTGTACCTTAATAACCAGCATGTCTATCACGCGTGGATCCGTAACGTGGGCATTCTTCATGAACATCTCCCGCACCTTGTTACGCCCCTGTTTCACCGTGATGTCCAGCTGGTACAGGTGCACTAAGAGAAACACAACATCTGCTGCGATCATCCACGTCGCTCTGCACTTGTTCCACCGGCAACGTGCAACCTACAAATCGCTACACGGGCACTCGTTCATGCGATGCCCGCCGGCTTCACCCAATGTCATTAAGGCCGTTCCGACCTTGAGCCCGCGCGGCAGGCCCCGAGTCCCTCACCCACCCGTGTTGGGCACCTCGCGGTACCAGGCCCGATACAGCTCCCTGACTCGCCGCTTCGCCTCGCCCAGGTCCCGGCTGAAGATCGGCTTCACGGCGGCCGACACCGCTCCCTTGCCCGCCACCGCCATCTTGCCGCCGCCGCCACCTTCCCCCGCCGCCCGCGGGAACGCGCAAGGCACGGCGACTTCTCCTATTGGCTGGCTGAGCTGCCACTCCATCCTTCCGGGGCGGCGACCTCCCATCCGATTGGTCAGAAGAAACGCCAATCATCGCTGATGGAAGGGGTGGAGTAGCCGGTGGGCGGGCCCGTGTTGGCCCCGCCTCCTGAGGACCTCGGGCGCGCACCGCCCCTCAGAGCCCGCACCGCCCTCAGGGCGGGGCTGGGGCTGTGATGGGGAGCGGTGTGTTTGTTCCCTTGGCCCCTCCAAATGCCACAATCGGCTCGTGTTCGCTCGTGCAGCTGGACTTTCTTTCAGTGCGCTCTTGGATGCTAGAAACACAGTCCCTCTCCTAGCTATCCCCGCGTTTTTATCCAAATACACGAATGCCCGGACCCTCTCTGAGGTTAAGTTCTCTTTATACACACTTAGGTGTGTGCTGGCAACTATAAACCCAAACACATTCAGTTCAGTGTCATTGAACAGACCAGAAAAGTTACACTGAAATGATCTTGAAAGACGCAGGTGTGGCGCTGGGTGTGAGGCGAGAAAGGTATCAGAGGCAGGAGCACAGCAGGATTGAGGCAACCACAAAGGGAGGAGCAAGAAAGAAGATTTCACATCATTTTTATTCTTTCAAGTTATTTTGTAGATGAAAAGCATAAATGTGCAGTTCCTGCTCAAGTACAAATCTTAATTATGTTAATAAGTATTCGTATAATTCAATAGCTTTCATAGCTTCCAAAATTACTATTACACAAAATTACTAGTACACACGTGCACTTGATTTCAGATTTTTTTTTTTTTAGTGGTGGTTATACATAGGAGCTCCTTCGTGCTATTGTCTTTTCAGATGTGGTAAGGCAGCTACTACTAATTTAAACATTAACATATCTTTACATCTTGCAAAACCATTTGTCAGGAATATTGCAGGAAGAAAGAGAAAGGTAACTCTGAAATCCATGGCCATACAGTTTCAAAGAGTGTAACTCCATCCCTTTGCAAGTTCCAAACCTGCCCAAGAGCTGACTTTACGTATTGCCGAAAAAAAAGTTTTAATTAGAGGAGATAGTAAATCTAAACACCAGGATTTCTCTTTAAATGTATTTCTAGAAATTTCTATATTTCCCAAATGACCTTCTTCTGTGGCTGAAACACCATATGGATTATTTTTGTACTCCTTGGTATTTACTCCTACTGGAAGCATAGCGTGACATAAGGGTTGTCAGGATTAAAACTTACTTTCTTTGAGGCTATAAATTAAGACAATGCCATATTTGTGCAAGACATGGCAGTATGTAATAAACAGGAATGAATGAAGGGGACATGTATGTCTTGAATGGTAAGATTTTTCAGGAGCACTACTCTGAAACTACATTTAAATGTCACCTTGTTGTTTAAGCTGAAGCTCTCTTGTCTGATTCAAGATCCACAACTAGAATTAAGCTAAACAAGATATTGGCCTAGATCCTTGCTTTACACAGATGTGGCCTTCTGCACAGACTTGAGTTGGAACCTGGCATGATCCTGCCTAAGCTGTTTCTGACAGAGTTTGGGTGGGTGCTGGTCTGTGAGTGAAAGGAGGGCGCTGTGCACTCATCTTGGGAGAGCTCGCAACATGTATGGGTGTGGGGAGTTTGTGAGAGCAAAGTGACCGTCCTCCCGCGGCCTGGGCTGGTCCTCAGGGAGCACGAAAGTGAATTTCTGCAAGAGACTGGTAAAGAAAAGAAAGAGCTCCATCCTGGCCAGCTGTTCTCCTGGACAGGCACGGCGACCTGCAAGAGAGGGAGTAGAAAGTGTTTGTCAAAGAGGGCAATAATCCATGCTGGAATTGCTGCAGGGAGAGCAGACCACCCTCCTGCTGTGCTTCTGACTTGCACCTGGATCCTCCCCTCATATTTACCTGCTGAGAAGGGCAGGAAGGCCTCTGGTTTCACAAACTGCCCGTTTGCATCCAGGAAGTGTTCAGGGTAAAACTCCTGTGGTTTATCCCAGAGTGTCTCATCCTTCAGCACGGAAGACAAGTTGGTGATGATTGTTGTCCCCTGCACTCCCCCACAAGAGGAAACAGGTGAGAACAGCAGCATTATCTTGGCACAACAGAACAGTGCTGGTCCCTCTTTAGTCTGTGTCTCCCATCTAATAGCCTCAGCATAAGGCACCCATTTCCACTTCTGCATGTTATTGAAGCAGAGGTAAAGCGGGGCCCTTTTCCAATGGCATATGGTGCCTGCCCTACACTCTGAAGCATCTGAACTTTTGCAATTTGTATCCTTTCAAAGGCTGTTGCATGCAAATGCCAATTTCATGGTTACTCAGTGGAAGCAGCCTCTGCTTCTCAGATCCTCCCGGACTTGTTTTATAGCTGCAGAGAAAAAGCTGACTGACAGACTTCAAAGTCCAACTTCCACAGGGACCATGGAAAATCGCAAAGCTTTCCTGTTTCACATGTCAAGGTTCTAAACCAGAGGAGATACCACAAGGCTAAAAAAAAAAAACCAACAAAATCCCAGTCTTGAATTCTGCCACTGCTCTCAGGGCAGCTGCTTGTCACAGTTTGGAGCTGGTCTGAATGCCAATGGTGTTTGAGTAGCTTCAGAGCTAGAATTTAACTACTACCATCTCATGAAAGCCAGTAAGCTGGTGTTGCGTGCCTCCAGAGAGCCTGTTAGGCTCCTTCCGACGCAGGCAGGGAATATCACGACTCATTGAGAGGAAAGGAAACCTTTGTACTGAGCTGCCACTGCAGTTGGGTTCCCACACAACAAGCGTAAGCGTAGAGCACAAATATGACCATCTGCCTGAATTTAGCATTTCAAAATGTCTTATTTTAGTGCTCAACAGTGACTGTAATTGGGGCTGGAAATGCAACACTGCAGGGTTGGATGGGATCATCCCCACTCCATGCCTGGCATCTGCACAAGGAGAGGATGCTGTATTGCTTATCTGGTCACGGTCACCTTGGGAATAAAGAAGCCTTGCAACTCTGTGTCCCGGTATGTCATGTGAGGTAGCCCAACAGGAACAATATCCCCGTAGCGTTGCACTTCATGGATCACAGCATTAGTGTAAGGCATGCTTGCTTGGTCCTTCATGGTGGGGGGTCTCTCTCTGCCAATCACCTTATCAATCTCTGCCTGGACCTTACCTGAAAGCAGAATAGATAAGAGGACTCATAGATAACCAGAAGGAGCTGGTACAAGTTGCAGGAAGACTGACTGCCTGAGATTGTAGGCACTGTGTGAGAACAGGACAAGCAGTTAGAGATAGGAACAGAAACCAGATGGGAAGGCATTTTTCAGTTGACCGGTGTCTCTGTATAACTGTTCTTTGCTCATAGCATCTTTAATAAAGGCCTTGCCACTTGACATGACCCTTCCTCTATGCAGCTTGTAGGGTACCCAGGCAAGCAGCATTTGAGAATTTAAACTGATCAGCATCTATTCCAAATACTGGAAGAGGGTGCACTGACCACTGCAAGTCCCCAGGTGAAGCCCTCAAAATGAAGGAGAGAGAAAACTTGCCCTTCCAACTCCAGTCTTTTTATCACGGCTTCCCCCTTGACAGAACAGCTGTTTGGGAAGTGTTTCTCCTGGTTTCTGCTAGACCAACAATCACCAAAGCTGTTCCTCATTGCAAAATCCATGGAGAGATATTCAGCCTTCTTGCGGAAAAATGAGCCTTGAAGGGAAGAGGTCACACTTCTGTAAGTAAGATTCTGACTTACTCTGTATTTCTGGGTGGAGAAGCATATACAGCAGTGCCCATCGGAGAGTGGTGGAGCTGGTCTCAGAACCAGCTGTAAACAGGTCTACAGCCACCAGACGAAGGTTGTTATAGTGGAACCCATTCTCTTCAGCTGCCTTACCCTAGGGAGAGCAAACAAGTGGGTGACTGGAGCTGGGGTATTTGCTGGGCAAGAAGACCACTGCCCAGAGAAGTACTGAGAAGCACTAGGTCCACTTTTTAGTGTGTGTTCCTGTTTTTCATTGGGAGAGTGGAGCACAGCACAGGTGACAGTCTGAGCTTTACAACCCTGTTACCTTCTGTATTTGAAAGTCCTTGACCACCTCCAATATACTCAGAGAAGAATGCTACCCCTGCCTTCAGGACAGAAGTAAACACCTTGT
Organism: Corvus cornix cornix; assembly: GCF_000738735.6. Lineage (NCBI taxonomy): Eukaryota > Metazoa > Chordata > Aves > Passeriformes > Corvidae > Corvus > Corvus cornix. The sequence goes on along the minus strand of NC_047057.1, from coordinate 48,641,745 downwards.
GCTCTCAGCTCAAACAGGCAGCAGACCCCTGCCACTCACTGTAACATCTTCCCCCAAAGAAGGTAGAACACAGTTATTCAGATTTGATCAGATGATAAAAGCCACAGAGTAGAGAGGAGGCTGCATTGATGTGGCAAATGCAAAATTAGCATTATTTTAAGGGGGTTATCTCTAGCTATGCATTACAGATTCTTGCTGCTCCTGCCCTGATACTTTCTTACAACTGAAAAAAAACTGATCAGGGTATTATTGCTGCCTATTAAGTCTGCAACACCACTTTCAGCAAAACTGGTCTCTCATCCAAATGCTAATTGAGTTCAAGTTTGTTAGCATATGAGATATGACAAGCTCTCTGCATGAGTTCATCTACTTGTCTTTTCTAATCCTTTTTGTACTTCCCTTTCCTAGGGACTAGCTTCTGTTAAGTTAGTCTGTATATTTAGATGCTGTTGTAATATGGATAGCAATTAACAATGCATTTAAGACTCAACTGTTATTCCAATAAAGGATCTCAGAGAAGGGAGTTTGGGACTGACTTGACCAAAGTTAACTCAGGAGAGGGGTTTATCAGACTGGCTTATCAGGTGATCTTAGTGAACAGAAGAGAGATGTGACAAGAGGCAGCGTGGTCAGGCTCACATCCACCTCCAAGTTGTACCACTGTGTAGACTAATGTAGGTCATGTTGCTCTGCCCATGTGACCTGGGGGGGGGGCAACACATAAGCTGGAGGTGCCCGACACCCATAGCATGGCAGGGTTTGTTATGCAGAGCAGCAGTCCAGCCTGAGGATTTGGATGGTGGAAACAATTTGCAAGCAGAATTTGCTAATATTGCTCATCTGGCACTTGACATTTAGTGAATCCATGTGCAGAAACATATGGTGGATGGATAGGCTGACCCAAATACCTTTGGTCTTATACTGACTTTGTGCCTGACTGAATTGAAGACTCCTTTTAATTTTAGTGAAGTTCAGATTTAGGCCTTCTGATATCTAGCAAACTAGTTCTTAGCAAGCAATTAAAAAATACACATCCTAAAGGAGACACTGTTGTTTCAAGTCATAACTTGGCTTAAAGACAGGCTACAGACGGGGCAATGACACCAAAAAGCCAGTCTGTTGCTCCAGTTTCGTAGCTGATTTTGAGGCATCAGTCATTGAGGCACTGACATGACACAGAATCTTGCATGCTGACTTGTTCCCTGGTGCAAACTTGGGACTATTAGTGGATTCTCAATCATTGCCTTTTAAAAGCCTTCAAATTTTTGTAGGCTGGAAAGAAGGAAGTTGCTAGATTCTGAAGGAAATGTGAAGGTACAAAATGGAAACGAGCATCAGCAGATAATATAGTGTCTTAAGACAATAAAAGAGGTTATGGCATGAAGAACACCTTTCATCTCAAGATGCAATGTGGAATGAAAAAGTAGGACGTTAGTTGCTAAGAGGTTTTATACAGCTCTATGAGGAAAGTCAGCTTCACAAGCTTGAACAGGCCAAGAAACTCCTGACTCCGGAGGGTCTGCTGGTGTCACCCTACCTTCTCCATTTCCTTTAAAAACACATCTGTGAGATCTCGGGTGTGAGCAGGGTCCCAGGTCTTCATATGCTTGTCTATGACCACATCTATGAAGTCCATCAACTCCCTTTGTCCTTGAAAGACCTTCTGTGGGAGTCCAGGGATGCGCACCAAAATGGGCACAGCATTAAGAAGCTGGGGTGTGAGAACCGGAGAAAGAGGGAGAGAAAAGACATTACATGATGCAAAAAAAGAAAAAATATGAAAACACAATTCTCTCAAGCAATAGAGGGCAGCTTCTTACAGCTTTTGGTTTACCTGAGGCAGGAATCCAGTTTCTTGATCCAGGGAATCTTGAACTAACTGTGACAGCCTCTTGAATGTTCTGTCACCGTAGTCAAAACGGTCTCCAAAGACAATGGTGCAGATTATGTTGCAGACAGCATTATTTAGAAGAACATGTATATCAAAAGATTTACCTGAAAATGGAAATGGAGACCAAGCCATGAAGCTCAGCAACACCAAGCTGTTGGACCTCATCTCTCAGCAATGAGAATACACAAATGCTTCCTTGATGACACCAGGAGAAAAAGCCCCCACACCACTCAGAGCATCATACTAGGACGTGAAGATCATCTCATTCTTATTAATATTTGCTTGATTTGTGTTTAAAGGAGAAAACTGCCAAGAAAAACTGAGTTTTTCTGTGACTTGACAGGTACACTTTGTTCTGTGTCTGGATGACAGGCTGTGAACTCTCAGCTGCGTTTTTATTGCATATGATAATATCAATATGTTCCACTAAACTTCATAAAGTTAGAGTTACTGAGCTCTGCGAATAATTCTGGTTTACCTCTCTATTTCTAATTTCCTCTTTGTTTACTGTTTCAAATGGATTAGTGTTGTGGTAGCCCCACTGTGTAAAGCAGAAGTGGCTCCAAGGAATGCACATAGACAAGAAAAACTGCATTTGCGTGGAAAGAGAGCACTGCATGCAAACAAGAGTGGCTGTAGTATTTCTTCTCTCTGCATCACTGTATTGCCTTTTTCTGTGATTTCCCCGTCCTTGTGGATGTCACAAACCTTCTTTAGACTTGACTGCAGAACAAAGAAATCCAGCTTCCTCTACCACTCGCTCCTCCAAGGATTTCTTTCCCATCCCAAAGTTCCTCAGGGTAGAGAGTGCAAATCTCCTTAGCTCCTTCCAGACATGCCCGTATCTTGCTACAACAATCCCTGGAATTGTGGATGAGCAAGAAATGTCAGATATCTGACTTTTACATCAAGCAAATTTTGCTACAGAACAGCAATTGTGAGTCTGGAGGTACAGGTCTGTGTGGATAGATGAAACAGTCTGACCTTGTGCAGCTTGTTCATACAGCAATTCTGAAATGGATCACTGCACCTTCTAATGCCTGTGCATGGCTGGCAAAGGTTCAGGGGGGATTCAATGGGAACAACAAGGGCTGCTAAGGATAAAGGAATCACCCCTCCAAACCATTCAGCATTGTTCCCATAGCTTGTGTGAACTGGGTAGCAACTTGTGCGAACTGGGTAGCAATTTGTGCCACCACACAGGAGCTGAGGATGTGATGTGGGCAGGATGCTGGACAATACTCTGTCTTGGATGAAAGTCACTGTATTTTTTTGCAACAAGAACTTGCATGTAACATTTTGCATAAGCATTTTGTCTTACATAAGCACCATAAGCACTAATCACTGGCAGGAAAGTTGTAGCACTGATAGTGTCCTTACACAGCTGAAGAGGTGTGTGCTTGCTGGAGCTGTACTACAACCACTAAGGGGAGCCTCCATTAAATCAAATCCAAGTTTGTTGCCACCAAAGGGTGCCAGACATACAAGGGGGACATGAGAAAGTGCACCATACCGAGAGAATCTTGCCTCTACCCAATCCTTCTCATGCTAGTGCCATCAAGCAATATCCATTTTCATGGGACTTGCCTTCAGAATTCTTTCCATAGCCCATATGTTCATATATTGGAAAGTACGGCCGGTCAGCAAAGTCCTCCGATTTGTGGACCAGGGCTTCCTTCACTGTTTTATACCCATTCAACACTACCAGGTTGGTCCAGCAGTTCTGGAGACTGAAGATGTTTCCAAACTTCTTCTGAAGCTGCCAAGATAAAAAAGCATGTCCCTGAAAATTATCTGAGTTAACATCAGAAATATCACCATATCCTTCCTTAAGGCCTTTACTATTTAGTGATCTTTGAGGTATTTTTATTCAGAGATCTTCAGCTGATCTTTGACCTTTATCTTTGCAGTGTAACTGCTCACAACAGTGCCAAGCAGCAGCTGTAGCAGGGATCAATGCCCTGTAAGCGGAAAAATTTAGAATACACCTATCCTGGCCAAACTGTTGTTATTAACATTGTGCAAGTACTTCTTTTTTTGTCAAGAACCTTTTTGGGGATTTTCAAAGGCTGCATGCTCAATAATGAATTATTTCCTAATGTTTCTATTTATTTTGATCTGAAAGAGTAAGTAAGTTTTGAGTTAGTCTGCTTCTGCTGAAGGAAATATTGATAATAAGGTGATATGTAATTTTTATTTAAAGATGCATTTGTACCTAAAGATCTACTCAGAAACAGGTTTCCAGCAACATGGTTGGAAAAGGCAATTCCACACTGGAATTTCAGGTCAGCTTTCTCCCTAAAAGGAGTGTACACATCTAGTATGACTGGTAACTGGCATACACCCTACATCTGCTGTGATCTGTAAGCCTTATAATGCTGAATCAGGATGACTGCACAGGTAATCCTGTCAGCCATACACTCACCATGGGAGCTGGCCATGGAGCAAAGTCTTCTCCAGGTAGACAAGCCCTTTAACCAGACATAGACTCCTGGGAAGGCAGGTCAAAGCTCCCCTGCTAGTCAGGAACACTGAACAAAGCCCAGAAGCACGTTGCTCAAAGACAGTACAATAGTAGCAATGCGCCACAGTTTTCTTTTTCTTCTGTCTTTTTTTTGTTTTAAAGCTAAGATTCTTCATTTTTGCCCTGTAGCATTGCAAGGAATTGAAGTACTTAATACTGTATTTGCAGTAGGTTTGAAAAGGGAATTAGCACTTCACTGGCACTAGAAATATGTCATTAAAAATGATTACTGGTCAAGATTGTGGTTAGCATGACCCTGACGTGATATGATTTGGAAATGGTAAGCTTTGGACTATATGCAAGCAAACAATATAAATGCTATATTTAGTTTCTTCATTTGGCAGGTTTTGGACAGACAGCTGAACAGCGCTGTCCTAGAAAAGAGGCCTTTAGAGTTTGCAAGCTGAAGCACAAAACCCCTGTGGTTTATCTGCTGCAAGCTGTGCCGTGCTTTCCCTTTGAGAAAAGCTAAGCCCTGACTTTGAATAGGAACGCTACTGAGATTTTGGGCATTGCTGCTGGGGCAAATCCCACAGGCTGATCTCTTTAACTGGAACTGTCACACGCCTGCAGGCATGCTTCAGTAACTCAAAGGGAAGCCTGCCATTCCCACAGCCATGTTCCCAGCCCACAGATATTTGTTTGTCTTCCCTTGTTTGTACATCCCCCTGCTCCTTTGCCCCCAAACCTGCCCACATGTTAGGTTGGTAGCCAGCTCCTATCACCAGGGGTACAGCACTGTCTCCCACTGAGCTCATACAGAGATGGGGAGATAGAAGTTGGGAAGTGTTGGTGTGTGATTATCTCTTTATCTGTGTGGGCTAGGTCAGTGTCCTTAGGCAGTGACTTGCTTCATCCTGGACTTTGGAGAGGGCATTGCCCTTCGACTTTGTTCAATTTCAATACTGAAATTGGCCAAAAATAAACTTTCTAACACAATTTGAAGTATTAGAAAGCAGGCATTCTTTATTGTAGCACTGGACTCCTCTAATAGAATGGTACAACAGGGGATTTATTCCATCATGATCATACATATTCATTGCAGCGGGCTTCCCAGCTAATACATAAACACCACTTTTCCTAGGACTTACCTGCATGCACCCACCTTCTACTGGAAGTCCTTTTGTGGTCCTACAGGCTCATCTAAAGGTGTCTCTGGGAGTCATACTCACTGAGTGCTTCAATATTACCATATTACCTTTCCTTGAACTTTTTCTTTGGTCATGTGCTGTTGCTTCTTGTTACATAACTTGCCAAAACCCCTACTCTATTCCTCATTATCTGTTTATCCACTGTTCCCAGCTACATTTATCATCTTGTGTGCATACTGTTACATTCTTTCATCTTTTTTGCTAGTTAGTCTTTCATCTCTATCTAGTAACTTCAGGGGAACTGAAAATTCCTATTCTTTGTGTTATGTACCTGTAGCTGATGCCAGGGTGTGACCCACCCCTCCTGGGCCCGCAGTTGATTGTACGTGGAGTGTGTCACCGCAGGGATTGCACTCACCTGGCTGAAGGAGTGGTGGGGCTTGTGGAAGTCAATGGAGAACATGGTCCCGACGAACGGCAGCGACGCTGGGCCCGGCGGGTAACGGCTCCACTTCTTCCTGCGCTTCATGAAGTCAAGCAGTAACGTAAACACTGTAAGAAAAATTCCCAGTATAGAGATGTTGCTCCAGATGGATGACAGCTGGGACCCCAGCCACAGGAGCAATGCCATTTTGTAGCCTGTCTGCTCCTTGATCTTCCTCTTTTGACTCAAGACTGTTGCTGCCTCCTTTTGCCTTTTCTCTTCTCCTCTCTCTCACTTTCTTGCCCAGACAGCTGCCCCCTTCCCCTTGCTTTCTCCTCTTCCCCACACTGCCCTTTTCTGCTGCACCTCTCTCCCTGCACTTGCTGACCTCTGAATATGAAACTTGGCTCAAACTATAAGCTCCTCCTCTGCTCACTTCAGCCTTAGGGGAGTGGTGATGAGGGTCATCCCTCCTTCTCCTCCTCCTCCTCCTCCTCCTCCTCCTCCTCCTCCTCCTCCCCCTCCCCCCCACTTCCCCCCCCACTACCCCCTACCTCCTTCCCCCTTCTCCCCCTCCAAAGCCCGAGCTCAGAGGCCTTTGTCCCTGCTGAAAGTGGCAGCTCCTGCCAACGATGCCCTCAGTGGGGCAGGGCTGGGTGAGCTCTGGGTGTTTGGGTGCCTTCTCTCGCAGCCAAAGAGAAGGTCACAACAACCAGCCAGTCTTGCTGCATTCTCGTGGGGCAGTTTGGAAAGAGTTTGTTTGAATGTGTATCACCTTCTTGTTAGTACAGATAAGTCAAGGAAGAAGCAGCTCCTAAACACAGATCACCTGGGTTTCTGTTGGCAGGCTAAGGATAAGTTCCGTTGGAACTTGAGAAAGGTCAGGTTAGGTCAAACATTCCCTTACAGGAGGCATTTATTACAGAAATTAGCCTAAAACAGTCACCTCAGATTTTAAAAATCATTTATGTGTCTAGGACTAATAATTTTTATCAAACTCCAAATGTCAGTCAGCACAATGACCTCAGCTTTTGTAGAGCACAGGCCAGCTACAAGGAAGAAATCACATGTATTACAAGGGGCCTCAAATTTGCAGCCTTTGGGGCAGCAGTAATGCCAACACAATTATGGAGTTAGTCAAAGTATTTCTTAAAGCAGCACAGCTGTGTGCTCCTGGCATCTCTGCCATCAGAGATCAATAAAAGTTGCTCTTAGGACAGACAGTTCTAGATAAAATGAAGCAGTAAGCCCATCACAGTCTGATCTGTGATCTCAGCATGATCAGGGAAAAAACTCCTAATGGAGCAATCGCTGCAGCAGTGATGGAGAGCTCAGGCTGCAAAGCAATGCACCTGCAAACGCTGTGCAGGCAGTGCTGGTGTGCAGCCAGGGCCTCAAATGCCCCTTCCCCTGGGAGGGGAGGCACCTCAGTGCCCATTGTCTGTGTGCTGAGGTTACCTTGCTCAGCAGGATCCTGTTTTGAAACCATCATGACTCAGGGTTCAGGGTTTGTCTCAAGTAGTTGTAAACAAGCATGTGGAATGGGAAACAACTGGGGGAATTACCAGCCCCCACACAACTGCAGAATTGTGATTTCTTTTGAGTTACAGAGACATACCAGGATGGTTCACAAGCCTGGAGAGCTGCAACAGATGGGCACAATGTCTTCAGGAAGGACAGGCTGGAAACAGTGAGGGGTGGTTGTGTGCTGTGTAAAAGAGTGCCCAGAACTTGGCCGTGGGAGAGGTGATGGGCCAGCTGAGTGCCTGTGGACAAGGAGAAGGTAGCAAAGCTCCTTTTGGAGCAGTGTTGTGCCAGGCACTCACTACAGACTTCTTGATAAAGGAGAGAAAGTCAGTAGAGCCATCCCACACAATCACAGGCCTTAGGGCTAACTCACAGTGTGCTTTAACCGAAGGGCTGCATGGTCAGGCACAGTCTGGGTGGTTTCTCAGGCGTGCTCAAGACAGGTTCATGACACAGGTGATTGATGAGACAACTGGAAGAGACGCTGTTCACAAAATAAGAAGAATTGGTTCAGGATATGATGGTCAAGGGTAACTTTGCCTGCAGAAACCATGGAACTGTGAAATACTAAATCCTGCAGGAAATTAGCAGTACAAACAGCATTACTGCCCTTACCTGCAGGAGAGCAGGTTTCACTTCATTTAGGGATTTCCTTGGCAGGATCCCAAAGAGAGCTGCCCTGGAGAGTGAAGGGGTCCAGGAGAGCTAGTTGTTCTTCAAGGGCAGCCTCCTCAAAGCATAAGATTAGTGCATCTCATTTATTTCCTTGACATTGTAAAGCCTTTAACACCATTTTCTACAGTATCCTGGTAGGTAAATCAGTAACATACAGACTGCCAAGGTAGATGATAAAGTAGGTGGATAATTGTTCAGATTGTGGGGCTGAAAGAAGTGGGATCAAGAGTACAGGGTCCATCTGGTGGATGATCACTAGTGACATCCCTTAAGTATCTGTACTGGGGCTGACAAAGTTTAGGTTATTAACAACGTGGCAGATGGGACAGAGAGCACTCTTGGCAAGTCCAGGCTGGGAGTTTGTTGGCTTTTGAGTACCCACCACGTTTCAAACAGCTCTGCTGTGAGGTCTCAGGAGACAGAGCTGCAACAGTTCTCTGCTCAGTGGGCTGACTTGAGCAGGAGATGGTTGAATGATAAAAGATGATCAAGGGCTTCCTCCCACATTGATTTTCATGACCCATGCACTCAGATGACAGTGAAAAGATGGGAAATGTGGTCCCAAGAATGTCAGTGGACATTTCCTGATCACCCCACCAGTAAAAGGAAGTTACCTTGCCTGTTTCAGTTTACTTTGAGCTCGACCTTTATGAACTTCAGCTGAAAAATATCCACCTAGGTCCTTTCAGTTTTGCTTACCTTCGCTAGAACCAAAGGCTGTCGGACTCCCATCATTCAGCTGTGGGCTCTAACAAGGATGGCTGATCAGAATTCAGGAAGTGGATTTAATTTTAATGAACATCACTCTGGAAGGCCATCAGAATAGGAACTCTCCAGCTACTCTGCTTCCTGTGGCTCAGCCTTAACATAAAGTGATAAAGCTGCAACCTGAGAAATGCATCAGCTAAAAAAACCCCCGACACTGACTTCCCAATTGACATCTTTCCAAAAGGTCACTTGGTAAATGATCCTTTCCTGCAAACCTGACAGCTCCTCCACTTTTGGCTAGTAGCATGGACTGCCAGTCCTGCAAAGGACTGGAACAAGTGCTATAGCTTTGTAATTTCAAAAGAACAGTTTTCAAAGCCAGCAAAGAAACAACAGACAACAAATCTTTTTCTGACAGAGAGAAAGAGAAAAGAGTAATTATTCTTCTGAAGAATGGAAGATGTTCATTTGCATTTCTTTTCAATAAAGTAATATTTTGAGCAATTTTCAAGTCAGGCAAAAAACCCTCCAAATCCATTCATATTAATTTCAGCTAGCTGCCCTGCTGTGCTGGGTGCATGTCTTTGACTGTGCACAGTCAATTTAGAGACGAGCTAAGTGAAATTACAGAAGTTGCATGCAGACATCACTGTTCTTTGACTGAAGACACTGAAATACAAACAGAAAGGCAGCTTTAAGAAAAAAACCTATTAATATTGCAAAACAAAGCATCCAAAAGTAAGATAATGCAGGAGTTGCCTTTTTTTTTTTTAGGCAATTTTAGTGGAGACTTTTTGTCCATATTGTCCATAAGATCATATTTAATTATAATTACATGCTGTATTTCCTTTTTGAAGGACTCTCCCTTTATTCAGTGCACAGAATAGATGATGATCACTCACTAATCTGGTTTTAATTACAGCATTTATCTTCAAAGTCTATTTTGCCACCTACTGTTCACACCTTGCCCATAAAGGTAGTTTAGATGGGCTTTTCCACAGTGGTCCTCAGTGTCTGCATGGGTGAGGAGCAGGCAGGCATTCGTACTCAAAGCATCCCTCTGAGATGCCACCAATGGAGGCAAATGACCTTCTAAGTGTTGGTACCCGAGAGAAACTCTAGGAGGTGCCACACACAGCTGTCCACGGCCCATGCCCAGCTGCCAGCTGAGGCTGCAAGCAGCTTCTGTGGGTCTTCCTGCAGGATCACAGCTTTGGCACCCCGGACATGGAGGTCACAGATTAGTGCCTGTTTATGAAACTTGCTGTTTCAGTAAGTACTCAGCATCACATACTGCTCTCTGCACAGAGGTAGGATGAAACCCTTCCAATGGCCAAAGAAACACTCTTCCTTCCCTCCGTCTTTGCTTCAAGCCTGGAGCCAGCCAGAAAGCATTGGTCACATAGCATGAATATTTCCATGAGCTTTCAGGAATTTTTCATCCAAATCCCAGCAGGCCGACTGCTTTCCCCTTAAAACCTCAGATGTAGATGGACACAAACCTCAGCAATTTTGTCATTCTGAAAGAGCAAAGCCTCTTGGAACAACACTGGTTAGTGTGAAGCCTGCTGCTCTCATTCCTTGGCTGTCCATCTCTCAGGCTACAGCAGAGGTGGGGCTGATGAAGATCCCAGAAACCTTTCCTCTTCTAAGCCCAGAAAACAGTCTCCCACCTAGTCCCAGACTTTTTTTTGATCCTTCCTCCACTTCCTTTTTTCAGCCCACAATCTCTCTTTTGCCTGTTTTGCCTTCACTCAGATGGCCTCCTCCCCCTGACCATTTTGGTGCTGGAGGGTGCATGGCAGAGACCAGCTTCACACTTGTCATTCACCCTTAGCAGCCCCTGGCAGCCGGCAATAACCACCACCTGCTCTGCTCAGACATCTCAGGGGATTTGAGATGAAAAACTGAGAGCTCTATCAAGCGCACGCAAACTGGGTTTTCAAGGGCTTGTAATGTAGCCAAGTTTGAGCACAGTTTTAGAGAGCTGGTGCAATGTGTCTTCCTAACAGAAAGCTGCCTCCTGCCAAATTTTGCGTGTAATGCTTCAAAGCATTAAACTGAGAAAGGAAAATACCACCAGAAATTTTTCTAACGGGTTAGGAGAAGGTCAGATAAACAATGGATTTCTAAGAATGATGTCAGCCATTAGTAAGGGATTAAAATTTTTTTGGTTGAATGTTCCCAAACAAATTTAGCCTGAAGCACAACCCCAGCTCAGGAAATTTTAGTCTCATCTGGTTCATTGTGACTTTCTTGGCCTTCAGATGGAGCTTTTAAACACTGGAAGTACTTCTACAGCCTTAAGATGGACTGTGCTAACAGCTTGTTCATAATAAAGCAGTCAGCAGAACTGAAATAGCCAAGTCTTTCATAGTTACTGTTACTATGACTTACTGCCAGCCTTCCCACATTGCAAAGAAATCTGTTCTTTAGGATTTTCTTCCTTAAATTCCCCATGGCTTCCTACCCTTTTTCCTATATCAATCACACCAGTTCACATATCACTAAAGTGAGTTGTAGTTGAACTTTACTTCTTTCATCCATCCCTTCCCATGCCATTCCATGCCATGCCATGCCATGCCATGCCATGCCATGCCATGCCATCCCATCCCATCCCATCCCATCCCATCCCATCCCATCCCATCCCATCCCCATCCCCATACATGTCCCTTGCCCTGAAAGAGCAATGACTCTGAACTTGGTACCAAAAGCAATGCATGTCTTGGGCCCCATCGTTCGCCCCAGAGAGACAACTCTGTGCTGGTGCTGGAAGATGTCAAAGAGACAGGCTCCAGTGATGCTGTGAGCAGTTTGGCAGAGGGAGCTGTGCAGTTGCTGCAAGCATCAACATCTGGATGAATAAAGCAGCCACTGAGATGAAGTCACTCCTAGAAAAGACTTGGACAGCAAGGGCTGAAAAATCAAAATGAAAAGAGCAGAATGGTTTTATTTTGACTTGACATTTCACAGAGCTTGAGATGATCCAGGACTGAGCTCACACATACATGTGACACTGCCCAGCAAGGGTTTCACCAGTTCAGCAAGCCCAGGGTAGTTATGGGCCCTAACCACAGCATCCTCGTCATTTTAACTGGGGTTAAGCAGATATCAAAACAAGCTGGCTTGGTTTTCATTGCCAAATTCAGGTTCTCTCACAGGCTAAAATGCTCCCAGTGTTACTTCAATCTGAGTTAGCCAAACAGAGCTCAGCACGTGCAATTTCTAAGCCCAGTGTGGGGAGGTAATGAATCAAGGTGCTGCTTTGCACAGGTTGTGGTTCTAGCACTGGTCCAAAATGCCTCCTGAAGATTCCATTAAACCTCTGTGATGTGTCTGAGCTCTGGGAAGATGCCTGCTCATTCGGAAGATGACTGGCAGCAGTTGCCTTGACTCACACTCTCTTGTGAAACTGTCAGAAAAATATGGCTTACGCCCCCCATATCATAGGCTGTTGATTTCTCTCAGCTGCTGGTTTTGGTTTCCTGTTTTTAAGCTTCTCAGGAACTGTGAATATATTGCTTTTCATTTTTGCTTTAATACTGATACCTTGGGGTATTTCTCTGCTGTAACAAGAGTATGCTGGGGAATTTTGGACACAGCTACTGGCTAAAACCCCGTTATTAATTTTTTTCCATAAGAGATGCATTTAAGTCCATCTGGGAAAACTCATCCTACTTTCCTGAAGTGTGAGATCAATGGACATCTTTGGAAATAATGGTGTGATTAAATCCATGTTTTGGAAGCCAGACAGACAAAAGCATCTTGGTTTAGTTTCTGCTGTTTATTTGCCCTGTGACACTGAGCTATGACATGGCTCAGTTAATAATAATTTCATGTGCTTATATTTTTCCTAAACTTCTTCAGTTGGAGATGCTCTGGTTGTAATTTTTGCATATTTCAATTGTGTCATTTAGTACCAAAATATAGTAAACCTTTAACAGCTTTCCTATCTACGAATTTGTGTATGAAGCCTACAAATTCATGTATATAATGGAAAATTCAGACAGTAATATAAAACTTCTGTTTTGCAAACAGCAGATTGCTGTTGGAACACACTTTCTCTGAGACCTGGATCGATAAAGAATGCATTTTAAGATTCTAATTGTTTTCTGTGTTTTTTATGGCTTTAATTAACCTGGCAGAAATAATTTCCTATTCTGTGAATGTGATCCTGTACGACTCTTCTATTTAAGGATTCTGAAGTTGCCAGGAGAACAACACTGCCATGCCAGGGCACAGAGCTGGGCTTTGTCATAACTGTCTGGGAAATATCAAATACTTGTTTTAAATATTAGTATTTTGTAAGGAAAGAGCACGATGTATCCCAGCACTGACTTTCCCACAGCAATGTTCATGAACCCAACATGCAGAAGATGGAAAAAGGCTAATACAAGCACTCTGGAAAGGACATATGATCAAATAAAATGCAATTAAAAAAAAAAAAAGAAAATTTGGAAATGGAGTGACTACAACGAAATGTACTTAGGTGAAATGAGGTGCAGGGAAAAGGATCAAAACTTGCCAAAATTGTACTCATTGAAATCCCGAAATCAGGGAAGAAAGGTAAACAAAAAGACAGGAGAAGAAATTGAGGAAATGAAATGCTAAAAATAAAAGGAGAAAATTCTGAAACAAAGTGAAAACAATAAAAGCAAACGGGATGACACGAGGTGCAGGGAAATGGACCGAAGCTTGCTGGATTGCTACTCACTGAAATCACAAGGTCTCATTTCCTTTCCTGAAATGAAATTCTACCTTTCAGGAAAGGAAATGAAATCTTGAAATCAGAGAAGAAAGTGAAACAAACTGACTACAGTACGCTTATAATAAAACAAAATTCAATTTAAAGAAATAAAAGAAAATTCTGAAATGAAGTGACTGTAATCAAATGTAATGAGATGACATGAAGTGCTCCCCTTCGCATGCCTTTTGTAGTTGCAACATCCCTGGAGGTCTAGGCTTTGTGGTTCTCTCAAGCCTAACCTCAAGCATAAACCTAAGCCTAAGCAGTTGTGCCTGAGAGGCAAGCACTCAGCTGTCTGCCAGCTCCATTTCCTCACCTGTAAAATGTGTTTAATGGAGCTGTTTACTCCATTGTGATAAAGAATCTACAAATCTTGGTGCAAAGGGCATTAATGAGCGCCAATGCCATAATTATTACTAAGCAAAGATACAGGTTGCCAAAGATCTCAGAATAGAGATTAAAATAGATAAAGAGCTAATCTGAAGACTCTCTTTTGTTCCAGGAAGCGTCTAGCTATGATCTTTCTCTTCTGGCAGAGGGAGTATTTCACAGGAAGCATTTTGCTGCTGTTTCCATGCCTTGGAAGGATAGTCAGGAATGCTGCCTTTTTTATAGTTAGGTCCTCAATTCAGTTATTTATGAATCAAAACAAAAAGGGAAGCTAATCTGACTAAAAAGAGAATTAAATTTTTCTCCTGTGCTTATGGCTCTCAGGAGCAGGGAGAATAACCTTGGGTGATTCTGTCTCCTCATAGGAAAGTCAGATTTCCGGTTTCAGCAATAATTCTCTTCTTTTCACTCCAAGCTCATTAGCCTGTTTCTGATGGCTGCTGAACATTCCTGGCCTCCCAGGAAAGAATTCAGAGCAGCATGTTCTCAGCACATCTCAGAAAGAGGAGATGAAGAGAGGCATTACTTCTGAAGTACACTTGCTGTTACAATTTCCTTACAGTCAATAAGGTAAAAATGACTATCTCTGTTCACATCACCTTCCTGCTGGCTTGGTGGCTGTGATTGCTCCAGTGGTAAGAGCAATCTTACCATTGGAGCAATCTTACCAAAAAATATTCCTGTTCTGGGAAAGTGGCGCATTATCTACTTCGTTGTTTAAGCATGTGCTCAGTGATGGCACAGCGCTTCTTTCAGTGCACGCTGTTAGCTCCTGCCTCATTCCAGTTACACAGACATTTTCAGCACTGTGAGCATGTGCTCTCACTCAGCTCAGGGCCCATTTTCTCCCCTCATGCCGCCACATTTGCACGGCTGGTTTGTGTAGGATAACTGGTATTAGCTGCCCCTGTGTGACACCGTGTGACAAGGTGTGCAGACACGCGCCTCTCAAACTCTGTCTTTTTGTGTGTTTGCCTTAGGCCAGGGCTGGCAGATGCAGCGGATTCTATAGAAACAGTAGAGCCGTGCCGAGTCTGCGGCCCTGCTGCACCAGTCTCTACAGAGGAAGGGTAGCAGGTATCTGCTCCCCGTGAGTTTGAGACTAAACTGTAGGGGAACCAAGGCACAGGACATCAAACACGAGTACCCACCTCAGCAAACCACGACCTCACTTTTGCCCACCTGGGCTCAGACTGCCAATGAGAGAGGGGCAACCCACCCTTCGCAGCAAAGGGTAGCAAAAACCTTGCAGGCAGAAGTGACACTTCAATTTTTCCTGAGCTTAAAAGACAGTGAATGCAGGTTCAGCACTTGCACGAACTTGGATGTTTGCAGTAGCTAATTAGTAACCTCGCACAGCCCGAAGGTCAGGCATTCACGGCTGCGCGGCCGAGCACACGCTCGCAGGCGGTGGGAGGTCCCTGCGGATTGGGCACACCGTGCTGGGCACATGTGACAGCAGGATGACAACAGGTACTTCTCCAGGCACTACAAACCATTGCCAGATTCTCCCAGCAATCTCTGGAAAACAAAGCACACCTCTGGCTTTGTTCACTAAAAAACCAGCACAAATTCCAACAATATCAATGCTCCTGTCTTACTCACAGGCACACGAAGAGCTTTTAGGGACAGAAATTAATGACAAGACCAAGTAGTGACTGGTAAAGAAATCCAAGGGGAGGAGGAAAGCAGTGGGAATGACAACGTGGTCTGGACAGCAGTCTGTCACTGGCAAAGGCACTGTGTAGTGACAGGCCAGGCTTAACTGCAGAACAGGATGGGGCTGCTGCTCACAGGGCACCAATAGTTCTGTCAAGCAAGTCACGATCTCCCAAATTCTGCCCTTTGCTCAGCTCCTCCCTGCTCCTGAGAGTCCATCAAGGTGGAAGATGATGAGCAGAAGAACTTTTAAAGTGATTCCATTAAGACTTTAATACCAAAAAATAAAGTAAAACTATAATGTCAAAAATAAAATGTGCATATATCCCAGCACTTGTTATCCAGATGATATTAATGCTCTAAACTGAAAATACTCAAATATACAATTTTGATGATCTAAACCCTCTGTTAATCATTTCTGAGAGAATAGTATGCTTGCTAGGGTACAGAGTTTATTATTTTCCTATTTTCATAAATAATGCAGCATCAAGCTCTCATTAACAATTTTTCATGGTTTTATCTGCACTTTTTCCGTCAGGATAAACAATGACTTGAATACAAGTCAGCATTTAGAAGTTTTTCTCAGTGTGCTGGAAACAGAAGATCGCTGTGTGTTACTATGACAGTGAAATGGGTTGTTTATATTTGATTTCTGTGTGGTGCTCCCAATGATAGTTTATGCTTCACAAATCCGAATGTGCATTGGAACTCAGAATGTGTATTTTATACTTTTCTTCTGAATAGAAAACCCTCAAATAACTTTTGATTTGAAATATTGGCTCAGTTGTGCTGACAGATGAATTAATAACAGTGGGAGCATATGGAGTGAAATAGAAATTAGAAATTACAGAAGTGCAGGCAAGATCTTACTACTGGGCTTTCAGTTTGTCAGTTACCTTTGGAGCTCCATCCCAAATGATCTGTAGGTTACTTTTGCCAACAGTACTTGCTACACTCTCATAGCAACCATACATAACAAGCTTATTTTTCTGTGCTCACTTGCAATTGTGGTTTTGTGTCAACAAAAATACCTTCTTTTACTCAGGAGGTATCTGTGAGCAGTGGTCTTTCCACAGGAGAAGGAAGGATCAAAGGTGGTGGCTGCAAGGGAAACTGAGAAGGAAAGTACTCTTGTGATTTTTAAGACTGGATGGATACTGAAAGACATCACACTGCCCTGCAGCTGGTGAGTGGTAGGGAAATGCCCTGGGAGGTGTTAGGGTCTGCTCCTTTCCTTCTGATGGCAGAACAGCAAGCTCCTTCACATAACCAGCTTCCCCACCTGCAGAGAAGCAACAGCTTCCTAAACCTGCTGAATCCCAGGTTCCCTGGGAATGGCTGTGTGGCCTGGCACCTGCAGCTCAGAATGAGGTGTCCCTGAGCACCAGCAACATGCAGGGCTGACCTAGCCATGAAAAAGGAATGCTTTTGAGGTAATAACACTTTAAAACTTTATGTTGGGTTGCTTAAAGAACCATAAAAACCTGAAAGTTTTCAAAGCCATGTCACAGATGGAGATGACAAACCTTAGCTCTCCTATGGACTGAACACAGGCACTGTGTATGTGAGTAAATGCCCTTCTGCAGCTCCTTTCTCACTTGCGTTACTCCAGGATAAAACATATTGACTCATATCCAGGAAGAGGGAAAGGCCTAATAAAAATCTTCAATTCCTTTATTTACTTAATTATGCTGTACTGCCTATTTCAAAATCAAAAGCTTTTGATTTGTGTTCACTGTGTTTTGAACTAAGGCCTAATATGTGGGATAACCTTTGCATTCAGAATTAAAAATCAGCAACTATTTCTAATGCTACCTGTTTTCCTGGGCAGGTCTTTTGATAGTGAAGGGCATCTCCTGTGCTGACAGCTTTGTGGCACAAGGATCCCACCACCTGCATGCACCTGTGGGAACAGAATCCACATGGGTCCCTACAAGCACGCCTTGCTGCTTGTGCTGCTGGAGGGAACAGCAGTAGAGGGAAAAGCTGCCAGCACCAGCCAAGCTGACGTCCGTGGTCTCTGCTGTGAGTGTGAGGGCTGTCACTGATCTTGCTGTCTTCTCCTGGCTGGTTGCTCTGGGAAAGTGGCTTCAGACTCTCAGGTCAGAAGTGCCCCCTCTCAGTGTCACAGAGCACAGGAATTTTCAGCCAGAAGCACAATGGGAAAGGAAAGGCTGCAGATCACACAATAAGCCAACTAACAACCACCAAATTTGCCACCAAAGAGCATTCAGCGTGCAAATGAGTTCGCGCCTCTCATTTGCTGCTGAGAGCCGATGAAAACAAGCGTCAAGCCCTCTCTCTCCACAGGGGCAGCAGGCGGGCAGCAGGGCTGCCATCCCTGCCAGAAAGCTGTAAAAGCCTCCTCTGAGAAACTCATCTTCTCCCTCATCTGCTCTGACTCCGCCCTACAGATTACAAACCATGGTTTCTCATAAGCCGCAAAATCAGGAGGGGCAGGCAAAAACTTGTGTGAAACCCCGCTATACTTTCCCATGAGTGGTGGAGCAGCCACCGGGCTCAGCGAGAGGAGGGCAAGGGCTTTGTGTCATCCTTCAGCTGCTACGGACGGCCTTTGGCCGCTTCCCGGCTCCTCACCCTCTGTCCCCAGGGAAGTAGCGCACGGGTTTTGCTGGAGTACGAATTCAGAGCCTTAAGGTGGCAGCACCAGACAGCCCTCGGGGCCGTGTCCGCAGCTCTGGGCCGGCCAGGAGGCCGGCAAGGACAGAACCAGCGGGGCTGGGAGGCGGCAGCGATTGAGGAGTGGGCAGGGAGGCAGAGAGGGGTGCGGAAAGCTCGGGGCTGTGAGAAGGAAAGGTGAACTCCACACCCAACAGGCCAGGGTGGATTTTGCACCGCATAGGATATGGGGAGGGGGCATGGGACCTGCGGTTTCTACACAAGGCTGAGATGGTTCACCGGCCTGAGGGGCGCCCATGCCGGCAGGGATGGAAAGCCACCGCCGCCTGACATGCTCCGTGATGTGTGCACGGCCTGGGGTTTCGCTCCTGCTTCCCTCAAGCAGGCTAGGCTTGGCTGGAGTCAGGATGAAGGCCTCTGGTCTTCACCTGAATGTCAGGTTTGTGGGAAAGTAGGAAAAAAGCAAGCAGGGAACTAGCAGGGAATTCCAATTAGAAGTAAAGCTTTGAAGACTCTAGTCTTTGAGGCTCTGGTAGCTCTTTCCCAAAGACTTCAGAATGCAGGCAGTGATCTACACTCCCCTGTCCTCCTGGCTGCGGAGGGAGGGATTGAGCCACAGCTCCCTGCAGACCTGACTGGATGATGAGGACATGTGATAGGCCAAGAATCCAACTGGAGAAGTTGCTGGAGTGTAACAGCACTGCAATAGACACTGGATACCAAGGCAGTAACCTCTGCATGAGCTTGGAGGTGCTGGGGAGTTCTGTGCTGCCTGGGGGACAGAGAGCAGCTACAGATACCCTTGATCCCATGTCAGGGTGAGAGGGAGGGCTCCTGCTTGGGCTAAAACTCCAAAATAGAACCGCCGAGTTACACCAGGACAGATTATGACTAACGGGTTGAGTTACCTGCAAGCAACACAGACATGCAATATCCAGATTACCTGTAAGTAATGTGCAAGATGGAGAAATGCAATGACAGTCTTACAGATACCCACAATCAATGGAAAAGAGAATGGAAGTGTCTCCACTTGTTCACACTGTTACGAACCCTCATGTGCTCTTTGAATCAGAGTGCCACAAACCTTTTCAGAATGACTGGAGATTCTTGTCTGCTCTGACAATTGCAACAGGCTGCAGCAGAAATCAAGCTCAAACACTTGCTGTCAGCTGAGGCAGAAGTGAAAACAAAGTGGGAATACAGGAGTTGCCATGTTGTGTGGCTGTGAGAAGCTCATTTCAAGGGCCAGCACTTTGGAAATTGTGGCCTGAAGGTACAAAGCCTGCTTACTCCACAGAAGGGTTTTGTTGTTTCATGTACACTGCCTGTTTGTGAGAGACACAGTGCCTTGTGGGACGCTTTGAATTGTGACATTTTAGTTGCTGAAGTGCCCCCTGAACTCGTGACAGACCTTAGCTGTAGTTTTTACTGCTCTCACCCAACATCTGGTCATGCAACATGCAAGCTGATCAATGAACATTTTTCTCCACTACTGGACCCTTGTACTTGTGTATTTCCAGACTTACAAATCAAAAAGGTAAGTACATAGGTTCTTAAAAACCACAAATTGGTATATCCCTAATGCACCTAGTGAAGAAAAGGGGAGGCCAAGGGGCTGTGGCAAACAGACACAAAAAGGCTGTTCAGGCAAGCCCCAGACTTGTCTTTCCTCATGCATTGTAAGGAATAAGAAGTTAAGAAGTTACTCCACCAGGCCCTGCATTGCACACTTAGCTGCAGACTGGGAAAGGTTGTTTAGGTTTTTGATCAGCTATTCCTAAAGTCCAAGTAACTCCAATAAATGCTAACAATAAGGGGAAAATCTCATTGTCTCTTGGCAGAAATGGTAAATAAGAAAATGGTTGCACAGACTTCTGGCATCTGTGTCAAGTAGCTCCTTCAAAGAGGTTAAATGAAACCCTAGAAAATGAGTATCAGCTGTTGTATTCCAGTTTCTGTAGCATGCTACTGACTGGAGGTAGAAAACCAAGATGAGGCATTTATGAAGAGGGACCAACCAAGCCCGGTGACTTAGCCAACGTTCCCCCTGGAAGCACAACAGAGACTATCCGTATTTGGAACAACCATTTGGATGCAAAAAGGGTGGGTTTTTTACATTAAAGGGTGGATTTCAGGGCCTGTTGCTGTGTAGTCTAATAAATGGCAGAGAATAGATCTGGTATGGTACCTACCTGGACTGTTCTTCCAGAACTCACACACACGCAGCTGCCCACAGAAAAGGTCATCAGCAACAGCCACCTCCACCAGTGAGGCCCTCAAGTGCCTTTCCAATGGTCTCAAGTCTTTTCTCATTCCATAGCATTCCATGGAAGGAACCTCAGGAAAAAACCTTCCCCAACTTCTACTGACCTGTTATTTCTCCATTACTCTTTCACATGATTAGGCCACTCGTAAAAGGTTTTCTCAGCTCTCCTTATTTTCAAGAGGACCTTTGGATCATAAAACACCAGTGCTCAGCTCAGGGGTGAATCCGTCCAACACGGGTGGTGGGCAGTGTTTGAGGCCAATGGGCCATGGTCCAAAGCAGAATTTGTCCCAGTTACTGGCATTCTTACAGTCCCTCTTGCTCATTATTAGTGTTCCTACTACTAAGCTGTACATCTTCTGACCCATTAATCTTCTAGACTGCAACAATTCTGCACAGTTAAAAAGATGCACCTTCTTTCCCTAGTCTGAAGCAGCAGACCACAAACTTGGTGTCTGCTAAGTCCATCTTTCACATTTGTCATAAGGGATTTGTACACTTCTGCTGTAACAGCATCTTTTCCAAGTCTTTTGTGTTCCTGTGGCAACACGATGCTGCTGGTTTTAGTAAAAACGAGCGGTGCAGCTGGAGTCGGCCATGAGGACTGCAACCCTCAATGTCCTCTTTAAGGCTGCAAATGCCCACTTCCATCTCACAGCTCTGGAAACTTTCTTCTCCTGGCACATTTTCCTGTCATGTAAAGCCAAGAATGTTTCCCACTTGGAGCAGAATCAAACACAACCCTGGAAATCTGCTTAGACACTACAAAATTGGGCCGTTCTGTATGGCCTCTGCTTTTGGTAGCTGGAAAAGTCTCCATCAGCAGTATTACAGAAGCTTGGCTTATTTTCTTGCAGAGTGGAGCTCTTTGGTTTCATTCCCAAATGGGCACTTGTATTTTTGCCATCTATCACCTGTACAGGTAGTGATTTCTCCTCAGAAGTTTCAGCCACAGCAGGACACCAGGTGAACAGAGAGACTGCAACATCCACTTTATACAGTGACCTTCTCATCCTGGTTTCCAAAGCAGCAAAGTATTACAAAACCCAGGAGTTCTACGTCCTTGTTGTGCTTATACACACAGTGCTTTCTTGCCTCTTTGAAATCCATTGCCACCTGGCAATTCTGAATTTCATAGTAGAACACTAAACAGTAATTTGTCCACTTTTCTGCGTGTCTTCCAACTACCGTGAGATCTGTCTTACGTACAAGGTACCTCAAGGTGATAAAAAAGTCCACAAGAAGTAGATATTGTTATGCCCCATAATCCAGGTTGCTGTAATTCCAACAGCCTCCAAAGTAATGTCCTCAAAATAATCTACAATTTTTAAGACTCTAATAATTCCATTTGTCTTCTGAGAGGGAACCCAGTTCAGGTGGGCAAGAACTTGGGTGAAAGCCCAATTAAGTTTTTGTCATACAAATGCTGTGAAGTGTACAGACTTCCATTTTTTAATAAAACCATGAAAAGTGGTGACGTTTCTTTGATGAACTGGCTTCAGCTCATAAGACTCTCGCTATACAATGCAGATTTATCCTTGCACCACCATTTTTATTTTTCATGTAAGCACCTCGCAGCTCTTTCCCCAACATTTTCTCTGCCATTCTTTGCTGCTCCCCACTAAAAGATGGGGCACTGAAAATAAGCAATTTCAACAAAACTCAGAAAACCATTGCCATGCTGTACCTCAAAGCCAGGGAGCACCGACTGCCAAGCCTAATGTGAACTCCAAGTTTGGCTGTCAGCAGGGGTAGCTACAACCCAAAGGCCCCTAATGCGATGCAGGTGGTATCTGCAGGTAACCTGGCTACGCTCACCTTCAGCAGAACATGCAAGCAAGTTTTATCATGCAGAGGAGAACACATCAGTCTGACTCCTGATCCCCAGCTAGAGTGGAACGTTTCTTTCACAGGGGGTTTGCTATGAGCTAGAAGACTATTTTTCTTTTTCAAATTATTTGGATAGCAAGTAAGTCTCTCTGGGGCTGCTAAGAAATATCAGCATTTCTAAAGATGGCCAGGTAAGGTCAGAACCTTGAAACAGCAGTGTTAAAACTGAGTTAAGCAATAAATTGCAAGAAACCTCTGGAGGATGAAGAGGGAAGAGAAGCAATCTCAGCTCTCCATATTGCCCTGTGGAAGAAGCCAGCAAACAAGCAATACTTTCCTTCCAGTTCAGGCTCCCTTCTGTAAACACACCAACTAGGACATGGGTTCCACTTAAGAAATTAAATCCTACAAAAAGATTCTGTAAGCAGCACCCTCTTCACTTTCCAACTAGATGACAGAGTAAACCTTTTGGATCCCACCAGAAGTACAGATGGAGCAAACAATTAAACAATCACAAGTAGGGACAACGACAGCTGACCTTTTTCACTGACCTTTGCACTCTAAGGAAAAACATCAGTCTCTCCTTCAGAGCTTTACATAATTTCTGGCTGAATAGCACAGGTCAGGCAGGGAGCTCGGTGCACAGTACCCCTATGGAGCCAATTTTTCAGTGATGTGCATTAGTTAAGCTCTCTATGGCCTGTAGCTATGCCAGGAGAAAGTACCAGTGTTACTGGTCTCCCACAATTTTCTAATAATTACTTTTGTCCTTTACATTTATTGACTAAACTCTGACTCATAATATGCTGCTAGAGTTCCATCCTAAAATAACCTCAGAAACCCAAAAAACTAAGCCCAAACCTAAACATGTTTGTTAGAAATATTTCACAGCCATACAAGAATCTTGTCCTGTTTCACAACAGGGATTTCTAACCCAAAGCTAAGATTGCAACTACTCTTTCAGCATCTCCTAGCAAAGTCAGTAAAACCACGTCTTTGTGTTTTCTAGATCTGTAACTGAACCTGGACTACCTGTACTCTGTTCTTTTTCACATAACTTTTAATCATTTAAAAAAAAAATCCAGAGCAGTGGTGAATTATTCATCCTCAACCATGTAGATACCCTGTTCCACTTCCAAAAGTAGGATATTTACACTTAATTTTCTACATTTCGAGATAGAGGACTGCTTCTTTCAGTCATTCTGGTAAGTCAGGGACTAGATCAGACAAACCAATGCTGTGTCCCTCTACTGAATATTTCTACCATGTCCAGGACACCCACTGCACTCAGGACAGCAGAGGTAATTCCTGACGTAATAACACAGTTAACAGGCTGATAATTTAGAAAGTTTATATCCAAGTCAGCCCCCAAATGTTCCCCTTTAACTATGCCAGTTTAAGGTATTATCTTTCCTAACATATTTTTATGTACATTACTGCACATTAAATAGTCAAAATACCAAAGCTGCCATTCAACTGCCCATATCTCAACAAACTTTTGGTTTTTTAAATGCATGTCCACCAAAAATGTATTTCTTCAGCTTGCCATTAGCTACACTCCATGAACTAGATGTGCACCATTCTTCAGCAGATGCTGCACCCTGAACCCCTGAATGTTTTTTATTTCAATACTATTAAACATCACCAGTTTGTCTTGCTCTAAGCAATTCAAAAGGTTCAAGAACGTCACAACCCCAAGTAAAATTCCCTCTCATACCTCTGTGGTACAGATTAGTGAGGTTGGCCACTGCCTTCTGCAGTGGCAGCTGAGATGGCTTTCTCCTGTGCTGCATGATCCACAGTGATCTGTGCCTTGGATTTCCAAGCATGGATTTCACATGCAATAAATACATGACAAATGTATCGATGGGCAGCTCCTGGTATCAAGATCTGCTCTGTATGTATCCCAGGCCTCCACCAGCTGCAGGACTCTCTTTGTCCTTATCATATCAACAAACATCCTTATCATGATGGATCCATTACATATCCTTGATGGGAAAACACCTTTTCCTTTGACCCTGTTCAGCAGCGCTGACTCACACTGGTTAGCCTGGAAATGCTGCTAAACGATCACATTCAATTGCCAGCACATTGGTGTCTCTTTCAAGAGGTCCCGATGAGAGTCAGACAGCACGAAGAAACACTTTGAAAATGAGCTGCCTTATCCAAACTCTCGTTAGTTCATTCCTCATCCAAACAGGTAATTCCCAAGTGGGTGCCAGACCACTCATTCTCATCTATACACAGTCTCTTTTAAGGTTCTGCTGCAGGTCATTTCTGCTCCACAAATTCTAAATTAGCCAAGACTTTCAAACTTTTTTCCAGTTTGGGGTATCCACGATGTCAAGCTGTTAATTGCTTTTGCAGGATGGAGCAGGTAAATGTTTTGTACAACAGCTTTCAAAATCCACTCAGTACTTTGCATTTTCTCAGCCAAAAGAAATTTTTACTTCCAACAGGATTTTATGACTCTTCTGGATCATTTCCAAGTTCTCCCAGGAAGCCACTACACATTGTTTAAGTTCCTCCTGGCTCGGTTTTAGAATCACGACAACTCTGGTTTCTGTAAAGCCTTTACCACCAAGCACAATCCCCCTCTACTGGAGAGCACCCCCTCACCTCTGACCACAGCACTGGGAGGGTTAAGCCACAGCTGAGTTGAAGGACTTTAAGCATTTCCCACTGAGAAATACTTCCTGTGACGTCGACTGTGGTACCATTTCTTTATTTGCCCTAAACAACGCCCACTACTTTCCAACCACAGTGCAGAAGGAAATATTGAATCTCCATACTTGCCACAAGCTCCCACATGCAACACCTCCAAGGCTCCCTCCCAGCTACCCAAAAACCTTCTGCCTCTGCTGTGACACCACCCTGAAGAGCCAAAAGTGAAAGTGTCAAATTCAGCAGTTCCAGCACACACTGTTCTGCTGTCACAGTGCTACAGACAAAGTTGACTCTTCACCAAAATAAAATCAATACAAAAACAGTAACTTTTTCTTTTTTTTTTAGAACAGGTAGAATAGAACAGACACTGTGAAAAAAAGAAACATTTTTATTCAGTTGAAAAGAAGTCATTTACTCAATCACATTAACTATGCTAAAAATGACTTTTTTCTGACTACACCAGCAGTTAAATATTTTCAGCACCAATTCATGACACATTAGTGACATTTATCACAACAGGTCTATTTCTTAATGTAAAGGACATACTAACTTCAGTAGCTGCTACTGGGAAAGGAGTAAGCAGAAGGCTGCCCTTTCTTTCCAAATATTTATGAGTGAGAGTAGCAACTTCTAGAAATAAATAACTGCCAAATTATCTTCCAAATCTTTAAATCGATCTTTTAAAAATAGAGTTAAAATAGATATCTTAATATGAGCTATCATAGATTTTATTTTTATGTGCTGAATACTCCAAAATGTGAGTAGCTGAGCAAGCATCCAGTACATAACTTTTAAAATAGTTCTTCCCTCCCCACAATATCAACCCCATTTTTCTTATCCATGTCATGCCGGTTAGATCCCTATCTCTAGTGACTTCCCAGTAAACACCACGCTGTTTGATATCTCTAGGATATGCTACCATCCTATGAGTGAAAGAAGTCAGTGACCCGGTGAAATACCACCAACTCACACGAACAGAAAATTCATCCAGTCATTGGCTCGTTAACTCTGAACATCAAACAAATCCTAAGCTTTAGTTTTTCAAAGCCTTTGTGGTCTTCCTCTTGCTGGGCCAGTTCAGAAGGTCATCACTGAAGGCAGAACCGATGAAGGCAAAGAAACCAAAAAGCAGCAGATAGTACTGTCTCTGTCCTTTTGAACAAATCAAGTTCGCACAAAACAAAAGGAGACAAGGTTAAAATGAAGTTTATTAGTTTTTTTGGTTTTTTTAAGCTTTTTTTATATAAAACTGTTTGTGAAACAGCTATTTTTATTCCCATGGCAGAGTGACCCCTGAAAGATGCACTAACCCCTTTCTTAAGGCCTTAACAAGAAAAAAATATGATATTTTTTTTGTTGTTCCTTAAACCCAAATGTTTTAAAATTACATAATTTACCAAAAAAAAAAAAAAAAAAGAAAAAAAGAAAAAAAAAGAACAACCCCAAAGAACCATATAGTGTAGGCTGTTACACTGACATTCCCTCTTCCTTTCTTAGGAAAAGCAAAATCATAAAATGAAAAAAAAAAAACCAAGTGGATTTACTCCAATCAGTTTGAAGATACACTGACTCCACCAACATTCAGACTTCCTTCCGTTCCTCAATCTGGCAGGTAAACCAGGTCTTCCTCTCTCCTGCCTTCCAAACTGAAGGCAGCTTCTTGGAATGATCTGGGGGTCACATTGTTGCCACACAGGGCAGATACTCCCTTCCCCTGTGTGGTACAGTTGTTCCCACACCAACAAGGTGTACGGGACCTAGCAAGCAGCAGCCACCTCTTATCTCATGCGTCTCATGACCCAAGAGTCTGCAGATGTTGGTCAAGCTTACACTGTTAATAGTGTTTCTCAAAAATGGAAACCTCCCTACCCCTCAGACACAAGTACTGTCACCCCATCACCTGCAACCATCCAAGCCTTCCTCCCATACCTTACAAACAATTTCTCAGTATTTTATTTGCCTTTTAAAATTGAATTTCATCAGATATTGTGAGAAAGAAAGCAAGAGGAACAGAGACAAGTCCTATTTGGAGTACTCCCAGTTTTGCTCTTCTTTCCCACAAAACGTTAGGCTCCACATGCCTTGCTTTAATTTTGAATTTAATATTTACTTTAGCTATAGGTTTCTTTTTTAATTTATATGGGGTTTTTAAAATTTTAATCAAAAGCATCAAAAGGGATATAGCGCACCTTTCATTTAAAACAAAGTCTTTCAAGACTAAAAAATAGATCTTTATATATATATATATTTATCCCTCCCTCTTTAATTCCCCCCACCTGTTTCCTTTTTCCCCCTCCCCTCCCCACTGTCACTATGGAGATTGTGTCCATGGAAACAGCTGGTTCAGACTCCTTGGTCAGATTCTGTGATGTCATCAGTCTTGAGTGTGATGTAAGAATTTATGAAGGAAGTGCTGGCATTGGCAGGCACGTCGAGAGGGGGCATGGCTGCACAGTGGGAGAGATTCCATTCAGTCACGAATGTCCACCGCTTTTTATCTCAACAGCCTAACCTGAAAAACAAAGTCAAAATAATATTGGAATGGTTCCTTCCCTCCGTCTGCAAACAGGTCCCTCAGGCTTTGGACAAACCCACTCAGCAGCCTACCCCAGCAGCAACACCAAGAGCTCTTTAGTTTTGTGGACTGAAAATGAATATACACAACGCTGAGTAGTTCATAAAAGCTAATCCATGTGATAAAAAGTCTTAGTTCAACAACCAGCAAAAAAAAAATTAAATAAGCCCAGTTCTGGAGGAAGTCTGGGATGACAGGATGATCCATATCACAATGGCACTCTTACAGAACTTCTACCTTCAGCAGCCAGGCAGGATCTCACTCACCTCAAGTCCACTCCTCACATCGACGATGAGAATGGGAAACAGAGGGGCCAAGCACATCCCAACATGGTGACAGCTCCTGGGATGCTGTGAGGGACTGCACCCAAATGTTTTCCTACAGGTCACACTACTACCATCCAACAGTGGTTTCCAGTGAATATGCAGCAGATAGTCAAACTTACTGTATCTTTGATACTTGCAGTATCAAAATTACTGCAGTCCAGCCACAGGATCAACATTTGGGAAATGGCCAGATTTCACCAGCTAAAGGTAAAGCTGTGGTTTAACTAATTGGAGGGCAGGTGATATTTCTTTCTACTGCTTTTTTGATCTAATTGTCATATTATGGTGGTAGAGACAGTTCATGGAAGGTCTAAGCTTGTGATGTCTTCCAAGACAAATGTGGACATGTCCAAGTACTTGGCACATGTTCCCCCTGTCCAGAAATTCTCTGAAGTGAGAAAATGAACTTCAGGAGTCTGCTAAGCTGATGGAGGCTCAGTTTAAAAGAGAAACTACAAAGTTAAAATTTAATTTCTCTAGGTTATGGTTCTCATTCTTAATCTGCACAGAGAGAAAGCAAAGCTTGAAATAATGTATTCCTTTCTTCCCTTCTCCCATAACACAAGTGAGCCCAGCAGCAATTTATTTATTTAGTAAGGTTACTTTCTTTGACATGACGTAGATAAATCCCTTCCTACCAGCTAGTGAGCTTGGGAAAAGGAAAAAAACTTGCAACAAAAGTGATACATATGGAAAGCAGTTAACGGAATGAGAGGTGTGCCTGGGAGCAAAGTAACACCCATGTTCGTTCATAGCTGGCAATTAAACTCCAGGAACACTAACTGAGTGTGATACAGAAGTCAACGCTGCTGTGATCATCAGCACACCAACTAGATTACATCCCAGCAAGCCCAACTCTTGGCTGCAAATCTCCCCCATCCAGGGGTGCCAGGCTGAGAGTAAGTAAAGAGTCAGGCGAGTACGCACAAAAACCAGACGGGCAACGCCGTGGAGCTCCAGCTGAAGAGGAAAGGGGGAGGTTCCTAGAGAGTTCAGGCAGCTGCCCTTTGTGGTTTCATTACTGTGCAACTGCGAGCCCTTGCTGAAGGAGTGTCAAGGCCGTGTTGCTGTCTCTGGCTCTTGTACAACTGCAGCTTGCCCATGCCTGGAACTGGTCCAGAGCATTAGGCACTGGCTCAGGGAAGAAACAAGCTCAACACACTGAGAGAGAGTCCTGCCTCGTTCCTGGACAAGATCCAGAGCACCAGACTCGCTCTCACAGTCACTCTCCAAATCTGGACTTGATCCAAATGTTCTGGAGGCAACTGGCTCAGGGAGAGAGAAGCAACAAAGACAGAATACACTGACTTGCCTGGATGTTATCCAACGTGCAGGATTTTTCTTAAATTGCTAGGCCTAGGAGTGAACCAGGACTAGAACAGCCCAATAATCTCACAATTGAGTATCCATTGTATCTTACACTAAGATCTTCTGTATCTTCTGCCCAGCAGAAGGGCAGTTCCAGTACTACCTGGACTGCTACAGAATTCCCCTAAAGTCCTTTAATTACCACAGTAATACAACAAAAAATATTAATTTTTTGTTATACTTGGATCTTTTAGATTTGCATGGTTTTTGTTTTGGAGTGCAAAATCAGGCTGGAGAACTTAATTTTTAAGACATTCTGAACATCAAAAGGGGGTGGCTAAATAGGACTTTCTGTTAAGAACTACTTGAGGCAAAAGTGGATTTGGAAAGAAATGATACCTTAGAGAGATGTCTAGAGCATACAGTGAATACAGAGCAGAGATTCCACAGCCTTCAACGTCTTAAGTCAATACATTCCTATGATATATAAAAAAAGAGCTAGCACTGGAAAATAATGCAGAGAACAAAGTTGTGTAAAGGTCTCTGGGACACAGTAATGTTCACCAGTACCTTAAAGGAATGGCCCAAAAATCACCAGACTTCCCTAGCATTAAACAGCCGTAAGAGGCACCTTGGCTGTGGGACTCGCATCCTGCTTTAGAAGCGTTCTGAATTACATTGCCTGTTACACTTTAAGGAAAAGAGAAAAGATTAAAGGAATCCCAGTGACCTTTACCATGGAAGGAGAAAGCTACTCAAACACTGAATACTGTTAAATACTGTTTGCATGGTAACTGTTAAAACAACACTCCAAAGCCAAGAACGAATGCTATTAAAAATGAAAAATCCCAGAACACAGCAGAGCTAAACCAAGTCAGCAGTCAGTCTACAAAAAGTGTTTATATGGGACACTACCTGTCTTCTGCTACTGCACTAAAACCGCACAATTTTCCAATTAATCTCTCATCCTTCACACAAAACACCATTAGAAGCACTTCACAACTACTTTACTTGAAAAACAGGAAAGATTTTAATGTAGGGGAGGTGCCAGGGAAGCAAGGGAACAGCAGTGAGGGAAGGGGATTACCATCAGCAGCTCCAAGAACTGACATGAAAGAGCAACTTCACCTGCATGATTGGAAGTAAAAGACAGAGAAGCAACTAGCTTGAGTAAGAAATGCAACTGAGTAGTTGTCTTGGGGTGACTTTATGATGTATATCCCATACCGCTGCCCTATGCCCAGAAATTAATTTTGTGCCTTTCTATGCCTTTAAACTGAGCCTGAGAAGAGAAAAAAAACCCAACCAAAACTTTCAAAGCAGTTTTGCAGTTTGTTTTCATGTTTCAAGGACACACAGAGATACATATAAAACTCTCTCTGCGTTCTGCAGCAGCGAGAGGAGCGCGAGGAAGCACCTGGCTTGCTTTCTTTCCAGCCAGCTTTCGGCTTTCTTTTTCTCTGGAGAGAGATGGAGAGTTGAACTTTGTTTTCCTGGGACTCTGATTTTTTCCCTTCTTCTCTGCTGGACGGTTTCAACATCAGAATACATCGGGAGGAATTTCCACTGAGGCCTTGGCCCTGGAAGTGGGCCCACCACCCCGTCCCAGCTCCAAGGAAGGGAAGAGAGACACTACGGAAGGACTCTGAAATTTTCCCAGGTTTCTCTCAGCAGAGCAAGAGGTTTTATTATTTGGCATTATCATCCTTTTCCTGTGTATTTGTTAAATAAATAGTTTTTATCTCTTTCACTTTCCTTCGAGGAAAATTCTTTTTTCCTGAACCTGGTGGGGGAGGGCTGGTTGTAACCTGCCTTTTATCAGAGGATATATTTCCAAATTTGCCCAAACCAGCACAGTAGTGAAATGAAGGCAAGAGACCTTCTTGGGCTGCAGCTTCATGGGAAGGGTGCCAACAAGTATTAATTTGAAACCAACACTTATTTCATTTTAATCCACCCTGTTGCCTTTGAACTGCAATGCACTTGCAATTGAATAAGAAACAAATCCCAACCTCATCCCATTCCTTGCATGCTAAGTCCCACCTCAGCACTACTCCATCCTTGTGCCAATGTATTTTCCCAGCCACATGCTGAACCAGGTTAGGAAAATGACCTGGCTCTGATGCTGACATGACAAAAAGCTGTTTCAGACAAACTGAATTCCCCACCAAGTTCACACATGGCTGTATGAATGCTGGGCCTACACAACAGAGGAGGCATGAAGGAAGTGCAGCAAGGAACTTGGGGCACATTACAAAGTTATGAAATTGTGACCACTTCTGGATACACTTACTACCTTCTATACCCCATGTCTGTTTGCAAAATAGAGGAAAAAGCTGGGCTAAAAGAAACACAGTGGGCTTCTGCTAAGACTAATTTACTTATCCAGGTATCTATCTACGTTTCCAGAAAACAGGGGAATCCTAGATTACAATAATCCTGAACTCACCAATATTATTAATTACTGCTTATATATAGAATTTGATGAATTTATTTATACAGAAGCTTACTATTAACTACCCTGAGACTCACAGAAAAAACACTTCAGATCATTATGGATGTGATACAAAAGGAGATTTCTGCCACTGGTTTAGCTGAGAGAATCATCAGGCAGTTGTAACAGCTAACAAGCTTTGCCTTTCACTGCTTAACAAAAAGAACTGCTGCAGAAATACAAAAAACTGAACAGGATGGTAGCAGAGAAAAAAAAATACTACAAATTTTTTGATTGTACACAAAAGCACCTTGATTTCTCACAGAAATGGGGAAGGCACTAGATGTAAGGAGCCACAGAAGGCAGCAGGTGGAAACTGGAAATTCTCCCCAACTCACCTGTGCTTGCTTTTATATCCATTCCCAGGAGTACACTTCCCCCCTCACCCCCGCTCCGACTGCTCTGTGCTGAGGCTGCCTTTCACCATCTTGTTCTGCAAGGAGGGAAGAGAGCAAGGAAGGAGGGGCTGACGAACCAGCAAGCCAAACAGAGGAGGAAAAAGAAAATGAGGGAGAAACAGAAGACAGGGGTAGGGAAAGTGAACATACAGAGAGTGAGTGAGAGAGAGAGAGAGAGAAAGAGAAGTCAGTATCAGAACCAGAAATAGATTTTTCAGACAGAGTTTTCCCCAAGACAAAAGCAGGTAATTCCACAAAAGTAAAGAGTTTGAGATATGAAAGCCTGGTTAATTTTAAGAAACACAGAATTTAACACAAAAAGGTAGAACAAGCTGAGAAGTACCACTTCAGAATTGCCTGAACAGATGGCTTAAGACAAACTAAGATGGCTGAGCCACCAAAAGGTGAGGTATCCCATCCCCTTTATAGCTGCTCCACGGCTCAGCATCCTCACTGGGTGTGTTGCAACCTCACTTGCTGT